>NC_092323.1:14734659-15984659 GCF_036785885.1 Coffea arabica | reverse complement strand
CACCAAGATAATAGTCGGTTGTGAAACCCCAGACATTTTCAATATTTCCCTCTGCTTAAAAATATTTAATTGACTAATATTATTAATTATTTTACTAGTAGTGTGACTACTTCATTTATCTCCTCAGGGATTTTATCGTAAATGTTCTACCAAGGGATTGTGGGAGTTGATATTTAACTCACGATCTGTACAACTTAACTAACCAACCTATCGAATTTCTACTTTTTATTTTTTATTTTTTTATTTTTCCGTTTGGCAAACACCAAATATGCTGATTGTCATCTAGACATGATAGGAGAAAAAGAAGGAAATAGGAAGTTAAATTCAGCAGCGGGAAATTGGAGCAGTTATGCTACAAGTCATGGAGACTAATGGAAATTGTAGCAGTTATGTTATATGTTGAGGGACTTGATATATATGAGATAAAAAAAATAATTGAAAAATGAGTTTGTTTGGATAAGAGTTTATTTGCATGATTTATTTGAGATAATTACTATAGCACTTTTTGTGATGTAATGTATGTGAGATAAAAAGATGATTGGAAAGATAAAAAGGTGGTTGAAATTTGTGAAGTAAATTTTTTTATTTGAAATCAAGCCAATCCAAACAAACCCAATGTGCTCACGAAAAATGCAGAGATTTTTTTTGATAAAAAATTTCTTTACAAACAAAGTCTGATAACATTTATAATTCTAGAACTCTTGTCACTATCCACCATTCACGTCAAAGAACAGAAAGAGAGAGAGTTTGTTGCCATTTTGGACAACGGACATGTAAGACTATGAACTTTCTTCTAAATTTCCTTGTTTTCTGTTTACCATGCAAAGATTTTCATGCTTAGGAGCCAAAAAAAAAAAACATTTATGGAATTAGAGTAAAAGTTTGGTCAATTTTGATAGATTTAGTTGTTGAAATTTCGGAACTGGCACGTCACTAGGCTCTCATTATTAAATATTACTACTAGCATCGCTAACTTCTAAATTTGATACTACTACTATTAAACTTGGACTTGCTTGAACTAAGAATCCAAGAAGACAAGAAATAGATACAGAGGAGTACCGCTAGCTTTTCTTGTATGAATTTAGAGACATAGCTTGATAATTCCATAATGTTCCGTGGCCGGAGTACATAGAATCGAGACATGGAAACTTAATCTAGAGTTTGGGAAAAAAAATTCCTTTGTGGCTCAAAAGTTTTGGAGTTGGAGCAGTTGCAGATTAAATAACATTTTTGCTTAAACTGAAAATAAGTTGTTTTAAAAATGACACAATTATAAGAAGTATACTTTGATCAAACCTAGTGTGTTATTTTAATAAAGTCAACCTTATTATAAAGGTTCCTTTTGACCTAAATGAATCCAAGGACTCTTTTAATAACACAAGTAAAAATATTGTTAATCCAAATATAAAAATAAACAAAGCTTTTTCATTAGTGGGTTTAACTCTAGATCAAACTCCAAATTCAAATTCAACCCAATCTAATGCAGGCAATTTCTACAAACGTAAATAAATATATAAATAAGTTAAATGATTAATTAAATAAATAAGTAGATAAATAAATAAATAACATAGCTCATAAACAAGTACATGTAAAATCATGTCATAGCTGATAAACAATTACATGCACTTAGTCCTGCAGGTTCTAGATTGATATGTTTTATGATTTGCAAGTATATTCAATAAATATGATCATGTCATGTTATATGTGTTTTCATGCCACATTCGGTTGGAGCCACTTCTAGAACCTGTAGGACTAAGTGCCACATCGGATGGAGGCCACTTATGTGCATGCAACTCTCGCCTTCAAGGAAATATATTTATATAATATTTGAAATGTGATGACAAAGGTTTTTAACTGATGTATATATGTGATATGGTGTGATCAAATTTGCAAATGTATATAATATGTGTATAGCTACATGATCCGACATGGGAGTAAGTACTATCTACTGGGCGTATGTCGCTCAACCCACATCTCTTTATTTTTCTTGCAGATCAAGAAAGCCAATTCGTGTACGTTTAGAAGATAAGTAAAAGAGGTAAATAAGTAAATGTTTAAATTCTAGGAAGCTGGAGTAAAGCATTGTGTAGATGCAATTTAGTGAAGTGTATATATTTTATTATTATTTGTAAGTTTTAAATTTTAGTGAAATTTTGTAAGTTATGACTATGATGCCTTGTATTTATGGGAGTGAAGTCTCGTAGATACGGCGTGCCACATTGCTAATCCAGTTCAGGGACCCAAATTTGGGGCGTGACACCTGTGGTCGAAGAGGTCTTAGGCTAATATCTAAAACGGGCCTTGTCTAACGGTTGAAGTTGAGATTCTGCGAATTAGAAATTCTTAGTTCTAATCCTTCTATTCCGTTCGCGCCTCTTAAATCTCACATCTCTTTCTATTCCTTCTCTGTTCCTGTCTTCGCTCCTTAAATCTCACGTCTAGTCCCGTCATCTTCCCGTTTTTTAAATTCTACCTCTCCTCTATATCAGAAATTTTTTTTTTTTAAAAAAGTCCTACATAGACTCCACTCCTCGAAACCAAAATTTACAATTGGACCGTGCTAGGCTGATAAGCCGTTGACTTACAGTCAACTCAGCCATACAATTGGACCATGCTCCGTGACCAAGCCTGTCAATCTATTCAGCTGCCACTTCCTGGTAGCTTCTGCCAGCATGGGAAAAGGTCGGTATTTATTTAGTAGCCAGGCTGATAAGGCGTTGACTTATAGTCAACTCAGGCATACAATTGGACCATGCTCCGTGACCGAACCGGTCAATCTATTCAGCTGCCATTTTCCTGGTAACTTCTACCAGCATGGGAAAAGGTCGGTATTTATTTAGTAGATTGCTAGGCTGATAAGCCGCTGACTTATAGTCAACTCAGCCATACAATTGGACCATGCTCCGTGACCAAACCGGTCAATCTATTCAGCTGCCATTTTCCTGGTAACTTCTACCAGCATGGGAAAAGGTCGGTATTTATTTAGTAGATTGCTAGGCTGCTAAGCCGTTGACTTATAGTCAACTCAGCCATACAATATTTCTTCTTTTTTTTTAACATTTGATGTACAATTAGCATAATGTAGTTTAAAAAGTTTTTAGGTGCCTAATGAGGGTAAATACTACTAGTATACGACGCTAAAGCACAACTCTAAATTTCAGTTTTAGATTCTTCCATTCTAACCTCTTTTATTGGTCTTGCCCCGGTCCAATAAGTTGTGTGGTTATCACTATCAGCTTAAGTAATCAGTGTTAACTACTTGTTAAACTGTCAATATTTGTTATTAATGGTTTCTTAAATTGTTGCTAGTTGACCAAATTGACCGTATCTGGCAAATAAATTTGGAGTAGATTTTTTAATGGCGTGCATTGCCCTCTTGTGAAACTTGACACCTAATTTCTTAGCATGTCCCTCTCGGATTTATAAAATTTCCATTTCTTGCATATATGATACCGAAGGATGTACAAACTTTGTTGTACCGAAGGGACATGCAAATAACTACTAGCCTTGGACTATTGGCCACCACTAAACTATTAAAAGTTTGGTGGAGTGGGAGGCAAGGGTTCAGATTGTCATATTAAGTGGTTTCTTAAAAAATTCAGATAGGTGCATAGTACATCTGTCTGGTTCGGTGGTAGTTCAGTCTCTACCGATCTCTTAGACCCAGTTGGGTCTTCCCTTAGATTAGAATAATGCAGGATACTATAGATAAAGTAATGATTGACAAAAAAAAAGAGGAAGAAGAGACATGCAAATGGATTTCATATGCAACAAGTAACCGTTATCTTATTCATTATAGCAACATAAAAATGAAGCAAAAAATCGGGACGACAAATTTGTAAATGGTAACCGGGAAATAAGAACAATAAAAGTAATGCAAGAAGAGAAAAGAAAAAAGTCGCACTCATGGGTTTATGTTGTCTGATATTTCTCTACCATGGGGATGTAAGAAAATATTTAACAAGCATCAAGATAAAAGAGATAAGTGCAATTTTGAAAATATAAAGGCGAGCTATATGAAATTCTCATAAACCATCAGTTCCGTTGACTTGACTAGATAATTATATTTTTTTTTTTCCTAACTGGGCGGGTGGAATGAGATTTAATAAGCAAAAAGCAGCAGACAGAGGAATTAGAATTTAAAATTTTTACGTTATGAGGTTTCAATCTTAATTTTAATCACTAGATTAAAGTTTCATCAACTTATATTATTTTATTATTCTTGTTTTTGAGTTACAAACCGGATGAGGAAAAAGGAGAAAGCCTGAAAATCGAGGTAAAAAGCCTCCTCACTTTCACTTCCCAACTAAATTGGATTTTAAGGTTCCTACACCAACCAGGAACATACAAGGAAGGAAGAAGAAAACACAGCCTTCTTTTGCATATGTAGCAGTAGAATTGACAAATACTAGGCCCAAGTATCGGGCCTAGACCCAAACATTCAAGCCCTAGTGTAAAGTTAGACTTCAGCTCAGAAGGGAGAGAGGCTCCAGGTGTACAAAAATCCATTAAGGTCCAAGGTCTATCTGAGGTCATGATAGGAGGATGAAGTCAACTTTTCTATACATACTAAATTTTTTTTAGGGTTGGAAAGCTAATTCTCATAATTTTATCTCTCTAAAAAGTTTAATAACTTTTTTTTAATAGTTTAATAACTTAACTTTTGAAACTTTCCCTAAGGAAAAAGACTTGCCTGTCACAGGTTGAACTCAAACAAGAAAAAAGTAAAACGACATCGAGCCAATTTCTAGCATCAACAAAACTTGTGATTCTTTAGAGGAGGGATCTATGCACTCAAAGTAAAATAGGTATGCACACAACATTTGATCCATTATGAGTACAAGGTTGTAGAAAAATTTATGTGAAACATTAGCATAACATTGTAATTGAATTGATGGTATTTTTTTTTTGTTTTTTATCGTTCCATCCCTCTTTACGCCCTTCCTATCTCCAACTGTCAGTAACTTATTTATGAAAGGTGGGCGGAGAGAACTCTAAAAATCCTCACATATTATGTGTCGAAATAGGACTGCTTTTATCTATTAAACTGAGATTTTCATCTAATCATTATTTAGCATTAGTTGTATTGTTATTCTTTTCTTCTTGACTTTGAACAGATCTTGAATTGAGGGACTGCAATGTAAATCAGCAGATTCATATCCCGTGTATTGACTGCAAGCAACATAAAAATCAAAATATCATATAGATTCCTAACGTTTAGTTGAACTAATGTTCTAAAGGTTAAACAAACACCAAACATGCCAAAAAAACAACTCGAGGAAAAAAAGAAACACTTCTTTTTTAAATCAAGAAACAATTCCTTTATTATTATTTTTTTGGTAATTTAGCAAGAAAAAAATTCGTATGCCTAACAACTCTTTCTAGGACCCAAAAATATATTGTTCTCCAATGTTGGGTATCAACCATCAGGCTATTGAAGGCCATATATGTTATCTATTCAGACATGAATCCTCAGCAGGAATGCAGAGAACTAATCAAATCAGAAACAACGAAAAAGTAGTTTCTTGGTTGAGTAGATATGATAAAATTTGAGAACCAACAGTCAGGCATAGAAGAAAATTAAAAGCAAAAGAAATTACAGAAAAAGAAAATCGATGGACAATGAATATTTAAGAGAAGAACAATAGAATTTGATGAGATTATCTTGCTTTCGACTTTCAATGTAAAAATCCATAAGACTGCAAAACTAAAAAACTATATGAATTCAAGCACTAGAAAAAAAACTAAATACTACACCGATAAACATCAAAAATTGCCATGTTGACTACAGAGACAAAGCAGCGCTACTAGGGCTAGAACTACTGACTGAGATTGCCTCAGTCCTTCCACCGTTCTGAGGTTTGCTTTTCTTGACATTCTTGATCCCTTTGGCCTTTGCAGTTACCTTTCTTTTCTTGATTTCTTGACCCTGATCAGGCCCGGCTCGGACTCTTCTTTTTCTATGTTTCTTCATCTCCAAGTAACGTTCCTGTGCCGGTATCTTACCCTTGCCCTTGTCCTGCAATGGAGGAGCTAGAGAGAGATCACATCCATCACCATTATCATCCCTACGCAACAAATCAAGCCGTGGCGGCTCAAGCCCTCGATTTCTTACATTGGCTCTTTCCAGAGGACGAAATAATTCTGGAAAATATATGGTACTACCCGGCTTTGCAACACCTGCTGCAGTGGGCAGGAGAGCGTACTTGATTGGGGCAGCATCTTGATCATGACTAGCTGGACCGTATGTGTAGGTGGAGGAGGGCGGAGGCTGCCGAGTACTCAGTGGAGCCAGTGGCAGAATCAGATCAAGGGGAGGGAGTCCTTTACTCGCCATTGGAGAAGCCAATCAAGAATCAAGAATGGAAAAAAAAATTCTCGTAAACAACTTCAGGGTTTCTTGATTTTTTGCCAGGCAGGTTGATGCAAACGACAATGTAGTTACTATAAATATAGAAGAAGATCAATGCAATTTCTAAACTTGGTCCTGGTGTGAAAGGAGATTCATTCTTGTTTTGGAAAGGTGATGCTAATCAGAAAATGTTTAGGAAAATGCCTAATAATCTCGCGTTCTTCGATTCCTGATTAGAATGGGAGAGGCTACGTTTTGTTTGTTTCTAAAACTTGTCCGTTCGAATTATTATTATTTTCAACTTTCAAGCAATGCTAATTCCGGGAGTTGAGTGTAATTTTTCAAACTCATTGGTAGTTTTGCGCAATTGTCATAAATCCCAAGATTTGTGAAATTATCCCGTGCCAAATTCATTACTAAAATGCATTCAGAATGTCTAAAAAGGATTATATTACAATTTATTATAAAGGATACTTGAATTAATTTCTCCATAGAATGTACATTTTTTCAGGACTATAGCATATTTTATAGAAAAATAAATACAAATATCCCTAATAACATATCAAAATTATGCACTCTCTACTAATAATTTCTTTTCTTTTTTATGAAGAATTATGAATTCTATGGTGAACCCCTTTTAGAAACCAAAACAACTCTTATGAAAAGTGTTAATTGCTTTATAAACCATCAAACTATAATTGATTAGCAGTTCGTACTCCCAAATTATAAGTTACTAGTGCTCAATGCATACCCAATATGTGCGCACTAAAAAAATACATAATATTTATGGTCACATATTTTAGATAAAATTTTTATTATTGAAGAAAGGATAGTGATGTTGAAAACATATATTTAAATAGTTAAAAGTAAAAATAGTCATGGGTAGTTATAAGTCGATAAAATAAAAGTAATCTTTATAAGGATAAAAAAGGAAGTTCATAAAATAAAAATAAATGTTAACCCCAAATCCATTTCTCAAACTTTATATGTAGTATAGATAATACTTATGTACATTAACATAACCAATTTACATCTTAGCAATTTATAGTACAAATGAAACTAAATAGTAATTAAGAGTTGCATATTGAGTTCAAGAAATCATTCTCTCTAATGAATCATTCAGACAAATTAAACCTATATCCATAAATATATTATATTTCATTATTATGGTTGGAATAATGATATTTTTTAGACATAATTTGTCATGATGTTATAAAATATTGGAGAGTTTATGATACAAAAAAAAAGAGAAAAAATGATATTAGGAGATCAAATGCAAAATACGTTATATCTTTTTTGAATAGAAAACACGCCATATCTTAAGGGCATTTATACTAATTAATCTTTAGAGGTAATAATGTTTTTTTTTTTACATTGCCATTATATAATGTTAGAGTTAGACTAATGATTTTAGGATAAAGTAAGAAAAAAATAAAGTGAGAATATAGAGTGTAAAATTGGCCATATATATATGGTGAGTTTTGTAATTTAGCCCTTGAACTTAACTACAATTATTAAAACCGAAACAATGGAATTCGATTTAAAATTGTATATCCAGCAGCGCCTTCTAGAGTGACCATGAGCCCAACAGCCGAAAGCTAAAAGACGTAAAATCTCAAGAGCAATGGAGACTGATGAGATAGCAGAGAACGATTCGTCGGACTCAAACGAACTGGGAAGAATTCAAGACTACGTTTTGAAATCCCTACTCAGCGAAGGCAGCAGAGGGTCAGTGTCGAGGGTGTGGAAAGCGAGGCACAGAGAAAGCGGGCAATTAGTAGCTTTAAAGCAAATCCAACTCTCAAAGCTTACCCGCAGCCTCAAGAACTGCTTGGACTGCGAAGTCAACTTCTTATCCTCTGTTAATCACCCAAATATCATCCGTCTTCTCGGTGTTTTCGAGGTTTGTTCAAATGGGTTCTGCTCATTTTCTTGTAATTTTGATCAGTTCTTGAGTTTCATAGCCTTCTTTTGAAGAGCCCATTTTGCTTTGCATTGAAATCCATTGTGAAATCAACTTTTTTTCCTCTGTTAATCACCTTAGATTATTCATTTTCTCGGTTCTTTGGAGGTTTGCTCAAATGGTTTCTGTTTTTTCTTATAATTTGTACAGTGTCTCGAGTGTTATGGCTTTTTTTTTTCTTTTTAACACCGCCATTTTGCTTTGTATATTGAAATTAACTCTGAATTCAAATTCTTATCCTCTGTTACTCACCCTGTATCATTCGTCTTCTAGATGTTTTTTATGTTTGCTGCGTTCTGCTCATTTTTCTAAGTCACTATGGCCCTTTGATCAGACCAGTTTGCTTTATTTTGAGATTACTTTGATTGATCGTGAAATTGGATAATTGTATAATATTAAATTAATATAATGACTCCAAGTTTGATGGTGTAGATGTTTTATGTGTGTGGGATTAATCGTCGAATAAATTATGCTTGTGATTTCTTGTCAAGTGTATGGAATCTGCTCTGCTGTAAGCTGAAATGTAGCTGAAGTTTGCTTAGTTTATACTAATTTTAATCCCAGAGTGTAGGAAGTCCCATTTAATTCTCTGACTTTCATTTTTGGCATCTAAACTTAAAGTTGGAGTACTCCATAACATGGCCTTAAAGTTTTACAGATAGGTGAGTTCAAAATTGCTCAACCATCGGTGAATTGTTGATAAACAGAATTGCAGAAGGATTCCTAGGAAGAAATAGCAAGAAATAACAGATTATTTGTCTGAAAAGTAGGAAAGTAGAAAATTTGACACATTTGTGATGTTAGGTTCCTGTTTAATTTGCTTTGTTGTTTAACTTCTTTTTTTATAATTCTTGTTCCTTGTTGCATGTCACCAAAGTAATTTCAATCTGACTAGATTGTATTACGATAAAATTTTTTGGCATCATTAACTAATTTTAGCGTTCTGTTTTGGGATGTGACACCATGTTCATCATGGTTCATGACAATTGCTTCTATTACCGTTGCATGACACCAGCGCACTCTCCTTCTCAAACTATGCTGCCACTGGATTTAGCTGATTGCTACAAAAAATTAGTGACAATCTACGGAACAATTTTTTCGGTTGCCAAATCAAATTGTCATAGTTGTTCATCTGTGCCGTTTGTGCACTCACAGCTGACTGAGACTTTGAGTTTAATTTTTCACCCGATAACCAAAATCCCCTGTTCTAACCGATATGCTCTGAAATTTAAGCTGACAGCTTTTTTATATTATTTATTTTTTGGATACACATTTGGGTCTATTAGCTCTTGAAATTGAGTGTGATGATGGACTACTCCTTTGATGTGATAATGTGTGGTAAGGGTTGAAATTCTGGTTTTGTTGTTGATGAAAATATAGCTCTTATTACATTATTTAAGTAATCATGCTGGCCATCACCTTGGTAGCTTTATGTCATGACTTTTATGAGCTAGGTTGGCTCTCACGTCCACTTAATTAGTACTATGAAATTGTTATTGCTTGATTGGATGACATAATATGTCTGTAAGTCAACTCGCTGGCACATTTATCTCAATGGATGTGGTTTGATTTATTTATTATTGATGTAGCTATATTGTGTATGAGAATTTGGACTCTTCCATCATAGCACTCATTCTACAACTATCTAAGACAATCATTTTTGTGTCATTTAATACTCAGAATTAGGGAAATCTAGGACATAGACTGTTTGCAGTAAAATGTAATTTAGATGAAAGCATTTAAGATTAAATTGAAAACATGTTAGTGTAGGATCTTTCATTGCTCAGGATTTCAAGAGCTTGAAAGTTGGATATGGCAGTCTTCCAGTATCATGGTGATAATGAAATTTTCATTTCTTTTCTTCCACGAAAAAAGTAAACTCCAAGAAAGTGATTTGCAATTTCCTTCTAATCACCTTCTCAAGGACAGTCAATGGACGTCTTTCAGGCTGAAGGCAGCATTTTTCTCATCCTGGAGTTTTGTGCTGGGGGCAATCTCGGTGCTTATATCCGGAATCATGGTAGAGTGCAAGAATGCATAGCTAAAAGATTCATGCAACAGATTGGTAATGTTTCACTCAGAAACTAGCATCAGACTTCTTCATTTTCAGCAACTACACTATTTGCCTCATTTAATAATTTCGTTCCAGCTGCTGGATTAGAGGTGCTGCATTCACACCTAATCATCCACCGTGACTTGAAGCCAGAGGTATGAATTTTTTACCTATTTTGGTTAAGGTATCTATAAGCTTCCCTCACAGTGCAGCCACGAGTACATTTATACTTGTTTTATCTACGAAATGCTGCATCATAGGAGAGTCGTCTCTCTCACTGTCCAATCCTTTGACGACATATGTTCATTTAGCATGAAACTATGTTGTCATAAATAAACAATTGAAATAATGCTAATTATGCTGTTCTGTTTCTAAAATTTGGAAGTTTAGAATCTCAAATACCTCAAGCAAAGCAGGCTCTGAACTTACATAGAAAAAACATCTAATGCATGAAAGTCTTTCTGGTTTGGCATCTTCCATTTATAAAGAATGTTATAAAGAAAGCATGCCTAATACGCCCATAGTTGCATATCTGAGCATGTTCTTATAGCTATTAGACAGTTTGGTGAACACAAAGTATGTTAGTCACTGATGAGGGAAAAGCTTTGCATATGGTATAAGGTGATCACTTGTATTAATTTGGTTGCCGGTGTCAGCACACTATGACAAGTCTTTCCCAATTTCAAGCACTTGTGCTATCTCTTGTTGCTTTTGTCTTTCCTTCAGTAATCTTTCTCAATAGGATGGAATGGATTATTTCCTCTGTTTTTTCCTCTTAACATTGAAGGCTAAAATTTTCATCATATTTCCTATCAGAAATTTTGACTTTCTGATACTAATTTTTTTTTTGGGTGTTGTTTTCTTTGGCTTAGAACATTCTGTTGTCAAGCTCTGATGGTGATGCTCTGCTGAAAATTGCTGATTTTGGTCTCTCAAGGTAATAGTTGACTAACACGTAATAGCTTTTGAATTTTCATTTGACAGGAGGACAATGTAATAAAATTGTTTGTAATGATCTCAATGCCTTTTCCTGTTGACAGAATTTTACACCCTGATACCTTTGCTGAGACAGTCTGTGGGTCTCCATTATACATGGCTCCAGAAATTCTTCAATTTCAAAAATATGATGAAAAGGTTGGAGATCTTTCTACTACTATTTTAAATGTGCTAGAGAGAAATGTTGCCAGCATATCCAATAGAACTATCGAGAACTCATACAATCATGAGTACAGATTGAGACACGTAATTTGATTTAAGCTTTCTTCATAGGTTGACATGTGGAGCATTGGTGCAATTCTTTTTGAACTTCTTAATGGCTACCCTCCTTTTCATGGTAGGACTAGTGTTCAGGTAACTCCTTTATCTAAATTGAATAGCCGTCTCAGTAGCTCCTCGTGCACCAATTATATTTGGATGATGCAGCTTTTGCAGAATATCAAGGAATCTTCATATCTTCCCTTTTCTCAGCTGGTTCTTTCTGAGTTGCATCCGACCTGTGTTGATTTATGTTCTAGACTGTTGTCTGTCAATCCAGGTTTGGATCCTACCTTGATTAGGATTTCATGATTTTCCTTTCTTTTCAGAGAGCAACGCTGAAATTTGGTTATATCTGCAGTTTTTAGTATTCCTTTGTATTCTGTCTATGCAGAGACCCGGATGTCCTTTGATGAGTTTCATGAGCATGACTTTTTGGAAATTCAGAAAGTGGAAAGATAAAAGCCAGCAATAAGTGGTTTCATATCTAAATCACCATTGAACTGTCTTAGTGATTTATAGCTTTGTTTGTAAATCATCTCAATGTTGGTGACCAGGTTTCTATATGTTGATGTCATTATGATGGGTTGTCTGCCAAGATCTCAGTTGTGAAGCTGCCATTTCCTGAGTGTGAAAAAAATATGAACTCAGCTGCATTCCTCTTGTCAGTGGATCATTCTTGAATTTAAAGCTTCTATAATGAATACTGTTGCTCCAGCTTTTCAGGCTAATGGATAACATTCTTCCTTGATTAAGTCTGCCTGTTCTCCTGAAATCATATACCTTCTCCTCTGACATAAATGACTAGTAGAGTACAAACCAGCTATGACAATCCGAAAGCTTACTTTCAGTCTGCCACACCCCAGCTGATTGGATGAGTTTTTCTATCATATCAAGACTTGGTTTAAAATTGGCTTCATTTGGCATCTCAAATGTGGATAAAGTAGTTCGGAGTTTCTGGTGGATAGCCAGAATGAGGTTGGCTATGTTTTGCCTTTTATGACACCAATTACCTGTTCTTTAAATAGTTATCCACTATAGTATTTTATAACTACCAATAAAGTCTCTTGCCACAGTTCCCAGTCAAATCATCACTCCCATGGATCAGAATATGCAGTGCACTAATTTGGCCTGCCCAGTGGCTATAGTGCTTTTACGGGAATGGAGAAGATTTCACGTGCCTTTCGCATTGAAGATCAGCTGCAATGTTAGATGGTAAGTTGACAAATCACTATTCAGTCTTCTTTGCTTCGGTTTGGTACACTTCTTTTGCTTGTTTGTGATACAATTTGGCAGATGGCAGCTCACAGGGAGGGTTAGGCTGCCTGTAGTTGAACTGGACTCAATTACCCCGATATGCCTGTGGATTCATGTTCTAGCACAGGCGCCCTGCAACGAAGCTTCAAAAAGCAATACGAGATTTTACAAGTTCAGGAATATGTTCCAATATCTAGAAACGCTGCTGTACTAATTCTTTGTCAGACAGCAAGCCTTTTACCACTAAACAACGCTCCTGGGAATTTGAATTGCTTATTTCTGGTCTTTCCTCGATTTATTTCATTCTTTTCAGTTGAATGGCAAATTTATTTTTTTTAAAGGAACAGGAAGAAGTCAAGGTGCAACACTGAAATGAGTGAAGCTGTTGTGGAGATGTCTCCGGTAGTTCATCTATTGTCTCAACAGTTCATTGAAGATGAGTTGATTACCTTGTGTGGCTGGATTCTATTCATTGCTTACGCAGAATTCAACAAATAAAATGAGGTGAGTTACAAAAGAATTGGTGAAAATGAATTCCCTTTCATCTTCATTAAAATGGGGGAGGGGGAGAGTGGAACAAAGTAAAACTCATCGAAACATGTTGCTCCTGTTGCCAAGACATGATTCAGCTGCCAAGACATGATTCAGCTGGCATTCTTCAAATCTAAGCAATAGGTTCCCCTTTTCTTCCCTAGGACAGCCAGGAAGAACTTCCTCGAATCTATTGCATTTTGAGGCGCCAAATTGTCTTTTTTCTTTGCAATCCTTTATCAGCTCCAAGGCCAAGCTGCATTTCGACTCCTTACTCGAACCTGTACATCCACTTTACATCATTCCAAGATTGATTATCTATTGGTTTTCTGTAGGTTGATAATGAACCTGTAACATTTCTTGAGGCCCCAGCCTTCTGCTCATTAGAACAGTCTGCAATTACATCCCTGTAATTTCATCACATTCTCGGGCACCTGGTGGCGTTCCTGGACGGATCATCTGCCGGCGCTTGGTAGCTTGATGAAGCAGAATAACCTTTAAGGACATCTTTTGAGGAGCACAGCCCCGTCCCCTGCTTCGTCCAACTCCATGGCCCATGACTTCTCGCTAATGACTTCTTTCTAGTCGCTTAGGATTTTAGAGATTCACATCTGAGTGCCTGAAAGTAAAGGGTGGAAGTACTAATAATATATAGGGAGAAGGAGATTGAATAACCATCAAAATTAGAAACCAAGATTGCGTAACTTACAAAAGCATAGTGTAGAATCGTAATCAAGATTCCCGAGATCTGTGTAGATCGGCAATCATTGTTACAAGCTTCCTGCACGAAATAAGAAACAAAGCTCGGGAATTAAGCGCCGGTTAAGATCACAGGATTGCAGTTACCTTCGAAATCGATCTTGAGAGGCATTCTCGAGATTCGGGCCACGATGATGGGACAGGATGGGACCTAAGTTACGGAAACAAGAGATCATCTTCATCTCGGGTACTACATAAAGGATTTATAGCATTCATATGTTTCTTTAAAAGTTCATCTAATGTTTTCGAATTCGGATCGGATCGGTCGGTTCTACCGATTCAACTGCAAACCGGCCGTGTATTCGGTCTGATTCATTGCTTATGTTGACCAGGATCAAAAATCGGTCAAAATCGTGAAAAATCATTAAAACCGTTAAAATCGGTTCGAACCTTGAACTGCGATTTTTCATTTTTTGATCAAAATTGAAAATTCAGTCAATTTTGACCGAAATTATTAATTAACATATGTATAAAAGAGCGAATACCTCGGCTCAAAAAAGGTGCTTGTGTTGGTGATGTGGCCAATCGTTATTGGCTAGAGAGTGTTCGTCCAAGTCGCTCGTGCTCCTCACGTGAGTTTACCTTGGATTCCATTCTGCCTCCAAAGAAGAAAAAGCAGTACTCGGTCTCCAAAGTAAAGTACTTTGCATCCAAAAGAGTATGTCAGATGTTTACCTGCTTGGACTTACCATCTCACTTTCTCTGCCTCGGACAGAAAGTTGAAGGTTGAAGTTGTGGGTAGTTGCTGAGAAATGCTGTGTGAGGAAGAAATTAGGTAAGCTTATACGTTTAGCTTCCTCCAGGATGCTAATCTCTTCCTCCAAGAACTTCTGCTTTTGTTCAACTTTGATAGACGAACACTCTTCCTTTCTCGCTCTCCCTCTCTGTCAAACGATGACCAGATCTATCATTCATCTACATGTTTTCTTTCTTCTTTTCTTCTTTGTTAATCAACAAAAATTAAAAACAAATAAGGCACATTGATGTTTTTTTGTTTAGTTTTTGTTTCTTTCTTTGTTTTCTTGAATTTGCAGTTACTCACAATCGCATTTTGCTTCTCATAGATTGCAGACAATGGATTGAAAGTCCACCAGAAGGAGAAAAAGAATCAACTTTCCAGGTTGTGCGATTCTCTTTAATTTATTTTTCAGTCTTTTTCCAATTTTACTCTAGCCTTCAAAATTTTGTTTCCTTTTTTTTTTTTTGTAAGAAAAGTTTCTAATTTCTAATCTCTTGCTTAGTACTTTAGTTTTGTTGCTGTTAGCGATCTCATTTCTGTTGTCTATTGGACAGATAGGGAACTCATTTTTCTTTTAATAAATTGAGGGAAAACTGGAAGAAAAATCGACGGGAGGAAGAAAAAAAGATTTAACTTTTCAAGGTTCGAATTTTTCTGTAGTTTATTTTCCAACCATTTTTCTAATTTTGCGCTGAACTGGACCTTCAAGTTTCTGCTTCCTTCTTTTTTTTTTTTTGGCTTTTCCATTGAAGATTATATGTTTTAATTTCTTGTTTAGTTATTTAGTTTTGCTGCTGCTAATAGTCTTATTTTCCATTTATGTCATATTTTGATTTCTGTTTAGTAGATTGAGGGAAAACGCAAGAAAAATCCACAAGAAGAGATAGATTTACCTTTTTAGGTTGTGATCTTTTTTTTCCCCCAATTATCTTTGCAGCTCACCTGAAATTCAGCTTTCAAGTTATATTCTATTCATTGGTGTTCACAAAGTAGCTGTAGGTATTATTTCTTAGTTTTGCCTTTTATCTTTACTATTGCCTTCTTAACTCGGATGGTTATGCATCCATGTTATACATGGTACTGGGAGATCCTGTTTGAATTGTGCTTGGAATAGATGTCTTTGTCATTACTTTTCCATTGCAGTAGTTGTGACTTTTATTTAGAGTATGCATAGAGTGGTGTAGTTGCATTTACAAGTGTGGTTAACACTTATTGCTAAAATGTCGTATGGGTGTCTAAGTTTTGCAGCGGAACCAAAAGTTTTTATGCTGTAATTTGCTTCAGTACAATATTGAGTTTTTGGTTGAGCTTACCATGTCTGGTGTATCCAATTCCAAAAAGTCCTTGCTCTCAAATTACATTTGTGCAGTGCAAGAAATTCTGTTACACAATGAGGAAAAAGTGATTGCCAAAAGTGTGTATATTTGGCCATACTCTTAACTGTGATTATTTTTTTGGCCATCTTACCTTTTGTTCAATTTGTTGTATGGGTTCCAGATTTTTACTTTTTCCTCCATTTATTTTTCTCAAACATTCTGTGCAGAAGGCATTCAATGGAAAATCATATTGTTTCTTAATGTTTATGTGCCATCATCCTGTACAAGAAGGAAATATTTTTATGTATGCAGGGATTATACTTGGTTCAGAACCCATGATTGCAATGTTTTTTTCTTTTTTCTTTTTGGGTTTTTTTTGAGTATCCAAAACTGATATGGTGTTTTTAATAGGTATTTTGCGTTAAGCTGATTGCTAGTAGTGATAGGAGGGAAGCTGCTTATATTATTCTCACTAGCTTTAAGGCTACTTAAGTTTGTTATATGTTTAGCCTTTTTCTACTTAATTAGGTATGTTTAGTCTTTTGATGTACTGTTGTTTACTTAATGTTTCTTTTACCATGAGATCCTTGTAATTTTGTAGTCTCTGAATTTTTTAGTAAGAAATTTTCATTTATTGTAGATTATTTAATATTTGATTTGAAATTCATTTGTTAGCTTGCTTATATGCAGTTTCAATGTATTGATGTATTTACCTTTTGGTACATAGTTTGCTTTCTTATTGTAATTATTGGCCCTACGGAAAAGAATGATTCATTTACAGTGGCTCATGTGCAATTTCTTTACTATCAATGCAAAAAAAAAAAAATCACCACTTAATAACTACCACTGCAACATTCATTGAAGATAATGCACACATGGTGGTAAACAGACTGATTTTGTATTCTTCGGGGTGTTTCCCCCTGAATAAGAGAAATTTTTCCCTTCCCTAGATTCTTAAATGTATATGCTGATAGGATTTAGATTATCTCCTAATTGTGTTCTTTTGTTTATTTGATAGATTGTTTTCCTCAACAATTGAAGGTTACGAAGCTAGAATAGAAACTCCAAGGGGGTTGATACATGTACATTTGCTTGTGAAAGTTAAAAATAACATATTGAATGGTTGTGCCTTATAATTTTCTTTGCCTTTCTACTCTTGAATGATGAGTTGTACTGGGGCAATTTCTTTTTTGGCCTGTTCTTCCTTTTTTTTTTCCCGGCTCTCTTAGCTCTTCAAAGAGCCTATTACTTTGGTTATTATCATAGTATGGTTAGGTTACACAATTTGTTTCACCAATTTAATGGGTAGATTTTACAAACTTACTTTTCTTCTTTGCATTTTAATCTTGATAACACCTCATTAATGTTTCAAAAACTAGAAAATCAATTTTTTAGCAAATGCTTTTACATTTTGAGCATTATCATTTAATTACATGGCTTTGTTCTAGAAGTGTTTGTGAGCAAGTTGGGTAAAGCAGAGCTGACAATTGAACTATGTGGTTCATTGCCTATAATAGCAGGTCTATTCTGCCCATAGTAATTGTAAAACAAAACAGCCAAGTTTGATCTAATAATTGTTTGTTTATACTTTTATGGGTTTTTTTAATATTATTGACAATATCTTACTTGTGCTTTTATTTCGTATGTGAATTTACCAAATCAGATCTTTAAAACCCTTTTTTCTATGGTTAGTCATTATTGGTAAAGTCATTTTTTCAGTGTATGTAATATATGGTTCTTGGTATCTCAACGTTATAGTATACAAATGTGAAAACGGTTTGAAAAAATAGAAGGAATATCTACTGAAAGGAGAAAAAATTTTAACTTTTCAGGTTGTGAATTTTTTTTGATTTATTTCCATGTCATTTTTCCAATTTTACACTAGATTGGACCTTCAAGTTTCTGCTTCCTTTTCATTTCTGAAGTTTTTAATTTCTTGCTTGCTTCTTTAGTTTTGCTGCTCCTCATAATCTTAAATTGCTGCCTATTTGATAGATTGAGGAAAATCACAAGGAAATACTAAAGGGAGGAGAAAAAGATTAGCTTTTCAGGTTATCATCTTTTTTTATTTTATTTTGTGGTTATCTTTCTAGATTACCTTAACTTTGAATTTCAAATTTCTGATTTTTGTGCTATTTAGTGGTTTTCACGAAGTGTCTGGTGAGTGTTGAAATTGTTAATTTTATTAATTCCTTTTTTTTTTAACTATTGCCTTCTCAACATGAATTGTTATGCATCTGAATCATATATGAAGCTGGGAAGTTCAGTTTGAAGTACTCTTGAGGTGGATATCTTTTCTCATAATTGTTATGCATTATACTCGTGTTCTATCATTTGCCATGCTGAATTTATCAATCATTCTAATATAGTCTTTGATAGCCATATATTGAGGGTTTTTTTAAATAATGTAGCTTATTCTTCTAGAAGCTGTGGATGTTGAAGAAAAGGCAAACAATTATCTGAAGGAAGAAATAGTTGAAAGAGATCAAACAATCTTGCTTCATTTTTTCTAGACATATATATGTTTTCTCACCTTGTGATTTGTGCTGATTCTCTAGGCTTTTAGATCAAATATTTTGCTAAATGAATGATGCAAAAGAGGACTAACAGTTTGATTGGATGCTTAAAATGCATTTTCGATTGAGCATAGAGTAGTTATTACTATTATAATTATTACTGCAATTCAAAGGGTAATTTGTTAGTCATGTTTTCCCTTAAAAATGCTGCTGCAATTCAAAGGCTAAATATTACTGCATAATATTATGTGTCTGATCGGATTCCTTAAAAATGTATTGATAGCAAGGATTTCACAAATTTCATTCCTTGACTTTTGTCAAGAGAATATAAGTATTCTTGTAGATAATAAATTAGTAAGGGTATTCTTGTAAATAGTTTGTTAGGTTTGTACTCCTATAAATACTAGTTGGTCACTCATAATACGGTGACTAGATGTTTTCCTCCCAAAATACCAGTTGACATGGTATCAGAGCAAAAGTCCTAGGGTTAGGGTTAAACATCTAGCAAAAGTCTTGACGCGATACTGTTCATCGCGCACTGTTCACGCGGTACTGTTCATCGCGATACTGTTCACCCCGGTACTATTCACGGCGCACTGTTCACGGCGCACTGTTTATAGCGAATTTTGATTGCTGTTTTGTTTGAAGTGCTATTCGCTATGGTTGAAAGTTTTGCTAATGGGGTTACCACTGATCAAGTTAAATCAAGTTCTTCAGCACATAGGTCCCAGAAAACTGTTATTATATCCGAGGAAGATTATGTTAAATTCTTACAGTACCAAACTACAAGTCACGCATCTCTTCCCTCTGCTTCTTTAGCACAAAAAGGTAATGACTCATGGATTATTGACTCCGGGGCTACTGATCATATGTCAGGTACCTCTAAAATTTTTTCTAATTTTCAAGAGTCTACTCCCTTTCCTCATGTTACTTTAGCTGATGGATCTACCACTAAAGTTAAAGGACTATGCACTGTAGAAATTAATCCATCACTTCCGCTGTCTTCTGTTCTTTACGTACCCAATTTACCATTTAATCTAATGTCTGTTAGTAAGCTCACTAAATTTCTACAGTGTACAGTTACTTTTTCTCCTGATTCCGTTGTCATTCAGGATTTGAAGACAAAGAGGACGATTGGTGGAGGGCATGAGCATAATGGTCTTTACTTTCTCAACTTTAATGGTCCGATAGCATGTCCTGCTACTGTTTCTCCTCTTGAAATTCACTGTCGTTTAGGTCATCCGTCTTTACAAAATTTGAAAAAGTTGGTTCCTACTTTGAATCAATTATCTTCGTTAGAATGTGAGTCTTGTCAGTTAGGAAAGCATCATCGTGTTTCTTTTGCTCCTAAAGTCAATAAACGGGTTTCTGAACCCTTTTTGTTAGTTCATTCTGATGTTTGGGGTCCTAGTCGAGTCACTTCAAAGTTAGGTTTTAAATATTTTGTAGTCTTTGTTGATGATTTTTCCAGAGTTACATGGCTTTATTTAATGAAAGATCGTTCAGAATTATATTCCATTTTTTGTGCATTTGTTACAGAAATAAAGAATCAATTTGGTGTGCCTGTGCGTATACTTCGCAGTGATAATGCGAAAGAATATTTTTCCACTCCTTTTAATACCTTTATGACTAAGTCTGGTATTATTCATCAGTCCTCTTGTCCTCACACTCCACAACAGAATGGAGTTGCTGAAAGGAAAATTGGACATTTAATCGAAATTGCTCGAACACTGTTGTTGCACATGAATGTGCCCAAACAATTTTGGAGTGATGCAGTTCTAACTGCATGTTATTTAATTAATCGCATGCCATCTAATATTCTTGAAGGTCAATTATCTCACTCCATTCTTTTTCCTCATGAACCTGTGTTTAAATTGCCTCATCGTATTTTTGGATGTGTCTGCTTTGTTCATCAGCTTGCTCCCGGGGTGGATAAATTAGATTCTCGTGCTATTAAGTGTATTTTCTTAGGATATGCACGAGCGCAAAAAGGGTATAGATGTTACAGTCCAGTTTTAAATCGATTTTTTACTTGTGCTGATGTTACTTTCTTTGAATCCACTCCGTATTTTATCAAACAAAGTATGTCTTGTGAGTTAGACCAGTGTCCCTCTTTTTCCTCTCCTGTTTTACCAGTCCCTTCCCCTTTATTACCTGAGTTATCTAGTCCACCAGATTCCATAGCTCGATTATCTCGTCCTCAACTTCAAGTTTACTCTCGTCGTTCCATGGTTGAAAAAGTTCCTGATATGCCACGCACTTCACCAATTAATTCTCAATCTTCCAATCCAGGTATGACGCCCTCCTCTGAGTTAGATCTTCCCATTGCTTTACGCAAAGGTAAGAGACATTGTACTTCCCATCCTATTTCTAATTTTGTTTCTTATTCTCGTCTCTCTATGTCATATTCTTCTTTTGTTGCTTCCCTTGATTCTATCTCCATTCCTAAGTCTATTACCTATGCTCTTAATCATCCTGGTTGGAGATTAGCTATGCAAGAAGAGATGTCTGCTTTGGAACAAAATGGTACTTGGGATCTTGTCCCTCGTCCTTCAGGTAAGCCTGTTGTTGGTTGTAAATGGGTGTACACTATAAAAGTGCAGCCTAATGGTTCTATTGATAGATTGAAGGCTCGGCTGGTAGCTAGAGGATTTACTCAGGTGTATGGAGTAGATTACTTAGAAACTTTTTCTCCTGTTGCAAAGATTACCTCTGTTCGTCTTCTTATCTTTTTGGCAGCCACTTATAATTGGCCATTGCATCAGTTGGATGTGAAAAATGCATTTCTGCATGGAGATTTGAAAGAAGAGGTATATATGGAACAACCTCCTGGATTTGTTGTTCAAGGGGAGAATCCGCGGTTGGTTTGTCGTTTGAAAAAATCCTTATATGGATTGAAACAGTCTCCGAGGGCTTGGTTTGGCCGGTTTAGTAGTGTTGTCATGGAGTTCGGTCTGACAAGATGTGGAGTAGATCACTCTGTATTTTATCGGCATTCTAATGCTGGTAAAATTTTATTAGTTGTTTATGTGGATGACATTGTGATTACAGGTGATGATGTTGTGGGGATTCAGAAACTTAAATCCAATCTGCAGGCAAACTTTCAGACAAAGGATTTAGGTCATCTACAGTATTTTCTGGGTATTGAGGTAGCTCGGTCTAAATATGGGATTTATTTATGTCAAAGAAAATATGTACTCGATATGTTGAGTGAAGTTGGGATGTTAGGTTGCCGACCTGTGGATACTCCTATGGATCCAAATGTGAAATTAGCAGGAGATCAAGGTGCATTACTTGATGATCCTAAGCAATATCGAAGACTTGTGGGTAAATTAAATTATCTCACTGTAACGAGACCTGACATTTCGTTTGCAGTGAGTGTTGTGAGTCAATTTCTTGATACCCCTCGTACTAGTCATTGGGATGCTGTTATACGGATTCTCAGATATCTTAAGAGTGCTCCTGGAAAAGGGTTGCTGTATCAAAATCATGGACACACTGATATTGAAGGATATAGTGATGCAGATTGGGCTGGTTCTGCCTCAGATCGAAGATCGACTACAGGATATTGTGTGTTTGTTGGTGGTAATTTAGTGTCGTGGAAGAGTAAGAAGCAAACAGTTGTATCCAGATCAAGTGCAGAATCTGAATACCGCGCTATGGCTCACACTGTGTGTGAGTTGGTTTGGTTGAAGAGCATATTACTGGAACTTGGGTTTGAGCATAAACAGCCTATGAATTTAGTGTGTGATAATCAGGCGGCTGTTCATATTGCGTCTAATCCAGTGTTTCATGAAAGGACAAAACATATTGAAGTTGATTGTCATTTCATTCGAGAGAAATTGCTTGACGGGGTCATCAAGACATCTCATGTACCGTCTGTAGATCAATTGGCTGATGTGTTTACCAAGAGTTTAGGGGGTTCTAGGGTGAAATACATTTGTAACAAGTTGGGTGCTTATGATATATATGCTCCAACTTGAGGGGGAGTGTCAAGAGAATATAAGTATTCTTGTAGATAATAAATTAGTAAGGGTATTCTTGTAAATAGTTTGTTAGGTTTGTACTCCTATAAATACTAGTTGGTCACTCATAATACGGTGACTAGATGTTTTCCTCCCAAAATACCAGTTGACAACTTTCTCCAAAATTGTATCAACCTGATAATTGTCTGTGCTTCGTAAATTTCTCATGTGAGTTTTTTCCTGTTTCTCGTGAAGCTCATTATGGCATTTGCTTATGCAGTTGTGTTTTGACTTGTAGCTTTACTATTCGATATTGGCCGCATGGTTTATAATGAAAATTCAGACTACTTGGCAGTTTTATGGTCTACCTTGTATTAATTTGTTTGGAATGGAAAAGTATGATATTATTTGTTTTCTTTTTACTAATAAAGAAAATAATAAGATACCGACTTGTTTGAATTTGAGGAATTCTAGCTGGTTTTGAGGCTGTAAATATTGGCCAGTGTGCAGTGTAAAAGAAAATTACTTCATATCTTATCTTTGTTTTTGAGTTGCTTACAAGGTTATAGCTTACTCTAGACAGTTCTTCTTTTTTTTTCCAATGTTGTCTCCCCTTCTACTTCATTCTTTCTTCTGTTGCTATATTCTTTTCTCCCTTCCTCCTCTGAATGCCGTTAATATTTTCTCTCCTTCCTCTCCCTTTCATGAAAAGTTTCTTCTATATTTTATTTTAGTGGATTGTTCTAATTTTTTGTTGTCCTTGGGCTAAGAGCATCAAAGTTAAGTTGAAAATTTTTAGAAACTTCCTTTTGTCCTGCTTTATTGAGAAATCTTCTTGATTCTTTTGTTCTCCTATACGAAAAGTTGCCAAGTTAGATTTTGGAGCAGATGTTTGCACTTAAATTTAGTTAGTTTTTAGTTGTACATAACGTCGAAACTGAGAGTAAATTTTGTTTGGAAACCATTGACGAGTTTTTTGCATATGGCAAACCTCTTATTTTCATTTAGCAATTTAGCTTGCATCTTTTGAAACAGCATGGGACTACTCCAAATGATAGTTGTGAGATTGACTTGCATGATGTGAAGGATATTACCAGTCATCTATGCCCCTTACTATTGCACGGTATATGTAGATCCATTTGATTGGTCTTTTTCTTGCATGCAGTTTTAGTCAAAAATTTAGGTATCAAAACTCCGCAGATCATAATCTTCTTATTCAGATATGAGAGTTAAAGCAAAGAGGCTGGGGCTGTTAGCTGAGTCATATTTGGAGGGAATGCAATCAATATACAAATTGATTGGCCAAGTGCAGCATTAATGGTCCATTGGGTTTACAAGTTCTTGATGACATCCCTGCAGAGATGCGAGATTTGTTGGATGCGTATGTGTTAGCAATTGCTTATTCTCATTTTGTTTCTATTTAAGAGATTATGACCTTTTCCAATGTACCCAAAAAAGAAAAAGAAAAAGAAAAAAATGAGGTTTCTTTATGATGTATATCCTTGATATTTTTTGGAGGATTTTATTTTTCTTTTGATTGGCTTTATCCCATAATGCTGTAAAACCTCTCTAGCATCAAAGCTGTGCAGAAATTGTGAGGTCGCTTTCCTCAAAACTCAAAAGACAAGATATGTTGAGAAAGAGTTTTTAATTATGTTAATTAATGCAAGTATGTTACTGTTGATGCTTTTTAAGAATGAGATTTCATTCGTAAATTTTGAGGAGAGCACAATATAATTTGTATATTGGATCAATGGCCAGTTGTGTATGTTCTAATCATGTTTTTCTGGCCTTTTGTAAAGGTGTTGTATAATAATTTTCATCTCTTGAATTTCATATTTTTACAATTTTGAACTAATTATATATAATTTCTAAGAGTACAACTCTGAATATTTTGTTTTTCATTTACATCTGCTACATAATAATTAGCAAAATAAGCGGGTATAACTGGGCTCGATGCGCGGTGAACCTCTCCTAGTCTAAACCTAATCGGCTAATCTTCACTTCTTCAGTTCACTCTTCGCTTCGCCGCTTCGGTCCGCCGCTTCGGTCTTCCTTCTGCTTCCTCTACAATTGCCCAAATTGCTTGCTGTCTCTAGCTCCTTCACCCTTAATCTGCTCCGTCTCTAGCTGATCCATAGCAATCAGCAAAAAGGAAGCATGAAGTTTCTGTTTTTCTACTCACCGCACCGCTTCTAAGTTCTAAGCCAAAAAAAACTCTGGAGTCTGGAATCAATCACGGACAGTGATCTATGGAGCAACTCAATTCCCTTTGTTTCGATTCTCAGCTGCTATCCATCAATTAATCAACAGCTTTAGGGACAAAATTTATGATCGAGTCTTGTACAGCATTACCAGCACTGAAAGTGAACCTGCCGAGTTGAAACGTTTTCCCATTCTATTGCACTCCTGAAAGGCCTCAATCTTATACCAGGTTCGTTTATCCTTTTTCCCTTTTTTTTCCTTTCGTTGTTGATTACTGGGTTTTGGTTGCCCTTCCGTCCCCTCGGCCCTCTGTATATATACTGCTGTAATTTTTGGGCATATGATCCTTATTAACTTGTCATTGCAGCAGCAGCCTAAATGATTATATTATAAGCTGATCAGCCTAAATCATTTTTTTTTTGGTTTGTCCTCAAATTAGATAAGCTGTCAGTCTGTTTGTCCTGCAATTTTCATTTTTTTTTACTCATTAGATAATTTGGTTGCCCTGTTGTTGAGTTGCGCCGCTGGTGAAACCGGAACTTAAGGGAGGTAGACTCCCACTCAGTTTTTGGCCGACAACCAAAATGTCAGTTAATTGGTGGTCAAATTTTTGGCTACTCAGTCTATTCTATTGATGTCCGTTTCCTACCTTGGCCTTATGGTGATCGAAAATGTAGGAAACATACAAATTTAAGATAGGCTCTGAAACATGACTCACTGCTGTCTTTGAGGTAATGATTGTGTGATGCATGATAGTCTAGTAAGGATTTGTACCAATTTAGATAGAAAGTTTCATGGTCATAAGTGGAAAAAGTTGCATATGATGTCCTAGTAAAATCTTAATGTGATAAATAAGTTTCAATTTGTTTTTGAAGCAAAATAAATTATTCTAATCCTTTTGGACCTTCACTGCAAAAGCTTCTTTGATCAATCATGCGTAAGCTTAACGTGGCTGACCGGCACAAAAACAGGGATCAATCTCAAGCTTTTTATTTTTTATTCTTGAAGAACGGAAAAAGGAAGAAATGCATCTGCCGGTTTCTACTGCTTTTCTAATTCACTGTTTCACTACAAAGGAATACTCTCAAGGCCCAGTACTTCACTGCTAAATTCCACCAACGGCTTGTTAGGCTGCTGGCCTGGCCACCATAAAGATCTTAAGTGCTTTTTGGGATGGAAGATTAAGAATTCGAATCGTTACAAAGAAGATTATAGAAGCCTCAGAAATTGGACTTGTTTGGACCTTTGATTGTTTTCTAGACTTGTATTGTTTTTTGTTAATTCTAATATTTAGACAATTGGACATGTAAGTTGGATAACTATGTTAATTGTGTGCGTGAATTGGTGGATATTGCTCTTATGTTAATTGTAGTTTAGCATTTATATCTTATTTTGTGCATAGGTGTGTGTGTGTGTGTTTCCTGATCTAGGAAATTTGCATTTAGATTCAACTCTAATTCTGCTGTTCGTGGAGAGGCACGTAGATAGTACACTAACAGGAGATGCAAATTAGGATATATATATATATGTATATGTATATGTATATGTATATGTATATATAATATACTATTTATTTATTTATTTATTTATTTATTTATTGAACCGGGATTGAACCGGTCTGACTGATTGAACCTCGATCCTTTCACTTTACCGGTTCACTTGACGGTCCGGGTTTTAAAACATTAACCGGAGCCCTAAAAATTCTACTTGTTTTTTGGGTAAATAAAGCAATGAAATTTTGGAGTTTTTGTAAGTCATGATTACAATTCAGTTCTTTCTCAGGTTAATATGAAACTTTTTCATTCACGTGTAATTCGTTCCCTATATATTATTTATATTCACGTAGGTGTCATTGTTTTAAACGTGAACAATATTAGCCCAATGAAACTATAAAAAATGGTCAAGCGTCCAAAAAGATGGGTTCTTATACGCCACTAATGACAAGCGTGTTTAAGTGCACAGGGATAGTACGAAGCAAATCGATTTTCTTTGGATCAAAAGACAAAAAAATCACTCGTGATAAATCTAATACATAGAAAAATTCCATGATTTCAAAACACGACATCTCATGTTTTGAACTAATTATAAAGGTGACGGAATTCGTTAAAATTAATGGTCATTTTCATTAATTTTAACGAATTCCGTCACTTTTACAAATTAGTTCAAAGTATGTGACATCATATTGTATGTTTTGAAATCACGAAAATTTTTCTGTACTTAAGTTTACCACAGCGACTTTATATTTTTTAGTATCCATTTCTTTTGGGATTGTCGTATCCGAAACTTGTCCCACATCGGCCTGTTGGATAAGCTTTAAGCACCGTGCTCATAAGAAGGAGAGATGGTTGGCATCTCCCCCGACAGGGACGGGAACGGCCTTCGGGCCTTAACTGTTACCAACACAGCCGGTTAAGGCTTCCCGCTTCGGTGGATCTATAACCCTTTTTTTTAACCGTTTTACCCTTGAATTTGTCTATCTCCTCTCATTTTATCAAAGTGTTTTGAGTTAATTAATAAATCATTTACACATTTTTTAATTTTTTCTAAATCGATGGCTTGATAACTAAAAAGATACAACATGCTAAATTTTATATATAAACTTGTTTTTTATTATTTTTAAGTTAGTCCAAAAAGATATTCTCATGGTTATAAATTATTGCAAGTCATTTTTAAGAGTAATATAAATTATTCATAATTTTAGGTAATTTAACCTATTTTATCTGAAGCAGTGACACAAAAATTGTTAAAGAGACATTGATCAATTTGCAAAAGTTAAGTAATAGATTTGGCATATTATGATAATTAAGAAATCATAAGAAAAGGGCCAACTTGGAATGAAATTGTATTCACTCTCCCAAAATGAATTTTTTAATATTATATTTTGAAATGAGTTTCAAATGTTACAAAAAGTTTAAGTCTGGGGAGTTAAGTGAGATTTTTAAAAATTTAATAGTGTTAAGTGAAACTATTAGAAACCTTAATGGAGGTTTCTAAAATCATCTCTTTTTGTTATTTATTAATGGACATGTTATTCAATTCCCTACCCTTGAATAATCATCTGGTGCCCTTTCTCATTTGCTATATTTTTTGGATTTCTTAATTTTTTATCATTTCCAATTATTTTTACCATTCTACCTTTAGGTTTGTCTATCCCTCTCATTTGTCCCCATTTTATCCTCTGATTCGTCCATCCTTTCTCATTTGTTAAATTTCTTTTTTGTGATTTCTTAATGTACATCTTATTCAATTCCCTACCGTTAAATAATCATTTGTCGCCCTTTCTCATTCGCTATGTTTTTTTTTTCGGATTTCCTAAAGATTCAATTAATTTTTTCTTTTCCCGTTTTACCTTTGGACCTCTCTGTCCTTTCTCATTTGCTATAATTTTCTGATTTCTTAATTAACAACTAACTGTTATTCAATTCTCTACCCTTAAATACTTAGTTCTTGTAGGGGCGAACAAAGATAACATGGCGGCGGTGTAGGGCTTCATCATTTTATCTTAATTTCATCTCAAAAACATCGCTATTAGGGATTTCTACTCATTTTGCTTCTAATAGTTGGTTGAAATTTCTACGGGGGAAGGTAAAATTTTGTCTGATGCTGTAATTATGCAATTTTTGGCTCAATTATTGGGCTGCTGATTGTTGAAGTAGGTTATGTAGTAATGCATCTTAGGTGTCTGATTATTTGCCCCAGTCAACTGCTATAATATACTTGTACTAATTTTTTATTCGCTGATGTTTGTAAATGGGTTTTTGCTCTATATGCATAATTTGTTGTGATTTAACTGTAAATTTCAGGTGCTGTTGGTTTAATTTGTGCAGTCTTTAGCTCAAGAGGTATTAAAGCATAGCAGGTGCTTGATTATTTGCAGCAGTTAATTAAATTATTTTTACTTAGTTATTACACTGGGATGATTCTGATTTTTGAGCTGTAACTATACTTTTCAGAATCTGTATAGTAGGAAGAATAAGTTGATACGTTCCTGATTTTTCGTACTAATGATCTCCAAGAAAACTTTGTGCGCTCCATTCTTTATCCTTGGCCCTGTGACTGCAATTACGTCCATTTTATTAAAATATTATGTCAACATGATGGAAATTATCTAATGATTTGTCTGTTCTCTGAGAATGAGAATTAGAACTTCTGCTGTAATGGTATCAGTTTTGGAGTTTATTGACCTGATGATTATTAGTTAGTAAGAATAAAACTTGACAATCTTGAAATTCCTGAACCCTCTTACTGGCTTTAAATTTCACTGGTTGCTGAACTTTTTGTATGATTTGCACTTGAGCAGTTCTTTAATTGTTATAGTGCTATATGAACCTCAGTGGCAGTTTTGTTTATTGTTTTTTTTTCTTTTTACGAATAATACCTTTTGGAATCTGGAAGATGCTTGGTCATCAACCATAATTCATTATTATTTGAACTATAAAGAGAAAAATCCCTCCAACACCCTCCTTGTACCTGTAAGGGGAGCTCCATTAGTAATCTAGGCTCTGAATTTGACGTATAAAGATTGTGATTTTGACATCCTAAATTTGTTTTCTAGTCTCAAATTTCACACAACGATGTGTGCTTGTTTGTACGTAACTGTATTGCTTTGCAGTTGTAAAACAAAATTTTAATTGTTGCTGTTCCAATTTGGAGTCTCTTATTATTGCAGATCTCATTGACGTATAAAGATTGTGATTTTGACATCCTAAATTTGTTTTCTAGTCCCAAATTTCACACAACGATGTGTGCTTTTTTGTACGTAACTGTATTGCTTTGCAGTTGTAAAACAAAATTTTAATTGTTGCTGTTCCAATTTGGAGTCTCTTATTATTGCAGATCTCATTGACCTGTTTCCCTGCGTTTTGCTTGGAGTGTGGTTGGTTTGGATTTCTTGCTTTGACCCAAATAGTCCACGCAAAAGGAGGTTAGGCAGAAGAAATGCTGCCTGCTAAATCCCTCCCTCTCTCCTCCGCTTTGATAAAGGCACCCAAATCTCCTGATGCTAATCTCACCTCAACAAACTGCATAGGCATCAACAAATGGATTACGAAAAAGTATACCAATCCTTCTCTTAGTTTTCGGAGCTCCTGCCACGGGACTTCATCAGAACCTGTAGTTGTACCTGAAGCACGTTCCATATCAGCACAAAAAAGAGTCAATATCCTTCCGGAGGCGCTGCCTTATATAGAAAAGTTCCATGGCAAGACAATTGTGGTCAAATATGGAGGTGCAGCCATGAAGTCTGAGGCCCTTCAAGCTTCTGTAATGTCTGACTTGGTTCTTCTCTCTCGTGTTGGTCTTCGCATTGTCATGGTCCATGGTGGGGGTCCTGAAATCAACCAGTGGCTTGGTAGGTTGGGCTCGAAGCCCAAGTTTGTGAATGGAAGTCGTGTCACTGATGCAACAACCATGAAAATTGTTTCGATGGTATTGGCGGGTGAAGTGAACACACATCTTGTTGCCTTAATCAACAAGGCAGGGGCTTCTGCCGTTGGCTTATCTGGTATGGATGGCCGTCTTTTGACTGCCAGGCCTTCCCAAAATTCTGATCAGCTTGGCTTCGTTGGTGATATAGCCACTGTGGACCCCACAGTGCTTCGACTACTCATTGACAATGGTCATATCCCAGTCATTGCCTCTGTAGCTGCTGACAAGACAGGCCAGTCATACAACATCAATGCAGACATAGCTGCAGGTGAGGTTGCTGCGGCCTTGGCAGCAGAGAAGTTAATTCTTTTGACTGATGTGGCTGGAATTCTAGAGGACCAAGGTGACCCAGGAAGTTTGGTGAAGGAATTAGATATCCAAGGGGCGAGGAGGATGATGAATGATGGGAAGATTGCAGGTGGGATGTTTCAAAAGGTGGATTGCTGCGTGAGGTCCGTAGCTCAAGGTGTCAGGACTGCAACTATACTTGATGGACGAGTACAGCACTCATTACTCCTTGAGATTCTCACTGATGAAGGAGTAGGAACAATGATCACTGGATAAATTGGAGAGCTTGCACACTGTTTAAAGCTTACATTTGTTAACCACTTTAGAAGATATTCAATCTAAAATGGCAATCTGGAAATATAGCTTGCAGTGCTTGAACAGCCAATGAAGAAAAAAGTTATTCACTTGTGAGTTTCAGTCCTTAAGCTCTTGAAACTATTCACATGTTTCTGCTAATAGTGGTTGGGGTAAATCACTTCTGTGGCTAGATTGGTTCTGCTTTTTGGTTTTCAGTTTCCTCCCTCCTTTTAGGTGCGCAGTGCTCTACGTGCCTGATAATTCTACCATATACCCTTTTTGTAGCTTGTGTTCGGTTATACTATATACTAAATATTTTATTTGCTATTGAGCTTCTTTATTTTTTTTTCTTTTGTTTTTTTCCCCTCGAGTTGTTGCATTTTAGCTGCATTTCCTTGGAATGTAAGAAATCTAGCATCGCTTTGGATCTTGTACAAGTCTTGACAATAGATTGATATATTTGTGCTCTGTCACTCATGGAAATTAGTTGACACAACTCTGACTGTTCAATCATTCCCTGTAGCTGTTAACCTTAAAATCAACCGTGTCTTGAGATTTTTCAACATTAAGTAATAAATGTGTTTGTTAGAGCAAGTTTAGTTACAATCATCTTGTATTTTCTTTGTACATATGTTACCTCCATGGAATTTCTTTCGAGCAGATTTTACTTGTGACCTGGTTTTTTATTACTTTTTTTTTTTTTTAATTTCTCTTCACATGTTATATTCTAGAAGCAAATTTAGATTAAGTTCCAACAACCCATCTTGTGACCACATTGTGGTGAGGTCTTCACTGCCTTTAACCTATTGAATTTGCTTTATTGATCTGGAAAAATTAACATTTGTAGCAGTTTTTTTACTCATTTCGGAGGAATATGAGTTAACTTTTGAAGAGATTAACTACAACCATTTGAGAGTTTCTTGAAAAGCTAGTTTACTAAATAAGGTCTGAATACAATCTTGATAGGAACTTCACTATTCTCATCAGTTTGTTTCTTCTTAGTTACGGGAAAAATATGAAAAAGAAACGCTAAAGGATAAATGGACTCTCAAAGTACACTGGGATTATTGTTCAGATATTTGGAGTAGTAACTAAAGGGCTTAAACCAACGGATGTTGATGCAAGAGTTCAAACAGGATTAGTCGCAGATCATAAAACGGATGCAAATACCTGTGCGTTATACCAGAAAAAAAAAGCCTAAAGGGTTTAAAGTCCTAACAAAGAGAATTTAGATGGGAACGAACTGCCACTATAGTATGAGGGAGTAAAGTGTACTTCAGTTATAAACTACAAACCTTTTAGAATCTTCTTTAATTTGATTTGATGCTTGTATATCGTGGAGCTAAAAGCCATATGGAGAAACTTGAAAAACAATAACACTTGGATAATATCTACTTTCAAGAACATAAATCTGCTGATAAAATTCTCAAAGTTGATAAGGTTTTGGGGCCACTTATTTTCCCCATTTTCATTTTGTAGTCACATTCTCCTCCTTCTAATGTGCTTCTGCACTAATATTCCCCACAACCAACAAAAGGAAAAAGAGTAAAAGCCATCTGAAAGGGAAAACAAAGGCAAAGAAGATTCCATTTGCTACATTGGTCACACCTTGCAACCTAACTACTCACTGCTAGCATGAAAATTTTTTATTGTATACAATCACTTTCAACTCTTCAATTTCAAATCTTAAAAACAAAACATGGCTATTCACAATGGAAAATACTGTCACACTAGCTTCCAATATATAATATGATCCAAAGTCCAAGGAAATTGATCTAAAACCAATTAAAAATAAGTTGACCTAGCAAGACTAGTCTTGCTTGATGCTGTCGGCACCCAAATGGAAGCTGTGGTCAAAGGTCTTGATTTCCAACATAATGTTAACTTGCAGTGTTCATTTTGCACCCAGTAACCCCCATTAAACAAACTGATTAAATGCTTTGCTTGAGTAACGTTACAGGAACTCATGGGAATTGGCCTGAATCCATTCATAGAAGGATAATCTGGCAACATGTTACTTTCATTTCCCATGATCCCACAAGGAAAATGTTTCACACTATCCAAAATTCTCTTTCTCAAGAACTCCCTCTCTATGATCTTTAATGCTAATTTGTAACCTCCACAAAAACCACTCCGGAGTGAATCAGAGAGTGCTGTGTAATGATCTAAGGCCTCACAAAAGAACTCCGCAAATGATGTAGATGGAGCTTTAGAGAAGCTGAATAACTCTTCTTGGACTAAAACCAATATCTTTGGGGACAGTTTCCTCAAACCGTTGAAAAATGTTTTGACCAATGAGCTTTCTCTACAAGGCATGTGAAGCTGATTAATCATACAATTAGCTATCAGGGTATGCCCTACTTTGATCTCTTCGAAATCTTCTTCTTTTGTTACCAGAACTTGGTCAAAGGAGAAAGAAAGATTGATTGAATTTGCGAAATCTTGTAACCTAAAACCTGTTTGTTGAATATTACATGAACTTCTTTTGTCGCCAACAATAGCTGTTATCCTAAGAGACGCATCTTCTCTAGCAGCAAGGTCAACCATCAAAGAAGGCCATTGAATTCCTTCCATGACGTCAAAATCAATAACATGAATCTCCTGAAGACCTTCGGCTGCCTCCAGGATTGCCTGGTTGGCTGTGAAATGCGCGAACTTCACATATGGTGACAGCTCCTGCACCATTTGGAAGGCTGTGATAGCATTGGTTTGTTGCGAAACGGGGTCCTCCGGAAGCTCAGGAGCAGCGAGGCTCTTGTCAAGAAGGCCCTGAGTGAAATATAAAGCTAACCTATCCATTGGATTGTCACCATTTTCTTGATCAGATAGGATATCCTTGAGCCTTAGTGCAACTAATGAAGCAAAACGAACATTTCCTGCTTCAATAGCTTCTGCCCCCATCAGCAGCAGATCAGTTAAGCTGCTCTCTTCCATGAGTTCATCTTGAATATCCTTCAAATGGGATTGCTCAGCAGCCAAAATATCCATAGTTTCTTGGATTTCTTGACAGGGCAACAATCTTTTGTGTACCACGTTTTCGTGGTCTAAAGCACAATTTTTAGCTATGGAATCGAAATCCTTGATATCTGTTTCCATTTCAAGAAAGTTTTCGGTGCTAACAATATCATTGGAAACATAATCTTGGAAAGACAAATGGTTGTTCTGGAAAGGTAATGCAGTTTCCAAGCTACAACAATGATGATCAATAATGTAGCTTGGCTCAACATCAAAATACATCTTTTCAAACTCCATTACTACAAGTTACTAAGCTAGGAGCCTTTTGAGAGATCAAACCACTGGAAGCCATATATATATATAGAATCGATTGTCAAAGAAGTAGCAGTTTGAACTGTGCTGGTAAAAGTTTCGACCTGATTAGCATCAGTAAACTGAAAAAAAAAAAAAAAGGCCTTGTAAAGCCAAGAAAAGAGAATCTCTTGCAAACTGTGACGTTCGCATTCCCATTAAACATTGAGAAAAGCTGAAGAATTTACTACTCAATTTGGAGGTTTTCAAGTTTCAACAAATCAGTTTTGGACAATTTGCTAGAGTATAGACATTTAAAAATCCAAACTCAAAAACGATAAAATATTAGTGAGATTTAATCATTGTTCAATTCTGCCTATCTCATTAACTTTTGCTAGGGGAATTAAATATAAAGCTTAGCAAAAGATCTCCTTAGACCACCATTAGCAAAAGAATGACAAAGGAAAATTGAAAAACTAAAACTCAAGTAACAGTAACACAGCATATTCATGTTCTAAGCCCAAGACTAGGGACACATATATTTGTTACCACCTAATCAAACTATCATAACCAAAAAATTATATACCATAAGCACAATACACTAAGACGCTATATATTGCATCTGTATAAAGATTGGATGGTTGATTTCCTTAGATACAAGTTCCCCAAAAACTCTTAAAACACGTTCTCCAATCATCTTCATATCAATGAACACAAAGCAGGATACATTAAGCTGTCACTTTAGCTATACAAAGCATACACGGCATGTTACAAGCTCTATATTACTTTTAGACTACAATTGTATTTACTTTCATCATCTTGTACTATATTCCTTTATTTTTAGGTAATTTCTCTCTAACTTTGTTAATAAATAGCAGAAAGGATAGGTCAATATTCGATGTTACAAAGTACTAATTGAAGGATAGAGTACTTTTTTTTTTTTTTTTTTGGCAATGAAGCTCACAGGCATAGACATCTCAAACTATGCCAAATATTTGGCAAGCCACTCCAAGAATTTTTTGTGCAAAAGGCAGCAAAGTAGTATCAATCATTATAAAATGTGACAATAATATGTACAAACTTTACTATCTGACAATGTTTTGCCACAATTTAAATGTTATCATGGGTGACAACTGACAATTAATTCATCTGTGGGATATCACCTAAGAGCATCTTAATTAGACCATAAGACTCAAGACTAAATGATTATATAAAATGCAACCACATAATCTAAATATTTGCATCAAATCAGAACTTCACATTTGTTACTTAAATTTGTAATTGGGTTTTATAGACATTCTCTCAAAAGATTCTTGCCTAACTAGACAAATCTGTAGCAAGTAATAAGCAATCAAATAGGCTTAATTTGAGTATAAAAGGAATCGTAAGGAATATGCCAAGCATATGATTGGTAGCTGACGAATTCCCCTGCAACAACTGAAACTAGACTTGGATTCTTGCTCATTTCCGTTTTAGCCAAGTTTTTATACACTGATTAGAATAAAATTTGATGACGCAATCATATAGGAAAAGAAGATCCCACAAATTAGGAAAACAAAGACATGTTCAAGTGGTTCAAATGTCTAATCCATGGCAAAACAAAAAAAAAAAATCTCCTTAATTAATTTATTTTATTTTTCATTGGTGACAAAGTGCATTAACATGCAAAAGGGCTGGCAAATGATTTTTTAATTGCATCCTTCTCTCTCTCTCTCTCTCTCTCTCTCTCTGGGTAGGAATAATTGCATCTTTGGTCTTCTGGTTCTAACAACTGTATCTCAGGATGCCATTTGTACCTAAATATGTTAACAAGCACAATTCTCTGAAGTTGTGCTAGGGTGAAAGGCGTATCTAGCATAAAGCTTGCTGCAAGTAATTGAGCCTCAATAGGGCAAGATTCTAGGGAAGTGGGGATGAAGTTGTTGATATAATAACTTGTAAAGGGTGAGACTAAAGTATGTTGTACAACTCACAACTACAAGACTTGAAAACAAGCCTTTTCAATCAGCTTCTAAGGCTCGAGAACTAATTAAAGTATTAAAACCAAGGTTAATTTGTTTGTGAGCCACACATATATACATTTTTTTTTTCAGACGCAGGAGGTTCCGGGCCTTCGGACACGTTAACCCTGGGACTCGAACCCTGGTGGAGGAGATGGACAATACTTCCTGAGAAGGATACATGACCAACCGAGCTACCCAGGAGGGACGAGCCACACATATATACAAGAAAAGTGTATTTTAGAAGTTGTTAACTTTCTACTAGTGATACTTTTGGAATAAACAAGAAAGCCATACCAACATAATTTTGTGAAGTAAAGCTATTTCACTTGTATCTATTGTGGAAAACAAAATGAAAAGAAGCAAATATCAACTTGTGCTGCAGATGCCTTGCTAATTCGTCCTCCTATAATCAACTTACACTATTAAACATGACATCTTATGAACAAAGAGGGGTTAATAATTGTGGTTTTTGAAAACATTGAGTAATTTAATTATGTTATCTTCTTAATTAGGAGGTAAATAGCATCACTCAACTTCTATAAATTATTCTCTGGCCCCAAGAAAAAGGACAAAATAAAAAAAGGAAGATCTTCCATAAAGAACTAGGTTGTAATTCCGTCATGAGAAGGAGATGTAAGTCAAACCTACAGTACAATAATTAGACCCCATCACTTTCTTGGTCTTTGGCAGCTGCCTTGTATTATTGTGGTGATGACCATTGTTTTCAGTCACGTCATTTCCTTGAGGTAAAACAGGATGATTGTGTGATGCCCTTCGCAGAAATCATAAGAAAAGTGCTAGCAATGCTCAAACAAAAAATTGCTTCAGTATCTTAAGAAAGTAATTTTTGTTAAATGTTGGAAGTTTTTTAATTGATTATGGTGCTGTTGTGAGTGCAAATTTCGTGGGTTAATTACTTTAAGGTTATAGCTAAAAGAAGGAAAAAGAAAAACAATAATGTAGCATGAGGATGCTCTTCTTTTACACCTAGTTATGATATAAAAGCTTAATGAAAATTTTTTTTTGCTCCCACAATTTTGATGCATGGAAATTAGATTTTTTTTTTTTTTTTTTTTTTTTTAAGGAAGGCCGGATTCGTGATACATCTTGTATTTTAGTCTAGTTAGAATTTCATGTGACCTGAAGATTTTTGTACAATTCTGAACCAAATATTGGGAAATTCACTCTCTTTCAGAAACTTATAACATCAAGTTGAAATAAAAATGAACAAACTGAAAGCCACAACCTTACATTTTGTTAAATAAAAAATACAGTTACTAATAAATGACTGATTGTTAAATAAAATTTTTACAAATTGAAGCATAATTTTTTTCCCTTACATTTTGTCATAGACTTATGACTAACAAAATATTGCATTGCACCAAAATCATGTCCAAATGATGTTGTATTAGCTTTTATGGAGCTTACGAAATGGCCTAATTTTTTACACTCCGACATAAGGTTAAATTTTTAGGGAAAAGCTAAACTATTGACAGGGATCGAATTGATTTGTCTAAATAAAGCTAAAGGACTATAATGTCTAAGTACGATTTCCTGAATGAGTTTAGGCATCTGAGGGTTATGTACCCTTTTTGGTTTTAGACCAACTCGGCAGCTTGGATTTATGTACGTACTAGACCATTTACAAGCTACGTGATTCACATGCATAGCGCTATTATTGCACGCATAAAAGTTGAAATACAAATGTTCCTAAAGTTGAAGGGTTCCATCTGTCCAATCATTGATAACGCTGGCCATTTGTTGCACTATAGTAATATGACAAAAGCAAATTATCAAAATGTTATGGTGTGTGCAATTTTCAAATCGGAGAATCTTCTTATCTTAAAAGAATTTCATTATAATTGATTAGTAGGATAGGAGAAAATTGAAAGACTTTTCAGTTTCTAGAAGATATCTCTGTGTAGCAAATCCAAAATCTTTAGATTGTTCAATACTTTGTGATCATCTATATGGTCAAATTTCAATATATATATATATATATATATATATATATATAATGTATGTTTGTGCGTGTGTAATTGAAATATTAAAATTTGAACATATAGATGATCACAAATATGATCACACAAACACACATGATTTATATAATATAAATTGTCATGCAAAAAAGCTCCATTCTAAAACCACACGTGAAATTTTCACTTTATACGCTCCTCCCCTATGTGTGTAAGGAAAATAATACAAGGAATCAAAAAAGATTAAAACATTCTTATTATGAACTGGATGGGGCTGGTGCTTTTGCAAGAAATATCTAGTCAACCTTCCTGCAAGAGATCCAAACCTATTGGGACTATATATAAAAATGATACCTACAGCAATTTCTTTGTTTTCAACATTTCCTAGTTTTTATCCTACTAAAATAAAGAAATAGAACTTAAGTCCCCTTTTGATATGGAAATGAACTTATGCCCCCGGCCCCTACCCCTTTGAGAAGATATTAATTATATATAAAATGAAATTCCACAATAAATGCAAGTCCTTTTTGAATAACGGTCCCCAATTCATGTTGATTGTATTTCGCCTCTTCCTCGGAGAAAGACGATCAAACAATTCCCAATCATGGCCCCCTCAACTATTTTCACCATATAGAGACACAAGCAAGCATTGCGAGCGGGTGAGATGCATCGCATCAAATTGGAATCACATAGTTTTCGGGAAATTTTATTTGTAAATGAAAATTTTCCCTAGTTTTATTAGCCTAAATCGCAATTGAGAGTCGACAGCAAGTGTGACTCTATCCATTTAAATGGTAAACTACTTGTGTATCAACATAACCACCATTGAGAAAATCCACATCCAAAATATGTTAATGTGACCAGGCTATTTTCTATTCACAAAGATATTTTATTAGGGGAGAGCTGGTCTCTATCAGCATGCTACATAATTTGTACTATCGAACTTTGTGTTGAATATATTAGAAACTTCGATAATTTAAAAAAAAAAAAAAAAAAAAACCAAAGTGAAAAAAAAAAATCTCGAGTACTCATACAATTGGTGCATATGTCCTTTTTATTATTATGTCACTTAAGACTACTGTATTTCTTGATTGGAGCAGCACGCATTGCGTAAGTGATTCTCCATATTTTGGAGTTTGGCTTTGGCATGCGCAAAATAGTAGAACTTGTCTAAATTCATTGTACCAAGCATGATGATGGATGCCATAGTGTCAATTGCAACTTGCAGTGAGAAATGCAGTAGTCAATGATGATTGTGCTATATACATTACATATATAGATACATCATATACACTATATATATTTGCATTTGTCTCTTTGCAGATTGTAGAAGTTGCATAATGGTGAGTCACATCATCAATTGCTAAAACATTCTTGCAAGTAAAGAGACGCATATATTATTGTTATCTGACCACTGTAAAAGAAGAAAAAAGAAGAAGAAGAAGAAGATATAAGCAAGCATGTTGGCATGTAAGTACATGCAGCCAGTAAAGGATCGACGTGTATTTGTGGACTATTTACTTTGACAAAGAAGGCATTTCTGAGCCAGGTGCTTTCTTTTTCAAAAGACTACTAGAATAACACAGATCAAAAACACACTTGACATAATCAATATATGAGAAAGCGAAATTGTCCCGAGAGCTAACGCAGATGTTAAGGACACTACTTAAATAACCATCAATCTCTAATTTAACTATTGAACCCTCTCCCTCTATGTCTCTTCAATTTATAAGATTTGGAATCTTCCTTTTCTAATAAACATATATATATATATATGTGTGTGTGTGTGTGTGTATGTGTTGTTGATATCATAACTAAATCAGGTCGTATAGCCTTGCGAATATTTGTATTAAATAAATATTATATCAATGGGGTATAGAAGATTAATCTAAATATAATGGAATTGCCTTAGAGTTCCATAGTAATTCCCGCTCCCACGTACACAGAGCACACAATTCTATTATCATAAATAACAATACACTGATTGATTTGTAGCAAATTCAATGACAAAGCCACCGCCCAAAATGTGAAATTCATATTATGTAAATTGTATAATTACTTTTTTGGGTAGGTCTATTGAATAATTATTTGTTTCACGTAACAGCTTAAGAAATCAGATTCATCTCCCACCCCTTGCCCCAACATTTGTAAATTTGCATAACGAAATTGATGCAATGTTACTTTGTTAAGACATCCAATTTCTTTTGCACATCCAATTTCACGGAAAACTAATAGTTACCAATCCCAACGAGTACCACAATATATGTAAATACAATACAAGAATCCAGTTTAGTGTGAAACTCATCTGCTTTCTCTCACTCTCTTACAAGCAAAAATGCCGTTTTACTCTTTCTTGGTATATTCTACACCTAGTGCAGTCTTAATATGCCTTTTCTTTTTCTTTTTACTGAAAAATAGATACTTAACTTGTTTTGAAAGATTTCACTAGCTAGTTACCCATTACCCATATGTTTGGGTAATAAATCATGCGTAAGAAAGTGTGGCAATATGCATCACCATATATATATATATGTAATTACACCTTTGGCATTATTAATTTTTTCTCTTTTCAATAAATAGAAGTGTTCTTATCCACTGCTACCAGGTTCAAGGTTTGAAACCTGAATCTCTGGCAACTGAAGGTGAGAAAGACGTAAGGAGGGGTGAGAAGGTAACCTAAAAAAAAAAAAAAAATTTGTGTTCTTGCCTATAACTAAAGGACGTACGATTCAAAATCCCACATTTGACCAAAATGCCTTGGAGATAACAAAGCAACTAATTGATAAACTCTCAGATGGGTGGATTTAGAACTCACACTTAATACAAGTATTGAACTCTTAATTCCGTTTGGAACAAGTCCAGTATACAAACTCTCTGTGAATGAATTTACTCACAAGAGAAATCCAAGGACAAATGTTCTCGATCTGCAGATGTGCTCTTTTTGTTCCTAATATACTGATATCTTTGGAATATATATTAGGGATAATTCCTATTAATTATCGTGTTGGTGTAGGCCAAATTAATTCTTTAATTTTTCACATGAGTTGGTTTATTACCGGCCATGTGTATATTATATCAGGACATTTAACAACAATCTCAATTCACTCTGTGAATTTCTCTATAATTTGGTTGAGATGGAAAGCAGAAGCTAAATTGATTTTTGGGAAAAATGTAATGGGAAGGATGTGAACTGGAACATTTACAAATGACGATGGAATTTTTTATCCTTTATTCATTTTGGAAAAACAAAAATATTTTAAGGTGCCAGAAACAATAATGTTAATTTGCAGGGTTGAAGAAACTTACATTTTAAACCTTGGGAACATTTAGCTAGTATGGAATGCTTTTATGTTTCTTCATTGACAATTTTTTTCCCCTTTACGACAATGAAATCTTATCATCGGAAAATTCATCTTTACCAGCTGTGTATGTTCTTTAAATTAACATATAAAAAGCACTAACTTTGCATTATGGTTAGTTCCTTTATATGATGATTGAGTCAAAATATGGCTCGTTGTCGTAGATTTCTTCATTCTTGTGTACACAACAAAGTGCTTCAGGTGACGTAGTCCAAACTATATGGAGATGAACCTAATGTGAAAACTTCTATAAGTTTGAGCTGTTATTTAATTAACATTTATAAAAATGAACCTCATTAGAAGTTCTAAGTGTCATTGAAGGAAGATAAATTTCTGAGGCCAAAATAAAGAGCTAAAAAGTTCAACTCGAGAATTAGTCACTAGGAACACTCCAATAACGTCATATTTTCTAGTATTTTTTTTTAAAAACCAAGCCCACATCACTATGTGATTAGTGCTCTCAACAATTAACTAGCTGTTTACTAATTAACACTGAATTTGACTTGACGTACAGTGATTTATGATTGGGAAAAACTTTTGTCAATGAGTCAATCCATGATTAAGAACACACAACATGCAAATTTACAAGAGCGGCAAGTCAATAGATAATCAATGGTTTAATCTTCCAATCAGAGAGAATGTCTTACTAGTTTAACTAATTAAAAATAGTGATGTATTTGTGCAGCGATAGGGATGATAAAAATTGGAAAGTTTCCAAATGTCTGTATCAAGTGACAACACATATTCTTCATTGTTTTAAGTAAGACAAGAAAATGGGCGGTTAACAACTTCAAAAAAACTCAGACTACAACCCAGCTAAGTTAGACTTTGTTGTCTCTAATGAATTGTTCTGCTGATTCAAGTTTAGAAGGAAAAGATAAAATGAAAGAATAAGAGGAAACTGTGGTTTCCTTTTCGAAATGATACTCCTGGTGTCTGTCTGTCTGAGTCTTGCTCTGATTAGAATATCATGTGGTTTTATTTGAGTTGTGTAGGCATGGTAAAATCATCACTCGATTAACAAGCATTACCTACCACATTGACAACAATAATTTATGCAAAGAAGTAATTACATATCAATTAACGACAAAAGGTCAAAGCAACTATCAATAGTTATAGGATTTGCCTAATCGCGCGAGACCCAGTGGAAGATTATTGGTGAAAAGATGTCACAAGTGTTTGAATTTTAAAATAGCGAAACTAAATCGAAAAAGTAGTAAAATATAAAGTAAAAAAATAAAAATAAATGCGAGCATATGTATCAATATACTATATCATTACGCATAAACAATAATACATCATGTAATCTAATGACATGTTGTATCTAGTGAAGTTAGCCATTATGGACATCTAAGCCTCCTCTTTGCTGTGATTCCGTATGATGGCCATATTTGTAAGTCCACTTGGAAATTTCAGGTAATTTCTAAACTTTCTTTACCAAGATAAGAATATTCTTCTTCCAACATGTGTTTCCTTTTCATTTCAGGGAGGTATGATTTGAGGGAATTAAGACTAACAAACATTTGAGACCATTAATGCTTTAGATAGCCAATGCATTCTTTATGATCCATACAACCTTCTTCTTTACAAAAACTATGGAGAATGCACCATCATTGTAGTTATTAGGGGACAATCTTGTGAGGGTATACCTACCTTCCAAATTATTTAGAATTTGTAAAGCTCCAAAAGCTTTATCAAGGAACAATTTGACCAAATTATGGGCTTATGATTGGCTGAAGAGTAAAGACTAAAGAGTTGTATAAAGTCACGAAAAGAGTTAGCACAAGTTACAGATACGCCATGTTTTAAATAGCCGTTACAATTGTCGATTTGTACATCCAAATTAGGGCTGTAATCGAGTCGAGTTGAGCTCGAGTATCGTTATATTTGACCTCAACTCGACATGCAAGAAGGATACTCGACCTCGAATGAGTAGTATTATTGAAACTCGAGTTCGAGCTCGATGATTGCTCACAGAACTCGAGTTTGACTCGTATTGGCTCGAGTCAATGCGAGCCTAATTATCGAACTCGAGTCAGAAATTTTCATTTTCTTGACATTATTGTCCTTTAAAAATATTCATACGATTTGAAACATTTCATAAATTCAGCCACTTTTTTTGGACATAAGCATAATTTCATAATAATAATATTTAAAGAATTAAAATTAAAAAAGCTCGACGAGCCTTCGAGCATTGTATCTGGGTACTCGAACTCGACTTGCACGGCTTATTGAGCTATTCGAACTCGACTCAAATTCGATCAACTAGAGTTCAAGAGCAGTTCGATTCGATTATAACCCTAATCCAAATTTGTCAATTTCGAAAAGGTCAGATCAACTCTTTACCTATATTCAACTCTTCTTCGGGCCAAGCAAGTATTTTCTTAATTTATCGAAAGAAAATGGATTGTTATTAAATACGTTTTTACAGTTTTTTCTTTCTCTTTTTCTGATTCAGATAGTTAACGTTGAATTTTGCAACTTTTGCATACTCTTTCAAATAAACCAGATACGTACAAACCACAGTTGATCGTCGCCTATATTTGCAGACTTATATCTCTTGAAAGCATGACCAAAACTAAGACCATCCTGTGTGTGTGTACTTGTGTGTAAATATGATAAAATATCATAATTTTATTAAAATTTATACTAATGACAGAAGATACATCGTCAAAGATACACAAATATTAAAGAACAGATTTGAAAGATAGATAAAAATTATACTATAAAGCTTCAAAAAGTATTTTTAAAAATAAGATAAAATAATTGTAATATATATAAAAGGTTGCATGCAATTCTGACTTTTGTTGAAATAAATAGATACACAGGACAGCATGGAACAATAAATGCACTTAATCTTATACTCTAATTACAGAATTTGTTTCTATAAACCAGATTTAGCCTATGCAGATAGGAAGATTTGGTATAATGGGTGAAAGACAATATCTGAACTTTCTTGGGTCATTTGGGATGTGTCTGAACGTTAAATGTGAAATTCTTGAAGTTTGCACTGTGTAAAAATTGTACATTAATTGATAAACTCAAGTTGATGAATGGTTTTGACTATATATTCCACCTGCTGGACTTTTGTTGTAGGCTTGAATATCTAAGCTGTGTTTCCCATTTTTACAACTCTTCAAGGACTGTCTGAATTTCAATTGCAAGGAGCTTACATATCAACATGGAGTAAAGAAATAAGAAGTTTTCTTTGAACTATAGGGCAGCCACCAGTTTTTACAGGGAGAAAAGAAGTTTTGGACTAATTTCACTTTTCACCCTATGTACTTTATATCAACTCTCACATTGCACCCTAAACATTTGAATGTTTTACGCACTAAATTCTATTATGTGTCTCACTTTGTATAATAGTTAATGATATATAAAATGTTAATAAAATTGTCAGTGAGCACCACTGCTTTTTCTTTCTTATTTACTTCTATTTCGTGCTCTTAAACTTTCGATTGATTTCGCATTACACTTTAAATTTCAATTTTTGAACTATTTTGTGCTCTTAAACTTTCGATTGATTCCGCATTACATTTTAAATTTGAAAATTTTGGAATTCTTAAAAAAGAATAAATGTCACTTTTGGTAGTTTCACTGTCTTTGATATTTAACTTACAATGAATTTGGTCATTCATGATTTGTTTTCATTATACTTTTCTCTCCATAGTTTAAATATCGAACCTTGTGAAAGCCCCCAGAAAATTTTGAATATTACAAAACTGGTCCCTTATGTTCTCTCTCTCTTTTTTTTTTCCTTTTTTGGTCTCTCGTGTTTCATAAATGTTGCTATATCATGACATTTTTAATTGTATAGTAAACCTACTTCTAAAATGACAAATCAGCAACCCCTAGTTCAACGTCTGAGTGATTGAATTATCAAGTACAGAAAATAAGGATCAAAGGTACAAAAGTTGCAAAATATTAAGGACTGAAGTCAACTTAATTCAGAACATGGGGCGCTAAAATTCAATTCACAAAAATTAGGATTCCTACTTGTCTTGATTAGCTTTGCACCTCAACCGTTGAACTTTCTGATTGTTTCTCACCTTTGATTTCTTTTAATCTCCAACTCCCCATACTGTATTTTCCTGTCCAACCAGTGCTCTAACCTCAAGATCACAAAGCACTTCCATTTCCATATCCAAACTCTGCATTTAAAAATCATTCATATACAAACTCTGCACAAATAAATCCTATGAAGTTATATACAGCTTAAATATATTAGACAACATATGTATATGCTTTTATATACACATCTAAGTACCAGAGTGCAGTGCTCCTTCGGCAGGATGGACTTAGCTCACTAACTTTTATAAGCTCACCATATTTACAAGGCAAAAAAATGGCCAGAACCTCAAGCTGTATGGCATGACAACTCGGTCCCTAGCAGCAACAAAATGCTGTACAGATCTTAATACTTTCCATCATCAGCTTTCCTATATTTGCACAAGATCACACTAGGTATGTTTGTGATCTCCACCTTGCTTCAGCAGTGAGTTTTTCATGACCGCATACCCATGGAGTTCTTCTAGCGCATCAGCTGTTGTCTTGGGTGCGAGTAGAGAAGCTGCAGAACTCATGGCTGCGGACTGCTGCATCACTGGCTGTCCAGAGATCTGATTAGGATCTATTGTTGTGGCCTTCAAGATTTCAGGCCTGGATCCATGCAACAAGTTTGCTGAATTCTGCAAATCTTGTTGAAGTGGGGGTGCCTTCTTCAGCATACAAACGAGTGCACCAACTGCAGCATCTTGGGATTTTTTAACAGCAGAAACTCCTAAATGGTCATTCTGTCCACAAGGATTTCCAACTGGATCAAATGAACCAGGTCTGCAAAGTCTCCTTTATTTCAGTTTGTTTTGTTACCAGTAAAGGGCACTCATATCAAAACACCAAAGATGCAAACCTCCCCAGAAAACAAAAGAAACAAGACACACAATTGCATATTGGCATAATTAGACGCCGATAGGATCACCAGACATCATCTTCAGATAGGCACAAAAAGATTCTGAAGGAAAGAAAGATGCTTCTCTAGGATATTCACAACTTCTGTAGTTGAAGGATCAATGAATTTCTTCAAAAGACTCTTATATGTGGCTGAGTATTGATATCATACCCATTGTGTGTCATTGCATGAACAGATTATAGTTTGAGAGAGGTATTCCATGCTTGTAACTCTTTTGAGACTTCTATTTAGGAACCATGCTTCCTAATTATAATTAGAATGGGGTCTTGCTTTGGGCAGGAGAGGAAAGCCAAAAAAGAAAGGAAATAATCAGATTTTCAACTTTTTACTTCTCGTCTATCTTTTGAGGCTGCACTGGTAATGGAATTTTGCTAATCATCTCCTCAACGAAAAATCCACTGGGTCAAACTACTGAGGAAAGTTCAAATGCATTTCTTACACCAGCTACACTCGAGAGTTTTCATCTTTATTTGTCAAGCAAGTACAGCTACCACAGAGGTATTGGTATTCATACCCGCTGTGGCTTTGTTTGGTCCACACATTTGTGTACTTTGGGTGCACATGTATATGTCTAAAGGCAAAACATTCAGCTTTTTGAAGAAACTAGAATTCCAGACAAATTATTCAAATGCTCTCCCGGGAAGCACTTGTGCATGCTGATCTTGGATACCAATAAAAACCATGAAATCAAACTGCTCCAATAGACAATCTAACTTCTTTTTCCCCACAGCCAAGCTCAAACAGTTAAAGTTCTTGACACCCTTCTTCCCTCTCATGAAAGGACCTCCTAGACTCTTCAGGAAAGTACGAGCCGCCTCCTTAACTAGTGGTGCCCTAGAGCTTGACTAAACCATTTTGATCGAGGTAGCAAAAATTTCAAACTCCCCAACAATTGATTTAACATGAATGGCAAAAGTTTTGGAGGTGAATTCAACCAGTGTCCTATTTAATCATTTATCTTTTGGCTAGCATACCACAAAATACAAAATGATGCAATTATAACAAGACCTGATATGAAGATGCAACTTTTTCTCTGCATTGACCAGGGAATTTCCAGAACCAATCTAGACACACTACAAAGTTCTTGCCAATTCTTGACAGAATATCAGTGAACAATGGAGCATCAAGTAGCATATGTATACAATTACCCCAATCTGGCCAAATTAATGATTCCTTATTCAAACAAATTCCATTACCTCTCAAATCCTCAATAAAAATATGTTTGCAACCATAAGTTGTTAAATTTTCTAGTAGCATGGAATTTTAAATGTAAATTCTGTGAACTGACCATCTTAGTAAGTATGACTGACTTCAATATATGTTAAAAATACGTATGGTGTTGCCTGAAAAATGAAAGAAGGTGAGCCTTTAATCCTCCTAATTACAACATTAAACGTCGATGAAACTGCATTTACAAGGAAAAGCTAGATGAAAATCAATAACTCAAATGATTACCTGCTACCTGGGTCCGTCATATCATCCTCATCCACAACAAATGGACCAGAAAACTCAGATTCATCATAGTCATCTGGAAATGATAACCTGCTAGAGCTTCTAGAGATTGATTTTTGTGGTGAGCTATTTGATGATATCTTCACCCCAGTCAATCTTCCAGCTTCATCTTTCCCAAAAGGGAATATCTACAGCACACAAAATCAGTTTGAAATGAAAAAGGTAGACAAACTCCCTAGTTCAGCATATTCAGAACCCAGAATACCTTGTCAACTGTTGAGCCAGCCTGCAACAGAGTAGAACGGCAATCCATTTTAGCAAGACTGGATTTGGAAGGTCTTAAAGGGGGAGATGGAGGCAGCATTTGATTGTAGAACAACGGAGGAATCCCAGAGGCCCTAATTGCAGGGATACTGACAGGAGCACTTTCAGACCGTTTTAGAGCGTTTGATATATGAATACCAGGAGTGTACGTAGGGGGTGATGGAGATGGAGACATAGAAAAGTTAGGGGACGGTGAATACTCGTCATAATTTGTGTTTTTCACATGTTCTTGAGGTGTTTCATCGGGCAGGTGACGAGTTCCACCAGTTGGAGGGAGACGATAGGAGTGCGGCTTAGCAAATGTAGCATGGGATTCCGAATAAGAAGGAGATGGTGATGGGATTCCAGAAGGTGGTGATGCTTTATATAAGTCATAACTCCAGCTGTGACGCCTCCCAAGATGAGAAAAAGATGGGGAACCTTGAGGCAGTGGACCAGACGGAAATGTCTTAAGGGGATCTGCCATTGGACTGCCAACATAGTCTGGTATAAACTGTGGAGACATGGGGGTTGATGGTTCAGAACTCACATCCGAGATTGATGAACGATACAATACTGAAAGGCAAAGCCTACCACATGCTGTGTCCAGCGGGGTGAACACAAACCTTTGCATCTCTGCTTCTTCTGTATGTGTAAATGGCTCAACAAAAGAAGAAACCCGATGACCAAGATTATACATCCCAATTTGAGCAGATGAAATGAGGTCCCTGAATAGCTTATAAGCAGGCAAAAGCCTAACAGTTACATACAAAGATCTCAACAACAATGTTGACTTTTTGTACAAAGTGTGCGAGCTGGTTGAACTCCACCTCTTACTCCCAGAGCCCCCACCACCACCACCAATATTACTACACTTCTTACTCTCGTACTCGACAACCCATCTTTCAATAATCTTTTCGCTCATCACCTCATTCCGATACTCATCATTCTCTGAATTCCAATAATACCTCTCTTTTGATGACAAGTTTCTAACAAGCGCCCTTTTCGGAGAACAATTCAAAGGATCCCAATTGCTTGATCTTTGCACTAAAACCACATCAACAACCATCGGTTCAAGATAACTCTGCCTCCAAAAATCAATATTTTCTAAAGCAGCAGAACAATCCTTCAATGCCAGATTAAACCACTTATCCCTTGGCCAAAAAATCGACGAGGAGGACGAGGATGAGGAGGGGGACGACAGCACTTGTTCACCACTATAATTTCGGGACGACACATAAGGGCACCTCGATTCCAGTATTATATGAAGGCTTTTCGCGAAAAATTCAGTAATTATTTGCTCATTTGTAGCAGGTTCTGAGTTAGTATTTCCATGATTTGATGCCATAGTTCTCTTCAAACAACTTTCAACAACAGTCCCCCAGCATCAATCAAGTTCTACTGTCGAAAACTAAATACAAAATTCAAATGATACACAACATATAAGCAGAGAACAAAACCAACCCAGATTTAAAAAAATCCAGAATCAAGAAAAACCCGATAAAGCAAACTCTTAAATCGGCCAAAGAACGTAACTGGCAAAAATTATAAAATTCAATCAAACTCAGCAAGAAGAGAGTAAACTTACCGCACAGAGGCGCTTGGATTGCAAGGGAAAGAAAAGGGATTAAAGGGTATATTTGTTTTTACTCCCTTCTTGGTATATTGGAATGAATATGTAAAGCTTTTTGGGTGCCTATTCATGAAAATTGACGAATATGAAGACCCCAGTATATATGGTCGATGTGGTCATAACGGAGGTGGAAGTAAACTGGAACCTCCCGAGTCCAAAAGGAGCTGAATTTGGACTGGAAATAGAGCGAGAGGAGAAGAAAGAGTGGGGAGTTTTCGTCTGTTTAAGATAGTTATCCTCTTTTGAAACATGGGGAGCTGAAGCCGGGAATTGAATGACAAGCAGCCTTTCACTGTCCATGGCTTTCCTATGAATGGGCTTTTGAAAGAAAAAAGCCCAAAGTTTTGTAGTTGTGGATGTTGGTTTAGGGCCTCTCAAGGCTTCCCTTTCTGTTCGTTTCTTTGAGAAGTAAAGTATTTCTTTGATCGAGGAAAAGGAAAAGAAAATACTACTATTACTTAGCCAATTTCGGCAAGTATTCGTAAATTTTGTTTTTCTCGAGTAGGGGAGAAGAAAGATTTAAGAAGCAGGGAGGGGCAGGAGAATTGTATTCATAAATTGATACTTTTGAAATTCAATCATTAGAGTATGATATTTTTCTATTTTATTATTTTTACATTTTGGTCACGGTTAATGTATGATGTTTAAAAGAAGGTGAAAGTCAAAAGTTTTACATTTTCAACTTTACTTTGTTCAATCTAAAGATCATTGATAAAGTTGAAATTTGAATATGAAATCTAAATCCATTAAATTACTGAATTCATTAAATACTGAATCTGATACAACCCATTATTGAATCTGAATACTAAATATAGTATGCCTATTGAATAATTATAGAAAACTAAATGCTGAATTTTATATATTTTATAGGTTTGTCCTTAAGTTGATTTATTCAACAATATGGTATTAAAATGTTATATTTTATTAGTAATATATATGATTAAATTTCATTGAAAATAAGATATTAAAAAAATAAGAACAAACCACAAAATAAAAATGAAAAAACTTTATAACAAATTTATCAAAGAAAAATAATTTTATTTGAGAAAAACAAATTTTAGCACAATTTCAATAATTTCTGTTGCTCCTTTGTTAGCATATGTAGATATAGTAAAAAATATTATTGGCACAATAAAATTAATAAATCTTGCATTTGCATTAAATGATAAGTGAATAACTTATAACTTATTTTTGAGAGTATATTTTATCTAGATAATTCAAAGTCAATTAATTAATTAAAGTATTCTTTTTTTGTTATCAAACACATCTAACTATGTTAAGCTTTAAGCACGTTAAATTTAAGTACTTAATTAGATTATCAAACAAAAGGCATAGTTTGATCCTACTCAGAGTATTAAGAAAATGAGAGTAACATGTCAAAGTTCTATCTTATTAATAAATATAAGGAGATACTGAGAAATATGTGAGTCCATTTACATTTGCAGCAATGTAAAATAGTTAGTAACATAGCAAGGAGTATAATATAAATAGAGAGATGTTATTGACACTCCTAAAAGGTTTTTAGCACTCCATCTCCTTTTAAATGCATAAAAGAGGATGGAGTGCTAGAGACTTTTTCTAGGAGTGCTAATATTATTTTCCTATAAATATTGTAAGTACTCATATTATAGGCATTTTTCTCAAATGTATGTTTAAAAGTTCAACGTGAAATACGAGTTTGGTAAAATTTTGAGAGTGGATTTTATTTTATTTTCTTTTTCGTAAGAGTAGGGGTGCAATCGAGTTGAACCGAGTCGAGTTATGGTTTAATCGAGTTGAGACTCAACATAATTTTATGAATCTTGAACTTGAACTCGTGCTCGACGAGTTCAAAATATCAAGTTCAAACTCGAGCTCCACTTAAATTCGAGTCGAGCTCGAGCTTAAAAAATAATTATTTTATTTTTTAAAAATAAATAAAATAATAATTTTTGTTAACAAATAATAAAATATTGAGGATATATATGTAAATTTACTATTAAAATAAAAAATAAAATAAATATATGTATATATATAATCGAGCTTGAACCGACTTGCGAGCTAACGAGTTTAGTATTTTTGAACTCGAGTTCGACTTGGTCAGCTCGAACTCGGGTCAAACTCTGATCGCGAGTTGTTCGATTCGTTTGCAATCCTAACTAGAAGTGTGATAGCTAGGAATGGATCTAGGTAACCGAGAGGTAATAGGGATATCTCTCAAACTGAATAGACCATTCTTTCAAAGTAAAAATTATTGTGTAGAATTGTTTGTTTATATACCCACTCGACAATTGTCTGAAAACAATTGAATTACATGATGTTTGAGCATTTGCCATCTGTACGATTTGCTTGATTACAAGACAATTAGATGAGCCCCTAATACTTCCAACTCTAGCTACTTTGTTTTTTCCTTTATGAGGAAACTTCCAAAGTCTTATAAGCAACACTCATATGAGAGGGTTAGTCACCGTGATGAGGGCCATTTTTCTCTTCATTAGAAATCGGCTTAGTGACATATGATGCACTCAGAAAATCTAACAACACACACACACATACACACACAAACTACAGGCTAACACAAATATCAAATTTTGCTGCAGTGTACATTTTTGTGATTAATACAAAATACCATAAAAAACCCTTTTTTTTTTATAAAAAGTACAATTTCAATTTCCATACAATAAATCTACACTGACGACAGAAAATACATTAAACATGACATAAACGCATATAAATTTGAAATTTTGTGTACACCATCAGATCTATTCCTAAGGCCCTAAGGTTCTTGATATGAGAAACGTGATCTAAAAATGTATGCTCTTATGAATTACTCCTGGATCAAGTCCTAAGGTCCTTGATTTGAGAAACATGATCTACTCTTCACTATACTCTGTAGTTGCAAACGAGTACCATGCATGATGATTTTGATTTTCAAAACTAAAAACAGGTCTTCTGTATTCAAAAGGGAAGATCATGATAATTTTCTTCAGAATTACATCAAGTTGGAGGGATTGCTGGGAATTCACCCCATATATATACACTCAGACTCTATAAGAACACCTCAAACTTGTAATTATGTTTTTCTTAGTAAACGTGAATGTATTTTTTTTTTATCCTATTTATGTAATACATTGTGCTACTGTCTATAAACAAGAAATTCAAGACCGCTAGTGTAAACTGAAAATACTTAATTGGAAAAAAAAAGTTTCTGCTACCAAATCAAATCAATATGTCAACAATCATTTGAAATACTAAACATAATTTTTCAGCAACACAAGGCTAGTAAGGGCCATAACAAAGTTAACTCCTCAGATTAAACATAGCAAGGAAATTGAAAATCAATTCATTTATTTATTTCATAACACAACCTTCAATCCTATTTATTTTTTCTTCCTTTTGAATTTGCGTCATCTAAACCTTGATCTCAGGATTGCCTCCACCAATGCGATCGTTTATCCATTTATAAAACATATCAGTTGGCAGATATTCATTTCCTTTGTACTCACAAATGCATCCTTCTTTATTTTGATGGCATTTGGCTCCCACAAAGTTCTTGAAAATAAGTAGGCAAAATAAATCACAGTCTTCATCTTTATAGCATCGGCGTTCTGATTGAAGAATCCAAGATTCTGCCCTATATATTAGACCTGCAGACAATATAAATATTCATGTCAAATTAATTAGTTTTACTTTGTTAATAATTATACAAAAATGTTTACCATGTAAAAGAAAGATGCATGAACACATGAAATAAAAAGAAATGACTTACAAGATTTCATTATGCAGAACATCAGAAGGAATGAAATTGTTGCACTCAAAGGCTTGGTCATATTTTCTGAAACTTGTGAGAGTGGTGGCAATGCAGGTTGATTTCCTTACCATATATATATATATTTGAATATACTAATAAGCAACTTTACTGAAACCTTTTTTCTTTTTCTTTGTCTTTTCTTTTTGGTTTCTAGCAGTCCATGTTTCAGAGGTGGAGATTGTGAAGAGAAGAAAATCAATGAAGATGGGGGATGGTGAGAATTGAGAACTTGTGGAGAACAATTCATATATTATTTTTTAATGTTGAACTTTATGTTTTATTCTTAACTGAAACAATTAATTAGTCATTTAATCCGATAAGTTCATTTATTGTATACGTATTATCTTTTCAAAATTCAATGAAGCTTCCAATATTTTTCATCTAAAGTATGCAAGTTTTCCAACAATAAGAAGTACTCCAACCTTGTTTTTTAAAAGAAAAAAAGTAGCATAAATTTTATTAATTCTCAAGCATGTCTACTGAAGTGAGGATCAACCCCTGTAGTCTGTACATTTACAAAGGAAAAGAAGTTCAACTAATTAATAACTTTTATTGTGTAGTCAGTTTGTTTTTCTTTAGTAAATACACCTAAGTAATCAATATTAATTGAAACGGAAATGGGCTTAAACCTCAATAGTAAACTAAATTTTATTAGATTGGAAATTGCAAGCTTTCACAAGATTTTTATGAAAATACACAAAGACAATAGCTTAATTTGGGCCAGACCATTTGCAACAAATATCATCATGAACCATTTTTAAAGGAAGTTATTTATTCCCCTTTTTACTTTTGGATTCAATTTTAAGTTCACCATTTTTCCTTTTTTTCTTTTTTGGTTCACCAAGCACTCTCAAGTCTTACAAAGAGAATAAAAATAAGAGAGTTTGATATTTCAACCAGAGACCTCATAATTAACTGACTAATGTCACTTTAGTACATATGTCATAACTTTTTACTGAAACATTTGCAGCAAATTCATGTTGAAATGTACGCTGAATTTGAATAATTAATTTTATATGAACAATTTTTTTTTACATTGTCAGTGTAAAGCTATTTTATACTGACGGCTCACCATCTCATGCCACATAATTAAAAATACCTTGCCACGTATTATAGCCTTTTCACAAGTTTTACCTGTGATCAAAAGTTGAATACGTTAAACAACGGAAAAGAAAACCCACTATTCAATTAGCTATAGAAATGAAAACCCTCATTGCCTTCAAAATTTCAACCTACAATCCAATTACCAACAGAAACCAAAATCCTTTCCACCTACAATCGAATTGTTCAGTGTCGTTTATTAATGCAACCCTCAAATACTTTTGATCCCGGGCATGAAATTTCAAAAGGCAGATCAACTCTGATCAGTGGCGAAGCCAGAAAAAATTTCAGCAGGGGCAAAAGCAACTCTAAAATTTTTTACCTACTCTTTTTTAATTTTTTTAAGGGAAAAAAATATTCACCAATAAGTACAAATGATGCATATATTTCATGAAAAACATCAAAAGACAAACTAAAAATTATTAATGTAATAATAATTTTATTTCAAAAACAAACTAAACCATTTACAATTGTTCATGATGAGTTTTCATATTTTGATAACGGTTTACAATCTTTTCATTTTGAACTTCACGAAGTATATTTTTTTCAATATAAGTAACTAAACAATTATTCATTCAAGTGTTTCCATTCTATTTTGTAACCCATTATTCACTATATTCATCATTGAAAAAAACCTTTCTACGGTAGATTTAACAACAGATAAAATCAAATACAACTTTAAAAGTATATAAACCAATAGATATATAAAACTCCAGGGGGCACACTTGAAATTACATCAAATTTTTATAGGTATTATAGAAATTTAAGGGGACAGTGGGGGCCTATAAACCAATAAATACACAAAACTCTAGAGGATACAGTTGAAATTACATCAAATTTTTATAAGTAACATAAAAATTTAAGGGGGACAGTGGGGGCCGTGCCCCCAGTGTAAATCCGCCACTGACTCTGATTCGGAAAAACGCTTAATGCCAACAAAAAGAAATAAATATCGGGAAGATTGAAGAAAAATGCAGTGGCTTGGCAGTGTTGAAAAGATTACTCATGTCTTTGGTTGTTGGAATTGGGTTTGGAAATATTATCAAGAAGTATAGGAGACATAAAATAGAGTTGAAGCCTCTGATAATTGAAGAAAATTGCTTAATATTTGAGAGAGATTAACTGATATAAATCTCACCGGAAAGGGGGGAGGGTTGGTTGCAAATGGATTACAATTTTTTGGAAAAAAAAAAAAAAAAACCCTAAGATACTGAACACATAGTTTCACATACCTAAAACTAAGACGGTTCATTTTGACCTAAAAAACTGAAAAACCACAATCGGCCCTCCCGAACTGCAAAATTAGGGTACCTAAACCGCACGTTATATGAACCAATTTTAGCATATGATTTGGGTCACGGTCAGGTTGAGGTTCACAAAAATCGCGGAAACTTGACTTGGTTCACATGTAAAGCTAAATTTGTAATTTCATTCATTAAAACTAAAATGAATAGAGAAAGATATAACAATCTTTCATCGAATCTTCATGTTTAAAATGATTTACTTTATTACTTCAACAATACATGGTCGTTAGCTCGTCAAAATATGTAAATTTTTTTTATTTTTTCATTGTTCTGAATAAACGTTATCTTAAAAACATATTTACTATGAGTATGTAGGGATTGATGGTTATGTATTCCTTTTTAATGAATGATGAATTAGTAACGACGTTTTTTAGACTTTTAATTAGTTTTTAATTTTCAATTATTGAAATGAATGGTGATCACGCCTAGCCGGACTGGAACTCCTCGTTAAGGAATGCGTCAGTACAGTTTTGTACCCGAAGAAATTGTTCAAAAACCAAATCATGAGACTGCATACAATCATAGAACATAGCAGTGGCGGAGCCAGAAAAAATTTTCAATGGGGGGCAAAAATAACTCTAAAATTTTTTACCTACTCTTTTTTTAGTTTTTTAAGGAAAAAAAGTATTCACCAACAAGTACAAATGATGCATATATTTCATGAAAAACATCAAAAAACAAACTCAAAATTATTAATGTAATAATAATTTCATTTCAAAAGCAAACTAAACCATTTACAATTGCTCATGACGAGTTTTCATATTTTGATAACGGTTTACAACCTTTTCATTTTGAACTTCACGAAATATATTTTTCTCAATATAAGTAACTAAACAATTATTCATTCAAGTGTCTTCTATTTTATTTTGTAACCGATTATTCACTATATTCATTATTGAAAAAACCCTTTCTACGGTAGCTGTAACAATAGATAAAATCAAAAACAACTTTAAAACCATATAAATCAATAGATACACAAAACTCTAGGGAGCACACTTAAAATTACATTAAATTTTTATAGGTATTATAGAAATTTAAGGGGGCAGTGGGAGCATATAAACCAATAGATGCACAAAACTTCAGGGATACAGTTAAAATTATATCAAATTTTTACAGATATCATAGAAATTTAAAGGGCAGTGGAATCCGGGCCCAGTGGCCCCAGTGTAAATCCGCCACCGGAACATAGTGATCAGATGGTAGAATCCCCAAGATCTTTGTGGGAAGACATGGTGGGCTCTCGCCAGATTTTAACAATCCCATAGATGCACGCCATGTTTTTATTTGTAACTCGTGCTTCGAAATCATGGTGTCAAATCGGGGGGAAATGAAAATTGTTGGCCTGTTAAACATCTTTTCAGTTGGTCATTTTCTTATCTTTATCCATCTTCTTTTTCTCTTTTCTATCTATGATTCTCTGTAATTTCTTCTGTACCAGAGCTTTATAACTACGGTAGGTGCAGCATTTTGTTCTCCTTTTAGATCACTTGCTAAATGTGATAATTTGCAATTAGATTTTGAGGATCTCATTTGGCTATAAACACGACATCATTCTTTTTTATACATAAAATGTAGAGAATACATAATCAGTCATAAAGATTCGTGTAATTTTTCATAAAATTTTCACATATCCTATTTAACCATTTTCTCGTAGGAGAAATCATTGATCCTGCCACTATCAAAGTAGAGGTATATTACGTTGTTAACTCTATACTTGTGTGGCTTCAAGAATTAGAGGTTTTGGGTACAAATCTCCTTACCTTTTTTCCTGTTTCTTAAGTCCCATCTCTTTTTTGTTGAAAAAAATTAAACAAAAAAACTCTATACTTGCGAGTTGTGATTTAAAATATTTGAGGTTGGGTACAACAAAAATTGAAAGTTTTCTGAATAAAAACAATGCAATTACCAAAATCCTAGGAGCAAGGTGATTAACTTTTCCACACACGTACATCTTAAGATTTCTAAGTTCAAGCATCCTTTTCATGTAAGATGTATCATCATATGGGTAAAATAAAGTATTTGAACTTCAAATCTTAAATCTACTTATATATATAAGGCAAAAACGAAAAAATAATTAAGGGCTACCAGCAAAAGATTTCGAAAATACCATTTAAAAGGTTCGGAATGTGTTACATGTCCTCCCACTACTAACGACCTAAGATCTCAAAAATCACAAGGCATGATAGATGACCTCTCTTCTTTTCCTCCATCTCTACCTTTGGCTTTAGGTTTGGATTCATCGTGCTGATCATTTGTTTTATCTGTCCCGTACATGCGAAAAGTTACGTACAGACAAGTACAATAGCACATACTTTAGTAACATTTTCACGTGGTTTCTTTGCAAGGGCCCTTTGTGATGATTAATGTGATTTGTGAGGAGGAATGCCATAATGACATTAGTCTGAGGAAAGTAATTTTGTCGAACGACTAACTTTCTAGTGTTGGATGATAAATTACTTCAATATTTTCTTCATAAGATTCTCGCCCTTGAAAATTCATATGCTTTTCCAAACCGAAAAGACAGATGGATTCTCCATGCGTTTAAAACGATATGAAATTGGTGAAATTTGATTTTTTATTTTTTTTGGGTCTAACAACAATCTATATTTTTATATATTTTTTTTTAGAAAAAGGAGGTTAAATTAGAAAAATGATGAACCATAAGGGGAGGATAGTTGCATGATTTTTGAAGGGTAAGTTGCGCATATTAACGAGCTGGTGACCTTAATATACCAGTTAAAAATATTTTTTTCTCTAATGTCGTATTCCCATCTGTGGTTTTGAAATGGTTTGTGTGAACTTAGAAAAGCTAAAAATTTGAGAGTGGACTAAAAATGCATCATAATCTATAATATCTGGTAAGTTTCGTCTTTCCTCTCACATTATAATTTTTGTGTATGTCTGGACAAGTATGTCTTATGGGCACAGTTGATTGTTCAGACATAAGGCTCAACGTTAATAACTTCATGTATTTAATATAAGTAAAAAGGCAGTTTCATTGCATCAGAAGATGTCAAAATCAAACAATTATGCATTATACACCAAAAGAAAGGTGAAAGAATAATGTGTTTCACATCCTTGTTAAGTTCATAAAGCATTCAATAAATTTTTTGAATTACTGTTCCATTTAGAAACAGTATCGATGTCAAACTGTCATGTATGCAATTGTGCAGCCCTAAAACCGTTGATTTGCCTTAAACTGAGATGCCAGGTCTTGTCCCTCATTTCTCTCTCTTGCTAATTAGAATAACTACCCCTATGTTTTTTTCAAGAAGCACATACTGTTCATTTCTTTTTTAGTTCTTATTTTTATTTTGCTCTTAACTTTTACTGACTTAAGCATCGAAGTTGCCAAGCTTCTTCCTAGCTCCTCGTTTCAGGACTTCTGCCTGCTGGTACCCGAAGTCCCGAGCCGGTGGATTCCCCGCACGTACAGTAAACAAGTTCAGATCAAATTAACTTTAATCCATCTAAACAGGCTCTGAATTTTCATGCGTTTATCATATTTTGCCCCATATCTCAGTGCCATTAACAATTTGGATGGTGAGGATGGTCATCCCGGCTCGGCATTACCGAGCTCGCCTTCCCACCTACGGGTGTGTGAGATGATACTGGGGCGGCACTCGTTCATTCTGGTCACCTCGGCTACACATCGCGTACGGATGACCGAGGTGAACCTTATATTTGCTGCCACCCCGGGATAGTGCCATACCTAGCACAACACCTGAGGTCCTGTCCAGGATTCTGACACTTGCAGAGTGGATATGACTTCTAACGAAATCTATTCACTGCACAGACCTGTCAAATCAGGCTGATATGTTGTCTCAATTGAATTTTTGGGGACTTAGACTCCACTGTCCTTCCCTCCAAATTGTCCCATATAAATATCGGAATCTCTCACCCAAAAAGAACTACTGATATCAGGTATAAAAAAAACTACTTTTGAAAGTTTTCCTTTACTCTCTCTCACCCAAACTGATTAGATCATCGGAGGTGAATCGGGGAACATAGCCCCGCCTCTGGTAACTTGAACAGGTGATTCCTAAACAATCGCATTTCACCTTAGAAGGCACTCTAGTGATCCGGTACAGCTCATCAAGACGGAAATCACCTCTTCAGATGGCAATGTTCCATTGAGTCCACAGTAAAACCGAGCATGTGCTGCCATATTTATAAGTAGCAATTATTTAGAGTGCTTTCTCTAAATTCATCAAGAAAATGAAAAAAACTTATAATTTTTGTGTAAGGGTGAAGAACTTGCTAATATTCTAGTTGAAGGCCTACTCACTTCTTGCTGCCGACTACTTAAAGAGGGAATGCCAGGACATGATTTATCTTCCAATAGTTTCGGTTCTACTTTCTAAATTCATTCAATTTTCCCATAGCATTACACATATAAGAATGAATACTTTTTGATATTTGCATCAATTTGACACTGAAATGTTTTCCATTTTTGTAATGATACAGAATTAGTATGAATACATTATACTACACAAAAAAAATAAGAGGGTTTGGCTAATAGTGGCACAGATGCCTCGTTAAGAGGATTTCATGTAGACAAATTAATGGGTCGGGTCTTACTCAGATGTAATATATTTAGATAAAGTTTGAATTTAATTTCTCAAATCCAAACTATACCCAAATCCAGACCCTATATGAGAGTAATGGGTCTGGGTACGATATGATTTTCTATGGTTCATATCCAAACCCAAATCCAAATCAAATCCAACCCAAATCTACGTGTAAATTATATACATATACACACATACATATACTATATATAATATATATATATGAGCAAAATACACTTTACCCCCTGTAATTTAGCAATTTTTCACATAACCTCCTATAGTTTCAAAAAATATATATAATACCCTCATATTTTGAATTAAAATATCAAAATAACAGAAATGATCATTTGTAACGAAACCCATAAAAATGTTGAAATTACTCTTATTTAAAAACTAAAATAACTGAAGTGATCAAAATATATAAATATAACATGTATAACACTTTAACCCCGTATGATTTTATGTTTTACCATATAACTCTCTTATGATTTTCAAAATATAAACATAATACCCCATGGTTAATAAATAATTTTTAACTTTACATAGGGGCACTTTTGACATTTTAATTGACTCTATTATGGAATATAAATTCTGTCATTTTAACATTTTAATCCAAACTATGAGGGGGTCATGTATAGCTTTTGAAATCATAGGGGGTTGTGAAAAAATGCTATACCACAGGGGATAAAATATATTTTACCCTATAAATATATATATATATAAAATAATCTTAGTTGTCATTATAATTGGTACGAACATTTTCGGGAAATGAGAAAAAGTAAAGGCAAACAAATAAAAGATTGGATGCATATGCAAATAAAGTTGTGAAAATAAATAGAAGTAGTTGATAATAATTCTTTCTTGAGTTCATAATATTGCATTCTACTTTTTGAATGTTAATTTTATTATTTAAAAATTAACATTTAGATGATGTTTATGTTATTTTTGAATTCTATATATTTTTAAAATATTTTTACTTTAGTTCTTCATTGTATATTCAAAAGAATACCCATGGACACCCATTAGAGACCCAAACCCATAAGGGTCCCTGTTTGGATTTACTTTTTCAAACCCATATGGGTCTGAGTCTGGATTTGGATTTAATTAAATTTAATGAGTTTGGATCTTAATCAAAGGGTCCAACCCAAATCCTATCCTTTGACATGCTTAGTTTCAAGTGTTAGTTTTTGGCAAGGATATTATTGATTTGGGAAACTATCAAAATATAGGAGAATATAATAAATGTGAGTCCAAACATTCATATGATAAGTTCGGTATAAATTAGGTGTGCTGACGGATGCCTTGGTGCCTATCAGAAAAAAAAAAATCCAAATAAGAACATTCATTACAGGTTAGTAAACTATTCTTGACAATCATGTACAAAAGATGGAGATTTCTTTCCTGTGATTGAAAACTAAAAAAAGGCTGTGCTTTAATTAGGCAGAAATCTGGCAAAGCTTGCTGATTAGGTAACTTTTGAAATCACAAAATTAATAGCTTTCTTTTAGCGTCCATTCTGTCTTATTTGTAAATTGAACGGCGCCTGCAAACCGCAACTTGCAAGGACCAAGTCATATTGACATAGACTCGAGCAAATAATTGAAGTAATAAAAATATGTTTTATTAATTTAGACTCCTTTTTTGTTGTAAAAGTTAATCCAACTAGTTAAGGGAAATTCGGTTTAAAATCTTTAAAAATAATAAATCTCATTTAATTTGATTCTTAAGCATATTAATATTTATGTGTGACAGGGACTTATGTAAAAATCATCGATACTGTCTATTCTCTCTAAAAAACAATTAATCTTTTGATCAATTTACTAGGTTATATTAAAGTGCTTTATCGTATATATAAGGGACAAAAAGCAACTTTGCAAACAATTCTGGACTGCTATTGCAGTTTTTCAAGCATTTAGTCTCAAAGGATAGATGAGAATCCAGATTGAGTGATTCTGAGCAACAAACTTTGAAGTATTATATAACCAAGAAAACAGTGGCAGAATTAAACAATGCCAGATCAGGACATGACCTTGTGATAGTTACTGAAAATGGTCATAAAGTTAAAAAAAGAAAAAGATCTTATTTTCATTTGAGAAAAATTGGAGCAAGATCTTCTGATTAGGCAAGCCTAGGTGGAAACTTTTGCTGTCCAGCCAGTGATTATGTACCCTTTTTGGCTCAAAGGATCGTCTCCAATTTCTACCAATCCAAGTAGCTCTCTTTCGATTTGGGAAAGGAAGTAGGCTGTGGAATATCCACACCAGATTGTGCTGGAGAAGAGCAGACAAATAAGAATTCCATTTTTCTAACCCCACCACACTGTAAAGAAATGCTGATAAGTGAAGAAGCCACTCTCTCCAATACATAGAATGGAATGTGGAAATATAATGCACCAAGATTTCATGTGGGTTCCACTTAAAAATTTTCAGAAGACATTAATCAATCAAGATAAGATCAATGGTGTTGAGATTGGGTAAAGTTGAGGCCTCAAGCTGTTGTTAGCCTTATTAATTGTATGCAGTCTGAACCAATTTATTTATTTTTCTTTTTTCTTTTTTTTTGCGTGAAGAAGTCATGGAATTGATCCAAAAAAAAAAAATCAAACGTTGCTAAAATTTTGACAACATAATTTTTGGATTTTCTCCAAGTGAGCTACCAACAAGAAGTTCCAATTTGGTTCTATATAACTGGTTTACCCTCCATCTTGTGGTTTGTGACATGAAATTAAAGAACTGGTATAATAACTCAAGTGATATGTCGGGGATGAATTGAATGGTACGGAAGAAATGAGTATAAGTGAGAAATCTCGAACATAAAAAGAAAGAAAAAAATATTTAAAAAAAATGATATGCCTTTATTGTCAATGATGCATGTTCATGCCCCTACCTACATATGCAGTCCAAAATAACAACATCGGGAATCATTGGAACAGTCCAACTGCTTGTTGCAACTTTGTTGTATCTAAATGTCCAGTGCTCATCTAGCAAACTGCCAGCTTACCTTTTATCATGAAAAGTTTTACTTTTCCGATGTTTTAAACCTGGAGTAGATAATCAATAATCAGACGCTCTATTGGCTGTATCGTCTTCTAGTGTCTTCTAAAAAATTTATTTAAAAAAAAAAAGAAAGAAAAGAGAAAAGAGAAAAGAAAGTGCATATTAAAAACATGAAAATTTGACTTGCTATACCTTGAGACGTGCCAAATCTCAAAACAGATTATGGACATCGCATTTATAATCAAGGAAATTGCTTGACTATATTAGCAGTTCTTTCTTGAGCTTTTATGACTATGAAATAAGATGAGGAGGGTGTTTGGCAATTTAAAGTGAAATTTAGGTGACAATTTTTGGTTGTGCATGATTTTGTTGAATGGTCACATTATCAGATGCTGCTTGAATTAGGGATCTGGATCCTCTGCAGTTTCGTGGGGGAGATAGATTTATGTTAAATTGGATGACTGGGATTAAATTTGTGGGCACAAATTTTCAATCAATGATAAGACATTATTGTAGTTTTGCATAGAGTAAATATTATATATACTGACAGTGTATATATTATCATCGTTAGATTCAGGACACAAATTTTCAATCAATGATAAGACATTATTGTAGTTTTGTATAGAGTAAGTATTATATACACTGATAATATATATACTATCATCGTTGGATTCATGATATGTGTGTAAAAGTTGAATTTCAAATTCAAATTTTACATAATTGTCATTCATTCATTGCTAACAGCATATATACTGTCGGTGTAGGAAAGATTAATCTTTTTACATATTGTCACGTTAGTGTCCATGAGATTTAGTTCAGTGTCTACTTTTACTGTATCAGGTTCTATATGGTGCAGTTGCAACTGACAACTACAGAAACTCTGGACCCGAAGAAGGATCCGAATCCTCTACTGCTGAGAGGCTTTCTTTTCTGCAGGTTACAAAACCTGTAGTATTATCCACTATGAGGGCTTACTTAACGCCAGAATCATGGGACAGACACCGACAACAGAGGTTGACTGAAGATTGTTAAGCGAAATTGGGGGGAGTAATGGCTGCATAGTGTAGGTGTCGAACCCTTTCGATTGTTCATATTGACATATTCCCTGTTAAAAAGATATGATTAATCTTTCTAACACTGACAGTATGTACATTATGAGATTTAGATAAATAACGATTATAACAAATTTGAGTTTAATATTCAATTTTTACATACGTATGCACTGTCAGTGCATATAAAATTTACTCAAAAATATATGGTTGAAAGACGTGTTGGAGAAATATATGTGTCAAAAAATTAATTTTTGAAAAGCCAAAAAATGCTACAAAAAGATAAACAAGACATATTAATGATTCCATTTTAATAGTAGTTTGTGGGCTTGAAAATATCAAATCAAGGTGGGATTTTCGGCAGTAAGATGCCTTTTTAATAGTTTTTGGGTTTGTGAGGATACTTTATCATCAATGCTGTGAAAAAATACGACATATTGATGATTCCTTTAAGAGTTTGAGAGATACTGTACTATTCTTAACTGCCCAACCTCCAAAGCCAGCTAGTAAGGGCGAGATAATTAAGGGATATTAATTTGTAGCTCCAAGTTATGCTGCTGGAGCTCAGTTGGTAAGGAGATTTAAACAAGAGGAAAGTAAGAAAATTGGCAAGCAAGAAGATTTAAAGGTAGACAAAGCTCTGTTTGAACCACCAATCCAAAGGCCTTGGCTTTTCCAGAAACTGGGCAGGTGACGTGTTTCAAACGGACCCCAATACCCAACATGAAGATATTTTGCATGGAATCTACTCTCAATCATGTACAGCGCGTGGCGGACAAAATAGGGTAGCGATTAGAATGGACAGTGAAATGGTGCAGGGCATCATGTATGATGGTACAAAAGAATATAAGGAACAATATAATACAAAAAGAAAAAAACATAACACAATATTGGAACAAATTTTCTACCCTTTTTTTCTTTTTAGGAAAAGAACATAAAAAAGTAGAATAGAACAAAATTCTTACTATTTTTTTGTATATTAAGAATTACTTAGACTAATTTAAGCATTCAACTGAAAATTTGCAAAAGGAGAAGAAAAAGAGTTAATTGGATAACATCCACCATCCAAATTGTGTTTTTGCTATAGATTGCAATCCTTGTGTGAGAGGAGATATTATATTGTTGGTTCAGCACTTATGATTCGAGATATATGGTGACAGTTAAAACAAATTAGTGTGGTTACAAGGCAAAAGGTCAATATCATGAGAAAAGAAGTGGCTCATGCAGCAGACGAGAGGATAGAACTAAAATGAGACGTACTCGTCAATTTTCTTGCTGTTGTAGTACGGGATGAGGATAGAGCTAAATGATGATGTGTTTGTCAATTTTCTTCGAAACAAGTCACTCATGATGCTACAAGTCACAAAATTAGCTTTGACAACACTTGTTTTGTGCTGGGCAAAAGGTATACATCATCCTACTGAGGTTAGTAATGGAAATCGATAAAGGGGTAGTGCGCCAAATTCTTACTTGTACATTAATTAGGAGTATTCTGTAGTCTTTTTCGAGAATCATTCCCCCAATTTGTATTTATCTAATAATGATACTGGTCCATATTTTAAAGGGATAATATCAGAAACCTCGTCTGGGATTTGTCATAATATTATTTAACTTCTCTGAAGTTTTTAAAATCTCGTTTACCTCCCTTGTCAATTTGACAAGACTAAATATTCCTATCAAATGTCACAAATGGACAACATTACCCTTGCTCTTAATAATTATTTAACCAAAAAAAAAACAAAATTTTAAAACCAAAAAATGTAAATTAAAAAAAATCAAATTATTAGCTAATAAATGGTCCATATTTCTTTACATTGGGATCACATGAATAAATTAAATCTAATCAAGGTCAACCACTTAGGAGGATTTTGGTGAGTAATTAATACCTTAAAAGATTTCGTGCACAGTTAAATTACAATTAAGGAAGTCAAGATATTTTTTGGAAAAAAATGTTTTAATTCATAGTGTGGTTTAAGTTGTATTGAAAACTAAAATAATCTCTTCATGCGTGTGAATTTCTCAAGATATTTACACGTTATAAAAATTTAACCTTATTTTATTTTTTATTGTTGTTATAACTTTCATAAGTAGGATAACTTAAGGGCAGTATTGGAACAAAAGTTTTATCTTTCTTGTATTTCTTCCGAAGGGATTAAAATGTTACAAAAAATGTCAATCCAAGGGAAGTAAGTGAGATTTTAAAAATCTCAGGGGAGCTGAGTGATATTATAAGAAATCTGGGGAGAGGTTTCTAAAATTATCCCTATTTTAAATGTTTGATCCCGTTATCATGTAAGGGTCAAAAATACTTATTTTACCGATGAATCCGACCAAAGAGCATAGAGGTTCGAATCTCCCGCTTAATATATATGTAGTAGTAAAATGAAGAAGAGAGATGCATTCAATTTGTTGAAACTGCAAAACTACCCGTCACAAATGATTTTACGGGGTGGTAACTTTACTTTAATGAATAAATACCAAACCCCAGCTTTTTTACAGGACAATACTTATAGAAGTATGCCAAGCACGAACTTAAACTATAAACAATAAATGTTGAAGAAGGCATTTGTACAATGTGTTATTTTCTTATCAACCATAATTAAGTTATTAGTTAATTACCTACTCATCTTTTCTCATAATTACCCACTCGTTTATAAGCACATTTCCTTAAGTATCCCAAAATAACTCAATATGCCAAGAATCCAATTACAAGTGAAAAATTAGAATCCTACCATGGAAATTCAAATTTGCAAGAGTGTAACAAGTTTGGAGTAGCTTATTGTGATGAATGAGAGCAATCATGTATGCTAGGATAAACTTATTTAAATAAATAAATAAAGGAAAAACTAAATCAATTATATCTATTGCTTGAGAACTGAAGTACCAATTTTCTTCAAGCACTCGTACTGGCCAAATAAAAATCTTACTATTTTGTTTAACCAAAAATCCCCTTTAACGTTATTTTGGTTATCCGTAATTTTTGTTCTGGATTATTATGAAATAAGAAAATTTTCAGAAGCAATAGTGAAAGAATATCAAAATTGATATTTTAGCTTTTAAAAGCTTGTAAAATGAAAACCCATTTTGAATTTTGTAAATAGCATTAGATATCACTCTCCATGGAGTTTAGAAAGCAAAGCCACAAGAATACCCCCAAAGTATTTGCAACCTCAAAAATTTAGGGAAATAGTTCACAAACAATTATTAAGGCAAACTTTATTTCAACATCCATCTACCAGCATCTTGAAGATATTGACACATTTATACTTCAAGCTTTTGTTGATCAAGATTCATGTTACGTAGAAAGGAACATGAACGTATACATTCAAGCCTGGGTATGCACATAAATGAATCTAAGCAGAAGAAATTATTTGTAAGAATGTAGCAAATGTAGCCACTAGTTATTGAGGTTACTGAAAATTGTTTCTACCCCTCTTCACCAGATTGGATCTCACACAATTCCTGTTACTTTGCATGTCTTTTTCAAGTGATACTACAAATGATCTCTTAAGGAAATCCATCAATAGAAAATTAATTTGTACTGAGATTTAATTAACATAAGTTATCATGCATTTACATTGAAAGTGTATACACAAGCACTTTTAGATGCATGTTACCTAATTTCAAATTGAATTTGAATTTTGTTTTTTTTGTACATATACTATACATTCAAGAATATTAGTGGATATATTATCAGTATATATAAGATTAATCTGTTATTATATATAGGGTAAAATACCAAAAACTCCCTGTGATTTGACAAATATTCAATTTAATTCCCTCTGGTTTGAAAACTTACACTATAACTCCCTATGGTTTTGATTAAATTGAAAATTGGACAGAAAGTATCAAATCTAATGGTTGTGTGTGAAATGTCAATATTGCCCCTACTATACGTGAGATGCTTTTCATTCAATTTTCAATTTAGTCGAAATTGTAGGGAGTCATAGTGTAATTTTTCAAATCAAAGGGAGTTAAATTGAACATTCAACAAATCATAGAGAGTTCATTTATATAAGGGCAATATTGATATTTCACGTATAACAGTTATATTAGATGCTTTTCGTCCAATTTCAATTTAATTGAAACCACAGGGAGTTATAGTGTAGGTTTTCAAACTAGAGGGAGTTAAATTGAACATTTAGCAAATCACCAGAAGTTTTTTGGTATTTTATCCTTATATATATATATATATATATATATATATATATATATATATATATATATATATATATATATATATATATATATACAAATTAACAAAATGATAAAATCAAAATTGAGCTTTTTGTTGTTAGAGTTTCCACCGTGACTACGCCATCTTGTCATATCGTGATCCCGTGGAGATACGATAAAGAATTAAAGTATGAAAAAGTAAAATAGCATGATTTACTTTATTTGCTCTTTTATTTCGTTTTATATCTTTTCTGGTTTTTTGTTTTAACTTTGTTTTCTTTACTTTCTTAACTCCCATCAGAAGCATAGGAGTTGCAGCATAGTCGTCATGTAATATCTTCTGAATACAAATAAAATATTTTTTAATCCATTTTGCACTTTCTCTAATATGAATCCTTTTCAGGATGGGACCTCAAGCACAATAGACTACTAGTGTTGTCCAGCCACAAGAAGATAGGGTTAAGGTGCATGCTGGTACTTGCATAATTAGTAACTAAATCATATCTCAATCATATCCTCAGCTTAGCCTTTTAGCCTTCACCTATTTAGTACAAAACGTACAAAAACTTAAAGATAGATGTTGTTGCCCTAAAAGTAGTATTAGAGAACTTTTTGTGAAGATATCCAGGCTGTTACGATGGTACCTTACTACACTTATATCCTTTTCAGACAGTTGTTAATGTGTGTAGGCCTTGACAACAACCTCCTTGTTCACCTTTCGAGGGTTTTTTCTCTTTTAACTAAGAGAATAGCTTAGAATATCAAACTGCATTATTCTGCCTTTTAGCTAAGAGAATTCTTTAGAGGATGGTACGTACAGTATGATCTGCTTTAGACGCATGCCAGAAGTTTTGTAAATCCCTTGGATCTTTGTTAGATTGCACTAAGACAACTTGGAGGCCCCCTTGTAGAATCTAAATTTAGAGTTTTTAAGATTGAAGAGATAAAATAATTACTCACAAAAAATTATATGTGTGGGAGAGAATAAACAAATAAACATTAACAGTAGAATTGATTTTTTAGACAATGAAAGAAAGACACACTACAATAATAACTTGCAAACTCTTTTGAGTCTCTTAGAAAAAAAAAAAAAAAGAAGAAGAAAACTCCAACTAATGCCCTATTTATAACTTACTTAGACTTGTAAAATAGGAGACTACTTGTATAAAAACTTAACAAATAAAACACAAATTCCTAAATAAGACAAGTACTACAAACCTGAATCCAAATAAAACTACGTACTAGATAATTATATGAGAACTTTTATTTGTCAATGTCCTTGGATTCCCTTGCAAGATTTTACCGTGGTATAAAACCTTTTAATTATAGTGTCACCTGTTAATAAAATACTCGTTAGAGAGGGATAGGAGTGTAGGTGAGAGGTGTCGGATTCGAGACTCCCATTTAAAACAAAAAGGTACCAGTTAGAGACAAATTGTTCGTGTAACCATTTTTGTGCACACACACTGAGCTTTATTCTTCCTATTAATGCTCTTATGCATTTGTTCCTTTGCCATACTAGTTTGGCTTAAATAGGCAATTTCTTATGCCACTTGTTTGGCTTAAATAGGCAATTGCTTTTGCTTGGGTTGGTTTTTTACAAACAAAAAGTTCTTGTCTTGTCGGTAGAATACTTTCAGTCTGTGGTCATTTTTTCACGTAGCAGATTTGGGCTATCAGCATTGAAACTTAAAAATAGAAAAAAAAAACTCTTTCCATATATAAATCGAACTCCTTAAATAGACTAAACTTAAATCTGGACCATAAACCTTTCCTGCCAATTATCTCTGCAAATGCCAAGCCACCACCGGATCCATTTTTAGTAGAGTTAAGTTTGAGAGAGATTTAACAATCGGTCAGCAAATATTTTCTTGTAATTAAACCAATTTAGAATTAGGGATAATTTCAGAAACCTCCCCTGAGATTTTCGACAATTTCACTCGGCTCCCTTGAGGTTTACATAATCACAAAGACCTCCCTTAGTGTGATAACAAAACAACAATATCCTTCATTAATTGTCAACTCATTGAAAAATCTATCAAATATTAAAACTCTCTCATCTATTATCAACCAATAATTCAAACTATAATCTTTCCCATTTAATTATCTATCGTCTTCCCCCTACATCTATTTTCCTTTTAAATTCATTTATTTATTATTATCAACCAAATGTGTACTGTCGCCACTAATAAAATCATCATACACACTAAAGCACTAATACTTACATATCTTGGTATCTATTCCTAATTCTTGATTTTCTATTATTATTAAATAGTTTCCTTATGCCTATTTTTGTTTCCAATTTTTGATAGGCATTAGCAAATTGAAATTGCCAAATGACAAATTGAGTGCTAATTTCAATATCAAACTAGATGGAGATGAAGATAGTGACAGTGATAAAAAAAATAAAAAATTAAGGATAGGAAGTGGAATAGGAACTAAAGATAGGTTATACTGTTATGGTTGCCATGAAAAAAGGCGTTCTTAGTATATATTTATAACTGCATTATGTTTCTATTTTTTATTTACAATTATTGATGTTAACCCTATAGAGAGAATTTGATTGATTTTAAACTTTGTGCTAATGAAATATATTGGATATTGATATTAGCAGTGATGGTTTAGATTATTTTGTATTAAAAAGGTGGCAACCATGAAATTGAAATTTAGGGATATTGATGAATATTGTTGTATATTAAGTAAAATCTGATATTGATATGAGATTGTAGGTAAGCTCATCTGATGTAGCGTTTATAGTTAATACAATGGTGTGCATCAGAAATTTTTAGGTAAAAAAGGAACATTAGAACAAAAATAAGTGTTTATTTAATCGTGATTTGAATGTTGATGGGTAAGTCATAATGATAGCAAATAAAAATAAATGAAATAGAGTCTGTAAACCATTTTTTCCTTTATATTTTTGTTGTGAATTATAGCTCAAGGGCGTTATAGGAATTTTGAGAAAAAGTATAATCTTTTGGGTCTAAAATGTTACTTAAATAGTAAATATAGGAAAGATAGGTGTAATTTTTTGAACTTGAGGGGAGCTTTCTGCAATTGTCAAAAACCTTAGGGGAGGCATATGAAATTAACCCTTAGAATTATACGTAGCCGTATACATGCAAGTGGCGGCTGGTCTTTTTCACGAGTAAAACGAGACACTTTCGTATTAAAATTTTCGTCATTGGTGGATGAATTGGAGCAAAAAGTGGTTATACCTAGTTGCATTGTCTAAGCCAATATCTTTCAATACAAGTTGCAAAGTTGATAACTTCTTGTAGTAGTATTGGTCGAAGTCACCTTTATCCATACGGACTAGAAGCGTTGTAGTTAATCTTGTTGTAATGCTGACCTTGGATGCAATTAACAGAGATTCAGTATCTCCAAATCATCTTTAAAGTTAGATTAGTTCTACGTCGATTAAGTACTTGACTAAGTGGAAGGACGTTTTGGTTGGGCACTTTTTCAATTAGAATAATCTTTCCTATACTGTCAGTATATATATCAATGGATCTGAATATACGTCACACCATCTCAAATTGAATTTAAATATTAAATTATATATATATATATGACATGTATTTAGACTCGCTAGTATATGCACTGTCAGTGTATAAAAGATTTACTGTTCTCAATTACCATTTATTTGATTGCATATGTGTGTAAGAACAAGTTCAAAGTGTCTCGCTATTAACCAAAGGAAATTAGTGTTTCAATGGCTTGAGATCTAATTTTCTATCAAGTCGCCTACAAAAATACAAGCGAGATTAACTTAGTGTACGACCCTTATAAGTGATTTTTGTAAGTTAGATTAACCTAGTGCGTGAGTCTTATAAGGTGATTAGTGTGCCTAAAGTAGATCGATCAGTTATGATTATTCTCTTCATTATGAAAGATCAAGGGCAAGGTGATAGATCTCGTAAAGTGGCTTACTTGTACAGCTTATATATTATTAACTATTTGGCTCAGACAGCTTTGTATTGAGCTTTTTCCCAAGGTATAGAAAGTTCTTCGGATTTGAGACTTGTGTGGCTCATTAATAGACTTATTTACATTAAATTCACCTGTTTAGTGATTGAGTAGACATGTAATGATTGAGGGGTAAGGAAGAAAGAGTTAAACAGACGAATTAACCCTATATCACAGTACTTAGAAAGAAAAATGAATTAACAAAGTACTTATGTTGAGCATAATTGTTGCTATCGACTATTGAAACATGTGAAAATTAAGTTAAATGCCTGTCATACGCTAAGAAGTTTTGAGCTTTCTCGACAAGATTAAGTGGAGATTGTACTGTCTTGACTTGCATACAAATTGGAATTTTTAAATTCAATGGTTAATTCCACCTGTAAATTGGAATAATTGGCATTTTTTGTCTTCATCTGTAAGTAAAAGTTCTAATGAGTAAGAGTTAATAAATAGGGATAAACACAATCAAGCATACTAGTCATAGACGGGTAGAGAATTTTAAAACACATTTCCAGTTCTATAGGATTTATTTGGATCGAGAAATTTGATAAAAGATTTAAAATTCAATCAAATCGTGTTAGTTGCTTGAATTATTTAAGAGGCTTTTGAATTTATAATTCATCAATTATGAAAATACTATAATAATTTGCGATCTTCAAACTCAAATACCTTCTAAATAATCTAAACAATTAGAGAGATTTGAAAGAATTTCAAATCTTTCGTCAAATCTCTCAGTCGAAGCGCAACCTAATACAAGGTAGAGGTAACTGAATTGCTAAAAAAGACGGTCACTACTAAAACAGCAATTTCACAATTTTAATTCTTCAAACTATTTTCAACTACGTGAGGTGTCTCTATGTTAGGGTTTAGGCCTAGGGGTATCTATCAATCACTAAATAGAGAATTTTGTTAAAAACTTCTATTCTTTTTCTTCATTTTTTTTAACAAGATCAACGCTCGATTACCATTAACATTTTAATTTCAATAAATTGTATTTCTCTAATTGATTTTAAATGGGAGAACTTGGTAATTTGGTAAAATCCAAAATTTAAAAGTAGGTAAAAAAAAATCTTGAATTTCCTACTTGGACTTTTGCACCTATTGCCTTAAATCTCCTAAAGCTCTTAGCAATTCATGTTTATTTTTCCCACAAATATCGTGTAATTTAGTCCCAAAACAAAAAGGTACGACAAATTGATTTCATGTCATTAAAAATCTGCCATGACAAGTTGGCTTTGTAGCAGTTGGCCAAGTGGCCAGAGCCAAAGTCGAGTGCTCCCTCAAGGGGGGGACAAAGTCTATCGAATTTCATTGCATTTACCACAGAATCTGTCACAAATCCCCTTTACTAAGCTGCTAGTGGAGCTGTCCAACACCCAAGAAAATACTAGTATAATAACTGGGATGGGACAATCATGTGTACTAGAATCTTAGATAGGAGGTAGTTGATAAAAGCCAGACTTGATGACAACAAAATCAGACAACATGAAATGGTGAAAGTGTAATGGGGATAGAAGGAACTGTTTTCTTCTGTATAATTTTGTACACCAATATTTGCTACACTTGGTTAAATTGATTTATAACACAGCAATTTGCACAAACTGCCCAACAATGACCCGATGAGAAAGTATGAAAGGCATCTAATGGTGCCAGCAATAGCATTTGGCAATAGGGAGCGAAATTGGAGAAAAAAAACGAGGCACGTACAAGTCATATTACAGAAAAACTTGCGCAAGAATTGGCTGAATTGCAAGAATGCAATCACTTAGAAAATGGAGAGGCAATCGCCCTGCTGATCACCACATGCCTACGATGAAATGAGGTTGAGGTTTCCAAGAATGGCTAGGAATAGTGGTTGGAAACAATTTATTGTGCTGATTCCACAATTTCAAATATGAATTGTGAAGGAACACAGAGGTGAACAGTATATCATAAAGCGATTTATTATTTTAGTGTATTCTTATATAGTTTTAGTGGTCATATTATCGTCAATATAAGTTGACTCGATTGATAAGAACGGATCGTTACTTGTTATTTTTCTATGAGTAACTTATGAATCCGAAAGTATGTTTTGACCCGTGATGATGATCCTCGTATTATCTCATGCACGTATTGTACATACGTAGCGATTTTAAATTCTCATATTATCTAATGCACATATTGTACACAAGGATTTTGAATCCATACCATATACATGATCAGATAAAATTTCTCACTTAAAGTGCTCAATGTTGTGATACAAAACAAATTGGGTTCAACGGCATCTAATTCCAAAATTTGCAAGTCACCTATGATTCCTTTGGGTTCCACGGCATCTACTACCAAAATATATAATTGACCCATGATTTCAGAGATACACTCTAATCCATTGTGGCGAATTCTCATATTATTTCATACACGTACTATACGTACTTGGCGACTTTGAATCCTCGTATTAGCACATGTGCGTAATACATAGGACTTTGAATCCGTACCATATACATGATCAATTAAAATTTCTCACTTAACTGCTCAGTCTTGTAGTTCAAAACAAATTGGTTCCACGGCATCTACTACCCAATTTTGCAAGTGACCTATGATTCCTTTGGGTTCCACAACATCTACAACCAAAATATACAAGTGACCTATGGCTTCAGAGATGTGCTTTGATTTATGGCAATGAATTCTCATATTATCTCATGCACGTATTGTACATACGTATCGACTTTAAATTCTTATATTATCTAACGCACATATTGTACACAAGGATTTTGAATCCATACCATATACATGATCAAATAAAATTTCTCACTTAAACTACTCAATGTTGTGATACAACAAAACAAATTGGGTTCAACGGCATCTACTTGCAAGTCACCTGAGATTCCTTTGGGTTCCACGGCATCTACTACCAAAATATATAAGTGACCCATGATTTCAGAGGCATGTTCTGATCTATGGTGATGAATTCTCATATTATTTTAATGCACGTACTATACGTACATGGCGACTTTGAATCCTCATATTATCTCTTGTACATAATACATTGGGACTTTGAATTCGAACCATATACATGATCAATTAAAATTTCTCGCTTAACTGCTCAGTCTTGTGGTACGAAACAAATTGGTTCCACGGCATCTGCTACCAAATTTTGCAAGTGACCTGTGATTCTTTTGGGTTCCACAACATCTACTACCAAAATATGTAAGTGACTTATGGTTTCAGAGACATGTTTTGATCTCTGTTTTGAAATTCGGACCGGACCGGCCGGTCGAACCGGAAACCGGCCAGGTAGCCGGTCTGAGTCATATTAAAAAACCTGAAATTTAAAACCCGGTCAAAAACCGGGTTTGACCGGGCAAAAATCGGTTTTTCCGGTTCAACAGTAATTTTTTTTAAAAAAAATTCAAACTTTTTAATATTATGTTTTGACCCCCTAAATTGTTAAAACTTATTGATATACCTCAAATATTTGATACTTTATAAATATTGTCCTAAAATTTGATGTTATTTTTCAATTAAATTCATAATTTTAATTCTAAACTTGTTAATATTTATTAAATAATATAAATTGCTACTTGATTGTTCTAATTTCTTTGTATTTTCTTGTTAAATATATTTGAAACATCAAATATATATGAATATACCTTTATTAATATCAATATATTATTAGATATTATATATATAATATTTTAATTTTTAAATAATTTTTATTTATGACGTCATCCGGTTCGACCCCTATCGACCCCCGGTCGAACCCATTGACCCCTGACCCCTGACCTCGGCCGAGTCGCTATCCGGTCCGGTTCTGAAAACATAGGTTTTGATCCATGGCAATAAATTCTCATATTATCTCATGCACGTATTGTACATAGGGATTTTGAATCTATACCATATACATGATCAAATAAAATTTCTCACTTAATTTCTCAGTCTTGTGGCACGAAACAAATTGGGTTACACGGCATCTACTACCAAAATAAGTTTCCTGCCACGGCGGGCAAATAACATGAACATGAAGTGATCAAATTAAACAGTTCTTTCAAGTCTCAACCACCCAGGCGGTTGAAGGAATAGGGACATCAGCGGAGCCATATGATTAGCATTTCATCATAAATGGGGAAGGGAAGCTTCACTCCCCCTTCTTGGCAACCTGGGACCCAACTCCCATTTCCAGTCTAGAGGTCCCATGTGGCATTCTACAATGTGCAGACGGGAGTGGATTGGACCCATTTTGGTTGGAAAGAGCATTAAACTATAAAAGGGCTTAGTGGAGAATCCAAATTCAAGAAATAGTATCGAAAATAATCACTCGTCTTAATAAAACTGTAGGCTGCTCTCTGCAGTATGGGCTTCAAAATCCCTCCAGAATTCTCTAACCAAAAATATCTTGTGATTACTTAAAATAATAATTTTCAGTTGTCAAGACTCAAAAAGATGATGAACCCTTTTCTACTTTCCCCCTTATAAATTGGTCTGTCACTACCACGTTCAAGGAATCAATTCACACATCCAAGAAACTCTACTACACAAGCAAAAAAGAACCAAATTTCATGGCTGCTCCTTCAACTTCTACCTCCTCTACTATGCTAACTCAAGAGCTTCTCATACAATTCCATCCAAGAAAGCTCCTACTTCACACCCCTTTACTTCAACCACCAGTAGCAGCATCAGCAACACCACCAACAATTGGGAATCTTAGTAGCCATGCTCCATCAGAACCTGCAGCAGACAACAGTTTTGATGCAAATGTTGTGATGGTTCTTTCAGTCCTCTTGTGTGCCTTAATTTGCTCCCTTGGATTGAATTCCATCATCAGGTGTGCATTGAGGTGTTCAAGTTTTGTGTCCTCTGATCAATCAAATGACAATTCCTCAGCTAGATTAGCCAATACAGGGATCAAGAAAAAGGCCCTGAAGACATTTCCTACCATAAACTACACTACTGAGCTAAAATTACCTGCCTTGGACACTGAATGTGCAATATGCCTATCAGAGTTTGCTACAGGGGAGAGAGTCAGAGTTCTGCCAAAGTGCAACCATGGATTCCATGTTCGATGCATCGATAAATGGCTGAATTCACACTCATCTTGCCCAACCTGCCGGCACTGCCTGATCGAAACATGTCAAAAAATTGTGGGATGCAGTCAGCAGGCTAGCTCTTCAAGACCGGCACCATCACCAGCGCCACCAGCACCACCAGCACAAGAAACAATTGTAAGAATTGCCCCTTTAGAGCCCGAAGGTTTATTACATAATTACCAAACTTAATACAAAAAATGACCACGTTGTTAATTAGCTTGAAATTGTATATAGCTGTAGGTTTAATTCTGATTTGCTAGCAGTCCTTATTGGCAAGCAGCATCTGTAAATATCAGTTTAAACTTCCAAGTGACCTGTGCTGGCCTTGGAATCCTCATCCTGAACTTTTGTTCTATCCAGAAAGGGTTTAATTTTGTATAGTAGTGGCAAATATGAGAATTGTATAATGGTGTATAGCTTTTCTGGTTTTCTACCTTTTTTTTTTTTGGATATTGATGGTTTTCTGTGCTAAGCCGCTATAATCAGTCACATCAGATGAATAACTGCAGAGCTAAGATCCATAAAAAAAAAAATTCAATGGCAATGAGCCCTTGAAAGAACCTAATGCAGCAAAATTTCTTGTAGGAATGAGAGAACTCCAGAGAGGTTAATTGGACAAGAGATTTGAAATTTAATTGGTCTCTTCTCTCATGTGTTGTCTGAGTCAACAAATCACCATTCAAGATATGATGTTCTGATAAAAATCATTAAGTCTTAGTGATCCACTAATTGTTTAGTACTTTGGCCTCTAATTATGCCTATCCGAGGTAGTCTCAGCCAATGGAGAACGCCATTCATCAATCTTCAATCATAATTGATATTTCTTTATACATCTCTTTCTCTTTGTTCTATTTGTTTGGCCCTTGTCTTGGTGGAGCACATATAAAAAACTTCCCTTCCACCTTTATTATTATTTTTTTTTATCACAAGCTACCACATTCTTACACTCTTAAACGTATTAATGTGTACTCTTGTGTCTCTTGGGGGGCGGGGGCACAAGCGCAGTGGATTAGTCGGGCCCGGATTATTACTCCGTTGAATCCCGGATACCCACTGTGTTAGCAAAAAAAAAAAGAATTAATGTGTACAATATCCTTTGTTAAAAGAATATATATGCTCCTTTGTTAAAACAATATCCTCTCCCATACATGTTGGAGAGGGATGTTAATATTGAATTTGTGGCATTCAATTAAGATAAAATAAAAAATTGTCCGCATTTAGTTAATGTAGTAAGACGAACACATTAAAATTGTCCACTTTTATCAGCACTGATACTTCTCTCTTTTTATTGTGCGTTTTCCAATATCAACTTAAAAAAAAATCATAACTCAAGAAAGCCAAATGTCTAACTAAAACAGTGAAAAGGAGACATATGTCTATACATATACATATATAGGATTAACAATGTTTTCTCACTCATTTCCTTAATGACTCAAACTCACGACTGTCAATTACAGGTGACGCGTTTTTTCAATTAGACTGCGTTTCACTGTCTAGAAAAAAGAGATATACACTAAACGAAACCCAATTTTTTTTTTTTCTTGAAAAGTACTCAACTGCAAAGGAGTGAAGGACCACACAAAAATATAGGTTAATTGGTCATTTCTCATCAACACCTGGCAAAACCTAGCTGCAAATAAAATCAAAGAGACGGACACGACGTTCAATCAGCGCACCACAAAATCAAATGGATGCTGAGAGTGAATGCACCATTTGGCCTCCATCATCCTAACATGTACCAAAAGGTGGATTTTGTTTTATGGTACAAAGATTGAGTGGCACCATTCAAAGAGCTGGATACAAATACATGAAAACTATGGATATATTACATATAGCTTTCCTAGTGGTTGCGTATACTATCAATACTCTCAATACTATACATGCATGTTTAAGGGGCTCCTTAAATTAGATTGAATGCACAGTGCGTATGTGCTTTGTTACATTGCTTATAATGCTTTTTTAGAGACAATAATTTGGTTTTCCTATAGTTATAGGCAATTTTTTTGGAGGTCAGAGACAATATGTTCCCCTTCATTTGTGCCTAGATTTTCACTTTATAAAATTGAAGGGCCGGCATACTTTCCCATTTAAGGGAACAACCATTAAAAAGTTATATCCAGAAGAATGGCACGTCTTTTCAACCCTTTAATATTAAGTGCGCAAACTTATTGACTACTATTTTTTTTTCTTTCTTTACATTTTCTTTTTCTTTGCCCTTTTCTCTCCATTTTTGACATTAGGTTGTTATTTTTGTTTGATGTTCAAAATAAACTTATAATTTCTTTACCTCAATTTTATTGTTATTGTAGAACTTACTTTATGAAGAATTCATTCATCTCCACATATTTAAAAACTTAATTCCAAAAGAAGCATGTTTTTCTTTTAGTTTAAATGTGCTCTAAAATATGCAATAACCAATATGCGTTTCTTACATATTTAAAATGGATAAACACACTGCTCTACCCTAGAGAAAAAAAAAAAAAGAAGAAACCATTTGCAACAAAACTGGTTTCACAAAATTTGCTTAATTATTTTCCTTCAAGTCTACAAATAAGAATTCACTCTAATGGGAATTGGTGACAATCAACCACAAGCATAAAAAATTCTTGTAAGAAGACATTTCCTAATTGAAATTTACCAGTATTGACTAAATGTACAACTATTAAAGCATGTATGTTTCAACTGTGAGTAGTGAAAATTAATTAAAAAATAATAGAAACAATAGAATGGATCCAAAGCAAGCTAAAAATTTTATTCCAAATACACGAAATAATAAGAGAGGAAGGGAAGAGGTGGCATAGAAAAATTGCAAGGAAAAAAAAGAAGAAAAAAAATTAAACAAAAGGAAAGTTTAATTAGTCATGCACCTACAATTAACTTGAATTACATACAGACTTCAAAAGTTCAAATGTTAACCAATATAGTTGACAGTTAGCTTTGGATGGTAAAGTGTAGATCAAATAAACTTCGGGTGGTAAATTACAATTGAGCCATAATTACAAGGGGTAAACTATAATTAAGCCCTAAGATAAGTATCCTTACATCCTTATCCTTATACTATATAAGAATGAGTCTAAAGCTTTAATTTCAACCGCAAGGGTGGGATTTTTTTTGGAAATGTGAGAGTGTTTGTAGTGCAATTAGAGTATTGAATATGAGTCATTATAACTAATTTAGTTTTGTTGTAATTACTTGGATGTCCTTTTAAACATTTAAAGCTAGGGGTAAGTTTGATATGTGACAGTGTTTGATATCCGATTAAACATTGGGTACAACTGAATTCAGCTTGTGTTTTAGTGAAATTACATAAAAGCCCTTCTAATCATTTAATTGTATTAACATCTAAGTCTTTTAATTTCTTAAAGCCTTTCTCATCAGTTATTTGCAAAGTTATGATATATAGATGTTAAGACACAATTAATGTCAATTAGTAGAGAAGTCTGGTTTCTCGACCGTTACCATAGTAACCCCCATCTATTCAAATTCATTTCATTTACATATAGGTTTTGTTCCAGCACAATCATACAATATATTGAATTCGGATGTTGCTACATTAGCTACTCCTCTTCTCCATTTTGCAACATTTTTTTCAATAGGTATGTTTTTTTTAACCAATCTACTTTTTGGTTGTAAAAAATCTGTAATATTGCAAATTGTATGTGCAATAAATTTTTAGTGTTTTAATTCAATTGTCCATGTTAGACAAGCTTGATACGTAAGAGACCACATTTGTTAATTGTTATTTATAGTTTAAAATAAGTTTATCATCATAAATTTTCCCATTTATAGATTGCATCTACTTCTTTTGTTGTTTTAACTATTAGTTAGGGTAATTTCAAACCGTTTGCTACTTTATTGACTATTCTATTTAGACAATTTTTCACTTCATCTAATTTGCCAATATGTTTAACTATCTACTTAAAACTATTTGGCTAATAATCTAAAGTATATACCTCATTACTTTTAATTGTTTTTCTTGAATTGAGTAGATTAGGATGCTTTAGTACTTTTTTGAGGTAATTATTCCTCTAAATTAGCATGTTAGTTGTTGTATATCTTTGCAACTAATACAAAACTGACATTTCATGATTGTAACCCCCATCAAGAAGGTGATGCTTTGCTATATGTTCTAAATCATATAATAAATTATAATTAATTGCTTGCTCAATGTGAAGGCCTCGTGATGATATATGTCCTTGGAATCAATATAAATTCAAGAATTTGGCTTGCAAGAACCGAAATTCCACTAGCAATGATTTCTTCAAGTATGCTAATTGTTCAAATCTCACTTATATGACAAGATAATGTGGTGGATTGCCCTCATACCAAGATCAAATTCAAACTAAATAACAAATTTTAATATTCCTAAAATGCATGAGCAGATATAAATAGGTCTTTTATTATACTAGGTTAGATGCAAAGTAGTTGATCGTATCTTATAATTATGTTTTATTGCATATTATATTTTTTGACTCAATATGTAACTTATGATTTTTTTAAATTTAATATCATATAATAAAATTGTCATACTTCAATTCTTATACTAGAAAATGCCAAATAATAATTATTAACCATCTTTAATTATAGGCACTAAACTTCCATGCGTTGCGTGGGCTTTTCCCCCTAGTGCTAGAAATTCAGACAACATGCTATCATAGGGAGCTAATTCACACTTTTCATACTAAAACGAACCCTATTATTCACTCAAAACATTAATACTAACATTTTCGTAACGTAATTAAAATTCTTAGTGCTTCAGCACTATCCTTAATACATGAACGGAATGGCAATCACAATCATCAGAGTAATAAACGGGCAATAAAAATAGGTTTTGGGCAAAACTCATAGGTTGTTTGGTTAGACAAATTCAGGAGTGAATATTAAAACTTATAATTCATTTATGTATAGTTGTTATTTATCTAATGTTAACGGTGTATACACTATGTTAACGGCGTATACACTATGAAAAGATTAATCCTTATGTTTTTCTATTACTGTTTTTTTCCTTTCCCTTGCTTTTTGGGTAAACCCTAACAATCACAACCACCACGACCTCCTTAGTCACCTCTGAATCTAGTAAAAATTTAACTAGAAATGGGCAACATGATCACCAATTTTCAACTCGGCACAAAATCAAAACCTTGTCATCTTGTGAACAAAAATGGATGATGAATAATCACGAACATAAACCACATAACATGTAAAGAAAAATTAAATATAAAACTCTAATTAAGAAGTTTTACAAGATAAATTTCAAGATTTATACACCACTAATGGAGAAAAAGTAAAAACAAATGAAAGAGAGAACCAAAATGCCAATGTGTTGGCCGCTGCGAAGAAGAGTAGGATGTTTGTGCATTCCTTTTTTTTTTTTGGGATCAACGTAATTCTCTTGGTTGAATCAACAATGAAATGTCCTAATATGGTTGTTAATGATCAAGAATCAATTAATGAAACTTTAACGGCCAAACCTACGGCATGGATGAATGAAACTAATAGATTCATTAAAGTCATCTCTCAAGTTCTTTGATATCATAATATTATCATTACAAAAAAGCTTGATGTTGTGATACCAAACAAGTCCTTGTTTAAGCTAGCATTCAGTATGTTTATCCATATGATCCTATTGTATTTTGGTCTATATTCGATGTTGAACCAAAACAGCAACTTGTATGTTATCTTTTGTAGGATCTTGTAAAACACCAAACAGCAACTCAAGTGCCAGCAGTTCATTGACAAGTTCTTGATTGACTAAATGGTCTAAGAGCTTCACAACAGGCACTACCAGCCCTTATCGTTTTGCTTGCAAGCAACCTTGAACTGATTTACAGCACTTTTCATCAACAATTATCCAACATATCTGAATCCAAGGCTGCAGGAAAAAAATAAAAAGGAACAAGAAAAAACATTAAAATCCATTCCTAAGGTCTCAAACCCCTTAACCAGACGCCTCTTCGGATAGACAAGCTCAATCATTTACTATGTTTGTATGTATAGTTTTGTGAAGAATTAGGCAACTGAAAATATATCCAAATTACCTGAAAACAAAGAAAAAACAATTCAGCAATTATCAGATATAATTGTTAAAAACAATTCATGGTGACGATTCCATTGTTCAAGAGAAAAAAGTAAGTGGCAGAGATTCATAGTTGGAAATCTTGAATGTGTGGAAGGACTTGCTAGTGAATAATGCTCACTATAGCTATTCACAACTTTAGTGTTGTTACATTACTTTCTACAATTTCTACTACAACTGAAGTGCTTAAGTAAATGTACAAATCATTAGCTTGTAATGTAACAGAAACGGAATGGTACAAAAATCAAAACCAAAAGCCTTCTACATTAATTTTTTTTTTAAAATTTTTTCTATTAAAAGGCAAATACATGATTATCTAATAATGTGTAGAAGAAGAAGTGAAAGTGAAAGTGCCTTTCTTCGTTGAAACAAACAGAGTTTTGTTTCCTCGTGCCTTACAATTATACAGCAGGTTTGTGAGCAACTATAAATTCAAGTATATGATTTTATGTTGTATTGCTAATGAAACATATGCAATCTTTTTATGTGAATATTGTTCTTATGTACTACGTCTAGAAGACAATGAATAAATCATACTTTGCTTTTGTGTTATTGGAAATAATTTCAGACTCTATTACTAATTTAATTTTGAGGCATTAGATTTCTTTGATGTCGAGTAACTAGATCATCGTCCATATATATATATATATATTTAAAGGAGTGCTCCCCCTCAATACTCACCCTCCTCTAACTAGCTATGAGGTTGCGTTATCCGATCTATTAATAAAACTGAATGTGTTTGGATAGAGTATTATTTAAAATATTATTTGAAATAATTAGTGTAGCACTTCTTGTGATGTGATGTATGTGAGATAAAAAGGTAGTTCGAAATATAAAGAAATAAATTAGAAAATATGTTTATGATGCAAGCAAAATATTATGTGAAATAATTCAGTAATTCAAACACAATTACTAATAATGCGAGTGAAAATTATAATTTTTTTTTTACGACACTCGAACAAGTGACTTGAAATTCATGTAATAGAGGGAGTAGGGAAAAAGATAAGAAAAATATGGAGTGTAACCAATTTCTTGTCTTCTATTTTACACTTTTCTAGCATAGTCATTATGCCGGAATTAATTACTTTCCCTTACTAAAAAAGTCAAGAATAAAGCATAAAAGGTTAAAAATTAAAACAACCACGTGGTTGAAAATGAGTGGATGCATTTCTCTATTTGCTACAAATTCACCTGTAGTTATCATAACATCAGATTCTGCCCCAGGTGCTATAAATAAAATCTCCTCCTTTCAGGCTGTCCCCTCGATTTCACTTTCCCTCGCTATTGAACTCTGACAACCCAAATAAGAGGGAAAATCCGAAGGCCCAAAAAATAAATAAAAAAATTAGAAAAAAGAAAAAAAAATCAAAAGACCAAAAATCAATTTAAAAAACCCTAAAATAAGTCTTCAAAAGTCACAGCAAAAAGGTACGAAATTTCTCCCTTTCTCTCTCACACACTCACGCACCACACATGAATTTCGTGCAGAATTTCGCCTTCGATCGTTTATTTGGCTATGAATTTTATTAATTTTATTCGGATTGAACTGTGGTTTTGATCAGAGGCAGTTGAATTGAAAATCAAGTTAGTAAAATTGATGAAGTTTTTCATGATTTTTTGTTTAAAATTTTTTTGACTTCTAAGGATGGGGAATAATCGACCGACGACGCGCAGCAAAAATAAGCGGAGCAGAAATGACGATAATGCTGAAGCCACAGCTGAAACTTTCAGGTGAATTTTGTTTTTGTTTTTTAATCTTGGAAATTTTTTTTTTTTGGATTTTTATCATCTTTACATGTTTATTCAGTGTATTATTTGTTTATTTTTCATTTTTTTGCTCCATTGGTTTGGATGATTTTTGGAGCAGAATTTAGTGGAAAGCAACTGTAAAAAAAAATTCTTTTCTTGGTTGAATTCTAAATGTGAGCTAAATTTTCGTGTTTGTTTGCTATCTCTAAGCTGTAAAGGGTTGAATTTATTTTAGCTCAACGAAATGCCAAAATTTTTTCGACTTAAAGAAATAAATTTGTTGTTTTAGATTTCCATTAGACATAAAAACATTTCCATTGCTCTTAGAGACTTAGCATTCTCGGTTTCCTCTCGGAAGGTGGCATTATGTTGAAAATGTAGTTTAGTGGCTATATGTAGACTATACATGGTGGGGAGCGGAGACAGTTAGCTCATAAAAAGTTTATCATGTCTTCTTTTGGAAGCAAGAAATTTTACCATCTCGGAAGCTTACTGGTGAGAAGGAAAGAGAAAAAAGATCGAGAAATGGAATATTTTTCTTGACATCATTTTAAGTTAACATGATGTAGAGCTTATTTCCTGGAATTTCACTTGCTTGGAAACTTCATCATCCAGCATGTTGAACAATCATAGGAGGTTCCAAAGATAACCAAGGAAGGACTTTTTCTTGGAGAACTATGCCGCAATGTCAAATTAGACAACTAGTTGTCGACATGGAACTTGTTATGTTCTACATTTCTGAAAACTTAAGAGACAATTGCTTGTCGAAAAGTCTGAGGACCACCATCATCCAATGAGTGGTTAACAGCCACCCGAAATAATTTTCTTTTGTTTACCATGCCTGCAATGCTAAGGAGACTGGACAAGATTGGTAACATTGTTCGTCAAGGATGATTTTTGAGTAAAATTTTCGGTGTGTAAATACAGATGGTTCTAAAATCAGTTTATAATGTGTCAAGCGCATAGAGAAACTGTTACTTTTCGTTGAAGCTTATAATCAGACAACGTAAAATTCACTCTTTACTCTAGTAATTGCACTCTTCAAATTTGAAAAAGTTAGCATCAATATCTAGTTAAGGGATTTCCGGTGGATAAGCTAGAGGGTGTTGATTTCAGCAGGGAGAAGAAGGTTTTTTTATTAGCTGGGTCTAAGTAGGAGGAAAAGATTGAGATAGGGATTAGCCAGTCTTTGTTTGCTTTTAAATCCTCCAGTTCACTTTACTGAAAACACATAGATGCAAAAAAAAGACAAAAAAAAAAGGTGATGTCTTTTATTACTATGGAAGGCTACTGAACATTTAGGTTTTTTCTACTAGTCCTAGTCAAAATTTTGGCAGAATTTCCAGAAGAAATGTGATTACCTTACAGGTTGTAATTCAGTATTTCCTACTCCTGATAGATGAATTAATTTTGTTAGACATGGTGGGGATACTGTGCTTGTTCTATGGTATCATGAGCTAAGAAAAAGGGCACTGACAACAAAATCAGTATACTGCAGTGATAAACAGCAGGGCAGACAAAGAACAAGCAATTCACTTAGTTTGGCCTGGGATTCAAATGTTACTTGTGAGTTAGAATTATTTCTGGAAACATGGTACCATGGTGCCAAATGGGCTCTTGTATTACATTCAGGATATTTGTTCTAGCATTGTACATTTCTGTTGAGCCAAAAATGTTGTGCTTTCGAGACGGTTGTTGCTGATTTTTTTTTCCAAGAACCAGAATTCTAAAAGATGGATGGTTTCTGTCTTGCTGGGTGACAATAAAAACGAATATGAAGAAAAATGACATATGATGTAGATTTATTATCATATCATACCTAATTATATTGAGATTTCTGTTGTCCTAATTGCTTTTTGTTTGGGCTCTAGGAGAATTCTTTCTACAGGGCAAGTTACTGAAGATGACATAAACCAACTATACATGGTGTGGAAACCTATCTGTCAAGGATGTCGTGTGAATACAAAGGATAATCCCAATTGCTTTTGTGGATTGATCCCACCACCTAGTGGAAGTCGAAAATCCGGGTTGTGGCAGAAGACATCGGAGATCGTCCATTCTCTTGGTCCTGACCCATCTAAGGACCTCCGTTTATCCCCTGATTCACCTGCTGGCCTCACAAATCTGGGCGCAACCTGCTATGCTAATAGTATACTCCAGTGCCTTTACATGCATTGGTCATTTAGAGAAGGTGTTTTCTCTGTGGAACCAGAAGTTTTAAGACAACAACCTGTTTTAGATCGGCTTGCACGACTTTTTGCACAGCTGCATTCCAGTAAGATGGCTTTTGTTGATTCAGCTCCATTTATTCAGACACTGGAGCTAGATAATGGTGTTCAGCAAGACAGTCACGAGTTCCTTACCCTACTTTTTTCTCTCCTTGAGAGATGTTTGAGCCAATCTAAAGTTTTGAAGTCGAGAACAATAGTTCAAGACCTTTTCCGAGGAGGTGTATCACATGTTACAACGTAAGTGAGATTAATTGTTCCTTACATAACAACAATATATATGGTTTATTTATACTTCAAAATCTCTTCATCACCAATATGGCTACCTGGTGAATCTTTTGAGTTTATCTGAAACCGTATTTCTATCATGTTCTTTCTATTCTGTGGTACCAGTAAAAGTGTATGAATATAATAATCTCTTTCATTGGAAGAATTTTGTATTGAAAAGGTTCCCAAGACTGTGATACTGTAGATGCAGTGTCTCATTTTATCAAGATTGAACTGTTGATTTACAAGCAAAACTTTATCTTCATTGTTGTATTAATGAGGATGGTGCTGATCCATGGTTGATTGAATAAGTCATAGAAGAGAAACCAAGAGATTGTGGATTGACATCTGAGCTTGTTCACCTATATTGTGTAAAGTAATGAATCTTTATACATCAAACTTTAGTAAATGAGATAGATAGAGCACCATATAGTGGATGTTAACTCTACAAGGTAACCAAGGTTTAGAATTACAGTGTCCTGCCTGAAATTATTTGAGGTGTTTTTGCAGATTGGCTTAAGATCCAATGGTCATAGTAAAAAATAAATTAAAAAGATGTGGAATTTTATGATAATTGTTTGTATGGTTTATTGGATTTGCACAGATCAGGAAAAATAGAGCATATATGTAAGACGTAGGATCAAATCAGAGCTTCAGTGCAAATGGGACTGGTTTTTTCTTCCGTTCTCTTGTCTACTGCTGAAATTTATGATTTTAGGATTAAATCGAGTTTTAACAACTGCTGTTTTCACTTGGATGAAATGAAAACATGCTTCAACAGGGTTTTGATTTTTGTAGTATAGTATAAGACTCTGTTCTCTGTACCAGAAAATATGTAGGGACCTAAAAATCAGAAGATAAATTATCTCCATAGTCTAGAGGATAATGCTTGATGTAGGAGGCATATAAAGCTTCTCAATTTGTTTAACTCTGCAAACAATCTAGCTACTCTAAGGGCTTGTTCGTTTATGGGATAAGTGGAAACTAATTCTCCATGTTTGGATTTTCTTTTGGCATATGACCAAGAATTCCACTTAAAATATCTGTAGTAGTTGAATGTTTTCAGCGAGTTGTGGTTGATTGTGAGAACAAGAAAGGGATCTGTGGTTGGGGGGCCGTTCTTTTTTACTGGATGTTTGGGCTGGACAGGGTGGCAAAATGAATAGAGTACAAGCTATATGCTTAACACATGCAAGTCTAACGAAGTCTTCCTGGAGTCTTTGTCATGCTTTCTGTTGTCAAGTCTTAGAATTCGGTTCCTTCATCCAGATATATCATATTTATATATGTAGCAGTTGAATGTGATAGGGGAGTTGTGGTTGATTCCGAGAACAAGAAAGGGAGCTCCAGTTGGGGGCCGGGTTCTTTTTACTAGATGTTTGGGGTGGACAGGGTGGCAAAATGAATAGAGTACAAGCTATATGCTTAACACATGCAAGTCTGATGAATTCTTCCTGGAGCCAGGTTCTCTTTCTCTTGCATGCAGACTGACCTGCAAGATAAAACATTTTTTATCAATTCTGAGCCATGGATTTTCTGGTTGTCCTGTTGAATCTGTGGTCATTAGTGAGTTATTTTTGTTGCTTTTTTCTGTAGATCTTAGTATTTGGTGTCACTACCTAGATCTTCACTACCTGTGAAGAGCAAGTACTACAATAAGACCTGAAACATTTAATGAATGGGAAACTACTTCTACCTTCCCTGGATCTGGTGTAGCTACCTAGATCTTCACTCTTGTTGTTGAAACTGGAAAACCCACACTCCGTTTTTCCAAATTTCCAGTGACCTTTTAAGGTTTCATGTGTCTCATGCGAGATATTTTTGTACTTTCAAGTTTACTCTTGTATGTTAGATAGGGAAGGGTAGTTTCTAAGTTAAAATTGGGTGTGAAAATAAGAAACCTTAGAATTCTGGCAGGGAGGTCAATTACCTATTCTAACTGTTTTGAAGTTGAGATTTTTAGCTCTTGTGCATGCAACTATGTTTTTTCTGATTAACTTTGGATCAGGTTTGAGGACTAGCAAGATATTTTTGTGTGAAAGGAAGTTTCATTTTCTTCATTGTTAATTATATACCAACTTGAACTCATTCATTACACATTATATTGCAATATCACAACATGAAAATAGCTTTGTTGCCATTTGTGTCTTTTTAGGTGTTCTGTCTCCTATTCAGGATGGTTGCCCTCATATCAGGCTTCCATATATGCTACATGCCCTCACTAGTGTTTCCTTTTCATTGTTTTCGTAATTATTGTTGAGTAGATTTCAAGAGTAAATGGTTGACCATTTGCTCCTTTTGGCTACATAATTGTAAAGATATATTTTCTTGGAAGAGGATTTCAAATAATAGTAACCGTAATATTTTGTTGGAAGTGGGGTATATATGTTACTTTTACGAAAGAGGGAGTAATTGTCTCAGAGGTTTTTGGCCATTGTTTGAGAAAGTTGGTGGTAGAAAAAAGATTTAAACAATCCGTGTTTTGGTTTCTGAAAAAGAAAATTTTTCTCATAAGAGCAACCCCAACGGAGCCCAATATTTCTGGCAGATTAGGAGCATACAAGCTGTATGCTTTGAATGTTTCCTTTTGCCTGTTAAGTACCTTGTGATTCATCCCTTCTGCTAAGGAAGCCTTGCTCCATTAGGGGGTTGCTAATTTTGTTTCTTCTGTAGTTGCTCAAAATGTGGGAAGGAATCTGAAGCTTCAGCAAAAATAGAGGACTTCTATGAGTTGGAATTGAATGTGAAGGGATTGAAGACTTTAGATGAGAGTTTAGATGATTACCTTAGCATTGAGGAGCTTCAAGGAGACAACCAATACTACTGTTGTTCGTGTGCAACTCGGGTTAATGCTACTCGTAGCATTAAGCTTCGATCACTGCCTGCTGTCCTGAATTTCCAGCTCAAGCGTTGTGTTTTCCTCCCAAATGTACGAAAAAATTTGAGTTACTTTCCACATTTTGTTTCTTTTATTTGATATCTAATGCGAAAAAATTTCGTGCTTTGTGTTTAATTTCATAGCTGTAATGCATTTAGAACAACTTATTTGTTGAATCACACTCTTAAACTATTTGAGGCAGTACAAACCTACTGGTAGGCCAATAAGATTTTAGGGAAATTCTTCTGAATTGGAAAGAGCTGAAAGCTACAATTAAATGGTAAAAAGGACTTAAGAATGGCAAATCTGCTATAAACTGGAAACAGAGATTGGACCAGACAAGGAAACTCAAGGAATAACTCCTGGAAATTTTTAGATATCACATCCAAAGCATTATTGTGACACAATTTTTAAGAAGCTTTAATGTCTGCAGAAGTTTTATTATGCTGAAATCTGTATAGAAATCTCTTTGAAAGTGAAGTACAGTATTTTTCCTACCTTGACAAGGTTTTATCAATTACTATAAGAAGGATGGGATTCCTCTTGTATTACTAATCCTAGATCCAGTTCAGAGAAGGATTCCAAATTTAACTTTTAAGACAACATTAAATACTGAAAGCAGGAAAATTCCTGTGAAATAGCTTTACTATCATTTGCTACTAAATATCTAGAAAGACTAAGATTTCTGAAACTGTATTTATGAAACATTTAGACTCTTAAAGACACCTTTTCCAAGCAACAAAATAGGATTCTAATCTTTGAAGGTATTTGAAGTCAATGCTCGAGCAATTTGGAAGTCTTAATTTTAGATTCCATATGTTATTTGTCTAACTGTTATCTTGAAATTTTCATTATGAGTTCTCTTTGCTCTGGCCCGTATCCTTTTCTCTACCTCATTCTGTAGCTTCTCAAATATATGTTGGGGTGCTGTATTCACTAGTTATGTAGATGATTTCTCTTTTTTTGGAAAAAATGCAAGCACCTCTACCACCTCAACTAACACACATAAACACACGCACACAAAAAAAAATTCAGAAAGGAGAGAGAGAGCGGGATTGCTAGGTGTTTGGGATCCTTCTTGCTGGACCAAATTAGTCTGTAAGATCTGTCAAAGGATGTAAATGTTTTATGGCCATTATTCTTGTTTGGCAGACCTGTAGTTTCAATAAAGTTAATGGAAAAGTAGTACTCTTGCACATGAAAACAGTTTTAAGTTACGATGGGAAGTGACTCAGTTTTGGTATATTTTTCATGGATGCTGCTCTTCTGTTAACTTTGCAGACTACAACGAAGAAAAAGATTACATCTGCATTTTGTTTCCCTGGGCAATTGAATATGGCATGTAGGTTATCTGAGGGTTCGCAATCAGAATTATTGTATGATTTGTCAGCTGTATTAATCCACAAAGGTGCTGCTGTAAATAGTGGTCATTATATAGCCCACATTAAGGATGAGAGCACGGAGCAATGGTGGGAATTTGACGATGAACTGGTCTCAAATTTAGGTCAACAACCATTTGGTGGAAATTCTTCAAATTCTGCCGCCAAGTCTTCACCAGCTGAGCCAGTTGAGTTTTCATCTTATGGAAAAACAGATGTTAAGGATGGACATGATACGGATACAGCTCAGTCAAATTCAGATTCTAGTAGTAACAATCATGTAAAATCTTTCTCATCCTCTGATGCATATATGTTGATGTATGTCCTGAGGAGCTCAAAGAATAGCAGTGATTGGCATGATAACTCTGATGGCCAAAAATTGGAAACAGTTACTAACATTTCTGCAGCACAACTCAATAGTCCTCTTCCCCCTCATCTTTCCGAAGAGGTAGAACTATTTAATGCGGAATATGTTAATTCCTGCAAAGAGTACAAATTAAAGAAGGAATGTGAGATTAACCGCATAACGGAGCGTCGACAGGAGGTGCGATCAATTCTTTCTGAAGCTGCTGCTCAATCACTCGATAAGCAATACTTCTGGATTTCTTCTGAATGGCTTCGTCACTGGGCTGACAGCATTGTCTCATCGTAAGTTTGTGTGTTGGTAATAACTTTTGTTTCTGTTTTTACATTTGAAAATTGTTTAAATTTTTTATTTGTACTTTTGTATTGTGGATCTTTCCAATCATGAGGAATATGTGCTGCACCATTCTTCATGACAAGATGTAAATTTCTCAAGTGAAAGATGTGTGGCAGTTGCATTATTTTTTCTTGAAAGACCTTAAAAAGATTTAGCTCTCATAAAGAAATGTGGACTTCTGCTAGCCTCTGTAGCTCCTTATTTCTCATTTTTCGTGTGTTTTGCAGTAGTATTGACAATACTCCTATCCAATGCGTGCATGGAAAAGTTTCTGTTGCAAAAGTCAGCTCCATGAAACGGTTGTCCGCTGAAGCGTGGACCATGATATTCTCTAAGGTAAAGTAGTAAATTTATGCTCTCTAAAAAGTTTGAACAAATTTGTAAAACCTCCCATGGTTTCTGTGGTAAGCCAGCTGTTTGGCCTACATTTGGTCCCCTTTACTGGAGAACAGGGGGTTTTGGGAGGGTGTAGGATGAATTTGTTGACTGATTGCTTTTCTGATGTCATACGTTGAAAATACTATAACCTTCTCAGTCTTTTGTCAGAATTATCTCTTATTTTATGTTTTAGTTGTAGCTTACCTTGGTCTAACTAACTGCTTGAAGTATGTGTAATATGACTTAATTGGTTAATAACATCGAAATCTCGATATTTAAAGCACATAATATCAGGTTGTGTCTTTTTTTCCTGGCTGGAAAGAAGATTAGTTGACTATACCATTTAGAGTGGGAGTTAAAATTTGTGGATGTGCATGATGAGGCAAAATATGCTGAAATGTATACTAAATAGAATATATAACCGAATGCCTTGAAGTTGATAGAATTTGAGGTTTATGTTGGTAGGCCGTGAATTTTGCTGGTGTCAATTGAGTATTTGATGTTAAGTATTGCTTTTAATACTGCAATCTAGTGGGCAATCGTCTTTAGTTTTATATGGAAAATGTCAGGTTGGTTAGGACGGTACCTGGAGATGGTTAATTTTGGTTAACTTAATTCTTCATAAATACTGAATAGGCAATTAGTGTTGTCATCCCTGTAGTTTTTCCTGGTTGCCGCAACATCCCAAGGGTCAGGCATGTAAATACTGGAAATCAATGAGATCTTTGAATGACTTTTCTTGTTTGATACTGAGCTTTTGCTTCTTTTGTTGGCCCTAATTGGTATCTCAGAACTAACAGTTTCAGATGAATTGTAGTGTGGCTTATGGACTTCTAATTTTCGAGAACTTTCATATTTTTGTATTGGTTATCTCCACATATAAAACCAGTTAGTGATGTGCTTTATATGGTATTTAAAAACCATCGTCCTTACCTCATTAAGAATATCAAATTCAGGTATTTCACCTGGATACTCTTGTTATGTAAGAGGAGATGAATAAAATATTAAGGTTTCTGAGTAGTCTTTGGCATCGGGAGGCTAATCTGTCTAACTATAAGTGGTGACAAGGACTGTGCTGTTTTGCCCTTGTGCTTGCTTAGATTTTCTTGAAGGAAATGGAAGATGTTACCGTGGAGCAACTGAGAGTTTTTCAGGCCACACAGCATCTATGCTTATGGTTCTTGGTGATAGTGTTTTCTAATAGAATGTGTAGTAATGACATGGATTTTTCTCGAAAACATATTAAATGTGTGAGTCCTTTGCAACTCAATAGATAGTCTGTCAAACAAATGGCAACTTAGATAAGATTCCTGCAAATTGTAGGAAGCACGTTTCACTTTTAAAAGCTACAGAATTGCAAGGATCAGAATATGTAATTCAATACATTGACTTTTAGTAAATCAGTTAATTTGGTTCTGAAGTTTTGTATAATTTCCCTTCCTTGACAGTCCAACATTTGACTCCATGAACACCAGTCTTCCATGAAATCTTATTGAAAATTCTTAACTGGTTTCAGGATGAGGATTTTTGTGAAGCCGATAGAAGGATTTACCTTCTTAGACTCCATTGGCAATAGTTGTGGATAAAACAAGGCTACAACTATGAGCACTTAACTATAGTTCTTTTTGGCTCATTTTCATGTTGTTCATGCCACTAGTGCTTGTTAGAAGTAGTATAGAAGCATTGCAGCAGTCCTGTTTCATGGTATAATTTTGGATGACAGACTCAAGACAATCATGGCCAAGTCACTTGTAACCTTTGAAAGATGGGACGCCAAATTTTTTTGATTTTCTGGTTAAGTACTCTGAATCTCACTTCTTCTTTTGCCAGTTGCTTTTGGTTGCAGTAATCTGCTTTATCCTTTATTTTTCAGCTGTCAGAATATGGTATGCAATCTAGGGAAACCGAGCTGCAGGTTTGGTTAGGCTTGCTCAAGTAAACTTTTACAGCCTGATGTCAACTTGATCCCACTTTAGATTGATCTTGAGCTTTCTGTGGAAGCACTTTTTAACATTTTTCACCTTTCCTTTGCTGTGAGATGATTGCTTCTGGGAACATAATCATCTTTTCAGTAATACTGCTGACTTTTCATCTTCAAGATTCCAAATATCCCTCCTTGAAAAAAAAGAAAAGAAAAGAAAAGATTACAATTATCCCTCACCCTTGAATTTCTAAAATTATGTCAAGGGAAATGTGTATAGTGATAGTACACATACCAAAATCTCTAAATCTATAAGATATGTATTCATACCTCATTCGCACTTTTGAGCCAGACACTTCAATTGTGAAACGTTGTGCTTGAAAGCATAACGAATGGGATCGAATATTTCATATGAACACTTGAACGATTATTTGTAGAGTTTTTCATACACTACTGCACGAGTCTTATTATTTTTTGAATTTACAAGGGTTTGCCATACCACTGGGTACCCCTGTTTATATTCCTAAGGCTTCGGGCTATTGAATAATCTTGCAATCCAATATTTATACTGTCTCTGAAGAGATTACCATTTTCCTTTATGGAATAAAGGAATGAATCACCGGTGCGACACATAAACCAAAGCCTGAAAGAATCTTAGCTATGTATGCATGTTTATATGTGTGCATACATAGATATGAAAGTATCCATATGTGTATGCACATACTTATGTAGGTAAACATCTTTATGTAAATACAACTGTATTTAGCTTGACTTTTGTGGATTTTAGATAATTCTGATGGACTATCAGTGCAGTCAAAGTGATGAAATTTTCATAGACACAAGTCTCACTATACAAGTGTCAGATTTGTGAATTTTGTGCAAATACAAGTGACCCATGATTTGCCCCATTGTTAGGTCTGGTTTATGTATGCATAACCTTTAAGATCTTTTCACCGTTGTCTTGGCTTTTGGCGTATGGAGTTATGCAGTATCATGCTAGTAATCTGCAACAGCCAATAGCAAAACAAACTTTAGCTTTTGATCTCTTGGTGGACGGATAATCTGAATGTGCTTATGTTTTTATTTAGCATTGTGCTTGAAAAGAGTTATTGTACTGTAACTAGGGAATTTCTCCAGCATATAATCTGGTTTATTCCTTCGTCTGCCATGTTATTTTCTATGTTGAATTTGCATTTGTCTGGCATTTAACTGAGTATTAATGCTTATGATCATTTCATGGTGCTTGTAAGTACAGTATAATGGAGGTCCAACACTTTGCAAGGATGACTGCTGCAAAGATTGCCTCTTTGAAGTTGCTCGTACCATGGCTAATGCGGATAACTATAGAGATCAAAGGATGTTGATGCGAGATATTGCTGAAGCAGCACTTTCTGGGGAATGCCGGGATGGAGAGCTATACTTTGTATCTAAATCTTGGTATGACTACATATGAGAATATCACACATGATACATACACATAAAGCAGACGTGCCTTATCTTTCCTTTTCTGCTGACACAGATATCAAGTGTACATGTAATACCTGATGGTTTCTCTTAAATGGCATGCCTCAAGGCTTTTTGAAACCAGGACAAGTGCTGATAAATTTGGATTGTTTGTTTGTGCAACCAATCTGTAGTTTATGATCATAGTGTGTTTCTTTTTATACATTTGCATTGGTGTGGTAAACATTTTACCAAGTTGAGAAAGGGTTTTGATCCCTTTATCATGTTCCAAATTCAACCCATTCTCATTTCTGTGCTTCTGTTCTACATAGTTTGCTATCAGTTCATGATTAGTGATTAGTGATCATCTGTGGCAGGTTGCATCAGTGGGTGCGCAGAAAAATAATTGACTCTCCTTGTGAAGGTGACGCAGGACCTACAGCTTCGATCAGGTGTCCACATGGTGGACTTTTGCCTGAACAAGCAACTGGTGCTAAGCGTGTGCTAGTTCCTGAGGCTCTTTGGCAATTTTTACATAAAAGTGCTATGACAGTGAAGCCTGATGATTCTGAGGGTTGTTCAACTTTTTCTTCAGATTCTGAGCCTTGTGCACAATGTAGTATTGAACTTACTGAAGTCGCTACTTTGGAGGACAACTTGAGGTCATCATGCACCTTTTAATTGGTTCTAATTGGAATGTAACTTCCATGTTGCTGACCTGGTTTCTTCATATGCTGCAGGGAGTTTAAATTCAGAGAACGGCAATGTCACGAGAGATTAGCCATGAACAGGAGTATTAGCATTAATCCATGCAGTAGATACTACTTATTACCCTCTTCATGGCTGTCTAAATGGAGAAGTTACATTAATGCAACTGGAAAGAATAATGCTGCAACAGAACCTGAAACTTTGTGTAGCATTATTAATTCACTGATGTGTGAGAAGGTTCTCAGAAACTTGCTCAATAGTAGTATACGTAATTGGCTGATCATTTATGATTTCCACTTTATTCCTGTGTTGTTTTACAAATGCTGATGCCTTAGAAAGGTTTCTGGTTTTCAAAATTATCCCTGGCTTCATTTATAGCATAAGATACTTAGGCGATCCAATTTTAAGTGGTCAGTCTGTATAAGCACCATGCAATTGGAAGTTTGGAACCTAGCATTTTCATAAAGGAAAAAAAGAGGGGCTTTTTTCAAATTTGGTAATTGTTGATAGTGGAATTCTTTTGGTTTTCTTTTTTTTTTTTTTTTCATTTTGTGGAAGGGGGGAGGGGGCTACTGGATGTGGCCAGCAAAATAGATAGAGGAGAATGACTTTAGAAAATCTGTCTCAAGCTTTTGGAATGGGTATGGAATTTGTTATCAACAGCAGAATATCCTTTCACAAAGTTAATTACTGTAAGATGTGGATTCAACTTAGGATTGGTAGGGACTTAAGTTTACAATCTGTAACAACTCTTTGATTGTCTTTTGGTGAAAACAAGAAAATGTGGCCAGCAAATAGGATAGGAGAATGACCTAGAAAATCTGTTTCAAGCTTTTGAATACAGTGTTCATCTTCTTATCAACAGCAGGATATAAATTATCCAAGATAAAACCGTGAATATAGATTTAACATAGGAATATTATTGAATTAAGCTTCTTATTTGTACGAAGTATTTGATGGTCACTTTGTTATTTTCTGGTCATCATAATTTGTATCTCCTGATGGTTTCTTTCTAATTCAGCACTCAAAACTTCTGGAAAGGCCTCCGGATGTCATTTATAAGCGTGGAGTGATTCTCCAAAAGGCTCCAGCTGTAAGTATCAGAATCATCAGTCTTTATTGCTCATTTGAATGATAAGCGTAATATATGATAAATTCATCTGATGATTTTGTTCTCTTGTTCAAATATAACCAACCTTCAAACTTTTTTTTCTGATTAACTTTGTGTCAGTTCATTCGGGTTAATTGAAGTTTTTCCTTCTCATGATATTTCTTCTTTTTCTAGAAGTTTGTTTTCTAGTGGCATCCAGTGATAGGAACTATAACTCTTGGGATTTTGTAACTTCAAAATACTGCCGGAAAATTATTTTAACTTTGGTGTCCTATGGTTGTATTTTGTGCCTTAAACAGTATTATTTGTTAGTAGCACCTTGTACCTCCTTATATGTTTTTCCAAACATTATGTCAATCCCTGTTTAAAAAAAGTGTGTCAGATATGCATTTCTCATAGTTTGATGACCTATAATTGCTGTGACTGACAAAAAGCTCTGACTTCTAATCTCTGTGAATAGAACAAATGCCTATACTTGGAATTAAGCTGAGAATATGCTGGAATGTTGTCATAGGGAAGTCTTTTACTTTTTTCATCTCTTTTTAGACAGATGCACTTACAGTCATTGCGGAAGACGATTGGAAACAATTCAGTGAAGATTGGGGTGGAGTAGAGACCAAAGGCATTTTAGCTGAAATAGCATCTAATATATGCTCGGAAGAGGAATTATTTGGATCTTGTGAAGAAATGCCAATTTCTGAGGATCATATCTACATGAATAATGAAGCAATTAATGGCGAGTCCAGAAGGCCCATCATTAGGACCACTCCAGAGGTAAAGATTGATTGTTACATCAACTATATTGTCACTTGTCCTTTGATGTACTCAGAATCTGTTGTCTTCAGGTTGCTGTCTATTGTTTTTTTTTTTTTTTTATTAAGTTATTGTACATGAGTAGCAGTGTCTTGTATATTGCATTTCCTGCCTGATATTATATGAAAATGATGTATCTCCCTTAAATATTGAACTTGGTATAGCCAATTATTTTGATTATTTTGCTAGACTCAAGGTTACACAAAGATGGTTTGGCTATATAGAGAAACTAATCTCTAAGTGTTATCAAAAGATTTCTATTCACTGTTCTGATTGCTACTCTCTCTCTTGCCAGTCTTACATTGGTTAGAGGCTAAAATACTTCATGGATTTCCTTTTGTTGATGACCTTAGAGCTAGGTGTACTTACTCCCTGAGTTTTTTGCTTGTCTAAAGAAAGAAAATGACAGATAATGGACCCGTCTGACATTATTAGGCTAATGCCTGTCCCCATATTTTGCTGGAACTGTTTTTTATATCAGGGCAATTCCTCTTGAAAAATGTCATACCAGAAGATATTGGACAAATGCAACGGACCTACCCTAATATTCAGTTTGATTATTACTAGTATGCTGCAACCATGTTATAAATAAGAACAGTGCTAGTTGTAAGTCTTCCATGCCCTTTTACAAAGCTGGTGCAGAAAACTAAAAGGGATTTTAGCTAACAGCGCAAAAATGCTAGGATAGATGAAGATAGATGAAGGAAATGCACAAAAATTGGAAGCAAGTTAGTTTCTAGATGTTGTAGAGCCCAAGAGAGCTGATAGAAATCTTATGTTATAATTGAGATAAAAGACTGCTGGCTGCATTACCTAAAATGGATACTTATAGGGCTCTGAACATATTGTTGCTCTAAAGTGACAAAAGATCAAAATACCCTTACTGTGGCACATGCCTAGCACATGTGCTCCGGCCACACAAAAGAATATCTAAAGCTACAAAAAAGAATTGGCAACAAAGAATGGCTAACTAGACTCAACGAGATCTTTGTTCTAACATACTCCTGCATCAAAAGCACAACTTTGTTTTTATCATCAGCTTTGTTGGGTTGTATTGTTCACAATCATCCAAGCCCTCTTTAAAACTCCTTATTGATAGATATGCATAATTAATTTATTGTGAAGACTGCTAGTATGAGAGCCCACAACGAAGGTGTCTGAGCATAAAGGTCAACATAGATGACATCTGGTTGCTTGGTGGCATCATCAATGTCAAGTGGTCAAATTCTTCACTAAAGATTGAAAATTATGAACATTCTGGTTAGGTCAATTATTCAGCCTAGTTGGTATCGGCAAATAAGGAGATGTTGTAAAATTTTGCTTCTGCAAGTCGAGCAGATGTAGAAACAGATCTGAATTTCATCTGTATGAGGATAACATCAGCAATGAAATGGATCATACGATGTCACCTAGTTAAAACTGGTGATTGCAGCACGTATGATTGTTTAACTAATTTTTGTTGTACCCACATTATTGGATGAAACTTTGATCAGATTGTACTGCAACAAATGTTGTTTTTGCATTGAACTTTGCATGTGAAGGAACAATACGTGTGTAGCCTATCTGCCTTTTGTTGCCTTTCCTGGCTAGCTCAACTCTCTGTAGGAGAACAGATGGAGAATGTCAGGAGAAACGAAAAAACTCTTCCTATGCAATTTATCATCATGATTTTTAAAGTAGCACATAGAAATTTAATTTATTAATGTTTTGTAGAGTAATGAACTCCTGATGAGTTCTCATGGGCATCTAAAGAGTTATTGGACCTTGTAGACAATTTGTTATGGCAAAGTATGTGCTTTTGATATTTTCAATTGGCCAGGTTTACTCTTGGAGCAGGCTTCTTTGTCTTTTTTTCTTCATCATAACAGGAGAACCTGTATGCTTACTACTGGTGCAACTTTTTTCCTTACTTGATTTTCATTAAGCATACACGTGATGCATTTTAGGTTGACTCTATGTACTGGCATTACTATTGTATTCTGCCTGAATTGTTGCACTGAAGTTAACTTTTGTAGTTCTGTAAATGATGAAATAGGTGAGTTGTGGGTCATCTTGCTAAAATAAAACAGTAGGCAGTTGAGGTAAACTTTGGTTCCTCAATTTCCTTGGCATCTATCTTATGTCATTGTTTAGTTTCCTTAAGCATTAAGTTTGTGTATGCCTAAGGATTCTTTGGCTCTAATTATTTTATGAATTTATGTTAAGTTGAATCACTCCAAGGGAATTGCAGAAATTCTATCGCCCTCTGTTTCTCATCTTATTCTATAGTTTTAACTCTCCTGTCCTCAGATTCTTAATATCTTTTACAACTAAAAATGCTAAGTATACTCAGTCATTCGTTTAGTGCCTCATCAAATTTCTTATAATGTGTTTTTAGGTATGTGAAGAATGCATTGGCGAAAGGGAAAGCTGTGAATTGATGCAAAAGCTAAACTATTCCAATGAGGAGATATGTGTTTGTTTTGTTCGGGGCAAGGAACCTCCAAAATCAATTTTAGAAGCATCAGGGAATGTTTTGGATCCCAGTCGAAGAACCTCTAAGCGCTCCCGGAAGTCAACATCTACAAACTCTAAGAAGTTGAGTGTTTCAGGGTCCACGACAGTCTACCAGCTAAAGATGATGATATGGGAATCATTTGGGGTATGCCATGTAGCAAAATCTTAATTTCTTATACTCCTTTATATTTTTCTATGCTCTCACCTGTATGTTCCTGTTTCAGAAAGTTGGCATACTGCAGAATCTAATGCTTATTAAGGTTCCTGGATATTTTTTTCTGTTACTTGTGTGTTTCTTTTTCACAGAGTGGAGAGTACATTGGTTCTTGGATGTGTTTAATTTCTTGGAGATATAGGTATTTGAACCATGATGGACATTAGGCCCTTTGATTGAGTAATCTATAGGCCCTTTGATTGGTAAAATCTAAATAGTGAAATTTATGTGCTGAAAGAATTCTGCATTGTGATCTCGAGTCCTTCTGAAGGTTGTTCACATTTAGAATCTAATTCAGGAATCTAGGAATAACTGACGTATTCTGACAATGATTGTGATTATTATGACCTTTTAATTTGTGATATTACTCTTTGAAAAGAGTAAACTGAAGGGTGGGATTGCATTTTCTATTTCTTATCCCTGCCTTGAAAAAACAAAAGTTGTTTGCTTTGATATAAGATGCTGTAGCTCACTGAAATCCCATCCTAAGTTGTCTTCTCATCTTGTTTTCCACCATTTTGAATATATAGGGAGAGGAATTTTGTTTTGGTGCACCAAGGAAGTAAAATACATATGGATGAAAAGAATTAAGATAACCATAGGATCATTGAAACTGCACAATTGGGTCAGGATCATGCCTACCTATTTATCTAATCATTAATGCAATCTCACAAGCGAGTGGTGCAGCTAGCAGTAGAGAGCTATATATGCAAAAGTGATCATGCTTATTTCCCCAAAATGGTTTACCACATTTTTAGATACGTGGTTTCTCAAGTTGTTCCATTTACTTTGCCATTCTCGCATCTTGCAACGTTACCTCCTTTAGTGTCACAAAGTAAAAACCATTTCTAACAGTTTAGTAGAACCAGTTTTATAGTCCATAGAAGTTATTATTTTTGCTATCATCAGTTAAGGTCTGTTGCTGGTAAAGGTAAATCAAACTGTCAGCTGATATCAATGATATTATTTTAGTTATTTCCTTTATTATGAGCCACCCATGCAATTTTTGGTAGCTTTTATGGATAGATTTTTATGTGTAAACCTGGTGATAGACACGCATATATTGCAGAACTTCTTTCTGACATAATTTTGTATTAACTGCTTTTCCGCCTTTTTTTCTGTGTGTGTGGGTGTGTGTGTGTGAGAGAGAGAGAGTCCAAGTCTTCATCTCATGCATGTTTTAGCTGTCCAAACAATAGTCTTGCTTTTTCTCTATTGTCTTTTTGAGGCTATGCTTTGTTATCTTCTGGGAAAAAATAAATGTTATCCTCTGGAAGTCTGGCTGAATTTTTATTTGAAAATTTTAATTACTTTTGAGGGACATTTTTGTTCCTCGAACTCAATGATGTATGATGTAAAAGCAACTACGAGACCTATTCCTACTTATCTTACAACTCGCCCCTAATTCCCATCTTTACTTTTTGTTAACTGATGCCATTGCTTTTAATTTTTTGTAACCAAGTTAATATCTGCAGATAGTTAAAGAGAATCAGATACTTCATAAAGGTTCCAGAACAATTGAGGGGGAGTCTGCATGTCTTGCTGACTTGAATATTTTTCCTGGAGACATTCTGTGGGTAACAGATTCGGAAATCCATGAGAATCGTGATATTGCAGGTAATTTCTATGACCCTTGGATGAATTCTTACAAGAACTCACTACACTCCAGCCCCAGCTGGAAGAAGGATTTATAGGACTGGGCATGTTTCCAGCCCATTTTCTTTATTTCATTTTTTTATCCTTCTGGTAATTATTTTCTGGAAGCAATTTCCAGTTTCATCCATAAAAACTTTGATGACCAGCTACTACCAGTCCAGTAATCTTTTTTCTTTTTGTTTCTTTTTTTTCATTTTCTTATTTTCTCTCTTCTCCTTCCTTTTTTGCTTTCACCTAAATCCGACCTCTAATTGGTTACTTATCCCCTCCAGCCAGTGTTGTTGCCACAGGCAATATATTTGGCCGTCTTTTCTGGAATGTGTACATTATTCAACTTCTTTTGCAAAGAAGATTTAGCTTCAGCATTGAAGTCGTATTTTTAACGTCATTGCATTGGAGTCAGCAGTGTTTCCGGAACTGATACTGAAATTTCCGAATTATTTATACGATAATATCTCACATTTTAGTGAACCTCAATAAGATTTCTAATTGACCAGAAAAGTAAAATGTGAACCGAAATTCCATTACTGAGTTGGAGTTGTGCTCAAACTCTATGAAGATAATAACAATTTGTATTCAGTCAATTTATTTGGTTGTCACTTAGATACTAAAGTTTATGGTCTGCTTTTGGTCTCTTGAAGTTAGCTGATTCTAGTTTGTTTAGCTAAAAGTTATTATTTGTTTGCTTATTGACTTCTGCTTGGAGCTTAAAGTTGAAAAAGTTGATAGAGGGGGAGCTGATTTCAAAAATCTCTCAAGTTTTCTGAACTTTTCAGCAAAAATATGCTTTAAAATTTTAATACAGCTTTTTAACTATTTGAATTCTTAACCAGCTTTAATTTATCCCAAGCAAATGAGAAAAGGCCCATTGTGATCAAAAGGTTTCCTCTACATTGATTTATCCTCATGTCTGGTGTGCTGCCTTGACTTCCTACCATGTTACCAGTACAGCTACTTGGTCATCTTCATCTGCTTTAAGACTTTGGAATACTAAATTTCAGATTTTTACTGAAATACTGGAATACTTTTTTTTTTTTGGAATGTCAATTTCTACAACTACAAGAATACTCTATCCAATTCTTCTGGAGTTGCAAAAATTTTATGTTGCTAACTAGTCGAACTGCAGCAGATTGAATATAGTTTTCCACTTGTGTAAATCTATAATCAATACAAATTATAATGCACCCCAGCACTAACAGTACACTTGGTATTTGTATCAAGGAGGTTGTTAGCAGGCATTTTATCTTTTTTTACTTTTTTCTTCTTTCACTGGGGTGGAATTTTGCTGTGCTTTCCTAAATTGTGCTGTGTTTTGAGGTAATGATCATATTTTTGTGGCCAAGCGATGCAGCCATTAGCTTAGAATCCATTAACCTTTCCTGCATTCTGTAACTTTCTCTACAGATGAGCTTTCTGACGAGAAGATGGACGTTGAAAAACTTGAAGAAGGTTTCCGTGGAACACTTCTTGCATCAAACATCTCTCCACAGGCGGTCTCAGAAGGGTGCTTTAACTGATGGTCACCACATAAGAAGTGTGGCTTTATTGAATTTTGGATTCAGGAGAGATCTTATTGGAGGTTCAGCAAGTCCTTTTGAGGTCAGAATCTGTGCCTCTAACATTTTCATTGTTCTCTTTGTTTGCTAGTCTTGTATATGTATCTTTTGCTCATGTCTCTTTTGTTATCAGAAATAGGATAAATGCACGAGAAAAGTTAAAATGGTAGGAAATGTGATTATTCTACAGAGAAACGTGTTAAGTGGGAGCGAGGGAGCAAGGGAGGTGAAGCTATTGATAAAAAATTCAGTTGTATTCTGCTTATCTGTTTTCTAGGATTTCCTTGTATGCAGCTATTTTTATAAGCAGTCAGTTGCTATTCTTCAATCCTGCTCAATTAGTATTGGACAATACTTTTCTACCAAGTTTCTTTTTACGTTATCCACATTTTGGCTCGGGTGTATAGGTGGGGGTTTATGAGGTTTGGCACTTAAGCAATATCAGCTTCAATATTTGTGAAAGAGTTCCCTATAGGTGATTCTACTGGAACAACACAGAACAAAGGTAATTGGTTGTATTGTTCTTCATATTTGGGCAACTTCTTTAGGGTTAAGGCCTGATGCAGTTCAATGATCTGATATGGTAGAACTGAGTTATTCAATTTAGTTAGTAGTATTAGCCAGAACAAGGGGAAAATGTTGGGCATCATAGAAAGCATTCGTTTTTAAGTGTCCTTAGACTGCTTTATTGCATGCTTATTTTGCATTTTTTTTTTTTTCATAAATGAAGAGAGAGAGTTTTTGTAGAATGGCAGCCTATGTGTGTGTGAATTTTGGAGAAAGAAGTATATGGAGAAGATTTTTCTTATATTCTTATTAGGTAATTTGTCTTTGTTAGTAGTAGGCTACTAAGTGAAGGCTCTCACTTTAGTTGCTGGTGAATTTGCAGATCTTCTGTACAAAGTGTACATTTTGGTGCTGGTGACGTTGCATTGTTCTACAAGATCAGCTGCAGCACGTCATGCTGTCATCTTCTATAGTTGCTTATTCTGTTGTGTATTATACCTACTACCCATTGGCATTCTTAGCCGAATTTTGTTCATCTAGTGGTAATGAAGGCTAGGCTCTGCTTTGGGACAGGTCTGTACATTGTTACCCTTCTTGGCTTTAATGATCGAGATCTTATGTGCATCACGAATGCCTATTAAGTATGATATATATGAGAAGTGTGCATCATTTTGCTAGTTGCTGCAGTAGGTAACTCGCAGTTGTAAATCAAATATATATACCATACTTTTGCCTAGTTCTTAGTGCAATGAAACTCTTTGAAAGATGTGAATCATTGCAGCTCCATCTGTTATAAACCGTTTTGTCTTGGAGAAAAGTATTAGGGGTGCTTGATTAGGATTGTATATTCCATTATGAGTATTGATTTTGGTCAATTGCATATATATGTTTGATATGAAAGTGGAATAAATTTCATTCTATCAAGGATAGGTTGCAAGATCTTTCATTCTGGTTAAATGATTCTCATAATGATCTACGGAGCAAGAGATGTGTGTTATTTAACTTTGATACTCATTCTTGCCTTTCATGCCCATACACCAAACAACCCCATTCTACCAGTGGTTTAACACTTTTTCGACTGTTGTTCCAAATCTTCTCCGTATTGGTACGTACTGGTTAACGTAGGGAAATTACTAAATGCATATTCACTATTTCTAGGCTCCGCCAACTATTTTGAACAATATATTGAACAACATGTGTGTGTGTGTGTGTAGATTGTAGCTTGTGCACGCCAGTACTTGGTTGAATCAGACTGAGTTCATTCAAGCATAACCATTTATTCCTCTTGAAATTTTGATTGGAAGCTAATTTCAGTTAATTGCTCCGTTTGTTTTTTAATATAGTGTAAGTGGGAGGGGGCTCGAACCTGGATCCTTCATTTGCAAGCTATCCCTCTTCCTAGTTAATTGCTCCTTGATTACCCTTAGGACAGCAGGCGACGGATACGGTGTGGATGTCCAGAGTAGAGGTAAAACGAAAAAGAGAAATTGAAGTGGAGACAAAATAATGATGAGAATTCTGCTAATCCAAAGTGATCTCTCCGGAAGGAAATGTTTGGGCAAAATTGTTGCTGTTTTAAGGATACGAAGTTATCAGTACACCAATACAGTACAGATTGAGCTGGTGCTTAAATAATCCATAAACATAACTTGAATTTGAATTCAAGAAACATAGGGTGATCATCAGATTTCCAGAGTAATTATTATTTTCTCCATGTCATCTTTTTAAAGTCAAAGTTTTGATGTTTCTTAACGTTTTGAGATTTTATCGCTCGAAGCCATGGAAGTTATTTTGCATATTCTTTTCATCTTGTATGTTCCAATGCCTCATAATCCCCTCCTCATCGAGGAAAGGCTGGAAGTGCCTTATTTACCACATCATGAACTTGAGTTTCCGATTCTACCCAGAAACAAACAAGTATGAAACGGCAAACGGGCATAAAACTAGGATGAAATACAGCAAATTCCTAAAACAACATTATTGCTATCCTAAGCAAACATCAACACCAGATTTCAAAGCGAATAGTATGAGCCATACGATTAACTTTATCCATGGAAGAGAGGAACAATAAAGGGCGGTTATAAAATGGGCATCTTCCTTTTTATTCTTTATCATTTAATTCACGTAATCATATTTTAAGTTTTTATTTTACTACCAGATATCCATTGGGCATGCGTTAACACATCTAAAATTCACTTAACTTACTGTGTATGTGTATTTACTAACAATTATTACCTTCCCTCACATTTATATATTTTTCTTATTTAATTTTACCTACACTTCTTTATATATATATTTACTTTTCCTATTTAATCTTATATTACCAAAAATATGACACCTGAAATATATTTTAGCGGATACCCATTAGACAAACCCTTTAATTTTTATATCTTTCTGTTCCACTTTGCCAACCTGTTTTTCAAAATTGCAGCACTTGGCCACCTAAAATTTTCAAACTGATTCAAATCTTCTCCATCTCATTGGTCTTCAATCAACTAAATGGACATGAACTGGTATCTATTACCCAAATTATCCCTGTAGCTAAGGTTATTTAACCTAACATTCCATTTGTTTTTTCATTAATGATCAGCCGTTGAAAAGCATGACAACTTGGTTGCACTATCTTGGAGGCTTGTGATTAATTTCAACAATTCTACAGTGTTGACAGGAGGAGCAAGTGCTCTTGGTTTTGCTTCTAGATCTTCAGTGAAAAAAAGGGATACTTGGATGTTAATCAAAGTGGTATTGTTCTACCACCAATTGTGATAGTATTAAAGATCCGTTGAATTAATTGACAAATAGCTAACATGTTATTGTAAATTTGACCTAGGTTACATATTAATAGGACTAAATGTCGCAATTGAAAGAAGAAGAGGTTTCCCTCAAAAAAAAAAAGGAAATCTTTAGGAGGATTTTATCGTATTTTACCCTTAAAAGTTAAAATTAACCTTATGCGCACACTTCCAAAATTGTACCACACAGAAATTTCACCATTTGGAGGGAATGGAAAGGTGCTAGAAACGTAGCATATATGTAAAACGCAAACAATTAATTAAAAAGAATCCAATATTTTTGGATTTTGCAACTAGTATTTATTCTGTGCATTAGCACAGAATAGTTGATTAACAATATTTCCTGTCAATTATGAATTGACGAAACGTATGAATAATTGATTAACAATATCCTTGTATATTATTCTTATTTATATTAGAAAATTATTGTATTCCAAACATTTTAATAGTTAAAAACTTTTATATGTATTTTAATATAATATGATAATATTAATTAAATACAACAATGTATAAGAAAATAGCAAGTATTCTTTAAGATAAAGGTTAAACTTTAGAATGTTTACACACCTACCTCTACTCATTTCAGTTAAAGAAAAAAATGCAAGCAATTTATTTATTCATGAAAGATTTATTAGTTTCTAACAAATTCAATGAATTTACTGATGTAATAACTAAACTCACACTAAACAAAGTTACCATATACGGATAAAAAGAATAATTCAAATTTATTAAAAGAGATACAAGTTGGTAGAAGAGAGAGAGAAATTATGAGCAAAATAGATTGGAGAAGAGTTGTGTGTGAAAATGATAAAAACCTAAGTATCCATTAACCTATTAATTCTCTTCAAGTAGGCAGGTCACTTAGAAGAGGGAAAATGATGAAATAAAATAAAAAATTTCATAACATAAATATATGTATGTATGTATGTGTGTGTGTGTCTGTGTGTTTAGATTAGCTGCCCATATTTGGAATCTAACAGCGTTGACCTCATCTAAGCTTCAAATTGTTCTCACCCCAATTAGAAGTATATTTTTTTGCACATCCCATATAATCATGCCTCCACAAAGAGGATTTTTTACTTATACTTTTAGGGATTTTTTGTGCACCCATTAATATGGATAAGAAATAACTAGCTTAATGAATGCATTAATTATTTCATTTTTTGAAGAGTTATTTTTAAAGGATTCACATGTTAAATAGCATACTTAACCTTTTCCTCTAAAAGCAAATTTATCAAACCAAGCACATATAATTTGTTTTATTAGGAGAATTAGAATATCATATATGATTTACTTGCTTTGTTGATTTTTTTAATTTTTTTTTTGATTTTTTTTACAGGTCTTAAAAATTTATAATTCTGTGTTGTCTTCTAAATAAATTGTATTTTTTTCTTTTAATTTGTCATTTTATGGGGATAAAAAGTTCCAAAGTCATAATGGTCTTCTTATTTATTTATTGTAAGCCATAATGGCCTTGTTTTGGTTTGGTTTAGAATCTAGGAACCTATCATCTCTTTATTGTTTAAAAAAATAAAAGTGCAACAATAAGTCACTTTAGGAACCTTGACAGTATTATGCATCTTTTAGACCCAAAAAAAATAGCACAAAGTTAACTACACTTTTGTTCTCAGTTTTACGAAAAAGAATTATTAGATTTTCAAAAAGGTAACTAAACAATGAAAAAAAAAAAGAAAAAGATGAACTTGAAGCACGAACAGCCACATCAAACTTAATTTCAAAACATCTTTGTTGATTTATTTGAAATGTATATTTTTTGTTTGTAAAATTTTTTTCTTACCGGAAGTTTTCTAAAATTGAAGACATCACCTCTTAAATGCTAAAATTCTTCAATTATGATAATTTTATCCATATTAACAAGTGCCAATTGGGCACGGATTAGCCGGACCGATTTTATTATATTTTGGTGTTAGATTAGCAATATTGCGCCCTGTGAATGATCATTTATTTGCAGCTCCTAAATTATCATTGGTAGAAATTTAATATTCTTACTATGTGTAATAATTTCGTATCACATTATATAAGTCCGTTTGAAATCAGCATATTTTGGTAGCCATCTTCACTAATTTATTCGTTTAGGGGCACTAAAGTATTCTTCATCGAAAAAAGTGCTAGCAAAATTTGTAAGTGTTAACTAATTTGGTATCTTAAGCTATTTAAGTATAATAATTTGGGAGATCGTTAGATTGGATAGCAAGATAGGAAGAATTATAAGTATGAGATCTTGAATTCAAAATCTCTTACTTATAAAAAAAAAAAGGTATAAAATTGTTAATTAATAATTTAGGGGCAAACAACAAACCACTAATAGTTTATACATAATGCAATTAACCTTTGGTGTGTATGAGAGGTTCATTGAGTGAAAACTTTACATGCTTTTATCCCCTATTAACCATTCGTTTATTCTAAATTTCACGAATGTCACCATTAGTTTTGTAATCCTTGCATATTCAACATGTGTATTAAATTATTCAATCATAGGACTTTATATTATTATGTCAATATTATCATTAAGAAATTGGTTTTGCATATCATTAATAAAAGCATCATCTTTAATTTTTATTGTGAGGACAAAAATTATTTTATAGTTTTTGTTTTAAATATGCATGAATATAAATTGATGTTTATTTTAATACTTGTGTTTTAGAATACAAATTTAATATCTTGTTATTTCAATCATATTAAAAAATCATCATCGCTGCCTGATTGAATTATTGCAAAAAGGGTATAGTGTTTATAAATAAAAAAAAAGTACAGTGGATTGATCGCTAATTGTATAAATAATCAACCCATCAAAAAGCCCCTCCAGAAAGCCAAGAATTCAAATGTCGGCTAAGCCGAGATGAGCTGGACCGCAAAGCATTTGGATTGGTCATTTTTTTAAAGACAACCACAAAAAATATCAAAAACAATCTCAAAAACATAAAAAATAGCATAAAAACAACCTTATCTACAGTAAAAGTTTTTCACCTACATTGCTACGGTAAAATATTTTAAAAACACCATAAAAAACAGCTAATCGAAACGAACATATGATTCTAATTAGGGCTGTAATAGAGTCGAATTGAACTCGAATATCATCATACTAGAACTCGACTCGACATGCAATAAGGATATTGGAACTCAAGTTCGAGCCCGATGATTGCTCACAGAACTCGAGCTCGACTCACATTGGCTCGAGTTAATGCGAGCCTTATCGAGCTGGAGTCAGAAATTTTCATTTTCTTGACAATTTTTGAGTGAAAAGATATTATTGTCCTTTAAAAATTTCCATACGACTTGAAACATTTAGTAAATTCAACCACTTTTTTGGGCATAAGGGATAATTTCATAATAATAATAATAATATATTAAAGAATTAAAATTAAAAAACTCGATAAGACTCGACGAACCTTCAATCATTGCATCCGGATACTCAAACTCGATTTGCTCGGTTTATCGAGCTACTCGAACTCGGTCAATGCGAGTTTGAGCCAAGTTTTTGACTGAATTACTCGCGAGCAGTTCGGTTCAATTACACCCTAGTTCTAACACAGTTCAAATGCCTTCAAAGCCAAGCGAGCTTGCGAAGCCGGCGCTAGTGGGATCTTTAACGGGTTAGCCGCCAGCAGTCAAAGCCAAGAAAGTCCGAGCCGAAAGATATTTGATCCGACGGTGGAGGTCTGATCACACGGCTGAGAAACGCGTTGAAAGGCTGCCTAGTTGCTCCAGGTCACATACCATCTCCCTCTTTTGTCTCCCTCGTGGTCCAAATGATTCCGTTTTCCATCCGTGTGTTCTACTCTAAACTTGTGTTTAATCAGAATTTTAGTTCCTTCTAAACTTGTGATTTGACCAAAACACCCTCATGGTTTTTGGTGTTAATTTGTGTGTGTGTGTGTGTGTGGTATATAAAGTTTGATAATTTTTTTAAATGTTTTCCTTTGAAGAACAAAAACTACTACTATTACTTGTTTCACAATGAGAAAGAAAAAGGCAACTGAAATAATTTATGACAATTGTTATGGCATAAGTTGGAAGCATACAAAGGAGGGAGTAGTTAAAAAAAATTCCACTTAAACATATACAAAATCAATATGATTAATAGATTTTCAAAACTATTCCTATAATCATCATTCGCCACGATTGAAATTTAATTGCTCAAAGTAATGCAAATCTTTAACTTTTACAAAGTTTTTTATAGTGAAACTAAATCATAATTTTTGTTCCACAAGATGGTATTTGAGCTGATATAACACATGGTTATTTAGGTAAATAGGAAACTTGGCTTGTAAGGGATAAAAAGAAGAATTTCTTATCTTTGTATAGGGTTTTTTTTTTCAATCTTTTATAAGTATATTTGAAGAAACAAAATTGTTAAGTATCAATAACTAACGTTTGTCCTAGGTTAATGTTTAAACCATAATTTTTTTTGTTAATTGGTTTTAAACCATAATGCACCATGCTTTTTCTCAATTTTCCTGTTCCTTGTGGATACAATTTCTTTATTTTTTTTTAGCATAATGGAATAATAGGACCAAAAGGTTTAGAAGATCTTCCTTTTTTATTTTATGTTTACTATCTACACGCTCTTCAACCCATTTTAGACCTTAAACTATAACAAAATTTTGATTTGGCTTACATGATCCATAAAGCTCCATGTAGGTGGCCTCAATTGTTGTTATAGTTCTAAATGGACTAATGGAAGAGAGTCGATAAGCGTGGCAATTTCCCCCACAAGCCATAATAGTTGGATGGCAATTTTGGAAACCTATTTAAAACAAATTAAGTTTGAATTTATAGTGAATATTAGAGTACTTTTTGGAGTAAAACCACAATAAGGCTTTCTTTTAAATCTTTTTTATTTTTCAATCAAGTGGCCTAGTGGGTTAATTGCTGTGGCCATTTAGTTAATCCTGCTCCAAGTTTGAGGATCCATCACAGAGACAATGAGTAGTACTAATGATAATCCATGACTGAAGTTTTAAACCTGAAATTGTGTGCCTTCAAAATTTATAAGTACATTTTATCTAGGGATAATATCACAAACCTCTCCTGAGGTTTCTCTTAATATCACTTGGCATCTCTAAGGTTTTTAAAAATATTACTTACCTCCCTTACTTTGTTATTTGTGTAACAAAATTTTAAAAAACCCTAAACTACCCTTTCACTTGCTATTGTAAGTTATTTGCCCAAATATATTTGCTTACATCACCATTACAATTTCCAATACACCTTTTTATCTTTCCAATTACCTTTTTATCTCACATACATCACATCACAAAAAGTGCTACAATAAAAATATCTCAAATAACTTACAATCCAAACACACATATTTCTAAATCACTTTGTTTACTTCAAGAAAACTATCACCTCAAAAATTATCTCTTGCAGTACTACCACATCACAATGCTATACTCCATAAAAATATAAATTTGAAAAAATAAAAAATATATTTGAAAAGAAATACATTTGCATCAATTTTATTATATATGCTCAAAACTGATTTCTTATGAATTTCTATTTTTTTCTCAACATCTTCTCAACCCTTGTTCAAATCATTAAATTGTACCAATTATTATAGAAATCAACTTAAAATAAGCAAATAAATCATACATCACTTTATCACAGTCACAAAAAGTAAAAGATAAACAAATTTTAGTTTATTATAATTTACAAATAAAATATTGCATAATCATCCAAAAAATATGAGTAAGAGAGAATGATGAAGAAAAGGGAAGAAAAAAGTGACTTCCATTTCTTTTCTTTTTAATTTTTGAGCTCCATTTATTTGATATGTTGTGAATTATGTGGCAAATGAGGGTTAATATAGTCTTTTTACAATCATTAGGGGAGGTAACTAATATTTCTAAAATCTTAGAGGTGCCAAATGATATTAAGAAAAACTTCAAGAGAGTTTTCTAATATTATCCCTTCTATCTACTCAAACTAACTCATAGTTACAATTTAACATTTTTAGCCTATCTATTACGCTTCTAAAATTTAATGCTATCAAATATGCTTACTCATAAAAACATTAGGAAATTTGTATGCCATTTTTCTTCAAAAAATTTTTACATTTTCAATAAATATATTTTTTAATCACAGTTTATTTTACACACATTAAATCGTTACAATAATTTTTTTTTTTATAAAAATTTCAAAAAATAGCAATACAAACAGGGTTATTCAACTTTTTCTCGTTACGGTACAATGGACAAAATGTAGGGTACCAATGTTGGAATTCATATTGATGCCCTACTTTTGGATTCTTGTTGTACTACTCAAAGTAATTAAGCAGGACCACTAGAGTATCATCATACTATTCTAGTACTATAACAAAACATTTTCCAACTAATTTATGTTCCACCAAAAGGGCATACTTGTCACTTTATCACACCTACCAAGGCTTTTTCAAATTTCAAACTTTATCAACTCTGCTTTTACCAATTTCATTTGCATTTTCAAGAAAAGGCCAAAAACATTTAAATTTAAACCCTTATCTCCCTCATCACTCAGTGAGTGTGTTTGGATTGTAAGTTATGTGAAATATTTTTACTGTAGCACTTTTTGTGATGTGATGTATGTGAGATAAAAAGGTGTATTGGAAATTGTAATGGTGATGTCAGCAAATATATTTGGCCAAATAATTGGCTGTCCAAACACACTAACTGTTACTGTACTAGCTCTAGTCTAGTAGTATAAATATATTGCCGTCTCTTCAATTTCAGTTCATTTCATTTCAACCGAGGCTACTGTCGTCTGCCTAGAAAGGAAGACCAAATTCTAAAGGCAGAGCCAGCCAGCCATCAAAGCCATTCTCCTTTCAAATTTCTGAGGTGGGCTTTCATTCTTGAGCTTAAATCTGCTTATAGATCGATTAAATCTTTTTGGGTATGCAAGAAAACTTAGTATAGATCTGAATCTTTTGCCAAGTGTTCAATTTTTTTAGTGAACTGTTCTGTTTTATATGTTCTTTTATTTGTGTTTTTACTTGATTTTTGAGATCTGCTGATGCCCTTTCGAGAATTTAAGTATCTGGGTAGGATAAAGATGGAATCTTTTGGGTTTTGTTGATTAATGGTAGAAAATTTGATGAAGTGGAGTTTAATTTGGTGAGATCTTTCTGTAATTGATTTATTGGACTGAGATCTATTGATTGATTATTGTTGAAATTCAAACTGAGCTGGATTAATGCATTATCCTGACTTGTATCTTCAATTTTTGGTTTTTTTCATTGATCGGCTGAGTTTTAATTGCTTGAACTTTTCTATCTTTTTCTAGATCTAGTGCTATCTGTAGTAAATTAGCTTTTTGGTTGGGAAAAAGAAAGTAAAAATTGTTTTTTGGTGGCTTAAAAGTGTAATTTGGTTCTATTGGTTGGTTAATTGTCTGAGATTATGCTTTGGAGTTTGGAATACTATAAAATTCATGCACCCTGAATCTCGATATACTATTTAAGGTGACTTCGTACGATGTATTTAAAATCCGGAATAATTTTTTTGTTTTAGTTTCTTTCTAGACTTTTCTTGAATTCTGTTTGTAGTTGGGTAATGCTTTCGTTTATTTGGTTTGTTACGGTTTGCTGATTGTTTACTTTCACTGTATATTGGTTTTCCAGTATTGTAAGAGATGGCCGATGCCGAGGATATTCAGCCCCTTGTTTGCGACAATGGAACTGGAATGGTGAAGGTTAGTCTCGATCTGTTTATAAATTTCAGTAGTTCAGTGCAAAATCTTTTGATATTTAATGGCTATGTAGATTAAGCTTGTATGTAGGTTTCAATTTTAAAGTTATGTTAATCTTTTGTAGGCTGGTTTTGCTGGTGATGATGCTCCAAGAGCTGTCTTCCCTAGTATTGTTGGTCGTCCTAGACATACTGGTGTTATGGTTGGAATGGGACAAAAAGATGCCTATGTAGGTGATGAAGCTCAATCGAAAAGAGGTATTTTGACGTTGAAGTACCCTATTGAGCATGGTATAGTTAGCAACTGGGATGACATGGAGAAGATTTGGCATCACACCTTCTACAATGAGCTCCGTGTTGCTCCTGAGGAGCATCCAGTGCTTCTCACCGAGGCACCTCTCAATCCCAAGGCCAATAGGGAGAAGATGACCCAAATCATGTTTGAGACCTTTAATGTTCCTGCCATGTATGTTGCCATTCAAGCTGTTCTCTCTTTGTATGCCAGTGGTCGTACGACTGGTTAGTAAGCATAAGCTGAGTTTCTTTTGGTGTATTGAAGTTCATGATTTTTTTGATTGGCTGTTTTTGACATGTATATTATTTACTCCATGCTAGGTATTGTGCTGGATTCTGGAGATGGTGTGAGTCACACTGTACCAATCTATGAAGGATATGCTTTGCCCCATGCCATTCTTCGTCTCGACCTTGCTGGTCGTGACCTCACAGATCACCTCATGAAGATCCTTACCGAAAGAGGGTACATGTTCACCACCTCAGCAGAGCGGGAAATTGTCCGTGACATCAAGGAAAAGCTTGCCTATGTGGCTCTTGACTTTGAGCAAGAGCTTGAAACAGCCAAGAGCAGCTCATCCCTTGAGAAGAACTATGAATTGCCAGATGGACAAGTGATTACCATTGGAAATGAGAGATTCCGTTGCCCCGAGGTCCTCTTCCAGCCTTCTATCATAGGAATGGAAGCTGCTGGTATCCACGAGACTACCTACAACTCTATTATGAAGTGCGATGTTGATATCAGGAAGGACCTCTATGGTAACATTGTGCTCAGTGGTGGTTCAACTATGTTCCCTGGTATTGCTGACCGTATGAGCAAGGAAATCACTGCCTTGGCTCCCAGCAGCATGAAGATCAAGGTGGTTGCACCTCCAGAGAGAAAGTACAGTGTTTGGATTGGAGGGTCAATCCTTGCTTCCCTCAGCACATTCCAGCAGGTAATTATGACACCCTTCCATTGACTGTTTACTGAAGTTGTTGCTATTGATTAGACTTTGAATTAACATGGTTGCCTTTTCTCCGATGACCAGATGTGGATTTCCAGGGCTGAATATGAAGAGTCGGGCCCTTCAATCGTCCACAGGAAATGCTTTTAAGCTGCTACTATCGCTTGGGGTGGTGAGCTTTTATTTTCCACCCATTTAGTTGGTTTTTCATGTCATATTAGAAGTGAATCTGGTTTCCTGATTTGATCAAACTGTCAAGTGGGGCATGAAGGGGACGTCATTATGTGATTCTGATGTATCTGCAGTTCCTGCAGTTCGCATTTTTGTCACTCGATGGATGCTGGGATGTATGGACGTTGTCTTGCTCCGCTGCCTATGGCTTCAACCGCGTCATTTTAGTTGGTTGCTTATAGTTGGAGAGTGATTGTGATGTTTTCTTTTTTTTTTTTTTCCCATTTACCATTTGGTTGTCATATTTGAAGTTCTTTCTTCCTGGGAACAATTATGTTAATATTTATTGTACGAGGATATTTTATATTAGTGTCAATTTGCGGAAATTATATTTAATGCTGGATTGAAACTTTCTTAGTACTTTTTGAGTAGATTAGAAATATTCAATTCAAAGGTCCAGTTTTTGGTTGGCTCATCCATTCAAGATTTGTGGGGAATCTTTATTCGAGTTTTGCTTTCAGTTGGTCTAATGTATTTTGTTCTGTCCAGTGCTTGATTCCTCTCTACACGTAAGAAGGCTGGCTTGTCTTTTTATCTCAATGGCGGCATTTGCCATCAAGTTTGTGATATATAAATTCCACCTCAAATCATCATCCGATTGGCTTGGTGGTCTGCCTTGTGTTGCAGATTGTCTTGAAGCTAATTTCCCTGAAAATTTGTCTTAACCAAGTCCTTCATTTTCATCAACTGTCTCGATCACAGAAACCAGCTATGGTTCTGTTCTGTTCTAGAGCTAGTCAATATTTGTTTTACTCTCGGCCTTTCTGTGCTCTACATTTTTCGTCTTGGCCAATTCAGAAAATATTTTAGGAGTGATGCAGAAATTTGTTCTGATGAGACCTAATGGAAAATGATATGGAAAATGATCAGTCAGGAACTCTGAACCTTAACTTCGAAGACAATTCTTCAGCCATGGACTCGCCTGGATTGCATATGAATTCGTCAAGAATTCCATCTTAGAACAGTTTTGAGCATTTTTTATGCGGTCATTTCAATTGGGATTCTAGCCCAGTCTGGGTTCGGTCCGGTGGTTGTAGCCCAGTTGGGTGAGAGCCACCAACCAAGGATCGAATCCCAGTCGTTACCATTGACCGATGATGTTAGGGAGCCTCTCGCGGTCACGCAGTGGGATTAGTTGGGGCGTACGGTAATCAGTCCTCGGCCCCAGATATCCACTGTGATGAAAAAAAAAAAAAATTTCAATTGGGATTCTAGGAAAATCCTTTGTTTTTTTATTTGTTGGCTTCTTGCTTTGAACAGCAGCAACTTCAGGTTCCTTTTCAATTTGTCAATATTGAGCTTCCAAGCGAGTCAAATTCACTGCTCAAAACTTGACAGTGTCTGGTCGGCCATTTTTTGTATTATTTCTGACAAATAGATTGAACAGCAAGCTGCCGAGAAGTTTCCTTAATATTATTTCTGACTAAGAGATTGAACAGCAAGCTGCCGAGAAGTTTCCTTAAGGTTGAAGACAAGAGAGAGGGTTAGGAAAAAAAAAAGGAAGTGACCAGCCACCAGACAACGTAATCAGGAGCATTTAACCCAAGGGGCTTAACCCTAACGTTTAAACAGTGAGAAAGAAGTCTGCATCCTTTCATTTTCAGTGGAAAGACTTCTATTAGATATGCAAATGAATATGCAGTTCTACTTGGAATACTTCACATTCATGCAGTTTCTCTTGAAAATTTGACATGTCATGAATGAACAGTGGTCCGTAGAATATATGCATTGAAAGTTTTCAAGAAAAGGGGAGCTTCAAATTGGAGCTGTGATGACAAGTTGAATTGCTGAAATTTTCATGACATCCTCAATTAGGGGTGCAAATGAACCGAGCTGAGTCGAGTTTCGACCTAATTGAGCCGAGTCTCAACATAATTTTAAGAAACTCAAACTCGAGCTTGAGCCTAAAAAAATAAATAAAATATTAGAAATATATATATGTACTGTTACTATTAAAATAAAAAAAATATATATATATATATATAATTAAGTTCGAATCGACTCGCGAGTTAATGAGTTTAGTATTTTAAAACTCGAGTTCGATCTCGAGTTCGACTTGGTCAGTTCAAACTCAATGTTAACCGAACTTGACTCGAGCCACCCGTGAGTGGATCGATTCATTTGAAGCCCTATCCTCGATAACCAATGAGGAAAAAGCTCTAAAGAATTATCAAGTCCCCAAATAGATCTAAATTTTGGGTTTGTGATTGAATGCTGAGCTTGTAAGTTTTTGCACCTCTAAAACAGAACATTAAGGAATTTTGTGTAGAAATGGTATGCAATTGTCATAAAAACGACCAGCAGTTGGATTACAACTTTAGACAAAAGATGCAAACCAATTTAGGCATCATATAGACAGGGCAGGATATGTCATCATAGCATGCAAGACCTACCTGGCTGGATTCCAAAGCAAATTTTAAACAAGGACTTTGAGTTTATTAGCATTAGAGACAGCCAGCTGAGTATGATTCGTAAATACACTTTTTTAGAAAATTTTGGATAAGGGCAATAAAAAAAAGCTTTTAAGATTCACTTTATCAAGGTTATGCCAGTTCTTACCAACAAAAAAAAAAAAAAAAAAGGGTTATGTCTGTTATTTACCTCATTATTCCCTTTTGCACATTCTCAAGTAAAACATGAAAATAATTGATTACTGACTTTGATTTGCAAAGGAATAAAAAGCTATTAGCATGTGCTGGTTGCCTTTCTTTTTTTAGGCAAGAGGTTGGACCATTGTCCTTTATCTATGTTTTTGAGCTAATGGCTGCAGTTATGAAAATTCACATGCTCAATCTTTTCCATATGGCAAATACAGTATAATATACCTCCTCTTGTCTCATTTACATTATTGTTTATTCTTTTTTTTTTTGGGAAAAATCAATTCTTTCTGAAGTTGTCAATTGTTTTATCAACCAGTGTACTAACTTGTTTATTATAAATTCATTTATCAACCAATGTACTAAAAAAAGAACATATACTTTATAGAGAAATTTTATAGCCTTTCAAAGAAAAAAGAAAAAAAGAAAAAATACTTTATAGGATTTTTATAGTTCTTTTCCATTCCCCTTTCTTTTAACTACTATATACGTAGTAATGTATGAATCAGCACTTTAAAATCTGAAAGACACGAATATGGAAATTAACTTGGTTATTCAGTGCTGGATTTTCAAATTTTAGATTATAGTACTAATAGAAATTAGGTAGGCTAATTCTGTTAATGGGATTCCAATAGTTATTAGTGGCACTCATTTGACATTTTAATTCATATGAAAAGCAAAAAAAATCCTATAATATTTGTTGTTTAATTCTTTTCGAGGTTGTCAATTGTTTCGATTTTCGAAAATAGACAAACCATTTTGGAAATAAATCTCAAGTGTTTGATTAAATCTCAAGTATCACTCAAGCATCGAGGACGGATATGAGCTCTATGTTTTGATGAAAATCTGCATGGTTTCAACTTCAACAGCAGAAATTATGATTCAGGAGATCTGTATTCATGTGGCTGGTGGTGACTTTACACTGTTTGTCGAAAGTGATGCCAAGTGAAATTTTCAACCTCGACTTCCATCAGCCTGTTTGACATTGAAGAGTAGATGATTTTCATGTACACCAGGCAGTGGCTTTTCAGACTGATTCTTTCAAAGCCGTAACAATCCATTAATTCCAGAATCTTCAGATTAGGAAACTTATCTACCCAGTCACCAAAAAATGTGCCCGGGATATGCGTCTTCTCCACCGGTAACTTCTTCAAAACTTGAGATCTGTACAAATGCATAGAATATGGTCGAAACAAAGAACTCAATCTGACATCTTCAAGATTAGGTGCATCCAATTCAGTACTTAGATTGTCATCTCTGTAATTCGAAAATTCACGGCCTGGTAATTGTGAAACTTGCGAATTATTAGTTACGTCGATGTGAAGTTGTTTCAATCCGCAAAGATTAATCAGCTTGTTTGTCTTCAGGCGCTCACATTCATAAATTGTCAAATTACTAATCAACGGGCAACTTGAGACTAAGCAGTCAAGCGTTTCATCATCTAGGCGAACACGACGGAGATTTATTGCCCTGATATTCTTACACGTTATCTTCTTCACAATCATCGGCATTACTCTAAAGTACACGCAGTAACATGGAAGCTTCCTAGGGAAGGTGTGGTCTTGATCAATATTGGAATGGCAGGTACAGCGAGAGACAGCAATGGAAAAGTTCTGAAAGCTTGGGGATGGAAAGAGGAGAACCATATGTGGAGGAGAAAGCAGCGATTAGAATGGCCTTGAGCAAGGCACAAGAACCAGGCTGGAGAAGAGCAGAGGTGCAATCTGACTGCCGAGCTGCAGTAAATAGGATCAACAATGGAGCAATGGATGATGCAAGCACAGCCACCTTCCTTCAGGACAAACAACAGCTAAGAGGGATGTTTCAGCACTGTACCTTTTCTTTTGTCTATAGGTCAGGCAATTCCATTCTATGGTGAAACAGGTTAAAAAATGTTGAATGGGTGAATTCCTTCCCCATGTGGCTCAAAATGAGTGCACAAGATGACATTGGGGCGGTTGCTCCTATTCTGTAAAGATAACCTTCTCTTCTCAAGTTTACTAATATAAATGAATGTCGGTATTTAAACTTGGCGCGAGAAGCGCTTGCTTGGGAGGGAGCATACTGGAAAATAGATTGCTGGTCAGGAATCTGGCTGCTGCAATATATGCTAAGAACTTTTTCCCCTTTTTTTTCATTTTTCCTGCTTCATACAGTTGGCCATTTCTCTGTACATAGTAATACTATCATTTGGCCAAGAAAGAAACATGTTTATCCGTTGTGTGAGAATCTGCAACTTTCTTGCTACAGCTGTTTTGACATTTTATGATCAATAAGGTAATAGAAAGTATAAACTACTTGCTGCGATGATAATGCTGAATATTATGAGCACTTCTAAGCATGATCCGTATAAGGGAAAGATCTAAAGAATATGATTAATTGTTACTAAAAATTTCAGGCATTGGGGTATTTACTACTAAGTATCTCCAACTTTCCTTTTACGTTGTTTCTCTAGCTGGAAGTCTGGTACATTCTCCAGGAAAACAACCTAGCAACGTGCAAGAAATTTCTATCAGTTGTTGTCCCTACATAGAGAAACACCATCCAGACAATCGTAGGCTGACTGAATATTGAACATTAACACAACTTAAACCAACTAGATATGACAATAGCTAATAGATCGAAGAAAACATTTTCCCTTTTAGGTGCTCGAATCAAGACAACTGCAAGGGAAAATCACGCAGGAGACCTACAATCTCTGGAGCTACAACACTGCTGCGGCTGAATGCTCTCACTTTCAATGCAAGCCTCATCATCATCCAGGAAACGTTAAGATATTGCTGCTTACCCGACAAATTTGTTGCCATCAAGCATTTGCATCAGGCCTTTACTTTTTCTTGCTTCATGAGTTGTATAAATTCCCCAAATACTGCAGCAATAATATATGTTACAAGACAATCAGATGACAAGCACATTACATAAAAGCATGCAACAGCATATACTAACAGGAGAGCCTGACACAAAGCTACTCCCTTGGCCTGTTGGAGTACATTTGATAGAAATAAGAAGTAATGAAATTTGAGTCTCAATACAAACTTCTTTTATTAATTTTTTTCCATCAAGAAACATTATCCAGCAGATATCAAATTCAAGACGTTGATTCACGTATGTTAATTAGATTAGATAACCAAGTTGAACACCTCATGACAAATTAGCAGGGAAAAAGTTTATTCTTTTTTTTTAAGACTTTTGGTGCATTGCAAGTACCCTAACGGAAACTTTTTTGCTTTTGGTGCATTAGAAAGTACCCTAAGAAACGTTCTTTCTTATGACCTGAACTTTAGGAAAAAAACATGATCTAGCCCAGATGCTTATCAGAATTGAAGAATTTTCCCTGAGTCCTGCACTGACCTCCCCACTTAATCTTTAGTTTTCAAAAAGAAAACTAGCAAGTTTGCCAAAGTTGCTCCATCCATGATTGATAGGGTGAAATTGAAAAAGAAAACAAGGAAGGTGGTAGCTTTTACATATCTCAGGTGAAGCCAATATCTTAAAACTTTTAGATTATGTTGCCACTGGATTAAGCATATTGAAAAGCCAAGGATCTGATACTTCGTACCCTATAAATTCAACTGAATGTTATGGGATCCATAATAGCTTAAACCATCAAAATGATGGCAGCAATTTGACCATTATAAAAATAGTCTCCAGAATATCACCTCTTTCATCAGAAGCACAACGTTATAATACCTTCAATATTCAAGAATGATTCAAGTATAGTCAATTATACAGATGAAAAGTGAACCGTATGGTTGTTATGAAGAATCAATCGTAATCATGTTCCACAGCTGGGGTCAATTTCCATATACTATATACCTAATTCCATGCATCTTTTATTTTGGATGTACCTAAACATATGTGTACATTACAGGGGAACATGCATATTACGCTTATATGTTAGAAATGAAGTGTCTTTTTTGATCCACATAAAAGACCATGAATCTTCTTAACGTGCTCTAATTGAGAACTGGCAACATTTAGAAGTCTGCAACGTCAATTAAAGCAACAAAAGACATTACCAGGATCTGAATCATGAGGTCCAGGAGACGCTTCAGGATGGTATTGGAGAGACATAAGCTTCAATTGGGAGAATGCAAGACCAGCACAGCTCCCATCATTGAGGTTAACATGGGTCACTTCTACGCCACTGGGTAATGATGCAGGGTCAACAGCATAATTATGATTCTGCACAGACAAGAATGAAGTCAAACTGGAAGCATTTGTAAAAAGAACAAGGAAAGTAAATAGTCCACATGCAAGGTTATGAAAGAAAATTATAAGATGAGCACGATTTAGGTTTTGCATAATGTATGAAGAAACATATGCAAACTCTACAAATTGGAAATCATTTAACTTTGACACCCATTCAGCTCCAAAGTCAAGTATATCATTGGTTTTCAAGAAACGTGGACCATACAGCAAGGAAAACAAGACTACTGAAAGATTTGCAGTATGTCTTGTATTAAATAGGAAAATTGCATTTATTTTCTGTGGGTCAGTCAAATGTAAAACAGACAAACCTGAGCACTGATCTCCACACTGCCATTCCGGATGTTACGAACTGGATGATTGCCTCCATGGTGACCAAACTTCATTTTAAACGTTTTTCCCCCCAGTGCTTGACCAAGTAATTGATGGCCCATACAAATCCCAAAAACTGGGATTTTTCCAATTATTTCTCTGACGGTATCAACAGCATAAGGAACTGCAGATGGATCTCCAGGACCATTGCTAAAAAGAACTCCATCTGGTTTCATCTTTAAAGTATCAGATGCTGGCCATGTTGATGGAACGACAGTGATTTTACAGCCATAAGATGCTAGGCGCCTAAGTATGTTATGTTTGATACCAAAATCATACGCAACAACCTTTATCCACAAAGTAAGCAGAAAAGAATTAGTCTCTAAACTACAAGTATGAGTTCATGTTTCCTAACAGATCACTTGATACTCACATGTAAATTCTCCTTACTCCTTGCACTAAAGTTGAAATCCCACTCCGAACCTGTCCGATCAACCCATTCATAAGGAGTTTTACAGGAGACACCACTTATTAGATCAATACCTGCAAAAGTTGCATCACAACCCAATAAAATTCTCTATTAACTAGAGTCAAGGGCATTCAACAACACTACAATCTTAGAGAAGTTCACAGATTTTGTAAAAGATACTCAAACTAGATAGACCACTCACCTACAATGTCCCAAGTACGAGAAATTTCTAGGAGTTCTTCATCTGATTTCAATTCTTCAGTGCTTAAAACACCAATAAGGCTACCATCGTCTCTCAATCTCCGAGTAATTGCACGAGTGTCAACATCATCTGTTACATCATGGATACCATAAAAATAAGAATATACTTAGAGCAGTCCACAACTTGGAAAGGCATGGACAAAACTAAAGCCGTGGCTAAAAAATAAATAAATAAATAAATTGATGACTAAAAACACATGAAGTTTTACCCACATATGCCCATGATGTTCCTCGCTGCCAAATAGTCACTAAGTGTCTCTGCGCATCTCCAATTCGAGGTACTAGAAAAAGCTTGGAAGAAGTAAACAATTTGACAATACTTACACCCAGAAAGGGAATAGCAACAGCCTAGCCTAAAATGTCATAGTTGTGAAGTGCAGTCTACCTGATGCTCAAGCTTCTGATTACTAGTCCTGCTAGAAAGCATTGCACTGATTCTTCATCATCTACAAGGAGATTCTCAGACTCAAGCCAGGCGCTTTCTAAGCCTTGTTGAAACATACAAGAAATTCTCATTGCAAAACACAGGGAGACAGAGAATGCACTCACCAAAATTCACGCCAGTGTTGCCAATATGGGGGTTTGTCATCAAAACAAACTGGCCAGCATAACTAGGATCTGTAAGGATCTCCTGATATCTGCAATATTATACAAATGATAGACCTCAATAAAAATTATGGTCAGACTGAAAACGAAGATTTCTTTTATCTTGGAAACAGATGTAGCATATGAAGCTACATTTAGAATGAATTGACTATTTTAAAGGAATACATAAGCTAAATGCAGAAAAAGGAATGATGCCAAGCTGATAAGGATCTGCAAATGCTCAATAATATCAGCCTCCATATCCAGGCATTTCAATCAAGAACCTAATATCAAACACAAACTCTTTAAGTTTCTTTTATATGGTCATCAGTTTCACAAATTTCAGACAAGTCAATTCTTGTAAATTTAAAAGTGCTTTACAATTTTAGCCATAAAGGTGCATCTCCTATAACTATTTCAGGTACCATATTTTCACAAGGTGTTTGTGTGTAAGCTAAGTTAACATCGCATTTTTCATCTCTAATCCTTCCCTTGCAGCAGGGCAGCAAGAAAAAAGTCTATTTGGTTCAACATATCTCTGCTTTACAGTTCTGCCATAACTGACAGTTTTACAAATTTCAGATCAGTTGATTTCTTCATTTTTACAATTTCTATATAATCATGCTACAATTTTAGCCATATAAGCTGCATATTCCTTAACTATTTAAGGTACTATATTTTCACTGGATGTTTATGTTGCAATCTAAGGCAGCATCACAATATTCATCTCTTATTCTTTCTTCGCAGTAGGCCAGCAAGAAAATACCTTTTAACTTTTCACATTTTTCAACTTCTCCCAATACTCCTTTCTGCTTTTTAGTAAAAATTATATTTTCAATGAACTTAGATTATGTTATTTTATCAGAAAATTATATTAGGTTTTTTGGACGAATTTTTGCTTTTCATAGCGCAAAAGGTGCAAGTTTTCAAAAGCAAAGTGGTAGTTTTCCATAATGCTCTAATTGTAAGAGTATCTACAAGCAAGTCCCCAACCATGCTCAATAACAGGAAGCTGGTACATCTACACTCTTATTAATCGAACGATGATTTTTCGTGCATTTTTATTCCTCAACCAGTACATTATACGAAGATGACAATTCATTCCAATTAGCCATATAGAATTAACTGTAAGATAACACAATCTACCTTCTCTTTCTACTAGCTTTCTATAGCCCTTAACCTAAGAATGTTACCTCAAACTTTGCAGAAGGATCTAATATCCTATTATGTTATTCTTTAGATCGCCTATTATATCTATTCTCCTTCCAATGAGATTTGATGGTCATAAAATCATAGGTGGGAATGTATGGTGTTCCGGATTTCAGCAAAGAGTTTGATTATGCATACTTCAAAGGTGCACACCAATTATCTGGCACTCCAAAACATGAAACATAGCATCAATGAATGGTCATGTTATAGCAAGAACTATGAATTAAATTTAGTTATGGCTTCTTTCTAGCTTCACTTTCTGAACAATGGTTTATACTGTCTTGCCACATACAGATTCAATCCAACTTCTAACAGATTTTATTTCAGAACTCTTTTCTCAAATAATTATTACAACGTCGGAATTGCAGCAACTGCTTGCACATATTGATAGCAAAATAAAAATTCTCCAAGAAGGATGCACACCATGTCTGCAATTGGTTGTTCTTTATAACTGAAATTGCCCTAGAATTTGAAGTCACTTAATCCATACATTCAGAAGAAAGTAAAATATAAATGTAATCCAATTGAACTCCAAATTTATCTTTAGCAATTCCCAGAATGTGTCAAAAAAAAATTTAAAACATGTAAAGGAAGTTTAATTCCATCACTGAGGTCAGAACCAAGAGAAATATCGTAGGATAGGAAGTCAAATTTCGAAGCCAAATGTTGCTTATTAGGTATATTGCTAGCACTGTTAGTTCTATAAACAAATGGGACGCCGCTAAAAACAAGTTCCCTGCACATTGAGGCATATTGTTCAAAATTTCGAAAAACAAGAACTATGAACTATTAGTGAAAAATAGAATCTTACCCTGTTAAAGATGTATTGAAAACCACTTCCCCAACTTGGGTTCCTGATGCACCAAACGATTTTGCCCTCCAAATTGAACCGTCCTCAAGCACTAGTCGAGCATCTGCTACCTTCCAAGGTCTTTCAGCTAAACCTGAATTTTCACTTTCTTAATATTTCATCACTATTTTTCGACTGGAGCAAAGAAACTACAACATGGGAAAAGCGTCCTGAGCAGGATACAATATATAAGGACCAACATATGCAGAGACCCGTCTTCCCTCCTCATCCCCTTCGCCCGCCCCACCACCAATGTTCCTCTTTTCCCCAAATAAAGATAATAGAAAACATAATTAATGTCAATATCCAGGAAATCCCATTCACATACCATTTACCCTGATAAAAATTCATAAAGCTCTGATTTTGAAACAACAAATCCACATATTTCCGAGCATAAATATGATTTCTAACATCAACCCATATGAAAAAATTGTGCAAAAGATTAAAGGGATAGAAACAATATCCACCAACAGAAGAGAAGCCCTGAGAGGAGGAGCATTTGACGGTAAAAAGCCTGACTTTTTTAGGTAAAAAAGCAGTCGTTGATAAAGGGCTATTGTGAATTAGTCTCAAAGAACAATCCATCGTCATCAGCTACACCTTCAATCAATCACTTCCTGACACAAACATGCACCAGAGGATGTGCCGTACGTGTTTTCGTTTAACTATTGGAGGGTTTTGGGGAGTGGTTATATAGTGGAGACAGTACGGATGTCTCCAGCAGGTAAAGCAATGGTTTTGAAGGACGTGGCGTGCAATGGGCCACCGCAATAGCAATAATGGGGAGGGCTGCACGCGATGATTCGTTGCAGCCCAACAGTGTCGATTTGTCACCGGTTTGAAAGTGAGTGGCCCGTGGATGCCTAGTGGTGGGTAGAGGTTGCAATGAGTAATTAAAATAATTCAAATCAGCACCGGGGACTGTTTTGCAAATTAAAAGTACAAATACCCCAGGGGACTATTTTACTCTTTGCCAAATTAGCCAAAAAAATTTTATTCCCTTTTTCTACTTAGCCGGCAATCATTCATCTACTTTCCATTTAATTTCTCTACCATTTAATTTTAGGTTCACAGATTTTCTTACTTTTATTATACTTGTATAATATGCTTTCCACGAGTCAAATCAATTTAATTACATGATGTTCGATATATGTTCCCATATTATATGAGTGTTATTCGACCTTGATCGAATATTAAATGACCCATAAATGATGCTCAAATTCGCTTCAATAATTTGTATATATGTTTGAGTTCAAATTCGACGTTAGTTTGTTAAATTAAATGAATCGAATACGAGCTTGAGCTCTAACTCCAATTTCAGTTTGAAAACTATTTAATTATGCATTTTAAAAATCATTCATGATTTAGAATAAATTTAATTATGCTTCTTTGTTTTACAAATTGAATAATATTAACTTCATGTATAATTACTTTTTGTATGAAACAAGAAATATATATCCTATATTTGAAAATATACTTATATTGATATTCATTTATTCTTTGTCATTATATATGTGTTCACGAACTATTCGAATAGTTTGTGAATAGGTTCGTGCTCGTCTCGACTATTAAATGAACCTAGCATTGTGTTTGAGTTTGATTCATTTATTATACCATCAATCTTTTTTCGAACTCAAATGAACTGAACTCGACCATGTTCGTGAACACTTTACTTGTACTATGGGCGAAACTTAGAGAGGAAGGGATGAATTAGATGGTACGCGAGATGGAATGTAAGTAAGAGGTTACAAGTTCGAGACTTGCCACTTACACTAAAAAAAAATTGACAATACTTCACTCTTCTTTGCTTCCATCCTATAACTTTTATTCACAACCTTCTTACAACCCATAACATCCCACTTCTCATATCCGCCAAAAGTGCGCCTATATGGAATGTTCGACTTCATCATGGTTACTCATCCATACACATATACACATGTACGTATGCATACACATATATACCATAACTATTATTTCAAGAATTAATCATTTATGCTCTGCCAATATAGACATTATCAACTTTGATTCTATAACAACTAATTTGTTATACTTGAGTTCTGCTTATTTTTTCATCTAAGTCTCTTCCAACTAATTTCATTTATAACTTGTCTCTTCTAATAACCTCTATCACACCTAATGAATTTGAGTTATTCTTTTTATCCTTGTCTTCTAATTTTATTTATCCTTTTTCAATACACTTGCACTATTGTACATAGTAATTTTCAATACATTTATTAATTCACTTTTATATTGGTTAACTTATTAATTTTGTTACATAGTAATAGATCACTAACGCACAAATGCACTATGGTATCTTTCCTTTTATTTCAACTTAAAAGAATACCGATGTCAATATAATCACACACATCATAAATTTAATTACCATCCCAGAGAATACATTTCATCTTTTGTATGAATTGTAGTATTTCGCAGATATGATTGCACCACACCATTTTTGTATAAAGACTAATATGGTAGATAAATACTTCAAATGCAATAATTTCTTCGTACAACTACGAATACTTTGTCAAAATATTATTATTCAATTATTTACACCTTGGATCAATTCATAATTAATCATTAAGCAAAAAAAGATTGCACTGCCAAAATAATAGTTGTTATTCATAAACATACTAAACCTACTACAAATTACTTGCATCTATACTATGCTTTTTATTTGGGAATAATTTCAAAAATCTCTCCTGAGGTTTCTGACAATTTCATTGAGCTCTCCTGAGATTTGAAAAATTACACTTATCTCCCCTGATTTAATAGTTTTAGTAACAAAATCTTAAAATAATATTGATTTGGTCAAATTTTAAATGAATACCCAAAATGCCCTTGTATAATGAGTTTTAATTTATTTTCCTATACAATTATAAGATGATCTAGTATAATTATAAGGAAAAGATGCCAATTTTTCATATCTATATCCACTATTTAATAAACAACTATAATAATAATTTGATTACTATGATAGGATACTTTTTGATGTTATTTTATTATGGATTTAGATTTATAAGATAGAAAAGAAAATGTTGAAATAATTCATTTAGAGTTTATTAATTTTTCAAGTAATGGAATTATCAAAATTTAGCAGTTGTTTTGGGCCATTTATTTTTCTTTTTTTTTTGGTCAATTTTAATATCAAAAAATAGAAAACAAAGATCAACAAAAACATTGAATTACATATAAAATTAACTCATAAAAAAATCACTTGTTTGATATTTTGTTACAATAGAAACTAGAGGCAATAATGGCAGTTCTACAGTTCCATTGGCAAAAAATTAACAAAAAGGAATGAGAAGGAAAAAGAATTAACAAATAATTTTAAAACTCATTCTAAGTATACGCATACCAAATAAGAGAATTTCATTAAAATATTTAAGAGTAAAATTGTCTTTTTAAATCATAAGGGAAGTATGTGTAATTTTTTAAATCTCAAGAGAGCTTAGTGAAATTGTTAGAAACTTTAGGGGAGGTTTTTGTAATTATCCCTTTTATTTGTCCTTTTTTAGGGGCCACTTGCAATTTAGTGTTCCCTTGGTCTCCATTTTTAAATTAATCACCTTTCCACATTTGCAATGATGTGCTGGTCCACCTCGAGCATGTCCCGCTGCAATACCGGCTTGGCAAGTTTTCTCCACGGTCTGGAATCTTTGTTCGCTTCCCCATAGAACCTCATTTTCAGCGCCTTCCAGCTGTCTACTCATCCTTTATTTGCTCAGCTTTTTCCTTGGTGGAGACATCCGTACTGTCTCTATTATAGAAAAATCCGGGTTTTGGGCTCTTCTTGCATTTGCTGGAAGCTGAGCCGGACACATAGGAGATAGGGTTGGGCTTGTTTAGCTGAAAACTTCGATGGATCGGCAGCGGCTCTTTCTGATATCAAATTTTATCTTGCAAATCCTTGTACCTTTTTAAACTTCAAAATCTTCCTATTTTGATCTGGACTATCTGTTTTGCCATTCACCCTTTGTAAAATTATAATCGAGCCCTTAATTAGTTAAAGTTCTCTTGATTTCTTTAGTTGATTTCATGTTTGTTATGTAATTAACTATTTGTTTAACCAACAAAAATTATTTGAAAGCTGAAACTTATAACTGTATACAATTAATTGACAAAATTATAAGTATTTTTTCTTTTTTTATTGGTTAAAACTTAGAAATCTGTGGGGATTATGCCCAATGCCTCGAGGCTTTCGCTCCCACCTCGAGCAGTGGAAAATGCATTACTCAATCATCCCCACCTTTTAAAACATTGCAATGAGCTACGAGATTGGTTTCACAATATGGCAAAAACTAAGGTTTTGTTTGGATTGCATTTATCTGGACTTTTTGTAAAAAAATTACTATAATGATTTGATAAATGTGAGATAAAAATGTGATTGAAAAATGTGTCCACAGAAAACGTAGTAATTTTTCAAAGAAAAATTGCAATCCAAACACACCAAGGGCGGTCAAATTTCAGGGGAGCTATATATAGTTTGATAAATGTGATAGAGCAGTTATTTGGCACGTTTTGCATTGTCATCTTGTCCTAATTTTGGCTATTCATGGTGCTAAGAAATGGAATTTCACTCATATTTGATATTTGTGTGAATTGTAGGTGGTTAGCATTAAAAATGATATCTTGAGGTGAATTTCCAGAAGACTTCTCATTTCAGGGCGTGGTCACGCCTTAAAAGGTGGACGTTACCGAAAGCCGGACCCTGGTCCACGTGAACCGCGAGAAACACAGGATTAAAACTCCAAAAGGCTAGCTTATGTTTGAAAAGATGAATTGGGCCAGACGTCTGGAGAGCTCCTGCGGCGGCTATAAAGAAAGGAAAAAGCAAGATTCAAGGGGACCACTACTCTTAGCCTTAGTTTCTCTTTTTCTACTTTTCTTAGGGGAAGATTTGTGAGACGCTTTTATTTTTCTTTTGTTTCTTCTGCGGCCGAATGGGTCAGACACAGAAGACTTTTCTTTCCCTTGTTTTTGGCGTCTACGTCTGACTCTTTTGCTTTTCGCTTTCGAACTTATTCAACTTCCGTTGGTTTTGGCATTGAACTTGGGGAATCCAGTACGGACTCCCACGCAGAGTCAAGCGAGACTTTTCACTTTTTCTATCTGCGCTACTTCACCAATCCAGATTCTTTGATGTTTGCGGGGATGAAATCAATTAAATTGCGTGAGCTTGACATGATGAGGAGCAGCTAATTCCCCCCTCTACCCAAAGGTTGGCGCGAGGGCGCGGTCCATCACATCTGTGAGATCTAACCGAATCTTCATTATTTCTCCCAATGTATTGCTATTCGTGCGTTTCCTGAATTAATTGTTCATGGGTATTTTATTAATTGAATATCAACGGCCGGGTATTTGATTTAATTTAATAGTCTACTGCCACGTTAATTAAATAGAATCCGTAATTGTTCATTTAGTTAACACCTCGTGGCAACCACCATAATTGGTTTTATGATGGGGAAACGCAAGATCTAGTTTAAATAAACCCTCTTAGCGTGTTTATTGGTTAGGGTTGGGTTCTTCTAGCTTTAATGCAATTGGGTAATTAAATTCCTACGGTCGTACCTAGGGTTGTTATCTGGTTAGGGAAGCAGTCAATGGTCGTACCTTGACTGTCGAAAAGGTAAGGAAGAACTGGTTGTCAGAGCTTATTGGTAACTATAACCAACCTAGTGATGGATGGATGAAATATCTTTGCATCGATGATCATTTAATTGGACCGTGCCTGAGCAGTTGATCCTTTGGGTGGAATCTTATTAATTGCTATTTTTAGTGAATTGTGCTTTGTGAGTTGGTTTTGAATTTAGTTCGCTTTATTTTTATTCTTATTTTTATTTTATTTGTTTGCCTCCTATTGAAAATCCACCAATTCCATTCTACTAATTTGGAAAGAAATAATTTCCTACCCGCTCCCTGTGGAATCGACCCTACTTGCCATTGTACACAAAAGTAATATTCTTATAGACTAATCTGGTATATCGGATCAAGCAAACTCTTCGGGAACATGGTGAATCAAGTAACCCATTGCACACCTAGGGTCCCTGTTCCAGTACTTGGATTTGTTCTATAATTATTTGTGGTGGTAATTAGGATTTTTTAGTAATTATTATTGCACAGGTTCGACACCTGTCAAAATGTTGCAAAAAATTTGACCCGATTCGAGAGACTAACCAATTGAACTGGCTCAAAATTGTTTAGGTCTTAAAGCCAACCTAATCAATGACCTAACATAAGTCCATATTGGTTGAGTTCCTAGTGCGGTTTATAAAATTGATTTTTTACTTTATGTTTTATTCTTTTTCCTAATCGGGAAAAGATAAGATTTAAGAAGTGAGAGATGGAAGAGATGGGAGATTTGAGGTTTATAAAACCAATCTTGAATATAAAATACTTAATTGACTTTGAAGGCTAGTAATCTCAATTGAACTCAATAATATGAATTATTTAGTACATCTTTCATTTTTCATATATTCATAGTGTTATAGTTAATATGTACAAGGCATCAAATACATTTTGCACAAAATTGTGGTTAGATGTATAAACATACCATCATTTTTGTTGGCATTTATGACCAAGTAAGCAAATATTGGGCCTGTTTGGAAGCTAGTTTTTTGATCAAGTTTTTTACCTACAAGTTTTTTAACAACTTTTGCTACAGGAACCTCAAAAAACTTCTCAAAATATTTTACCTACACACTTCAAAATACACAAAACACACACAAATTCCTCCACCATCCCAACCCAATACACAAAACACACATAAAAAAAATTCCCTTCCCTTTGGCTTTCTTCTTCCTCCACTATCCCAACCCGTCCACCACCTCCATCGCCGACCACCACTACCTCCGGCGCCATTTCCTTTTTTTTTTTTGCCTTTCTCCCTCTCCCTGCTATCTTCCCCCTTTATCCAGTTTAACTGCCTTCCTCTTTTTTTTTTCCTCCCCCGCAACCTCCCCCTCCCTCGACCAGATCTGGTCCCGTGACCAGATCGCAAAAGTGGAAGGGAGGGGGGCTGCGATCTGGTCGCGCGACCAGATCGCAGCTAAGGGAGGGCGACGGTGCTGCTGAGGGTGACGGGGATGGGTGAGGGGAGGAGAAAAAGGGGTGGCGGGCAGAGGGGGTTGGCGGGGAAGGAAGGGGAATGGGAGAGGGAGGGTGACGGCAGAGGGAGGGGGAGGGGTAGGAGGTGTTGCGTTGCTGCTGGGAGGGGGGCTAGTAACGGGGAAGGGGGAGAGGGAAGGAAGAAGAAGAAAGGAAAGAAAAGAAAAGAAAAAGAAAAGAAAGAAAAAGAAAGAGAAAAAAAAAGTTTTTCTCCTTAAAAACTTACTACAAAATTTTTCACATTACAAAAATTTCTGCAAACAAATTTTTCATCTTACAAAAATTTCTACACAAATTTTTTCAAAAACTTCTACAGTGTATTACAATAAAATTTTAGATAAACTCCCAAAAAACTCAGGTTCCAAACAGGTCCATGGTTTTTTAAACAAGTGTCTGTCTATTCATGCATTACTCAATAGCAATTTGTTGCAGTTGTTGGCCAATTGTTGCAGTTGCTGGAAGCTGAGCCGGGCATAGAGGAGATGGAGTTGGGCTTGATTAGCTGAAAACTTCAATGGATCAGCGACGGCTCTTTCTGATATCTAGTTTTATCTTGTAAATCTTTGTACTTTTTTAAACATCAAAATCTTCCCATTTTGATTCGTACTATCTTTTTTGCAATTCATCCTTTTTAAAATTATAATTGAGCCCTCAATTAGTTAAAGTTCTCTTGATTTCTTTAGTTGACTTCATGTTTGTTATCTAATTAACAATTTGTTTAACCAACAACAATTATTTGAAAGTTGAAACTTATAATTGTATACAATTTATTGACAAAATTATAAGTACTTTTTTCTTTTTTTATTGGTTAAAACTTAGAAAACTATAAGGGCTTATGCCCAATGCCTCGAGGCTTTCGCCCCCACCTAGAGCAATGAAAAATGCATTAGTCAATCACCCCTGCCTTTTAAAACATTGCAATGAGCTACGAGATTGGTTTCAAAATACGGCAAAAACTTGTTTGGATTGCATTTTTCTGAACTTTTTGTAAAAAAAATTATTGTAGTGATTTGATATATGTGAGATAAAAAGATGATTTGAAAAATATGTCCACAGAAAACGTAGTAATTTTTCAAAAAAAAAAATTGCAATCCAAACACACCATAAGAGTGGTCAAATTTCAGGGGAGCTATATATAGGCCCCGTTTGAAACTTGAGTTTTTTGAAAGTTTGTCTAAAATTTTACTGTAGTGCACTGTAGAAATTTTTGGAAAAATTTTTGAAGATGAAAAACTTTTTTTCCTTTTCTTTTTTTTTTCTTTCTTTTTCTCTTTCTTTCTTTCCTTTTTCTTTTCTTTCCTCTCTTCTTCTGCTTCTTTCTTCCCCCTCCCTCGTCACCACTGCCTCCAACATTGAAGAAGCAGTAGACAAGGTCCAAAATTTTTTTTTCTTTTCTTTCTTTTTCTCTTTCTTTCTTTCCTTTTTCTTTTCTTTCCTTTCTTCTTCTTCTTTCCCCACCCCCTTCCCTTCCCCGCCACCTTTGCCTCCAGCATTGAAGAACCAGCAGCCATGGTGACCGGAATTTTTTTTCTTTTTCTCTTCCCCTCTACTTCCCTTCACCCTTCCCCTCCCCCGCCCGAAGCCAGAGAACCTGTCACGCCCCGAGCCTGCACGTGCCTGTCACATGACATCCGCCGTACTCCCAAGTCTTACTCAAAAATTCAAGGCTACATTAACTAATTTAATCGTAACAGCACTAAATAATTCAACTAAATAAAGTGCGATACGAATTACATATAAAAGGAAGTGTACGACTATTCCAGACGTTCGTACATTTATTCTCCAATTGAAACAGCGGAAACAAAAGTAAATAAGACTAACAACTAGAAGTAGCTAGCCAGCCAACTTCTATGCACCTAAACTAATAAAAGTCATTCTCAGGGTCTTCTATGTAAATTAATTCATACTCTTCAGAATCTGCAAAAATAGTAAGAAGTGGATTGAGCGACACATCGCTCAGTAAGTAATATTTACCCCTCTGTTGGACCATGCACTCTTAATTTTATAGATACATATATAAATATGGGTACAACCCAAATCGTTTGCATATTATTCACATCCATAATTTTGAAAGTAACATCATTTATAAAACAATCAATAGTAAAGAATGACAAGGAATATAAAAGCACTTTATTGACAACCATACTTGGAAAATCGTAACGTCATAAATCACTTTGCAACAATTCATATGCATCTCCATATCCAATCATGTATCATCCCATAAAACGTCACATATCCGTTCATAGATCATTTCAAAACAGTTCATAAATCACTTCATATCGTTCATAAACCTTCTTTCAGTTCAGCTCATAACAAGTACATGTAATGACCGGCTACTGAGCACTCAGCCTATAGATTTTACCCCTTCTAGGTGGGCGACCAATAAGTTTCATGACTACCGATTGGTCTCATTTCAATCTTGGGTCAATCGGCTGGGCTTTATACCAGGCTACCATGACTTTATCAATCGGTCAATCGGCTGGGCTCTATACCAGGCTACCATGACCTCACCAATCGGCTGGGCTTTATACCAGGCTACCATGGCGGTTAGACAGGACTATAGCCCCTACCGTCTATTCCATGACTGCTCTGAGTTTTACTTGTCAAAATTCATTTCACATATCACATACATAAATCTTTACTTTCATAAAAGATTCAGCTCATTTTGTATATAAGAACATATCCAAACATTTCAACTAAGTCACATAGTCCATTTTTGTATAGTAAAATATAACTTTCATGAATATCCAAGTAAAGCATTTAATCAAACACCTTTCGAGTCAACACCACCAAATAGGATTGAAAACAAGCATTTCATTTTGCACATTTGAAATCTCAGAAGGGTAAGTACCACCTACCTCAAACTGCTCTCTTGAAAAAATTCTTAATGCGCCCTTAAACTTGCTTCAAACCTATAACCAATAACATATATCCCTTAATCAATTTAATTATCTTAATTTTGAAATGCATAGTCCTACCATAAATAATTCTAGAAAACATGTTTGGACATTCACTAAAATGTTCTTGAATAGTTTCCCAAAAATAGCATGGCTCCCCTTCCGAAAATTTCCTAACTTAGACAGTTTCATTCATTTTTCTTTTCTTTTTTTTTATTCGTTTAACCAAAATTGGGTATTTATAATAGCGTTGGACTTTTAAGAAAAATTAAGACTTTTAAAATAATCTACTTTATGAAAATGACTGAGCCTAACTAATTTGGGCATTACAAAATATCAACATATATCGTTAGGTAATTTTAAAATATTTTGGAGTCAATTTAACCATTAGACCACTTGATTCAAGATCAATTTATAGAACCAGTTATATGTCAAACCTTCTGGACCATAAATTAATCTTTAGAATACTTTAATTATCTTAAATGTTTTGGAGTTGTATTGAAACTTATGGAAACCAAATATGAAACTCAAGCACGTCTTCATCCTTGGGACTAATTGCCAATTGTATCTTTTCTCTTGCTCCAATAAGGGTTCATTCTCTTCTTTCTTTTTCTCTGGGTCTGTCTTGTTTGTGTTGTGAAAGCTTTGGAATTATTGTCCCGTTGGCTTGATGGATTAATGTTTAATTCTTTTCTTTCTTTTGTGCTTTCAGCCGTAAGACCAAGACCAAACTACTAATTGTTTTGGACTATCTTTTTTTTTTTTTCAACCAAAGACATCAATCGGTGTATATTAGGCCTTACAGAAACCCATTGCATTGCTATATGAACAGTTTATCAAGAACAATAAACTTAACACAGTGCTTCTAATACTTTATTTTAAAAAAATCACCATATAATGTCTACCTCCAAATAAGAAAGCCTTCACAAGAATACGTAGCTTATGTATATGATCTCTTCCAGGAAACAAAGGCTTCCAATCCATCCATTCCATGAATATGCAACCCACAAATGATACACCAGTCGTGGTTGTGCAATCCACAGAACTCACACAATAATTTTGGTGCTCGATACTATTTGCACTGACATATTCCGTCGTAAATTCCTACAAGTTGTTAGAATATGCTAATATATGAATTGGAACCCTTAATAGCTATCGAGCATCTTGACTCAATTCTATTAGAATCACCCATTGAACACCTAGGCTTATAAAATTCGTACAAAGAATAAATCATAAAATTGTAGGTCAGAATCTTACTTGTATTGGTTTGGATGTTGATGGTGTAGAGATTACTCTTTGTACTTTCTTGTCTTCTCCCTTCTCTTCTCACTGACGGCTCTTGCTCTAGGGAGGCAAACGAAAGAAATGTAAGGTTGGGGTTACTTTTCTGTCTAGGGTTTCAATGAAATCCTAAACCTAGCACTACCTACTAGTAGGTGGGTTGGGCCAAAGTTTTTTTTTTTTGTTTAATAGAACCACTTAGCCCATCCTACCGTTACTTTATTTTATTATTTCTTTTTACCTAAAACTTTATCTTTTTAATTAATTGGAAAAATTACAATAATGACATAATAAAATAGGGGCCAAAAATCGCGGGTTTCACATTCTACCCCCCTTACAAAAAGTTTCATCCTCAAAACTTACGTACCTTGATCGAACAGATATGGATACTTATTCCGCATGTCCTCTTCTAACTCCCACGTAGTCCCTCGTAGTGTATTGTTCGTCCATTGCACTTTGACATAGGGTATGGTCCTTCTCCTCAGAACTTGGTCCTTTCGATCCACGATTCTTATGGGAACTTCCTCCACTGATAAGTTCTCCTTCACTTCGACGGGTTGGTCCTCTAAAATGTGGCTCGGGTCTGATACATATCTCCTCAGTTGGGAGACATGAAAAACATTTTATATCCTCGACAGAGTTGGTGGAAGAGCCAGTTAATATGCTAAAGGTCCAACTCTCTCTCCAGTATTTCGTAAGGTCCTATATATCTTGAACTTAATTTACCATTTCTTCCAAACCCCATCACTACCTTGGTGGTGAATGCTTTTAAGTATACCTTTTCTTCCGGTTGAAACTCTAAAGGTCTCCTTTTTGGATCCGTCCAATTCTTGTTTCGGTCCTGAACTACTTTTAATCTTTCTTGAATAATCTTAATTTTCGTTCCACCAAATCGGGGACAATGGTCAGCATCTCACCTATTTCATCCCAATATAAGGGAGATCCACACTTTCGCCCATACAACGCTTCAAATGGTGCCATACCTATCCCGCTATGATAGCTGTTATTGTAACAAAACTCCATTAGTTTCACCAACCTATCCCCACTGTCCGAGAAGTCTAGAACACAAGCTCTTAGCATGTCTTCCAATATCTGTATGATCCTTTATGACTGTCCATTCAATTGGGGGTGGAAGGCGGTATTTAATCTTAGATATCAATCCCTATAATCTCTTGGTAGGTCGATCAAGAATCTAGACATGAATTTAGGGTCCTAATCCGACACTACTTTCACAATTCTTTTTTTTTTTTTTTTTTTGCCTAGATATCACATTCTCTCCCCCTTTTAAAGGTTTCGTCCTCGAAACCTAAAAGACATAAACATCAAGATAAGTTAACAAAATTTTCAACGTTCTTGCAATACATCTTAGGAATTATTCCTACAAGGTCTAAATTGGATTCCCTTATTTAATTCCATCCAGCTTCTGCTGCGCACTCTTATTTTTCTCAATACCTTCCATCTTCATATTTATATAGCTTAGATGAACATAATATCTCTCACAAATCCAGCGTCTTAAATATCAGCTTATAACGCTCTATAGATATCAACCTATAGAAAGAATACCAAAGACACTAACAGTACCATTTATTCTTTTGTCACACATTTTATCACAACTTACTTACCCACTATCACAAAATAATCCTTATCTCGATATATGGGTTCATGCCCACTGCATTTGTAATTGGTGATGAAAATCCCTTATTTTCCTCAAATTTTATATCTATCTCATTTCAAATTCCAAAGAGATCAATAATACCTCAAATAGCATCATTCTTATTTTCAAATGCTATAACCTGAGTTATTATACCACTAAATGCCATGGGAATCTTATTTCCTTTGGTCGTTTTTTTTTTTCCTAGCTCAATTCATTTTTCAAAAATATTAATATCTCAAATATCATTTCACAAACTTCCTGATCATACAAAAATATAGAAAATTTTATACAAAAATTATCACCAAATTCTCATATAGGAAATATAATAACTTTATCATAACTTTGGTAAACTATTTATCTATGCGTAGAATTTCAAACTTACACAAGTTTAGAAACTGAAAGTGTTTTGAAATACATACGTCAACTAACTATACTTCTTTCAGCATTAGAATTTAGAGTACAAAGAGAATTTATCAATAATTATTGTTAAATTTTTCTATACGATAAGAATTTTTTTTTTTTTGTAGAATACATTTCTCTAAAGCTCTTTTTGAGATTGGATGAATATATAAAAAAAAATATTTTGCATAGAATTATAGGATATAATTATTTAATGTATTTATTCTTTTTTTTTTAAGGTATATACATATATATTTAGAAACTATATTTACCAAGCAACTGCAAGGTAAAGGTACATATTTAAAAATTCTGATTAAAAACTATTTATGCAAACAAAATTTTGGTTTCACCATTTATTCATTTTTAGGTTAATATCAGCTAGTTTAATAAATGTCTTGAGCATTAGATCTAATTATCGTAAACCTCAAAATAAGTCAACAAAATCCCAAGATCCAACATGTATTTCATACGTACTTAAATTCCTTGGTACTTTCAATTTCCTGCAAACAATACTTCAAATATATATATAATATTTCCTACATATCCAACATTTTAAACTTAAAATGTGCAATCAAAATCATATCCAATAAAGAACATCATAAACAACTATAGTACCATTTCAACTTAAATCACACATGCAAATTTTCAAGCCTATTTATTCAGTCACAATTGATCATTTCCTAGTGTGTATTTCCTCTAAAGAGTAAATCGTACCCCAAACTCTGTTATCACTAAATATTATGAAAATCTCTTATTTCACAGTCTTCTATCCAATTTCATTCAAATTCCTAAAATTACTAATATTATAAACACCATTCAACATACATCTAGGTCGCATGGCCTAAACTTTGATAACATTAAAAATCATGAGAATTTCTTATTTCCTTTAATCCTCTTTTTCTTTTCATCTCATTTCATTCTCAAAACCCCTAATATCTCAAGCACCATTTCACATACTTTCAGATCATATAACCTAAGCTTTGGTACTACTAAAAGGTCATAGCAATCTCTTATTTCCTTTGATCTATTCTTTCATCTCCTTTCAATTTTCAGAATCATTAATATCCAAACATAATTTCTCACACTCTCAGACCATCTAACCTAAGCTCTGATACCACTAAAAATGTCACGCCCCGAGCTCGCACGTGCCCGTCACATGACATCCGCCGTACTCCCAAGTCTCACTTGAGAATACAAGGCTACATTAACTAATTTAACCTTAACAGCACTAAATAATTCAACTAAATAAAATGCGGTACGAATTACATATAAAAGGAAGTCTACGAATATTCCAGACGTTCGTACATTTATTCTCCAATTGAAACAGCGGAAACAAAAGTAAATAAGACTAACAACTAGAAGTAGCTAGCCTGCCAACTTCTATGCACCTAAACTAATAAAAGTCATCCTCAGGGTCTTCTATGTAAACCAATTCATACTCTTCAGAATCTGCAAAAATAGTAAGAAGTGGGTTGAGCGACACATCGCTCAGTAAGTAATATTTACCCCTCTGTTGGACCATGCACTCTTAATTTTATAGATACATATATAAATATGGGTACAACCCAAATCGTTTGCATATCATTCACATCCATAATTTTGAAAGTAACATCATTTATAAAACAATCAATAGTAAAGAATGACAAGGAATATAAAAGCACTTTATTGACAACCATACTTGGAAAATCGTAACGTCATAAATCACTTTGCAACAATTCATATGCATCTCCATATCCAATCATGTATCATCCCATAAAACGTCACATATCCGTTCATAGATCATTTCAAAATAGTTCATAAATCACTTCATATCGTTCATAAACCTTCTTTCAGTTCAACTCATAACAAGTACATGTAATGACCGGCTACTGAGTACTCAGCCTAGAGATTTTACCCCTTCTAAGTGGGCGACCAATAAGTTTCATGACTACCGATTGGTCTTATTTCAATCTTGGGTCAATCGGCTGGGTTTTATACCAGGCTACCATGACTTTCTCAATTGGTCAATCGGCTGGGCTTTATACCAGGCTACCATGATTTTATCACTCGGTCAATCGGCTGGGCTCTATACCAGGCTACCGTGACCTCACCAATCGACTGGGCTTTATACCAGGCTACCATGGCGGTTAGACAGGACTATAGCCCCTATCGTCTATTCCATGACTGCTCTGAGCTTTACTTGTCAAAATTCATTTCACATATCACATACATAAATCTTTGCTTTCATAAAAGATTCAGCTTATTTTGCATATAAGAACATATCCAAACATTTCAACTAAGTCACATGGTCCATTTTTGTATAGTAAAATATAACTTTCATGAATATCCAAGTAAAGCATTTAATCAAACACCTTTCGAGTCAACACCACAAAATAGGATTGAAAACAAGCATTTCATTTTGCACATTTGAAATCTCAGAAGGGTAAGTACCACCTACCTCAAACTGCTCTCTTGAGAAAATTCTTAATGTGCCCTTAAACTTGCTTCAAACCTATAACCAATAACATATATCCCTTAATCAATTTAATTATCTTAATTTTGAAATGCATAGTCCTACCATAAATAATTCTAGAAAACATGTTTGGACATTCACTAAAATGTTCTTGAATAGTTTCCCAAAAATAGCATGGCTCCCCTTCCTAAAATTTCCTAACTTAGACAGTTTCACTCATTTTTCTTTTCTTTTTTTTTATTTGTTTAACCAAAATTGGGTATTTATAATAGCGTTGGACTTTTAAGAAAAATTAAGACTTTTAAAATAATCTACTTTATGAAAATGACTGAGCCTAACTAATTTGGGCATTACAAAATATCAACATATATCGTTAGGTAATTTTAAAATATTTTGGAGTCAATTTAACCATTAGACCACTTGATTCAAGATCAATTTATAGAACCAGTTATATGTCAAACCTTCTGGACCATAAAGTAATCTTCAGAATACTTTAATTATCTTAAATGTTTTGGAGTTGTATTGAAAGTTATGGAAACCAAATATGAAACTCAAGCACGTCTTCATCCTTGGGACTAATTGCCAATTGTACCTTTTCTCTTGCTCCAATAAGGGTTCATTCTCTTCTTTCTTTTTCTCTGGGTCTGTCTTGTTTGTGTTGTGAAAGCTTTGGAATTATTATCCCGTTGGCTTGATGGATTAATGTTTAATTCTTTTCTTTCTTTTGTACTTTCAGCCGTAAGACCAAGACCAAACTACTAATTGTTTTGGACTATCTTTTTTTTTTTTTTTCACCAGAGACATCAATCGGTGTATATTAGGCCTTACAGAAACCCATTGCATTGCTATATGAACAGTTTATCAAGAACAATAAACTTAACACAGTGCTTCTAATACTTTATTTAAAAAAAATCACCATATAATGTCTACCTCCAAATAAGAAAGCCTTCACAAGAATACGTAGCTTATGTATATGATCTCTTCCAGGAAACAAAGGCTTCCAATCCATCCATTCCATGAATATGCAACCCACAAATGATACACCAGTTGTGGTTGTGCAATCCACAGAATTCACACAATAATTTTGGTGCTCGATACCATTTGCACTGACATATTCCATCGTAAATTCCTACAAGTTGTTAGAATATGCTAATATATGAATTGGAACCCTTAATAGCTATCGAGCATCTTGACTCAATTCTATTAGAATCACCCATTGAACACCTAGGCTTATAAAATTCGTACAAAGAATAAATCATAAAATTATAGGTCAGAATCTTACTTGTATTGGTTTGGATGTTGATGGTGTAGAGATTACTCTTTGTACTTTCTTGTCTTCTCCCTTCTCTTCTCACTGACGGCTCTTGCTCTAGGGAGGCAGACAAAAGAAATGTAAGGTTGGGGTTACTTTTCTGTCTAGGGTTTCAATGAAATCCTAAACCTAGCACTACCTACTAGTAGGTGGGTTGGGCCAAAGTTTTTTTTTTTTTTTTTGTTTAATAGAACCACTTAGCCCATCCTACCGTTACTTTATTTTATTATTTCTTTTTACCTAAAACTTTATCTTTTTAATTAATTGGAAAAATTACAATAATGACATAATAAAATAGGGGCCAAAAATCGCGGGTTTCACAGAACCAGCAGCCATGGTTTTGTTCTTTTATTATTATTATTTTTTGCTTTTTCTCTTCCCCTCTCGTCCATCTCCCTCTTCCCCTCTCCTTCCCTTCCGCTCTCCCCTTTTGCCCAATCTGATCGCGTGACTAGATCGTAGCCAATCACGGTACCAGATCGCAGCTAAGGGAAGGGGGAGCGTGGCTGGGGAGCGGAGGGAGAGGAGAGGGGAGGGAAGAAAAGGGGGAGGGAGAGAAAACAAAAGAAAAAAGAAAATAGAAGGGTTGCAAATCGGTCAAAGGGGGAGGGGAAGGGTAGGAGAGGGGGAGAGGGAGAAAGGAAAAAAAAAAAGGAAGGCCAGCGCCGGAAGCAGCGGCGGAGGTGGTGGCCGGCGATGAAGGTGTGGTGGATCAGGGTGGGGAAGAAAAGAGGAAGTTTTTTGTGTATTAGATATTTTGAATGTGTAGGTTAAAAATTTTGATAAGATTTTTTGGGGTTCCTGTAGCAAAAGTTGTTAAAAAACTAGTAGCAAACAAACTTGTCAAAAAACTTAGGTTTCAAATAGGGCCATAGTTTGATAAATGCTGCAAAAAATTTGACCCGATTCGAGAGATTAACCAAGTGAACTGGCTCAAAATTGTTTAGGTCTTAAAGCCAACCTAATCAATGACCTAACATAAGTCTATATTGATTGAGTTCCTACTGAGGTTTATAAAATTGATTTTTTGCTTTATGTTTTATTCTTTTTCCTAATCGACACGTTTCCGAGCATAAATATGTTTTCTAACACCAACCCCATATGAAGAAATGCGCAAAAGAATAAAGGGGTAGAAACAGGATCTACCAGCAGAAGAGAAGCCTTGAGAGGAGGAGGAGGAGGAGCATTTGACAGTAAAGCCTGACTTTTTTGGGTAAAAAAGCAGCCATTGATAAAGGGCTGTTGTGAATTAGTCTCAAAGAACAATCCACCGACATTAGCTACACCTTCAATCAATCACTTCCTGACACAAACACGCACTAGGGGTGTGTCGGTACGCGTTTTCGTTTAATTTTTAGGGGGTTTTGGGGTTCTTGTTGCAGTTGCTGGAAGCTAACCTGGACACAGAGGAGAAGGAGTTGGGCTTGTTTAGTTGAAAACTTCAATGGATCGGCGGCGGCTCTTTCTGATATCAAGTTTTATCTTTCAAATCCTTGTACTTTTTTAAACTTCAAAATCTTCCCATTTTCATTCGGACTATCTTTTTTGCAATTCATCCTTTGTAAAATTATAATTGAGCCCTCAATTCGTTAAAGTTCTCTTGATTTCTTTAGTGGACTTCATGTTTGTTATCTAATTAACTATTTATTTAACCAACAAAATTTATTTGAAAGCTGAAACTTATAATTGTATACAATTTATTGACAAAATTATATGTATTTTTTTCTTTTTTTATTGGTTAAAACTTAGAAATCTATAGGGGTTATGCCTAATGCCTTGAGGCTTTCGCCCACACTTAGAGCAATGAAAAATGCATTACTCAATCACCCCTACCTTTTAAAACTTTGCAATGAACTATGAGATTGGTTTCACAATATGGCAAAAACTTGTTTGGATTGCATTTTTCTGAACTTTTTGTAAAAAAAATTACTGTAGTGATTCGATATATATGAGATAAAAAAGTAATTGAAAAATGTGTCCACAAAAAACGTAGTAATTTTTCAAAGAAAAATTGCAATCCAAACACACCATAAGAGTGGTCAAATTTTAGGGAAGCTATATATAGTTTGATAAATGTTGCAAAAAATTTGACCCGATTCGAGTGACTAACCAATTGAACTGGCTCAAAATTGTTTAGGTCTTAAAGCTAATCTGATTACTGGCGTAACATAAGTCTACATTGATTGAGTTCCTATTGAGGTTTATAAAATTGATTTTTTGCTTTATGTTTTATTCTTTTTCCTAATAGGGAAAAGATAAGATTTAAGAAGTGAGAGATGGAAGAGAAGGGAGATTTGAGGTTTATAAAAACAATCTTGAATATAAAATACTTAATTGACTTTGAAGGCTAGTAACCTCAATTGAACTCAATAATATGAATTATTTAGTACATTTTTCATTTTTAATACATTCATAGTGTTACGGTTATTATGTATAAGGCATCAAATACATTTTTCATGAACTTGTGGTTAGATATATAAACATTCCATCATTTTTGTTGGCAATTACGACCAAGTAAGCAAATATGGTTCTTTAAACAAGTGTTTTGTCCATTCATGCATTACTTAGCAGCAAGCTTGTTCAAAAACATTCTCTAATCAACTCCCATCACCAAGTACTTGTTTTGGTAAAGTGTCAATTTGATTTACTTGAAAATGTAATATAGTTGCTATTCAAATTCTCTTCGGCGCTCAAATTAAGATTTGATTTTGAACTCTAAATTAAAACCTATCCAGGGAGAAATTAGGAGGGACGGGCAAGGCAGCCGCTCCTTGAAACACTTTGCAAAATTGCATTAGGTATTTAGGATTTTTCACCAGCATTTTATTACCTCCCCCTCAAATATTTATTTAAAGTTATTTTTTGTTCCTTATAATATTTCCTTTACAAATTTCCTTTAACAAATAATTTCTAATCTATATAAGATTAGTACAACATATTAATAAGGAAATTATATAAAAGGAAACAAAGACGGGATAAGAAAGATTTGTTTATAATTACAATCTATTTATGCTAAATTGACTTGAATTAAGGATTGGAAGATAAATCAAACTATAAGAGTTTGGTTCACTAAAGAGTTTGGACTTATAAGAGTTTCAATGGATTTGGTTCACTAAACTAATCAAACTAAACATGAGCAAAATTTTGTGTTCAATTTAATTTCAAATTTGGCTCAATTAGCATTAAACTTGTAAATTTGTGTGCAAATAATTTAAAATGCTGACTCGATAGAAGTTCGTTCACATTTTGACTCAATTTACAAACAAACCAAATTTGAACATACTTGTGAAAATTAATAAACAAGTTTGAATAATAGTTTCAACTTCCTTATTGGATTAAAACACAGAATAGTACTAGTAAAAAAATGACACAGAGAATTTATCTAAACTCTATTATTATGCTTTCACTCATTGACTCTCTTTCAAACGCTATCATTGTGGTTTACCTGATTGATCTTACCCCAAACTTCATTATTTGCTATAAATTTTCTCACCAAAATATGTACGATCATTCACCTCCCTCTAAACTAGAACCCTGGTTCCATCTATGAATCTAAGCTCAATTAAACCAAAATGACTTGACAGTCTTGACTAGCCATATTTGAAACCCTAAATAATCTTAATTAATTCTATTACAAACATAACATCCGTTGTCGTAATTTCCAACAGTGTGGGGGGTGGATCTATAATTATCACAAATAAGTCGATTGCTAATAGTGGAGTACTACAACTTATGAAAAATCGATTCCCCCTGAATTGACTTGAAGCAGTACTACAAAAGTTGCCGATTGGACGACGTCATCTGTTAGTTTCGGAAATCCTAAACCAAACTAATCCAAAAGCAAATAAATCAGTGAATCACTTCAATAGCAAGTCCGGAAGAAGCCACAAAATTTGTCTCCAATTTGAAACCCTAAAACCCTAGAAACCCTAGCAGCAGGACCACCAATTCAGCAGCAACCATGGCGAGAAACGAAGAGAAAGCTCAATCGATGCTAAACAGGTTCATAGCAATGAAAGCCGATGAGAAGAAGAAGCCCAAGGAACGGCGTCCATTTCTAGCCTCAGAGTGCCGGGATTTAGCCGAAGCAGATAAATGGAGGCAGCAAATTATGCGGGAAATTGGGCGGAAGGTCGCGGAGATTCAGAACGAAGGGTTAGGGGAACATAGGTTGAGGGACCTTAATGATGAGATTAATAAGTTGATTAGAGAAAAAGGGCATTGGGAACGAAGGATAATTGAGCTTGGTGGACCAAATTACATAAAGAATTCGGCAAAGATGACGGATTTAGATGGGAATATCGTTGATGTTCCGAACCCTGGTGGACGTGGCCCTGGATATAGGTATTTTGGGGCAGCAAAGAAGCTACCTGGTGTTAGGGAGTTGTTTGAGAAGCCACCTGAGTTGCGTAAAAGGCGAACGAGGTAAAAAATATCGAGGTTTTGTTTTCTTCTTTTGGTTTTATTCTAGTTACATGCAGTTGTGCGGGAAAAATGTTAACAAACTTCTTTGAAGCTCAAATTTTTGGATCAAATTGTACTCAGAGAGTTAGTTTGAGCAATCAAATATATTCGAGTAACTAGTAGAAGGCCTAGATCAAAGTTGAAAACCAGTTGAAGGGTTACTTTTGTTACTGGGCTAGTCCTTGAGCAATCACTAGTCTGTTAGTGAATGATGAATTGTGTGGGAACATACCTGCGTGTCTGGTTATTTGTTGTCTGATGATGCAGATGGTCATGAGGTGGCTGTGTGGATATGGATAATTGTGAACATAAGCTTATATGTGCTTTTTATTTTATTTTATTTTTTGGTATGTTGCTGAGAGGGACATTCAATTTTAATTGAAGCAAAATAGGATTAGTGGAACTGTGTAATTGAACCTAGATAGCATGCGAAAAATCGATATGTTATGTTAAGATGGAAAAATCAGATGCTTTTGAGTTGCTAGATGGTAAGTTGGGAAGTGCATACATTTTTTCATAATTAACAAAACATGTTGAAATTTCTTTACAGACCTAATGTTCTCACATGAACGGAATGATGATTTGGCCTTTTTTTTTCCTTGGTGAATTATGACTCAATGGGGTTTGGAAGAATTATTTGTTGAGTTTGGAAAGTCTGTAAATTCAGGAGACTTTCCGCTATAAAGAAGAGATGTTTCATGTATTGTTGACTTGAAAGTTTCCTTATTTGATTGTCCAACTTAATTTAAGTTTTCATTTATTATTATCATGTATGTGTTGTTCATTATCTATATGATTTGTAAAATATATGTGCCTGAGAACGTGCATATCGGATCTGTATATTCCTAGGCTGAGCATATGAGTTTGTTGATTATATTGTTCTTTACAGCTTGGATTTCTTAAGCAACAGGATTGAAATATCTGGTTTTCTTTTGTGTTTGTGGATTTTTTTTTTTGTGGCTGATGATGAGTATTAACCTTTTGCAGGTATGACATTTACAAGAGGATTGATGCAAGTTATTATGGGTATAGGGATGATGAGGATGGGATTTTGGAGAAGTTAGAGGGGCCAGCAGAGGAGAAGATGAGGGCTGCGGCCTTGGCAGATTGGAATGCAGATTTAGAGAAAAAGAAGGAAGCGAGGAGAGGAGTAAAGAGCGGGGAAGTTGCAGAAGCTGGGTTGGCATCTAAGATCTTGTATGAGGAGGTGGAAGATGTAATTGAGGAGGAAAGGAGGATGGAGAGGGAAAGAGAGGAAAAAGAGAAGGAGAAGGAATTTGTGGTACATGTGCCATTACCGGATGACAAGATGATTGAGAGAATGGTGCTAGAAAAGAAGAAGATGGAGCTCTTGAGTAAGTATGCAAGTGATGATTTAGTCGAGGAGCAGAGTGAAGCAAAGGCTATGCTTAATATTCAACGGTAGATGGTATGTTTTGCCATGCCTCTTCCTTTAACATAGTTAGCCGAGGCAACATTTTGTAAAGGATTGGTATAGCAAATCTTAGTAGCTCATGGATTTCTTGTTATCACTGCAATCTTAACTTGTTATAGTACATCAGAAATGATATATGTAACAAGAGTTCCCTTGATTTGGGGTTGGTTCTTTATCTTCTCTTGTTGGAGTCATATGAGCCTTCTAATAATACCATGCTTGCTTTAGCATTCTTGCTGTATTAGAGGAGGAATTTTTCATGTTATAAGTTGTTGAGAGGGGTTTGACAATGAGATAGCTGCATATATATTTGTTTTATTTGACATTTTAGAAAGCTTGCAAAAAAGGATTAATGTTAATTGTTAATTTGGCATAATAAGATTTGTCTGTCTTGGCTAAATATATGAAATTTATTTAGCTGCTCTGGTTTGGAAGTGGTAGGAGTGTGGCTTCATAAGCATTTTTTACTGCCTTTTTTTTCGCAATTTAGAATTTGTAAAGTGTAAGACATCTAAATTGGTTTTACTATGAGTAACCTGGTAGGAAAATTCAATATGAAGTTTATCCAACTACTGCTTTCCATCAAGTTTCATTTCTTTTTTTCAAGATTTTGAAATTCGTGGCTGTTCCCCATTTTTTTTAAATGGCTGTTCCTTTCCTTAAAATAGCTCTAAGTTTGGCTCGATAACAAACAAAAGAAATTATTTGCTATGTAAAAACTGTTGCTATGTCAAAAGGTCCGAGAACTGAGCCTGATGATTGGTTAAAATAATACAACTGCATGGTAATCAGTTTATCACCGCCACGGCATTTGAATTTGATTCTTAATAGAGTAAGAGAAGCATGGGGGGATGGTCTCCCAATAGTGAAGTACAAACTTCTCAAGCATCTAGTTTTATTCTGGGGAACCTTAATGTTTTTGCAATGCGTAGGTGCTTTACTTGCCAATATCCTAAGCATAGTTCCAATTTTTTTCTACTCCATGTACTTGCGTTTATGGGTTCCTTTTTTTTTTTTTTGGTAATGTTATGGCATTACTTTGGTTTTTTGGTCCCAAGAATTTCGCTGTTTTTAAGCTGTTTGGTAGCTCGAGTTGTTTACAGGTAAACATTGTATCCTGACCAAATTGAGGTAACCTGTAACATTCAAGTGTAACTTAACAACAGCTTGTCCTGAATCTGTATATTGGTTTGCTGTTGGAATCTGTCCATGATATTGTTTTCCTTGAATCCAGATTGAGGATCCTTACCTCCTCTCCAGTCTTCATGTTTTTTCACATGATAATATTTGCATATAAGCTTAGAGTGAACAACCAACCACATGATAATATTTTTTCACTGTTTATCTCATTGATCTTTTGCCTTTTTTTCCTCCCTTGTTGCAAGGCTGAGGTTCTTATAGAGACCAATGCAAAGCTTATGATTGATTCGAAAAAACTAAGAAGATCTACAACCACCATTATTAGTTTGCAAAATTGTTTAGTACCTTTCTTTTTGTTTTTCAATTATCTATCATCTTTCCTATTGTAAATTTGGCCACTTCAACAATCAATTTTCTCAAACACTGAAAAACCCAAAACTCAACTGCACCTCCCATTGCCTTGTCCACCAGGATTACCACCACGACTAATTCCTCCAAGCCTCATACTGTTACCAGCTGCTCCATCCTCGATCTCCCTAACAGCCAACCACCTTACTTTACGTTCTCTCTCTCCCCCTCCCTCCCTCTTCTCTCCATTATATTCTGTTTATCTTCTCTTTCGAGCATACTCAGAGAGGGTTCATACAAAAACACAATCCTTGGCATGCAGACAAGTTAGAGAAGCAGCATCTTCAAACCCACAAGTTACTTCTTGGCTTGAAACCTTTATTCCTGTCTCCTACCTTCATGTGAGCTCCCTGCCTGTCACTCATCAGGCCTTTGCCTCCCCCCCCCCCCCCTTCTTTTTCCCATCTGTGGGTTCTTGCTGGGTTCAGTTACATCACCACCTCGAATTTGATGTGGAAGCAGTTGACAATGGTGCCTGGTATGGTTGTTCATGTGCTATATTTTTATGGTCCAGATTTGATTGAATGAACTTTTAGTCTTTGTGCTCTGTGGATGTGATAGGCTTAGGAAATTTGGGCTGGAGAGGAGATATTATTTGTATTGTGTATGTCTGGAATTATTTGTTAGTTCCTGTGTTCATGGGAGAAGTCACAGAACAGTGAGTTGGAATACATAAGAGAGAGGGAAATTGAGACGAATGAGGGTGCAAATGAAATGCTGGCGGTAAAAACTGGTGGGATTTGGGTTTTGGGATTTTATTTTTTGAGACAATAGCTTCATCCAACATTAAGGGGGAGGAGGTTGCAGAATTTTAATCTTAGACTATGTCTACAAGATAAAGATAAGAATTCAATCTCACTGTGGACAAAAGAAAGTGATTCTCAATGCCTTACCTTAAAAATGAAACCAGCTTTTGAACTACTTGAATTGAACAAGGCGCTCCTTTTGTTGGGGGGGGGGGGGGGGTGTTGGAGCCCTTTTTGTAGGAGCCTTCTTCGTATCTCTCCCCGCTTAAATGATTAGTTCCAGCGAGTCTTAATATTTTCCTAATTGCATCAACTGCAGTACCCTGTAGAGCAGTCTCCTCGTCAGTCTTCTAAGGCCTTTCTAAGTAAGCCCTCTCTTATGGTGCCCGAGTACTCTAGGGATCCAATATTGATCTTTAGATACCTAGAAGAACTGCATCTTGCATTTTTGCTGCTGCTGTGCTGTCTTTTAACAATCTAATTCAAGGCAAGATATAAAACTGATAGTCGCTTCAAAATGCCCAAGGTAGTGAGAGTTTGTTGGCCAGTCCCTCCTTTTATTTTGGTTCAAGAACTTCTTAGGAGCTCCTCTGTTCTTATCTAATTTGGTTTTCAAACTGTTCACTTTGGTCCAACACTCTATTAGCGTCTTGATATTGTCATATATCAATTACACGAAAGACTGGAGTCAGTGCTCATTAGTCATCAGAAACAAGACGAGAAGGGGCAAGCACACAGCATGTACAGTGTTTAGTGTTGAGCAATGTATGGTTACTTGATGGGCAGCTATTTACTCTATCTGTAAGCTGCATTGCTGATTTTTTAATGATGTGCACAAAACTAAATTTTTCTTTTTCCTTCCCTCTCTCTTTTACCTTGTCGATTATCTACAGGCAATTAAAAGAATAGCCAGCATAATTTGTTTTTCTGTTGTTCTAAAGGAATTGTTATCTATGCCTTTTTTAGGCAAAAACAACACAAGGATCTGAAAGCATCTCCATGACTTTGATCCTTTAGCTTTAAAAAGTTTTCAGGTGATTTGATTGAAATTTGTCGCAGTAGACATCTGTTTATATCTTGCCACAGATTGTGACAACAGGGTTGACGGATGGTGAGAAAAGGTAGCTGTTTAAATCAATCCTTTCTGCTAAAGCTACAATACTTTTTAATCATTTGTAACTGCTTTGATATTTTAACAGTAAAATCACTCCATTCTGTGGGAAAAAAAATATAAATTGGTTACATGGAGGTTAATCCAAGAATTCTTGATACTTAGACTGCCCTTTTCATGATCTCTCTAATACAAAGATATTGCCCTTGTCATCCCTTCCTATTCTTAAATTATCATCTACATATCTAGTAAAACAGTCAAGGATGAAGCATTTTAGCATATGGTTTTTCCTCATTTGCAAAATATTACAGAACCCAAAAAAGAAATATTTTGTCTTTATTTCTATTGAATCCAATATGAAAGGATACGTTATATTCAACCAGCCTTCTGGGTTGAAAATGCTGAGAAGAAGATCGTAGTTTTTCTCAAATAGATTCATCAGCTGTTGCATGGAAAATAAGCCACTGATAAGTCATCCATTGTAAGTACAGTTTCGGGTTGAAAGGCAGATTCAAGTAACAGCATTTCTTTACTGCTCGGTCTTTTGAATTTAATGGTGGACTAGAACTACATTTACCTGTTCAGGAGTGATTGTAGAATTTTCATACCGTATATCAACCCTCTGTGAGCAAAACATAATAAATGTGGTTAGCATCTTTAATGCAAAGTTCCTGATTGAAGGCCTGCAATTCACTATGGAAAAGGATTTTATTTTATTTTATTTATTTTTGGGAAATAAAAGCAAGTCCAAAAATGATTTATAAACAACAATCACAAGAGCTAATTACTTGAATTCATGGAGAACTGGTTTGCATTTTGTCAGTAAACGAAATTTCAAGATCTAAAATGAGGCTTCAAGAAAATGAACGTTTCAGCAGTACAAAGCAGCCAGAAGAGCAGAACGAAAGCTTAACTGATTTAGAAGCAATCTTGAAAGTTGCTTCAACTTTTAGCTGCCCCCGGAACAAATTGAGACCTTTAGCGCTGAACTCAATCACATTGACTGCTTTCCCCTCCATTTGCAACCAGAAGATGAAAGAGTTTAATAAGATTCTAAAGTGAGAGAATAAGCCCGACTGCCTGAGCAATACTGAACAGTATTGGAGGCTAAAAGATGAATTGTACTTGTTTCTGGTCTATATAATTTTATGGAAGATGAGTGAAAATTTGATACAAGCCCAGAACTGGATAATTCTATTGATGGACAATCTACGAACATGATTTCCTCATCGCACTATTTCTGGCTCAAAGACCAGCAGTACAAGTTCAAAGGCCAAAGATATTATGGGTCTGACAAAAGCTTATTTGGTTTATCGTATTGGTTTCTGAGCGCTTGCATAAACATACGGGCGATGCATGTTGACAGCCTTACCTTTAAGAAATAAACTAATGAACCACCAAAAACAGGAATAGATGAACAAAACATTACCTAGCGATTAAGGCAACCCCTCAACAAGTTGGATTATCTTGCATTTGATCAAGGTATTCCTCTTCTCGTAGTTCAATTAATTGATATAGTTTAAAAATGAAAAAAAAGTTCTTACTGATAAATAATGTAGATATACCTCAACTGTATCAATGTCCTGGAAGAAATCTCCCAAGCTAATGAAGTCTCTCAATCCTAGTTTGGTTCTTTTTGACCCCAGGATGGTGATGGTGCTGTAAACAAGCTTCCAAGTTCCTCCCATCTTCCAAACGATGACAATATCACCAACTTAAGATTCTTGAATACAAAGTTAGACCAGCAACAAGTGCGATTCCTACATGATTCCAACTAGTACAGACCTCACCTTCTCTATATTCATAGTTGGTTCTGGACTTGGATTTTGAGACTCCAGCAGCTCTATCAGTCTTGTAATCTCGGCTTTCTTTTCCGATGAAACTCCGAAAATCCCTCTGTTGATGCCTTGAGTGACATACATTCATTTCAGAAGGTAGGCAACGCAGCGAAGAAAACAATCGACAACTAAGGGATTTCAAGATTCAACTAGAAGTCTCAAAACAGGAGAGCATACCTTGTAGTGCATCATAAAGGGATTGTTTAGTTTGCTGAATTGTCTGCTTCTCATCCTGAACTTCAACTCCAAAACTTTTTTCAGTAGCTTTGGTTGAAACAATGGTTCTTAGTCCAAAGGGATATTCACTAAATCTACTGCAGTTTTTGTGACTTGAGTGAGTGGCTGAGAGAGCTTTGTGAGCTCTCATTATCTTTACGGCACTGCTTGCTATTGGATGAAACAAATTTGGAGCAGATTTTGGAGGGTGGATAAGCTTTGTGGCCATTGCTCCAAATCAGTTTGAATCTTCGTTTTAGCTTCCCGAACCTTTTGAGACACTGGATGGTTTGAGGAAGTAGAACCTTTGGCAGGAGAGTTTTATCTTGCACGGTGTGCCACCGTCCCAACTCTGACTTTTCTATCCATCTGCTCAAAATTTGAGGACTATTACTTTCAGATTGTACCATTAGAAAATTCTGACCCTTATTTTGATGGACAAGTTTTCACGGGCTTTGAAGGCTTTTGTACAACATGTACTTGGGTAGTTGGATTTCATGCACGCCACAGCCCACACCAATGTACCTCTTGATCAGGCTGATTTTCATACCTCTGCATTTGAGGTTGCGTTCTTAAGGAAAAGAAATTTCGAAACTCAAATGGACCTTTGGCTGATTATACTATGACTTTTAAGGTGGCGAATTTGAGCATTGATAATTTTTTTGAACTTCTGACTCTTAATTGATGAAAGGGTAAATTTTATATAAACTGATAGTGTATACACTCTCATCGTTAAATTCATGACTCATGTGTAAAAATTAAATTTCAAATTTAAATTTTGTATAATTGTCATTCATTTAAAACTAACAGTGTATAGCATAAGATTACTCCTGTTAGTATAGAAAAGATTAACCCTAATTGAAAATGCTACACAAGTTGCAATTGCTAATTTGCTGTTAGACTTCATAATCTGACTATTGGCAATATTCTACTTTACACCTACTTCTACTCCTACTTTAGTCTATTCTAAGAGAGGGTCCAACTGGACATATAGGGAGACCGACGGGAACTGAAGCATCATCGAACCAGACAGGTGCACTACACACCCGTCTGAATTTTTTTTTTTTTGGAGAGCCACGTAATGTAACAATTGGCCCACCAAGCAAATTTTACTTTTGATCAGGCAAGTTTTACCCTGCATTTGAAGTTGTGTTCTCAAGGAAAAGAAATTTCGAAACTCATAGGGCTTTGACCGATTATATTATGACTTTTAAGGTGCCAAATTTGAGAATTGATATTTTTTTAACGTCTGACTCTGAATTGAAAGTGCTACACAAGTTGCAACTGCTAATTTGCTGTTAGACTCCATAATCTGAAAAGGAGGAAATCCAGACCATCAATTAATGCAAGCCAAAAGATCATCATCACCTGTCAAATGTCATTGAATTTATTCAAGTCTTCGTCATAACTCAAAGACCAGACTGTTAAATTTATGCACTAAGCCAAGTTTATTCCGATCAAACGAAGCTTTATCGCTGCTAGAGGATTTACTACCAAAATGACAAACGGTATTCAAGATTTAAATTGAGGAGCATCATGCTAAGATTTGTAGGAAGGATCTAAAGGTGCAGTCTTTTTCACGAAAGAAGCTGTAGTGTAACACACGAGACATCAGGTTTTTCTAGCTGGCAAATGCCGTCAGAAGCAAACTTCAAACTGCTGCTTGAGATTTTTCAGATTCTTGCTGCTGTTCCCACTGATTTGGAGTGAGAGCTTTTGTTATAGAGAGAGCATGAATATCTTTCAACTCCTCAGACAATGCAGCATTCACCATTCTGTGCCTCTCGAGTAGCCTTTTCCCTTCAAATTGTTCAGACACAATCTCAACGGTAAACTTCGCACCACATCTGATGAATAAACAATTTTGTCACTGAATAACTAATTCATAAACATATCTCATGAAATTTTTCAAAAGAAAGAAACTTACCCACCAGAGACATCAACTACTTCCTGAAATTAAATTGTCAGACAAATTAAGTTAGAGAAACAATATAATTCACATCTAGGCAAAGAAGAAAGGTGGAAAAAAGGACAAACAAAGCTACTAAATGAAGTTTTTAACTAGACAATGGGAGAGAATCATGCTTTGTGCGCTTGAACACGGCAACTCTTACCAACTTAGCCCTTTTATTAGGAAATGCATGGGAAATTGTGTTTGTAGTGAAGAAGCCTAGCCAAGAATAAATATTTATTTCAGCAGACATGCACTATTACTCATGATGGCCATTCCATGGTTAAGGTGATAAAAATGGTCAAAATAAGCAAAACCTTAACTGCTGGAGTGGCTTAAAACTGGACTCCCACAATTTAAAACCATAAAGATCAGGATAAACACAGAACTGTAGCAACCAAGAAAAAAAAAGTAAGAGCTAATTGTGACCTATTTAAGTAACAAATCTGAAAGTTCCAGTAGGCAGCATGAAAATGGTGGTCCAAAGTATAAGTCAAATACCCCTAAATATCAGAATTTGGGCATCAAGGAGCACATATATGCAGTAAAGCGTGACTTGGGAATTGGAAATGAAATTCATAAAAGTCTTGTAGCTTTTTATTGAAAATTTCTTTATCACCTTTCTTAAAATATATGACCAGAAAATTTAACATCTTTCAAGGGCTACTGGCATTTTGGCTGCATCCCATTTACTTGGCACTCATGTGAGAGTGAGGGAGACATCAAATAACTACATCATAAAGAAAGCCTCAAAATCCCATGCTTTGCAATGAATTCAGCTTCAGATGCTAATGACAAGAAATAGCCTGGTTCAGAATGGAGCTATACACTACAAAGGGTTATCAAATATCATGCGTCGAAGTTATATAACTTCAGGATCTTTTCTAGTTATTTTCTTTGTCTAATTCTGTATTAGTCAAATCCTATTCAAGTGAACCTGATTATCCAAACTTCATTCATCCATCCCCTCAATAGAACAGTTAAAATTCAAGTGCTTCATCCACACCTCAACCATATGTCTCCCATTGGAGTCAAAGACAAGTTCTAAGAACCACATATTTTCCCCTCATCAGTTTTATCTAAGAAGAAGGGGACAAAGATGATAGAGCAGCATTAGATAGTGCAGTGATGAGTTGGAGAAGTTTCGTCTTTCTATTGTTGTTTATACACATTTTCTTCCCAGTCAAGTTAATCTTTTTGGTTTTACAAGCTTTTGTTGTGCTAAAAAGGACTTAGCTAGATCACAATTCAAAATCCACAAATCCACTGCACTGCAACTGGTGACCAATTCACATGCATTCAGGTTTTTCAGTCAACCAAATCCATTTATGATGAATGGATAAAAACTGAGAATGTCACCCTAATCCCCACATCACTGGTCCTAAAGCACTAATGTGCTGAACAAAATACCTTTTCAGAAAGTTCTTCAGAAACAATTGCCAAGCTATGATTTGAGAGTTTTTCACAACATATGAAAGACCGGCTCCTTACACATTTACCACTATATCCAAGCAAAATGAACCTCGTATTAAACACGATAAGAAACGTATGCAAGAACAGAGCTACATCCTTCTGTAATTGATTGCAAAAAGTTAGTGGAATAGTTCGATAATCAGCACCACCTATCCTTTAACAATCATATTAAATTGCATCCTAATTTCTCATACCACGAATCAAACTCGATTAAACCAAAGAGAAAATTGCACAAATCAACATGCCCTTTTAATCAAACTAAAAACTCATTTAAAAATCAGCCCAAAGACCAACCAGTTCCAAATCTCTCTCCGCTTTTCAAGATTAAAGCATCAAAACTAAAAACCCTTTTGGATGCTTGCCTGAAATACTCTATTAACATTCTATCAAAAAGCCAAAAAACCCCCATTTAAGCAATAACCATTTACAACAAAAAAAAATTACACTACGCCATGATGAAATTTAATACATGTTAACTAAAAAAAGATTGAAACTTGGACAGGCATATAAACAGATGCATGCAAATACAGTATAGCATAAATAAAATAGAGATATAAACGGAGAGGCTTACAAGATGAGAAGGGCTGAGTTTGGATTTGAGGGAAGATTCAACCTGCTCTTTCGTGACCCCCATCTTCGTCTTCTCTGTCAATAATAAGCTTTAGCTTAATATTTGCTACACTGCCTACTTTTTCTTTCTTTTTTTAAGGGTTTATAGGGCTAACCGGCTAAGGGCCTAAGGCAGGGGAAGAAATCCAAAAGATGGAAAACATAGAAAACGTAAAGAATATAGAAAGAATCAAAAAGAAACGAGTGGAGCATAAATTTTACTGGTTTCCCTGCTAGATGCGCCCTTCATCGAATATAGCTTCACTTTCCTTTTCCCTTTATTTTATACTCACTTTCTTTCTTTCAGAAAGGCAGGTAGTCTATCATTTTACTATTATATCCATATTTAATGCGCATCTTTATTGGTACTAGGCATTCGACCCCGCGGCTGTCGCGGGGTGCCCATATTATGGTGTTATTGAGTGATGAATAATGTAAAATAAAGTAGAAGAAATTAGAAATAGAGGGTTATTGTTTTGTTGAATATTATAATAGTGATTGTAGAATAAGCAAATATGAGATAGTATACACAGTGAGCATGAGCAAAATACACAAAAATGGAAAAAAGTAAGGAGATTTTTTAAATTTGCTAATAGTTTATGGAGTCAAACGTAAGAAAATTCGGAGTTAATGCAGACTAAAAAGCTGCAACAAAGAAAAATGATTCTGTGCGAAGTAGTAAGTTTTTTGGCAAAAATCATGGGAACAAAACAGATATTCTTAGGTAATTAATAGGGAGGAGAAAATGATAGAAACATAACTTCAATCACAAGGAAAGAAAATAAGTAACTGCAGATTGATTAAGAGTAAACGAGGAAAAGGTCAATGAAGAAATGCAGTAAAGAAAAACAAGGACATACCTGACTGAAGCCGGCGCGAAGCTGAGAATTTGAAACAGGGATAAGGAAAAGCCAATAGAAAATAAAGAGCTAACAGAAAGGCGCAAGAGAAAAGAGAAACATCTCTAAAGCATTATAATAGTTGGTAGTCCGTAGATAAAGAAAACCAAACCAAAGAAACTGACGGTGAAAAGGTTAATGTAGATAGAACGCATAGCCGTGCATCTAACGTGCTAGGTCTGATTGGGGCGTCGGGCCGGGCCGGAGTGGGATTAGTCGGGCCGCCTTTACGGAATTGACCCGGACACCCACTTCGTCGACAAAAAAAAAAAAAAAAAAAGATAGAACGCATAGTCTTCAACTATACAAAGAGTTTGTGGTTTGGTAGAAGGAAGCACGTGCATGCATTAAATATGACTAATGATTGCAAGTCCACTATGACAGTGTAATCTGTGAAAGAACCGAACGAAACAAGCATATCTCTATCTTTAAGTGCATGACATGAACTGTAACTACAGATGTAACTTCTAATCTGTAACCACGTAAGATAAATTTTGCGCCACGTAACCTTTAATCACCAGGGAACAACCACGTAAAATTTGATAGCATGCGGTGGCATCGTAGAATAATTGCTATATATTTTGCTAAAAATATCTTAAAACGCAAAAGCTTTAAATTAATAATTGAGTAGTTAATATTAAAATGCAAAAGCTTTAAATTAATAATATTAGATACACAAAAAATTTGTCTCGATATATTTTTTTTCAGAAAAATCAATATTTTTTTTAACATATATATTTTGCTGAACATGCACATATATAAAAAGGCACACAACTAATTATCACTTTGTCCTAAACACATTTATGTTATGCTATTCAAACTTAAAACGCAAGAGCTTTAATTTGGTAATTGAGTAGTTAACAAATATTATCGAAGTAACATTTTTGAAGTAGAGGGAAATTATCCGATATTTTTAAAAACAATTGATTGTATTAATGGAACCTAATACAAAACGGGACAATTGATTTATATTTATTAGATATGCACATATTGGAATAAGATGAGAGAATAAGATGAGAAAATAGAATATGAGCACAACAGCAAAAGGAGACAATTAACTTGTAACTGGAGCTTGACGGCAAGCTTTAAATTAACAATTGAGTAGTTAATATTAAAACACAACAGCTTTAAATTAATAATATTAGATACACACAGAATTTGTGTCCATATATATATTTTGCCGAACATGCACATACAAATATTATCAATCTTAAACGCAAAAGCTTTAATTAGCTTTAATTTAATAATTGAGCAGTTAACATATATTATCGATGTAACTACTCAATCTTAAAACGCAAAAGCTTTAATTTAATAATTGAGTATTTTAGTGTAATATTTTTTGAATTTTACTTACAAACATTTATGTTTTTAACATAAATTAAATGATTCAAAGTAAAATGTCCATAAATAGCTAGTACTTTGTTCATGTAATGGAGAAAACCAATAAAGAGCCGATATGCTATGGGCAATTTCTTTTTTTACTTTTACATATTTAATTTATGTTAAATACAAAACCTATGAGTTTCCCTTTCGTAAAAATATTAGTGTAACACTTTTCCAATTTTAGTTACAAACATTTATGTATTTTACACAAATTAAATAATTTAGAGTAAAATGCCCATAAATAACTAATATTTTGTTCATGTAATGCAAAAAACCCATAAAAAGCTAGTATGTTATAGGCAATATCTTTTTTACTTTCACACATTTAATTTATGTTAAGCACAAAATCTATCAGTTTCCTTTTCTTAAAAATATGAGTGTAACACTTTTTCAATTTTAGTTATAAATATTTATGTATTTAACATAAATTAAATGATTCTCTTTTGTATTTAACATATTGGGAGCAGAGGCCATTGACGGCTACATATTGGACCATAGGACAAAGATGGACAAATCGAACCGCCAAATTAATGCAAAAAATCCATAAAGAGCTGGTATGTTATAGGCAATATCTTCCATTTGTTTATTAATTATATGTACGTGTATTTTATATTGGAACATGTGTAAAGATTTGTAATATAATTTTGTAATGTAGTATGGATTTGTCATATTTTATATTATTTTGAATGATTATGATTTTGATATGTTTTTCTATTGGTAAAGTAAGTAATTGTTTTGCACTTTTTAATTTTTTTTGGTATTTTATTGTTTACAGTATATTTATGTTTTGTCTAATTGTGATTTGATTATTGGTTCTAATTAATTTTATGCTAGTGAAAGTTGTGAGAGTGGATTAATTGAAGGATTTCTTAATGTGTATGATGGTATAATTTGAGGTGTATTATTCTAGGTTGTGTTGATTTTTGTAATATTTAGTATTGATTAGTAATGTGTAAATTGTATAAATTTTTTAATTGTTTGTTGCTGGTACTATTTAACCTGTGAAGAGTAATTTGGCAGCCAAAGTTGCTGATTTTGTTTGCATATCATATATATATTTTTTGCTATATATGGATGGATATAGTGGTATTTTTCTTATGTCCGAAACCCAAACATAGTGGACCAACATAATAAGGTGGCAGACCAGAAAAGATTTCGCAAAAACCGTGAGAGGTCCAATAAATCTGGGCAGACATATGCAGCAGGCAACGGGCCAACCACTAAAAATATTATTTGCAATAAAAAGACAAAAAAGGCCAAAATCTATAGAGAAACAACAACGAAACCAGTGTAAAAGGGTAAAATTGGAATAAGGCGACCAAAATTTAGAACCTATGGCCGACAAGCATGAAACAGAGATGACCCCACAATGAGTTCCATCACACCTACAAAGACAAATGAGGACAAAATCAACCCTCAAATTACAAAATAACCAGTGGAAATCACTGTTGCCAACCCTTCGGCGCTTTATGTAGTTAGAGATATATGCTACTCCATGAGTCAGGTATTCTAGTTGCAATAATAAATATAAGGTCGGTCAAAGATATATTTCAGGTGTTATATTATTTAAAAATATAAGATAAATTAGAAAAAATAAATAAATACAAAAGAGGGTAGATAAGATTAAATAGAAAAATTATATAAATGTAAGGGAGAATAACAATTGTTTGTATGTGTGTGTCTATATATATATAATAGATTAGGTGAATGATAAGTGTGTTACCGAACCCTCTAAGGACACTTGTTAGAAAAATCCGTAAATATAACACTTAAACTAGTACTACTCGAGAGGTATATCAAGAAATTAAGAAGCAATAATGAATGTTTTAACTACTTCAACTGTACAAAGTAGAAGTAGGCCTGTCTTTGTGGAACAGAAGGAGTAAATAATCCAAATAATTGAATTTTGAGGGTTTTCTTATTTCTACTAAAAAAAGGATCATTTTTTCTTACTGGTGCTACGGAAAAAAAAAATCGGTGCCTTAGTTGTATTGTTAATTTGAGACTCCTCTCAGTTGCAATTTTGAGTATCCATTAGCCAAGCCTTTAAGATATTATTCCCTTCATCCCATTGAAAGTGTTATATTTTCTATTTTGAAATGTTCCAAAATATTTGTCACATTGAGAAAGTTAACAATTTTTAATTTTTTTCTTTTAATATAGTTCCTTCCTTTAATCATATACATGTCATCATTTAAATTCAAAATTTGAATATGTGAGAGTAAAATTAAAAAGAAAAATACAAACATCACAATCAAATCGCTATTTTTAAACAGTTAAATTCTTGAAATGTAACAAAATAGTTGGGACGAAAGGAGTAATGAATAACGGTTGCAGATGGACTGGTTTTGACTCAGAGTGAATGGGTTTAGAAAGCGTGGTGGGATGATTTAAGCCCATATTCTTCATGGGTCTTGGGGGTGTCTTGGCCAACCAATTTTACATGCACTACAGCCCAACGGGCACCAATTCTGTTGCTGTTTAATTTAACCTGTGTGTGCTCCTTTTTGAGACTTGCTTTAACAGGTCCGATTCTCATTTTCTCCCTCCCAAGGTTTAAAATTTTTTAGCACCTAAAAATTTTTCTTTCAACAAGGTAAAAAGAAAAAGTGATTTTGTCCATGGCAAGTGATTAACTTTTTATTCTTTTTTTTTGCCTCACAAATCTTTTTCTTAGTTAATTCTGTTATATCGAATTTAACGTGCGTCACACGCAAAGGTAATTTGGACAAGTATTTGTTACCATTTTGCATGAAGTTTTTTGTGTCGATGGGTTGAATTTGTTATATTGAAACTCAATATAAAAGAAAGCAAACATGATGATATTTGAAGCCTTAAGGGTACCAATTGAAATTGTAAAAAAAACCTCAAGGGAAACTTGCTGAATTTTTTCCTTTTGTAAATTGAAGATATAATATCATGGATTGAGTTTTACCAAAGTTTGAGGGAATCTATTTATGCAAGCAAAGGGGCTTTACATTCATTCTAGTGATTGAAAAGTGCAATTTTCATGGGATTTTTAATGCATTGAAGCAAAATTAAATTTCAAATTTGAAAAAGTATAAATTAAAAAATACAACGGGTTATGGTAGATTCAAGGGGGAGCATCAAAACTTCAAATGAAATTAATGTAAAAATAAATAAATAAATAAATAAACTTCCAATGAAATTCAGACTAAAAAATAAGCTCTTGTAACATCAGAGTATGGTTCTTGAAAATTAAATCCTTAAACCCCTCATCAAAAGGTTAATCACTATACCTAAAAGGTTGTCTAAAGGTTATTAAACACTTTTGGATCCGTGATTGTGCTACCAAATTTTCACCAAACATATTGAAAATTTGTGTTAGGGGCAAAGTTTGAACCAATTTAGCTTCACAGTGTATATTTATTGCCATAATTACATGTGACACTTAGATCAATGAAGGTAATTAGTTCAATCTTTAGTTGACAAATCACATTCAATAACTACAAGGGGTTTTAAGAAGTTAAAAACCAAAAGAAGCAGCATGTATTGTTAATAATACCAAAAAATGAAGAAAAAAAAAAAGTCTTTGGTATAATATGACAGTGCCATACATCATTTTCTCATTTATTTTTTCCATCAATCCTTACAGATTAGTTACACGGATGGAAATTGTAGAAAATATTGTTGGGAAAGATATTTTGCCCTATCTTTTCACTTCTTAGAAATTAAGATCTTACATCAGCTTCGCCATACTTCAGAAAGGGCCATGAGAAAACTTGGATCAAAATTCAATGATCAATCTTATGAGGACTTATTGTTTATAATCCTATTTCAATTCAAACAAGATTTACTTAGTAAAACAAAAAAAAAATTCTGTATCTGAAAATGGTGACTTTAAATTTATCATTTCAAGTAGCAACTCCGGAGTTGCTCTTCAGATGGCCATTTTAAATCACTTAGATTCATCATATTAATGCCAATTTTTTCCCATCACATTGCACTTAACACCTTAAAAGCTGATGAGACATTAAAATTTCCAAATCCCTCAAATTCTCTGAGTTTCTTTGCTCAATTTTTATGGGTTTGCAATAACGTAGATAAATGTATATAAAATAACATATACGAGTATTTTCTTTCAAAAAATATACACCTACTCCGACAAAAGTATAAAGCTAAATTTGGACAATTGGCTTCTTCCTCACAACACTATTGTAAGTTATCCCAGAATCCATGTTCAATTTTATAACTGCTTGTGAGTTATGTGGTCTTAAGTATTGCTAAATAGCATTGCACTAGGAAGGTGGAACTTTAAAGTCACTAAGTGGAGTAACAACTTTAAAGTTGCTAATTGAAGTAGTGACTTTAAAGGCATTGTGTGATATAGGAATTGCCAATGAAAATAGGGTTTTTTTTTTTTGTAAAAGTATATGGTTTTCTTGATTGATTAAGAGTGTTCAATTCTCTTTACCTCACACTTTATGCCTTTCTTTCTTTGTCCTTATCCTTGACCAAAGTTAAAAAAAAATCATGCTTCAGAAGAATGAACAACAATCACAATTATCATGTAATAATTTCCTTGGCACTTTCAATGGGAATGTCAAAATCCCTATTATAGTTGTCAAAAGGAAAAGTGAGGTAAAGAAGCCTCACAAATTGGCTGGTCACAATCAAAACAGCCCTCACAAATTGAAATTGTACCGTGTTGGAAATATCTAAGGACAGCCATCACAAGTTGCACTTCTGGTGGTAGAAAAGAAGGGGCCAAAGATAATTACTTCACTGTTTGGCAACATGGAAATTGAAAATGACACCTTAAGGCTTTAGATTATGAATTTCCAAAACCATTTCTATAAAGATAGCTCAAATGATTAGTCCAGCCCTTTTTCTGTCCAGGCTATGATGGCTTTTGGAGAATTTGTTAAAGTCAATGGTTGGATTTGATCAAATTCATTGGACCCAAATACCAGCTGCTTCGGGCCTCCAAGCATAATACATGAACGCGTTAAAAAAAGAGTAAATCTTATATACACTAACAGTGTATACACTGTGACGGTTAAATGCACGATACATGTATAAATTTGGATTTCAAATTCAAATTCAGATTATATATCATTCATCCAATTGAGTAAGTATATATATTGTTAGTGTATAGAATATTAATTCTAAAAAAAGACGCAAGAAAAATTAATGTGCAGCCTTTACCTTTTTTTTCTCCGATAAAATGATATTCACGTACTCTTGTCATCTTAATTTTTATTGCGTCTTTGGACAATTTAATGTAGTGAGGATCTGTGGTTATCAAATAGAGGTATGTAAATAACATTTCTTTTTGGACAAAAAATCTAGAAAGTCCCGAACTACTAAGCTCGAACGCTTTCAACCCTCCAACTAATATTCGTACATTTTTTAATCCTTTAATTTATGATAATGTATATTTCTAATCCTTTCGTCAATTTCAACCATTATTTCTATCAAAATCCATCTCAAAATGATGTAGTTTTTATTATCTTCAGTCCTCTAATCATGTTTAATCACCTCTATAATTACTAACCGCCCTTCAATGGACTTTGATTGTCGTTGACTAATGACTGATCACTATGTTAGTGTTGTCAAATTTAGATAAAATTACACTTCTAGACTCTATTTTTCACTTGTATTCCAAATTTGAACTTAGATTTCTATGAATTTCACTAGTTATGAGTACATTTCTGCTTGTATATTGTGCATGGTGTAGTTTTTATTGTTTTTAATGACTCAAATGGATAAAAAGGTCAAAGGTGTATGCTTTTAAGAATTGGAGGGCCAAAAAATACACAAATAATAGTTCGAGGGCTAAAAATATACCAATTCAATAGTTTGAGAGCCAAATAGATAATTTGTCGTTTCTTTTTTTTTTTTTTTTAAATTAAGAGCGCTGGAGATGGTAAATTGTACACGCTACAATTTTTGTTGATGAAATAACTTGTACATGCTGTTAGTTCAAAAGGTTCTTCAAACAAAGCTACTCCTGCTTAACTAAAGCTTGTAATATGATTTTTTCATTCAAACGGTAAGTACTATTATAGATCTAAACTAGTCCATATAAAGGAATGATATCAGAAACCCCCCTTGAGGTATCTTCTAATATCAGTTAGAACTCTTGAGATTTTGAAAATATTAATTACCTTCCCTAGTAGTTGCAAAATGACTATGTTAACCCTCATTTGATAAATAATTCAAGTGACAAATAAATGGAGTTCAAAAAAAGGTCACTTTCTTCTCTTTCTCCGACATTCTCTCTTACTCAATTTTTTTAGATGACTATGCAATTATTTATTTTTAAATTATAGTAAATTCAATTTTATTTATCTTTTTACTTTTTCTGATTGTGATAGAGTGAAGTATGATTTTTTGGTTTATTTTGAGTTGATTTTTATAATGATTACTACAACTTAAAGGCTTGGGTCACGAGTTGAGACGAAATTGAGAAAAAAAACATAAGGTTCATAACAAATCAACTTTGAGCATATACAATTAAAATTATGCTAGTGTATTTATTTACAAATATCTATTTTATTTTTCAAATTTATATTGTCATGGTCTATAGATTTGTGATATAGTGGTACTGCTAGAGATTGTTTTTCAGGTGGTGGATTTTCTTGGAGCATTAGTGGTTATGAAGTATTTTTATTTAGCAAAATGAGCGAAAGGATAATTTAGAAATTTTAAAAATTTTATTAGACAAACAACAAGAGTAAAGAAGGTAAATGATGTTTTTAAAACCTTAAAACTGTCCGGTGATATTAAGAGGGACCTGATATTATCCCTTGTCCGTATAAAAGGCAATTTAGAATAAAAATGTAAACAAATTAGTCTCTATCGGATGCCATACCAAAATAGATCAAAGACTATTATGGTAATTGGCAAACCAAAAGTGTGAAAAGAAGCAAAGCTCCAAAGGCAAAATTGCGGCCATGTGGGCCAAGTTATTATCTCCCACCCCAAACAATGACAATCCTACAAATCTCAACTTGACATAAAATACTCTCAAAGTTTCATGACACACCAATTTTTATTACAACTACTACAATGTAAGAAGATATGTATGACAAATCTCCCTCTCATCATCTCATCTCTATCTTCCACATGTAGATTAGATTAGATGCCTCCACAATGACCCCAAGTGTTAAAATCAAAGCAAAATTATCTTCATTCCAACTTCTTCTTTTCATCTTTCTTTCTTTCTTTCTTTCCCTTTCCACCCTTTTTGACCTCACACCCTTTCCCAACACTCCATAACTTTATATTCCTAGTTGTCTTCCCCCTAATAGTAATAGATTGATTTGAATGGACTCCACCAACAATATCCCAATTACCGCCCCACCCCACCAAAAAAAAAAATTGCAAATTGCAAATTGCCTAGCCGTCAATATTTAATTGCTTAGTAAGAAAAGTCAAAGTAAAAGTGAAAATGAAAAATTCAACTTTTTACCACTCCAACCAACCATTTCTTGACATATCATCAATCCTATCTACCATGACCCCACACGTGAACCTTGCCTCTTGAGTCTTTATCTCTTTTCCCAAACCCTAATAAAATCATCTCTCCTTCACTTTCACTTCACCAGAAAAAAAAGAAAAAAAAAAGGGAATTTTTTTTTAAAGAGCAAAAGGGGGAAAAAGTGGCTAAATAGTAAATTGGGTGAGAAGCTTAAAACTTTACTAAACCCATAAATATCAAAACAAAGCCCATTAGAGAAAAACAACCTAAAGTTTTTACCTTTCATAAAACTACCCATCTCAAGTGAAGTCATGCTAGATAATTCTGGCGGAGCCGGTGGCGGTGGGGGTGGGAGTGGGGCAGCCCTTTTGGAGGCTGCGGCGGAGGTGATGGTTGGGGCGGAAAATGGCGGTGGAGCAGGAGAAGGAGGAGGAGGAGGAGGAGAGGAGGAGGAGAGAGGAAAAGGGGAAGGAGGAAATAGGTGGCCACGTGAAGAAACTTTAGCTTTGCTGAAGATAAGGGCTGATATGGACCTTGCATTTCGGGACTCCACTGTCAAAGCTCCTCTTTGGGATGAAGTTTCCAGGTATGCTACTGTAATCTTCCGTCACTGGTTTCAAGATTTTTGGATTTGTTTGATGTGTTGGATTGGTAGAAGCTTAGTTTTAGATGGGATGCTTTCCTCATTTCGCCAGCTGAAAAGCTGTGAACTTTTGAATGGGATGGGAGAGTTTATGGTTCAAATTCAATTGGGTTTTGTTAGATTCGATGTTTTTGTTTGATTTTGATAATTGGGTTGGTGTTTTGCTGCTTAAAACGTGTTAATTTAATCATTGAATTGTTCTGGGGTTTATCAGTGTGTGAAAGTGCCTGACTGAATTGGATGTTTGTTATTTTAACATGTACTTTGATGGTGGAAGAGTTTTTTTTGGCTTGAGTTTGATTATTGAATTAGAAGTTGGATTGCGTGTCCAAATGGATTTATGGATCTTTTGGTGGACAGGAAATTAGGTGAGCTTGGATATCATCGAAGTGCTAGGAAATGCAAGGAGAAGTTTGAGAATATATTTAAGTACCATAAAAGAACGAAAGAATGTCGATCTGGCCGGCAGAACGGGAAAAATTATAGATTCTTTGAGCAATTAGAGAGGTTTGATAACCAACCCTCACTTCCATCGCCTCCTTTAAGCCAAATCCAAACTCATGTGGCGGAAACAACAAAGACAACCACCATAGCAGCGCCAACAATCATAAAAGTCACAAGTGGAAGTCTTGATTCTATGGTGCCTCATCCAAGCGAAAATCCGAATATGGAATTCGTGACTCCGTCAACGTCAACAACCTCCTCATCAGGGAGGGAGTCAGAAGGAAGCGTTAAGAAAAAGAGGAAATTATCTGATTATTTTGAGAAGTTAATGAAAGAAATATTGGAGAAGCAAGAGAATTTACAGAACCAGCTTCTAGCGGCACTGGAAAAGTGTGAGAGGGATCGGATAGCAAGGGAAGAAGCATGGAGGCTGCAACAGATGGATCGAATAAGAAAAGAACAAGAATATTTAGCCAATGAGCGAGCAATTTCTGCAGCAAGAGATGCAACTGTCATGGCTTTCTTGCAAAAGATCTCGGAGCAAGCAATTCCTGGGCAGTTTGCTGAGGCCGCAACTCCAATATCTGAGAAACATCCGGACAAACAGCAAGTGCAGACTCCAGGTCCTTTTACACCTGGGACCATTGAGAATCAAGAGTTAGGCACTAGTATTGGCAGACAAGAGGATATGTTCGATGTTGACAAACGAGGGAATGGTTTTGGTGAAAGTTCCATTCAGGCAACTACATCAAGATGGCCTAAAGCAGAAGTTGAAGCTTTGGTTAGGCTTAGAACCAATCTTGGCATGCAATTCCAAGATAATGGACTCAAAGGGCCTCTGTGGGAGGAGATCTCTTCTGCTATGAAGAAGCTTGGATATGATAGAAGTGCCAAGAGATGCAAAGAAAAGTGGGAGAATATAAATAAATATTACAAGAGGGTAAGGGAGAGCCATAAGCGGAGGCCAGAAAGTTCAAAAACATGTCCCTATTTCCATTTGCTCGAGTCTATCTATGAAAAAAAGTCTAAAGGAGTTGAACAGAATTCCGAGTGGTCTGGTAATAATCTAGAACCAGAACACATCTTAATGCAAATGATGGGGCAGCAAGAGCAGCAGCCTCAGCAGCATCAACAATTAACAGAAGATGGTGGGAGCGAGAATGCCGATGAAAATAGAGAAGATGATGCTATGGAAGAGGAAGAAGAGAATGACAATGGAGATGGTTACGAGCTTGTGGCTAATCATCCATCCTCAGTTGCATCAATGGAGTGAACGAGAAAGATGATTTAGCTTTTCTCATTAAAGCTGAAGTAGGCGTGCATAAGTTGAGGGGCGGGTCACATAATGAGTTGTTCTCCACTCTTTTTTGAGACACAGTGTGTAAATCATGCCTACTCCAATGCCCATTATGGGGAATTACTTCTTTATAGATATGTATATTTGTGTCATTTTCTTTAGCGTAAATAGTGACACAGCTGAGAATATGATTAGGAGCTACAATCATCAGTATTTCACTGAGTGCTAATGCAGTTTTGTTCCTGAATTTTACATTGTATGTCTTGTAATAGAGAAGTTGAGAGTTGATTGTTGATGTTTCTTTCTACTATTTAATAAACTAGGTGGCCAAGCATCATTGGTTAATACATGTTTCAGTCAATGGTTGATGTGGTACCCCATCTTTTGTTCAAGCATGCTGTGTATTACTTTGTCCGCTCATGTGTATCTCAAGTTGCTATAAATATACAAACAGTAGTATGATTTTGGAGATAAGAGTATGAAGCAAGGAGCAAGAATATCAGAAATTACACTCTTGTTACCTGAAGAGTAGACTGGGAATTTGAGAAGGTTGGGCTTTTGATGTCTGTATCAAAGAAGTAGATTGGACAGCAATTACAGGACCTAGAGAGGTGGTTCTTGGAGAGTTACAGCAATGTTAAAAAAAGATTCCAGCAACATATGATTCCATTGAGTGTCTCAAGCCTATCTGATGAAGTGGGGAGCTAAAAACCATCTGAAATTAGTGGGGTTGAATGAAAAAATGAGTGCTACATTCTACATTTGGTTTTTGAAATTGAATGTGTGAGCTATCAAGTTTTGTTATTTTACTACTCGGCCAAAACTTTCACATGAATGGAATTAAAATTGAAATAAATTCTTCATTGAAATTTCTGGTATGAAGTTTGAAATCAATGATTTTCTTCCATTGCAAGAATAAAACGCAATCAGTCGACAAATTAGAGGTTCACACGAAAGATAGGGAGAAAGAAAAAAAAAAAAACTTTGAATTTGGTTTTAGCTATCTGTTGATGCAATTGTATCAAAAGAAACGAACAGCATGGAGTCATGGAGACAAAAAAATCATATGGGTCATAAAATATACTTGATGAATTTAAAGTTCAACAACTTGGATGTCCCATTCCCCAAAAATCGGCAGCCCTTCGTGACCAGATCGATTTTCTTTTTCAGATTTGCTGAATTATGCGGTCAAATCATGTGGATTGCGAATGTATTCACAAGGTGTAAACATTAAGATAACAATATTTTTTCTTTTTGTGCGGCTCAGGACATTTAAGGACATCACAGACATGTTAAAAACCCTTAAAATAGCAATATATGGACTAAGATAATAACATATAAAAATAGAACAAAGAAATTGTTAGTGGCACTGTTATATTTGTCAATAACACTTTTATCAATTTTTGTAGTCAGGTGAAAAATTTCACAAATAGCCATAATTTTAGTTAAACTTAAAACCATCCACTTTCTCCATGTTACAATTCGATGAAATATAGAGCTATGCTTGTCTTTTCATATAAATGAAAAAGGGTCAAAGAGAGTGCTAACATCACCTCCATTTAGTATGAGAAAGCAAGAAAGTGGAGAGGAAAGGAAGTGGAAAATGAATTATTATACAAGAATAAAAATCCATCAACTATTGGACTGTTATACTGCCAATCAAGTGTGTATATGCAAAATTTGATTAATGGTGACAGGAGAATTGAGAATTGAAGATAAAGTGCTTGAATGAAAAGTTCTTCATCTTCATCATACTATTGCAGCAATAGTCTATTGCTTACATGCATTTTAGAAACAAATTCAGTCAACCACTATATATGTTACGTTAAATTACCCTATAAAATCCTTCTTTTCTCGCAGGGAAAAAGAGAAAAAGAAGACAGTCATTCTTTGCCATAATTCTTGCATTTCAGTTGAAACTAAGAAAAGTTGAATGATAAACATCTAAGTAGCAAACAAGAAATTAAATAAAGAAATAGCAGCTTTAAAAACTGGGGTTAGAGCTTATACAACTAGGATTTCTGCATGTCTGTGATAAAAACAAGGAATTGGCCAGTCCAGTAACTAGTAAATGAGAGTCATTTAAGATCATTTGCAAATCATTCTTTATTGTCATGGGAAATGAATCTCCTTTCTAAGCAAGCATGAAATAGGGATCTAGGCCACACCTGCTAACCGTGAGTGAAGAATGGACTTAACTCGAAATTTGGCATTTCCTCTTGTTTCCAGTGCTATCTGTTTTGAAGCCGTTATGGCCTTGGAAATTGCTAGTTTTCCTGGTGATGGAGATGGATTTCTATATATAACTCTTGTAGTTACATAGGTCCATATCACTATCAAGAACAAAAAATGGCACTGCTGGCTGCACTGTTAGCAACTGTTTTATGCCTGAGTTCTCAAATTAAGGCACAACTAGTAGTGGGATTCTACAACAGTAGATGTCCTCGCGCAGAATCAATCATATGGGAAGAAGTCCTCAAAGCCTTTCTCAAAGATAAAGGAATTGCTCCTGGTCTCGTCAGAGCTCATTTCCACGATTGCTTTGTTCGGGTAATGCCTCCCAAGTGATAAGTTTTTTTCAAGGAAACTAGTTTGTTTCAGGTTTTCATCTTGTCACAAAAGTATGCGAAGTGTATGACATAAACAAGCAATTAGTACTAATTTAATAAGGCTTTCAGGGTTGCGATGGCTCCTTATTCATTGATTCAACACCAACAAACGTAGCAGAGAAGGACGGTCCTCCAAATGGCATCACTCTTCGCGGTCTGGAAGTAGTTGACAATGCCAAGGCCAGACTTGAAGCAGAATGCAAAGGAGTTGTGTCCTGTGCTGATATATTAGCATATGCAGCCAGCGACTCTGTAGTGATTGTGAGTGAAACACCAATAATGTCTGAAGAAGTTGATACATGAGAAAATTGTTAAATTGGATGCTACCACATACTGATTTGTTCGACTAGAAAATGAAAAGCACTTCTTGTTTTGTCTGGGAATATTATGCAGACTGGAGGCCGCGGATGGGGTGTTCCAGCAGGCAGGCGAGATGGACGTATCTCACGTGCTGCAGAGACTATAGACATTCCTGGACCCTTTCAGAATTTAGATCAAATCACTCAGGCTTTTGCTAAGAAGAATATGACCCAAGATGAGATGATTGCACTTTCAGGTGAAGCTGAAGTCTGAATTCTGATTTATTTTGGTTTTGCATAATCTATTTGTTCATAAGTAACATGCTAAGAATTTTGTTTGTGTACAGGGGCACATACAATTGGTCGCTCTCATTGCACATCATTCAGCAATAGGTTATACGATTTCAGCCCAGCAAACAGTCAAGATCCGAGCTTGGACCGCTTCTTGGCTGCACTACTGAAGATACAATGCCCTCAAGGCCCTCAAGGAGATGTTGATCCTAACTTGGTGGTGCCGATGAACAGGAGTCCAGCTCTTTTCGAGAATAGCTATTACAGGGACATCTTGGCACACCGTGTTGTTCTCACATCCGACCAGACCCTCATCACCAGTCCAGAGAGTCTTTCAGAAGTCAGAGAATATGCATTCAACGAGCGAGAATGGCAGGAAGATTTTGCTGATGCAATGGTAAAGATGAGTCAGATTGAGGTTCTTACTGGAACTGCTGGAGAAATTCGATCCAACTGCAGGGTCATAAATCCTTAAAGCTTTGATCTTGACCTCAACTGCCAAAACCCTCCACCGTAAACATGTCAGGGGATATCCATTTATCAGGATTTAGCAAGAAGTTATTTTCATTTCTAATTGGACCCTTTTGTTTGATTGAATTACTATCATTTCACATAGCAAGGAGAAGAAGGTGTGTTTCTTGGAGCCTTCAGGAGGGAGAAAACATAATGAGAATAAAAAAAAAGAAGTTTCTATACTTTGTTATATTCTGAATTGCGCCTCCAACTGCAGCCTGCTTCCTAGTTCATTTCATTTCTCCAAGTAACAAGAGTGCTTTTTCTTCTCCCCTACCATTCCTCCCACTCATTGATTTTTTTTTTTTTTTTTTTCATTTCATGAAATCTCGACTGCATCTGGCATCAAAATCATGCTGTATCAGGTAATCTTTCATTAACAGATCCCCCTGGAAAGATGAAAAAAGTCCCATTCATCATCATCTCAGTTAATTGATCTAAATTCTTAGGCTCCTTTGTACTGATGCAACCATTCAGGGAACTCTGTCACTTGCAGAGCATAGGGCTGAAATGGCAAAGATGAAAGTGATTTGACTGCCAAATTGTAACTTGCCTATAAAATTTTGAACTTGCTATACAATTTTGACTTCTTAGAAGAACTTCAGCTATTTGCCAATGGAAATGGAAAACAAAGAAGTCAGCCATGCATTGCAAAATTGTAACAACAGTGGAAGTGACTTATGGCCAAAAATGTAACAACAGTGGAACTGAGTAATCAGTCCTTAAACAAAATGCCTGTTGGGTTTTACAGCATAGACTACTAGACAATACTTAGGGTTGAAAAAAATAGCTCACTAAGATTTGTATTGAGGGGTGGAAATCAGCTTTTATTCTTCATTCATTGAGTAACTATTTATAATGTTCACAAGTAACAAACTAACATAATCTCCAACTAACAATTCTCCATAAAAATCTCAATAAAACTACTTGCTAACAAATTATCATAGTCTTATACTTAATAAATTTTACTAACAAAAATATTTGTTAACAATTCAACATGATTTTCTATTAACAAATATCTTAACAACTATATTTATTCAACAACTACCTAAATTATTCTAATAATAAAAGAATCTGGAAAAAGCTAAGAAGTGACATGTCTTAGCATTACTCCTTGCTACTTTTGCAATAGGTCCCCAATATTATTTTTTTTGACGAATCCTTTGTAAAAATGTTTGCAAGCTAATGAACTATTCTTTGGATTTATTGGACCAAACTTCAAAATCAGTGATAATATCCTTGACGTATCTAAATAATTTCTATGTATATAGTTTGAATAAGAAATTCGCAGCCTACAAAATAATTATTATGAGAGACAAAACAATCCTTGAAATTTTTTTATGGCTATTCGATAATTTGTCACCACCTTCATCTTTAGATATCTTTTCATGAATCTTCACAACATAAACTCTTTTGACTGGCTTATCAATGATCACTTTCTGAATTTTATCAATTTCTAAATTTTTGGGGTCACCGTACTATACCTTAGAATTGTCAATTTTTGACAAATTCAAAGAAAAATTTCTTCCTCTCATTTTTACTGAGAGAAGCTCATGGATCATAGATAACACAAGTTCTATTTTTGATGATGATAGAATAATTCCTCTCCAACAACTGTCCAATATTCAACAAATTTTGATTAATTTTAGATATACATAAAACATACATCAAAAATAATTTTGGTACATGAACCATAATTAACAGCAACACTACATCTGCCTTTCACATCAATATAACCTTTTCTTCCAATTCTGTTTTTGGAGATATGTGATTTGTCAAGATTTCAAAATATCGATTCATCATATCCCATGCAATGAGTGTAACCACTAACCACCAACTATTAACCAAGCTTTAGCACTGGAATTGTTGCTTGCAAAATAAGTAGCCACAAAAAATTGGTCCTCCTTTTGTTGACAACCATCCAAGCTTATGTGTCCTCCTAAAATTCAAGATTTGCATTTGCCTTGTTCTATTATTGCCTTAGAAAGTCACTTTGAAAGCATCTCAAGCTTTCTTTGCAATTTTCACAAGCCATAAGTATTTAGTTTTACACCGGAAAAGGGATCCTTCACTCACTCTCAAGAAAGACACACACAATCCCTTAAGGCTTAGACTCTTGATTCTACTTTATTGGAATTTAGGGTAGAAACAACACTAAGTCTTAGACTTAGTGTTGCAACACAATAGTTGAGTAACACTTGCATTGTGGGGTGAAATTGAGCTTTTGTTCCTCATTCATCAAATCACCATTTATAGTGTTTACAAACAACAAACTAACATAATTTTTAGTTAACAATTCTTCATAAAAATCTCAACAAAACTACTTACCAGCAAATTAAGATAATCTTCTACTTAACAAATCTTAGCAAAAATATTTGTTAATAACTCAACATGATTTTCTGTTAATAAATATTCTAACAACTAATATTTATTCAACAACTAACTGAATTATTCTCGTATCAAAAGAATTTAGAGGGTTGTGCAAAGAAGTGGCATATCTCAACAGTCCCCCTTGTGGAAATTGAAAAAGAAATTCGCAGACTTCATTCTTTTGGTCTGGTCGTTTGTAGATGATAAACTTAGGGATGGTGGTCTTCAGAAGATCTAATCACGAACTCGCGTTACACAGCATTCATGTTAATGGTCTATCAAATTGAATTAACAATACGACTCATCCTTTTCAATCAAGTAGCCTTCATTGTGCAGTTGTATTATGCATGTGATCATTATTTTCACATAAGCAAGCGTCATTATCCTGCATGATTTTTGCCTCCAGCAGATCTCTGCAGATTTGCGTTGTTCATCAGGAATCAGAGCAAGGCTATTTATCTTCAATAAAAGATAAATTAACCTGCTCAACTAAATCCCACCAACAATTGCTCAATTTAATACTTCAGAAGAAGAAGGAAAAAGTCAACAAGATAGGACCACTTGACACCACAAAGTTGTAAATGAGATCATAGAATGCACAATCAAGTCCTGTTGCATGCTAGATAGAAAGCACAAAATCCAAAATGCGATTTAATCAGTGAGCTTTAAACAATGTACGTACTCAGGATCTTGAATGGATAAGAACTTTCCATCTTTAACCACTATCCTTGGATTTTTCTCATGGAAGTCAACACAATTGGACTTGATAAATAGCTGATGCATAAACCTTTTTAAACAGCCCCCTTTACAGGGCCTTCAGGATCTAGCATAGTATTAACAGGAAGATATACGAGTAATTGTGGTCAGACCCCACTCCAGTTGTTTTGCATCTTCTTCTCAATAAGAACACTTTTGCTGATTTTCATGTAACCAAGGAAAAGCGACTTTACAGCTTACTGCCTTTTAACATCGCATTATAAGATTAAAAATACTATAGGTTGATTAGCCCAAATTACGTAAATAGTAATTAGCATGATACTGTACTAAATTCCCTATAAGTATCTGAATTATGAGACCAATAACCCTGCAGACACAGCAATAATGGCCTCAAATAAGCTAAGTTTTATATTGTCAACTTTTATTCTAGTGGTATACCAATGTGTAATTCCCTTAAATGCTCAGCTCCAAGTGGGGTTTTATAATGGAGTGTGTGACTTTGTAGAAATTATGATCAAAGAAGAGGTAAGGGATGCGTTCATTCTTGACAGGGGAGTCGCTGCAGGCCTAGTTAGGATGCATTTCCACGATTGTTTTGTTCGGGTGAGTAGAGCTGATTGTCACTTAATCCTTTCCAGCATTTAAGTTTCAAAATTCGGCATTTGACAAACTAGAGCTGTTTGAATTAGTAAGTTGATCAATGATCGCTAACTTGAACTTTACTTTCGCAAGATACTTGGATTGTTAGAAAGCGAATTATCTCCTCAGCTAATGACAGTGATCATGTTTTGGATCCCGGATTCATAACCTTTAGTCTGTCTTCTTTGTTGTTCTACAGGGATGTGACGGATCGGTGCTTATTGATTCCACTCCTTCAAATCAAGCAGAGAAAGATGCACCAGCAAATAATCCTAGTCTTCGAGGCTTTGAAGTCATTGACGATGCAAAAAGTAGACTCGAATTCTTATGTCCAGGAATCGTCTCATGTGCTGATATACTTGCTTATGCAGCAAGGGACAGTGTGGAAATAGTGAGACCTATAATTCTTCTTCAGCTTTCATATTTGGTCATCCTAAAGCACAGAACATGAAATTTGTATTTTCCTGCAGACAGGAGGGCCTGGCTACGATGTTCCTGCAGGAAGAAGAGACGGCAGAATCTCATCATCCAGAGAGGCATCAGCAAACTTGCCATCTCCTGCCCTTGGTGTCAACCAACTCATTCAAGCATTTGCAAATAAGGGACTTCGGCCTGATGAAATGGTAACGCTTTCAGGTAAGACATGGGACATCAATTTCAACATAACCGAAAAGCACACGATGTATAATTGAGGTATATGATTTGAAAGTTTAACTTTTACTTGATCAGGAGCACACACCATTGGGCGATCACATTGCATTTCATTCAGCAACAGACTATTCAACTTCAACACCACGACGACACAGGATCCGAGTATGGATCCATCATATGCAGCTCAGCTAGCACAGCAGTGCCCTCAAGGGAGCATAAGCAATCCTAACTTAGTGGTGCCAATGGACCCTTCCACCCCAACCATTATGGATACATGTTACTATGATAACATTCTAGCCAACAGAGGCTTGTTCACTTCCGACCAAACTCTTTTGGCAAATCCCTCAACTGCAAATCAAGTGATTCAAAATGCTCAAAACCCTCTTCTTTGGCAAAATAAGTTTGCTGATGCAATGGTCAGAATGGGTCAGATTGGTGTCCTGACTGGAGATGCTGGAGAGATTCGGGCCAACTGTAGGGTGATCAACAACTGAATGTGTATATCCAAACCGAAGAGGAAATGGACCATTCAGTATAGTTTATGTCTTTCTACTCAACAATGTTACAATTTCCCCTGATCAGGGGAAAACCACATGGGTGATGCTCTAGATAGGGGACAATGGGAGTTGCTTCTATTCTATCTTTGGGTTTTAGCGAAGTCACAAACGCTGTAATTTTGAAATTTACATGTAATTGTCAATCACTAATTGTATTTGGATGTGAGTAAGTAAACTGCCTACTTAACATCTTTGCTTATTTCTAGATTTTAGACATATCAAACATCTTTGCTTATCTAGATTTTAGACATATCGAACTCTCGCTTCAATCAGATCTCAAATATTTGAAGGTAACATATCAAAATTTTATCCATGTGACTCCCAAGACATCAGACACTAAACATGATGCTACTATAAGAGTAGGGCCGCAAAACAATCGAGCCGGTTTGATCAAAACTACTTGAACTAGTTGGACAAGCTTATTGAGTTGAGCCGACTTGAATATATTTTTAATTTTTTATTCTTACTTTATTAGTAGTGAAATTACATTCATGTCCCTAATATTTCTATTATTTATTAGCGTGAGATGTCCATTTCTATCTATTTTTAAAACATAAAAATAATAATTTTTAAAACTCGACTAGATTGAAACTGAGTTCAAACTCGAACTCGACCTTTACACTGAAAGCTCATCGAATTCGAGTTTGATAAAATTAAATTGAGCTCAACTCGATTAGATTAAATTTCAACTCGACTGAACTGGTTTATAATCTTTAAATCAGGAGTGGTTATAAGTTATAACTAGAAGAGATTGTCGTGGATGCAATAAGAATAAAAACACAAACTAAAAAAGCTTTTGCAATTCAAATTAAAAACTGGAACTCAAAGGACAGCAACTTACATAATGATTCTAGTGTTTGAAGTAATGTAAATTCATTCTATTGTTATTAAAAAAAAAGACAACTTAAATAAAGAAAATTTGCTTGTTCTCTTTACTAACTGCATCAAGAAAACACAAAAAGTTACCAAGGCTTGAAAAAATGTGCTAAACAACAACACAATCACGATACATCTTGATCATGCACATGCAACAAGTAAACAACCACAATTTGTTTGCTAAGCATGTTCTGCAACAAAGATCAAATGCCCGAAAACTTTGACTTTCACACATCAGTGGGGACGATACAACTGGACCTTCCGAAATTGGGATCACACAAAGTCTAATCCAGTTAGGATTGACCTATTCCTGCAATCTCAGCCTCATGAAAGAGAAGAAGGTGGATCCCCTTGTTCTCGTTTAGGTATCTTCGGTTGTAATGTTACATCTTTGGGTGCATTTCTTTCATCATCATCTACCATCTACCACAATGTCTCCAGTTTCTATTAAGAAGGCTGGACCAAAATCAATCCATGATAACGCTCTTAAGCACGACATAACGTGCTGGAGTTTATTTTACTACTAGTTTCTTTGTCTGAAGGAGACAATAGTAAATACAGGTAGTAAACAAGAGAATACAAAAATTTACTTAATTGTTTTAGCAATGAGAGGTGAGATTTAAAAATGAGAAGGAAAAAAGAAATTTGAATTCAAAAAATCTATAGATTAATAGTATAGTGCGTTTATTTTTCTCATTCCTTTTAAACCCACAACGACAGTTAGCTTTTTTTTAAAAAAAGCCCCACAACGATAGTTACAACCAATCACAATTTTGATTTCTAGATAGGGGTTCGTCAAAGAAGAAAAACAGTCTGACAGCATCAAACTGAATTGCTTTAGAACAGAACAATAGAGACCCAAGTCAACGGGCACAAAGTGCCAAGACCCGAAGTCAATTGAGTCTCCTCCTTTTCCACCCAAGAAAAAAAAAAAAAAAAAACCCCTAAGTCAACCGGCACAGAGTGCAGAGAGGTTGAACTGTCATGCTTGTTTTAAAGAATTGAAACACTATTGCTTAGAGTTGCTAATGAATCTGGTTAATCAAGTTTTGGCTAATCGGATAAACTCAACTTAATTTTACTAGGCTTAAACTTGAGTCAACTCCTAGTAAAATTTCAACTTGAATCCGAATCCAAGTTTGGACCTAGTCAAGTTCACGCCTAATTGTATATTATTAGGTTCGACAAACCTTCAAATCAAGTATATTTGGATTCAAACTCAACTTTAAGTGCTAGTTCAAGCTGCTTGAGCTTGACGTTGATGGAGCTCAAGCAGACCGGGCCAATTCATGAGTTTTGCTGCCTAATGTAAATCATACTGAAGATAGTAGTGTAAATATAGATCACTATATTGCGGAACCTACATATTGCATTGAAAATCATGTACAAGTTGTTAATGATGGACTATATAATAATTCAAGTTCAAATATTGGGCCATCTCAATATCACCTCAAAATCCAGAATACCCATATGATGAATGGTATAAGATGTTGCATCCTTTCTCTTTCACTTTGCCTTATATTTGTTGGGATTGGGGCGCCTTCCGGTAACTTTTGATATAATTAGTATGATTGTTGTGGTGCGCACTTATGGATATAAGTGTTTTCATACATTGAATTAGTGTTTATTAACACTTGAACATAGGAAGAGGTTTCTTGAGTTTGCTGAAAATGGTAGTTGAGAGCTCAAACTCTCGAGGCAATTTCTACCGAACACCAATAGATCTGCAGAATAAGGCTACACACACACATATATATAAGCTTTGGTAGTAGAATGGTATATTTCAATTTTTGTCTTTTGGATTTAGTAATTGATTTCTGTTTCAATAGCAGTGAAGTAAGTCGAAACTTTCTTGATCAGTATTACTCTTGATTTCTTCGAAGTTCTACAAGGTGCTTATTGATGATAGTATTTAATTTCCATGTTGAACATAGTAAAATGGGTTCATTTCGGCTCGCTTAATCAAAACTTGACTTCATTCAACTCGTACGCAATCGTAAACGAATGCATTTCTTTTCTCAAAGTTTTGCCCTTAATATGTTGTGAGTAGGGTGACTTCCAAGGTGTGGAGCCAGCTAAAGAAGTGCACATAAATATAGCTACACTGTTCTCCAATCATTTTGCACACTTGATTTTAGTTTTTTTTTATTCCAAAAATGTCAACTAATTTCTACTCTCAATTGTTTCCCAAAACTCGATTTTAGTTTTTCTTTTTAATCCAAAAAATTGAAAATCATAAGTACCAAATAGTTACTTTCGAATTTTGACTCTGCTATTAAGAATCGAAATTAAACAAGTCACGCAGTGGGATTAGTTGGGGCGTACGGTAACCAGTCCTCGGCCCCAGATACCCACTGTGATGAAAAAAAAAAAATATTAAGAATCGAAAACAACTGAAAACAAGCTTATGAGGTTGGTCAGTTTTACTCCCTTAAAACATCAAATTAAACCAGCTTAAACGGTCAGCATTGAGTTAGTCGTAACTTTATTTTTAAAAAAAAAATAGGCATTTTAATTTTGTTGCTGGGACACAAAAGAAAGTAAGTCAAAAGCTAAAAGTATAATATCTAAGTGGATGGACTTTCATGGCGTTCCCTCAATTCTGATTACCCGGATTGGACCCGGATCTACTTATTCGATATAGCAAATGAGTCAAATCAAGACTTTTCTCTTCGAATTCGATCAGGAATTGAATATAAATATACTGCAAATAGCCTTAGAAAGCAATGAATGTCAATTATATTCTCTGCTCAAACACGATACTTAAATGGCAAGAGTATGTTGGTCAGGTAGAGTCCAGCTTATCAATTCTGTTCTGTTTTCCATGCAAGTTTATTGGTCAAGTACTTTTATCCTTCCAGAAAATATCATTAAACAAATGGAGAGTGTGTTGAGATCTTTCCCTTGGAAGGGCAAGGATCTTAAGCATTCTGGTGCTAAGGTAGATTTGGAAGATATTTGCACCCCAAAAAAAGAAGGCGACCTGGGGTTGAAGAGAATTGAAGAATGGAATCCTGCAGCTATTTGCAAATTGCTGTGGAGATCTTGAAGAGAGACAATTCGTCTTTTTGGATAACCTGGGTTTTTTCTTATCTCTTGAAAGGTAGGAGTATTTGGACCATAAAAATATCCTATGATTGTTCTTGGATATGGAGGAAATTATTAAAACTGAGAGATAGAGTGACAAATCACTTTTTTCATGTGATTGGAGATAGTAGAGATACATCACTATGGTATGATAATTGGCTTCCCGGAGGTTCAATATGTATGTCTAAGAGTGATGCATTCATTCAGCTATCAAGTTTGTGTAAGAAATCTATCTATAAGTGATGCATTCATGGTCAGTGATATTATTTTCGGGGAACATTGGAGATGGCTGAATTGCCATGGTAGGCATTATTGGCTATGTCATGAGGTAATTTCCTCTATTCCACCTAGTCTGAAGCTAAACCTCGTCAGGAAAGATAAAAGTTTGTGGGGCAAGTCTGAGTTTTCTATCCAGCAAACTTGGGAAACATTGAGAATTAGACGGCCTTGTTCTTCTTGGGCAAAGGTTGTGTGGGCAAATACCATACCAAGATATGCATTCATACTATGGTTGATTATCCAGCAAAGATTCTCAACTCAAGATAGACTAATTAGTTGGGGAATTGTCTCCAATGTGAGTTGCACGTTCTGTAGACTTCACATTGAAAACTGAAGAGGTGATTTTTGGACGGTCAAGTCGAACTGACCTAATACGTCCTCTTCTTGAACGAAGGGACTTGGTGATGTACTCTTCCTGATACACACACTAAACGGGGCTTTTTTCCCCCGGAATAACTCCAATGATTAAGTTAGTTTACTGGTAAATGAGTAATGTGAATGAAAATAATAGAGTTCTTGCTATCTTTCTCTTTCTTCCTTTTCTGAATGAGGGAGAGTGGTATTTATAGGGGACAAGTTGGAGGAAGAATAATAGGCTCCAACTCCCTAAGACCTGGCAGGGATTGAGCGTGTCCAGTCTGATTTGACAGGACGGAGCAGTAGACAAGTCTCGTCAGATATCTTGCCCGCCATGCAAGTGTTAGGTTCTTAAATAAGACCTCGGATGTCGTGTCAAGCACAACACCAATTCGAGGTACCAGTGGGTGTGGGAGTCACCTCAATTACCCACACGTGATATCTAGTCGGGGTGACCAAAACTGGTGGCGACCCGTCTCAAATAATAAAGGATTGAACTCGGTATAGCCGAGCTGGGATGGTCGTCCTCAAAAACCAAGTCATTTGTCTTTTGATTGCTCTGTGACTAATAGTATTTGGAGTTTTTTCAAATCCAAATGTGCTGTCCAATGGCCTCAGACCAATTGGAGCAAATTGATTGACTGGATTGGAATTAACTTAAAAGGCAAATCTCTTGCTAAAACCCAAGGCAGAGTTTTGTTAGTAGCTGTTGTTTATTGCATTTGGAAAGAAAGGAATGCAAGGCAATTCGAAAATGAATGCAGGGATACAAAAAGTTATTCAAGAAGAGATCCTTGAGGCAGTCAAATGCAGATTGTCCTCTTTCAAAAAAGTCAAGAAGACAGATACTAATAGATGATTACAAAGGTTTTTGGGTTGTTACCAACGAACATTTATTCAAGTTGAAATTTTAGTGTTAGTTGCTGCTACTCCATTTGCATTCAGTACACAAAGTATCTCAGACCGTTGTGGAATTAGCATCAGCATCATATATAAGTTGTGTAAGTAAGAGTTATTGATTTGAAACGTATTTTGTATGTTATTTTGGTTCTTAGTTGCTAATAAATTCTTACTTACCCCAAAAAAAAAGTTTGCCAGTTTGAGAATGCAATAATGTGACCCGGATTTGAATGGATCCAGTAGATACTTTAAGGCTTAAGCAATAGAGTTCACTCCGAAGCCGGATATAACGGCCCGAGTTTCACCCGTTGTTTACTTTTTTTTTTTTTATCGCAACGATAGGATTTATATAACCTAATCTAATCTAATCTAGGGGAGAAGGAGGGGACTCCTATAACGATAGGATTCCTATAACCCTGCCTCGGCAAAGTTGGAGGTTCGGCCAAGCAATGATGAACATTTTTTACACTTTCACTGCTTTTCAAAATCAGATCACCAAAAAAAAAAAAACTTTTTTCGGGTCACTTAGGAAAGAATCCTTATTCACTTCCGGTTCATCATTTCAAGGGGCCAAGAAACCTCATATTAATTTTGCATCCAAAGTAAAATTGGATGCTAGTTATCATGTCAAATTTTAATAAACATCACCTTTTTTCGTTGAAAAAAGGATTAGTTTTAATTAATAACATGACTAATTAGTTAAAACGAACTGTTTGCATAATTTTTTTTTTTTTTTAGATAAAAAGGATGATTTCATTCCAATATCTGCACTCATGACAGTAAGTACATCAAACAATATATTGAAACATATATTTTAAAATCAACTTAACGTACATACATAGATTTGAAACAACAAATCTAATAAATGATAAACTTAATCACAATATTGAAACTCTAAGAATATCTTCCATATCAAGTATAATTTGTTATATAATGCATGACATGTACCTTAGTATCTTCTCCTTACTCAAAATTTGAACATTAGAAAAAGCCAACGGATACGGGCTGCGGCACAAATAGTCAAAATTCGTTGTAAATGCGAATATACTTCCAATGGACTTTGCAATGATGAAAGTGTACGATGCAACTGTGAAAACGTGCCAAAAGTAATGATAACTATGACTTGCATAATCAAGAATCCAACTGATTTTCTCATAGGCCGGGAAGGACTTGAATACTGTAATATTTTTTTTTGTATATTTTGTAATTTTATATAAATTTTTTATATATCTATTATATATAATAGAGGTGCAATATTCTATTACTGTTCATATGGATATTCTATTACTGTTCATATGTATCTTATATGTAATAATTAAATCTCTGTCATTAAGTTTTATAAGTAGTTCACGGAGAATTATACCTTGTTCAAAAAATGTTACATTGTTTCGAACGATTATTACTGACAACTGTGTTCAGATTTGTGTTCGATTTTCTCATCCTAAATTGGCAGTTTAAATCTCACTATTTCATTTCTATCCTGACACTCTCCACTTCTCCAAGAATGTGAATTTTTCTAACGAGTACTCTTTATACACATATTAATAATTATTATTCTCTTTTATATGTATATATTTTTCTTATTGAATTTTATCTATCCTTACTCATATTTATTAATTTTTAATTAATAATATAGTTTTAAAATTATATCAATAACAAGCAGCTATGAGCACCCGTCCAACAAGCGGATAAAAATTTAATGATTATCACATGTCTTTTGTCCCTATGGTCTATAACCATAAGAACTTGACTCGTTGGACTGGTATCAAAAGAAGAAAACGATAAAGAAATTTTTGAAATTCATGCATGTTTCTTTGACTGCACCAGCGCCATTCTTTTATCCAGATTTTGTCCCATATGCCACATTCACCTTAATCCAGCACCATTCTCTCTTTTTTTTTTTTTTTTTTTTGGTCTCCTCTCCTCATTTGGTTTGATCTGCGTTTCAGTACAGTTCTTTCGCCTGACACTGACACCCACTCCCAATGCAGTATGGCCCACATTCCTTTCCCTACCGTTGAAAAAATCAATTCAATACATTTTTCAAAAATTTATAACTCAATGTACAGGAGTCTATGGAAAAAATGTACAGGAGTTAATTGCAAAAGAACCCACAGACTGTTACCAAAGTTACAGATTATCCCTTCAAAGATTTTATACGCACTTTACAGTTTACACCCTAAACTCAGTTTAAAAAATAATAGTAATAATGTGTTAATTTGACCGTGCATTTTGTTGATGAAATTGCCGGTGTGTGGCCTCTATGTTATTGGTTGAATGGCTAGTTAAAATGCATCATTTGATCATTCTTCTTTCTTCTCATAAACAATCAAAAACTACTCCAATGACATATTACAACACTTTTCTCATCATTTTCATCACCTTAATTCAAAGCCTCTAGTCATTTCCTTCCTCCACAAACGTGACCACCATCCATCATGAATCAAGGAAATAACTAACTTACGCTAAATCATCAAACTATCTCTCTTCATGACAAAAAAAAACCCCATAAAAAAAGAAAAGAAATGGAAGAAAACCAAAATAGAAAGAGTGGAAGAGGATTTAGTAGGATAAGATTGCCTTGGAGGTTGTCTTTTAATATTGTTTATTCTTCCAATATGTAGTTTTGAGAATCTAAGAACAATTTATGGATGTTTTACCACTTGTTCTTCTTAGTTTTATTGAAGTTGTTTATTTCCCATTGTAGTCATTTTCCTATGATTTTGTGATTAATATTCCTCTGTGAATTTTTTGACTAAAAATGGGCAAGGTATAATTTGTTTAGGACATCAAAACTATTCCTTAATTGTGTGGCTACTAATTTTTTTTTGAAAAAAGGCCTCAACCAAACACGAATGAGAAAGGATGATTCTATATGTGTATTGATAGAGTTTGTCGGTTGTATTGTTGTTGTCCAAATAAGAAAGTAAATTGGAAAAAGAGAGAGGTTAGCAGGTTTTTATATTTGGTTTTTATTTTTATTTTTATTGTTTTGCCTTTTCTTTTTCTAAATATTTGTGAGATTTAGTCGTAAATTTTATGTCTGTGTGGAAGGGAGAGATGAATAGGTTATTTCGTTAAAGCAAACACAAAGAATGCAACGGTAACTTATTTTGTTGAAGAAGAAAAAAGAGAACCGTAAAAAACGAGGCACATTATGCTCAAATTGTTTTTCAGAGATTGAATTTGCACCTCACACGCTTCAAGTCAATTGCTAATTTAATTCATAGAAAAAGATGTCAACCAATATAAATGTTCCTACAAAAATCTTTAAGGGTGTAAACTGGAATTGGAGTAATAGTATGTGGGAGGTTTTTCCAAATAATAATAATGATAAACAATAACATAATATATTTGCACGTAGCATGGCATCCTTTGATATTCCAGCCAAGTTGGTTCGTACCCCAAAACAGCCCCACTGGCCACAGCCCACAAATCTCCCAACCTTCCCGCAAACAACCAATTTACTACCACTCAGCTCCACCAGCAATGGCGGAATACGACCCCACAGCTGCCGCACACCACCACAATCTCATCCCAAAAGAAACAGCCCTGCAAGCACTAAACACCATAATCCAACTCCATTTCGAGAAGACCCTCGAGAAGAAAAGAGCAGTAGACGTCCAGAAAAAGGAGCTTTGGAAACTATTCCAACTTTTCTTCCTTTTCTTGGGTCTTGTCTTCCTTGCTCAATCCCAGTCCCCAAGGCTCCAATGCCGGCATTGTTGGGTACCCATTGGGCTGCTTTCTTTGGCTCATCTGATCTTCTATGTTTCCGTGGCTCAGACTCTTAGGTGCATCAATGGGTTCAAGTATCAGAGGAGGTGTCACAAGCTGACTCTTGGCTTGGCTACTGACAGGCTCAGGCAGCTCAGGATGAAAATCAGCAGCTGCGCCGGCGGCGGAGGTGGTGGTGGGGTGATTGATGAGTATGGAGATGAATTGGAAGTGCCTTATCAAGAACCACCGGAGAATTATTTTGGCAAGTTTAAGAGAAACTGGGCTCTGCATTTTGGGTTCTTGATCTTGATTTATGGGTTTATGGTGTCTTCCTCTGTTGTTCTTCTTTGCTTCTAGCTTCAGTAGAGCCTAAAATTAACTTTCCTTTATTATTATTATTATTATTATTATTTATCTGTTTTAGGATTTTGGTTATTACTTTTTTTTTCCTCCTTTGGCTGGTTCTATGGAAATATTTTGTTTTATAAATACACATTTATATTGCTTAGTGCTATGAAAATTTTTGTTCATATCATCTGTGCTAAAAAATGATTACTTGGAAAAAGAAAAAACTTTTTTTGGTGGGGTAGAAGGAGAAATTACTGAAAAATGGGGTTTGGTTTGATGGGCCATTCATCTGTAATGGCTCATTGATGTCTGGGTGCAGCATAAATGAACCAAAGGTGCAAGTTTAAACCAGACCTTATTACTTTTGCACTGCGAACACAAGTTTGTTCAATTTAGTAAGGACGGATTATTTTCTCATTTCTTATAAAAAGGTGGGAGTGGTGTTCGAGAATTTCACTACCAATATGAAAACTATGTTAATTGATGATCTAAATAAAATCCCCCCATAAGTGACTTGTGCTTTCGGATATCTGTTTGACACCTAAGTCGAATTCATCCAAACTTTTACTTGTATATATATATATCAAAAAAAAATGTGTGGTTTTGGTGTAAATTTTGAATGGCAACATCAAAAATGTTTCGAGTCAGATGGAAATGTTCAGGTTTGGATAGCGGAGTCTCAATACCAAAACTTCAAGAAACATATATGATAACATCAATGTCATTGGCACAGTTAAAATAAAAAGGTTGACGACAAAATGAAACTATTTCACTGTAAATATGAGATGCATTTTTAAATGGCCATTTTCCCACGTAAATATGATATTAATTACACATGTTTTCGCGCTACCAAGTATCAATGCCCATCTCAGATTTTCTTGATACAAGCATCCCATTTATTTCTCTTTGATAAGTTCAAAATTACTTCAATATATACAACATCCTGTCATCTTCTATGAGTTGACAGTAAATTGCTGAGCAGCGTAGACAAGTTTCTGACTTCTGCAAAGATCAAATATGGATTAACATTTTCTGTCATCTGCTGAATTTTTTTTTTAACACCAAATACCAAAGGTGCCAGGACATGTGGAATAAGATTACCAAGTAGAGATTCAGTTTTGAGGTTTTACAACAGATACTTGCCTCCCATAAGAGTTGAATATATCTCAACTCTAAAGCAGGTTCAAATTTATTCATATGTTGTACACATTTCACTGCCTATTGCAGCTTATATATTAGGTATATAATGCAGCTGCATAAAGTTGCAACACCTCAACAGAGGAACATGATGCCCAAAGGCTTCAATAGCTGAGGAAAGGTATAATGTATGCTGTTGTAATAAATGATAAACATTAAGAAAGCAACATATTCATGTTCTGAACCAATAAAGTTGAACTTGGACAGAATGTGTAGACTCTCTTTCAAGCTGCTGTCACACTGAACATTTTGGACTGAAGAAGACAAAACATTCTCCCATGCTGATATTATACATCTTGAGCTGTACATTTGCTTCACCAGTCCATTTTATACCCACATTTTCTCATTCCCTCAAGAGTTTAAGACCTAATCAGGCAATCTGTACCATTTACTTTGGGAGTTATTCATATGAACTTGTCAATGTAAAACATAACCAATATGTCATTTTTCTCCATCAAGAGCCCTCAATATCTTATCCAACCATGAATTAGTTGCAGTTGCTCTAGAGAGGAGAAGAAAAGCACTTTATATTTTGTGGATTGACACCAATTGACTTTTGATTGGATTGGTTGGTTTCTAGCAAAAGATTAATGATACAACCTTTACTCCACCTAACAATATTGTTGACACAAAAATGGCCAACCATCTTTATTACTCTAGTGAGAAACAAAAGTTACAATGCTAGCCATGAAGCTTTGTATCGTGGGTGAACTAAAATAGTAATTGCCTATTTTCTATATTTAATTGGCTTTCTTTAAAGGGCAGTCGGAACTAAACACAAGGAAGAACCCACCTATCTCTTCCACCTATCATCCCCAATAATTGAGAGGAAAATGGACTGAAAATTTTGAAGCTCAAGCTGTTGAGAGTGAGCTGCACAATGACTTGTATGCGTCTACACACTGTTTAAACTTCTCTTCTGCCGCTACCTGCAACAGAGTAGATAATCATGTTGCAGGGAGCCCATATTGCACACAACAAGGGTAAAGAAGGGCTTAAAGGAACTTCTCTTCCAGATTAACAACCACAGAAGAAATAATACTCTAAAATGACAAAACCAACAACAATCTAAAATGATTGAACAGAGTTTCATTACTCATAGCAGTAACTTGAGAAATATATAGCCCAAGGTAAAAGTACAATTTCCTCTTCTTAGCATTAGCTTAGATTCTCGCAGCCCAATTACCCTTTGTTGCTTCCTCTTTCCTCCCACTCTCTAGCCCTCCCTTTCTAAAAACCTAAAGGGGAATATCTCAACCTTCTTCCAATTTGTATTTCATTGAATTTGTTCCAGTTTCTGATTTACAGCAATGCTAAATCTGTCACACAAGTATGACATGTTTCTTTCACGATAAACACAAGTAATGCATGTGCATATTTCGGGTGATAATAGACAATCAATAGACAAGAAATAAACTTACCTGTGAAGGGCCTTGATGCTTATCGGGATGCCATTTGAGAGCTGACAAGCGAAAACTACATCAAGAAAATTTTCAACAATTTAACAAGTTGTACATACATTTATACTAATCGTAAATTATACTGAACATAGAGTACTTCTCTCTTGAAGAACTCACGCATTCTTAACATCCTGAATCTGCAGAGGACCTTTCAGGGGCAAACCAAGAACTTTTCTATCAGAATTTGTGCTGTCAATGCAAGGCTCAGTATCAGACTCTGCCTCACTTTCAATATCTGATTCTCTGGGTCTTCTAGAACTCCAGTTGGAATGTTCTCTAAAGTCAAATCCAGTTGTCGAACTCTGATAAGAGGGCTCTCTCCAAAAATACCAGCTACACCACCTTTTCCCAAAAGATGCCTGGAAAATATTTTCTGGATCATCAACATCGTCATGCTTTCTCTCTCTTCTTAACTTACCTGAAGATGCAGGAAAATTGTTAAGCATGAGAAAATGGAAAGGGCTTGGTCTTCATTTTAAACAAGAAAGGAATGAATAGATACTACGAAATTTTTCTGTAAATATCATGGTCTATCATGCTTTCATTAGGACAATCACCTTAAACCCATTGTGATAAACAAGCAATAAAATACTAGTCTGCTGGTTTCGTGTTTACAATATTATAAAATTACTTATACAGCAGCACGTTGTTAGTTTGTCGGAATGTCAATACACTTCCTGTAAGCAACGCCGTTCCTAAAAAAGAAGAACTAAACAAAATACAAATGCAAGGAAATGCAAGAGTCACTCAAGATGGGGAAAATGTATCCAAAGTGAAACTCGTTGATAATACAGAGCATGTTTTTGTACAAACAACAGCTCTTTTTCATCACATCTAATAAGATGTCTATGATGTATGTATGCTCCAGAGCAACACAATGAAAGAGAGATAGAGGACTCTATTAAGACCAAATGCCCCGCATGGCATCAAAAAGTAGGCCATAAAATAGAAACTCACGCTTCATTCTCCTATGATGAGCTCTAGCAGCACGACGTGCAGCATGAGAAGACTTAGATTGGTCTTTCTTGTCCAAAGGTTCTTCCTCATCCACATCCCATGTTGTATCTGTTTCGGCAAATGTCTCCTGGGTTGTTAAGAGAAAATCATAGAAGCAATTGACCATTGGTAATGAGTATCTATAATCACTAGTGTAAAAACTAACACATTAAAATGAAAAACAATACTGTAAAGGTTAGCAAAAAGATAGCTTTTGGGCTTTACAAAGAGGGAAAATTGACAAGTTTGAGTACTACTATGAAAAGAAAGAAGAGAACAGAGACAAGTGAAGAGGATAATTCAGAACATCAATAATGTGATAGATTTCCATTCCTGAAGTAAGAGGTGAACAAGAGAACTCATTTTAGCAACTTTGTAAATTCTCTAAGCAAGCAATCTGGCCTTAAACATCTCTGTTGTGCCATGTACGCATAATACACCCAAGATATTTTTTTGTTTGAAAGGAAATCCAGATTTCATGGTCATGCAATATTTTCATGTCTGCTATAAGGTTTTTGGCTAGGCAATAAAAATAAAAAGTAACTTTACCAAAATTTGCACTATTGAGACCATATATAAATATTTAAATACATATCCAAGGTTCATTTACCTCGATCATGCTATTTTTTCTTTACGTAAATTAAACAAGTATAGCTGGTTTAATTGGTATTCTCACAAGATAGGAAAAACAACTTCTAGGAATGAACTTTGAAGTCAATTTCCTCGAAATTGAGGAGAGGAAGATTTGCTGAAAAAGAACAAATGACATGGGGAAAGAAGAAGTCAATTGCTAGGAAATTGATTTCTAAGAGATTTTATAAAGATCAATAAAACCAACAATATTTCAATAATTTCCAATAAAAATATCAATATTTGGATAAACAACCCCACTTTCCAAGGCAGATGAGTTGAAATACAAGCTGTACGACCTTTTCCAGCAGCCATAGTAAAATTAAAATTCGGTGATAAAATGTGTAGATTCAAAATTGGTGGTGGTATAATTAGCCCCTTTTGAAGCTAGTAACGGAGTCTAATGAACTTAAAAATGGGGAGTCTAATGAACTTAAAAATGGGTTCTACACAAGGAATTTTTTGTGCTTTTGCAAATTCTAGTTTCTTTATTTCATGTTGGTTCCTACTATGCCATCTAGATGAAAAAAGACAAGGAAGATAACCCCCTCTCTTTATCAATTGGCGATGATATATCACCTTTAGCAAACACTGATGCAGTCGGGCAAATGTCAAAGTTAACCTGAAGCTAACCCCCTCTTGTAATTCTAATAGTACCCCACATGTTCTTCACAGAAACTTCTTCAGTCTGCAATCTATGATGAGGAATGAATCAGTTTCACCAGCTTTTGAACTACAAGAGATGGTCTTCATAGTTAACCAGTATTAAAATATTTATAGCTCTCTTCAGCAATGATGTAAAGAAGAGAAAGATGAATGTAAATTTCCCCATCTTCCTTCTTGTGCATTGAAGAAGACGACATTTGGTTTCATCCTGGTGTCATATGATATAGGATTTGATTGGAAAGAGTTATACTCTAAGTGCAGAAGGAAGCAAGAATATGATTATATATATCTTCTACTCTCATTTAATTGGCTGACCCATAATTCTGAGTATGGTTTGTAGCAAAATCTAAAAACCTGCTCCATGCAGTCAATGTTGAAGTAGGTGGAAGGAATGATCCATAACAAAGGTGAAGCATGGACACAAGAGCAGGAAAGGACACGATCTTCTCACCAGAACTATCATCAGATTATATGCTCAGAATACATCTTGTGTGTCGTATAGGAAAAAGCTAAATCCTCAAATGCTTCTAATGTGGATGAGAGTTCTAAGATTATCTTAAAGCTATTCCTTGTAAAAAATGAAAATAAAATCTAAATAGATTGTTTACATGGGTTACCAGATTGTTGGCATAACCTTCTTTCAAGAGTGTCCAGAAAAAGCAAAGCTCTTTACCACAAACAAAAACCAATCTATCCTACACAAGGCACCGAGCAGACACTACTCTTAACAACTGAAAGTTGCTGGCATCCACGATACCTTACTCGGGGGTCAGTTCACAGAGCAATCCGGCAACTCTTTCAGTAACCCAGAATGACCTGAACCCTTCAGCTCTTAGATTTAAACCGGATTACCACTATGCTAGTCTGATATGAAAAGAAAAAGATGAATCCCCAAAAACAGTCTGATTAGCCAAGAGCTAAGAAGTAACTAAATTACTCCCTAGTATGTAAATAATTCCTTGCAATCTCAGCACCAAATACATGTCTACTTTTAAAAGTGAATGAAAAAAACAACTTGCATTTTAGTCTATTCTACAAGTATAGGATAAGCCAACACTGAAAGATATGTATAACTCCCTGATAATTTTACAACTCAACATTTCAGTGTATGCTACAAGAAAAATGGATTTTAGACCTAAAAAATGTGTATCCTCCACCTTAAGGCAGTCACAAATGTAGCACAGAGAAAGGGGATACATTAATGATTTGAATGGAAGTAAACATACAACAATAAGATTCATCAAGCACAGTGTTCACGAAAAACTGACACAAAAGTCAAAATAGTGTGGATTCACATGCATAAAAACAGAACAAGTCAATGGAGAGGGATTTCTAGTTACCAGAAAAGTTAGAAATCTCATTCATGTGTCCAAGGATCTACCTCAAATACAGAACTGGAGGCTCCACTATTGAAGAGTAGACTTTTCAGTGCTTTCTTGGTATCAGCACGCTTCTGACGAATTTTGTATTTTATATAATCCTGTTGAAATTTACAAAGTCAAAGAAAAGGAAGAACAGTAGAGAACTAGAAACGGTTTCTCGCCACAACTGAAAAAACTGATGAATGAAGTTAGAACAGTGAAGGACTAGAATCAATTTCCAGGAAAATGGAGAACGGCTATTAACAGGAAATGCAAGAGGGGAGGAGAAAGAGTGTTGCTTAAGCAGATATACACTTGTACACCCTTGTTTTTCTTTCATTTACTGTCTTTTTGCACATTCTCTTACAACCAAATTTCAGCAGCTGTACAACTAGTTTAGTTAAGACTCACCACTTTCAATGTAACTTACCCTAAACAAGAAGCGAATTCTCCCCCTTTTGAGTTTGCTGTATACCTAATCCCTAGGTAGAAAACTTGAAAGGAAAAGAATATGGATCTTTATATTTTAATTTATTAGATCGAATTTATCACCTTTTGGAATTTCAGGTAAGTCAAAGGACATCATACAACATTTTGCACATGAAAAGAATGGATCAAAGATTTCCTTATCAACAACAGAACTAAAGTTTGAGGTGTTCCTTTTGACTTTGACATGGTATTAACAAACAAGTTGGACACCCCACTAAAATTACCCACCATCAAAGCGGTCATTCCAAATTTTAGATTTTCCAATAAATATAGACTTCTTTTGAGGGGGTGGAACAGTTAACTTGATAATCAGTTTGAATGTTCAGAGAAGCAGCTAGAAATTTTAAAACGTTATATTTAGGAGTTTACCTTAGATGGTTTCTGGCCACTTCTCACATCCTGCAGACATTATTTGTCAAACTTCTAAATTAGTAATAAACTAACCAAATAAAAAGGACTAACCTATAACAGGTAAGTGGAGAATGCTTGATAGACATCAAAACAAGGCAACTAAAATCAACCAAGGGACACAAGCACATACAACAGATAAATGGACTTAGCTCATACATGACAAATAGATGGTCATTAGTATTAACGGCTTCGCACCCAAAAAGTTTAATTGTCTTTTGCCTTGTCTTACTAAGTACAACCACATTTCTCTGCCATTTCTTAACGTAATGAAGTATCCTCCCCCCCCCCCCCCCACAACAAACACATATGAAATTAGACATCCTAAAGATAAATCCATTAATCTTGGTCCAATAATTAGGAATAATTGCTGCAATCCTGATCATTGTAAACAGAATCTAGTGCATCTTCGGAAAAGCGTTTCAAAAAGTATCAAAGGCTTTGTAGAAATTAGTTCATGAAACAAGTGATTATGGATAAGGTAGTTTCATCTGTGGAAACAAAAAGAAGAGCCAGGATAACAATCTGCCACCATCCTAATCACTGATTATCAAATTTGCAAGATGATGATAAGAAAGAAAAAATTGGAGATTTGTTATTCATCTACCTATGCACAATGGACTAGAAAATTGAAAAGAATACTAATAGGCTAACTATTTCCCTGAAACATTTTTAAACACCAAGATTCATTTCATTTTCTGATACACGCCTGGAAATCAAGGAAGATGAAAGAAATACGAAAAATGTGAACAAGTTCAAATCTTTTTGTCAGTGCAACTCAAATAACAGAAAGAAATTCTCATTGGACATTACTCAGGCCACTGAAATTGACTCAAACAACTAAGCAGCATCCAGTGTCACCTAAAATTGGCCATTACACCAAGCAAGTTGGCACCTCTAGATTTCAGACTTTAACATGTAAAATTGAAAATCTATTTTGAGACCTTCATCCCCTTTTATGGTTCTAGTCCAAAAAAGACAATTTACCACCACAGCATAACTGTCATTCCATATGTACAATACAACAGCACACATTCAACAAAATTCCAATATTCAAGCAACCAAGATATCTTAGCACATCACCACCTAAGAACCATCATTAGTAAGTAATCAGATAAGAAGAAGCAAAGTTTTGATTCTGAACATGAAAAACGAACAGGGCTTTCCTCATATATGAAATGGGATTCTTATATTCTGGGTGCTAAAGAAATATACTCACAGGGGTCTTTTTACCGGCAGAAGGCCATTTGTTGTTCCATCTCTCAAGGCTAACTGTTGTAGAATGAAAATCAGCCAGCTGGGTTCTTGATGTCGATGCAATTGCTGTTGACTGAATCACTGAATTCCTCAAAATCAATATACTTCTCCATCTGGGTATCACTTGCATTTCCTCTCCAAGATAACAGGAGATTTGGGAAAGAGAGTTGTTAGACGTGAAAGAAACGAGAAAATTTTAGTCCTAGCAGTATAGTATTGCGTGTGAAGGGAGACTATTGAGCTGCTGTTTCGCCAAAGCGATGCTGCAGCGTGGATATAGGGTCCATCACTCCGTCTCTTTTCTTTTACTACTATTTTATTCTCCAGCGGGAAACTAGGGAATGGGAAATCCTGGCCTAGTAAACTTCGAAATGGACTCCCTATTCCCTAATGGATTGGTTACCAAATAGTAGACGGGTGTGGAAGGAAAAAGTGCAATAGGTTGGACATTGGAAGACGCAGATTATCGCACATCTACTATGAAAACCGCCCACCAAACCAAAGTCCTTCCCAATCATATGTTTTTCCCCTTAAGTTTTGAAAATTTTCAACACTATCCCTTATAAATTGAACTCCCCTTCCCTCAAGACCAAAAAAAACTTTCAAAAACTCATTTCTTGACTGCAAAGTTTGCATGTGTATAAAAATAGCTTCGTCAAAGTATATTTTCTGGTTTTGTCCCTAGATGTCATAGATAACCATACGAGATATACAAAGATATTAGGTTTTAGGATGCAAAATATTAAATGAAATTATAATAAAAGAAAACTTATATGATTGTACAAGGTGTATATATACATACATATATATACAGACACATATATATACATATACATATGTGTGTGTATATAATACACACATATATGTATATATATATGTATATATATACACGCATGTACATGTATATACATTTACCACTTTTGATTGGAGCTCTTATGCAGGCACAAAAGCAGCAAGCTCTATTACAATTGGTTTTTACTTCCTTTGCTTGGACCTTTTTAACTGTTTTAGCTTCTATCGGCTTGATATTAAACAAATCAAATTCTTTTACAAATTTATTCTCATATAAATCCTTCCCCTCTTATTTATGCAAGTTGAAATTAAATTGTCAATATCAATTATTATTCCTCAAGCAATTATTATTCTCATGTAGTAAAAATGTTTCGACAATTTTTTGATATTTTTTGACAATATGGAAATTGTAAATGATAGAGAAATAATCAACGTGTGAAGGTGATAGTCTTCTTTTAAACTTTTTTTCTAGCGAGGCAAAATCTCTAATTTTAGAGGTCTCAAACAATATATACAAATTTGACCAAAGTTGAATGCCTCATGAACATTATATTTGTTAGGCAAAAGTTTTGAGGACCAATTTGCCCAAAAAAAAAAAACTCCCTAACACTAAGGACTAAAATTGTGTGTTTTCGATTTATTATTATTGAATATACTTTTTTTTTTCAATTGACAGCGTTATTGGCGCTTTTATATTTGTGTCTCTCACGCGAGTCAAACTTTCTCAATCACATTTGTTCTTTTATTGATAACCAGTTCAGTATTACCTAATCTTTGCAAAATTTTGGTGCCTTTTTTTTTTTTTTCCCAATTGTCACTATAACTATCATCATGAATAGTTGATTTCAAATGTAATAAATCGAAAGCAATATATAGAAACATAAAACTAATTCAACATGAATTTGATTATTTTCAAGGGAAATTAATAAAAGAGAGATATTTTTTTTTTTTTACTTTTTATCAATTCATTGTTTAATAATGCTACAGAGAATATAACAAATTTCAACAAGCAAAAGATGACAAATAATAAAATTAAATAGGAATTTCCTTATTTTGATTTGTTCCATTTTTCTTCGTTGTTTGCTCTTTGGTTTTAGATAGATAAATTCTACATCATTAATCCTTTTTCGCGAAAAGCATCACGAGAATTTTAATAATTCAGTTAACCCCATAGTAAAAGAGCACACATTCATGACAATTATATCACAATATGAACAAACAGATTTCGAGTTGCTTTATCATTTTTTTCTGTCAAACAAGTTAGTAACTAATCTATATCCATCCAGATCACTAATGTGGAGAAATTTGATCACTCTATAAACTTTGAATGGGCCAACCTAATTTTAAATTAAATCTTAGTAGTAAAAATATATTAATTAGATTTGGCCTTAGGAACTAATTATAACCCATCCCTTCCCCACTTACAAAAAGAAAAAAACTAATTAAAACCAAATTCAAAGTTTAAGGACCAAAAAGATACTTTTAAAAGCTGAAGGGCCAAATAATACCATTGGTAAAAGTTGAGGGACAATTGAAGTTACTTATCCAATATGTTATAAATGATAAACGAATTTTTTCACAAAATTTTCTTTGCTTTTTCTTGAATTAGAGCGATCTATCTACCCCATCAAAATTCGTATTTGGTGAACCTTTAACTTTCCAAATCATATTCATTGGCATAATATAACTTTCAAGTAAAGCTTATTTTTGAACGATTATAAGGTTAATCAAGAATGTTAAATTAACCACATATATTCTTCCAATCAAATATTTCTAATTAGTTCAAATATATTTACGTAATTTGTGCCAGTATAGTTATACTATAAAATTTTTCTTTTATGTAGTTATACCATAAAACGAAGAACCTTTAAGAAGCATTATGTCCTATTAGTAATCTTTTTAAAAAAATTTTCTAAGGGAATGATGGAACTCAAGAAGTGACGAGGGGGGTAGGAGATTTGAATCTAAAACTTTTAATTCTTGAGATCTGAACTTTAGCCACTAGACCAAGACCTCATCGATAATTCTATTAGCACTTAATTCCCATTTGATGTGAATTATAACCTCTCAGCCATCGTTTTAGTATTTGATTCCCATTTGATGTGAATTATAACCAGTGTGCACAAGATAATAAAAAAGTTAGAGATTGCCTTTCTGAGCATTGTATGATTTTGGTAAATTGAAGAATCCGAAATTACATTAGAATGGACAACCTTTTTAGTTAGGGTTGAAAGGATCCAGTAAACGGCCCAACTATCAATGACTTGTTTTAGATTCAAGGAATACACGAAGCCCTTCATGGGAATATTTGAGTGAAAGCATTTCGAGTTACAAATTCCAACTCATTTTGGAAACGGGTGTGAAGCATGAAACAGGGAATAGCTAAAATGTGAAATATCCACTTATACCCTTACAATTTTGCATTTGACTATATAATTCCCCTATCATTTTAGGTAAAGTGGTTAGATCCTAATTGTGTTTTATTTAAGTAAGGATATAACTGAAACTTTAACACGCTTTCTGCATTTTCAACTTTGCACCAAACCACATTGGAATTAAATGAATATTATTGACCAGTACTGGGATTATGTCATAAAAGACAAAATCACGGGATGGTAAATAATAATTTACCTTAATTTAAACTACTTGCCATTATATTTATTCTTGCACATAATGAAATCATTATGTAGCTTATTTAGGAAAACAACATTAATTACTATAAGCAAAATGCAAATTCATAGTGAAATATCCATCGACAAATTTCTAAGTAAGAACAAACATGTAAATAGTCAAGACATCAATTTGGTATACTTGGTACCACTCGATCCCTTACCCTTCCAACGAAGAAATTTTATTCTAGTGGCTAAGGTTAGACTTCAGGATATAAAGGTTTTGGGGTTTAATCTTCATTTTTCCTCTCCGTTTCTTAAATTACATCTCTCCCTTATTAGGAGAAAAAAAAAAAGGCACAATTTCTTACCTTCCCTTGCCTATTTGTAAAGCTTAAAAATTGCAAAGCAGAATTATTGTCACTAGGATGCCATGCAGCTACGGCACGTAGAATCATAGAATTGGGCTTTTGCTGAACAGAAGGATCTTACTTCACCTCGCCTGGTTTATGGTGCCCAGAATACATGAACTAGTTAACAGCTACCCATTAGAATTATAGACTTGGGCTCTCTCTGAATATGTGGGATCGTAACTGCGCCTGGTTTTTGATGGACGTAAGACTAATGCTGCCACTCTGCATGAATCTGCAGATAATGAACAAGCTTAATTTCCATTTACTTTTAATATTTTGCATGTTATTAATTTGTTAATTTAAATTATAGTCAGCATTTAGTGTATATTTGTGGAGTTGAGTTATGATGAGACGTTCACTCCAGAGGCATTCTGCTAAGCAACCTTTCCTGAAACACCTCAATCAACATACTAAGTATAAGCAATTACAACTCCTATTTATCAGAATGTTTTTTACTTTCACGTAAAAATTTGCCTTTTCCTAGCTATACATCTGAAATGTGAAAATGTTTGCAATTGCCTACGTATTTTATTTATAATTTTCTAAAAACAAAGTACCTTGGTTACGACCCGTTTACGCAGAATCTTGAAAAAGAGGAAATGTTGTGTAAAATTTCTAGAATAAGAAGTTACCATTTCATTTTTGATGCACCTTGTTTTACATGGACGTTTGATGTCTTGAAACAACCATGAGAAGTGAACTCAAAAGGGTCATTAGAAGGCAACTGCCTAGGCTTATTGCTTTGCTCAAGAAAGTGATTAATTTGCCTAAAAGTAAATTAGTGATATTTAGTGGAATAAGTAAATATCAGTTAGAGAAATTCTACTTTTTCATCCAAGTTATCCAAAATGAGGACTTTTGATCATTATGTTAAAGTCTACCTTTTGCATTTGCCACCTATATCCTAGTTGCAGAGATCATATTTGTACGTTTCTTGATAGATAAAAACAACTGGAGCCAATAAGTAGGCTTAGAAAAAGATGAAAAGTATTTTACTGATCTCGTTTCGTATTTCCTAACAATTTCTGTTTGGAGTGCACGCTGTGGTAGAAAGAATGGCAAGGAATGTATGCTTCATCTCAGAAGAGCTAAAACCAGCAGTGGTGATGGTCATAGTTCAAGTAGCATCTACAGGTTCTAATTTCATGTACAAAATTGCAATGGCTAATGGTATGGGTATCCAGACTATAATCCTTTACAAATTGCTGTTTGCCACAGTTTTCATGGCTCCTATTGCTTTTTTCACTGAGAGGTACAAAATGATCTCTTTTCTTCCCTAATTGATGTAAGTGCTTTGTTTTCGTGGTGGCAACAGATTTCAAGTTTCCTTTTCCATCTGTGATAGTTGAAAAGTAGTTGATGGGATGCATTCCATAGATTAGGACCCTGTCTAGTGCATGCAGTGCAGAAATATGTAGCATTCAGTGTTTTGTAAACAGTAATCTAGATTAAACAGGAAAGAAGTTTCTTCACTGATAAGCTCTATGTTTATTTTACAGAAATTGTAGACCAAGGTTCACCTGGATGATAGCTCTTGATGGATTCCTGAGTGCTTTATTTGGGTAACAGTCACAAAGCTTTTGCAGAATATGAGCACATTATCTTCTTGCATGCACACTGAACTTCTCAAGAAAACAATGAAAAATTTGGATCAAGTACAGAATTCTGTGCATATCTAACATTAGTTCCTTGGTGATTTATTTGAGAACAAAGTAATCAAGAATTTCCCAGATTACCATTTCTACGTCCTAATAGGCCTGGTTTCCTTATTGATTCTGAAAATGATTTTTTTGATTTCCTTCCATTTATATCTAATAAAGTGCATTTGCATCTGATAAGATTTGAAGAACAAACTCATTTCCAAGTAGTAGAATTTACTGAGAATTTTACTCTGTGCTGACTGCAGAGCAACGCTAGGCAACTATTTATACGTTAAAAGCATGTCGCTAACATCAGCAACTTTTGTGACAGCAATGTTCAACCTCATTCCAGGCTTCACATTAGTGTTGGCCCTAATATTCAGGTATTTCTGCCTTGAGTTGTTAAAAATGCTCATATGTTATTCAGAAAGGACTGCACTACAGTTTATGTAGTGATTGGCCTATCTCCAGTCACACTTGCAGAGATTTGTTTTCTTCTTCTTGCACCTTCTTCATCAATTGATCACATTGATCTTATCCAGACTTGTATTTATTGCCAGGTTCTGCATATATAAGCTCTTGATTAGTTTTCTCTCGTAGCGTTTGAACTGGCAGTATATAGCTTTTGGAACCCATTCAAATAGAACGTGAATTGAAGATCTCAATGTTTTATTTAATTTCAGAACCCTAGTAAAGTCTCATTCCTTACCATTTTCTCAGCCTGAGATATAAAACTTTTTAAGTAAACTCTTCACAGAAACTCCTAGGGAAGTTAGTCAGAATTCAAATATGCACTAACTGAGCTTTACAGAGTCATATCTTATAAAAGTGTTGAGATTGATCATAATTGAATTTCAAATATGTGGATCCTTCTTCTGCTATGGTTAACAAGATAATATCATAATCACCTATTCATCATTAATCCTTAGGTTGGAGAAATTGGATGTTAGAAACTCTGCTGGAAAAGCCAAAGTTCTTGGGACTGTCTTGGGCAGTGGTGGAGCAATGATTCTGACTTTTGTTAAAGGGAAGAAGATCAAAATATTGTCACAGCATGTTGACATAATTCCTCTCCACAATCATGCATCAGTTCCATCTAATAATGTCGTAGGCTCTTTGCTGGCCTTATTGAGTTGTTTGTCATTTGCAATTTGGTTAGTTATTCAGGTAATTATGCTCCAATTACATAGAGCACAATAATTCATCAGCTAAAACATCTCTAACGGCAAGGCTTTTCCTATTGTGATTAGACTAAGATGAGCCATAGTTACCCATGCTATTCAAGTATTGCAGTGATGTGTTTCACTGGATCAATCCTGACTGGTGTTCTTGCAATATGTACTGAGAGGGAATTGTCTTCATGGATGCTTGGATGGGATTGTAGACTCCTAGCTGTTGCTTATTTGGTATGGTTTCTAGTTTTGAAGCTTCTTGATGAGGCACTTGATTGTCACTGTCATAAAATACATACTTGAACAACCTAACATCTCAATAATGGCTTTGGTATTCCTGCCTTAGCAAGCAATGGCTTTCGAATGTCAGTTCGTCTTACTGTTTGTCACCTGAAATCTTTCTGAAATCTTCATTGTACAATCTTTCTGGCAGGGAATTGTTAGTTCTGGACTATGTGTGGCTGCAGTTTTCTGGAGCTCAATGATGAAAGGCCCTTTATTCGTGTCTTCTTTCAGTCCTTTGGGACTAGTATTCACTGCCCTTGCTGGATCCCTCTTTCTAAAAGAGGAGCTGTGTCTGGGAAGGTGATGATCTATAGCACATCTATCTTTCCATTGAAACATTTTTATGTTTTAATCAAACTGTTATATCCGACTTGAATTAATCCTCGATAATCTTGTATAACAGCTTGATAGGATCCATCATCATCACAATAGGCCTTTGCCTTGTGATCTGGGGTAAAGGCAAGGAGGCAACTGCATCTCAAGATGGAGAAACTGAAAGCAGGAGGGATGAAGTAACCGATGGTAGCCAGGCTGCTCCTCCCATATCAAACAAATGGGGTTCATCAACAATTTAAGCATGAACATGTTTTACAAGCTCAGTCATCATTGCCAGGAATTGATTGAACATTGCTGTGCCACTGTATCCTTTTCTTTTTCCTCTTTTTGTCTTAGCATTTTCTGTTAAAACAGTAAGCAAACGGGTCTGAATTCTGCTTCTGTTATTCGAAAGATGAAGAGCCACTTATCAGCACATTTCTTAGCTTCTCAATGTAAACTATCCTGAAGACTTATCATTGCCCTTGATTGCGGAATTTGCGCAATTGCTTTAAGTGTTTTGCTTTTGCGTTCTTCCTTCTTTCAGCTCAAGCACTGAGCTACAAAATCTCATTGAAGGCCACAAAGTTATCCTTATCGATGCCTCTTAAACTTTTATCAACTCTTGACTTATGTATGGAAGAAAAGGAAAAACCCCTGATTAATTCTTGAAATACATCCTAGGTAATGAGGGATAAACAGCAGCTTTTAGGATTTAATGCCTCCTCAATCGCTCCTCACTCTGGCCTAACTAGAAGTTATGTAGAAATCTCATCGATGAGGTCAGAGAAAACACTCTAGCCTGCTAAAATTCTTGGATATCAATTCGCTATCTAACAGATTGGACTTATTATTTTATTGGTGTCTTATCCTGCTCAATGTTACTCTAACACCTTGGTCTTATGTATTCTTGGGTTTAACATAAGAAAAATAGGGAAACCTCATTGTCAGCATGAGGAAAAGGAAGGAGGCTGGTCCCCGAAAATGCCGCGTCACTGGAAAGAAAGTTGGGGTTTATGGCTGCTTAGTCGGTAACCAGGGAGAACAAATCTCTAATCCTACAGTATCTTCAAGTTGCAATCACAGCGAAGAACATTCACAAAAACTTGCATCAGAAAAGTAAAATGAAAATGAGGTTCATTGAGCAAAACTATTTTCCACCACAAACTCCGAAAAACATTCATTGTTTTATCCTGTTACCTTGAAGTACTTTTCATCAAGGCTTTCCTAATCATATTCTAACATTCATCACAACAGCAGACTGCTCCATTTCACTTCTCATCCTTTCCTGTCACGATAGCAGGCTGAGATTCTTCTTGTTTCTTCTCCTCTGATTTTTCAGATTTCTCTTCAGGCGTCTCATCTGATTTTACAGCATCTTTGGCCTCTGCAGTTGGATTTACCTCCTCAGGTTGGACCTCCTTTGCAGGGGCATCAACCACTGGAGCAGCAACTTGCTCTGTTGCAGCTGGTTTTACCTCCTCAGGCTGGACCTCTTCGACTGTTTCAGCTTCTGTTGGCTTGACTTCAGACCCAACAGATTCTTTTACAGCTTCATTCTCAGATGATTCTTTCCTCTCTTGGTTCTGCAAATAAAATTTCAGAGTTACAATAAAATTTTCAAATTCCATTTATTAATTATTATTCCAAGCGCAATTGTCCTAATACTATCCTCATGTACAAAAATTTAGCCAAAAAATCTTAATTTTTTTTTACTGTACTATGGAATGTAAGTGGATCAATTGTACTTTTGCTATTGAAGAATTGACCAAGTGGGATCTTGAAATTACTCAAAATTAGAAACAAGACAAATAGGATCTGTCCAACATGGCCAAAGACATAGGGAACATTAAGGGAAATAAAGCAACAAAAGACAGATAATCCTAGGAACATTAATTCTTTTCACAAGTGAATATTCATTGGGCAACAAAGGAGAAGAGACCAATAGTGGGTCCTAGCAGCATTCCTTTCAGTACAGGAAATTCTCCGTGATCTTGTAAAGGGGGAATGAATATCTTACCATCAAAAATTAAAAAAAAAAACTATTACACATATTGAGTAATGAAAATCCTACTATTATATATTGTGATCTCATGGTATTAATCATGTTTATTGAATTTTAGAAAGACCCGATAGTAAAAATAGGCTAATCAAACTTTGCCCACAAAAAAATGTAGAAAATTTTCGTTTAGATTAGCTGTTTTTGGGGGTGTTTTTGAAAAATTTTATTGTAACAGTGTATATGAAAAATTTTTACCATAAAATTCTTTTGAAGTATTTGATATATTGTATAGATGAGATGTTTTTTGAATTATTGTGTATTCTACAGTATTGTATTTGAAAATTTTGTTTTTGAAAAAATGACCAATCCAAACAGATTTTTGACACTTTGAAGAACTTGTAGTATATTGCTTGGCAATTACTCCAATTTTCAGAAAAAATTATGGAAGTATGAGATAGTCTAATGATTTCATACGTATGAAGATGTATGTAAGTAACATATTGCTTAAACAGGAACATATCAATCAAGATTTTACAGATCAAAAGGATTCTTGGAATTAATAGTTATATGTAGATTAAAAAAATTGATGGGCCATAGCCAAACAACGAAAAAGAAACAATTTACAGTGATAAAGTTGCAAAATCAAGTTGGATGTTGAGAGTCTTTGGTAAGGGTGCATGAACCAGACAGAATCTCACACCATTCAACAAAGGCTAAAGAAATAGATGGGCCACCTTGAATAATGGTCTTTTTTTTTTTTTTCTAATCCTTTCCATCCGTTTCCTATTATTATTTTTCAAGGCGTAAAATCTGAACCCTAAACTTGAAAAGCAAAAAAGATCTTAAAAGACCTTAAGAGCCATTTTCTGTGAATAATAGTCGTTAAGCCATTATTAATCAAATAATTACACTATCCTAATGAAATGATTAGGTTCAAATTCCAAGAACTTGTGGTATAATTAACCACAATAGGGAAAAGGTGATGAAAACCAATTGGTATCCTCTCGGAGAAAAGATAGTCGACCCAACGCACTATCAAAGGTCATAATTACCAAAGTATGTCAATTATTAGTCAAATGAAACTAAAAGCAAAAAAAAAAAAAAAAAGAAAAGAATTTGGCTGTGCTAGTCTAATCATGTGCAATTGGTTGTATTCTATACTAACTAGATTTATGTGTATTTTCTATGGCTTTGGGGGAAAAAAAGACATCTAATTTTCCACCGCCAAAATAGGAAAGAATATGTATTAACGTGGGAAAAAAAATCTTCCAAACTTTAATAGAGTAAGTAGATAAAATTTAAAATTCTTGATTGTAAAGGCATTTACTTACTAAATTTAACAGACAAAGAAAAGGTAACAAAGCCAACGGGTTAAATGTATTTTTACCTCTCAATTTGTACGAAGGGAAAAGAAAGATTAAAGTCTCCATACATTAAATTGCTGAGAAATAGAAATTTAAAATAACCCACATCTTCCATTTCCCCTACAATCAATTGTCGACTTTTCCATGATTTTTCAAAAATCAAAGAAAAAGAAAGGAAAATTCGATATCTCTTATTCGAACAAGACTTAAAAAACAAAGAGACATGAAAAACATAATTTCGAAACGTGGATTTCTTTCGAAATTCAGTATACATGTATAATTTTTCAAAATAACATTATAGTCTTTAGAGATGCTAAATTCATTCATATGTGACATTAAAATTTCCATTGCTACAAAATATACAATCAGAAGAATTTAAATTAAAAAGATACAAACATGATTTTTTTTTCACTTTTTGACGTAATTGTCAAATTCTTTTTTTCTGACTCTACATTAATGGCTACACAATTAAATAAAAAAACCATGTTTGCATGGTAAAAGTATACACAGGCATTATACAGATGCATTAACGTTATAATTTTCATGAAGACATACCTCCTTAAACAAGTTACCAAGAGAACGGCTCCTAGTAACTTTCTCATCACCAGCAGCAGCGCCTACATCTTCATCTTTCTTTACCTCTTCTTCCACCACCACCACCGCGGCCGCCTTCTCCACGGCGTCGTCCTTCTTCTCCTCCTCCTCTACCACCACCTTCTTGGGTGCCGGCTCTGGAGCCTTGACCTTCTCCTCAGGCACATCACCCTTCAACACTTTAGGCTTGCTTGTACATGCTCCCATCCTTCTTAATTTTTTTTAAAAAAATTTTTGGTGTAGAAATGTATGATGGGATTTTTTTTTGGAAGGAATACTATGGGAGAAGGGTGAGAGGAGAGGGCAAGCTTTTTCTTTTTGTTTTTTCTGGCGTTAGTAGAGAGAGGAGAAATTTTTAGAGAAAGGAAAGGTAGTGGAAGAGGAAGTTGTGCGAATTTGAGAGATTTATAGAGAGGGATCGAAATATGAAAGCCAACACAGACTGCGTAGTTCCGACATTCAATATGCGGTTTGGAGAGATTTTTGTGTCGCTTCACGATTTTGACCTATTTGTAGACGACTAGACAATTGGCCGACATTAGCATTGTTTCCTTAAAACCATAAAGTAATTCATATGATTTTTTTTTTCTTGGTTTTCTTCTAACCATATGTTTATCTATAGGTATATAAATGTAAAGTTCTCAATAATCAAACTATTACATGTAATTGCAGAATTCCATGTAGAATTGAATCAAGATTTTGACCAAGGTTGATACAAAAACATTGAAGATAATCAAGTTCAAGAAGGATTGATTGTTCAAAAAGTTCATTCGTTCTTCTTAATCAATCTTTAATGCTGGTAGCACTTGCCCTCTTTCACGAGCATAGGATGACCAAACATGATTGACACATAAATACATTTCGTTAGAATTTACCGATATAGTATATATCTCCAATTAATTAGCCAATATCCAAGTAGATTAAAGGTTAAAGGTGCAAGTTTATAAACAAGTCTGTGTTATTCTTAATTAGGCATAGGGAAGAAAACTCTTGCACAAATATCATATGTTGCGTTTATATGGGGAGCACACAAGGGATCAATCATATTTAAACAGTCATAGTTGGAAAGTAAATGCTATTCAAATTTTGGCTCTATGGCATGCACATGTTTTCATTTTTGCATTTTTCCTTGACATAATTAGTTCCTTGACATAATTTGCATTTTTCCTTGACAAAATTAGTTCCTTTCCATTTTGTCAGCGATCAAATTGATGCAATCATGGATGCAACATAATCTTCACTCCAAAAAAAAAATTTGTGAAATTGAGTAGTCTATTTATTAAAACAAAAGCATAAGTTTTAGCCTTGAACATGTTCAAATTCGACGCATTTAGACTTCAAATATTTTGAAAATACTTCGAGAAGAACCCTAGAGTAGCTGGCAAATTATAACTTGCTTTTTTTTTTTTAAGGTTAGTTGCCAGCCAATTATAATTGGCTAGCATGTTATAATTGGCCAGCTAATAAAAAGTATACCATTTCTCGTCGACATATTAAGATTAGTTGTTCAGATTTTTATGGTATTAAAATTCACTCTTTGTAATATTTTGGTTACATATTTTTTTGATTATTTGTTGTTGATCATATTTGACAATGGGTTTGTAATTGAAAAAAGTAATTTGAATATTACATTAAGTGAATAATATAGAATGATATACTATTTTTGATGCCATATGTAATTTAATTCCTGATGACAAATAGTAAATTCGAATGTTTTTTTTAACTGTTTGGACTGGAATTAGATTAATTAAATAATTTAGTAGAAGAGGGGCAATGGTAGAACCATATTATCTTTTCTCTTTTAATATTACTTTTTAATTATTGGTTGAACCTAAATGTTACAAGATAATAAATTTCAAGAAAAGTTAGTATAATTTTCAAAACTTGCATGGAGGCTAGTGAAATGGTTAGAAACCTTAGGGGAGGTCTCTAAAATTGTCCCTAAAAGCATTTAGTTTACAACCAAAATCATATCCAGTCAATCTGTAATTGTACCCAAAAATATCTAGTACAGTAAGCTGTTGCCTGTCGAACTTCCTACTAAGAGTCAATTAGTAGATACCATAAATAATTAACAAATCAAAAACTGAAAGGGTCCAACATGTTTGTGCATGCACGTGCATAAGAATATCTCAAACCACATTTGGAATGAAACACATTCAGTAGGAAAATGAGATCAGGAATGATAGCAGATTTTGATGATTGAAATTAAAGCAGAAACAGCAAAGAACAGCACAACGCGTAATGAGCTGGCCATGTTGTGGTTATCGAAACCACGTCTTATTTGATTGGTCCATTGACATAAATTTTGGTCCAAACAAGCCTGCATCATTACAACACATGAAATGTACGTGTTGGAAAATTTGGGAATTTAATATTGTAGCCTCATACTTTGCATTCGTTGTCATTTCGTCTGTTATGTTTTAAAACTCGCATTTGAGGTATTGTAAAACTTCGTGTGGGATTTTAAAAATTTGATATTGGACCTCTAATTATTGTAGATAAATTTAAGTTAAAGGGTTTTTCTAAGGGATGCCCTTAGGGTACTTATTAACACACATAGTATTCACCTAACCTATTATATATATATATACACACACATACATACATATACATATTAACAATTATTATCTTCTCTTATATTTATATACTTTTTCTATTTAATCTTGCCTACCCTCTCATGTATTTATTTACTTTTTTTAAATTAATTTTATAGTTTAAAAATATAACATTTGAAATATATCTGAACGAGTGCCTTAAGGGTACCAGTTAGACAAATCCTAAGTTAAATGCCAAATTTTATGTATGGGTGAAACCGAATTAATTTAGAAACAAGGGTTCTTGAAGAAGCCAAAGTAGCTCATCTCATCAAACTCCAATTATGCCTCCTACATATGTTAAAAAATCCAAGAGTTTTGAATAAGTAAGTTACAAAGATTTTTCCGCCACGGTTCCATTATCAATTCTTTTCCCATAGTATAATAAATTTATTAGCAAGATTTTTTTTCATGAATATTCCACAAAGATCCGGGCGTATCCAATAATTAACCTTTATACATATATTATGGATTAGTCCTTGTCTAAAGTCGTAGAATGGATCAGGTGAGGACCCAAAGTAAAACTGAAACTGAAACTAGTACCTTATTGTTTTTGTTTTTTTTTTTGTCGTGTGTGAAAATTTTTTAAATTGGAACAACCGAGAAACGAGGAACAAATGAAACTCATCCTTTAGGACTCCAAAACACAAACCAAAACGCTCCTATAGATTGAAGAAATTTAGCTTAATTTTAGGACTCAACATCTAATTACACAAAGGTAAATAGATAAAGGGTTTTTCTAATGGGTGTCATAGGGCACTCGTTAATACACTTAGGGTGCGTTTGATAAAATTAAAATTTAAAAACTAAAGTCTGAAATTTAAAATTTGAAATTTGAATCCATTTAGTCATTGAATTGTTAAGTATTAAATTTAATATATTTTAAAAAATATAACACCTAAAATATATTTTAACGGGTGCCCCGTTAGACAAACTGAATAGAACATTGTTGTGATATCACATATGCCATAGTTTATGTAATGTACCTAATTACTGTATAAGTAAAAGGAGTATTGTCCATGACCATCTCCTCCTTTTCGTACTAATATGGACAAGTTATTTAGCATTTCAGACCTATGAATTGAGTAACACAATTTGTATATTTGAAATATTTGCATCTCTAAGTAATCCAATCATATATTCTGAAAATTTTCTACTTGATACAATTTCTATATGCCTAGTATATCTATGTCGAATAGAACTACGTGTGTGCATCATCTATCACTTTAAAATGCTGAAAAAAAAGAACTAAAAAATTCAGAATTTATAAGACTATCCTATTTCATATATAACCGGATTTGAAGAATCCTTGAAATGGCTAACAAGTGTGATTGATGCTACGTGTCTTATATGATTTGGGAAAGGCATTTTAGTAAGGATTGATTTTTCTTGAATATTTAGAAAATGCTTTACACGAGAAGTCTAGATTCGTGACATGCATAAAAATAAAATAAAATAAAATAAACAAATAGGACATATTTGATAGAGACGATTAAGGGCACCACATAATTTAAGTTCAAATTTTTCTTTTTTCTTCCTTCCCAAGTAGGAAAATGTTTTTATCTTCTGCAATAAAACAATAGTACATAAATCACAAAGGTAAAGAACTAGGATCCTATGTATGAAATTAGCCACTGAAGATGACTTGGAAGGCTCTTCTTTCCCTGCGTGAAACTAATATCTGAAGGTTAAAAAAAACATCTGGTTATGCTGTGCTATTTTTTGTGATCTTTCTTCTTTTTTTTAATTTTCTTATTAATTCAACTTACTAAACAAGATATACTATAAGATAACTAATATTTCATAATGGAGTTCTTGTGGTTGAGGCGAATGGAATAGAATGAGATAAAAAAAAAAAACTAAGTGGCAAACCATCTCAGTAGCAAACCATCTAAGTGATGTTACTTTATAAATATCTTGATTTGTGCTGTAAACATCATATTTTTCCTATGATTTTGATTACTCATGAGTAGTACTGAACATTCCTGCAACCTGTTTAATATGCATATATGTGCCTATAGATGGTCCTCATAATTATCTTTTTTTTATTATTTTAATTTGCCTATTTTTCTTTCATGTGATATATATTGTTTCCTGGTTTCATATGTTTGTCAGTGACATTACTTCATTTCTTTTTTTTTTTTCTTTCTTTCTCAATGTTTATTGCATTACTTGAACCATGTTAAACGGGATACTTAAGTAAATAATGACATTATCAATTTGCTATTCTGGCGACTAATCATTTGTTCTTGGTCTTCAATTACAATTGTTATACTCATGTTAAACGATAAGCTTGTCTGCATGAATTATTCCAAACCAATGATGATATTAAACTAACATTTACAAAAGTTAATGAAATATAGCTACTAAAGCAGCAAACGAAAAGAGGTACGCCAATTCCAATTTATGGTTTATAATTGGGCATCCGACGAAGGCGTGATACCTTATCTCGCTAGACTCCACGTCTTCAGAGGTGTGAGAATGGTGCTTTGGAAGGCTTGATCTGTTGTACCGTCTGTAATCTAACGCCCAGGGAACTGGCTAATAATATTCGAAAATATCCTCTCTTTTTTTTTTTTGGAAAAAAAACCCCTACAGGCTCCTAGGAATCAATGGCAGATCTAGTGGGAGCGGGGAGAGCGGATATGGGGCAGGAATAGTCAACAGAAAAATTATCCGAACTGATTTTGTACATTTTGTATAAGATGTAACTTAATTTATACACGATATAACTCACTTTGCATAACGTCTAATTATAGAACAATATTTTGTGGGCCCCACACATGGTGTGAAAAACGATGTACAAGATGAAATTTGGATCTTACATTTTTTTTTTTTGTCATTAACCTTCTGGAACGGTTGCTTGACCCAAATACGGGGAGAACTCCCAAGCTTTCAAAAATCTTTTTATAACCATTTAAAATAATAAAAAATTTTACTTATATCTTAATAAATATTAGATTTTGTTTCCCCAAAATTTTACGAGTCCTTTAACATCCCTTTAAAAACTTTAAAAATTCTCTATGTAAATCTTAGGGCTTGCCCCCAAAAATTTTCCAACATATAAGGGTTCCTTCTTAAATGCACACCTTTACTTTCCAAAGTATTAGGAGCAGTCATTCTTGCGTAACAGGCGGATCATGGTCCTGCAAGAACCACTTTTGGAAGGATAATATACAATAGAATAAGCCACTAGATCTCACATTTAGAAATCCAAAATCGTTAAGGCAAATATGTGAAGGGCAATGGTTCTTTCACGCCTTCAAAAATTCATGAGCCCCTAGCCCTTAGTAGCTCTTGATTCCTGGTTTTTTTTTTTTGGTTCTATTGAATAAATGTGTCAAGAAAGTAAACAACCTAGTTAATTAAAATCATAATATGAAGGAATAGAATGCGACATATTTCACATCACTTGCCATCTACATTGGATCTAGTCAAAAACGTAATTTGTGTATTATGACACAATTCATACCTTGAAGAATTTAAGAATTGGGGATCATGCTCTAATACTAATGAGTAATGAGTACAAAATTTCATCGTTAAGGTTAAAGGTAACAATGAAAGCGTGATATATATACCGCACAACAATGTTCACGCTTTCATTTGGCATACTAGAAGCAGCAAGTGGAAACATGACATATGACCCTTTAATTTGTATGCACTCCTTTTATAGATTGGAAAAGCGTTACGAATTATTAGTGTTTCTGACCCATAAATGATGTGAAGAATGATATTATTGGAACATTGTCAGCCTCTGGTTTTGCTGCTTCTTTTTTCTTCTCTTCCGAAGTTTCAGTTTTCTCTTCTACTTTTTTGTCCAATCTTTCATGGCATTCGGCCTCCGTTGCTGGTTTTACCTCTTCTTTTTCAAGCTTTTCAGGACCAGCAGTTTCTTCCACTTCAGCTTTCACCTTTTCATCTTCCGTAGAGTTTTCTTCTTCTACAGATTTTACCTTTTCATCTTCTTTAGAGTTTACTTCTCCAGATTCTACCTTGTCATCTTCTTTGGAGTTTACCTCTTCTTCAGATTTTACCTTTTGATCTTCGGAATCTTTTACTTCTCCATTCTGCAATACAATATGAACGTAAAATTCTTTTAATTTGTAGTTTCTCCGAAATTAGTAGCTTAAAAAAAAAGAAGGAAAATAGCAAAAGATCATGTTTGTGTCTATGGCTGCATTCATGCATATGCAACAAATTGGGGAGCAACGGGGGATGCCATCCCCAAATATTGGCATTTTAAGGATTGCGGATTCTCTAAGGTTGCAGGTGCAACTATAGAAAGTAATTAGGGGTTGATTTGAATTTTAAATCAATGATCTAGATCAGCCGTCTCAACTCAAATGAGTTGATCTTGACCGTTAAATCCTTTAAAAGTTCTTTATTATTGCGCCTACAATCATAGAGAATCTAGATCTGCATATTAGATCTCCTGTCAAAAACCTTAAAAAAAAATTCGTGAAAAATTAAATGCATTAACACGAACATGAGAGTGACTAGGCAACCATGGGGGCATTGCCTCTAATTATTTTGAAAAATATCGATAAATAAACATTGCAAATATAGCTTCTTATTAGTTATAACTCCCAAATAAAAGAATTTCTATATATATAGAGTGGGCAAATTCTTAAGAAATCAACCATGTTCGACATGTTTACTCGTTGACAAGCAATTCAATGTGTTTATATATCGTATATGAAAGTGTATGCCAATTCTTAATAATAGAAACGTGATAACATAACTTAACGAGATTAATTTTGATACATCATAAATTTAAATATTTATTTACACTAACAGATTTAAATGAATGCCACGACACCGAGTGTCATGCATTTGTACGTATATCAAAGTTTTGTTTTAATTGTGATGTTGAGTACCTTATTTTCAACTCCATCAACCACCGCATTGAGAGCCTCCTCCTCCTCCTTTTCCACCTTTTCGGATGCCACCGGTTCAGGAGCCTCAGCCACAACCTCCTTGTCCTCTTCCACCGCCTTTTCGGGTTCCTGTTGAGGTGCCAGCTCGGCGGCGAGAGTCCCCTTCTCCTCCACACTCACCTTCTCAGGTGCTGGCTCAGGTGCCTCAACCCCATCATCCTTCAACACTTTTGGCTTGCTTGTACAACCTCCCATTTTCTCTCCTTGAATTTATGAATTGAAATTCTTGCCCTTCTTTCTATATATTGCGAACAATATATTGCATAGAAGAGCTGGCTTTGCCAAAGCCAGAGAGAAGATGGAGAGGCTTTCTAGTTTTTTGTTGCTAGGAGATGGAAAGAGGAGAGACACTTCTTGATGAAGAAAAGGCCTGAGGAAAAGGGTTTTTCGGATAGTACTTATTAGGGAACGCCTCAACTCAAACTTCTTAGTTTGTTCCGACATTCGTTCTGTGGCTTGGAGAGATTCCTGTGTCACTTCACAATTTTAACAAGTACATTGGCAGAAAGTTAGACATTTAGTACTTTTTCTTTTAAGAAAAATTATTGTTTTCTTAAGTAATTTACTAGCTAAATCCCTTTTATAATTTTTCGAAATGGAATTTTTTTTGGTCAATATGGTTGCTGTGATACATGCAATAATATAATACTCTCTCACAATTTTTTTTTAAAAATTTTTGGTGAAAGTAATGTCCTCCCACAAAGATAGGCAGAAGAAGTTACGAATATAATTTCTATACAATTAAACAAAAAAAATCACAGATTAAATACTATTCAAGGAGGTGTAAACTTCATTTTTATTCGGCAAGAATAAATAAAATTCCTTTTGTATTTTATGGGAATAAATTTTGAGAGAAACCGTCCACTTTTAAAAGCCGTTACTTTTTACTATTTTTTGACACCGACTATTTAGGTGGCTAATAAATCTCATTTTTACTTAACAAAAATACATCAAATTCCAAAAATTTATTTCTTCAGCCATTCAAAAGTCTAGTCTCTAGCCTAAACTTACCATTTATATTTTCTGGAATTCAATTCAAGTTTCTTAAGTGTTCAAAAGTAGGTCCGTACTTGTTAACTTGCTTTGATTTTTATTTCTAACCAAGCCAAAGATTTAGTCGAAGCATTTTCTTTTGTGATTGTAGAGAACTAATTCTTAGTGCTGTCTCAAGATTTTGCACAAATAAGATCACTATTATGATCTACATGCATTTTTTTAAAGAAATATACTATTGTAAAATTTGTTCTTGTCCAACGAACCGCAGCATTTGAAAGTATAGGCTACAAAACACGTAAAGAAACCGTAAGTTCAATGCTACTGAACTAAAAAGCTAGGGACGTGGGGTCAAAAACTTCAATGGATACAGTTGTGAAAACTCTTTTCCTTGCATTTTAAAAGATTGGAATCCCCTTTACTTCCCAAACAACATAGAAAGAAACCATTTCACTTCCCGTCTTTTCTTCCTCTCATAAACTCACAAACTAGGCCTAATTGGCTAATTCTGAACCATCCCAAATTTTGTCTTTTAGAGATCCAACTTTTTTTGAGACTAATGAATCGCAAAAATTAATTTTTGTAATGTTCAAACTAGATAGAATTAAATTGAACATTTCACAAATCACAGAGAGTTTTTGATATTTTATCTAATAAATTTTTATGGACCTTATACATAGTGGGTTAAAAGTAAGGTAAATTAATTGAATTATACTTTTTTTTTTTTTGACTAAATCATAACCATCAACTTTATTGGAGTCCTGGCCCTTTATTCGCCAAACTCTCACCTTCATATCTAAAAAATAAACTTTTCAACTGCCCAACCAAAAAACAAGAGATTTAAAATCCATACAAGAGTGACTTCATCAACTAATTCTAGCCCGACCCTATTGCGATTCCCAAGGACAGGGATTCTTAATCCCCTTACCACGGGACAGCATATGACAAAATCTAAGTCCACACGAAAAACGAGGCAGCTGGCTGACAAGAGAAAATAATTCCCATTTCCATCGCCCATTCCGATACCTAACGAAACGACACCGTGCCGTATTAGCAAATTGGACACTCCACCCATGCCTTCCTAGCAACCAGCATTTGTCAATTCCGTGTCCACCTCTCCAAAGTATAATTGTCAATTATTTATTACTATAAAGTATAAATAGTAAATCGTGTATATTTACCCATGGCTTATCCGGCGCCTTTGATTCACCATTCCCCTCGGATGCTTAGCCTCCCAAGCTCCAATTCCAATTTTATCAATACTAATTATACCGGTAAAAATAGTAGCAATAATAGTAGTAATAATAATAATCATAATCAGAATAATATTAGTAATTCCTGTTCTTCTTCGCCGTATTGTTCCTGCTCTTCTTCTTCGTCGTCGTCGGCGGATAATCGGCAACAGAGTAATTCGGATTTCATCGCTTTTTCCGGTAAATGATATAGAAAGAAGTTTCTGCTTTAGTATTTGTTCTTTTTTTGCTCTCGTTCATGTTCACAATTTGATATTTATAACTATTTGTTTTTTGAAGCTCGTCATTCTATCTATTTTTATGGTTTTTTTTCCGACGGAAATTAGTGCGGAAGTTGGAATTTTTTGGTTTAGTTCATGATACCTTTCATTTCATGCGAAGGATAGCTCAGATCTTATTGTCTTTTGGTTTGTTTTGTTTGGTGAATTATGTGTTGTTAGAAATGAAGAGTCTTGCCTAAATTGTAGATCGAGAAAGAATGAATACATGAGAATTAAGGTGTGTTTGGACTAAGTTTGCGTGCTGTTTGTAGACGTAGATTAGATTCAGACACAGAATCTTCAGATCTATTATTTGGGAGATATTCAGCCATGTGTAACAATTTGATTGAATTTTAATTGACAGAAAGAATGAGAATTTTGTTGCCATTATTACAGTGTAGCACTTGTAATTGCACGCTACCGTTTGTTTACAGTGTTGGAAAGCAGCTAGAAAGTATCTTCAGGTTGTAGCTTGGGAAGTGTCTGCGTGTCGGCACACTTGTCTATACTAGGAATAAGACCAAGTAATTTATCGAATATCAGGGAATATGTGCTTTGACACTTGTCTATACTAGGAATAAGACCAAGTAGTTTATCGAATATCAGGGAATATGTGCTTTGTTTTTGCTTTTGTATGATTAGTAATATATGATACTTTGACTCTTGAGTTTCATCTTATGGCAATGGTTTAATAATTCATTAAGGTGCTGAAAATCTGATTATGTAGCGTCTGACACCCCTAAATGACTTTGGTCACATAAGCATTTGGATTTTATCGTTTGTGGGGAAACGTATGCATGGAGGCTTGGTTTGTCGGCATGCAGAGTTTTTGTATTAAAGCTTGTTAAAACATTTCTCCGAATTTGACAATTAAATGTGACTACTTAATCTCTTTTATGACTCTAAAGTTGAGGGAAAAGTTGAATTTTGACAATTAGCTGGTACTAGATGATGTACATGTTGGTGGAAGAAGTTACATGTTTCCAAGATAAATGAGAACCCAATGTCGTTTCTCAGTCAATCACTCACTTTCCTGTGATGGTTGCTAATATTAGACACAAATATATTTGGCTAATACATAAGTTAATATCTGACGCCTATGGGATCCTTCCAAATTTAGGGATGGCCCTAATAAAGTGTCAATTACCAGTTCTACTTTTAAGGATCATTGTCTCGCGCTTAATTTTATGTAATTTGACTTGCCTAGTTACGCGGCAGCATTTCTGTTAAATGGCTTGCTAAAGCATTCATAATTTTAACAAACAAATTGCATTTTCTGTTTGTTACACTAAATGTGTGATTATACAGTTCTTAGGCATGGTTATTGAAGAAAAGATCTGAGGGACTTGCACCTTTGCAGAGTAGGTTAAGCATCTGATCTGGTGAAAAAAGTTGTGTTTTGCAACGGAGGTAATTTTGAGCAATACTAAAAGGCTAGTTAATAAGATGGTTGGAGTTCATAGTTGTAGAGACTCTTGGGTTTAAGATAATTAAAGAGGACAGTGGTAATAATATGTGCACATTCTTTACACATACAACTTAAACACAAAAATACTATATTTTGTCTGAATTTATTTTTTTCTTATTTGATCCCAAAAGCATATGCATAAAGAACAAGACTTGGGACTATGGCTTCTTAGGCATTGTATGTAGGCTCTTACTTCCAGGGAGGTTGTGCCTTGCCTTGCCACATAATAATCTCTCTTTCTCTCTCTCTCTCGGTTGATACTTGATAGTGAGCTCGAAACTTTTTATGGAAGCAGTTATGTACATTCAATGCAGAAAAGTATTGAACCCATTTTACAAAAGTTACTTTCTAGAAAAGTGATAGTTCGAGTAAGTTTCTTTCATTAGTATTATCTTTGAAAATAAGTGAAATCATCTGAGCTGAACCATTACTACAGTCTTTCCTAAGCATGCAGAATTTCAAGAATTTGTCCTGTCGCCTTTGATATTTATGTTGTCCATTCAGTGTTAGATAATTGGTGTGGACCACATTGTGGTTTAAATTTGAGGACTTTGTGCATCTTTGATCTGCTTTTGATGCTTACACTTTATAGATTTTCCATTCCTGAATTTACAAGTGATGCAAACATCATATAGTGGAAATATTTTCTTCTTAGTAATCTTGGAGTTACCTTTCCATAAGTTTGAGAGTAGCATAAATTTTCAGGCACAAAGAAGATCTGGAAACATCAAGGCTTTAGAGCTCACGCTATGAGTTCAACCCAGAGTAATGTTGCATCACCAAAGGGCATTTATAATTTGAAAGATGAGCCAGATCATCTGCTTGTCCTTGTTCATGGGATCTTGGCAAGGTATGTGTGTTTCTTGAGTTTTACATGTCAAAAATAGGGGAATAGTGCCTTCAAACTGACATTTGATTTGGTTGTCTGATAACAATCTGGAGCGTAGTTGTACTTGGATGTTAATAATTGAGTTAAATTTACAGGTAAATGTAAGGTAAGAACAAGAAAAGATGATTAAAAGTAGCAGAGTATTTTTATTTTTTTGAGGAGTGTAAATTTGCATCTTTAAACTGTATATGCTATTATATATTGCTCTAACTTCACATTTGTGTCATGGATCCTGAGCATAAGAAAATTCCTGATGCATGCAGCAGCATCCGAGGTTCATGATTAAAGAACTTATGATGGTTATACCATTGCATGTCCTGCATGTATGATGTTTATACAGAAGTCATTGTGGATAGCTTTATTAGTATTTCTTGGTGGAAGAAAGCCATTGGTATTTCGTGCATGTGATGGTTATCCTTAGCACCTACTCGGTATTCTGCGTCTTTTCCATTACTTGTAGCTTTTAACTTGTCACGCTTTTAGAATCTTGGTGCTGCTACAACATCTTTGCTTTTTCTGAACCTCTTGGAGCAGTCACCAGCAGATGATATGCTTCTCATATAGATATATATTCCTTCTGTTTATTTTGCAAATCTTAAGACAGGAAGGAATGTATTAAGCTTGTTTTTTGCTTGTCTGTTATTAGCATGCTTCAGGCGAATTGATCATTTCATTTGTATGCCCAAGACAAATTGCGCATAATAGTGACAAGTTTAATGCACTTTTAAGCTGCAGGTATATAAGCAACTTTGATTGATTTTTATGATTAGTGCAGCCCTAGTGACTGGACATATGTAGAAGCAGAGTTGAAGAAGCGGGTGGGAAGAAACTTTTTGATATACGGTATGCTTTATAGTGTATGTATAAAATTTATGAAACTTATGGATTTCATTTTTTAGTTTAGTGAAGGTGGTTACATGTAGTAATAGCAATCTTTTGTTTGACTTGTATTGACAGGATTCTGGGTTTGACCATGACAGCAATTACTTTGTGTGAATAGAACTAGAGACTATCTTTTGTTCTTCTAGCAGGCTGGGAACTTGATAATTGGGCTTTGTTCACCATTATTTACCATATTTTCTTGGAAAGAAGAGCATATACCATCATCTTATCCCTTGTATTTTCTATTATGTTTTTCTTGTTTCCTTATATAGAGATTCTAAGAAGGGTGGAGTAATGTGATAGCAACCTAGAAAAAGTGGGCTCATTGTTGACAATCAAAATTCATATCATTCTTGGTGCAATTCAAGAGAAAAATGTGAAAAACCTAGGTGGATGAAAGTCGATGAATTTCACGACCACACAAGCTCCAAAAGCATTTTGCATGGTGTAGGAGTTGGTGAAAAGTTGGAATTTGTTACCATCTACTCTGCTCTGGATTTTGTTGCTACCCTTTAGTTATTCTAGCTGTTCATATATAATGAAATAAATTATGGCAATTGAGGGAGACCAATCTATGAACCTCTCTCTCTCACACCCTGATCGGAAATTATTGGTATTATGCAGATACCTACCTGACCTATATGTTTGATTGATCAGGCTGTGGCAACTTTACTTGAAATTCTTTTTCCTAGCTCAGGATTCAATAATAACTAAAAGCAGTGTCATTTTTTATCTTCTGGATCTTTGACTCTCTTGCTTCTATAACTTTTATGCTCAAATAAATGTTTTAAAAGTGATGGGTACCATGTAAGCAGCATGCTTGAGATTGATGCCAGACCTTTGTATATAATAATAGTCAAATGGACTATTGAAATTTAAGGATATCGAGAGAGAACCGAGTTAGCGAAATTCATAACATGAAGCATCCTTGCTTGCTTGCTGTGGTGAAAAAGAACGGAAGGCAAATGTTGAAAATTTTACATCTATATTTAAGGCAAAGTTGTTGAGTCCAAACTGATGCACCTAATTTGGTGACTGTGAAGGATAATTATTCAAGTCATTTAATGGTGTTTGCTGCAGAATATGTTTTCTTCTTAAATGAATCGATTTTCCTGAGTGCTCCATTTAATTTCTAATTGGGTATTCTATGTTTCTGCGATTAACTATGTGTGCATGCTGATTTCTTGCCCCAAGATTAATTTTTTCTTCTTCTTCTTTTCCCTTTCCCCCAATTTGCAGCAAGTTCTTGTAACAGTTATACCAAAACATTCACTGGGATTGATGGAGCTGGCAAGAGATTAGCAGATGAAGTGAGTTTTCTTTTCTTTGTTGCCAAATGTTTTTGCTGTTAATGCCATGTCTGAACTTATAGGCTAGCTGGAACTTGAAAGTGGTTAATATGCATTTGCACTTGTGTGTGCTTTCTAGATATAGGCAGGTTGTTTCCATTTTATAGACAGTACTACAAGTTGGATTAACATGCTTAGTTACTTTGATTTGATCAATGACATCTTCCCAGTTAATTTATGAGCAATATCTCGTCTTTGCTGGTATATATATGTTCAGAAATCTTTCTTAATATTTTGTGTTTCTCCAGCAGCGTTTGAGCATCAGCTTTAAGTAGCATTGCATTGTCTTCACCATAATTCAACTATGAACAGGTAATGCAGGTTGTTAGAAAACAAGAAACCCTGAAAAAGATATCATTCTTAGCCCATTCGCTTGGTGGATTGTTTGCAAGATATGCAATTTCTGTCCTTTATACGCCAAATAACTCAGGTCATCCCTATGATCTTTCTGCTTCTACAAAAGGATTAATTGCTGGGCTTGAACCTATCAATTTTATTACCTTGGCTACACCGCATCTCGGAGTGAGAGGGAATAAACAGGTTTGTTGTAAGAAATATCTTAAATTTTGAATTGATGGCAAAGTGAGACTCTGTGCATGTCATCATGAGGATGTTGACTTGGAGGGTCCCCTGTTATACTTGTATACTGTTATAATTTACAATATCTCTGCCTTGTGGTGGCTTATTTTCCTTGTCCTTTCACAAGAGGAAGAGGTAGGAATTGGAGGAAAAAGAAAAAGATCCTAAAGTCCAAAAATCTGTGTTTTTCTTTTTCAAAGTTTCTATTCTTCTACCAGTAATCTTGAAAACACCGGTTGATGGCTTGGTGATCTTCCTACTTAAGAAACAGAGATGAAATATTTCCACTATAGTGGACTGTAGTTGCTTTGCCCTGCTGTAGGTTGGTTAATTGCAACTATATATGGTTCAGCAAATGAAAGTGCCCACAGTCTTCTCTGTTGAAACTTTATTCTGGTTTATTTGATTCTGCTGTAAATCTTTCTGAGTTCCAAATCTTTCTAGTTCCATAAAGCTTTATTTGATGCTTAGCTTTTGATATTTTCTCCTCCTCTTCTGGGGCTGCAAGGCCTCTAAATCCGTGTTGCTCTTTATTCAAGCATGATACTTGTACACCTTTTCCGTAGTTAACACAAAAACCACTCACTGATGTATCTACTACAATAAGTGTGGGTAAAGAATTCTGTAGAAGCTTTAACTTGCTATTTACTCTCTCTTTCTAATTTCATTGTTACATTGGTCGGTGGACATAATATCGATGCAGCTTTCCCTGCAATTTTTCAACTATCTTTTTCACTAAAAAGGGTAGTGCTGTTCCTCTGGAATTGATACCCAAAACACTATTGCCAGTTATCAAGTTTGTTTGACTGGAAGTTTGAATTTCCTGGACAGTTCAGCAGGACACAATAATTTTACGTCAACTCACCGATTGTGTCATCTTCTTGAAGTGCTTTGCTTGATGATAAACCAAGCTTGTTGCTATTGATTTGGGGTTATGCTTGATCACATTCATTCATTTCTAGTTTCACTAAATAGTCCTGTGAATCAGCAAAAGCTTGTCTGCAGCCGCATCAACAAACAAAGTCCTGCAGTTTTCCTGATTTTCTTTCACTTGGGCTTTTGTAAAGTTTTCATTGTAATAATTAGTAAAATTTCTTGTCTCTGGTATTTTACTGCATACCTGAAGTTAAGTGCCTGACAAGAGAAGAATAATGGAAATAATTGCACTGGTTTTGGTAGATGAAGATAGGAATGTAAAAAGAAAGAAATGTAGTCATTGCCTTGGTGGCCATCTAGCAAAATTTGGGGTTTGTTTACTAAAGTGGCTGATAAGATGCATGCAGTGCTTTCATTTTTTGGCCTTCTTGGAGTTCTGCAAGGGAAAAAGTAGATTCATATTTCTAAAGAAACGATATTTTAAAGTTTGGTGTTGGAACTCTTAGTAAAAGAAAGAGGAATTTCAGAGAGAGAGAGAGAGAGACTTTTTTCCCCTTTTTCCTACTTCTATGAGAATTTAATATAGTCATTGAGGTCCTATCTGACTAAAATTTGGGTAGATAAGCTTACTGACTAATGCGTAGTGTGTGATAAAGTGTTCTTTTCAGGAATATTTCTGGTTAAAGCATGATCAACTTTCTCATCTATGAACATTGACTTCTGATCTGGAACCTGACTTCCAGACAGTTTTTGTTGTCTGATTTAGCTTCCATTTCTTCTTGGAGTCCCCTTCTTGGAGAAGATTGCTGCACCACTCGCCCCCATTTTCATTGGCCGAACTGGTAGTCAGCTCTTCCTTACTGATGGCAAGCCCAACAAACCTCCTTTGCTGTTGCGAATGGCATCTGATTGTGAGGATGGGAAATTTATGTGAGTAAAGATAATGTTTGAAAGTACATTCTGGTTGGAACTCCTTTCTAAAGCTTCTAAGCTGCTTTTCTCTTGCAGATCTGCCCTTGGTGCTTTCAGATGCCGTGTCCTCTATGCTAATGTTTCTTATGACCGTATCCAGCCATATATTTCATATCTAACATTTTCTACCAAGCTGATATGACTTTTTCCTGTTTTCTGATGAAAATTTTCTTAGCATAATTTAGATATGGTTGGTTGGCGTACATCTTCAATCAGAAGGGAGACAGAACTTGTGAAGGTAATTTGCTGATTTACTCCTGAGTACTCTTCCTCTCATGATACACATTTAATAAAGATGTGTGCATAAAGTGTGAATGGATGAGCTCATTAACATTTGGGGCCTAATTGAATGGCAACTAGTAAGTGTTCTAATTAATGGTTATGGAATACTTTTGGGAATGATTGGCCATTAATGATTTGATCAAAGTTTAAATGCCAATAAGGCATGTGAATACAATAATAGGGAATGCTTCTCTTCAGCTCAAATTGATTAAGTTTTTGTCTGCAGACAACTGCCTTTTCTTCCCTTCTTACTAATGCAATCTTGACGAAAAGCATGGTCAATTGGTTCCATGGTCTAGTGGCTAGGACATTGGACTCTGAATCCAATAACCCGAGTTCAAATCTCGGTGGAACCTTTCTTTTTGGTTCCTTAGGATAAAGTTGATGTCAGCAGTCATTAAAAGAGTAGTTTCCTGATTTTATTGTAGAGTTCAGATCTTGGTTAAACTGGCCACGTAAACAGCTTGCCTTTTTTAATTGTGAAAAGTTCGACGCTTTTTGGGACTCCAACTTATTATCAATAGTGCCAGACTTTTGAAGAATTCATCTTCGTTTTCCGTTTTGCCCTTTGTTTGAATACAAAAGTGGACAATGGGTGGACAAAACATGACAGCTGGGTCTACATATGTATTGGTTGGCACATGGCTTACTCCAGTTAGAATTAGAGCGTGAAGGCACACAAGGCAATCATTTCAAAATGGTTGGTGCGTGCATATCAATCAACTGAACAACAAAGTGCAAGTATTGATGTAAGACTTTCTGGCCCCAATAATACTTACTTTTTAGTTAGGTGAGGCAGGGGTAAACATTGGAAATTATTGATAAAGTTCACAACCATTTTTTGGCGATGACGAACATTTTGGGACAGACCAAAATGGAAAGCATGACAATTTCAATGGGACGGAGGGAGTGATTTTTATTAGTTTAGGTTGGAAACTGATGTGAGTTCAAGCATTGATGTTGTTACGTACCATAGAAGTTCTCGAGAAAGTCCTCTGGCCTAGTTAGTGGGATCTCGAACTTTGACTCTAGTAGCCTGAATTCAGATTTTGGTACCACCTTAACTGTTTTTTGGTCGATATTGTGAGATCTGCTTGTTAGCATAAAGATGAATCTTTCTACTTTACAATGTGATACTAATCCTGCAGCTTGAGTTTAGCTTTTGGTAGAGCCTTTTCTATGTTGGCTCAATAGGGTAGGTATTCAGCTATCTTGCTATAAACTTGAGGAATTTGAATTGGATATTTGTTTTCACTAACAGAAGTTGATTGGAAGTTTTCTTTAGTGCTGTGGTCCAGCTGTTATTACTAGACAGAATGCAGTAGCTGAGCTCAAATGCTGGTGGAACATTTGCTTTTGGGTCTTCTACTTGAAGTGTTTACCTGTTTTGTCATTTTAATGTATTTGAAAGGACAATATCTTGAACTAGGTATAGACATGTTATGCAGTCTTTTGATACTTGATGGTCTATCCATGAAAAATAATTGCAGCATTTCGTAAGGATCTAAAGCATTAGTTATTTTCAATGATTTATCTAATTATTTTCATGGTTTAAAAGATAAGAAATAGATTTTTGCTCAGCAGTGCTAGTATAGTTAGACATGATATATAGTGATTCTAGGTATTTAGTTGGTTATATAAGTCGAGTAGAGATTAATACAATTGCAAGTACATAGCTTAGATTACAGAAGTAGATGACCTTTTCCATGGTGACAAGTCAAGTGCATTGTGCATGTATACCTTGTCTAGGGACTAATTTTGATAACAAGTCTGCATGTACTGATTTCACCTTGAATCTTAGTTTCTATTGAGAAATTTGTCTGCCATCCTGCTGTAATATACATGCCAAACATAAAGGTTTTTTTTATTGCAAGAATGCTAAGCATGAATTTTGGGACCATCGTGTTTGTGGAATTTTGATGTTCTGGTAGGGATAGTCGTGAAACTTATGTGACGTACACGACTCGTGGTACTTTTACGAGTGGAACATTTATATACTTTTTTAGCATGGAAGATCAATTAATCTCGTATATTTGGATCCCAACTACTGCTATAAATTAATAACTGATGGAACTCTATCCCAAGAATGGTTCCATGTCTAGGGGTTAGGACATTGGACTTTGAATCCAATAGCCCGAGTTCGAATCTTGGTGGGACCTTTTTGTTTTGGTCTTTGGAATAAACTAATTGCTAGTCATATGCCTAAGAAATTCTAAGTTGTTGACTGCAAAATAATGTCCAGTAAAGAAAACTGATAGAAATGTTATTTGTCAGATGAGTCATGGACTAGTAAAGATTTTGATGGAACCTTCTCTCTCTTTTCTCCCGTAGAATAAATTCATAGATTAGTTTGGGAAGAGATGTAAATTTTAAGTTCTTGACATTAAGATTGCTTCATCTATATTAACCTTACTGAGATTGTATAGTACAGATTGGTTCCTTGTCTGGTGCATTGGGTTCTGAATCCAATCTTGATGGAACCTTTTACCTTTTTGGTTCCTTGTATCCTGCAGAACATATTAGCGATGTTTAATGTAGAAAGTACAGCTAATTTCACTTCATTGGACTTGAGAATGCTTGCTGTTGTCAAAATGAATTGATAGTAGGGTGTATAACACAACAGAAGGTTCCATGGTCTAGGGGTTAGGACATTGGACTCTGAATCCAATAGCCCAAGTTCAAATCTCGGTGGAACCTTTTATCCTTTTTATTCCTAAGTTGGTGTAAACAAGGATGTTTGCAAGTTTTTGCCTAAAAACTGCTGTTGTTGGATATGGGTTCAGTTGATGGAACCCATATCTTAAGAGAAGGTTCCATGGTCTGGCTACCAGGACATTGGACACTGATTCCAATAGTCGAGTTTAATCTTGATGCGATCTTTTACATTTTTAGTTCTTGCACAATATAATTGTGAAATGAACTTTAGAAAGCTAAGTAATTCCATGGTGGACCCATCTCTTAGCAAATGGTGCCATGGTCTCGCGGTTAGGACATTGGACTTTGAATCCAATGGCCCGAGTTCAAATCTTGGTGGGACCTTTTTTTTTTGGGGTGTGTATCAGAATCTGAAGAATGGTGGTGATCAGTTTAAGTTGTTCAATTTCTTAATCAGAATCTCAAAACCATTAACTACTGAGCAGACAGTTGTTTATGTATGATATTATCTTTACATAATGCATGTACATCAAATATCAAGTACTTTTTTGGTTGCTGTGGAGGACTTGGTCTAGTGGCTAAGGTTAAGGCTCGAGGAACGAGGAATTAGTGGTCCTGGGCCTCCCTCCCTGCTTCTTAAATACCAACTCTCCCTCCGCTAAATTAAAAAAAAAATAAAGCACTTTGGTGTTAGCTTGTATTAAATGATTTTTAAAGTTAATTCAGCCCATCAATATGAAGTTACTTTTTTGTGAGAATCTGCTGAGGTAAAATGTTGCCTCTTTGGGAACATTAAATCTGCTTTCTTTCTTTCTATGGAGTTTCCTCGTTAAGATCATCCTCTGAAAATTAACCTTTTTGTCAAATATTAACATGCTTTTCTTATCTGCTATTAAGTCTTTATGGTGAAACTTTGAGGCTTTGCACTTCCTTGTCATCGTTTTATTTTTCTTTGGGTGCAACTTATTTGTTAAGCTCCTTATTGATAAGCTGGAATTAAGATGGTGTTTGCTTACAGAATTGGAATGACTATATACACGGCGTTTGAATCTGCATATGTTATCTTTGTATTTCAAATAATACAATCTTGTTAGATTCATTTTTGCAATTCCGTCGAGCATTTTTATGGTGTAATTTGAAACAGAAAGAGACCCTGCTTATGTGTCTTCATTGCTTTTCTTATCTTTATAGTTAATTTGTAGCATCCACCAATTTCTTTTCCACTTGTTTGTTCTGGGTTTCGCACTATAACATTCCGTGGATAGTGAATCTGCAACTGATCAAGATTTTTGTGCCTAGATTCTTGATTAGCAGCTCGATATTTTAAATGCAAGTCTTTTTTCAAAAAATGTAGAAGCAATAACATGACTGCGTTGACCACCTTTTTAAGAATGATAAAATGATTTGTTACATGTTTATGTTCTTCCGTCTCTCTGAGGTTTCTACTTAATCTGGCAGCCCCCTCAGCGTTCGCTGGATGGTTACCAACATGTAACCATGTTTACCAACAGCGTTCTACATGTTTATGTTCGATATTTTAAATGCAAGTCTTTTTTCAAAAAATGTAGAAGCAATAACATGACTGCGTTGACCACCTTTTTAAGAATGATAAAATGATTTGTTACATGTTTATGTTCTTCCGTCTCTCTGAGGTTTCTACTTAATCTGGCAGCCCCCTCAGCGTTCGCTGGATGGTTACCAACATGTAGTAGATGTTGAATATTGTCCACCTGTTTCGTCCAGCAGTCCCCATTTTCCTCCAGAAGCTGCTAAAGCAAAAGAGGCAGCTCAAAATGCACCGACCATGCAGAATACATTGGAATATCATGAAATTGTGGAAGGTACTCTAAAGTGTTAACAGCTGCTGTTAGTTATAAGACACGCTACAGCGTCAGACCAAATGACATTATTGTTTATTTTGTCGCAGAGGAAATGATACGTGGACTACAACAATTGGGGTGGAAGAAAGTTGATGTCAGCTTTCACTCGGCATTCTGGCCCTTCTTCGCTCATAACAACATTCATGTAATGGTTTCTGTGCATTATTCGAAAATCATTATTCATGATTGCCAGCTGCTGTTTTTCACTGTAAATCCGTTATTTGGGCGCAGGTGAAAAATGAATGGTTTCATAATGCTGGGGCTGGAGTCATTGCTCATGTTGCGGATGCCATAAATCAACAAGAGAAGCAGCAAGAGTCTTGCGCCTATATTACTGCTAGCTTGTAGCTCTAATTCTTGCAAAGGAACAACTTATTCGACAAATGTACAATGAACCATTCGAGCACTCCCTCGTGGAAAAGCTATGTTGTACTTCAGAAAGAAAAAAACAATAGAATCATGTTCTATTGAATTGGCCTAATTCTTACTGCTGGAGCAGATCTCCATGATGGTATCTGCTCCTCCTCACTCCTGATTCCAGATTGCTATCAGGTATTGATTATGATGGTGGCATATTGGAAGCCAGCACCACTTCCAAATATAATCTGTTATGGCAATTTGTCAATACATCTTTTAGCATCAGAAAAGCTTTACATCGTTTAGCTGTATTGGATGCTTGAACTCGAATTATAGAATTAGGCATCAAATGAGAAAGCTATAGCCTTGATCTTTTCGCATCATCCAGCAAGACAACTACTAAGTTCTTAAAGCATTTTCCAGTATTTTGTGGATTAACTTTGTTTGCCTTTGAATCCTCAACATAGCATTCTGCTCCTTTCGTTACTCGATTTGATCGAAGAAACTACAATACGATAAAATTTGGAGAATCAGGGTCTTCATATTTGACGGGTAAAGGCACAAGATTCTGGCGTAGAGCATATTTATACCTGCAAAGACATAGCAGGTTCCCATCTCTGCTTTCTAGATGTCAGATGCAATTAACATTAACCAAAACTCAGAACTATTGTCAAAAAGAAGAGACTAATGTAAAACCAAATTCTCAGCTTTTTCGGGTAAATTTTTTTGGGTCAATCGGCTCCTACTCTAACTTGCACTAGGGGAGGATCCAATCGGGCTAGATTGGAGAGAATTCCACCTCTAGACTCTACTCAAGGGACGTACTATTACACACTCTTCAGATTTTACTACAAGCTATATTACTCGGACTCTATTTTGCTCTATTCTACCCATACTTGACTTGTCATTTTGCACTAGAGTAGCCATGCCGGTAGGGACTTGATAGCCAAGTCCGGGTAACATAGACTATAGGCGTAGATTTCAGAAGTTGAGATGATATATGACAAAGAATTACTATAAAGCATGAACTAGAAAAAGAACATGGAAAGCATTTTAGAAAATAATTATATATTATGAGTGTTCACAGTGAGAAGGATACTCGCGAATCTCACTCCCTCGTGAAGTTTTACCATTTGATCCTGCACAGGAAGCGTGAAAGTGATACAAGAACATCCTAGTAATAGGGGCATAGGACCTCCTAGCACAGAATCAACAAACTCTGCCATTATTTGCTTTTCGTCCTCCAGAGTAGAAGGAACTGATGATATTGACAGCACTTTTGAAGCTTTCGAGACAAGAACAGAAGCTACAAGGAATTGGGGATCAAGAAGCTTAATCTTCTGTTTAAGTTGAGAAAATTCAAATTGAACTTTGTTGCACTTACCTTTAATACCAGACAAATGTACATCTATCAACTGCATCTGCTTAACACCTTGCGTTGTGGCAAAGAAAAGGAGATTTTCGTAGAATTTTAGCTTCTGTATAAGGTCTTCTTTTACATGTTCAGAAAATAGATCACATCATCCTAGGTAGCTGAGGTGATACTCCAACTAGTTGCGTTTATATCAGGCAGCGACCATTGCCATGAGTGTTGGCCTAGCAATCTTTTCCACCTTTTATAATATCCACATTAGGAAACCTGTTTCAATGAGCTCTAAATGTAATTGACAGTCACCCTTAAGTAATATCCCTTCGATATTTTTCTCAGAAATGATCAATGACCTGGTCCCTAACTCCTGTAAGAATCTAATGCACAAAACTCATGGATTTGTGGGTGATTGAATGTCCAGCCTCACAAAAATGCTACAAAAAAGAGAAAAAGAGAAGAAGATATACAAGCCTCTACATCCCTGCCCACAGAACAAAGCTTTTCGGATATTTTAGTCCTCCATGCATTTTAGTCCTCCATGCATTTTAGTCCTCTACCTTTTCTTCTCCATATAGTAGAAATTCAGACAGTCAAGAATTTTCTTGGTGTTGATTAAATTTGTGCTTTGATGCCGGACAGTTATGCTTTCTAAATTAAAACTGAGAAAAAGAATACGAATTTATCAAAAATGCCCAAGTGGGGACAACACACGCACAAATAGCGATTTTCGAGCAAGCTAGGCATAATTGAACTTTAGAATCTCTCTAAATCTAGCTCATTTTCGAACTAATACCAAAAATGTGTCATGAAGCTTGATTTGGCTGTTAATTAGTTGGGTAGCTTTACACAATTTGAAAGTTAGTTAAAACAGGTTATTAAGCGGGGTTTATAGCCGAGGCCAGGCGGTTGTTTTAATGTTCTCTACTTGAACAATGCTAGTGTCATAGTCACAGTAACGGTAAAAGTCACAGACAACACAATAAATCACCACGGGGCAAAACACCACCACCAAATTAAAGGAGAATAGACAAATTTCAACCTTTTCAGTGATATAGATGGTAAATTGCGAATGAAATTCACAAAAATCTCAAACAATTATAACATTTGTATGTACTTGAAGTTGTACCTCAAATTTCATTTTGTAATATAACACTATAAAATTAGATTTTTTTTTAATTTGGGCACATATTTTGTCTCAAAGCTTGTATGCTTCCAAACTTGAAGAACTGCAATAAAATTCAGATTAATCTTATCTATACTAATGAACGCAAATGCAAACTACTTATGTAAAAAGTGGAGTTCAAATTCATATTGCATTTAGGTGGCATGCATCCATTATTGTTAGTGTATATACTATCAGTTATACAAAATTAACATGTGAAATTATCTCTATATCCATATGTGTGACCATTGTTCTACGTGGAACAATTATCATTGCTAAGATAAAAAAAAAAAATCTATGCACGTTTAGACGTGGTGTGATGGTCAGATGAAGATGTCTTTTTATTGGAGGGATAGTTTAGAAACTTACAGATTCTAAAAATTTAATATTCTAGAAAAAAAATAAAAGGGGATAGTCTTAAAAGTTTGGACATTGTGTGACGGTCAGATGAATGTCTTTTTCTTTCTTTCTTTTTTTTCCCATTTTTGTCGATACTTATTTGCTAATCTACTCCTACTCTTACATTTTGGCACGGATGGATTCCAAGGAGTTATGGTTGTCTATGTTCCCGCCTCCCCCACCCCCCACCCCCCTCCCCACCCTTTTCTTTTTTGGTTGACATGATATTTGCTAATGCACTCTTGCATGATATAAGGAAGCGATGATTAGAAATGTGCATTCTACTCCTACTCCTACTTTGGAGACTGTGGACCCAAAGGAGTTTCTCTTTTTTTTTTGGTTAATATGATATTTGCTAATCTATTTCTAATCCTTATCATGTACTATGGGGAAAATATGGCCAAAAGAGTACATTTGAGCACCTTTTGAATTTAATGCAAGTCGGAGGAGGATTCGATCCCCACACTATACTATGGAAAAGGAGCGGCCAAAGGGTGCAATTAAGCATCGTTTGTGCTTATTAAGTATTGAATATTTCTGCTCATTAAATTTGATATCTCATTTGAATGATTCTGTAGTATTTCTTGAAAAAAAAATTGGAATCAAAGAATGCCATGTTCTCATTTTTCTGAATCTTCTTGTGTTAAGTTACATTGGATAGAACATCAAAATTACAAGAGTGTCAAGAACCTCAATTGGATGTTTAAAAGCGATACAAAAGCAGCTTCCACAATTTAGATGTTAGCTTCATATAAGTTTTTGCGTAACAGAAATAAAAAAAAAAACTGTTTTAACGAAAGATGGGCACTTTCGTAAAAAGTATTTTCGTGAAGTGAGAATTTTGATATGTGAAGTAATCAAGCATTGAAAAATTTGTTGGAAAAATGGAAAAATCCATTGTAGAGTGAATGAGAAAATCGTTCTCATAATAGCACTCTTGATAGAATCCAACGATAATTATCTATCATTCATGTACCTGAAGATTTATGTACTTAGAAATTAAGTATTTATGTACTTAATTATTGATACATGAATTTGGAGTTTTCTTCTCGAGAAAGGATTCATGTACTTAGGAATTAAGTATTCATGTACTTAATTATTGATACATGAATTTGGAGCTTTCTTATCAAGAATACATGTATGTACGTGAAAAGATAACTAAGTGGAATTTAACATTTGTTTCCAATGTCTACAATCACCCTTGACCAGCATCTATAAATAGATAACTCTCTTTTTGTTTAAAAAACAATCGCTCTCTCTATTTTTCCTTCTTGCATCTTCATCTTTTATAGTGTTCCATATTGCTCTAGTTCGAGTTCGCTGTGGTGAAGAAGTTTGGTGCTAACATTTTCACCTTTGTATCCTGGGAGACAGACGCCTACTGAACCTCAAGCACTCAACCTGTAGGGGGCGAATCTGTTTTAAGGAAATTGTGCTCACAAGCCTCGGATTGTTATTTTCAATCATTTATTTCTTTCCAGTTTGTATTTATTCTTTCCTATATTGTACTAGCCTCTATCACTAACAGTCTTAAAACAGATTCTGTTCTCAATGGCTGACAATACAGGAAGAGAAACCAACAATTCTACTTCTGATGCCTCTGCCTCTGGCACTATTGTGAAACGACCTGAAGGTATGATTACTCCTATGGTTTCTACCAACCATAGTGAGAAACTTGAGAAGTTCCATGGCCTGAACTTCAAGACATGGCAACAAAAGATGTTGTTCTATTTGACAACATTGAATCTCTCGAGATTCTTAAGTGAGGATGCTCCAAAACTGCCTGAAGGCTTAACTAATGCACAAGCTGTCAGTGCTGTTGATGCTTGGAAGCACTCCGATTTCCTTTGTCGAAATTATGTCATGAACTGCTTGCATGACTCGCTGTATAACGTGTATCAAGCACACAAGACGGCGAAGGCATTGTGGGAATCCTTGGATCGGAAATAAAAAACCGAAGATGCCGGGGCAAAGAAATTTGTCGTCAGAAAATTTCTAGACTATAAAATAGTGGATTCCAAGACTGTTATCAGTTAGGTGCAAGAAATTCAGATTATCTTGCATGAAATTCTAGCTGAAGGCATGATTTTGAGTGAAACCTTTCAAGTAGCTGCTGTTATTGAAAAGCTACCTCCTGGGTGGAAGGATTTCAAGAACTATCTCAAGCACAAGCGCAAAGAGATGAGTATGGAGGACCTTATTGTTAGACTTCGAAGTGAAGAAGACAACAGGGGTTCTGATTGCAAGGCAATAAATTCTTTTGATGCTAAAGCAAATATTGTGGAATATAAGCAAGAGCAAAACTCCAAAGGCAAAAGGCCAAATCGAAATTTTGGGGCAAAAGGGAAAATCTCTAAGCAAAAATTCCAAGGGAAGTGCTTCAACTGTGACAAAAAAGGTCACAAGTCCACTGAATGTAAACTTCCAAAGAAGAAGAAGCATGAAGCAAACTTGCTTGATAGAATCGAGGGAGACATGGAAAACATGAACCTGACTGCTATGGTTTCTGAAGTGAATATGATGGGGTCAAATCCGAAAGAATGGTGGATTGACACTGGAGCCACAAGACATGTTTGCACAAACAAAGACCTGTTCACTACCTTCGAAAAAATTGAAGGGGAAAAAATGTTCATGGGGAACTCTGCCTCATCTGCTATTGAAGGTCAAGGTAAGGTGTTGCTAAAGATGACCTCTGGCAAAACATTGACTTTGAACGATGTTCTGTATGTGCCAGAAATCCGCAAGAACCTTGTTTCTGGATCGTTGCTGAACAAGCATGGCTTTCACATGATTTTTGAATCGGATAAAGTTATATTATCCAAATCTGGAATGTATGTAGGGAAAGGATATACAACCGATGGGTTGTTCAAATTGAATGTAATGACTATTGTGAATAATAAGAATAAGTTTTCTGCTTATTTGCTTGAGTCTTCCAATTTATGGCATGGTAGACTAGGTCATGTTAATTACGATACTTTGCGTAGACTAATTAACTTGGATCATATTCCTTCCTTTCAAATCAATTCAAACCATAAATGCGAGATTTGCGTAGAAGCAAAATTAACAAGGTCATCCTTTCAAACAATTGAAAGAAACACCGAACCCCTTGAATTGATTCACACAGATGTCTGTGATTTGAAATTTGTTCAAACAAAAGGTGGTAATAAATATTTTATCACTTTCATTGATGATTGCACAAAATACTGTTATGTGTATTTGCTCAAAAGTAAAGATGAAGCCTTGGAAAAATCCATTCTCTACAAGAATGAAGTTGAAAATCAACTTAACCGGAGAATTAAAAGGTTAAGAAGTGATCGAGGTGGTGAATATGAAACACCTATTGGTGATTATTGTGCAAAATATGAAATTGTTTATGAAGTAACTGCATCTTACTCACCACAATCAAATGGTGTTGCTGAACGGAAAAATCGCACATTAAAGGAAATGATGAATGCGATGTTAATAAGTTCAGGATTACCTCAAAATATGTGGGGTGAAACTATTTTGTCAAGCAATTACCTTTTAAATAGGGTACCCCGGAAAAAATAAGATAAAACTCCTTATGAGTTATAGAAAGGTAGGAGACCATCCTACAAATACTTGAAAGTGTGGGGGTGTCTTGCAAAAGTGGCTACTCCAACACCAAAGAGAATAAAGATAGGTCCTAGAACTGTGGACTGTATCTTTATAGGCTATGCACATAATAGTGCTGCTTATCGATTTCTTGTGTATAATTCAGAAATTTCGGATATACACAAAAATACGATAATGGAATCAAGGAATGCTTCATTCTTTGAAGATGTGTTTCCTTGTAAATCGAATGGTGCATCAAGTTCATCAAAACGAACACATGAAGTTATGAATCAAGAAAAACATGATCATAACTTGATTCAACAAGATGAACCGAGACATAGCAAAAGGGCTAGAGTGAAAAAATCATTTCGAGATGATTTTACAACTTTTCTATTAGAAAAGGAACCACAAACCTATACAGAAGCTGTAAGTTCTTCTGAAAGATTTTTGTGGAAAGAAGCAATAAAAAGTGAGGTTGATTCTATTTTACAGAATCACACATGGGAGTTAGTGGATCTTCCTCCTGGTTGTAAACCTTTAGGATCCAAATGGATCTTTAAAAGGAAAATGAAACCTGATGGCTCTATCGATAAGTATGAAGCCAGACTTGTAATCAAAGGATACAAGTAACAAGAAGGTTTGGATTATTTTGATACTTATTCTCCTGTTACGAGAATAAATTCTATCAGAATGATTCTTGCTACCGCTGCATTGAGAAATCTAGAGATACATCAAATGGATGTAAAGACGGCTTTCTTAAATGGTGATTTAGATGAAGAAATTTACATGGAGCAACCTGAGGGTTTCCTAACTCCGGGAAAAGGAAATAAAGTCTATAAATTAGTAAAATCATTGTATTGACTAAAACAAGCGCCAAAGAAATGACATGAAAAGTTCGACAATGCAATGATAACTAATGGATACAAAATAAATGAGTGTGACAAATGTGTCTACACTAAAGAAACAGAACATGGCTATGTCATCTTATGTCTTTATGTAGATGACATACTTATTGTTGGTAGTAATGACAAAATGGTCAAGTCTACCAAAGACATGTTGAATTCAAAATTTAACATGAAAGATATGGGGCATGCTGATGTAATTTTAGGAGTTAAAATTACAAGAATATCAGACAGGTTGGTCTTGAGCCAAACTCATTATGTGGACAAGATTCTGGAAAAATTCAATAAGGATGATTCTGGAATTGCAAGAACTCCATTAGACAATAGTTTCCATCTATCTAAGAATAGAGGAGAGAGTATTTCTCAAGTAGAATACTCAAGAATCATTGGCAGTCTAATGTATTTAATGAGTTGTACTAGACCTGACATTGCATATGCAATGAGCAAATTGAGCAGATTTACAAGCAATTCGAGTGCTGATCATTGGAAAACAATTTTAAGTGTACTTAAATACCTACGGTACACTCGAAACTATGGACTGCATTACACTAGATATCCTGCTGTTCTAGAAGGGTACGCGGATGCAAATTGGATATCTGATATAAAAGATTCAAAATCCACAAGTGGATATGTGTTCACACTTGCCAGTGGGGCAATATCCTGGAAGTCTTCTAAACAAACTATTGTAGCTAGATCTACAATGGAATCTGAGTTCATTGCCTTGGACAAATGTGGAGAAGAAACTGAATGGCTACACCATTTCCTTGAGGACATTCCAACATGGGAAAAACTTGTGCCACCAATATGTATTCATTGTGATAGTCAATCAGCAATTGGAAGAGCACAGAGTCACATATATAATGGTAAGTCTAGACATATACGTCGTAGGCACAATACCATTAAACAACTACTCTCAACAGGAGTTATCTCTATTGATTATGTGAAATCAAAGGATAACATAGCGGATCCGCTAACCAAAGGATTGAATAGAGAGTTGGTTGCAAAAATGGCAACGGGAATGAGACTAAAGCCCATGGAAGGCTAAGTGTTATAAAGGAAACCCAACCTCGCTGACTGGAGATCCCAATATCTAGGTTCAAAGGGACAACCTAATTATAAAGACTTAGCATAGTCATTGTGGAGGGATATCCCTAAACCCATTCCATAATGAAACAATGACGCAAAAGGAGAATTAAGGATAGCACAATGGTGTGCTTTAATGATTCTTAAGTGAAGTAATTAATTACTGGAGACTTAAGAAAATAACCTATGTGAGAGTGAAGTGGGGCCGCTTCAAAAGAGAATTGTTTAGGGCTCAATTCTTGAAAAACTCTTGCTGAACCAGGTAGATGTTCATGGCCAAAACGATCATAACTATGAGAACTGAACTAATGGAGCATGATTCCTGTGTGAAATATATGGTTCATTTACATTGGAAAGCAGGACAGTTCAAAGACATCATGTCTACTGGATTGCTAGTAAAGTAAGTGTATTTCACAAGAGAAGGTTCAAAGGGTAACATCAACCTATCTTATGCAGGTTTCAGTTGTGGAACACTACTGTAGAGTCAAATTCAAAACATTTTTTCATTCATGCGGGGGATTGTTGGAAAAATGGAAAAATCCATTGTAGAGTGAATGAGAAAATCGTTCTCATAATGGCACTCTTGATGGAATCCAAGGATAATTATCTATCATTCATGTACCTGAAGATTCATGTACTTAGAAATTAAGTATTTATGTACTTAATTATTGATACATGAATTTGGAGTTTTCTTCTCGAGAAAGGATTCATGTACTTAGGAATTAAGTATTCATGTACTTAATTATTGATACATGAATTTGGAGCTTTCTTATCAAGAATACATGTATGTACATGAAAAGATAATTAAGTGGAATTTAACATTTGTTTCCAATTTCTACAATCACCCTTGACCAGCACCTATAAATAGATAACTCTCTTTTTGTTTCAAAAACAATCGCTCTCTCTATTTTTCCTTCTTGCATCTTCATCTTTTATAGTGTTCCATATTGCTCTAGTTCGAGTTCGCTGTGGTAAAGAAGTTTGGTGCTAACATTTTCACCTTTAATCTGTTGTATCTTGGGAGACAGACGCCTACTGAACCTCAAGCACTCAACCTGTAGGGGGCGAATCTGTTTTAAGGAAATTGTGCTCACAAGTCTCGGATTGTTATTTTCAATCATTTCTTTCTTTCCAGTTTGTATTTATTCTTTCCTATATTGTACTAGCTCTATCAGTAACAAAATTTAATATAACCCTCTCTGCAAAAACTGGTGATTGTTGGCTTAAGGATCATATTAATCTATAGCAGCACCAAAGAAGATCTCACAAATTGGGATGATACAAGTATAAACTTTGTTAAACATCAAACGAGAAAAGAACATGGAGAAAATTTTAGAAACAAATTATAATGTATAATTTTGGATCGATTAATGCATGACACTTTTGCCTCTGCAATCACAAAGTAATATAACCACATCAAGTTCAAACCAAAGAATTTGGAAGCATCAGAAATTGGTTGAAGAAACATGAATTACTGTGTCAATGAACTCATTCAACATATACAGATCAAGTGTGATGAGAGGAAATAGACTCTCTTTCTGAGGAAATCTACTCTGCTTCTCAGGAACTGGACTCGTCTTCTGAGGTAATTGAATGTTCTCCTGAGGAACTGGATTCATCTTCTGAGGAACTTGACACGTCTTTTGAGTTAAACCATGCAGGCCCATCTAGAATAACGATCTTTAGATCCTCATTTCCCATATCCTATTGTTCTTGTTGCATTTGTTCTATGGAACTTTCAACAGACTCATCACATCCTTTTACCTCAATCATTTCAAGAGTCGGACATTCCCCTAAACAAGAAGGCACCTCTTTCAGCTTCTCACAGAGATGCAACACCAATTTCTCAAGACGGAAAAAATTATCAGAAGAGGTAGTCCAATTGTGATTTGTGAATGCTCAACCATGAAAACTTTAAGAATCGGAGCTTAGGAAACTCCCTTCTTTCATTTCCCAACTTTTTTCTTTAAAGGAGTGCCTGCGTAATTTAAGCACTTCAAGATTGGGAAGCTTTCCGACTTTTGAGATTTTACTCCATGGCTGAAGATTATCTGAGAGAGTCAACTTCTTCAATTGCAATGGAAATGTAAATCCATATCCATGAAAATTACTCAAATTAAGTGATTCTTGTTTATTCAAACAGTCAAACACGAGAATACCATTGCAATCTCTAGTAGATTCTCTTGATACAGCGGCCCATACATTTTAGTATACGGATGCTTGGTAACTTTGTCAGTATCCCTTGCAAGCTTTGAGAGGAGGGGTCAATTGCAAGGCATAGAGTTTCTAAATGATCTAAATCTGGGGACACTTCAAGATTTTCAATCGGAAAAATAAAGCCATGACCGAATCTGGCAGATAGATGCCTTGATGTCTTTATGTTCCAAACAGTATTCGACAACACAATATCACCATCCCGTGGCTTTACCAGAAGCGTTTCTAACCTTGAGAGGTTGGCTACTGCAGATGGGATGGATCTTATTGCAAGCTGAAGTGCCAAGTATCTCAAGTGAACAAGCAATACTACTTCCATAGGAAAAGATTCGCTAAACACCAAGGCCCCCAAACCAACACTCTAAGAAGTTTAGGTAACAAAAGCCCCAACTCTTACGAAGAAATAAGTTTCAAACAATAGCAAACAGGGTAAATCGGGAAAAAGTAGCCACGACTCCTCAAGCTTCCATAACCTGGTATCATGAACACACAGTCGGTGGGGGTTGCTCTGTCCAGTGAGACTAAAAGGGTCTTTCCAACTATGAATGATATTTAGAAACCTTTCTTCGTTGGCTTTTTCTACACAAAACTCGTGCACCAAATCATGAACTGGGCAGGCTTCAAATAATCTAGTAAATGACTATAACTCAACTCGAGTGTCTTCATGCAGTATTCATCGTCAAGGACAATACTGGAACTTAGACATTTTGCAACTTATTTCCAGCAATCTTGTGCAGTAGTAGAAAGAATTCCAGCAACAATGACAATTGCTAGGGGTAAGCCCCTACAAATTTTTGCTATTTGAGATCCAACTCCACTCAGTGCTGGTGGACAACCTTCCTTACCAAATAGCTTATTCTGTAGCAACTTCCAACTCTCCTCGTCAGTAAGTTGGTGGAGATGGAAAGGCCTGCTATTGGGCATGAATTGCAAAGACAAATTCTGATATCTGCTAATGAAGAGAATCCTGCTTCCATTGGCATCATCTGGCAACGATCTTTCCAACAAGTTCCAGGCCTTAACATCCCACAAGTCGTCCAAAACTAGGAGATACTTATTTCTTAGCAAAACTTTTTCTAGCTTTTCAATCAAATCATCTTCATCCATCCCAAGATATTGGTTGGGACTCCTAGAATCGATACTACACAAGATCTGAACTAACAAGTTGTTCTTGCTATATGTTTGAGAAACACAACAACAGGCACAAACATAGAAGTGTGAGATTACTGAAGGAGAACTATAAATTTTATTGGCTAATGTTGTCTTACCAAGCCCAGGCATACCCACGATGGGAACAACATCCAACTGCTTTGATCCTCTCGTAAGTCTATGAGTGATAGTTTTCACCTCATCAGTGAGTCCCACTAGATCTTCATTGTATATGGCAGGAGTGACTTGTGATGGCATGTGAATCAAAGTCTTGGTAGCTCTCTATATTTTCCCATCGTATGTTATGCTATCATTGATCTCTTGGGCCTCGAAATTCATAAGATTGATATCTTTAGCAACAACATCCAAATAGTATTCATGTTTAATGCCAGCAAGTGTCAAGTCAATGATTGACTCTGCTTTACATGCAACCTCCATAACACGATCCCAGAAAGCTCGGAGTTTTTCATTCTGATTGTGCTGCTCCTTGATTTTCTCCAGGAAAGATCTTAAGCAATTGAGATCAATTTGGACTTTTTGGATTGTATCCAATGGGAATGTATCCAATGGGAAAACAATTGAATCATCCACCTTATTACCTTACTAGTTCCTTTAGAGATTCTGGGAAAAAATCCATAGAGCCCAACTCATTGGTCCTTGGAAAACCAAATAAAGATGGTGATGTTAGTGGATAAATGTATGCAACTTCTGCCTTGATATGCTTGAGCACTTTAAGCAAATGAAAAAGCACTAAATTTGTTTCATGGATAAACCTTCTTTCATTTCATTCACAGAAAGGGAGAAGATCACAATTCCTGCATCACATACTACAACTCCAATGAGATCCATCATTTCATCACCTAGCTCTTCCTTTTCCTTGTTCAGGAGGATATTCAGGAACATTACTCCCTGATGGAGTTTATGCATTTGATCCTTCACCGGATATCATATACTTGTATATGAATTTAGTAGATCCACAAGATATTTTGTGATAGAAGCAATAAAGTCAAGCACAGCATACTTATTCCCCTTCGCAGCTAAACCATTTGATGATCTTTGTAGCTTTGAGACTGTTAGGGCATGGATATAAATTTCTCGGACTTGGGGGATCGAGAGGATTAATCTTATTGTGTATCTGCTGAGAAATTTTGAATTCCATATCATTCAACACTTGCTCCTCATCTCTGTCAAACCAACATACAGAAATCAAGCTTGCAGCCACAATTGTTGTGTGAGTCAGGAGATCAATCAATTGTATACCCTCAACACCTCGCATTGTTGCAAAGCCAATGAGATCTTTTAAGAGCATTAGTTTTTTTCTAAGGGTTTCTACTAGCTTCTTCCGTTTTGGTAGAGAAGATACTTCAGAACCACACAAATGGACGAAGTAAGATCCATAACTAGTTGTTGATCTCCCGGTGAGTAGTAGTCTAACAACATTCTGGTGCATGATCTCTTGATATCTGTCTCAAGAAACAACATGATATTTTTCTGGGATCTGGTGACCACACTTTCGATGATGTCACTGTCTGACTTACAAGAATGCTCATATCTAAGAGAAGCAGGGTGAAGATCATTGATTATTATGGTAACCAAATCTTGAATTCTAAAGCAAATAATGCTAGGTCTCAAACTTTCACACATAGTATTTCAGTTGCTTTCCTGATCGTGCTCCAGAAGCGCTTCATGGTTCCTCCTCCTCCTCTTACACTGTCTGATACACAGAAAAATGGTTTTCAATAATTTTTCCTTCGCCTTTAGCAACTCAATGTCTCAATTCCAGGAGAAATAGGGGTTCTCAAACTTGGCTAGATAATCTAAAGCAAGATCAAAGCATCTAATGCTACTGCTGGAGGAGATGTGATACAAGTGCAGATAATTGACAGGTGTCGAGCCTGTGCAATAATAATAATAAAAACCTAACTACCACTAAAATCAGTCAATAATTAATCCTAGGTACTGAAACAGGGACTCTAGGTGTGCAGTGGGTTACTTGATTTATCTTGTTCCCGAAGAGTTTGCTTAATCCGATATACCAGAATTAATTAGTTGATAAAAATTACTAAAATAGTAGACAGTGGCAAGTAGGGTCGTCTCCTCAGGGACTGGGGATATTTGTTTCTTTCAAATTCTAATTGGTAAAGAGAGATTTTATCGGAATGAAACTAAAAATAATTAAACTATTAAACTAAAAATGAATAATTAACTAGCACGAATGTAACAGGAATTAAATCAAGAATAGATAAATTCTAGCCAAAGATACAACTACTCAGACACAGTCCACTTACTTGATCATTGGTGCAAGAGAAATTCACTTAACTTATTAATAGACTAGTTATAGGCGCCGGCAAACTCTAACGACCAATTTTTCTTAATTTATTGATAATCAAGGTACGACCATTGATTACCCCTAACCAGAAAATACTCCTAGGTACGACCATAGGAATTAATTTTTTAATTGCACTAAAATCTAGAAAAATCTAACTCCAATCAATAACACGCTACGAGGGTTATTTAAATTAGATCGCACGTTCCCCTAGTGTGTAAACCCGCCAATTGCCACTAATATTAATCAATCAAACAATTACGGATTTAATTGACTAATTTGGCAGGAAATTAATAAGTCACATTGAACATCGGGCCCTTGACATCCAATTAACAAAATAATCCCATGAAAATTCAAATAGGCAACGCGCAAATATTAACAAATTAAGAAATGTGTGAAAACTAATTAGATCTCACAGATATTTGGGACTGCACCGTTGAGTTGATCCTTGACTAGATGAAAGGGTTAGCCACGCCACACAAATAAATCTCCATGCAAATTAATTGATTGCAAAGGCATCACGTTTTTCACTAGAAAGCGAGAAATAAAAGATGTTTTCTCCGTTGAAAAATATTGTCGAACAGTAGGCGTGCGCTTGACAAAGAAAAAGAAAGAAAAAGACTAAAACTATTCTAAAAACTAAGCCCCCAAGCCTCTGTATGATTGTCCCTTTTTAAAGCCAAAAGAAAGATGACTAATGCTATCCCTGTGGTCCCCGCCGAATTGGGAGTCAAAGAGCCAAAGAATTGGAGCTCTGCTGAAATTCCTCCTTGTTTCCTATTGATAGTAGGACTCTTTATACCAGCCACTCCTCATCAGCAAGAGCAAACGGAAATCCGTTTCTTCCCTCTTTTGGGCCACGTTGATAGAGCTTTACAGAAGACTCCCACGTGTGAAATAATTTGATTCAGAAAGTCCTTTCTTTTTTGTAATTTTCTACTCCATTCCCTGAAATTAAATCCAGATACCAAATATAAGTAGATATTAACAATTAAGACAATATTTGGCAGGGGCAAGGGGAAAATTAATAATAAAATAACCGACAATTAACACCCCATCAATTCCCCCCACACCTGAACCATGCTTGCCTTCAAGCATGAGAACAGCAATTGAACACCAAAATTTGACACTGGCCATTGCTCCAACTACCATATTGCCAAGATACCCAGAAAAACATATATCAAACATCACAGGTTAAGATCAAAGAAAAATCACCCGGTTAGCCTCTTAATCACCAACTCCTCCAATTTAAAGTAAACTAATCCAAGAAAAAGGAATGGTTGCTCACATTTATCAGCAAACGGTCCAACTATTAACCAAAATCTCGACATTAAGATCACAAATCGGCGAGCTGACTTTTTCATATACTAACACACTCTTTACTTTACTCCTTTTTTTTTCTTTCTTTTTTCTTTTTCATTTTCTGCTTTTTTTTTATTAAGCAAAGACTTAGTCTATAACCCTTAGAGTCTTTTGAAGCGAACTCCAACATTTGTTAGATTGAGGAGTCCGGTTACTCAGCTCCAATCGCTACGGGACCACGCACTCATAGTAACTACTATCTTTTGACGCGAGAATCGACATTTTAAGTGAAAATCCCCGGTTACTCAGTAGTAACAACTAGTGGAGTACAGTCAACTCTTATTTACAATCATATAGCACAATAACTAAAAATAACACAAAAATAACGGCAGCCAGCCTCAAATTTCCAAACATAGAGAACTAAAGTTAATAGTTGGACCAATTCACATGAAAAATGCCAATAATCATTCCCTATGCCTAGAAAAGTTAATCAAAAATTGGAAAAGTCAAGCAATTACCGATATTCACCAAGGAGATATTCCTGGACTCAACCACATTAACTTGACACCCTTTTATTAATAAAACTTGGCAATAGCAGAATTAGAAACAACAATCCAGCATCAAAACTTGGTATTCATATAAGATGGACAAACTAAAAATAAAGGGAAAACCTCTAGAACTAAAAACCGGAAAAACTAGCACCATAACTGATCCCCCCCACACCTAAATCACACATTGCCCTCAATGTGATAATTTAACAGCAAAAGTGAGCAAAAGAGCAACGGTACTTCCCCGAAATCACAGGGACCGTGGCAAGGTCACAGCGGCGGTTGAGGTGGAAATTGAGGTGCGAGACCCGCATGATACATAAACACTCCAACAATGATGTGGGTCGAGGGATCCTAGACCTAGAAGAAGATTTGGGTCTCACCATGGTCACTAACAGATAAATCAATCAACAAGAGATAAAAGCTCCAACAGGTAGAGGGATCAACAATTACAAATCAATAACAACTACAGCCACCAGTAAGGGCAATAAGCAAGTCAATATCCACCAATGCGTCTCACTTAACAATCCGACCAACAACAGAAACTGGTGTTCCAGCAAATGTATTAAACTAGTAAAGCAGAAGTCACAACTAAGGGTAAGGCAACAATCAAGTAAGTAAACAATATTATCCCGCAATCGGACAATTAAATGCAAAATGCGTCCACCCAAGTACTCGACAGATGTCCCACCAGTCAATTTCTCCCAACAATAGCAAATTGTTCCCAACTAGTCAATGAAAATCAACCAATGGCAATAACCAAACAAGGGACATAGGTGCCGCGAGAGTCAATAGACAAACGCAGCAGTTATCCTACCAACGGCACAACAAAAATTCCAAGCAAAGTAGCACTTCGTCACAGCCCAAAATATTCCAACAGATCACGTCAATGGACTCAATACAGAAATCAGCAAAATAGGACTCAAGTGATACCAAAAATGACCCCAACGAAGTAGTGAATTCAGCCAATTTGAATAAGTAAAATACGGTCAGAGGTGCCTCCCAAATAGCAACAGAGAATGACCAAACTTGACCACCCAAAATCTCAGCAAATGTCCCTAATTGGACAATCAACTATACAACTCAGTCGACTGAAATTAGCAAGTGTCCCAAGAAACCAACAATTCGAGCCATAGTAGTTCAAAAGTTGGACAATAACTAAAGCACAAGGTTTGTTTATTTAGCATTCAACCAGGCAGCCAACCAAATAAAATCAACAAAGGTAGTCAAAATACCCCAACCAGTACCACTGGTGCACACACAGGGAAGAGCCAATTCAAATTGAATCAATCGATAGCAAGGGCACCCAAATTCAATCAACAGCAAGTATTCAAGAGACCGGATACCAGTCAAACAAAAGCAAGTGCCCACAGTGACTCGAGAAATACCAAGTAGCAAAAGGCTATGTAAGAACCACAAAGGTAAGAAGGAATCGGACACCGGAATTGGACTAAAAAGGGCAGCGGCGGTGCGCGTTGGTGAGCGCGTACTATGAGGCCGCGGGCTGCCGACGCGTGGCGCGTGAAAGGAGATGGAGGCGACGCTCGAGATGGGTGACCGCGTGCTTGTCGCGCGATGGAAGGAAAGTTGGGCTGCGCTGTGGTCGCACAGGGGTGGTGGTAGCGCTGTGGCCGCGAGCGGCGCTTGGACGAGGGGGAGAGCGCGGTGGAGATGGAGGTTTATGGTGGTGGCGTGGACAGGGGCGGCGGACAAAGAGAAGGAAAAGGGAATTGGGGAAGAAGAAAGAAAAAGAAGAAAAGAAAACGAAGAAAAGAAAAGAGAAAAAAAAAGAAAAATAGTTTTTGGGGATTTTTTTTTAAAGTTTAAAATTTGAATTTTTCAAAACAAAATCGCAGGTTACAATGGAAAGTATTTTTTTTTATTTTTCTAAAAAAATATTTTTTTCAATAAAAAAATAAAGAGAAACAAAAATAAAAATAAAAAATTTTCTTTTGTTTTTGGGTCTTCAAACACGGCGTGGGCACACCAAAATTATAAAACGTCCACTGATCTCGAGAGACACTGACACCGTGTGGGCACGCCAAGATTCCTATCCTGACCACAGTGGAGGAAAATATTAAAACCGACTACCACCCAAATGAGAAACGACAAAACGAAAGAATTAAACAACGAAAAATGATAAAACCAATATTTGGGTTGTCTCCCAAAAAACGCCTTTTTTTAATGTCTTTGGCTAGACATTGTCATATTTGTTTAGGGAGGATAAAATCTTGTGACTCGTTTCAGTGCTTTATCCTCTGTATAGTCCTGATAGCCCTCGTAAATAGAGTCATCCTTGAGCACATGAGTTACGGTCTTCCGTGGACTAGTAGATAGCGCCAAACAAGTCAACAATAATTTGAATTCTCCACTCACCCCTCCATCAAGTGCATTTATTGGTTCAACATATTTTGCCATTACCGCTCTTAACTTATTCCTGTCATGAAATTCAAAATTTTTTGGTATAATAAAGTCAATCTCATTAACAGGAATTGAAAAATAAGAGTCAGGAGAATATTGATTAAGGAATGGAAGAGATGTCACCGCATTTGGAGATTGTTCACTGGATTCATTCACTTGAACGAGTTGATGTTGGGGTCTCATTTCTTGCACTTCAATTTCCTTTTTAATTGCCTCTTTAGATCCATTTTCTTGAGACTCTTGTAGCTCCATGTCATTTGTCCGGATAAATACATTCTCATCTTTCTTAACGTTGAGGATGGTCTGTGAGGGCAATTCTTCATAATTTTAAGAATTCACTTTGCTCAGTGTAGATGCCAATTCACGTCTTTCATCTTCCATCTCTTTTTGAATTTGATCTTGACTCCTATTCTCCCGAACCGTAGGCCCTTTAATTTCTTTTCCACTTCAGAGGGTCATGGCACTCACGTTCTTTGGGCTAACTTCAGGCTGAGATGAAAGTCTTCCTTGGACTTGGGATTTTAGACGGTTAATTGCTATCACCATCTGACTCACCTGACTCTGCATTACTTGCACCTGTCCCAGTTGATTCCTCATACTTTGTATGTCAGAATCCGTCTTTTGTTGATTAGCAATTAACTGCTTCATCATTTCTTCTAGAGACGGACCTGGCATGGATGATGGTTGTTGAAAATTCATTGGCCTGGTCGCATAATTAAAATTGGAATCATCCCACCATTTTTGATCATACCCGTTTAAATAAGAATTATACCACGTTTGATATTGAGGTGAAAAATCTCCAAAAGTATCGATTGGAGCACTTAGGCCATCTTGAAATGCACGGTATATGTCGGTTGAATGATTTGCGGCAAAATAACTTCCACAATTTGCAACAGCCAATTGATCATTAGAAAAGCATGAGTCTCATAACCCCTTCTAGAAATAAAATCCAGTCTATCACCAAAATACGGAATGTTAGCAGTCATAAACTATATAAAAAAAAAGAGAGAAAAAAAATAAAATAAAACAAGATGAACTCAAAAAAGAAACAAATTAATCAGGCACCAGTCCCTGGTAACGGCGCCAAAAATTGACAGGTGTCGAGCCTGTGTAATAATAATAATAAAAACCTAACTACCACTAAAAGCATTCAATAATTAATCCTAGGTACTGGAGCAAGAACTCTAGATGTGCAGTGGGTTACTTGATTCACCCTGTTCCCGAAGAGTTTGCTTAATCCAATATACCAGAATTAATTAGTTGACAAAAATTACTAAAATAGTAGACAGTGGCAAGTAGGGTCGTCTCTTCAGGGATTGGGGATATTTGTCTCTTTTAAATTTCAATTGGTAAAGGGAAATTTTATCGGAATGAAACTAAAAATAATTAAGCAATTAAACTAAAAATGAATAATTAACTAGCACGAATGTAGCAGGAATTAAATCAAGAATAGATAAATTTTAACCAAGGATACAACTATTCAGACACAGTCCACTTACCCGATCATTGATGCAAGAGAGATTCGCTTAACTTATTAATAGGCTAGTTATAGTCGCCGACGAACTCTAACGACCAATTTTTCCTTAATTTATTGATAACCAAGGTACGACCATTGATTACCCCTAACCAGAAAATACTCCTAGGTACGACCATAGGAATTAATTTTTCAATTGCATTAAAATCTAGAAAAACCTAACTCCAATCAATAACACGCTACGAGGGTTATTTAAATTAGATCGCACGTTCCCCTAGTGTGTAAACACGTCAGTTGCCACTAATATTAATCAATCAAACAATTACGAATTTAATTAACTAATTTGGCAGGAAATTAATAAGTCACATTGAACATCGGGCCCTTGACATCCAATTAACAAAATAATCCCATGGAAATTCAAATAGGCAACGCGCAAATATTAACAAATTAAGAAACGCGTGAAAACTAATTAGATCTCACAGATATTTGGGACTGCGCCGTCGAGTTGATCCTTGACTAGATGAAAGGCTTAGCCACGCCACATAAATAAATCTCTATGCAAATTAATTGATTGCAAAGGCATCACATTTTTCATTAGGAAGCGAGAAATAAAAGATGTTTTCTCCGTTGGAAAATATTGTCGAACAGTAGGCGTGCGCCTGACAAAGAAAAAGACTAAAACTATTCTAAAAACTAAGCCCCCAAGCCTCTGTACGATTGTCTCTTTTTAAAGCCAAAAGAAAGATGACTAATGCTATCCCTGTGGTCCCTGCCGAATTGGGAGTCAAAGAGCCAAAGAATTGGAGCTCCGCCGAAATTCCTCCTTGTTTCCTATTGATAGTAGGACTCCTTGTACCAGCCACTCCTCATAAGCAAGAGCAAACGGAAATCCGTTTCTTCCCTCTTGTGGGCTACGTTGATGGAGCTTTGCAGAAGACTCCCACGTGTGAAATAATTTGCTTCAGAAAGTCCCTCCTTTTTTGTAATTTTTTGCTCCATTTCCTGAAATTAAGTCCAGATACCAAATATAAGTAGATATTAACAATTAAGACAATATTTGACAGGAACAAGGGAAAAATTAATAATAAAATAACCGACAATTAACACCCATCAATAATCATCTAAAGCAAGATCAAAACAACTAGTGCTACTGCTAAAGGAGATCTCCATAACGGTATCTTCACTATGATATCAGATATCTACCTGGTTTAGCCAATACTACAGGCTAGATTTTTTTTACTCTCTCTTTTTGAGGGTGCATATTGCAATAGGCTATCTTGTTGACAAAAGATACGGTGCAGGCTGCAGAAGTAGTAATAAAAAAACTCAAGTAAGTGAGACCACAGTTCCCAGCAATTTTTGTTGTGGCAAACAAAGACCAAGACTTAAGTTTTATCATCAAGAAATCACTCTGTCAAGGGAAAAGTTATCGTTTTTTCCCTCATAAGGTATTTGACGAAGCTGGTTCTTTATCAGTCATGACGTACTAATTTTTGGTGCTAATTTTATGACAACTTCTGATAGAAAATTTGAGAAATTCAGTGGAAGACACCACAGGAGTTACACCACTGGTTAAGTTAGAATATATAGCAGAAGTGCAGCCAATTTTCTCACTTTGTTCATTTTTCCAAATGCTTTTTCTCCTACATTACCAGTTACTGGGGAAATAAATCTTAACCATATAAAATTCTCCGAGATGCCACACACAACATGCAAACTGCATTTTCTATGCCATTTGCGAATGAACCTTGTCAAACTTCAAATTTTACGTGTTTTTACCAAAAATTTTGAGTTGTGAATCCTATTTCTCCATTTCTTGATTTCTCTTTCTTTTTCTATTTCAGATGCTCTTTCTATTAGTCTATATTTGAAGGACCTGGAAAAAAAGAACAGGATTTCTATATATGTTATTTCTCAGCTTTGCACGGCATCAGAACAAAACAATGAAGTTTCACAACATCCTTAAATTCTCCATCTGTTGAGTTAAATGCCTACCTGATTTTTATACTTTACATGATTCAACTGATCCATAGCCCTTTATACTTTCCTTTTTAATTTTGTTAAAGATAGAAATTACTTCTCGTAAATCTTGCTTAACAAGCACAGACCGGATGGCTCAATTACTGAAAACTGCATCTTCAATACCACGTTGCAAGAAAGTCAATGTCGACCACACAGCCCAAAAAAAAAAAAAGAAAAAGAAAATGTGAACGGCATCAATGGTGTTGAGATGTAACTTGCAATGCTCAGGCAACATGATGGTCGGTGATGGAAATTGGATTTGCATTTGAAAATGAGCCATCAAATTATGTTAGAATATTATGGTGAACATCTCATTACCATATGATAAGATGTTCTGAACAATTAATTGTGTTTCTCATCAATTATATGACAGATTTTTATGTAAGACATGTGACTACACGTAATACAGATAGATAAGCGCAGAATTTGTCAAAGTTAACAACGGAAAGGATATGATTAAGTCATTCTTTTTGTTCTTTTATCGTCAAGGAATCACTCTGTCAAGGGGAAAGTTATCGTTTATGTCCCTAATAAGGTATTGACCAAGCTGGTTCTTTAACAGTTATCACGTACTAATTTTTGGTGCTAATTTTATGACAACTTTGGACAGAACATTTGAGGGAATTTAGTCGAAGTACATGAGTTACAGCAGCTGGTTAAATTAGAATTTAGAGCAGAAGTGCAATCAATTTTCTCACTTCTTTCATTTTTCCAAATGCTTTTTCTCCTACATTACCAAATCTTGGAGAAAGAAATAAATCCTAACTGTATAAAATTCTCTGAGATGCCACACACAGAATCTGAACTACATTTTCTATGCCATTAGCTAATGAAGTTTGTTAAACTTCAAATTTTTATACCTTTTACCATGATTTTGAGTTGCGAATCCTATTCCTCCATTTCTTGTTTTCGCTTTCTTTTTCTATTTCATTTTCAGATGCTCTTTCTATTAATCAGTATTCAATTTTTGAAGGACCTGAAAAAGGGAACAGGATTTATGTATTTGTTTTCTATCAGGTTTGCAAGGCAACAAAACAAAACAAGTAAAATTCACAAAAACCTTAAATTTGGGCAATCAGTAAAACTTTTAACAAATGACCTAGCTAACTGTAAATTAATTGGACCATATGTGCCCATGCTTTTTCTGAAAATTAAAGAACCAATCCTTGAGGTGCTCCGAAATGTCTTTCAAGTCTGAAGATGCTATTCTTTGGAAAAGAACAGAGGGAACATATGCAGCAGACTTCGTAAATGGCATTAATTTGGTTAACTTCTGTTAGCACATGGTCTTAATCCTGGGATAATGGATAATAATTGAACATGATGGACTGAAAGAACAGATGACTTTGATCTTCTTAACTCTCAAGAACAACGATATGGCTGAATTTTCACTGCTCAGAACAAAGTCAATATCAAGGCGTTACAATATGAAAATGTGAAACCATTCTGCATCAAATTTCTTTGTTTCCCACCTCAATGTATTGATTATGATATTTACAAATTGAATATTAGCTTCATACAAACAATACATGTAGAAGGAAAAAAAAAAGTGTTTCTAACTTTGAAAAAAAAAAGGCTTCAAAGAAAAAAAAAAACTGAGCACTTTGGTATAAAGTTTTTTCCTTACATTTTTTTTTTTGGTTAGACAAAGAGTTGTGTTGGAATTATGCAACTTCACCGCAGATTTTTAGCAGTACTAGAATAAATGAATTAATTATTAAATAAATCTAATTATTAGGAGCCGTTTCACATTTGGTGTCTTTTGACTAATTCACGTTGTTTTGATCAATTACAAGTATCTTTTGTTGAAATTTGCTAGGAGATTTGATAGGTTTTTGGATCCAACTTCATTAAAAAGTTATTTTGTCCCATTACTTTTCTTTCTTCAAATAGTAGAAAATTGAAGAGGTTTATGAAACTATTTTTTTCCTTTGATAAATTTCATGATTCCACACCAGGCTGTGTGCTTTTTTCCATAAAGCTTATGCATTATGGCAGATAGCTGCGTCTTTAATGGGTTTTAACTAATCTTAAGGCACAGACACATGGTTGCATCCGCGTATTATTTCATCATTGCCAAACTTAATTATTGGATTCCTTCAACTAATTAATAGGTGGATCAACTATGTGGCCAGAGACGCTTTCCTGCATTCTCATACTTTTTCTTTTATTTTTGATTAATTTTGCTGGAGGTCAGTGCTTCGCTCTTGCTTTCATGTGGAGCCAGCATGGGATTAACGTGGATCAATATTGTATCGCAGAAACATGAAAGAGAAGGAAAGGAAAAGCAGCAATCTGAGAACCATAGCTAGCTAGTTAATGCCAAGTTCTAAGTTGCTAGTTAGCCTACCAAAAAAATAAAATCTTTAAGAAGCCAACATGATGCAGCCTATGGAAACATAATAAGTGGAAATTCAAAGTTACACTCCAAAAAAAAGAAGGGGAAAAAAGGAGAGAGCGAAGGGTTGCTCATAGTTTCCCAAGGTCAATGTTGAGCCAAAGCAAACAATCTTGAGTATCCCAACCATGGCAAAAAAACCCTTAGGAATTGTAAAGAAGGCTGATGATTGACGGATGAAGGACCAAAGATAAAACAAAAAGAAACAAGGCTTAAATGTGTCTTTCAAGGCTGAAGGGACAGTTGTCATAGAAGAACAGAGAGTACATGTATAGAATTCGAAAAGGAAAACATTTGTTTATCATCAGTAGTGCATTTCTACATCCTAGATCAATGGCAAATGTACACATAAAGGATTGAATTAATTAAGAAATGACTTGCAATAATAACTAGTCATGTAGTGAAATATAATTAATTCTGGCTTTCTCACTTTCTCTTGTTAATGTTAAATGGCACATGACAAAAATAGCAAATCATACGTATAACTCTATGTAGATTCAGAACTTTCCTAATACCTTAAAATGTACACATAACCCCTCTTGTAGTTTCATGTAAAGTAGAAACTTAAGGAAAAATAGCTTACATATTGTCACTAGTTGAAATACTAATATTATTCTTACTTGATTACTGAATCGAGCACCGGTCTAACCATCTTACATAAAACTATGATGAGATTATAAAGAATAAATGTCAGAACCACGAGGGAGTAAAGTAGAAATTCATGCAAATTATAAGGAAATTAAATGAATACTATAATTCCATCACACTTATTTTTGGAACGTGTTTGGTTTAACCGCGGGAACTTGGAGCAACTATAAAACTAATATGTAAATCGCAAGCTCATGCTAATTAGATTAAGAAATAGGCCCTGTTCTTCTTCTTGTTTAAGATTTTAATTCGTTTGCTGTTAATTTCTCAATAAAAGTACAAGGATTCATTAATGACAGTACACATGTCGTTTCTTTGGTATGTAACTTTGATGAGTTTGGGACAATTAATCACTTAAAATGGGAAAGGAAAGATGAAATAACAAAAGAAAAGTTACTTTCTTTAGACTTCCGAAACCTACACATTGAAGAATCAAAAAGCTTATGCTACTACAAAAGAAAAAAGACACACATACAAGAAAACATTTCCCATGCATGTTTTGAGAGTATTTTTTTGGGGTTTTAACCTACTTCAAGTCTCTCGATGCAAATGAAACATGGACTCGGTATAACAACAGCACCCAAATAATATTTGATTCCCATGTATTTTTAAGAATGTAGTTTCAAACTCCAATTCAATTGGTAGTGACATTAATAAGAAATCATAAAGTCTTTAATTTGAATTCATAAAGTGAAATATTAGGGAGCAAAGTTTAAGGAGCAAAGTAAAGACAAAAAGAATATTAGGGACGCAAAGTGAAATACATCCTTTGCACCAATCAAAAATCATTTTAGGAACTTTAGAATTAAAGGAATTTCGAAGTTGTAGAAATAAAAACCAATTAGAAAGTTCAATGCCGAGTGACTGTACAATTAGAAGACTTGCCTTTGAATTTTAGTCAACGTCCAAGCTAGGTAGAGGAATGATGGTCCACAGATGCGAGATGAGACTTGAAAAAACTGATGTAGTGACTCATAAAAAGAAAAATAGGAGTTTATTTGGAGTAATTATTATAGCACTTTTGTGATGTGATGTATGTGAGATAAAAAGGTTATTGAAAAAAATATAAATGTGAGTCAAAAATATATTTATAATATAAGCAAATAATAACTATCGAAACATACTGTTTTGTGAAACCAGAGTATCAATCCATAATGAAGCCGTATAGGATGCTTTTTTACATGCATGTACACCAAAATTTTCACTAAAATCTTATTTACTTTAAATATTCTAATTTTATTTATTTTTACCTAGTGCTTCAAGTTATTAATTTTGTTGGTTTTCTTCTATTTTAAATAACAAAGAAAAAAGAAAGAAAGATAGGAAGGACAAAAAATGACATAGAATCAAAAAATAGAAAACACCAAAAAAAAAGAGAAAAGAAATGAAAACCAAAGAAATAATCAGCAATAAACCAAAGCGCAAAATTAAAGAAAAAGAAAACCCAAAAGCAATGATAAACACCAAGACGTCAGCCAAAGCCCAAAATCAAACAAAGTAAAATAGACAGTAAAAGAAAAGCCCAAAGAAAACACAAGCAAGCAGTCCAAAACAAGACAGAAAAAATTGATTTCTTTTTTTCATTGATAATGTGCTCGGATAAGAATTATTTGGCAAAAAATTATTTACTTGCCTTATAAACACATTTTTAACACATTATTTTTTTATATTTTCAATCACCTTTTTATCTCACATGCATAAAATCGCAAAAAGTGTTACAGTAATTATTTTAAATAAAATTTCAAATAATCTCCTATCCAAACACACGCATTAATGCTCTCTGCACGGATATGATATGAACGTTTTTTATTCATGGTTGCTAGCTTTTAGTTTTCAAAATAAATCTGTCATTTGAGCACAAATGAAACACGAAGGGATTCATATTCACTGGGGTTGTTGCAATTGCTGATGTTGCAGATAGCATAAATTAACAAGAAACTCTGATTCAATTGTGACAGAGGCACAACTTATTTGAAAAATGTAGAATGCATTCATTTGAGCATTGTAGAAAATCATGTACACCAAAAAAAACTTAAATTCTCCTTTTCTATTGTGCTAAAATACGTTAAAATGTAGGATTAATATTTGAAATCTTGTAAGCGCAGAGGAAAGAGATGGATTATATACACATGAAAAGTTTTATAAACATCTAGTGGAAGTCTTAAGGTACAAAGTTGGAGAATCCCAGTGGACAAAAAAAAAAAAGTTTGAGAATCCCAGTGGATGATGGAGTGCTACTACAAAACTTGAACGAGAAAAGTGCATGAAAAACATTTTAGATTCTGATTATGTCAATTACTGTTCAAGCCTAAGATTTGGGAACCTCAATTATCAATATTTAAGGAAAAACATAAGCAATTTAGTATACCGTTCATTATTTAAGGAAAAACATATGGCAATTTAGCGTGCGGTTCTTTATTTAAGGAAAAATATAAGCAATTTAGTGTGTTAATATAGTAACTAGTTGGCATGAACTATTTATTGTGTTTAGATAGTATCGTACTGTTTTATATAACCATATTGTGTTTTAATATGGTAATTAATCTTGTAAATATAAAAACTAATTTTATGAGTATGTGACCGGGAAATATGTTAAATCATAAGTACAAGTATACAACAATACAGTTTTCTATCATGCTTTAAATTATTGAATAATATATATATATATATATCTATATCTTTTTACATAAAAATAGAGTAAATCTTATATACACATCTTATATACACTGAAAGTGTACATACTATCACCGTTGAATTTATAATTTTTGTGCAAAAATTAAATTTTAAATTCAAATTTTACATAATTATCATTCAGCAAGGTGCACAACTAATTTCTCGAGATGGGAAAAATTATCAGAAGTGGCGGTCCAACTTCGGAGGTCCAATTGTGACAATTCTAAGAATCGGAGGTTAAGGAACTCCCCTGCTTTCATTTCCCATTTTTCCCCATCAAAGGCTTCATGCCGTAATTTAAGCACTTCAAGACTCAGGCAGCTTTCCAATCGTTGAAATTTCAATCCATGGCATATAAGTGCGTGAGAGAGTCAACTTTTTCAAACACAGTGGGAATTTAAACCCCAATGGGACAAAATTACTCAACTTAAGTGACTCTAGTCGACTCAGACGATCCAGCAGGAGAAAACCGCCTCTGGGATTGGAAGAACTAGAATGCTCTCGTGGCACGCATTTTAGCCTGCGGATGCTTGGTAACTTTCTCAATATCTTCTGCAAGCGTTGAGAAGAGGAATCAATTGCAAGGCTTAAAGTCTCTAAATGTTTTAAATCCGGGGAGCCCGCAAGACTGTCAGCAGGAAAACTAAAACCATACAGGGAGGATCTTGTAAGGCATAGATGCCTCAACGGCTGAATGTTCCAGATAGTGGTCGGCAGCGCAACATTTCCCCAGGTTTCTATCAACAAAAAAGCTTCTGATCTTGAGAGTAGACCTGGCAATTGGGCGGGTTGGGCGATTTTGGGCGGGTTGATATTGGGTTTTTATTTAAATGGGTTATATTCAACCCGTCCAATTTTAAATTGGGTTACTTTTGGATTGGGTCACATTGGATCATCTCAAACCCATGACCCAAACATGACCCAATATATTAATTAATAGATTTTGATACATAAATTCTCTTAAATATATTTTTACATACAAAAATTTTTTAAAAGCAACAAGAAGAATACCTAATCACGAAAATATTCGAACAATCATGTTCATATGGCACATATTTAGAATTATCCATACAAGTTGTAGCTTCCAAATTAAAGCAATGAACGAAAAAGAAAAAATCTGTTGAACTGAGAACTGAAGCTGCCTAAATACTCAATATTTCAATCCGGGATTTTTGGACATTAGAGAGAAGTACTCCTCGAGGCTTAGGAGCTCAAGATCACCAAACGTAAAAGGCTAAAAGTACATACGAAAATTACCCAAAAAGACATAGAATACGTACAAAATTGTTTGCAGGATAAAAGCAATTTGTCTAAGATCTAAATTTGCTAAAGCAAAGTTTTCACAACACTGACAATCTATCCAGGAGTTACTCCAATAGACAACATACAGGTGAATCCATTTACTACCCCTAAACTACCACACTTCTCCCCTCTATTAAATCCTTCCGCCACCTTCATGAACCCCTTCAATTACTCACTCCACAACTAGTTCATTATCATCATCATTTCATCCATCACTTCCTCACCTCTGTTCACCTCAGCTCTTAAAGAATCTTTGTCACTTTTCACACACAGACACACACTCAAAATACTATGCTCATGGCACTTGAGCAGCATTCAACCCAGTGATATAACAAATGGACATATACTGGAACAGCTGCAGCAAAAATAAGATTGCAAGTATTAGCAACCAACAAATAAGCAGAAGCAATGGAAGAATTGGACACACAAAAGACAACCACATTCAGGATAAACACATAGAACTCATGTTACTACTTTCCGTGTAACTAGAAAGCATAGCAATCATATGCTTATGCAGATATCCACTTGAGAACACTTAAAATGCGTACAGGAGAAAACAACATGTTATCCTAAATCAATTTTCCAAACCAACTAGGCACTCCACAGAGGGTAGCACATTGTTAAGACTTCTCAGTCAACAGTCCATAGTGGAGTCAAAGATTATGCTGTTATGAAAGTCAAATTAGTTGCTAAGACCAATCTGAAAAGCATGTGAATAACTCATATTCTGTCTTAAAAAACTTTAAGCATGGAAAAGCATCAATTCCCACGTTGAAGAATTCAAGAAGGTCAAAAGTGTTAACTCACAAGATCGAATTAAATAACATTCAGGAGCTGTATAATTTGCATTGTCTTCAAGAAGGCCATTTGTTAACACATAGGAAGGAATTGTTTCCTCAGAGAAACAGCCTCATCAGGGCTAAAGATATAGTAAAGCAAGTTTGACAATACTTACTACGTATCAACATTTGTAGATGCATCTTGTTCAGCAATAAATCTACTAATATCAATTCCAAGATCTTGCTCCTCGTCTTCTTGTTCAACTTCAAAATCTTTATCAGGACTCTCTAAAATTTAGCAGATTTAATCAACCAATGAAGAAAATAATTGAAGAGATCATAAGCTACTGAAAATTAACAGTCAATGCAACTAAATATCTAATTTACCTTCACTATTACACAAACAATCTTGAGAACACAATAGTGCCTCCACATTATCCGGCAACATAGAAGTTCGAAATTTTCCAAGAATTCGTCCACCATGACTAAAAGCAGACTCAGATGCTACAGTGGTAATAGGAATACTTAAGATATCTAGAGCCATAAGTGAAAGTTCAGGATATCTAATTCTACTCTCCTTCCAATAAGTCAAAACATTCAAATCTGGTTGTTGCTTACGATCGACTAGTCGCTCCTCAAGATACAACTACAACTCAGATTTGTTACCACTTGCCCCTTGTTGAGATTGGTACACATCAAAACCCTGCAAATATCATAAATATTGCACGTTTAGGTTATATAAATTGAAACAAAATACAAAAACATATGAATTAATTTTACTCACATCCATGAGATCTCCAGTTTGTCCATCATCACCATTAAAAGTACTCTCCATTGGTGCGGCAGTACTACCAGTGTTGGTCTTAGAGTATTCTTCGAACAAACGAAACAACTTTTGTTTAATACTAAGAGCCTTTTCATCCCGTGATTGAGGATCCAACACAAAAAAACAATATTCCACAAACTGGAGTTTGTAACGAGGATCCAAGATAATGGCAAATGATAAGATAACACTATAGCAGTCCCAATACTTTTGAAATTTGGTCTTCATATTAGAAGCCATTTCACTAATCAAAAAAATCTGGACTATTGGCCTCTTTATTTAAGAGACATTGAATCTTCCAAACATTGGGAAAGTATAAGTTAGCTGTGGGGTATTTACTTCTTGAGAACAAAAGTGTCATATCATAGAAAGGCCTCAAAAACTCCGCAATCTTTTCGACCCTCTGCCATTCCTCTTCTAAAGGACACAACTTGTAGTCATCATCTACATCTTGAAGTCGAGAACATGCATGTCTAAAAAGTAAGGCCCTCTCAAGCATCAGATAGGTAGAATTCCATCTAGTTACTATATCTTGTCGCAATTTTTTATTTGTCTCCAATGACAGTTGTTTCACCAATTCGGCAAACTTTATGACCCTACTTTCAGATCCTTTCACATACTTTACACTTTCTCTAATTTTATAAATTGCTTCATCAATCACATCCAATCCAGCCTTCACAATTAAATTCAACACATGTGCACCACAACGAACATGAAGAAATTCACTTCCACAAATAGAAGAACCATTAAATAAAAAATAATTTTGCAATAATCTAGTCACTCTATCATTGTATTTTGCATTATCTAGAGTGATGGTGAAAACTTTTTTATCAATTCCCCATTCTTTTAGAAAATTAATCAGCTTCTCGGATAAATTTGGACCATTATGAGGAGGGGGTACATGACGAAACACAACTATTCTCTTCTGTAAATTCCAATTCTGATCAACATAATGTACTGTAAGTGACATGTATCCATCACTAGTAATAGAAGACCATAGATCAGATGTCAAACAAATTCGGCCTTGTACAAGTTCAAACTCTTTTTTCACCTTTTCTCTTTCTCTTCTATAAATCTTTAACACATCAGATTTAGCTGTATTTCGTGAAATGCTTTTCACAGAGGGATTTAAAAATAAATGCAATTCTCTAATTCCAATGTGTTCCACAAATTGGAAAGGGTAATTATGTTTAACAATTGCAATAGCCACCTTATCACGATATAACTCATGATCAACCGTGGTTAATCCAGTAGGCTGCTCCTCATTATGAGCATGACTTGCCAAATGGCGTAATAAATTAGATGTGCCACTCACATTATCTGCTAAGTACTTCTTACCACATGTTTTGCATATAGCTTTCCGTCTACCATGCTCATCAGGTTCTAATCTATGAAAATGAGGCCAAACTGCTGAATGGGATCTCTTATATGTCCCCGTATTACTCCTATGACTGCAATCATCGACATCATCATCAAGATCACAAGCAACTGACATATCCTGTCATCAGTTTACAAACAGTATGATGAGATAGGAAGCTAGTTATTTAAAGCCCCAACAAACAGATCACAAACACAAGCAGTTATATATATAATAAGGTAAGCACTAGAAATATAATTAATTATAGCATAGTAATTTAATGTGATGAACTAATTTGGTTATAACCTATATACATTGTTTGGTGTATTGTGAGAATGAATGAAAGTATTAAATTTTGAGAAATAAGTCATACAAACAAAAGTTGGATCAATGAATCAAACTCCAAAAGGAAATACCCATAATCATACCAGTGTTAGTCTTGCTTTAAGCGTTTAGCTGAAACCAAAATAAGTAACTATTATTTGTGACACAAAGTCTGATATCTGAGAACTTGGATTGTGACTTTAGCCATTAATCTTTTTTTTTTTTTAAGAAAACAAAAAAACTTGAACTAGGCTAAAAACGAAAGTCTGGAAACCAAGTCACAAAAAGCCCACAAATATATATATATTTAAAAATACTAATAGATAATGATCATAAAAATTACAAAAAACAGATTATAACAGGCCAAATAATAGAGCTGCAAACCTGAACCAGTATACTACTACGGACATAATCGATTCATTCTTGCAGCCGGCTAACACATGATATAATCCTTAAGGAAATATTGAAACTGGTCAGTTTATGGAGAAACAAATAAAGGCTTTATACCTGTAGGAACAATAGCCAAGGACACCACAGGAGCAAATGGGATTAAGGTTCGACAGTTTTAATCTGAGATGTTGTGACTTCTGCTTGGATTTGAGATGATAGAATTGCAAAAGGGTAGCAAAAATGAACCCAAAGTGGAATTGAAAATTTGTTTATTTTGGTTCAAATCGTTGTTAGCAAGAAAAAAAGAACTCTTCGTGGAGAGGATTGTTAATTTGCTAAAGAGTAAAGGTGCGAAGTTGGCGGTGGTGGAGGTTTATTTGCTTTTTAAGTTGGGTAATGGGTACCCAACTTAATTACCCAAACCCGCCCAAAATATGTATGGGTTTTTATTACCCAACCCAAAATTAACCCAACACCCAATTTACCCAACCCAACTTCTGAAATTAGTGGGTTGATTGGGTGGGTTGTTGGGTTTTGGGTATAATTGCCAGCTCTACTTGAGAGGTTAGCTATTTTAGATGGCACGGACGTAACGTGCAAAATCGCCAAGTATCTCAAGTGAATAAGCAATACTACTTCCATCGGAAATTTATTCCCAAGATTAAAGTTTCCCAAATCCAACACTCTAAGAAGTTTGAATAACAGAACCCCAGTTGGACAATAAGGCACCACTTTCCGCTCAGCAAAGAAGAGCAAAGAACGTAAATTGGGAAAAAATACCTTTGAATTTTTAAGCTTCTCTGGCTCGGTATTGTGAATACATAAACGATGAAGGTTATGCGGTCCAGTCAGAGTAAAAATATCATTTTCCCCATTAGAAATCTGTAGAAAACATTCTTCTTTGGCTTTTTCCACACAAAATTCATGTATCAAATCATGAATTCGGCAAGCTTTGGCTCCACCTATAGATCTTTGTTGGGTGACCATAACTAAACTTCTTTGGACCAGATCGGTCAAGTACTCATCCACCACATCCTCTAAGCTCTTTCCTTCAGTCTTTTGCAGAAATCCTTCAGAGGTCCAAAGCCAGATCAATTTTCGAACAGGGACGTCTTCATCTTCCGGGAATGCTCCGAAGTAAAGAAGGCATGGCTTCAGATGACCTGGTAAATTACTGTAACTCAACTCCAGTGTCCTCTTGCATTGTTCAATCTCAACAATACTTAAAGAACTTAGAGTTTTTGCAACTTCTTTCCAGCAATCTTGCTCAGTAGTTACAAGAATTCCAGCAACAAGGACAATCGTGAGAGGTAGTCCCTTACAGTTTTTTTGCAATTTGGAATCCAACTTCAGTTAGTGTTGGAGGACAACCTTCTTTGCCAAATAGCTTATTTTGCAGCAATGCCCAACTCTCTTTGTCAGCAAGTTGGCGAAGATGGTAAGGTTCACTATCATGTTTCAATTGCAATGCCAAACTGTGAATTCTACTGGTTAAGAGAATTCTGCTTCCAATTGCATCATTTGGAAATGATCTCTCCAACAAATTCCACGCCTCAATGTCCCACAAGTCATCCAAAACTATGAGATACCTATTTTTCAACAAAACCCTCCTTAGCTCTTCAGCCAAATGATCTTCATCTTTGTTAAGCTATTTATCAGGACTACTATGATTAATACTACACAAAATCTGAGCTAACAAATTGTGCTTGCTATATGCTTAAGAAACAGTACACCAAGCATGAATATGAAAGTGGCGACAAACAGAATCTTGCATACAGTGGTAAACTGTGTTTGCTAATGTTGTCTTACCAAGTCCAGCCATCCCAACAATTGAAACAATATCTAGCCGCTTTAAACCCCCGGTAAGTCTATAGGTGATTGTCTTCACTGCTTCATCAAGACCCACCGTAGCTTCATTCAATGCTGGGCTACTGAGTTTTGATGACGTATGAGCTGAATTGTTGGCGACTCTCTGAGCATCAGTGCCATTGCTGTAGTTGGCAAAGATTCCAAGGGCCTCAGTTCTTGACAGGTGCCGAACCTGTGCAATAATAATTACTAAAAAGTCCTAATTACAACCACAATTAATAGAGCAAATCCAAGTACTGGAGCAGGGACCCTAGGTGTGCAATGGGTTACTTGATTCACCATATTCCCGAAGAGTTTGCTTGATCCGATATACCAGATTTGTCTATACAAATATTAATTTTGCGTACAATGGCAAGTAGGGTCGATTCCACAGGGAATGGGTAGGAAATTATTTCTTTCCAAACCAATAGAATAAATTGGGGGATTTTTAATGGGAGGTAAATGAAAAATAAGAATAAAAATAAAGCAAACTAAATTCGAAACTAATTCACAAAGCACAAGTTACTAAAAGTAGCAATTAATAAAATTCTACCCAAAAGATCAACTGCTCAGGCACGGTCCAATTAAATGATCATCGATGCAAAGATATTTCATCCATTCGTCACTAGGTTGGTTATAGTTATCAATAACCTCTGACAACCAGTTCTTCCTTACTTTTTTGGCAGTCAAGGTACGACCATTGACTGCTTCCCTAACCAGATAACAACCCTAGGTACGACCGTAGGAATTTAATTACCCAATTGCATTAAAGCTAGAAGAACCCAACCCTAACCAATAAACACGCTAAGCGGGTTTATTTAAGCTAGATCTTACGCTTCCCCATCATAAAGCCAATTATGGTGGTTGCCACGAGATGTTAACTAAATGAACAATTACGGATTCTATTTAATTAACGTGGCAGTAGGCTATTAAATTAAATCAAATACCCGGCCGTTGATATTCAATTAATAAAATACCCATGAACAATTAATTCAGGAAACGCACGAATAGCAATAAATTGGAAGAGATAATGAAGATTCGATTAGATCTCACAAATATTATGGATCGCGCCCTCGCGTCAACCTTTGGGTAGAGGAGGAAATTAGCCGCTCCTTATCGTATCAATTTCACGTGATTCAATTGACTTCATCCGCATAATTACCCAAGAATCAATTGCCCAAAAATTGGGGAGGATGAATTAATCGAAGAAACAATCAACGAAAAACCTGGCTTCGTCTTGTATTGGAGCCGCAATTACAAAGCAAAAGCCAACGGAGAATTGTCAAAGGCGAAAGGAACGAATTCAAGAGTCAGAATCGCATAAAGCAAAAACTACGGAAAAGAAGAAAGTCTCCAATGTCTGACCCAAAGCCGCAGAAGAAACAAAAGAAAAGCGTCTAACCCGAAAATTGCAAAAAGTAAAAACTAAAGCTAAAAGAAGTGATTCCCGAATCTTCCTTTTTTCCTCTTTTTTATAGCCGCTGTAAGTAGTATTCCTCTCAGGAGGAGGCTTTTGCCTAAGGGGCGCTGATCTCATGCTTCAGGTTCACGTTAACCGGGGTCCGGTTTTTCAGTAACGTCCACCTTGTCTGGCGTGGCCACGCCCTGAAATGAGAAGTCTTCTGAAAATTTACCTCAAGATATCATTTTTAATGCTAACCACCTACAATTCACACAAATATCAAATATGAGTGAAATTCCATTTCTTAGCACCATGAATAGCCAAAATTAGGACCAGATGACAATGCAAAATGTGCCAAATAACGGCTCTATCAGTCCTCATCAGCTTTATGTCTCCAGCAAGGGTATCCAAACATTCAGATTTATCCCCATATACAATAGAGTTGACGAGTAACTTTGCCTTATAGGCCACCTCCATACCACGATCCCAAAGAGCTTGAAGTTTTTCGTTCTGGTTGCGCTGCGTGACAATATTCTCCAGGAAAGATCTTAAGAATGTAAGATCCTCTTGCACTTTGTGGATATGATCCTTTGGGAAATCAATTGAATCAGCTTCAGAATTCGATTGTTCCTGGAGACTTTCTTGGAGGAAATCAAAGCAACCCAACTCATTGGTCCAAGGAAAGCTGAATGATGGTGGTGGATAAATTTGTGCAAATTCTGCCATAATAAACTTAAGCACTTTGACCAAATGAAAAAGCGCAAGATCTGTTTCCTTGGCCAAACCTTGTTTCATTTCAGTTGCGGAAAGGGATAAAATCACAATTCCTGCATCACAGGCCACAAATCCAATAAGATCCTTCATTTGATCGTGTAGCCCGTCGAATTTCTCTTGCTGCTGCTCGAAGAGGTTTCGCAGGAACCTTACTCCCTCGTGGAGTATTAGCATTTGATCCTTCACCAGAACCGAGAAACTGGGAAAATGTTCTAGTATCTCCATAACATTATACAGGAGACAATAAATAAAGTTCGCCAATAGATGCTTATTCTTCTCCAACGCTAAACTGTGTGACGATCTTGATAACTTCGAAGCAGTCAGGACATCGATATAAGTTTCTCGGACTTGGGGATCAATGGTATCAATCTGTTGGAATGTATGCCTTAAAACAATATATTTGTTTTTATTTTATACATTCCTTATTATATGTTTTGTATTTTAATAACTTCTTATTTATCTGTTAAATATTAGATACAACCGATAAAATCCTTAGAATATTTGCTAATGTGATGATAGTCACAAGAGTTGGTGACTATGAGATATCAATCGCATTTATAGTAATATTATTAAAATTCCCTAGTTTTTGTACTAATGAAATAGGACATCTTTAGTACGGTAAAACTAGTACACAGTTAGCCTCTAATTAATGTAATTAGTGGTTGTTCTCATCAACTATGGTATGAAGATACTTAGGTTAATGTGTAGATGATTTGAAAAGTACAAATGCATTGGAGTGATCCGTTTAGAGATCCCGTTATGATATCTATCTAGTGTCAATGGTGTATCTCTAGTGAAAAATTGTGTAAGTGATCCTACGACTTGAGATCACCATAGAATCTTCAGTGGGAATCACTACATTTTGACTCTAATTACATGTTACTCTTTGAGAGTACCTTAAAGTGTAGAAGTTGGATGTAGTGTGAAGCACGTAAAGAAAATGGGTGATCAAGATAGGATTTACCATTCTGATAGAAGGAGTTAATATTCGGATGGCCACTAGTGAGAAATTAACCCTAAAGTCGACTATTAGGTAAATTGAAGAATGTCTTCAATTTAACCTAATTAAGGGTAAATTTCGGGAACTAGAAAATTTAATTAGTCATCAAGGAATTGGCACTTATTCCTTATTCCTGACTAATTGGATATCTTTGGTGAAAGGATAATAATTACACGGTAATTTTTCACAGAAAGGTTAGGTCAAATTCCCTTGACTAATTCCGAATAATTGGGCAATCGCGATGTGTTGCTAGACACCGCTCGTGATTTATAATTATGGATTAATTATTTATTATAAGTTATGATAAAATAAAGTCATTTATTTTATCTAATTATTAAATCATAATTATTACCAATGCATTCGGGACCTATTGGGTCACACGCGATAGAGATTTATTCCTGAATTGAAACTATGTAAACTATTGGGATTTAATTTTAAAAGAAAATTAATCCCAGGCCTATTTGAGCAGATAAGAGTAAATGGTTATCTCTCATCTATCAGATAATGATAGATAGAGTCTTGTGTGATGAGAAGTGTTATTGTTTTGATTTTGAATCAGACAAGAAGACTCATCATTCTATCTTATCATATATCTCTCTCTCTCCAATTGATATTTGGGGCTGAGGTACAGATACAGGAAAGGAGGAAAAAAGAAAAACGGGAGAAAAATTGAGTTTGTGAGCGTCACATACGAGAGAGAAAAAAAAATACGTTTGAAAAGAGTAAGAAAGCTAGCACCTTTTTCTCTTCAATACATAGTTCGTGAGACGATCCAGGGTTGCTCTAGCGTGGATATCAGTAGAGGCAGGACGACTGGACTGCTCAAGGGCTGACCATCCTCAAACAACGCTGCAGGGAGACGCCGCTTGGATTAAGGTAATCCTAAAACTCTCTTTTAGTACATCATACGTAAAATCTAGGGTGATTCCTGGATGGTTTTAGGGAAAAATTTTTATTTTTTCGCTGCGTAGTATCCCTAAAACCCGACAGTGGTATCAGAGCCATCCCTAAAAATTTTACGTATGATTTTAAGCAATTTTGGATTCATGGATTAATATTACTGGTTGGATTTAATTGATATATGAAATTGTGTGTAGAATAAGTTTCGGAGGAATATAAATATTGGGACTATATGGAAACTTGGAACTGGTTTCATGCACCTTGGACTCTTGTTACGGTTCCGACTAGTCTGATATTCTTCCATCTTAATCCCTTGCATTAGCCAAGAAAGCTTTGAATGAACAAGTTTGCTGTAATCTGATTATAGCATCGTTATGGGTTTGGTTTTTTGAAATTTTGAGGCCTCTGACTAACCTTTAAAATCTGGAAAAGTTACAGATTTTATTGGTTATTCATTCAATCAAAACTTGAATTTTGATCATCACTTTGCCGGGCATTTGCGGGTCAAGCTGTCCAACGTGATTATCAGGTTTTCCTTTTCTTATGAGATGGAATCAGACCTGAATCTCTATTGATGATCTGCAAGAGTTGCTGGTCTCTTAGTTTTATGAAAAAAAAAAAAAGGTTTGCAGCCAAAGTGCAGCAGTTTTGCTGCTGCAACAGCCGACATTGCTGCAAGCGACCTTCCAAGGGCTGCCGCTGCTATGTGAGGCCATGGGAGGCTTCCTTGGTGGTGGTGGAAGGTTGCTATAGCTCTTGGTGGTTGCTGCGTAAGCAAACCAAGAGTTTTTAAGGCGTGAGAATGCATCAAAACTGCTGCAAATTGCAGCAGCAACCTATGCAAGAAAAAGTTACAGCAGGTTGCTGCTGTAGCTGAGTTCCATTGTTGCGACCACCTAGGAGCTACTGCTGGGAGCCGTTGCCACTGGTGATAAGTGCAGAACCCAGTGGTGGTGACAGTAGAAATGGTGGCCAGTGGTGGTCGCCAGTGATGCTAGAAAACGATTGCAAGAGTGGTTTAGGAAACTAAATTTTTTTTTTCTTCCTAAAACTTGAAGTTTTGAACTTTTGGCAATCTTCTGAATTAAATCCCATTTTAATTGTTAAAATGTGTTCTGGAATCATTTATTTCATATATTATTAGGTTGGGAATTAATTTAGAACTAATTTGATTAATTTGAATTATTTTCCCATTCTTTCCTCAAATTAGTTGAGGATAAAGTTGACCTAATAAAATTTAATTTTACCAATATTTCTTGCGTATGCATGGACCCAAAATTTGTTTGGGACCTTAGGAATTAAATCCAATTAATCCATGAATTGAGATTGCTTATTTTACGTGCTTTTCTTTTATTTAAAGTTGTTTAAATTATGAGAATGCATGGTGGATGGTTGTGGATATAGTACGCAATATGATTGTGATATTTTGAATGGTTACAATCATTCTAGGTTTGAATGGTTGTGATTAATTTTAAAATAGGGCCTGCGTGTCCTGCCTTTCTTATTTTCTAATTGTAATTTCTTTTGTCATCTAAATTCCCCCCGAATGTAACTCGGGGTTTCTTCTATACTATTTGTAATGTACAATAGATAGAAATAGATGATAGGAATTTATATAATTTATATTTGAAAAGGAGAAAGGATGCATACGACGACGAAGGAGTTCATCTCGATATTAAAGGTTTTAGTCACATGCTAATTTTCCCAATGGCCGGGGAAATTAGTTTAGGAATATCCACAACCATCCACGATTTAAATTCATGTTTATAAGTTTGAAATGGTTATATGCATGTTTATTGATGAGACCAAATGAGCAATTTTTTCAAAAAATTTTAATTATAAAATATTTTTGAAAAAAAGAGACAAATCCCTCAACTATAATATTAAATCAATAAAATGCCTTCCATTATTATAGTATAAAACTAGAGTAGTTATTAAGTGTTAGCTTGTTGGGATTCACCCAAGGCTGCCTTACTTACTATGTGTTTTTGCTATGAGAAATGTTCTCAAGAATGATGGGTTTGATTTAGCTAAAATTATGATTTGTTGGGATTCACTCAAAATCATCAATTTTAGAGGCAAGTGTTGGGTTGATTCATAGAGATTTAAAGTCAAGAGTTGACACCCAACTGATTTAGGAATTACAATAAGTTGCAATTGGTAAAAGTACCTACCTTTCATAATTATTTTCGATTTGTTGGGACACACTCAAGGTCGAAATAAATTAAGATAGGATCCTAGCCACTATGGAATTTTAGAAATTCCCGATTCAATTTTAGAGGGTAATTGATTTGAAAAAAAATAGTGGAAATAAAATCATAATTTCGAAGTTTTTATGATTTTATTAAACAAAATATTTTTCTAACAAATTCTATCTTTCATTTTGTTGTAGAACGAGTAACAATTTGAGCCTTCGTACTATTCTTACGGATTACAAACTCAACGACACGAACTTTCTTGATTGGCATCGTAATGTCCTTATCGTTCTCACTCATGAGAAAATTGAGTATGTACTTGATGGTCCAATGCCTCAAGAGCCTGAACCTACTGCACCTGCTGCTGTTAGAAATGCTTATAAGAAACATAAGGATGACAATAGGGAAGCTTCATGTATCATGGTAGCTTCCATGACTCCTCAGCTTCAGCAGCAGCACATGAACATGGGGGCGTATGATATTGTACAACACCTGAGAGAGTTGTTTGAACAACAATCAAGGACGGTTATATATGATACCTCTAAAGAATTGTTCAGGTGCAAGATGGCAGAGGGAGCACCTGTTGCTCCGCATGTCTTAAAAATAATTGGGCTAATTGAAAAACTGGCCGAATTAGGCTTTAAGATGGATCAGGAGCTGAATGTTGATTTAGTGCTCCAATCTCTGCCAGATTCTTTCTCACAGTTTGTTATGAACTATCAGATGAATAATCTGCAGCACACTTTGCCTCAATTGTTGAATGTGCTGAAAGCTACTGAGAAAGAAATCAAAAAGGAAAAAAGGCTCTACTGGTGTGCTTGTCGTTACTTCCTCTAAGAAGAGGAAGAGGCAAGAAAAGAGATTTAAGAAATCCCAAAACAAGCCCACCCAAAAGCCCAAAAAGGCAAAGGCGGACCAGTCCAAAGCAACCTGCTTCCATTGTAATCAAACTGGACATTGGAAAAGGAACTGCAAGCCATACTTGGAGAGCCTGAAGCAAAAGAAGCTTGCTGAAGCTTCATCATCAGGTACATATATGATTGAGATTAATGTGTCTACTTCCAAATCAGATTCTTGGGTATTAGATACCGGATGTGATTTTCACATTTGCACATCTATGCAGGGTCTAAGGGATAGTAGAAAGTTGGAAAAATGAGAAGTCACCCTACGTGTGGGCAATGGAGCAAAAGTTGCTGCTTTAGCTGTAGGGACTTATTATATCACTTTACCCAGTGGACAGTGTTTTGAAAACCGGACCGGACCGGCCGGTTCGACGGTCGAACCGCGAACCGGCCATGGCACCGGTCCGGTTCCATGCTTAGGTTGACTTTGCCAGAAAATCGGTCAAACCCGGTAAAAACCGTGAAACCCGTTGAACCGGATTGAACCGGTTTTCAAGTTTTCCTTTTTTTTTTTTTTGCAAAATGCTTCTATCAATATTCGAACTCAAGACCTTTGCAATAGAAGACCAATGTAATAACCATTGCACCATCACATCTTATTTGTTTTTTTTGATAATTTATTTATATAAAACAAACATCTATATTTCATTTTTCCATTTTTTTTACAAAATCTCATTCTCTTGTGACTCTTTCTTTTTAATTTTCAACTCTCTCTTTCTCTCTCATCTTTTCTTTTGTCACTCCCTTTTTTAATCAAACCTCTTTAGTTTTAATTTATTGATATTTTCTTCTATCTTTTAATTTTGTTTTTGTCCATTAAATTGAAAAAAGTTAAAAAAGAATTATTTTTCTTTAACCCAAATTATTTAATGCCACAACCACTCACTTTTATCTCATTTTTTGTTTCTTATCAAGTTTGCATTTTTATTTTCAATTATCTTGACTTCTTTCGAATTCCAAACTTTCTTTTTTAAATTACAATATTTAAATCTCAAATATGTAAATTAAAATTTAAGTTCACAATGTCAAATTTTCATAGACGTGAATTTTGTATAATTTCAAAATATTGTGATATTTTTGGGTTGGATTTGAGATTTTTTTGGTAGATATAATTAAAATTGAGATGAAATTTATTTGTTTTAACTTATAATTTAAAAAATTTATTTTTGAAAATCCAAATTATTCAAAAATAGTGAACTTTTCATCATATAAAGTTTTAAATTAGTCTATTGCATGTCTTATTTTGTGCATATATATATTTATATAATTTATTTTTTAAAAAAATCATTGAACCGAGGTTGAACCGGTCCGACCGGTTGAACTTCGACCCTTTCACCACACCGGTTCAATTGACGGTCCGGGTTTTAAAACATTGCCAGTGGATTGATTTTAGAATTATTAAATTGTTATTGTGTTCCAGCACTTACTACAAATATCATTTCTATTTCCTGTTTGGATTTAAATGGGTTTCGGATAACCCAGGAGAATAAATGTTGTTCTTTTTCTAAAAATGGTGTGTTTTATAGTTCTGGAAGTTGGAATAACGGTTTATATGTTCTAGATCTTGATCATCAAATTCTCAATGTGAGTGAAAAAAGAATGAGAACAGATAAACTAAATAAAACCTACCTCTGGCACTGTAGGCTTAGTCATGTAAATGAAAAACGCATCTCCAAGTTATACCAACATGGATACTTGGATTCATTTGATTATGAATCATATGATACATGCGAAACTTGTTTACTTGGCAAAATGACCAAAATGCCCTTCACTGGAAAAGGGGAACGAGCTAGTGATTTACTTGGGCTAGTACATACTGATGTATGCGACCCAATGTCGATCACTGCTAGAGGTGATTTTTCATACTTCATCACCTTCACAGATGACCATTCGAGATATGGTTACGTGTATTTAATGAAATACAAATCTAAATCATTTGAAAAGTTTAAGGAATTCAAGAATGAAGTAGAAAAACAAACCAATAAAATATTAAGACACTACGATCTGATCATGGTGGAGAATACTTAAATGACGAGTTTGGAGTTTATTTAAAGGATAATGGAATAGTTCCACAATGGACTCCTCCAGGTACACCACAGTTAAATGGTGTATCTGAAAGGAGAAACCGAACCTTATTGAATATGGTTCGTTCTATGATGAGCCACTCAAGTGCCCCAAAATCGTTTTGGGGATTTGCATTAGATGCAGCCTCTTATACTCTTAATAGAGTATCCACTAAAGTTGTCGACTCCATACCATGTGAGATATGGAAAGGAAAGAAACCAAATCTGTCTTATATGAAGGTTTGGGGCTGCCCAACTTATGTGAAGAGGGCAGAGTCAGACAAACTTGAAGCTAGATCTGACAAATGTTTGTTTGTAGGGTATCCAAGAGAGTCTATAGAATACTATTTCTACAATCCAATAGAGCAAAAGGTGTTTGTCTCAAAACATGCTATTTTTCTAGAGAAAAAATATATTCTAGAAAGAAACAGTGGGAGTAGAATAGATCTTGAAGAAATTCAGGATCATCCAACAAACATTGAACGATCTACTGAAGAATAGCTTCAACCACATAATGATGGAGCAGATACTGAAGCTGTTGATACACAAGGGCTTCGTAGGTTAGTAAGAACACGCTCAACTCCCAAGAGATACCAATTTCTTGTGAGCCATAGCAATGATGTTCTAGTCATTCAAGATGACGAACCTACTACCTACCAAGAGGCAATAAGTAATCCAGACTCCTCTAAATGGTTAGAAGCAATGAATTCCGAAATAAATTTCATGTATGACAATAAGGTGTGGACTTTAGTTGATCCACCTGAAGGGATAAAATCTGTAGGGTGTAAATGGATCTTCAAGAAGAAGACTGACATGGATGGTAATGTGGTTACCTATAAAGCTAGATTGGTAGCCAAAGGCTACAAGCAGAAAGAGGGTATCGATTACGATGAAACTTTCTCACCAGTAGCTATGCTTAAATCCATTCGGATATTGCTTGCCATAGCAGCATATCATGACTATGAGATTTGGTAGATGGATGTAAAGACCGCGTTCCTTAACGGGACATTACATGAGGATGTGTATATGACACAATCTGAAGGCTTTACATCTACAAATCCTAGTCAAATATGTAAGCTACAAAAGTCTATTTATGGATTTAAGCAAGCATCTAGGAGTTGGAACATCCGATTCGATGAGACGATCAAAGAGTTTGGATTTCTCAAGAATCCGGATGAATCTTGTGTGTATAAGAAAGTTAGTGGGAGTTCGATTGTTTTCTTTATTTTATATGTAGATGACATATTAATAATGGGAAACAATATACCAATGTTACAATCGGTAAAGGGTTGGTTGTCGAAGAACTTTTCCATGAAAGATTTAGGAGAAGTGGCCTATATATTAGGCATTAATGTAACGCCCCGAGGCAGAAGAAAAGGGAAAAAATTGCTGGTGAATAGTGTTTTGTGGGGAATCCGGCCAGAAGCCGTGCAAATTCCTTATATTTTTCTTAAAATTCCCTTTTCTTTGACAAATACCACTTTATAGTGGCCCTACTACTCAATCACCCCACCATAAGTGTCAATGAGCCTAAAAAATAGGGTTTCACACTTCGGTTTCAAGATTTGAGCAAATTAGGGTTTTCGCGATTTTTCCGCCGGATGAATTTTCGGTACGGAGCAAGGATCAAATTTGGTGATTAAAAGTGACTCTTAAGTGAAAAATAATATGTGAGTAGTAGCAATGATATAAGGTTAGTGAATGGGAAGTAAAAACCCTAGTACGTGAGTTTTTAAGAAAAACGGCGCGAACCGGCGGGTCCCGAGCACTATCGATTGAACGCACCGTTTGACCACCATTTTTCTTACCAGACAAATTTATTGAACTTGAGTAAAATATCTTCTCTCTTGGCAGCAAGCTTGACCGAATTTGAGGCTAGAAAATAACAAGAAAAAAAGAGAAAAAAAGAAAGGTGGTGGTGGCGACACTTGTCGCCACCTTAAGGCTTCTTGACCAAGACTTGGTCCTTCCATTTAAACCCAATTTTCACATCTTATACCCCTTATTTCTGCTGCTGCTGGCCGAGAGGAAGGAGAAGAAAAACACCAAGGGAAAACACTCCATTTCTTCTTCAATCCAACAACTAGGTGAGAAATCAAACAAAACAAACCGATTAAACTTGTCTTTGAGTGATTAGTTAGTGATTTGTGGTGAGACTTTGGAAGGAGAAAGCTTGGGCTACACTTAGTGAACTCTAGTCAAGGTAAGAAAGCTTATCTCTCTAAATTTTACTTTCAATTTTGTTAAATTAAGCTTAGCAACTTGATTTTGTAGTGGAATCATGGATATTATCATGTTTTGGAAGTTTTTCTCCTTTTTATATGATGAACTAGGGCTTGAGGAATTTCTGCCCAAATTGAGGTATGATGTATATATGTTGAAATTAAGGTTATAAGAGAGGCTTTGGTAATGATTAGACCAAGAAATTAAAGAAAGTTCCACTAAAAACTAGAAATTCCAGAATCTGGAAATTTTCCCCAACATTCTGTCCGAATTTGTAACTGTATGTTAGAGGCCGAATTGGCCTTAGGTCAAAGAAGGAAAGTTGTATAGAATGGTATTTTATAGGTGCCTACAAAATTTCAGCTCAATCGGAGCAACGAATGTCGTGAAAAGTCCAAAATACCCTTACTGTTTTAAGTTTTTCCCCAGCAGTCCGTGTGATCAGTTTGTCCAGTTTATCACATTTTTTGACTAGGATCCGTACTGATTTAGCTCTTGGCCAAAACATGAAAGTTGTAGTATTCTGACTTAGCTTTCAAATGCCTCTAAGAACACCTGAATTGGACTTTTGTAGCCTGAGATATGTCCATTACAGTGTAATTTGGTTAAGTAGCCGACAAATTGGATTTTGGTTCTGTAATTTGAGGATTTGACTAAGTTATATTAGGAACTGGACTAAGTGACCTTCATGAACATTGTTACCCTGTGTCTTAGCTTCGAAACGGCATAGGTTTCACCTCAATCCGATAAGCGTAGCCTCGGATATGTTATTTCCGCATTCATACGCCGAATCTGTCTTTTACTAAATTGAATTTCTGCACTTGTTATTGTTGTAATTCTTGTTCTTATGATATTGTGAGCCTATGGAACGGCTCTTGACATGAATTGATGATATATGTGATGTTGGGTTGTGGCTGAGGAAAATAATGAAGCCTAAATGGCTGAAAAATTAGGTAAACACAAAGGGCATGCTGTCCGAATTTTTACTCGAGGACTAGAAAACTATATTTGCAACTTGAGTGAAGGTTAAGTGATTACCACTTGAACTAACGAGAACTTTTGCTACTTTGTTATCGATGGTTATACGTTAAAAACCTAAACGAACTTGTACTCTTGAGGAAAAGATATAATGGCCAATGTAAACTTGTATTTCCTTGTACTTTCAACTCAAGTATTGTTTCCAAGTATATATGCTACAAAAACCTTATGATTTGAAAAGCGAGCAAGTGTTTCACGAATGCCTTTCAATTGGTTGATTCTTATGAACGGAACGTTTAAGTTTCAAATCTTACTCGTGTTTCAAAGTTCTCAAATTGGATTTCTATCGCAGATCTGGACTCCAAACCTGGAGTATAATTGAACGTGACTACTTGAAGCACTATAGTTTGAGTGAGTGATCCCTCGACTGTTCCCAAAGTTACTTTTGAACTAATTCTTGCATTTATTACTCCTTTGCATATCATTTGGGGTTCGGGTGTGTGCCATGACATAATTTGGCTCCAATGAGTTCCTGAAAAGTCTTGTGCTTAGAACCAATGTCTCCACTATTGTTTACACATTCTTTGGAGCCCGATGGCTCCTTACTTCTGTTTCATGGTTACCTGATCTAAACGAGCATTGAATATTTATGTACAAGAACTTCACTGGCTCACATGAGCAATAAATGAACATTTGATTACTGCATCATGACATCATATCAATGCTTTATTGTAAAATATACTTGGCTGTTGATTTTACTGGTCACTTGCTGAGCTTCTAGCTCACCCCCTATTATCTTCTTCTCCCCACAGGGATCGAAGTAAAGGAAGAATTTGTTTTTGGATCTTTGTATGGCTGGATGGCGTACATCTTGTATAGTTTAGTTTTGGTTTTGGTTTATGTACTTTTGGGCTTGTATAAATATTTGGAATTGAATCGGATGTAAATCTACATTTTACGCTTAGAACTAGTTTCCGCTTCGCTTATGATATGTAATTTTGGAGAATTGGATGTATTATTTGAGTTGTACCTTGTAATTTACTTGAGAAATGTAGTAAGTGAGTGAGTCCCGGCGAGAGCTGGGCAGGCGGTCCGCTAAACCCTTTGGTTCGCCTTAGGGGGAGGTGGGGTCGTTACAATTAAGATCTATAGGGATAGATCTAATAGGCTACTAGGTCTTTCACAATCTACATATATTGATAAAGTGCTAAAGAGGTTTAGCATGGATCAGTCTAAGAGGGGTAATTTACCTATGATTCATGGTATAAGCCTTTCTAAAAACATGTGTCCAAAGACACAAGTTGAGACTGATAAGATGCACAATGTTCCATATGTTTCGACAATTGGATCAATTATGTATGCTATGTTATGTACAAGACCTGATGTCTCCTATGCTCTGAGTGTCACAAGCAGATTTCAGGCTAATCCAGGTGAGGGTCATTGGATAGCCGTTAAGAACATTATTAAGTACTTAAGAAGGACCAAAGATTTGTTCTTAATTTATGGAAAGGGTGAGTTAAAACTCAAAGGCTATACTGATGCAAGTTTTCAATCAGATAAGGATGATTGTAAATCGCAGTCATGTTTCATTTTTACTCTTAATGGAGGTGTCGTCTGTTGAAAGAGTTCCAAACAAGACACCACAGCAGATTCTACAACAGAGGCTGAGTATATTGCGGCCGCGGAAGCAGTTAAGGAAGCAGTTAAGGAAGCAGTTTGGATCAAGAAGTTCGTAACTGAACTTGGTGTGGTTCCAACCATTGTTGATCCGGTCACTTTATACTGTGATAACAATGGGGCTATAGCTCAAGCCAAGGAACCTAGGTCTCATCAGCGATCCAAACATGTGCTTAGAAGATTTCACTTGATTAGAGAAATCGTTGCTAGGAATGATGTAAAGATAGAGAGAGTCTCCACAGAGGATAACATAACTGATCCTCTTACTAAAGTTCTTTCTCAAAAGAAGTATGATAGTCATGTATTATCTTATGGGATGAAAAACATAGACAATGTGTTTTAGTGCAAGTGGGAGATTGTTGGAATGTATGCCCTAAAATAATATATTTGTTTTTATTTTATACATTCCTTATTATATGTTTTGTATTTTAATAACTTTTTATTTATCTGTTAAATATTAGATACAACCGATAAAGTTCTTAGAATATTTACTAATGTGATGATAGTCACAAGAGTTGGTGACTATGAAATATCTATCGCATTTATAGTAATATTATTAAAATTTCCTAGTTTTTGTACTAATGAAATAGGACATCTTTAGTACGGTAAAACTAGTACACAGTTAGCCTCTAATTAATGTAATTAGTGGTTGTTCTCATCAACTATGGTATGAAGATACTTAGACTAATGTGTAGATGATTTGAAAAGTACAAATGCATTGGAGTGATCCGTTTAGAGATCCCGTTAGGATATCTATCTAGTGCCAATGGTGTATCTCTAGTGAAAAATTGTGTAAGTAATCCTACGACTTGAGATCACCATAGAATTTTCAGTGGGAATCACTACATTTTGACTCTAATTACATGTTACTCTTTGAGAGTACCTTAAAGTGTAGAAGTTGGATGTAGTGTGAAGCACGTAAAGAAAATGGGTGATCAAGATAGGATTTACCACTCTGATAGAAGGAGTTGATATCCGGATGGCCACTAGTGAGAAATTAACCCTAAAGTCGACTATTAGGTAAATTGAAGAATGTCTTCAATTTAACCTAATTAAGGGGAAATTTCGGGAACTAGAAAATTTAATTAGTCATCAGGGAATTGGCACTTATTCCTTATTCCTGACTAATTGGATATCTTTGGTGAAAGGATAATAATTACACGGTAATTTTTCACGGAAAGGTTAGGTCAAATTCCCTTGACTAATTCCGAATAATTGGGCAATCGCGATGTGTTGCTAGACACCGCTCGTGATTTATAATTATGGATTAATTATTTATTATAAGTTATGATAAAATAAAGTAGTTTATTTTATCTAATTATTAAACCATAATTATTACCAATGCATTCGAGACCTATTGGGTCACACCGATAGAGATTTAATCCTGGATTGAAACTATGTAAATTATCGGGGTTTAATTTTAAAAGAAAATTAATCCCAGGCCTATTTGAGCAGATAAGAGTAAATGGTTATCTCTCATCTATCAGATAATGATAGATAGAGTCTTGTGTGATGAGAAGTCTTATTGTTTTGATTTTGAATCAGACAAGAAGACTCATCATTCTATCTTATCATATATCTCTCTCTCCCTCCAATTGATATTTGGGGCTGAGGTACAGATACAGGAAATGAGGAAAAAAGAAAAACGGGAGAAAAATTGAGTTTGTGAGCGTCACATACGAGAGAGAGAAAAAATATACGTTTGAAAAGAGTAAGAAGGCTAGCACCTTTTTTTCTTCAATACATAGTTCGTGAGACGATCCAGGGTTGCTCTAGCGTGGATATCAGTAGAGGCAGGACGACTGGACTGCTCAAGGGCTGACCATCCTCAAACAACGCTGCAGGGAGACGCCGCTTGGATTAAGGTAATCCTAAAACCCTCTTTTAGTACATTATACGTAAAATCTAGGGTGATTCCTGGATGGTTTTAGGGAAAAATTTTTATTTTTCCACTGCGTAGTATCCCTAAAACCCGACACAATCTCCTGGCGTATTAGTTGGGAAATTTGAAATTCCATTTCCTTGAGAACTTGTGCACTTTTTTTGTCAAACCAACATATAGAAATCAGGCGTGCAGATTTGACTGACACAACTTCAGCGTGGATCAACAGATCGATCAATTGGTTACCCACAACGCCTTGCGCTGTGGCAAAGCAAATGAAACTCTTCAAAAACGATAGCTTCGCTTCAAGGGTCATCATTACAAAACGCAGAGCATTGTCATATGTGTGAAACAAGCAGGTAAGCCAATCTAGACTCTCTAAAACAGAGTCAATCAAATTTGTAACTAGTCGTGGATCTCCTAGTGAGTAGTGGTGCAACAAACTGATGATGCACGATGGTCGGATTTCTGTCTCAAAAAATAACCTGTTATTTTCCTCAGTTCTGGTGAGCTCAGCTGTGATGTCACTGAGATTTGGTGCACCGGACTGAAAATATGTTGAAACAGCAGACTTAAGACCAGGCATTATCGTCCTAGCCAGACCTTGAATCTTCGACAAAATAATACTAAGTCTCAAACTGTCGGACTCAGTATTACCCTTCTCCTCCAGATCGTGTTCCTAACACATTTCCTGCTTCCTCCTGCAATTTGTAACATACAGATCAAAGGGTATCAATACGCTTACCACCTTCTCCAGGGCCAAGTGTTGACAAACAACCCGGATCCCGAATTCACCATAGATCCCATCTTCACAATCCAGTGCAGACGCTCTAAAACAGAATCAAAGACACTATTGCCGCTTCTCCTGGAGGCCATCTTCATTATGGTGTCTTCTTTTTCACTCTGATAACAGATCTCTGTCTAGTGCAGCAAATGATGCTGAATGAATTTAGTTCAAGATCTACAAATTCCTCTTGAATAATCAAATATTGCCGACAAGACTCCTTTTTTCTTGCAGTAATTTTAAATAGAGCGAATTGTGCGAAATGTCACTAAATTATTTCAAAGTGCCGGTTCTGGTCACTAAACTTTTTTATTAGCGCGAAATGTCACTGAACTAGTAAATCTGTACCGTTTTGGTCACTCCGTGTATTTGTGCCGTCAAGAGAGACGGAAATCAACTTTTTGAGGGGCAAATTCGTCTGCACAGCCTTAGTGGGAAGAGTTTCATCTGGTAAGTGAAAGGTTTAACTGTGGGGCTTTGGAATGTTGGTAAAATTTTTTGGAATGTGGACAATGACAGTGAAAAGTATCAAAATTGATCCATTCTTCTCACAGTAATCAGTGACAAGACTCAAAGAACTGGCAAAAGACGAAGATTAGCAGTGAAGAATCGGTCATCGATGGCAGCGAAATGGGTGAAAAGGCAAAGGGATGAATTCATTGATCCGTACACATTATACGGTAAGAAATATTACAATCCGTACACTTCCGTCACTTGGAATAATAAAGCTACCTGAGGGATCCAGGTTTTCTGAAGCATTCTTCTGACTTGCAGTGTTTTCTTTGTCATTCGTATCATCTAATTCAGGAGAACGAGTTTCCGTGCTTTTAGATGGAGCCCGTGAAGGTGAAGAAGATCCGCCAGAGACATCTACCGAAATACCATCATCCTCCATTTCCACTTGATGCTCACCCTTATGAGTCTTAACCAATCGTCTTCTAAGATCTGTCTCAGGCAAAACTACCATTTGAGCAAGCTCCTCTGCTTTTGCCATCCGCCACTCTGAGAGCTCCTTTGAAGCAAGCTCTTCAGCAGTCATTGAACAGAGTCTATCAGGGGTAATTTCGCCAGACATGACTCTTTCTCTGAGATCTGGATTATTACGATCTTTCAAATTAAAAAGAAGAGACCTTCCCTTTTCTTTGTACTTCTTGTTTACACCACCAAACAACTTAAACAATTCAGCTTCAATTTCAGAAGCTAACTTCTCTGGAGATTTGACTTGCTCACTTGCAGTTGCACCTCCTTCAGCATGTAAATCATCGGTTTTATCCTTGCAAGGCTTTTCTTTCTCTTCTATTACTTGCATATCAAGATGTAAGGCCCAAGAAAGCCCATTACCCTGCAAAAGTTCATCTTTAACAAAGAAATTGTCACTGAATGAAACATCATCATCAGGCAAAAGAGGAGGGTGTCCTGTGGATTCACTAGTAGGATTCATGACAGGTCGTCGGCCTGTGCAATAATAAGAATAAATATAGAACCTAGATACCACTAAAAGCAGTCAATAATCAATCCTAAGTACTGGAGCAGGGACTCTAGGTGTGCAATGGGTTACTTGATTCACCCTGTTCCCGAAGAGTTTGCTTAACCCGATATACCAGAATTAATTAATTGACAAGAATTACTAAATAGTAGACAGTGGCAAGTAGGGTCGTCTCCTCAGGGACTGGGGATATCTGTCTCTTTTTAAAGTCCAATTGATAAGGGGGGGATTTCACCGGAATGAAACTAAAAATAATTAAACAATTTAATTAAAAATAAGTAAATCACTAGCACAAGTAAAACAGGAATTAAATCAAGAATAAATAAGTTCTAGCCAAGGGTACAACTATTCAGGCACAGTCCAATCATCCGATCATTGATGCAAGAGAGGTTCACTTAATGTATTAATAGGCTAGTTATAGTCTGACGACCAATTTTTCCTTAAATTATAGATGACCAAGGTACGACCATTAATCACCTCTAACCAGAAAAGTTACTCCTAGGTACGACCGTAGGAATTAATTTCCTAATTGCATTAATAACTAGAAAAACCTAGCTCTAACCAATAACACGCTACGAGGGTTATTTAAATTAGATTGCACGTTCCCCTAATGTGTAAACACACCAGTTGCCACTAACAGTAATCAATCAAACAATTACGGATTTAATTGATTAAATTGGCACGAGATTAATAAATCACATTGAACATCGGGCCCTTGACATCCAATTAATAAAATAATCCCATGAAAATTCAAGCAGATAACGTGCAAATATTAATAAATAAAGGAACACGTGAAAACTAATTAGATCTCACAGATTTTCGGGAATGCGCCGTCGAGTTGACCCTTGACTAGATGGAAGATTTAGCCACGCCGCATAATTAAATCACCACACGAATTAATGGATCGCAAAGGCATAGCGTTTTCTATTAAGAAGCAAGGAATAAAAAGTGTTTTTCCCGTTGGGGGATTTTGTCGAACACCTGGCGTGTGTCAGAGGCCAGTCAAAAGAAGGAAAAAGTAAAGCTACACTAAAAGACTAAAACTAGAGATGTCCCTCCTACCCTACGTTCTCTCTATTTAAGCAATAAAAGAAAGATGACTCAAGGCTCTCTAGGTGGTCCCCACACATGTGGACAAAACCTTCAAAGTATTTCTTGCCCCCAAGTCTCTTTCCGTAGCTTTCTTTTAAGAGCCCAAAGGAGTAGATGCCTTTTTAGCTTGTGGTCCCCCACCAATTCAAAGGCCCAAGAATTGAAGCCCTTAGAAGTCTCCCTATTTTCCATAAAGTCCTTCCTTTTTAGTGGTTTTCTGCTTCATTCCTGAAATGAAGTCCAGATACCAAATATGAGTAAATATCAGAAATTAGCACACTATTTATCAGGGATAAAAGGGGAAATTACTAATAACAATTACTAACAAATTACACCCTATCAATTCCCCCCACACCTGAATCATGCTTGCCCTCAAGCATGAGGACAATTCAACCCAACAATGGCCAGCTTCAACAATATCATTGCCAGCTGTGTGTATACCGGAATCAAGATCTAGTGGCTAAGTGTCAAGACATATCCCTCCCGGTTAGCTCCCAAGTTCCTAGACCTGTCCAATTCATGGTTAACTCACCTAAGAAATTCAAATATTAACTAGCAACAGTCAGCAATTCAGTCAACTGACAACCAAAATCTCAACAGTGCGAACCAAGGATCGGCAGGCCAACATGATCATAAACTCACATTTTCCACATCTGATTTTTCCCTTTTTGTTTTTTCTTTTTTTTTTCTTTTTTTTTTCTTTTTTTTTTATTAATAAATTGCGCGAATAATGCTTAGTCCCGAGCTATTCAAGTCTTTTGACGTGAACTCTGACATTTTTAGATGAAAGAGCCCAGTTACTCAACTTTTCACAGCTCCAGGACCACTTACTCATAGATATCGCCACTGTTTGACGCGAGAACCGACACGTGTGGTGAAGACCCCCGGTTACTGGGTGGCGACACTAGCGGAGTAAAGCCATACGTTATTCACCAATAACACCAAAATACCAGGTATTTAAAGATCATAGCCTGCGTCATTTCCTAAATATGGAGAACTAAGGTCGACAGGAGACCAATCCAGACAACACTGCCAGCAAAGTATTTGCATTGCCTAGACAAGTTAGCCATAAATTGCACCCAGTCGTTAAACTCAAAGCATTCACCAAGACAGCGTGCTTTTACTCGCCACTAAAACCCAATTCATAGTATAAACTACCACTAGCAATGGAAAAGTGAGCTGCCAAACATATTCACCAAGACAAAAGTAAGGGACAAACACCCAAAAGGGATAAAGGAACAACGCCTAAAACGGAAAACACAAAACAGAAAACACTGAACTAAAGACATAGGAAAACACCCCAGAAACGGAAATGGGAAATATCGAGCACTCAAACAAAGACCCCCCCCACACCTAAATGGCACATTGCCCCCAATGTGATAATATAATATCAGAGAAAACGGAAGGGGCAACGGTACTTCCCTGACGTCGTCAAGACAAGGGGGGGTTGGGCGGAAGCTGCGGAGGGAACCCGGCCTGCTGCATAAATGCCGCTAGATTCTGCGCCATATTGTGAATGTTAACGTCCATGTGTTTCTGCCGAATCTCAAGCCGCTCGACTGTGTTGCGTAGCTGGTTCCATTCCTCATCCGTATGGCCGGAATGGGGGGGAACGGAGGAAGACGGTCCAGGATCGCCGCCCTCAGTGGAAGCTCGGGCAGAAGATGACCGAGGGGGAGGGCGTAGAGGCCCCGGGGGGACAACCTCCCAACCATTGTCGCCCTCCCGAACTAAGCCCATTTTCTCTAGGCACGGGATATCCAAAGGCTCCATTTGGCAGGCTATATGCAAGTTATGGTTAGAAATATCAAGTACATGCAAATTAATTGCCAAGTGAGTAATGTAAGAACCAAGAATCAAGGGGCGTTTCTTTTTAGGCAAAATGGACTTGAATTGAGACGCGAGCCAACACCCAAGATTAACCTTTTTGTTGTTTTGCATGCACCATATAAAGAAAAATTCGGGCTTTGACAGAATGCCCGAACTATCTCGCCTACCAGAGAAACTGTAAGCCAAAAAACGGTGGATATAGCGAGAGGCCGGGTCTTTCAGATAGGACCCCTTTGATAGACGAGGGTCATAGTTATCCCTGTCTACAGACATATCATCCCAAAGAAAGCGATAGCGGGAGAAAAACGGCTGGACATAGTCACATGCACTCTCGGCATACTCCCTAGACTCAGCATAAGCAGGGTCAATGAAACCGAAGGCCAGATTGAAGTCGGTTATGGAATGGTGGAATTCCTGGCCCATTAAACGGAAGCGGATGACATCAGGGGTAGAAACTGTGTAATTAGTGGGAATGTCAAACTCAAACGTGGCATAAAACTCCCTAACCAACTCGACAAAAGCCGGAAGGTCAGTGATACGAGAATAGGGGCGCCACCCGATCGCTTCAATCAAATCGTGAAAGGGAACGCTAATATTTAGAAGGCCCAAGGTGGCGGGGTCCCGATAACGACAAGGAATGATCCGTCGTTCACAAGCCGCTTCATAGCGCCGCTTGTCGGCTGCGCGGGTGAAGGCCAAATGACCCCCAAAATGTGCAGGGTCAGCGATATGGACGCCTCTTTGTCGCCCAAGACGAGCCCGCCTCCCAGAGGAGGAAGGATCGTGTGAGGGGTCAGAGGCGGGAATGGAATGCTGGGGCGGAGGGGGCTGAGGAGTCCTAGGGGTCCTAGACTTGGAAGAAGATCGAGGCTTCACCATGGTGACCAACAGGCAAACCAAAACAACCAAGTAGCAATTATAAGCGTCACGGGCGCCCCCAATAAACAAGTATAAGCGTCACGGGCGCCCCCAAATTCAACCAGCAATCTCAGCAATTCACCCAAAGTTGGACACAAATAGTAAACAAAAGGCTAGCTGTTCAACAAATAGTAGAAAATACCCCCTCTTGGCAGCAATTAAACTCAGATTTGTCCAAACAGTTCCCCCCGAAGATAACTAAACCACCCCCTGCTTTATCCAACCACTCAATCACAGGGTGGACCCACTCACAAATGCCCAGAACACAGATTATCAGATGTTAAACAACTACCCTCACCTGTACCACTGGTGAGTATAGAGGGAGAAATTAAATCAAATAACCAACCTAGTGGGCAAAACAGATTTGAACACCCAGGTAGCGCCAAAAATGAGCACAAATTAAATCCGGAAGCAATTGACTGCAGTCCAACTCAACTACAATTATCAACAAATCTCCCACAGATGGCAGCAATTACCCCCAAATTAGTCCCAAAATTTACCCTAGAAAATGCCCAAGTCAACCCTTGTGTTTACCCAGCAAGAAACCCACAAATAAAATCCAATAATTAATGCTAATCGGGGAAGAAATCACAATACCTCCACCTGCTAATTTAAGCAGGTGGTGATGCCCAGCAATGGAGGTGCGTAAGGCAGCGGCGGCGCAGCTTCTCTTGGACAGGCTAGTGACGCGCACGAGAGGAAGGCTGGTGGCGTCGGCTGGGGCTCTGAGGCGGCGCCGGGCTCGTGGACCCTGGCCGAAGCTGGAGGAGAGCTGGGGTTGTTGGCCGCGAGCTGCTGGTGGAGCTGCGGCGCGCGAAAGCTGGGTGGCGGCGGCGCACGAAGTTGGAGTTGTTGGCCGCGCGAGGTGCTGGACAGCAGTGGCGGCGGCGCTTGGGTTGGGGTTGTTGGCCGCACGAGGTGCTGGTGAGCAGTGGCGGCGGCGCTTGGGTTGGGGCTGCGGATTGCTGCTGAAGATGGTGTCGGCGGCGCGTGCTACTGTGGCCCGCAGGTGGAGGCGTCGTCTGGTGGAGGCGGCGTCTGGTGGCTTGGAGGAGGAGTTGGCGACAGCGGCGGCGCGCGGAAGCTGGTGGCGGTGGTCGCGGAGCTCGGTCAGTCGGCGCGCGATGGAGCTTGGAGGCGGCGGCTGCTTTGGATGAAGAAACAAGAGAAAGGGAAAAGCAGCGGGGAAGAAGAAAAAGAAAAGAAAGAAGAAAGAAAGAAAAGAAAAGAAGAAAAAGAAAAGAGGAAAGGGGAAATTTTTTTTCTTTTTTTTTTTTCATATTACGCTAATGTAATCGTTTCAGCTGGAAATTGCTGAAAAATCTCTTTTTTTTTTTAATTTTATTATTTTTTTTTTATACTGCAAAAACATGGTTTGGGTCGTCACACAAACACCGCGTGGGCACGCCAAGATTGGTCTTCGTCCTCTGGTCTCAGAAAACACAAACACCGCGCGGGCACGCCAAGATTGGTCTTCGTCCTCTGATCTCAGAAAACACAAACACCGCGCGGGCACGCCAAGATTGGTCTTCGTCCTCTGATCTCAGGAGACACCAACGCCGCGTGGGCACGCCAAGATTGCAATTCATCTACTGACCTCAGGGGGCACCAACACCGCGTGGGCACGCCAAGATTTCACTTCCTGATTCAGTGAAGGAAATATTAGTATTGATACTACCCAACGAGTAAATGACCCTATGCAAAAGAAAAACAACTAGAAATACCAAAACAACTAGAAATAACAAAACTAATATTCGGGTTGCCTCCCAAACTAGCGCATTTCTTTAGTGTCTTTGGCTAGACATAGCCCATAATCTGCTTAAACCAAGCAAATTGGGTCCTCCAAATGCATCATCTCTACCCGCTCAACTGGAACCTCATCATAATATGGCTTGAGGCGATGACCATTCACCACAAATTTCTTCTCCGTCTTCAGACTCTGGATCTCCACTGCACCATAATCAAAGACATTAGTTACAACAAAGGGACCAATCCAACGAGAACGTAGCTTACCTGGAAATAACTTCAATTTGGAGTGATACAGTAGAACTTTTTGTCCACATTCGAACGTCTTCCTAGAGATCTGTTGGTCATGAAAAATCTTGTTTTTCTCCTTATAAATCACAGCATTCTCGTAGGCTTCGTTGCGAATCTCCTCCAATTCTTGTAACTGTAGCTTCCTTTGAATTCCGCCCTCTTCGATACCCATGTTGCATTGCTTGACCGCCCAAAATGCTCTATGCTCGAACTCGACAGGGAGGTGGCATGGCTTCCCAAATACCAAACGGTAAGGAGACATGCCGATTGGTGTCTTGTACGCCGTTCTATATGCCCACAAGGCATCTTCAAGTCTCACACTCCAGTCCTTCCTATCAGGTCGAACCATTTTTTCCAAAATCGACTTGATCTCCCGGTTCGATGCTTCCGCCTGACCATTTGTCTGCGGATGGTAAGACGTGGAGATTTTGTGCAAGACCCCGTATCTCCTAAAAAGTGCAGTAATTGTCTTGTTGCAGAAATGGGTACCCCGATCACTTACAATTGCTCGCGGCATCCCAAATCGGACAAAGATATTAGACTTGACGAATTCTGCGACTACTTTGGAATCATTAGTACGGGTGGCCTTCGCTTCCACCCATTTCGAGACATAGTCTACAGCAAGCAATATATATAAAAAGCCAAAAGATGAAGGAAAAGGACCCATAAAGTCAATACCCCAAACATCAAAAATCTCAACAAAAATCATTGGGGTCTGGGTCATTTGATCCCTTCGAGAAATATTACCTACTCGTTGACACTTATCACATGACTTACAAAATAAGTAGGTATCCTTAAAGAGGGTCGGCCAATAAAATCCACTCTCTAAAACCTTACGAGCAGTCCTCTTTGGTCCAAAGTGACCTCCACAGGCAAAAGAGTGACAATAAGCTAAAATAGATTGGAATTCATTTTCACTTACACATCTACGAATGATTTGGTCAGCACCACGTTTCCAGAGGTACGGGTCATCCCAGATGTAAGACCTTGCGTCACTCCTCAATTTGTCCCTTTTTGCCTTAGGCCATCCTGCAGGAAACTTGTCAGTAACTAGAAAATTAACCATATCCGCATACCAAGGCAAAGACAAATTAATAGAAAATAAATGCTCATCGGGAAAAATTTCTCTCAATGGGATATTATCTTCCACGACTTGCACTCGACTTAAATGATCTGCTACCAGATTTTCAGCCCCTTTCTTATCCCTGATCTCCAAGTCGAACTCTTGGAGCAGTAGTATCCACCTTATCAGTCGCGGCTTCGCCTCTTTCTTAGTCAACAGATACCGCAGGGCTGCATGATCAGAGAAAACAATAACCTTAGCACCAAGCAAATAGGACCGAAATTTCTCTAAAGCAAAAATTACAGCTAAAAGCTCCTTTTCGGTGGTCGAATAGTTCAACTGAGCTCCGTTCAAGGCTCGAGAGGCGTAGTATATGGCATGGGCTGCCTTCCCCACTCTTTGACCCAGGACCGCGCCCACGGCATAGTCGCTGGCATCGCACATAATCTCGAATGGTAGGTTCCAATCAGGGGGTTGGATAATAGGTGAGGAGGTCAGTAGCTCCTTTAACCTATCAAACGCCCCCTTACATGACTCATCGAACTCGAAGGGTACCTCTTTCTGCAAAAGTTGGAACAGGGGCGCTCCAATCTTGGAGAAGTCCTTTATGAATCTCCGGTAGAAACCTGCGTGACCCAAAAAAGAACGTACCTCCCGCACACTCGCGGGGTAAGGTAAAGTAGATATAACATCTATTTTTGCCTTATCAACCTCAATACCCCTAGACGATACCACATGACCCAAAACTATCCCGTGCTCGACCATAAAATGGCATTTTTCCCAATTGAGCACGAGATTAGCTTCTATGCACCTTATTAGAATTAACCTCAGGTTATCTAGGCAGTTATCAAAACTCTCTCCATACACACTGAAATCATCCATAAAAACCTCAATAATTTTCTCAACATATTCTGAGAAAATACTTACCATACAGCGTTGGAAGGTGGCAGGTGCATTGCATAGCCCAAATGGCATCCTCCGGTATGCGAATGTTCCAAACGGGCACGTGAAGGTAGTCTTCTCTTGGTCCTCAGGTGCGATAACAATCTGAAAATAACCTGAAAATCCATCCAAAAAACAATAATAAGCTCGACCTGCTAATCGCTCTACCATTTGATCAATAAAAGGAAGGGGAAAATGATCCTTTTTCGTGACGGCGTTCAACTTCCTATAATCTATGCACTGCCGCCACCCAGTGGGCTTCCGGATTGGCACGAGCTCACCCTCCTGATTTGATTCTACCGTCACCCCTGCCTTCTTTGGGACCACCTGTACTGGACTTACCCAGGGACTATCTGATATAGCAAAAATTATCCCCACATCCAGTAGTTTTAGGATCTCTTTCTTCACTACCTCCATCATGAGAGGATTCAATCTCCTTTGAGCCTGCCGAATAGGTCTAGCGCCCTCTTCGAGTCGAATCCGATGTGTACATACCGCGGGGCTAATTCCCTTGATATCGGCGATAGTCCATCCTATCGCCTGCTTATGGTCCCTCAAAACTCGAATCAATTTGTCTTCTTGGACTGTTGATAAACTGGCGGAGATAATCACTGGGAGTGTCTCCCCCTCGCCTAAGTACGCATACTTTAGGTGTTTTGGCAGCGGTTTCAACTCTAAGACAGGCGCCTGCACCACAGATGGAAGTAGCCTTTGGTGAGGTTCAGGTGTAAAAACGGGTGTGAGGTCATACCTTATCTTTGTGGTTGGCAACGTCTGCAACGCTCCAATCACACATTTGAGCTCTTCGCTCAACTCTATCTCAGTGGTCATCTCTGACTCGAAGTGCCTGGTCAAGGCAACTTCCAACTCATCCCTGCCTTCAATTTCAAAGACTTCACGTACAGCAGAATCAATAGCATTTATTGAGAACACAGAGCCAGCATGTGATTCTGAAGGATATTTCATTGAATCGAAAATATTGAAATGAACAACCTCACCATCAAACTCCATAGATAGGGTGCCCTTATTAACATCTATTTTAGTTCGAGCTGTGCTCAAGAAGGGTCTACCTAACAGTAAAGGTGATGGGTCGTGAGAGTGTTCATCGTCCATATCAAGCACGTAAAAATCAGCAGGGAAAACCAATTCATTAATTTTCACCAAAACATCCTCAATCAACCCGTCAGGGTATGCATTAGTTCGGTCAGCCAGTTGGATTATTATCCCAGTCTCTTTTAAGGGACCTAAGCTCAATGAAGCATATATAGACTTGGGCATCACATTAATTGAGGCTCCTAAATCCAACATAGCCTTTCCAATCAAGATATTGCCTATTCTACACGGAATAGTGAACATACCTGGGTCTCCGCATTTCGGAGGAAGCTTTCGTTGCAGAATTGCTGACACATTTTCTCCCACTACCACTCTCTCATCTCCCTTCAATCGCCTTCGGTTGACACACAGGTCCCTTAAAAATTTTGCGTATCTGGGTACCTGCTTAATCGTATCTAGAAGAGGAATGTTGATCTCCACTTTGCGAAAGATCTCTAGGACTTCTTTCTCCTTGTCCTGCTTCCTTGGTTTCTCCAATCTGCTTGGGAAGGGAGGTGGGGTGGATCTAACTGGCATGAGTGGGTTTGAATTTTTATTGTCACCGCCCTCCTCTTCCAGTTCTTTTTCAATTCGATCTTCGTCCTTGTCCTTAGGAATCACCGGGTCAGGTCCTTGGACCTCCTTGCCACTTCTCAAGGTCATGGCGCTAACATTCTTCGGGTTTAATTCGGGCTGAGACGGCAATTTACCTTGGTTTTGGGAATCCAAACGGTTGATTGTTGTGGCCATTTGACTTATCTGATTCCTCATGTCCTGCATTTCGGAGTCCGTCCTCTGCTGATTTTGCGTGAGGGTTGCCATCACTTGTTTCATCATCTCCTCCAAAGATGGACCAGAGCTTGGGGGCGGAGGTGGTCGGGGTTGGTACTGCTGCTGGTACCCTGGTGGCTTATTTGGCACGAAATTAGACTGCATGTTCGGTGTATAGTTGGGCTGCCTATTTCCTACATAACTGAGATTTGGGTGGTCCTTCCAGCCGGGATTGTACGTATTCGAGTACGGGTCATAGGTTCTTCTTGGCGCGGGCGCGTGACCAGCCATGTTCACCTGTTCTGCAGTTTCTTCCTGAAGCATTGGGCACATGTCTGCAGAGTGTCCCATACCAGTGCAAATCCCGCACACCCTGGCCTGAGTTGCTCTCTCTACAGCCAGTTGCCTCACAAACGAGGTCAACTCAGTTAGCTGCTGCTGGACAGATGGTGTCTCTATCTCGTTCACCTTGCGTATTGGGACATCCTCTCTCGTACCGAATTGCTGTGAATTTTCTGCCATCCCCTCTATTAGCTCCCGTGCTTCCTGAGGGGTCTTGTTTACCAGTGCCCCTCCACTTGCAGCATCAATTATGCTCCTATCTCTGAATAGGAGCCCCTCATAAAAATACTGAATGAGCAACTACTCACTTATCTGGTGCTGGGGACACTTGTGTAACAAGTTCTTGAACCGTTCCCAATACTCATAGAGTGATTCCCCTGGATGTTGCTTGATCCCGCAGATTTCTTTCCTTAGGCTTGCAGCCCTGGATGCAGGAAAATATTTATCTAAAAATTTTTTCTTCAATTGGTCCCACGTGGTGATGCTACCTGGTGACAGGTAGTACAGCCAGTCCTTCGCAGAATCTTTCAGGGAGAAGGGGAACGCCCTCATTTTTATCTGCTCTTCAGTGATTCCCGGGGGTTTCATACTATTGCATACGACATCAAACTCCTGCAGATGCTTATACGGCTCCTCACCTGGTAAGCCATGAAAAGAAGGTAAAAGATGAATTAGACCTGATTTCAATTCAAAGGAAGTGTTATCACTCAAACTCGGGAAAGTAATGCATAAAGGCTGCTGATTTAAATCAGGGGCAGCCAACTCCCTTAATGTTCGTGCATTAGCCATGGAAATTTCTTCTTGCTCTGAGTCACTCGAAGAATCACCAAGTGAATCTGTTGGTTCAACTCCTGACTCAGGTCTCTGAGATGTAGCACTGGAGTGCTCCTCTCTGAGCTGTCTGGTCTCCTTCCTTGTCCTACGCGCAGTCTTCTCTACCTCAGGGTCAAAAACCAAATTACCTGTACGAGAAGATCGCGGCATACACTAGAAAAATACCAGAAAATTAGAGCGAAAATGAACTTAATAAAGAAACAAATAATAACGCCAGTCCCCGGCAGCGGCGCCAAAAATTGACAGGTCGTCGGCCTGTGCAATAATAAGAATAAATATAGAACCTAGATACCACTAAAAGCAGTCAATAATCAATCCTAAGTACTGGAGCAGGGACTCTAGGTGTGCAATGGGTTACTTGATTCACCCTGTTCCCGAAGAGTTTGCTTAACCCGATATACCAGAATTAATTAATTGACAAGAATTACTAAATAGTAGACAGTGGCAAGTAGGGTCGTCTCCTCAGGGACTGGGGATATCTGTCTCTTTTTAAAGTCCAATTGATAAGGGGGGGATTTCACCGGAATGAAACTAAAAATAATTAAACAATTTAATTAAAAATAAGTAAATCACTAGCACAAGTAAAACAGGAATTAAATCAAGAATAAATAAGTTCTAGCCAAGGGTACAACTATTCAGGCACAGTCCAATCATCCGATCATTGATGCAAGAGAGGTTCACTTAATGTATTAATAGGCTAGTTATAGTCTGACGACCAATTTTTCCTTAAATTATAGATGACCAAGGTACGACCATTAATCACCTCTAACCAGAAAAGTACTCCTAGGTACGACCGTAGGAATTAATTTCCTAATTGCATTAATAACTAGAAAAACCTAGCCCTAACCAATAACACGCTACGAGGGTTATTTAAATTAGATTGCACGTTCCCCTAATGTGTAAACACACCAGTTGCCACTAACATTAATCAATCAAACAATTACGGATTTAATTGATTAAATTGGCACGAGATTAATAAATCACATTGAACATCGGGCCCTTGACATCCAATTAATAAAATAATCCCATAAAAATTCAAGCAGATAACGTGCAAATATTAATAAATAAAGGAACACGTGAAAACTAATTAGATCTCACAGATTTTCGGGACTGCGCCGTCGAGTTGACCCTTGACTAGATGGAAGATTTAGCCACGCCGCATAATTAAATCACCACACGAATTAATGGATCGCAAAGGCATACCGTTTTCTATTAAGAAGCAAGGAATAAAAAGTGTTTTTCCCGTTGGGGGATTTTGTCGAACACCTGGCGTGTGTCAGAGGCCAGTCAAAAGAAGGAAAAAGTAAAGCTACACTAAAAGACTAAAACTAGAGATGTCCCTCCTACCCTACGTTCTCTCTATTTAAGCAATAAAAGAAAGATGACTCAAGGCTCTCTAGGTGGTCCCCACACATGTGGACAAAACCTTCAAAGTACTTCTTGCCCCCAAGTCTCTTTCCGTAGCTTTCTTTTAAGAGCCCAAAGGAGTAGATGCCTTTTTAGCTTGTGGTCCCCCACCAATTCAAAGGCCCAAGAATTGAAGCCCTTAGAAGTCTCCCTATTTTCCATAAAGTCCTTCCTTTTTAGTGGTTTTCTGCTTCATTCCTGAAATGAAGTCCAGATACCAAATATGAGTAAATATCAGAAATTAGCACACTATTTATCAGGGATAAAAGGGGAAATTACTAATAACAATTACTAACAAATTACACCCTATCAATTCACTGTCATTGTCCACATTCCCAAAAATTTTACCAACATTCCAAAGCCCCACAGTTAAACCTTTCACTTACCAGATGAAACTCTTCCCACTAAAGCTGTGCAGACGAATTTGCCCCTCAAAAAGTTGGTTTCCGTCTCTCCTGACGGCACAAATACACGGAGTGACCAAAACGGTACAGATTTACTAGTTCAGTGATATTTCGCGCTAATAAAAAAGTTTAGTGACCAGAACCGGCACTTTGAAATAGTTTAGTGACATTTCACGCAATTCGCTCTTTTAAATATATGCAAGATTCTTTCTTGCTCTGCTGTGGCAGCAATTAGCCAATTACTCCCCCCCCCCAAGAACGATGGTCCACTGCCGGTCAACTGCAAACACGCATTCACCTTATCAGCGCCCACTGGCCCACCCATGGACCATGTGGTTCTTCAAAAGGCACGTCACCCCTTTGGCCTGCTAAATGGCCACAGATGCTTTCTAGTTTATTGTAGACTCAGTTAACAAACCATGGGTTGAATAAGGGTTTGTTTGGACAGTAGATTATTTGGCCAAATATATTTGCTGACATCATCATTATAATTTTCAATACAATTTTTTATCTTTTTAATTATCTTTTTATCTCACATACATCACATCACAAAACGTGCTACAGTAAAAATAGCTCAAATTATTTACAATCCAAACAAACCCATATTTCCTTGCTATTCTCTCAAACTGACGTAAGAGACAAACATTTTCTTAAAATATAAACTAGCTCAAAATTGGTAATAAAGCTAATTTCTTTCAACGCAGTGCACCCAAAAATTTCAGCAGATTTACAATATCCTAATGCAAAACACAAACCGAAGGAATAAAAAATCAACTGGGATAATTTCACTAGTTTCCTTGAAGTTTTAAAACTTACACTTACCTCCTTTGATCTAATACTTTGATAACCACACCTTAAAATATGATGAAAAGTTTAATAAGTACCCTAAAATGCCCTTATCTTATAAAGTTTAATTTATTCTTTTAAATAATTGTAAATATATTTAGCACATTTATAAAAGAAATTGTGTCAAGTTTTTTATGTCGATATTTATTGATTGATAATCAATTATAATAATAAATCTCTTCTTTAATAGGTTATCTTTTATAGTGTTTTATTAGAGATATAGATTCTTTTTAAAATAGAGAAGAAAATGCTATACTTTTTTTTTAAGTTTATGGAGCAGTTTCTTCCTTTTTTTTTTAAGAAAAATTTATGAACTAGTTCAGTGATAGAACTACCATAGTTTGGTAGTGATTTTTAGCGATTAGTTTTTATTATTTTGATTTATTCTTGATTTTGATTTTAAAAAAAGTAAGAGATAAAAAAATTGGATGATATTAAAAGTCATCAAAAAAAAATACTAGTTTAAAATATGATCAGAATAGAGGTTAGGACAACATTAATAGTACTTTTATATTTCTAATAAAATATAAGTGAAATAAATAAGAAGAAAAGAGAAAAAATTTATAAAATTCATCCTTTATATAAACATGGTAACAATGGAGTTTTATTAAAATATTAAGGTTAGTATTGTTATTTTAAATGAATAAGGGAAGTAGGTGTAATTTTTAAAATCTTAAAGAAGCTAAGTGAAATTGTCAAAAAGCTCAAGGTAGATTTCTGATATTATCCCAAATCAAAATTAGTAAAGTTTTCAACTTCCAAACACAAAAACACAAACTCGCGTAGGAACCAAAAAAATGAAGTCCAAGAAGAATCCTTAACATGTACAACTCCATTGAATACAAAATTCACGCTCCTCCTATCCTCATCATCAGTCATCTCAACTTTCCAAAAAAATTCTTGATATATTGGAATCAAATGTAGTTGAATCATATGTGGCCAAACATGCTATTCAATTACTTACATGATTTGAGTTTCAATAAGATTGTTTTGAAAGGACAGTCACAAAAGATCATCAAAATGTTGAACCATTTGAAATCTGATGATTGATCATGTGGTTTGTTGATTGATGATGCTATTGTCTTATGTTAAAATTTCATGTGTTGGAAAGTTTAATGAATTTCTAGATCGTTTAATGTTCCTGCTCATAATTTTTCTAAGTATGTTATTAATTTTTTAGATTCTTGTATATAAAGAAACTTTTCTCAATCTTTTATTAGTTGCAGATTTGATTTCATGATTAAAAAAATTATTCTATTTTATTATAATAAAAAAAATCACTTAAATTGGGAAAGGAAAGATGAAACGACAAAAGAAGAGTTACTTCAAGCCTCTCAATGCAAATGAAACATGGGCTCGGTAGGTAACAATAGCACCCAAATTATACGAGACACTAATAGCACAAATTTTGATTCCGATGTCCCTCGATTACGCAACTTTGACCACCACTCTGTGGACAAGTAACAAAATCGATTTGTATTTTCGTGCGTCTCTGGCTCTCTGCTTACTATTTGTCCTTTTCTATGTTTGCTGCAAAACAAGTACTGTATTTTAATCACCTGGAGGATAACATTAAAATCAATATAGTGTATGATTCTTAAAATTCTTTCTATTACACTGCCCGAAATATATAGATGGAGCAAAAAAGTGTGACAATTTCATAATCATGTCAATTTAGTTACCCACCTTAAGTGATACATGAGTAAGCAAAAAAGTGTGGCTTAAACAGTGTAGCATGAGTAAGCAATTTAGTGTATGGTTCTTTATTGAATGCAAAACACAAGCAATTTAATGGTTTGATACAGCAATTTAGGCTCCGTTTGATAACACTGAATCTGAATTCTGAATTCTGAATTCTGAATTCTGAATACTGAAATAATTAATTTGCTGAATTTTAAGCACTAAAAAGAGATATATGAATGTCTGAATCTTAATGCTGAATCTATTTATACTGTTTGATAAATATTCATAATTTAATGCTTAATAAACTAGATTGTACAATTTTGCCCTTCTATCTTTTAATCCAAAAAGAAAATAAAACCTATGATTTAATTAACTTAAAATTGTTAGGTATGAAAATGACAATGATTGTGAAGAGCAATGCATACAATGACAATGTTTCTTTGTGTGGGAAAAGGGTATGGTTTCATCGTTTTGAGAATGGGAAAATGAGCTTTTAATACTCTAAAAGCACGTTCAATTACATTTCTCAATCTTGCATGTGCTTGGTTAAAACGTTCTTCTTTTGATCTTGGACGAGAAGCATTTTGAAAATCAGACAACCAATATCTAATATTTCGATATGGTGTCATAAAGCCACATGTGTGTGAATAAGCTGCATCACATAAATAATATTTATCTGTACAAAAAAAATATATATCAAAATATAAATGTTTGTGGATGAAAATTACTGCAAAAAAATACTATTGTTAAAAAAAAATTTTGAATAGAGAATATCAGGTTGTTTTGTTTAATTAGATAAGGATTTTGAATAGGGAATATTAGGTTGTTTAATTAGATAAGGATTTTGAATGTAATTAACAAATAGGGATATATTTGGTAGATAAGATAAAGTAGTTGAAATAAATCTCTTGATTCTTATCAAATTAAGCATTCAGCTACGATTCTTGTGCTGAAAAAAATACATACAAATTCAGCACCACTTAATAAGTTCAGCAGGTGAATTTTTATTTATCAAACACCCACAACATCTGAATGTCTGAATGAATTCAGTTTCAGCACTTTTTTATATTATCAAACAGGCACTTAGTGTATGGTTCATAGTGACGGTCCTGCTTTTATCTCCTCCCAAATTGGTGAAGAACAACAGGTTTCATTCATGAAATCTTTCCCACTAATTTTGATTGATCAACCTAACATGCTCGATACTGCTCTGCTCCTGCAACTTAGATATTGAACAACCTAATTCATGTACTGAATTACGGGTGACACATTCTATTGAGAAAAGAACTCACCAGTCTGTTGTTGTTTTGTGGTTTCTTGAAAATCTGTACAGATAACAGTAGGGGAACTTTCTAGACCAAGTTTTTCAAGAAAATCAGAAGTTAGCCCTGCCAATTCGAGGTCAATTGAAAGACATTTAGGGTCCGTTTGGTTGGAAGTAAAATGTTTTCCTTGGGAAAATATTTTCCGTGGAAGTAATTTTCCGGGAAAATCATTTCTCTTTCATCATTTTCAGGTGTTTGGTTAGCTTATTGAAAATATTTTCTTACTTCATTTTTCTGGTGTTTGTTTAACTTTTGAAATATTTTCACTTTTATCTCTATCTTTACTTTCTACACATTATAACCACATACTTCTTCCCATGCAAAATAAGAAAATTTATCTCATTGTTTAACTTTAAAAAAATCTTGGAGAAATGTATATATGAATAAAAAATATCTCCTTAAACAATAAATAAATTGCTAGCCATTCAGTGTCAAATATCAATCACATGCAATGCTTATTATGACATATATCTTGTACTCTCACTGCTGAAAGTTTCTCTAGAAAAGAATGTCCTTATTATACATAATTAATTACTAGCATAGGATGAGCAGGATGAGATCTTTTCTTGATTTTGAACATACTAGGGGGGAGAGTTGCATTGGGTGGTACGGGGGGAGGGAGTGTAAGCAAGAGGTCTTGGGTTCGAATCCTCCTGCTTACACTAAAAATAAAAAATAAAAAAAAAGAACATGCTACAAGATGTTTTCAGTAAGTTTGGAACATACTACAGGCGGGATGCATGCATTTCGGAAAACAACTTCAGTAAGTTTGGAAGGGAAGTTGTTTTCCATAAGATGAGTGAAAATATTTTACATAGGAAAATGTTTTCAATAACTTTTGTGCAACCAAACACGGGAAATTAGGAAAATATTTTCCTGGAAAACATTTTCACCCGAAACAAACGGACCCTTAGACACTCTTTGACACAACCAATATTTTCCGAGAAGCATTTTTTCGTGCAAACAATATTTGATGCATTGTAACTTCAATCTGTACATGGGGCTCTATTAGATTGAAGTTGCAAGGGGCTGTTTCAGCTGATTGTCATCAGAAAAGCAAGACCACTATGGAAAGAAAGAAGAACAGGAGAAGAAATGAAGGCTAACAACATGAGAGAAATTCGTCCAAGGAGGAATTTGATGGATCCCACTGATCTCCAATAACGATCTTTAGATCCTCATTTCCCATATTCATCTGTTCTTGTTGAATTTGCTTTACACTGCTTACAGCGGACATATGACACAATGTCACCTCTATCATTTCAAGAGTTGGATGTAGCGTGTGTGAATAAGTCCTTGTTAGATGCATTCTCCATCATTTTACTTGCTACCCTAGCAAATTGAACAAAAATGGGATGTATAATATTAATTTTAGAATGTAGTTTCAAACTCCAATTCAATTGGTAGAGACATTAATAAGAAATCAAAGAATTTATTTATTTATTTTTACCTAGTGCTTCAAGCTATTAATTTTGTTGGTTTTCTTCTATTTTACATAACAAAGAAAAAAGAAAGAAAGATAGGAAGGACAAAAAATGACATAGAATCAAAAAATAGAAAACACCAAAAAAAAATGAAATGAAAACCAAAGAAATAATCAGCAAAAACCCAAAACCCAAAATTAAAGAAAAATAAAACCCAAAAGCAATGACAAACACCCCAGACGTCAACTATAGCCCAAAATCAGACAAAGTAAAATAGACAGTAGAAGAAAAGCCTAAAGAAAACTCAAGCAAGCAGTCCAAAACAAGACGGAAAAAAATTGATTTCATTTTTTCGTTGATAATTATTAATGTGCTCGGATAAGAATTATTTGGCAAAAAATTATTTACTTGCCTTATAAACACATTTTTAACACATTATTTTTTTATATTTTCAATCACCTTTTTATCTCACATGCATAAAATCGTAAAAAGTGTTACAGTAATTATTTCAAATAATCTCCTATCCAAACACACGCAGTTTTTATTCATGGTTGCTAGCTTTTAGTTTTCAAAATAAATCTATCATTTAAGCACAAGTGAAACACGAAGGGATTCATATTCACTGGGGTTGTTGTAATTGCTGATGTTGCAGACATCATAAATTAACAAGAAACTCTGATTCAACTGTGACAGAGGCACGACTTATTTGAAAAATGTAGAATGCCTTCATTTGAGCATTACAGAAAATCATGTGCACCAAAAAAAAAAAAACTTAAATTCTCCTTTTCTATTGTACTAAAATACGTTAAAATGTACGATTAATATTTGAAATCTTGTAAGCGCTGAGGAAAGAGATGGATTATATACACATGAAGGGTCTGTTTGGTTGGAAGTAAAATGTTTTCCTTGGGAAAATATTTTCCGTGAAAGTAATTTTCCATGAAAATCATTTCCCTTTCATCATTTTCAGGTGTTTGGTTAGCTTATTGAAAATATTTTTTTACTTCATTTTTCTGGTGTTTGTTTAACTTTTGAAATATTTTCACTTTTATCTCTATCTTTACTTTCTACACATTATAACTACATACTTCTTCCCATGCAAAATAAGAAAATTTATCTCATTATTTAACTTTAAAAAATCTTGGAGAAATGTATATATGAATAAAAAATATCTCCTTAAGCAATCAACAAATTGCTGGCCATTTAGTGTCAAATATCAATCACATGCAATGCTTATTGTGACATATATCTTGCACTCTAACTGTTGAAAGTTTCTCTAAAAAAGAATGTTCCTATTATACATAATTAATTACTAGCATAGGATGAGCAGGATGAGGTTTTTTTTTTATTTTGAATATACTAGGGGGAGGGTTGGGTTGGGTTGGGTGGTACGGGGGAAGGAGTGTAAGGAAGAGGTCTTGGGTTCGAATCCTCCTATTTACACTAAAAAAAAAAAAGAACATACCACAAGATGTTTTCAGTAAGTTTGGAACATACTACAGGCGGGATGCATGCATTTCGGAAAACAACTTCAGTAAGTTTGGAAGGGAAGTTGTTTTCCATAAGATGAGTGAAAATATTTTACATAGGAAAATGTTTTCAGTAACTTTTGTGTAACCAAACATGGGAAATTAGGAAAATATTTTCCTGGAAAACATTTTCACCCGAAACAAACGGACCCGAAAAGTTTTCTAAACATCTGGTGGAAGTCTTAAGGTACAAAGTTCGAGAATCCCAGCGTTGTCTTTTTACTTTGTTGCTGGAGTAGCTGTTAGAAGCTGGGATGATGGAGTTCTACTACAAAACTTGAACGAGAAAAGTACATAAAAAGCATTTTAGATTCTGATTATGTCAATTGCTGTTCAAACCAAAGAATTGGGAACCTCAAATATCAATATTTAAGCAAAAACATAAGCAATTTAGTGTACGGTTCATTATTTAAGGAAAAATATAAGCAATTTAGCGTGCAGTTCTTTATTTAAGGAAAAATATACGTAATTTAGTGTGTTAATATAGTAACGAGTTGGCATGAACTATTTATTTTGTTGAGATATTATCGTACTGTTTTATGGTAATTAATCTTCTAAATATAAAAAATAATTTTGAGTATGTGACAGGGAAATATGTTAAATCATAAGTACAACAAAGACAGTTTTCTATCATGCTTTAAATTATTCAATAATACATATATCTATATCTTTTAACATAAAAAATAGAGTAAATCTTATATACACTGAAAATATACATACTATCATCGTTAGATTTATGATTTTTGCGTAAAAGTTGAATTTTAAATTTAAATTTTATATAATTGCCATTTATTCAATATTGATAATGTATACATTATCAGTGTCAAAAAGATTAATCCTAAAAGAAGAATTAATAATGTAATATAGATTCTACAGTCGAACTTCCATTTCTTATTGAGACATGAGAAAGCCTTTACGGAGTATCATAAGATCTCTTGAATTAGTTGTCCTATTGGCAGAGTAGAAATGAAAAGGAAAAGTTAGTGGACCATAAAATAAATTTCAATGTTTTTCCTTTGATAAACAATCCCATGTCTAGAGAGAGAGAGGAGGGGGGGGAATTGCTCATGAATGTGCAGGAAACACAACATTATTACAATAAGTTCCATTGCCCAAAAAAGTTAATATTATGAAACAGAAATTCAAGATACAACTAATTTTAAATGAGCCTAACACGCATCAGTCCTAACATGCAACTAATTTTGTAGTGAATAAAGTGTCAAAGGAAATGTAGGCCTTAGGATTTTTTTTTTTTTTTTTTTTGGGGGTCTATGCTTAATATATGTTGCAAAACAATTATCACAAAGTTTACATATTAATAATTTTAGTGCACGGTTCTTTATTTTGGAGAAACGCTTGTGTAACTCTGCATGGAAGAAGATAATGTTGACCTCGTAAATGCACCAAAAAACAAAAGAGTCACAGCTGGTGCAACTTCAGAAATTGCTTCCACAAACATGAATACAAATTTACATCATTGGAGTGCAGTCCGAATCTGAAGAAGAGCATGAACGGTTCTCCGTTGCCAAAAGTGATGAGAAGAGTTAATTCTACTCTGTTTCTGAAGAATCGGATAGATCAGCAGAATCCCATGACTCTGCTTCTGAAGAATCGGATGGATCAACAGAGTCCCAATTATTTTCAAGAACGACCCTTAGAACCTATTATTTTCAAGAATGACCCTAAGACCCTCATTTCCTACATCCATCTGTTCTTGTTGAATTTGCTTTACGGAAGTCACAGCAGACTCACGGCACCATTTGAGCTCTATCATTTCGAGGGTTGAACATTCCCCTAAACAAGAAGGGACCTCTTCCAGCTTCCAACAGCTTTGCACAACTAACTTCTCAAGACGGGAAAAACTATCAGAAGTGGCGGTCCAACTTCGAAGGTCCAATTCTGACAATTCCAAGAATCGGAGGTTAAGGAACTCCCCTGCTTTCATTTCCCATTTTTCCCCATCAAAGGCATTATAGCGTAATTTAAGCACTTCAAGACTCGGCAGCTGTCCGATTGTTGAAATTTCACTCCACAGCATATCAGTATGTGAGAGAGTCAACTTTTTCAAATAAGGTGGGAATTTAATTTCCAACGGAGCAAGACTTATCACTTTAAGTGACTCTAGTCGACTCAAACCATCCAGCACGAGAATCCAATTTCTGGAAGAACTATAATCCTTTAATGGCGCACATTTTAGCCTGCGGATGCTTGGTAACTTTATCAATATCGTCTGCAAGCTTTGAGAAGAGGAATCAATTGCAAGGCTTAAAGTCTCTAAATGTTTTAAATCCGGGGAGCCCGCAAGATTGTCAGCAGGAAAATGAAAACCACACGGGCCACTTGTAATGTATAGATGCCTCAATGTCTGAATGTTCCAGATAGTAGTCGGCAGCCCAACATTACGACCGGTTGCTGTCACCAAAAAAGTTTCTAATCTTGAGAGGTTAGCTATTTCAGATGGCACGGACCTAATGCTCGAAATCGCCAAGTATCTCAAGTGAACAAGCAATACCACTTCCATCGGAAATTCATAGTTAAAAATAAACCCTCCCAAATCCAACACTCCAAGAAGTTTGAACAACAGAACCCCGGTTGGTAAATAATACACCGCTTTCAACTTAGCAAAGAAGAGCAAAGAACGTAAATTGGGAAAAAATACCTTTGACTTTTTAAGCTTCCTGGGCTCGGTATTGTAAATACGTAGTCGATGAAGGTTATGCGGTCCAGTCAGGGTAATAAGATCAATTTCCCGATGAGAAATCTGTAGAAAACTTTCTTCTTTGGCTTTTTCCACACAAAACTCATGTATCAAATCATGAATTCGGCAAGCTTTGGCACCACCAATAGATCTTTGTCGGATGACCATAACTAAACTTCTTTGGACCAGATCGGTCAAGTACTCATCCACCACATCCTCTAAGCTCTTTCCTTCAGTCTTTTGTAGAAATCCTTCAGAGGTCCAAAGCCAGATCAATGTTCGGACAGGGACGTCTTCATCTTCCGGGAATGCACCGAAGTAAAGAAGGCACGGCTTCAGATGACCAGGCAAATTCCCGTAACTCAACTCCAATGTCCTCTTGCATTGTTCAGTCTCAACAATGGTGCTAGAACTTAGAGTTTCTGCAACTTCTTTCCAGCAATCTTGCTCAGTAGTTGCAAGAATTCCAGCAACAAGGACAATTGTGAGAGGTAGTCCCTTACAGTTTTTTGCAATTTGGAATCCAACTTCATTCAGTGTTGGAGGACAACCTTTTTTGCCAAATAGCTTATTTTGCAACAATGCCCAACTCTCTTTGTCAGTAAGTTGGCGAAGATGGTAAGGTTCGCTAGCATGCTTTAATTGCAATGGCAAACTGTGAATTCTACTAGTCAAGAGAATCCTGCTTCCGTTTGCATCATTTGGAAATGATTTTTCCAACAAATTCCATGCCTCAATGTCCCATAAGTCATCCAAAATTATGAGATACCTATTTCTCAACAAAACCCTCCTTAGCTCTTCAGCCAAATCATCTTCATCTTTGTTAAGATATTTATCAGGACTACTACGATGAATACTGCACAAAATCTGAGATAACAAATTGTGCTTGCTATATGTTTGAGAAACAGTACACCAAGCATGAATATGAAAGTGGGGACAAACTGAAAGATGCATATGGTGGTAAACTGTGTTTGCTAATGTTGTCTTACCAAGTCCAGCCATCCCAACAATTGAAACAATATCCAGCTGCTTTGAACCCTTGGTAAGTCTATTGATGATTGTCTTTACCGCTTCATCAAGGCCCACCGGAGCTTCATTCAGTGCTGGGGTCCTGAGTTTTGATGACGTATGAGGTGAATTGTTGGTTCCTCTCTGAGCGTCAGTGCCATGGCTGAGGCAGTCACAGATTCCAAGGGCCTCAGTCCTCATCAGCTCAATATCTCCAGCAAGTGTATCCAAACATTCAGGTTTATCCCCAGATACAATAGAGTTGATGAGTAACTTTGCCTTATAGGCCACCTCCATACCACGATTCCAAAGAGCTTGGAGTTTTACGTTCTGGTTGCGTTGCCCGACGATATTCTCGAGCAAAGATCTTAAGAATATAAGATCCTCTTGCACTCTGTGGATATGATCCTTTGGGAAATCAATTGAATCAGCTTCAGAATTCGATTGTTCCTGGAGACTTTCTAGGAGGAAATCAAAGCAGCCCAACTCATTGGTCCAAGGAAAGCAGAATGACGGTGGTGGATAAATTTGTGCAAATTCTGCCATAATAAACTTGAGCACTTTGACCAGATGAAAAAGCGCGAGATCTGTTTCCTTGGCCAAACCTTCTATCATTTCAGTTGGTGAAAGGGATAAAATCACAATTCCTGCATCACAGGCCACAAATCCAATAAGATCCTTCATTTGATCGTGTAGCCCGTCGAATTCCTCTTGCTGCTGCCCGAAGAGGTTTCTCAGGAACCTTACTCCCTCGTGGAGTATTAGCATTTGATCCTTCACCAGAACCGAGAAACTGGGAAAATGTTCTAGTAGCTCCATAACATTATACAGGAGACGATCAATAAAGTTGGCCAATAGATGCTTATTCTTCTCCAGCACTGAAGTGTGCGACGATCTTGACAACTTTGAAGCTGTTAGGACATGGATATAAGTTTCTCGCACTTGGGGATGAACGGGATCAATCTCCTTGCGTATCAGTCCAGAAATTTGAGATTCCATTTCATTGCACACTCGTTTACTGTTTCTCTTAAACCAACATATAGAAACCAGGCGTGCAGCTTTGACAGCCACAACTTCAGCGTGGATCAACAGATCGATCAATTGGTTACCCACAACGCCTTGCGCTGTGGCAAAGCAAATGAAACTCTTCAAGAACGATAGCTTCGCTTCAAGGGTCATCATTACAAAACGCAGAGCATTGTCATATGTGTGAATCCGGAGGGTAAGCCAGTCCAGATTCTCTAAAACAGAGTCAATCAAATTTGTAACTAGTCGTGGATCTCCCAGTGAGCAGTGGTGCAACAAACTGATTATGCACGATGGTCGGATTTCTGTCTCAAAAAATAACCTGATATTTTCCTCAAATCTGGTGAGCTTAGTTTTGATGTCACTAAGATTTGATGCACCAGATTGAATATATGCAAGATCAGCAGACTCAGCAGGCAGACCTTGAATCTTCGACAAAATAATACTAAGTCTCAAACTGTCGGACTTAGTATTACCCTTCTCCTCCAGATCATGTTCCCAACACATTTTCTGCTTCCTCCTGCAGTTTGTAACATACAGAACAAAGGGTGTCAATACGCGTACGTTGTCCGTCAGATCATCGAGTTGACCATACCAAGCCCAAGGAGCATCGAACTTGCCCGCGTACTCCAAAAGCTCAAACGTCGTCATAAGCCAGTCCAAATGCTCTAAAACAGAATCAAAGACACTAGTGCGGCTACTACTGGAGGCCATCTTCATTATGGTGTCTTCTTTTTCACTCTGATATCAGATCTCTGTCTAGTGTAGCAAATGATCTTGAATGAACTTAGTTCAAGATCTACTTTTTTGATGCTGTATTTTTACGGGGGCTGCTGCTCGGCGGTGTTAAATATTCCGTCGAGTATATTCTTTAAGGACAAGGGACGATTTTGATCATTATTAACCATATAGACTAAGGGCGGAAGCCCGGTGTCCACGTGGACGTGGTCGTCCTCCGCGTGGCAGCTGGGAATTCGTTTGTTTGGTGTCCTTTTTTTTTCCCGCACTGTTTTCTTCTTTTCTTTCTTTCTTCTTGCTCGGTGGGAGGCTGGCTGAGGTCGTGGGTCACTTCTCTGCCACTTCCTCAGTCTCCTGTGTACCAACTCCACCAAGCCGAAGCTTTTCCTCCTTGTGCGGTCTTCTTTGCAGCTCAAGTTTTACCCTCAAGTTTTACCCTCAACTCAAGTTTCACCTTGTAAGACCCGTCTTTCGTTGGCCCTGTTTGCCTGCATCCGTTAGGTTGGCTCCGTCAGGTGCCTCTCTGCTCGCTGAGCCAGCTCGTCTCTAGCGGCTCCATCTTCCTTCTGTCCTTCTTTTTCTTTCTTCGTCGACCACAGATTCTGTTTTGTTTCGTTCAGCTGCAAAATTTAGCCCCCCGTAAAGGTCGAAAATTTATCTTCCCTGCCCCATATGTTAAAAAATCCCCTTTTTCCCCCCGTCTTGGCTTCTCCTCTTTTTTATTTTTTCCCCGCTCCATCGCTCTGTCCGGCTGCGTCCCCCCAGCCTTTACTGTTCCGCTTTGCCCCCTTACACGCCTTCTCCTTCTGCTGTCTCCCCCTGGCTGCTGACGGATTAGGTTGCTGCAATGATGGCCGATGTAGCTGCTTCTCCTCACCTCTCCCCGCGACTGGTCAATTGTTCTTCCGTTGGTGTTTCCCTACTGCTGCTCCTTCTCCCTGCTTCCCATTTCGCTCCGCCAGGTAACCTCTGCTCCTCTTTTTTCCACCTGCTTTTATCGCCTTCTCCGTTTCCCTTTCCTTTTCTTTTCCCCTCCATGTTTGCTGATTGCACATCCCACCAATTATAGCATCTATTTTGGACGAATCCCTCCCCCCGCTCTTCCCACCCTCGCTTTCTGGTTCTTAATTTTACTGGATCAGTGTGCTTCCGTCTCCCCCCCTGCCCCCAAATTAGCGCTGCCCCCTCCAAATTCTCCCTCAAATTACTGCCTGCGCCTGATCGTCAGCCTTCCGTACGCTGTATTTTCCCCGCTTTACATTGTTGTTGCTGTACAGTCTGCTTAACCCAATCAAGATACCGAATAACAAACCGCCCAATTGCCCTTCCATGAGGCAGATTGTTCTCCCAAAATTTTTTTAAAATACAGCTTTGAAAACTATTTTAAATTATGTATACTTGTATACCGCTGTTTTGCCACTATAGTAGCTGTCTATTATTGCGCTTATTAAAATAAAGTCATGCTTCGAATTTAGGATTAAGGCGTTGGAATTGAGGCCTTTTAGTAGTGGATTTTTAAATTAATGGATCCTTTCACCAGGTTACTATAATTCCCTATTGAATGATGATAGTCTTGTAGAAAATCTAAGAACAAAAAAAACGCTCAATTAATCACCCTATTTGCAGCTCAAAAACTGCATTGAAAGATGGAAGCAAGGAGAGAGCTCTTGTCCAACTTATTTTTTTTTTTTTTGTGGCAAAAAATTGGATGTTGTTGTACATGCTTCTGTAATTTTTAATTATTTGGTTGACCAACAATTCATGTTAGTTTTGATATAAAACATGTTCCCAGGAAAACAAATTTTACTTGGGACAACCAGATAATTAGCAATAGCTCTTTTCACTGTTATAAACCAGTAACGAAAAGACATTATGTTGATCTCAGCATTCCTCATTCTAATCGTTTTTTGCCAATTGTTTGGTGTATCATATGTTTGTTTTCTTCCTTTTGGATTACTTTGTTTTTCTTTGGTGGTTTTTCAGGGTTTCAGTTTCGCATCAAAGAAAAAAAAAATTTGACAGTCTTCCTTTTGGTTTCTGCAGGCCCATTTCAACTGCTTCATCTAGCTTGTTCTTCTGCTTACGCCTGCCTGTTGCTCCAGGTAATTTCCTTTCTACTTGGTTTCGCATCACCCTGTTCTGGTTTTTTTATATATTCTTATTCTTGTTGTTATGGCTTGCTTCTCTGTTCGCTCCAACCTCTCCCCCCCTCTATCTCTCTTACTGCTATGCTTGCTCCGTTCCATTACATGCTATGTTTGCTTTCTTTTTACATGCTTAACTTGCAATGTGTCTTCTTTTGCTTCATTGTGTGCAACTTTATATTGCATTTTGTGTCTTTCGATTCAAAGAAATACATTGGCCGTTATGTATTTGTATACTTTTCAAGCTCGTATTCTCCCTAATTTTTTTCCCTCATGTGTTGGAAGGTGAGAATCATGTACTCACGAGGTTTGTTTTCCCCATCGGTTTTATTATCCTTTTTTTCCCTTGTCCATATTTCTTCCTTATTTTAACCCTTCTTGTCATAACCGTTTTGTTCCTTTTTTTTCCCAGGAAATCTTTGTCGCCCTTTAAGGAGAGGAATGGGTTTTATTTTTTCTCTCAGTTTTAGTTCCTCTTTTTTTCCTCTTATGCATAATTTTTTCCTTACTTTCTTGCCATAACTGTTCTGGTTTTTTCTTTTTTCCACAATAAAACTTCGTTGCACTTTAAGAAGGGAAATAAAAAATTTATTAATGTTTTGTCTCCTTGTCTTATTGCCTAGCTTGATCTGATTCATGCATCTTGAAGAGCAATCGTCCAGGAGGAGAAAAGGAAATAATAGTTTGATGTTGTTGGCTTCAGGTTTTTCTTCATTTTTTTCTGGTATTTTTGGTATTTTTCTTCGGCCGAGATTGCTACAAGAAGGATAAGAAGTGTTGCTTGAGTGCTCAAAATAAATACATACTATAAGGAAAGCAAGAGAGGCAGAAAGAGGAGAGAAAATAGAACACCCGAGCACGAGCGAAAATGAAAGCGAAGTAATTATTGAAATCAGGAAACTGAGAATAGTGCTGGAGTTGCAGCCAAATCTTAGACTTATCGGAAGTCAGAGAAATTTGCTGCTCCAGCCCAACTGATTTGTCCAATTAGAAATGCCTCAAATTTCTTACTCAGAGCCCAAGCTTTAAATCTTGAATTTTTCTTGTACCTTCGATTTAAATAGCCTCAGTCCCAAAAAAAATTGGGGCCTTTAGTCTAAATTACCTGTAAATTTGCTATCTTAGGCATTTATGACTCATCTAATGTCACCTCAGCTTAATACCATCTATCTTTGCTAATTGGTATCCTCTCTTTTGCTATCATAAACTTCCCAGCGAGCCCTGCAATGGAGTAAAAATTGTAGCATTCCAGCTAAGCATTTTCTTCTGGGGGATAGATCTTGAAGATTAGCTTCAAGATATAAAGATGGGTTATTTAGTTGTGTACTACGTGGGATTGTGGATATGGTTGTCTTTGTTTAGTTATAGCTCCATTTTCGTGTACTCTGAGATTGTAAAAGACACTGGAACATCCCAAGGCTTTGTATTTGTAGATGGGATTAGTGCCATTGGAGAAATAGATGACGATTTCATTTGTGCCACCTTGGATTGGTAGCCACCAGAGAAATGTGACTATGGAACCTGTAGCTGGGACCATGCTTCCCTTCTCATTCTGGTACTTTCCATTTTCCTGCATTTGCAGCTATTTTGTGTCTCATGTTTATGTCAATGCGTGTGTGTGTGCGCCTTTTTTAATGTTACCTGCAAGCTTACTACGTTGGTATGCTGAAGTTGTTGATGGATTTATCCACCTGAACCAATGCCGTCTTTTATAACAAGGGGATGATGGCTTGTTTGAGCTGTATATTTTAGCTTCAAATTCATTTCCGGTTAAAAAGATGTGATTTTTATGCTTTAGATGGTGTGTCAGAAAAGTTTTTTGATGGCTGCGAATTCCACTCTGATGCTTTCAGCAATGAAGTTGTAAAAGGGGAAGAAGACAATACTTGTCGCTTATCATTTATGCTCTGTTTTGTTTGCCTTTTGATTAAAGTCCAAAAGATCTTGATTGTGTTCTGAGAGAGATGTTATCGAATTTCAAATTGTCCAAAATGATTCTGGGCTATTATATGCGTGACCAATTTGAATTAAAAGATTAGTGTTTAATGGACTGGTTTGATCTGTTTCTTGTTTTATTTGCAGGATCTTAACAACATAATTTTATTAAATGCAGTAAAAGGTATTAACTTTTTCTAGCTTTCTTGATTACTAAAAATGGCATTCTAACGTTATAGTCCCGTTATGGGAGCTCAAGTTGCTATCTTCCCCTAATTTTGCAGCTTTTTCGCCATTAAAGATTAGACTTGGGGGCACCCTGCAAGATAATGTCATATATCAAATTCAGAGTAATCAATGCTGCCATTCATTTGTTAAGAATTCCCCAGAGTTGTTTGGCTTCACTCAAGGGTGCCTTCCTTCGTCTTGATGGGATGAATTAAACTCCTTTTTCAAGAAATCTGGGTACATAAGAAGCACCGCCTTGGTTAGTTAGACTGGTAATTATTTATCCTTATTCTCATCGATCTGAAATTAATGAATCATTGTCTTCATTCCTGGGCTGAAATTATATTTGGTTTGAATGCTCTGAATGGGAAGAGAATAAGGTCCGATGGTTCAATAGTTGGAGCTTGGGATTCCTCAAATGGTGAAGCTTTTATTCATTACATTGTTGAAAAGGGCTACAACATATATGGCTGGGAACTTGGTAATATCATTTACCTTTCTATGGTTAGCCTGCTGCAGAAATGCTTCTTCTCTATTTTTATATAGTTTTTTCAAATGATTTAGATAGCTTGAGATTAGTTTCGGATGGTAATTTTTCATCATCAATTTTGGCCAGGGAATGAACTTTCCGGCGGTAAAGTTGGGACAAGAGTTGCACCTGATCAGTATGCTTCTAATACAATCGTACTACACAACAAAGTACTAGAAATCTACAAGGATGTAGCAAACAAGCCAATTGTTTTAGCGCCAGGAAGAATCTTTGATGTCAACTGGTTTACAGATTTTTTGCACAGGACCAACAACGCTGTAGATTTGTATTGGAACAGATTGCCTTTCTTTTTTTATTTAAATCAGATGGTGAAAATGATTTGCCTCACCTACTTATGTGCCTATAATTTGCTGAAGAAAATGACCTTTTGTTTATTCAGCTTAACCTAAGCTTTCACCTTTCTTGGATTTCTTCTGGAGCTGGAAGCAAAAATGGCCACCCGTGAAAAACAACTGGTGAGGGAAAACGTAAGTTTTGTTATATCATTCTGATTTAATTTTTTCCTTTAAATTGCTCTCTTCAGACCTGGTATGCTTTCTCTTTGGTTATTTTCTTTGGCCTTTGCTCTTTTCAAACTCATTCAAATTTTCTTTTTAATCATTTTTTGGCGTCTTTCACGCAGGTATTTTGTTGATCTTCTCAAAAAAAGCAATGTATATGGTAACTAAAAAGATTTACTTGTTTAAAATATATTTCTTCATCTTCAAAATGTCTTTCTTTTTGCTTCAGTTCTTCCGTTTCTTTTTCCTTCATTGGGTTTCCAACACTTGAAGAACTAATGAATTTCTTCTCTAGGAATTCTGTGCCAAGTTGGTCATTGGCCAAAATTTTACGTTACAAAAGATCTTGGGATGCTACTCTTTTGAATGCTTTGTGTTGAATTTTATGTCTTTTAGCACAGAAAATTGTCTCTTGTTGAAACCTTTTGAATATTTGTTTTACGAGCCTTAAGTGGATATTAAATCAAGTATTTTCAGCAATCTTTTATTGATTAATTGTTTCTGATTCACTAGATCTTATAAATGGTTTTCCTGTTTATAGGTGATTAAAGGTTTGCCCAAGATAAGGATTCTCAAATATTAGATTCTAAGCACCTGCTTGAAATAGTTAGTAAGTTATTGTTTTAATTAAACACCTTAAATGTTCTATTCATTCACCGGAAAAAGAATTTTTTACATTTTTACAACGCCTGTATAATTACGACTTCTTTCCAGTGCAACTGCTTTTTCACTTTTATTCCTGTATAATATAGCTCCGTTTTTTACCCCTATTCTTCAGTCTCACAAATATTACTAGCTAACATTAACTGGGCATGTATACCACCGCGCAACGCGCGGTGTTACCACCTAGTTTTTAACTGCGTTGGCAAAGGTAACAACGGTAGTCAACACCACATTCGTCTCATTGGCAAATTCTTGGATGATCCCGGTCCATGGCCCCACCCATGGACCGTGTAGTTCTTGAAAAGGCACGTCATTTTTTGCCGTGTTAAATAGGCACAGATGCTTTTAGTTACTGTACTGCAGTCAGTTAACTAACCATGGTTTGAATTGCATTTTCTTGCTATTCTCTCAAACCAAAAGGCAGGCGAGGGCGGAAGTTTTCGTGGTTTGACTTCCACAATTTACGAAAGAGGCAAGCATTTTCATAAAATGCCCTTGTAAAGTTTAGTTTATTCTTCTAAATAATTGCAAAGTAATTTGACACAATTATAAAAAAAAAAATGAGTGTTCAATATTTATTATTTAATAATCAATGATGATAATAAATCTTTTTTTAATAGGCTATTTTTTCATAGTACTTTATTAGAGATATAGATTCTTTTTAAAATATAAAAGAAAGTGTTTTCTTTTTTTAAAAAAAAATTATGGACTATTTCTTTTATTTTTGAAGAAAAGTTTATGGACTAGTTCAGTGACGGAACTACCATAATTTGGTAGTAATTTTGAGCAATTTATTTTTAATTATTCTTGATTTTGATATAAAAAAAAGAGCTAAAAAAATTGGATAATATCAAAAGTCATCAAAAAATATTACTAGTTTAAAATTTGATCTTGAGAGAAGTTAAGGATAACATTAATAGTCCTTCTATATGTTTAATGAGATATAAGAAAAATGAATAAAAAGAAAAAAGAAAAAAATTATAAAATTCATCCTTTGTATGAATATGACAATAAAGGACTTTTATTAAAATATTAAGGTTAGTATTTTCATTTTAAATAGGGAAAGGAGGTTGATGTAATTTTTAAGACCTTAAAAGAGTTAAGTAAAATTGTCAAAAACCTCAGGAGAGATTTCTTAATTTAATTAAGGGCTGCAATTTCTTTTTTTTTTTTTTATCCAAAAGCAAAAGCACATGTAAAAAAAAAAAGGATAAAGCAAACATCAGATTTGGGTACCATTGCATCCGTTTTAGGGGATCTAGGAAGACTTTGTAAATGTCCGCATTAGATCGGAGTCTGGGATATGAAGATACAGCTTCCTTGAGAATTCTGGGATTTTTTTGTAGCTTTTTTTGTTTTTGAAAAAATTTTTGTAGCTTTCAATTTTTTCCTCTCATTCTTGTTCGTAATCTAAAATTACAAGAAGAGGAAACCCATTGACACCAGTTGGTAGAAGTTAGTAGGAGTGACATGGCTACTTAAAAACACAAGGTCCATTGGTGGAGATAAATCGGTTTCATCCAAGTTTTTGCCGACCTTAATTATTGAGCTTGAGGAATACATCCTCGGTATCTGAGTACAGGTTTGTGTTTGTATAGCTCAATATGTGCTTTGCTCAAGGTTGTGTGACTTGTTTTAATATCAATAATATTTCTTACATTTCTATAAAAAAAAATTATTGAACTTCGCCTAACACGTTTTTTCATTATTTGTTTGATTTCACCTACAAAAAATAATGACTCTAAATCACTATATTCTTAAGCAATAAATACAAACATGACTGTAAATCAAGGAGGTGAACATGGAATCTCTAAAATCAGGGGTGGATTATCCTTTAATTTGTTTCTCGATTAGGGTCCGTTTGGAGTTTCTATACCATATTAAAAAGTAGGGTAAAAAAACAAAACAACCCCCTGTGGTAAATCTAATACACAGAAAAACCCCTCATAATTTCAAAATATACAACACGACCTCTCATGCTTTGAACTAAATTGTAAAGGTGACAGAATCCGTTAAATTTAACGGAAATGAACGAAATGACCAAAATGCCCTGATATAATTAAGCAAAAGACAGCTCAAAAAAATCATTTGTTTTATTTTCTAAATAGAGATAATTGAGGGTTAAAGGGTAGAATAGGTATATTTGATAAAAATTAGGTATAAAAAATTTTTTTTTAGGTTCTAATAAGTCATTTCCGTTAAGTTTCTAATAAGTCATTTCCGTTAAGTTTGACGGATTTCGTCACCTTTACAATTTAGTTCAAAACATGAGTTGTCGTATTGTATATTTTTAAATCATAGGGGGTTTTTCTATGTATTAGACTTATCACAGAGGGCATTTTTGTTTTTTATCCTAAAAAGTAATTTCTCAATAGAACTTTTAATAAAACTACTTATTAAATGTTTAAGTGCTTTTAAATATATTATTTGGAGATATAGTTCAATAAGTACTTATTAGATTGGATGATGTATAGTTTGAAATTTTTTAAATGGATTTATCTCTTTATTTAGTTCATGATATAGGATAAAATGATTAAATTTAATGTTTTGTTTTGCTTTTTAAATTATAAAAACTACTCCAAAAACACCAAATTTGAGCTTTTGCTAAAGTATTTTTAATATCAAAATCTTCACCCCTAATTTTATGATATGATATTAACCAAATGCCTTAATATACTTGTTTTTATTAAAAGCACAACAACTCTAAACGGGCCTTAATCGTATGTTGTTTAGTATAGAATTTTCTTCCGTGTTTTGGCAAAGCAACTGTAAATTCCAAATATATTATATTGATATAGAGTTCTTGCTCCAACCCTCCTATGAATTTTTCTTTTATGTTCTTCTATGTTTCTCGTAATTAGAACGTTGGAACGTGCATTAATTGCACGTTGGTGGGCGTGTTTGGGAGGAAGTTTGTGAAAATAGTGAATCTAAAAGTGAGAAGCGGTGAACCTGGCATTGTAATGGTATAAATGTAATACAGCAATGGTTAATCACAACAAGTGACCCTAAAGATTTAAAAAGAGAAAAAAAAAAAAAAAAGACAAGATAAGCATATATTTTCGAGACTCACTAAACATCTAAAAGGGGGGTAGAGGGGCAAAATTTTCGTGTCTCTTTACTACAAAATCTTTGCTTTTAATATCCTCGTTGTTCCAACCAATCTCTTGAAGTTTTTGGCTTTTTATAATGTTGAAGTAGTTTTAGAAGTTACCCTAGCATACAACGGAATTCTCTAGTTATGAATCGAATAAATTTATTACTTATCGCATTTACACCTTCTCATATTCTAAATTTAATATTCCACATTATTTATCTTTGTTTCATATTTCAAAATTCATAAATCAAATTGTACAAGGGTAAAAGTGAAAAGATAATATAATCTCTCTCCTCTGATATATTTTTTAAATATTATTTTTCCATATAAGGGATGACAATTTTATATAAATTGTCATTCAAGGGGAGCTATGTGAGATTTTTGAAGCTTCAGGAGTGCTAGATGATATTAGAAAAAAAATCTCAGGGGAGGTTTCTGAAATTAACCCTTAAAAGTATTTCATTTCATTTCATAAAAATATGACCGTCCATTTCAGCAGTTTTCCCATGGTAATCTCGTGATGCATAGAATGAAACTGGCGATCTCTGGAATCCATCACCTGAACATGATAATTCTACTAATCATTTAGTGAGAGTTAACGTTAGTAATACAAGAAATTGATTTCCTAAGTATGAATCGGCTGGTTTACTACACATTAGATTTTTTTTTTGAGTGATAGATGGAAATAGGAATCAAATGTTGTTTAAGCATCTTGGGTTTGGTGGGTCGGTACTAAACTTAAAAACCGCCCAAAAATTATTTAGATTTCTTTCACCCAACTCGAAAGTCGAAACTAACGCAATGCCCAATTCGTCCAACTGATCTCTTAAATTAGGGAGCGGGTTAAGTGGGTTGTTGGGTTCTGGACATTTTGCCGGCCACAATTACCCGTTGGAAGTTTTGTGAGGCATGTCCGGGAGGAAGTTTTGTGAAAATAGTGAACCTAAAGTTGAGAAGCAATGAACACAGAAAGACAAAGATAAGCAGACTTTCGACTTTCGAGACTCACTAAAAATCTAAAAAGGGGGGATAGGGCCAAGTGCGGTTTGGATCTATTATGGTTCGATCCGATTATTATACATTTTGTATCATTAACCATATAATTACATTATAATATTGTATTTCAGATAAAAATATTATACTTGAACAAAATAGTTAATACATATTCAATATAATATTATAATGTTTTTGTATATTAAAAATTTAAATATATACAACGATTGAATCGCACCGCATAAAAATATAATTGCTAAAAGGAGAGAGTTCACCCTTCAAAGCAGCAAGCCTCCACTTTCTTGCCGACAAAACTGAAGGTATCGTGAAGGATATGCTTTTCTTTTGCTTTTTTTTTTTTTGAATTATTTTTTTACAAATAAACAAAGGATTTCACGATGAAGATGCTTTCCACCTCCAATCCAGAGTCCACACCGCTCAGTGGTGGCGCTTTTCAAGAAACCTTTTGATGCACCTTTCGGGCAGAAACACACGTCGTTTTGGTTTTTTTTTTTTTTTTTTTTTTGGGTTTTGGGTTTTTTTTGGGGTTTTTTTAAACTTAGGCTGGTTGCATGATTGCATCCTGGGTCTCAATGATTATTAGTAGTACTAATTGGCCGGGAACTATGACAATTTTAATTTTTTTTCATTTTTGTTTTAACTGTACAAATTTCAAATGAGAAGATCGTCACCTTGATTTTTATTTGAGTTTTTAATTTTAATAACCATTCTTTATTCCTAAAGCTCGTTAAAGATTAGAACAGGTTTTCTTTTACGTTTGTTTTTCCTTTTTGTAAGTGACAGAATTTGAAATCTGAACCTTTTACTTATAATTTCTCTCACTTTACAACCCATTCCAACCCTCCTCCAAATTAGATACAGTTAGCTCTTTGTTGCATTAAGCTATCAAGTAGCAATCTATTTTGGATCTTGCATACACTAGCTCCGTCGGATGCATGCCACGCAATTAAAAAAATAAAATTTTAAATTTAAATTGAGATTACGTGGCATGCAATACTACTATATATCAATATGTAAAAGACTAATCTTATTTTTTAAAATTAATTTTTTTAATATACTAATAGTATGTACTCTAATAGATTTAGATACTTGTCAGATTAGTAGAATTAAAAATTCAAGTTCAAATTGAAATTACTTATTATGCTTCTAGACTAAGCACATTTCCAAGTCCAATCTCCTGTCTTAGGAATAGTGTTCATAGGCCCAGCAGGCATCTCAATTTGGAATGGCTTCCTTCACACGGAACTTACCCTTTGGTTTACTTTTCTGCTAAAAGATTAATTCTAATTTTTTTTATTTCTGTCATGAAAATGAAAATTTTGGCTTTTCTCTTCTTTTTTTTTGTTATTAATCTGAACATAGAATTAACAGTGATGCTTTACATCAAAACTCAAGCAGCAACTTAGAATTTAATGATTCCAATGAAGTGCATGATGACAAAAATTTTATATACAGATTTTTGCGTTTCTTCTAATTTTTTAAAAAGAGATGTACGTATTTGTAAGGATGACAGTGAAGCCCTTTTAGTTTTTTCCCTAAAAACTTGATCTTAGTGCGCTCATTTATTCCAGATTCAATTTGCATTTGCCTTAAATTTATGTGAACTATAGAAATTTCTTTCCCAAGAGTAAAGATTATTTTATATGTGGAATTGAGGATATATAACATTGAAATATTTTATGATAGTATAACTATCAAAGTTAAATAAATTACATTAATTAAAACTGTAACATATAACATAAAACCTAAAATGTTAGCTATTATACATCTTTAAGAATTTTAATTTGTAAAATAATTTACTCAAGAGCAAAGCAATTAATCACTAGTAAAGTCACTGATTCTCAAGATTAGATTAGAATGGACTTAATATCAAGTTTTTAAGGGGAGGGTAAGGGAGGCAAAATCTTAATATGAAATAATTTACCAAGGTAATTTTTTTTTTTTTTTTGGTTAACTAAGGTAACTTAGGAGTGCAAAACAAGATTTTTCAAACTTAAGGAAGGGGAGGAGTGGTGTGCCACTTTCCACCCTGTAATGGTTCCGCTAGTGGTTAAGTGGATATTATAATTTTACAAAATGAATTTTTAGAGCACATTTGAATCAATCACTATAATCAGAGGTACTATATATTAATTTGCATTTCCTATTAGATGAATATTTTGATATGTTAAGAAGATTGTGAGGCAATATGTAAAATCACAGGAGGTTATTAGCAGTTTACCCAATATTTTTTCAAGTGGAGTGAACATTTTCCCTTTGTTGTGACTGGTGAGGCTAAGAAAATAAGTTTAAAAAGTGAGAAAAAAAAATCAACATCAATCCCCCTCCTCCGCTTTGATTGAGTATTCATAAATTGTAACAGGCATGCTCTATGATCAGCAGGCTTAGATTAACGCTTTTCATATATTTATTTGGGATAACCGTACAAAAGCGACTGAAAATTACTAAGTGCCTAAGCAGCAGACATAAATGTAAGAATTCCTAAAATAAAAAAAGCTGGCCATTTTCATTTTATTTCTATCCTGTAGAATCGTGTGTGTTATATAAAGTAGCATTTTTTATTTATTTGAGGAAATTTTGGCATTTTACATGAGGATTATCAACTGTTCTTAAAAATTAATCACAAAGTCTAGCTCCGTAAGGAAAGTAATTCCGTTCTGAATCGATATGTAGAAATATCAGGCAGGGTCATTTCAAATTCCTCACCAGATTAAGACGTGGTTGCGCCTTGCAGAATATAATCTTTTGTATATTTCTTATTTAATGCACTTTTTACTCTATTTTCACTATAAATTCCGAGAAACAACACCAAAAGTCATATATGAGTATAATCTAATAATTAATATCATGTTTTGGTAAAATAAAAGGCAAAATATTCACAAATTAAGCGCACAATTAATCATCTATCCAAGAAGTCAAAATCAACTTTGAAGTCATAATTTTCAAAATCAGCTTCAATGATCTCATTATTCTAACATAGAACGGCCTTGTTTAGACTGTGATTTTTTGTAGAAAAAATTTTAAGTTTTTTATAAATATATTTTTAATCACTTTTTTAACTCATTTGCATCAAATCATTATGGTATATTTTTTACAAAAATTCTAAAAATAGCAATCCAAAAGTTATTACCACACAACTTCACATGCAGTAATTTCACTATATTTCTTATGTCATTGCTCGGAAAAATGCTAACCTATAGATCCATCACAATCAATAATTGTACGACTACACTGCTAGGAAACTCACAGGCTCTTTCACAGGTCTACTTTCTTATCAGTAACAGTACTACAATTTTCTCCTTAATAATAGACAATCTCCATTGCCAAAAAGCCTTGCATACACAATGATCAATTCAAACTCTCCCCAAAAAAACAAATAAAAAAGAAAAAAGTCATTTTACTTTTGGGAAAGGAAAAAATAAAAAATGTTCCTGCATCATATTCGAGAAATTTCTACTGATTAATAGGTGTAAATGAGGCTCTTAGAGGGAATCAAAGAATGATTGAACAGAAGCACAAGGGGAGTTATTTCATAGTTCACATCTTCATCAAATTTTCAATGGGATCATATGATTGTAACTACAAATAGCCTACTATGAAAAAGATATTGAAGATGGGATTTGAAAACCTCTTTTTTTTTTTTTTTTTCTCTACTACTTGAGCTGACTCATCTTGACAATTGTTGGGCCATAGTAATCTAGTGTCAATTTTTCAATCTTCTCAACCATTTCAAGATCGCAAGAAAATGTCCCGGATTCTATATTACCTGTAAGATTTTTGAGTATGGGTTAATTTAACATGTCCTAGAAGTTATTTTAACATCTGCATCTTTAACTTCATTTCATCTTGTGGGTTCTCATAATTTTATTTTAGTATCTTTATTTTCAACTTAAAATAATCTTGCGAAGTACTGTATAAGCAAAAACAAAAGAAGCGCGCAGAGTGTGTTTGGATTGTAAGTTATTTGACCAAATATATTTGCTTATATCACCATTACAATTTTCAATACACCTTTTTATCTTCCCAATTATCTTTTTATCTCACATACATCACATCACAAAAAATTTTACAGTAAAAATATCTCAAATAACTTACAATCCAAACACACTCTAATCATCAACCTTCACTTTTTCAATCGGTGCATTTAAACTTAACTTGCAAGTTCCAACCGCTACTAATTTACGTTCCCCATTTTCAGAAGTTAGGTCGTGCAATAATTTGAGTCTGCTTCTAGTTCTATAGGTCCACCACGTTAAATAATTGTACTACTATCCAACCAGGAAAGTCACGATCAATTTCGCTCCACTTTCTTATCAATAACGGTACTAACTGAAAAGGAAATTCATAAAACATATGCAGAGGAAAAGAAAATACTTCTACTAGTAGAAAACTACATTGGGCTATATGCCATAATATGGAACAAGATTATGCAAATATTTGTAGCACGGAAGAGTTTCCTCAATTTCTTTGAATTGTTGAGAGGGATTCACATATATTATAATAATACTCGAAGACACTTGTAAAACCCAGTAGGGGGGCACCATCGATTTTTAAGTATGAATTCATGCAGAAAAACAATGGGCAGGGAAATAGAACTACTCAAACTGGTACCGTGGACACAAGCAAGACTGGCTCTTAAACATTTTGCTTTGTGGGACTTTCTCGATATGCCCTGATGTACATCGTCAAAGCAAAATACGATTTAACACAAGATGGATTATCCTCAAGTCCTTGTAAGATAGATTTTGACGAGATAACACAGGGAATCAAGATAGTGGCAGTGGTAACAGAGCTACTGTCAACTATCGGACTTTCAAGATTTACACAGGGAAAATCTGATGTTTTGTCACATATTTAGCCAGTATAACAATTTTTTAAATTTAGGTTAATGAGTCAGTATGTGTAATCATTGGACTACCCAATTATACTAGTTGCTCCGTTGTTGTTGGAGAAGAGGGGTGTTCAAAAAGAATTAGAAATCTTGTACACGCAGAGGAAAGAGATGGATTATTTGCACATGAAAAATTTTCTATACATCTGGTGGAGAAGAGCTAGAACTCTTGAAGTTTGTTGGCCTGAACGTGGAAATCTTTAAGGTACAGAGTTTGAGAATCCCTGTTGTGTCGTTGTTTTTTTTTTTTTTGAAGTTTGTTGCTGGAGTGGCATTTGGAAGGTACAAATGATGGATGATAAGTGCTACTACAAAACATGAACGATAAAAGAACATGAAAAACATTTTAGATTCTGATTACATCAATTACTCTTCAAACCAAAGAATTGGGAACCTCCAATTTCAAATATTTAAGGAAAAACATAAGAGATCTAGTAACTAGTTGGCATGAATTTTGTTTAGATCTTAAATTCTTAATGTTTTGTGGTAATTAATCTTTTACACAAAAATTAATTTATGAGTATGTAAAAGGTAAATATGTTAAATCATAAGCACGACAATGTATAATTTCTTGTCCAAAGTTAAAATATTGAATAATACATATTTCTACATCTTTTCGTATCTCGCCAAGAGAGAAATAAACAAAGTAGTGGAAACGATCATTGAGGCATTAGTTTAAAAAGAAAATCTCTGATATAGATACTAGGTAAAAGTGAAAAAGAACATGAGAAATGAAAAGGAAATTTTTGATAAACAGTCCTATGTTGAACTGAACTGAGGGTTAGAAATTGCTCATAAGCATGCAGCAAACATAACATTATTGCAACAAGCTTCATTGCCCGAAAAAATTAATTTTATGAAATAGAAATTCAAGATACAACTTTTAAATGAGCCTACCATGCTTGAGTCTTGTAGTGAATAAAAGTGTCAAAGGAATTGTAAAATAGAAAGTTGGAGGAAAATAGTAAGAAAATCTAGGTCTTAGGAATTTTTTTTTTTTTTTTGTGGGTCTATGCTTAATATATGTTGCAAAACAAGTGTATCATATGTTAATCACAAAGAAGTTTACATATTAATATTCAGTGTACCGTTCTTTATTTTGGATAAATGCTTGTGTAACTCACATGGAAGAGGATTTAAGAAATTGATAGTAGAGGGTAGGAAGTGCGTGGGGAGAGGTGCGAAGATAAAAAGTAAATAAATAAATAAATTGGGATGATAGATTGTGAACACTAATAAATCTTGAATGAAAAAATTGTCAAAAAAAAAATCGTGAATGAAAAAAAAAAGGAAAAAAATAATGATAGACAATGTAAACTTCGTAAATGCATGATTTTTCTTATGACTTCAATCACAATAATGTTACAGCTGCATCAACTTGAAGCCAAAGAACTCCAGAAATTGTTTCCAGAAACATGAATATAAAATTACATCATTTGGTTCCCACTCTGAATTGACTCTTAAACGAATTCAACAAGAGACATGAATTGGTTCACAATTGCCTCAAGTGATGAGAAGAGTTAATTCAACCACGCTTTGAAGAATCGGAAAGTCCCAATTATCTTCAAGAATGACCCTTAGATCATCATTTCCTGCATCCATCTGTTCTTGTTGAATTTGCTTTACAGAAGTCACAGCAGACTTACAGCACCATGCGAGCTCTATCATTTCAAGATTTGAACATTCCCCTAAACAAAAAGGGACCTCTTCCAGTACATAGCAGTCTTGGACAACTAACTTCTCAAGACGGGAAAAATTGTCAGAAGTGGCAGTCCAACTTCGGAGATCCAATTTTGTCAATTCCAAGAATCGGAGGTTAAGGAACTCCCCTGCTTTCATTTCCCATTTTTCCCCTACAAAGGCTTCATGCCGTAATTTAAGCACTTCAAGACTGGACAGCTCTCCAATCGTTGAAATTTCAGTCCATGGCATACGAGTACATGAGAGAGTCAACTTTTTCAAATAAAGTGGGAATTTAATTTCCAACGGAGCAAGATTTCTCACTTTAAGTGACTCTAGTCGACTCAGACCATCCAGCACGAGAATCCAGTTTCTGGAAGAACTATAATTCTCAATGTAAGACACGCATTTTAGCCTGCGGATGCTTGGTAACTTTGTCAATATCTTCTGCAAGCTTTGAGAAGAGGAATCAATTGCAAGGCTTAAAGTCTCTAAATGTTTTAAATCCGGGGAGCCCGCAAGACTGTCAGCAGGAAAACGAAAACCACACCGGGAACTTTTAATGAATAGATGCCTCAATGTCTGAATGTTCCAGATAGTGTTCGGTAGCACAACATCATCCCAGCTTTGTATCAATAAGAAAGTTTCTAAACTTGAGAGGTTAGCTATGTCAGATGGCACGGACATAACGCTCCGAATCGCCAAGTATCTCAAGTGAACAAGCAATACCACTTCCATCGGAAATTCATGGGTAAAACCAAACCGTCCCAAATCCAACACTCTAAGAAGTTTAAATAACAGAACCCCGATTGGAAAATAAGGCAACACTTTCCACTTAGCAGAGAAGTGCAAAGAACGTAAAGTGGGAAAGAATACCTTTAACTTCTTAAGCTTCTCTGGCTTGGAATTGTAAATACATAGTCGGTGAAGGTTGTGCAGTCCAGTCAGAGTAAAAAGATCATTTTCCCCATGAGAAATCTGTAGAAAACTTTCTTCTTTGGCTTTTCCCACACAAAACTCATGTATCAAATCATGAATTCGGCAAGCTTTGGCACCACCTATAGATCTTTGTCGGGTGACCATAACTAAACTTCTTTGGACCAGATCGGTCAAGTACTCATCGACCACATCCTCTAAAATCTTTCCTTCAGTCTTTTGCAGAAATCCTTCAGAGCTCCAAAGCCAGATCAATTTTCGGACAGGGACGTCTGCATTTTCTGGGAATGCTCCGAAGTAAAGAAGGCATGGCCTCAGATGACCTGGTAAATTACTATAACTCAACTCCAATGCCCTCTTGCATTGTTCAGTCTCAACAATGGTGCTAGAACATAGAGTTTCTGCAACTTCTTTCCAGCAATCTTGCTCAATAGTTGCAAGAATTCCAGCAACAAGGACGATTGTGAGAGTTAGTCCCTTACAGTTTTTTGCAATTTGGAATCCAACTTCAGTTAGTGTTGGAGGACAATCTACTTCGCCAAATAGCTTATTTTGCAGTAATGCCCAGCTCTCTTTGTCAGTAAGTTGGCGAAGATGGTAAGGTTCGCTAGCATGCTTTAATTGCAATGGCAAACTGTGAATTCTACTGGTTAAGAGAATCCTGCTTCCATTTGCATCATTTGGAAATGATCTTTCCAACAAATTCCATGCCTCAATGTCCCATAAGTCATCCAAAACTATGAGATACCTATTTCTCAACAAAACCTTCCTTAGCTCTTCAGCCAATTTATCTTCATCTTTGTTAAGATATTCGCCAGGAATACCACGATGAATACTGGACAAAATCTGAGCTAACAAATTGTGCTTGTTGTATGCTTGAGAAACAGTACACCAAGCATGAATATGAAAGTGGCGAGAAATTGAATTTTGCATATGGTGGTAAACTGTGTTTGCTAATGCTGTCTTACCGAGTCCAGCCATCCCAACAATTGAAATAATATCCAGCTGCTTTGAACCGCCGGTAAGCCTTCAGGTGATTGTCTGCACTGTTTCATGAAGACCCACCGTAGCTTCATTCAATGCCGTGCTACTGAGTTTTGATGTCATATGAGCTGAATTGTTGGTAACTGTCTGAGCGTCAGTGCCATGGCTGAGGCTGTCATAGATTCCCAAGGCCTCAGTCCTCATCAGTTCAATATCTCCAGCAAGGCTATCCAAACATTCAGATTTATCCCCAGATACAATAGAGTTGACGAGTAACTTTGCCTTATAGGCCACCTCCATACCACGATCCCAAAGAGCTTGGAGTTTTTGGTTCTGGTTGCGCTGCCCGACAATATTCTCGAGGAAAGATCTTAAGAACATAAGATCCTGTTGCACTCTGTGGATATGATCCTTTGGTAGATCAATTGAATCAGCTTCAGAATTTGATAAATCTTGAAGACTTTCTTGGAGGAAATCAAAGCAGCCCAACTCATTGGTCCAAGGAAAGCTGAATGATGGTGGTGGATAAATCTGTGCAAATTCTGCCATAATGAACTTGAGCACTTTGACCAAATGAAAAAGCGCAAGATCTGTTTCCTTGGCCAAACCTTCTATCATATCAGTTGCTGAAAGGGATAAAATCACGATTCCTGCATCACAGGCCACAAATCCAATAAGATCCTTCATTTGATCGTGTAGCCCATCGAATATCTCTTGCTGCTGCCCCAGGAGGACACTCAGGAACCTTACTCCCTCGTGGAGTATTAGCATTTGATCCTTCACCAGAACCGAGAAATTTGGAAAATGTTCTAGTAGCTCCATAACATTATACAGGAGACAATCAATAAATTTGGCCAATAGATGCTTATTCTTCTCCAGCACTAAAGTGTGTGACGATCTTGATAACTTTGAAGCTGTCAGGACTTGGATATAAGTTTCTCGCATATCAATCTCCTTGCATATCAGTCGAGAAATTTGAGATTCCATTTCATTGCACACTTGTTCACTGTTTCTGTTAAACCAACATATAGAACCAGGCGTGCAGCTTTGATGGCCACAACTTCAGCGTGGATCAACAGATCGATCAATCCCTTACCCTCAATGCCTTGCACTGTGGCAAAGCAAATGAAACTCTTCAAGAACAATATCTTCGCTTCAAGAGTTATCATTACAAAAGGCAGAGCATTGTCAAATGTGTGAAAAAAGCTGGTAAGCCAGTCCAGATTCTTTGAAATGGAGTCAATCAAATTTGTAACTAGTTGTGGATCTCCCAGTGAGCAGTGGTGCAACAAACTGATGATGCACGATGGTCGGATTTCTGTCTCAAAAAATAACCTGATATTTTCCTCAAATCTGTTGAGCTCAGTTTCGATGTCATTAAGATTTAATGCATCAGACTGAATATATGTAAAAACAGCAGACTCAGGACCGGGCATGAACGTCCTAACCAGATCTTGAATCCTGAACAAAACAATACTGAGTCTCAAACTATCAGTATTACCCTTGTCCTCCAGATCTTGTTCCCAATGCATTTCTTGGTTCCTCCTGCAATTTGTAACATACAGATCAAACGGTATCAATAGGCTTATCCCCCTCTCCAGCTTCCCGAATCGACCATGCACCTTGAGCCCAAACGTTATGGCAAGTCTAGATGATCTAAAGTAGAATCAAGGAAACTAGTGAAGCTGCTACTGGAGGCTATCTTCATTATGGCGTCTTCTTTTTCACTCTGATATCAGATTTCTGTCTAGTGTAACGATTGATGCTGAATGAACTTAGTTCAAGATCTACAGATTTCTCATGAATAATCAAATATTGCCGACAAGACTCCTTTTTTTCTCGCTGTATATTTTACTGGTGGCTGGTGCCTGTTAAATAATTGCGAGATGCTTTCTTCTTCTGCTGTGGCAAACAATTACCAAGAAATAAAGTGTTGTAAAAACTTGATATTTCAAAAGATTTTTTCGTTTGTTTCGGACTAGAGCTTTATCTGATAATACTTCATCAGAAATGGTTGTTTCTATTTTGATGGAGAAGTTTTCAAAGATAAGGTTTTGACTAAAAGGCAAGTTCAAGTGCCAGATAGTAGGAAGTTAAGCTTCGGATGGCCTTTTTTTCAAATGACTTGATCTTTTCCAAACTTATCACCACAGAGGATAGACCTCTGACTACTTCAAAAGATAAAGTCTGGCACGAAGCAAGCCTATTCTCACGGAAAATTAGCTTTCAAAAATCTATCTTCTTCCGTCCCGTGAAGCTTATAAATAGAACCAGTTGCCAGGCTCATTTTGCACTGCACAAAACGAAGTCTACACTTCAAAACTCTCTCTACCTCCTCCTTTGTCTATCGTTCACAACATTCTTACTTTTCTGCTGGGTTAGAAACAAGTTTTTTTGCTGGTTCTACGTCCCTCTCACAAAGTAGAGGAAGACTTGTTTAATCCTGAGAAAATATTTTAATATCCTGAAATAGTTTCTTAGGACAGTACTTTCTAGCACGACTCAAGTATCCACGTGTTGACATTGTCCGGGCCGCTTTTCCTACAGAAAGTCAACACTACATTCACCTCAATTATTGAGCTTGGCGTAACACGTTTTCCCATTACTTGCCTTGGCAGAGCAACAGCAGACTCCAGATATATTATATTTGATATAGATAGAGTTCTTGCTCCAACTCTCCTATGAACTTTTCTTTTATGTTCTTCTTTTTTTTCTTCTCATAATTAGTACTCTGGAACCTGCATCAATTGCACGTTGACATGTTTGAGAGGAAGTTTGTGAAAATAGTGAATCAAGAAGTGAGAAGCAATGAACCTGATGTTGTAATATTACAAGATGATTGGATTTTTTGAGCTCTTTGGTGTAACTTTGACCAAGAGGTGTGTCAACATCTTCTATATTGATTGGACTCATTGGACCATGGGATAAGGAAGCTTCTTCTTTATTACCAGCATCTTTAACGGTGCTCTTTTGTTGTTCTCCTCAACTTTGTGCAAATTCACAATTAATGAAAATTGCTAGCTGCGTTTCTGTTATCTTTGTGATTTGATCAAGAAATTTCACTTCTCAAATTAGCAATCCAATATACATTTTTCTGCACATTTTGGATCTATTTAAATTGTTTGGTTGCCGTGCTTTATAATTCGTGTGACAAAATTGTTATATAAGCAGATAAAGTACTTATTTAATGAGTTAAGAGAATTAAAAATGCAATACGGACGAAGTTGAGAGAAGTTTAGTGCATTTAACCCCTTTGATCTATAGATTTTGCCAATCAAAGTAAAAAAAAAAACACACCAACAAATTAAAAGAGAACACTCCTATGAAATCCATACTTTACTACCAGCAGTTCATGTGAAAGTTTGTATAAATTTAAATTTTTATAGTGAGAAGATCAAATTAGTCTGATTCTAAATCAAAAGTGGACGTCAAGTTTTATAGCTACCACAACAGAAGATGAATAAGATAAATCTAAAGAATTGGCCAATCAAGAGCACAGAAATATGCCAACAATTTCAAGAGAACACTCCTATGAAATAAACTGCCCCACATTCGCATGGCCAAAAAAAAAAAATTTTTTTTGGGGGGGGGGTCATGGCTATTAATAAAAAGAAAATTTAATACATTAATTCCCACTCAGACTTTTAATATATTAGTAGAGATTTGCACAATTTTCTGGCGGGATTGACTTCTGAGACCTTTTTGGTCGGATAATGTTCCTCGTATTTGATTTCTGTAGTAGATTTTTTTTACTTTCATATGCATCTGTTAATTATTTTTGGATAAATTATCTTTTACCTTGCCGTGATTTGACAATGACAATTTACCACATAACTTGTCCTATAGTTTAAAAATCAATCTACAGCACCCTTATGGTTTGGCCTAAAATGTCATCATTAATTTTTTCATATAAACTAACAGTCAATATTAAAAATAAAAAAAACTAGTAATTGACAAATTCACTATTTTTTTTTAATCTTTTCTTTCCCTTTTTTTCCCTTTGGAAAGGGAAAAGATGATTTTTAAAATTTGCACTTCGGCCCATTAAATTGTAACAAATCTTAATTTGCCCCAGATACCAAAAAGAAGAAATGGAAATAGAAAATAAATACTAAATTTTGAACAGATTTTGGCAACAATTGAAAGAGCAAAGAAATATGCCAACAATATAAAGAGAACACTCCTATGAAATAAACTGTCCCACATTCGCATGGCCATAAAAAAAAAAATTTTTTTTTTGGGGTCATGGCTATTAATAAAAAGAAAATTTAATACATTAATTCCCTCTCAGACTTCTAATATATTAGCAGAGATTTGCACAGTTATTCATATTGCATAGTGCACCAGACCTAGTGACAGTGTTTACTTCATCATGGAGGCCCGCTATGTTTTGAACTTCTTTTCTCGGACAAGCAGCGATGGTATCTGGAAAATAAGCATCAGCTAATCTCTGTGCCAGCATCTGCGGAGAAAACGCACGGTTTATCCTGAATGATTCGGCAAAGCGTATGAATGTAGGTGGCTCTGCAACATTGAGAAGATTTTTTCAGAAATTTAAATAATCGTAGATTGTAATAACTAATAAATGTCCAGAGAGAAAGAACCTGTGGACCATTTGAGAAACAGCTGATGATGCATGATGTTGAATTCATAAATGGATGGCTGTTCTTGCCACTACAATCACAAAGCAACATTCACAATGAAGAATTGAGAACCTCCAAAAATTACATTGAGAAATATGAAGAATTATATCATTGAAGCGATTCAACGCAGCCAAATACAAATACGGCTGTGGTAGCATATCTAACCCACTTGAGGAAATTGACTCTCCTTTGATTCACACTGGATCATCAATACACAATCTTTAGAGCCTCATTCCCCATGTCCATCTGTTCTTGCTGGATTTGCTTTATAGCATTTACAGTAGACTCACCACACGAACTCACCTCAATCATTTCAAGAAATGGAGATTCCCCTAAACAAGAAGGGACCTCTTCCAGCTTCACACAGCGATGCAAAACCAATTTCTCAAGAAGGGAAAAGTTATCAGAAGAGGCAGTCCACCTGCGAATGTCCAAGTTTGACAACTCCAAGAATCGCAGGTCAGGGAACTCCCCTTCTTCCACTTCCCATTTTTCCCCCACGAATGTTTGATTGTATAATTTAAGCACTTCAAGATTGGGTAGCTTTCCGATTCTTGAAATACTACTCCATGGCTGAAGATTACTCCAGAGAGTCAACTTTTTCAAACTCGACGGAAATTCAAACTCATATCCGACAAATGCATCCAGGTTAAGTGATTCCAGTCGAGTCAAATAGCTCAGTGTGAGGATCTTGTTGCAATTTGCAGTAGATTCTCCTGATTTGTCACCCACACATTTTAGCCTGCGGATGCTTGGTAACTTCTTCAGTATCTTTTGCAGGTTTTGACTGTGGGGATCAACGGCAAGGCTAAGAGTGTCTAAATTGTTTAAATCTGGGCAGACTTCAAGATTGTCAAAGGGAAAGATAAAACCATAGAAGGAACTTGTGCGAAGATGTTGCAATGTCTTGATATTCCAGATAGTATTCGGTAACACAACATTAGCACAGCTTCCTTTTAGCAGAAAACTTTCTAACTTTGAGAGGTTGGCTATTGCAGATGGGATGTGCTCTATGTGCCCTCGAATCGCCATGTATCTCAAGTGAACAAGCGATACTAGTTCCATTGGAAAATCTTCACCAAGAAATAACTTCCTCAAATCCAACACCCTTAGAAGTCTGGGTAAGAGAAAACCATGTGGACTAAGATCCAGCTTATGATGTATCCCATCATAATCAACAAAAAAGAGCAAAGAACGTAAATTGGGAAGAAACAGCTTTAACTCCTCTAGCGTGCTTGACTTCATAGAGTAAATAAACAGTCGGTATGGGTTGGACAGTCCAGTATAAGTAACAACATCATCCCCATGAAAAATCTGTAAAAAACTTTCTTCTTTGGCTTTTACCACACAAAACTCATGTACCAAATCATGAAGTCGACAAGCCTTGGCACCACCCATGGTCCTTTCTTTGGTAACCATAACTAAACTTCTAGCAGTCAAATCCATCAAATACTCATCTGCCACATCTTTGAAGCTCTTTCCTTCACTCTTTTGCACAAATCCTTCAGAGATCCAAAGCCACAACAACCTTTGGACAGAAATGTCTCTGTCTTCTTGAAATGCACTAAAGTAAAGAAGGCATGGCTTCAAATAATCTGGCAAATGAGAGTAACTCAGCTCAAGTGTCTTCATCCAACGTTCAGTGTCAGGAACATTGCCGGAACTTAGACTTTTTGCAACTTCTTCCCAGATTGCACAATCTCGCTCAGTAGTAGCAAGAATTCCACCAATAAGGATAATTGTGAGAGGTAGACCCCTACAGTTATTTGCTATTCGCAATCCAACTTTACTCAATGTTGGAGGACATACTTCCTTGCCAAATAGCTTATTTTGCAGCAGCTGCCAACTCTCTTCATCAGTAAGTAGGCGAAGATGATGAGGCTTGCTGTCTTGTTTAATTTGCGAAGAAAAGTTCTCAAATCTGCTGGTGAAGAGAATCCTGCTTCCATTGGCATCATCTGGCAATGATCTTTTCAACAAATTCCATGCCTCAATATCCCACAAGTCGTCCAAAACAATAAGATATTTATTTCTCCTTAAAACCTTGCGTAGTTTTTCTTCCAAATCATCATCACTCATCTCAAGACTCTGGTTAGAACTCTTAAAACCAGTGCCATGCAAAATCTGGAGCAATAAACTACGCATGCTATATACTTGGGAAACACAACACCAAGCACGAATATAAAAATGGAACTCAATTGAAGGATCACAGTAAACTTTATTAGCTAATGTTGTTTTGCCAAGGCCAGGCATACCCCAAATGGGAATGATATCCAGCTGCATTGATCCTCTCTTAAGTCTGTTAATAATTATTTTCACCTCGTCATCACGACCCACCAGATCCTCATGGGAGGGTTGGGCAGTAACTTGTGATGGCATGTGAATGAAAGTCTTGGTAGCTCTCAGGGCTTTACCATCATTCCTATTGTTATCATTGATCTCTTTGGCCTCAACCTTCAGAATACTGATATCTCTAGCAATGGCATCCAGACAAGATTCATGTTTATCACCAACCAAAGCAGAATCAATTATTACCTCAGCCTTGTATGCGACCTCGACAACATGACTCCAGAAAGTTTGGATTGCTTGGTTCTGGTTGCGCTGTTCTGCAATTTTCTCTAGGCAAGATCTTAAGGACAGAAAATCTTCTTGGACAGCCAGGATTTTATGGATTGGGAAAGCAATTGAATTGGCCCTAGATCTTGTTAGTTCCTTGAGATTTTCTAGAAGAAACTCAACAAAGCCCAGCTCATTGGTTCTAGGGAAACTAAGTGATGATGATGATGGTAGTGGAAACATTTTGGAAAATGATTCTCTAACAAACTGGAGCTCTTTCAACAAATCAATAAGTGCAAGATCTGTTTCCTTGGCCAAACCATATTTCATTTCATTCACAGAAAGGGAGCAAATTACAATACCTACATCAATGACCACAACTCGAATACGATCCTTCATTTTGTCACGTAGCTCATCGAACTGCGCCGAATTCCCACCAGGAAGCTCATTGCCATTGTATGCGAGAATGACAATCAGAAATCTTAATGCCTTGTGGAGTTTTAGCATTTGATCCTGCACTTGAAATGTAAAAGTGGTATAACATTCTAGTAGCTGCATAAGAACGTCAAGGTGAAGATACACAATGCCTGCGGCTCTATGCCTGTTCTTTTCCAGAGTAAAAGTGACTGAAGATATCGACTCTGATTTTAAAGCTGTCAAGACACGGACAGAAATTTCACGGATTTGGGGACCTAAAAGCTTTACTTTCTGTTGCAGTTGAGAAATGTCGCCGCGTACCTCTTCTTCTTCATGATCAGACTTGTATAATTTACACATGCATTTTGCATTTACAGCAAGAAATGCACAGTGCACCACGAGGTCTATCGACTGAATCTGCTTACCATGCATTTTGGCAAAGTGAAGGAGACCGAACAATAATGTTAGCCTCAAAGAAAGGTCTTTACTTAGGTGACTTAAATTTGGCTTAGTGCTTCCTCTCTTGGTGAGGCAGAAGTTTAGACTGCCCGCAATGGACTTAATTTTTCTCTTTAGATCTGGCAGTGGCATATTCAATGAGTATTGGCCTATCAATATCATGCGCAGTTCCTGGATATCCATGTCAAAAAACCTGTCATCTTTCCGCAATTCTTGGAGCTCTGAAAGTAATTGACTGAATTCCATAGGTTACCCCACTTTGATATTTTCTTGGAAATGATCAAATGACCTCTTTCCAAACCCTTGAATCTCCTGCAAGACAAGCAGGATGCTTTTAGAGAATTTCCCCTCAATCTCTCCCTCTCAATCTCTGATTAGCTTAGTCTGGCTGTTAAGGTATCAAACAAATGAGAAACTGAAAAATAAGTAAAAACCCAAGCATATGGTATCAAACAACTAAGAAACTGACAAATAAATAAAAAACCAATCATGATTTTGTTCTCCACCTCTCCGCCTCCCTAACAGCCGTCTCTTGCTCCACCGCTATACTTAAAACTCAGCAAATTGATCCAAAGACTGCAAAATTTTTTTTTTTTGAGGGTAAAGACTGCAAATTTTTCATGGGATTTCTTTGAAAAGTAGTATACTGTAACGCAAGACCAACATCTAAAAAGAGATAGTCCACTCTTCAAACCTGCAAGCCTCTACTTTCCTGCCTTTGTAAAGACTAAGCTTTATCACTTTCTTGCCCACGATAATGTTGCTTTTATTATTATTAGAAATAAACAAAAGATTTCATGAAGAAGATGCTTTCCACCTCCAACCCAGAGTCCAATCCAGAGTCCGCACCCCACTCAGTGGTGTGGTGCTGCTTTTAGAGAAGCCTTTTGTTGCATCCTTTCAGGCAGAAACAGATGTCGTTTTGGGTCCATTTTGAGGTATTTTTTATTCATAACGTTGGTTGCATGATTGTATCTAAGCCTTATTTCTTTAGTTGCCACTTGCCAGGTGAGGCATCCTATACCTCAATGATTATTAGTAATAATTGGGATGTACATATGACAATTTTAATTTTTATTTTAACTATGCAAATTTGAAATGAGAATATCATCACCATGATTTATTTATTTTTTCCCTGACACTTGTACATAATTTGAAATTAATGAGTTAAGGGTTAATTTTTTTATTAATCTTGTATAAACTGACAGTGTATATGTTGATGTCATTGGATGCATGCATATCACACGTGCAAAAATTGAAGTGAAGGACCATAATCAAGGTAAATGATTTTATTTCTGTATTTCCTTTTCTGCTTCCAACGGAAAGTTTTAAATAGCTAGCTAGCTAAAACATATAACCGAAAAAAGAAGACTACAGCATGCAGAATATGTATGTACTAGATTACAAATTAAGTTACAATGTTAAGATGTCAAAAAAAATTTGTTAGAGGTTATTAGGTACAAATATTGAGTAAATTAGTTTCGGGAATTAAATTGATCACCATAAAGTGAAAATATTCTTGGCTTAAAATTGACACACATTGTAAAGAAGGATGATGATTGATGAATGAGGAACTAAGATATAACGAAAGGAACAAGGTTGGCATTCATTAGCAAGAGATAAAATCAAGCACTTGCATTACAATCAAAATAAAGAATTGGGAATCTCCAGAATTTTCTTGGAGAAGCATAAATGCTTGTGCTCTGCCAGTCTTGAGGATCATGTCAATCTATAGCAGCATGGAAGAGTTTCAGAAGTAAAAATAATAGTTTATAGGTATTATAAACATTGAAAGATAAAAGTGTGGCGACCCCACTTCCCCCTAAGGCGAACCAGAGGGTTGGCGGGCCGTCTGCCTAACTCTCGCCAGGACTCACGCGAGAAATCTAACCCAACTCCTTCCGAAGAATAGTCTAAACTATTACAATATTGATCCTCCAAAGTAAACCAATAACTAAGACCACATTAACTTTAGAGATAACAGCACTTTAAGATAGCCAATTGTCGACTCTTAAATACCTCACGCGTTACAAACCAAGCAACAAAAACATACAATCCAAATACATTAGTACAAGCCAAATAACAAATCCAGGGTTTACACTTTTCCAGCTTCAAGCGGCAATCCAACATAAAAGATACAATGTCAAACTCAAACTACATGCATAAAAGTGAAATTAGGGGCCTGTTTGGAACCTGAGTTTTTTGGGAGTTTGTCTAAAACTTTACTGTAGATCACTGTAGAAGTAGTAGAAAAAACTTACTATATAAGTTTTTTTCAAAACTTTACTGTAGCAATTTTTTAAAAATTTTTTTACAAAATTTTTAACAAAAAGTGTAGCAATTTTTTTACAAAATTTTTTTTATAACTTAAAAAAAAATCCCTCCCTACATTTTTTTTCCTGTATCCAAAAATTGTGCTCTTACTGTATCAAAATTAGGATTACATTTTTTTCAACCTGGAAGCCAAGTTGCTTTTCATTGTTCGCATTCAAGGTATCAATGCTATGCATCGAAGGACTAAGAAGATTTTGCAGCTTCTGCGCGTAAGACAGATATTTAATGGTGTATTCCTAAAGGTTAACAAGGCAACGCTGAATATGCTACACCGAGTTGAGCCTTATGTTGCTTATGGATACCCAACTTGAAGAGTGTTAAGGAATTGATTTACAAGAGAGGCTATGGCAAGGTAAACAAGCAGAAAATTGCATTGATTGACAACTCAATCATTGAACGGGGTTTGGAAAAACATGGTATTATCTGCATTGAAGACCTTGCCCATGAGATCTTGACCGTTGGACCTCACTTTAAGGAGGCAAACAATTTTCTCTGTCCATTCAAACTTATGGCGCCTCTTAGTGGCTTGAAGAAGAAGAGAAATCACTATGTTGAATGAGGCGATGCTGGCAACTGTGAAGACTATATCAATGAACTTATCAGGAGAATGAACTAGATTGATTGTAGTAATAAATGAATCATTGTATAAATTTTGGAGGTCCTTTCCGATCGATTTTTAAGTTTATCCATAACCCCTTTTCTAGACGTGATTTAGGATCGTATTGAGATAAATTTTTTATTTTCATCTTTTAATTGTCAACTTAAAGCAATTTTGCTGGACCTTAGATTTTGTGAGAATTTATGGTGATTTTGTTCTAAAAAATTTTTTAAAAAAATACACATGGAACTTTTCTTATATTTCACAGTAATATAAATTCTCACACCTGTATGCAAATAATTTGTTATAACAAAATAATTTGGACAAGTTGTGAAAATATTACATTCACTCAAGTGGAAAAGGAATCCGTTAACCCAACCTTGACCAGAAGGCTTAAATTTTTATAGTACCAAATATTCATCCCAAATATTAAAAAAGAGTCATATTATACAACTAAAAATAGTTAGGACTACGTGGAAATCAAGCGTGGCAACCATATACTACTCATTTCGATGAACCTACATGTGATCAGCCATTGCATTTTGTAATTCCTTCCAATCATGGAGTGCTTCTGGAGTAACGTGGAATTGTGGCATTTGAGCTCCTTCGGTATCTGCGCTATCCATATTCGCTGCATCCGTCAAGTAGACGTCGTATGGCTGCATCTCCCTAATGAAATTGTGCAGTACACAGCATGCCACTACAATGTTCCTCTGTGCCTCAATAGGATAGTTTTTCATTGGACCATCCAAAATTTTGAATCTCATTTTCCATACCCCAAACGTTCTCTCTATTATGTTCCGAACCGAAGAATGGCGGCGATTAAATAATCCTTTCTGTGCAGTCTGTGATCTCCCTCCTAGACCACTCTTGAAAGGCGCCATGAATCCTGGCATGTGTCTGTACGCTGCATCAACCGCGTAATATTTTCCAGCCGGTGGTACGGGAAATGCTGCATCCGGATTGGAAAGAGCATCCAATAAGACGCGGTGACAGGTGCCGAACCTGTGCAATAAAAAATACCTACTCGAGAAAAATACAGATTTTGTATATAGCGGTGAGTAGGGTCGAATCCACAGGGACTGGGGATAATTCGTTTCTTCTAGAGTCCAAAGTATGGGGGGTTTTGGATTAAATGCTAACTAAATAAATTAACTGCAGAAAATAATTGATTAAGAGAAATAATTAAGGGAAAACTCTAGCCAAGGGTACACTTCAGAAATGGTTCAGGCACTGATCATTGATTCACAGATAATTCCACATTTATTAATAGATTAGTTATAGTTGTCATGCACGCGATAAACAACCAACCTTTCCTTAATTTCTCGATAGTTAAGGTACGACCGTTAACTATTTCTCTAACCCAAAAACAACCCTAGGTACGACCGTAGGATTTAATTTCTAGATTGCATTAATAATTAGAAATGCCCAATCCTAACTAACAAACACGCTACAAGGGTTTGTTTAAACTAGATCGTATGCTCCCCTGACATAAACCCAATTACGCCAGTTGCTACTAAGATAGAGATAACGAACAATTACGGATTCAATTACCTCTATTTAGCAAAATAGCCTATATGAATAATTAATTATTGCGCACTAATCAATCATACACAAGGCTATAGCAATTAAAATCAAGGAACATATAAATACCAATAAATGAAGAAAATAATTAAAACAGATTCGATCTCACAGTAATTGTCGAACCAAATCGTCAGTTGTCCCCTTGACTAGAAGGAAGGCTTAGCCACGCCGCATAATTAAATCACCACACGAATTAATGGATTGCAAAGACATTGCAGTTTTTTACCAGTAAGCAAGGGATAAATGGTGTTTTTCCCGTTGGGGAATATTGTCAAACACCTGGCGTGTGTCAGAGGCCAGTGAAAAGAAAGAAAAATTAAAGCTATCCTAAAAGCTAAACTAGAGCCGTCTAAAAAGGATCTCCTTTTGCTTCTGTACGTCTTCCCTTAAAAAGCCAAAAGAAAGAAGCCTAAAAGCTATTTCCTGTGGTCCCCACACATGTGGACAAAGCCTCCAAATTACTTCTTGGTCCAAGTCTCTCTACGTTGCTTTCTTTGAAAAGCTCAAATGACTAAATGCCTTGCACTAGCTTGTGGTCCCCACCAATTCAAGGACCAAAAGGTTGAAACCCTTAGAAGTCTGCATTTTTCCATACAAGTCCCTCCTTTTTGGTAATTTTCTGCTTCAATCCCTGAAATTGGGTCCAATACCAAATATAAGTAAATATTAATAATTAAAACAATATTTGGCAAGGATAAAAGGGGAAATTAACAATAAAATTGCTAACAATTAACACCCTATCAATTCCCCCCACACCTAAATCATGCTTGCCCTCAAGCATGAGAACAACAAATCAAATAATCAAATTCAAACAATGGTATTATTCAAATCTTCTATTGCCAAGATACAATTAAAACACATGTTAAGTATTAGTGGCAATTTTCAAGAAATATCTCTCCAACTAGCTTTCAAGATCAAGGATTCTTTCAATTTATGACTAACTAATCTAAGAATATAAAATATTCAACCAGCATCCATAAGCAAATGGTTCAACTATTAAGCAAAATCTCAACATTAAAATTCAGGGATCAGCGGGTTAACAATTCATTCAAACACTTCCATATTTTTCACTATGAGCACATATTTTTTCTAGAATATCCCCACACATGAATGATGAATTTTTTTTTTTTTTTTTAGGGGGAACGCTTAGTTTTTAGCCATTCAAGCGTTTTGACGCGAACTCCGACATTGGCCATATGAAGGAGCCCGGTTACTCAGCCATCATCGCTTAAAAATCACATACTCATAGCTATCGTCGCTTTTTGACGCGAAAGTGGACATTTGTGGTGAAAACTCCCGGTTACTAGGCAACGATACTAGCGGAGTATAGCCTAATATTATTCATAAATAAGCACCAAAAATAAAATTAAATACCACACAAACCCGCTTCATTTCTTAAACATGGAGAACTAAAATTAATAGTTGAACCAATTTGCACAAAAAAAATGCTAGACAAATATTTACAATGCTTAGAAGAGTTAACCAAAAAGTGCAAAAGTCACACAATCTCAAATATTCACCAAAGAGATACTCTTAAACTCAACCATGTCATACTCAACACCTTAAAGTATAAAATCTTAGCAATAGAAAAATTTGAGACATCTAACCATCGTTTATCAGGAATAATCACAAATAAGCACAAAGATAGGCAAAAATTGGTCAAAATTCGACAAAGTCAAACAAAAAATCCAACAAAAATGCCTACACTTGCACTTTTCAATAGAATGCCAATATACTACTCCCCCCACACCCAAATCTTGCATTGCCCTCAATGTAAGCAAAGAAATAGCAAAACAGAGATATTGGGGCAACGACACTTCCCTTAAAACGGAGGAGGGCAGAACTGAACTACGGCTGTGGAGGGAGAGGCGGGCGGGAACCCACGTGATGGAGTTACTGTGCTAAATTCTGGGCCATCCCACCCATTTGACGCTCCATCCGATCCATTCGAGTGTCCATTTGCTCTTGCCCTTATTTTTTGGTTTAGTCATTGGAAATCAGAGGGCAAGATGGAGGCAAGGAAATGGGATTCCAAAGAGGTCAACAAACAGCCAACAAAGCAAATGACAACTAAATACAGCTTCCAATCACAGACAAGTGCAGAAACGGCCGATGAACACATCCCCAAGAATTAATTAAACCTGTCAGCAGCAAAATTTTCCCCAAATACCACAAATGCAACCTAAAAATCAATTAATTAGGTAAACACAGCAATTTTTTCCAAAAATTAATTAAACAGGTAATCAGAGTAAAAACTTTCCCCCATTATCACTGGTTGGGCACAACGTTAACCAAATAATCAACAATCAATCCACAGATATGCCACAGCACCCAAACAAGCACAAATTTTCTGTCCTCAGCTAGCAAATAAAAAATTTGGCCTCAGCTAAGAAATTAGAATCTGGCATCAGCTAATAAAAGCTAGTAATCTGGCCTTAGCTACTTAGAGACAGAAAAATAAAGAAAGAATTCACCGGAGGTTTGAATGGCTGTGGGTGAAATGGAGGGCAGGGGCGGCCAACGGAGTGGAGGAAGGCGCGTGACGGCCACGCGCCCTGGGGATGGCGGCTGCTGGCGAGGCGCGCGGATGGATCGCGCCTAGGCTGAGCTCGCGCGCGCGGGCTGGGGCTGGTGCTGGCCTGGAGGTCACGCGCAAGGGGGCTGGTGGTGGACTAGAGCATCTGGGCTGCAGGTTGCGCAGGAGGTGATGCGCGCAGAAAAGGCTACGCGAGGCTGCTGCAAGGTTGGCTGGAGGTCGCGCGCAAGGGGCCTGGTGGTGGAGGTGACGTGCGACAGAGTGAGGGAGAAATAGGCGGGGCTCGCGGGCTGTCGCGATGGCAGCGGCGGAGTGGCGAGCTGAGGCGGCGGCTTCTCGCTCAAGTGAAGGGCTGAAGGGCTGGTGGTGCGGCGCAGCTGGTCAGCGAAGAGAGGCGCGGCGAGCTCCTGGTGGCGGTGGAGGCGCGCGATGGGAAAAGGAGCCGCGGCGTGCGGCGGACGAAGCTGGAGGAGGCGCGCGGTGATGCAGTCTGGTTGGGTGAGAGGCGTGGGCAGGCGGCGCGGGCTGCGTGGGCTGTGCTCAATGGAGCCGCGAGGTGAGCTGGACGAATGAAGGACAAGAAGAAAAAGGGGAAAACAGAGGCAGCGGGGAAGAAGGAAGAAAGAAAGAAAAAGAAAGAAAGAAAAAAGAAGAAAAGAAGGAAAGAAAGAAAAAGAAAAGAAATTTTTTTTTTTTGGGATCTTTTTTTTTAAATTGAATTGAGATTGGAAAATTCGATTTTTGAATACCAAAACTGAAAATGAAGAAGGAAATTACTTTTATTTAAAGAAAGAGAGAAAAAGAAAAAAAAATTTTATTTTTTTTGAAAGTGAAAAATTATTTCCTTTGTTTTTGGGTCGTCAAACACCTCGTGGGCACGCCAAGATTAGAGAGCATCCACTGACTTCGAGAGTTACCTTACGCACTTTAACGCGTGCCCTCCTCGCGTGGGCACGCCAAGATTACCTATCCTGATCAGAGTTAGAAAACATCAAGAGTGACTAGCACCCACGTGAGAAACGACATAATTAAATAATTAAGCACTAAAACAATAAAATTAACAATTGGGTTGCCTCCCAAAAAGCGCCTTTCTTTAATGTCTTTGGCTAGACATTATCATGTTTTGCTCATGGAGGATAAAATCTTGTGGCTCGCTTCAATGTTTCATCTTCAATGTGATCCTGGTAACCCTCATAGATGGAGTAATTCTTGAGTACACGAGCTACAGTCTTCCATGGACTAGTTAATGGCTCCATATAATCAAGTATTGATCGCAATTCTTCATCCACTCCTCCATCAAGAGCATTCAACGGTTCAAGATATTTGACCATAGCTACTCTTAACTCATTCCTGCCATGAGACTCAAAAACTTCTGGTATAACAAAATCAACCTCATTAACAGAAATCATAGAGTAAGAGTTAAGAAAATGCGGGTTAGGGAATGGAGGTGGTGTCACCACATTTGATGATTCTTCACTGGATTCTTTCACTTGAATGGGTTGCGGTTGGGATTCCATTTCTTCCTTTTCGGCTTCTTTTTCAACTGCATCTGTAGATCTCTCATTTTGACACTCTTGCATCTCCTCATCACTAGTCAAGCAAATTGCACTCTCATTTTCTTCTAGATCAACAATAGTTTTCGAGGGCAATTCTTCCATTTGAGAAGCCCATCGATTTATTCTGGATGTCAATAGACATATTTGATCTTCTAGATTACTCATTGCATCCTTCATCATCTCATTTCTCATTCGTGTCTCCTGTTGGAATTGATATGTATTAGTAGCTAATGATTCAACTATTTCTTCAAGAGACATACCTGACATAGATGATGATTCTTGAGACTCATACTGCTGAAAATTCATTGGCCCTGTTGTATAATTATAACTGGAGTTATCCCACCATCCTTGATCATACCCGTTTGGATTAGGATTATACCACGTTTGAGACCAGGGTGAAAAATCTCCATAATTATTGAGTGGGACACTCAGATTATCTTGATATTCGGGGCACATACCGGTTGAATGATTTCTGGCATAACAAATTTTACAGGTTGCAGCAGCCATTCTTTCTCTAATAGAGTTTAGTGCCTCTGAATATGCAAACTTAGCAAAAAAAGAAGCCTCATTGCCTTCCCTGGAAACAAAATCCAGTCTATCACCAAAATACGGAGTGTTAGAAGCCATAAACTAAAAAAAATAGGAGAAAAATAAAAAAATAAAAATAAAAATAAAAACAAGATGGACTAAAAAAGAAACAAATTAATCTGGCACCAGTCCCCGGCAACGGCGCCAAAAATTGACAGGTGCCGAACCTGTGCAATAATAAATACCTACTCGAGAAAAATACAGATTTTGTATATAGCGGTGAGTAGGGTCGAATCCACAGGGATTGGGGATAATTCGTTTCTTCTAGAGTCCAAAGTATGGGGGGTTTTGGATTAAATGCTAACTAAATAAATTAACTGCAGAAAATAATTGATTAAGAGAAATAATTAAGGGAAAACTCTAGCCAAGGGTACACTTCAGAAATGGTTCAGGCACTATCATGGGCACTTCCTTCCCAGCCAGCTCTGACATATACGAACCTCATATCGTGGTCACATGCAGCTAAAACATTCTGTGAAAGCGTGCCTTTTCTGTTACGAAAGGCATCATGTTCCCCTCTTGGCACGCTTGCCGATACATGTGTTTCATCTATAGCCCCAATGCAATCCTACATATTGAATTTGAATGCAAATTATCTATCCATATAACTTATGAGTTTTAAGATTCGGCCACGTACCTTAAACCAAGGATAAAATCGTCTATTATTCCGAATCCGAGGATGAGTAGTATCTGTATTCCTATGTCGGAGTGCAATAGGTGCTAATTGGACTAAGGCCTGGCATAGACGGCGAACGTGTCGATGAATTGTCTCAGTGGAATGCTGGAATCGTTCACCTAGCACTCTTTGTGTCAAATCATGGCTCAACCCATATAAGGCAATTGCTACGCTTTCCTCTACAGTCACTTTATCACAGGGGCCCTCAGTAATGTATCCACCTTCTCGCATTATGATAGGGTATAATTTGTTAGTAATTTTATTATTAATTTTCTCTTTTATCCCTGCCAAATATTGTGTTAATTGTCGATATCTACTTAGATTTGGTATCTGGATTTAATTTCAAGAAATGAAGCAAAAAATTACCAAAAAGGAGGGACTTGCTCCATAAGTGGGAGACTTAAGAAGAAAGTCCCATGGACTTGGCCCACAAGAGGAGACGGATTGCCTTGGTCTTTGCTCCTGGCTGACTAGTAGCCGCGGACCAAGAGTCCTAAAACATCAACGGAGCTTTCTTCTTGTATTTCTTTTAGCTTCCCAATTTCGGTGGGGACCACGAGAGGAGAAAAGGCTTTTTCTTCATTTGGCCTTTAAGAGAAGTAACATACAGAGATGGGAAACAAGAAGCAATTCGGCAGGACCCACCTTGTGGATTTGGTTTCTCTCAATTCGGCAGAGTTTCCTTCTTGGACTTTGACTCTCAATTCGGCGGGATCCACGCACTAGGAGAGGCATTAGTCCTCTTTGGCTTTAAAAACAAGTACACGTATGGAGATCAGGGGATGAATACTTTTTATCTTTAGTTCTTATCGAAGCTTTAGGATAGTTTTAGTTTTTTCGTTTCTTTCTTGGCTCTTTTGATGGCTTGGACCTCAGTGGAATTACTTGAAGATTTTCTCATGAGGCGTGGCTAAGTTTGTCTAGTCAAGAACAACGGAGGATTTGGTTCTACTAAATTTGTGAGATCGAATTAGTTTTTATTTATTTCTATTATTCACTGGTATTTGTCTATCTTCTGCTTTATGTTCATATGGTTATTTTATTATTCGATTATCCAGGGCCCGGATTCTAGATTAATTCAATAACCTGAAGCCAATTAGGGTAGTTAAATCCGTAATTGTTTAATTATTCTAAACTGGTGGCAACTGGCATGATTAGATTTGTGTCAGGGAGATAGACAGGCTAACTTAAAGAGACCCTCGTAGCGTGTTGATTGGTTAGAATTAGGCTCTTCTAATTATTCATGCAATTAGGGAATTAAACTTCTATGGTCGTACCTAGGGTTGTTTCCTGATTAGAGAAATAGTCAACGGTCGTACCTTGGCTATCGACAAATTGAGGAAAAGTTGGTTGTTTATCGCGTGTATGACAACTATAACTAATTTATCAGAAAGTAACTGGAATAATCCTTGCATCTGTGATCGAATTAAGTAAACCATCTCCGAAGTTGTCTCTTGGTTAGAGTTCGTCAATTATTATTTTTATTGTGATAATTAGTTATTTGAGTTGTAGTTATTTTATTTTATTTTAATTTATTCCAAGTAATTTAGTTACTCTCATTTTCAAAAACCCCCCATACTTCGGACTCTAAAAGAAATAAATTATCCCTAGTCCCTGTGGATTCGACCCTGCTTATCACTATCTATAGAAATTATATTTTATTTAAGCATGTATTTATTATTGCACAGGTTCGGCACCTGTCAATTTTTGGCGCCGTTGCCGGGGACTGGTGCCAGATTAATTTGTTTCTTTTTGAGTTCATCTTGTTTTTATTTTTTTATTTTTTATTTATTTTTCTCTTATTTTTTTATTATAGTTTATGGCTTCTAACACTCCGTATTTTGGTGATAGACTGGATTTTGTTTCCGGGGAAGGCGATGAGACTAGTTTTTTTTTGCTAAGTTTGCATATTCAGAGGCAGTAAACTCTATTAGAGAAAGAATGGCTGCTGCAACCTGTAAAATTTGTTATGCCAGAGATCATTTGACCGGTATGTGCCCCGAATATCAAGATAATCTGAGTGTCCCACTTAATAATTATGGAGATTTTTCACCATGGTCTCAAACGTGGTATAACCCTAATCCAAACGGGTATGATCAAGGATGGTGGGATAACTCCAGTTATAATTATACAACAGGGCCACTAGATTTTCAACAGTTAGAGTCTCAAGAACCGTCATCCATGTCAGGTATGTCTCTTGAAGAAATAGTTGAATTAATAGCTACTAACACATATCAAATTCAACAGGAGGTACATCAACTTCAACAGGAGACACAAAGGATGAGTAAAGAGATGAAAGAAGCAAGGCTTGAATGGGCATTTAAAACGAGCAAATTGATTTCTCCAGTTTATGAAGAATTGCCCTCACCGACTATTATCGACCATGAGTAAGATGAGAGTGCAATTATTCTGACAAATGACATGGTACTGCAAGAGTCTCAAGAAGAAGAATCTAAAGATGTAGTTGAAAAGAAAGTTGAAGAGCAAGAATTGAGACCCCAACATCAAATGGTTCAAGTGAATGAATCCAGTGAACAATCTCCAGATGCGGTGACATCTCCTCCATTCCTTGATCAATATTTTTCTGACTCTTATTCTGTAATTCCTGTTAGTGAGATTGATTTTATTATACCAGACGATTTTGAATTTCATGCCAGGAATAAATTAAGAGTCATGATGGCAAAATATCTCGAACCAATAAGTGCTCTTGATGGAGGAGTGAGTGAAGATTTAAGATCATCACTTGTTTGTTTGGTGCCATTTACTAGTCCATGGAAGCCCGTAGCTCGTGTGCCCAAGAATTACTCTATTTACGAGAGCTATCAGGATTACATAGAAGATGAAGCACTGAAACGAGCCACAAGATTTTATCCTCCATGAATACACATGAAAATGTCTAGCCAAAGACATTAAAGAAAGGCGCTACTTGGGAGGCAACCCAAGACTATTTGTTTCAGTTTTCATGCATTTTTGAAGTTTTAGTTAGGTGTTGGTAGCAATTAATAGTTTGATGTTTGGTGACAGGGAATTGGCATTTAGGCGTGTCCACGCCAGGTGGTCACGTCTGGGGAAAAGGGTTGGAAGGCGAGAATCTGCGGACTCTAAGGCAGTTAGACGTGCCCACGCCAGGTGGTCACGCCTGAGGGAAAGAAATTTTCGTTCAGGATCTGCGGACTCTATAGCAGTTAGACGTGCCCACACTAGGTGGTCACGCTAACGGTGCGAGAATTTTCGCCGGATGGTCAAAAGACGAGGGAGCGGTTAGGCGTGCCCACGCCTAAGACTGGGTTTCTTTGTAAACAAAAAAAAAAAGTTAAAAATTTCACATTGAGAAAATTCAAAAACTCAAAAAAAAAAAAAAAACATTCTTTTCTTTTTTCTTCAAAAATTCAAATTTTGAAATTTCAAATTCGGGAAGAAAATTTGGAAAAAAACATTGAAAAAAAAAATCCAAAAACTATTTTTTTTCCTTCTTTTCTTTTTCTTTCTTTCTTTCTTTTTTTTTTTTTTCCTTTCTTTCTTTTCTTTCTTCCTTCTTCCCCGCTACTTTCCCTTTTTCCCTTTTCTTTTCTTCTTCCCCTGCCCACGGCCGTCCACCCACAGCTCGCCGAGCTCCGCCGCGCCTCGCCGTCCGCCACCTTCACACCACCACCGCATCACTCCGCCTCCACGCTCCAAGCTCCATCAGCCGCCACTCATTTCTCTCCCACAGCCCGTGACCGCCGCTAACCCGCTATCTCCACCAGCGGCTGCAACCTTGCACGCCACCAATTCCACCCTTTCTCCGCTGTCTTGCGCGCACCACCAGGCGCGACAGCCGCGGGCCTCACCTTTCCCCCTACTGTCTACCATCCTCAGCCGCACGCCACAGCCAGCCCATCGCCACGCGCAGCCCAGCGAGCACGCCATCCGCCGCAGCTTCACAAGCCACCTCCAAGCTCGCCGGGCCTCGGCCGCGTCACCATCCTCAGCCGCCTACCTCCAGCTCGCTTCCACCCCAGCACCAGCTCCAACCCTCTCGCGGCCGTCCACCCCAGCACGTTACCACCTGTCAATTTTTGACAGGTGGAGGTATTGCAATTCCTGCCTCAATTTGTCTTATTCTGAACCCTAAATTGCGAAATTTTGTACCCTTGCTTGGGCTTCTTGTTGGTAAACAGCAGGCAGTGATTTTAGACATTTTCTGGGGTTAATTTTGGGTAGAGCTGAGTTAAACTGCTGCGATATTTGGGGGTACTTTGGGAGTAAGTTGCCCATTGCTTCTGGCTTTAATTTCCGCTCATTTTTGGCGTTGCTAGGTGTTCGAATCCATGTTGTTCACTAGGTTGGTTATTTGCTTTAATTTCTCCCTATACACTCACCAGTGGTACTGGTGATGGTAGTTGTTTAACATCTGCTAATCGTGTGTTCTGGATTGCCTAATAAAGCGAGTTGTGACTACTGGGCATTTATGATTGAGTCGTTCCTGACCACCCTGTGATTGAGTGTTTGGATAAAGCAGGGGGAGAGTTAGGCAATTTCTAGGGTAAAATTTTGGACGGAATTGGGTTTAATTGTTGCCATGCGTGGGGATATTTTTCTGATATTTATTGAGTTGTTGCTGTTTGATTTAAATCCTCCCTGTGTGTACACCAGTGGTACTGGTTGCATTGTTGCTTACAGTTTCTTGATCCTTAGTGCTTAAATTGTTTTTCGAATCCTGAACTGTGGTTGCTGGAATTACCAATTTCTGTGGTCAATTGCTAATTTTAGCAGGTTGAATTGGGTAATTAACTGTCCAATTGGAGACAGTTGTTACGGTTTTGGGTCCATTTGTGTCTAAATTGTATAATTTGTGTCGAGTTGTGGGTAATTTGCTGCGGCTGTTGGTTAAATTAAGTGGTGTCTGTTACGCTTAAATTTGCTTATTGAAGTGGTTACCTCTAATTGTCTTGCTCAGGAGCATTTTATCCTTTTGGTTTCCTTTACTAAGCTCTTTGGAACACTTGTTGCATTTTGGACTGTCTTGATTCTGAATTTGACTACGTTTGGACCATAAGTGCTTATTGATTGCAATTGCTATAAGTGTTGGGGTATTTGTATGTCCTCTGGGTGGTTGAATTGTGCTTTTTATTCGTTGGGTTGGCTTTAAAATTGTTATTGCTTTGAATTTTCGGCTTCCATTATTTGTTGGCAATTGTAGTCTCTTGTTGCTTAGAGTGATATCTAGAGTCCATGGTGAAGCCACGAATGGCACCAGCTTCAGATGCGAGTTGGTCCACAATTTCCACCTGAACCGCCCCTATTTTGATGACTTCAGGGAAGTGCCGTCGCCCCTCTCCTTCCTTCTGCTTTTACATTATCACATTGAGGGCAATGTGTGATTTAGGTGTGGGGGGGTCAGTTTTGGGTGCTAGTATTTTTATTTTTAGTTTCTAAAGGTTTTTCCTTTATTTTTAGTTTGATATTTATCTCCTTTTTCGTTTATTTTCTTTTCTTTTTTTTTCCTAGTGGTCAGTCTTCATATGAATACCAAGTTTGATGCTGGATTGTTGTCTCTAATTCTGCTATTGCCAAGTTTATTAATAAAAGGTATCGAGTTGATGTGGTTGAGTTCAGGAACATCTCTTTGGTGAATATCAATAATTGCTTGACTTTTCTAATTTTTAGTTAACTTTTCTAGGCATAGGGAATGATTGTTGACATTTTTCTTGTGAATTGGTCCAATTATTAATTTTAGTTCTCCATATTTGAAAATTTGAGGCTGGCTGCTGTTATTTTAGTGTTATTTTTAGTTATTGTGCTATATGGTTATAAATAAGAGTTGACTGTACTCCGCTAGTGATTACTACTGAGTAACCGGGAATTTTCACCTAAAGTGTCGATTTTCGCGTCAAAAAGTAGTAGTTGCTATGAGTGCGTGGTCCTGTAGCGATTGGAGCTGAGTAACCGGGCTCCTCCATCTGGCAAATGTTGGAGTTCGCGTCAAAAGACTCTAAGGGCTATAGACTAAGTCTTTTGTTACTTAAAAAAAAGAAAAAAAAAAGAAAAAAAAAGAGAAAAAGAAACAAAAACAAAACAAAAAGAGAAAAAAATAAAATAAAGATTGTGTTAGTATGTGAACAGGTCAGCTTGCCGGTTTGTGATCTTAATGTCGAGATTTTGATTAATGATTGGACCATTTACTGATAGATGTGAGCAACCATTCCTTTTCCTTAGATTAGTTTGCTTTAAATTGGAGGAGTTGGTGATTGGGAAGCTAACCGGGTGGTTTTTCTTTGATTTTAACCTGTGATGCTTGATATATGTTTTTCTTGGTACCTTGGCAATACGGTAATTGGAGCAATAGCCATTATTAAATTTCGGTGTTCAATTGTTGTTCTCATGCTTGAGGGCAAGCATGGTTCAGGTGTGGGGGGAATTGATAGGGTATAATTTGTTAGTAATTTTATTATTAATTTCCTCTTTTATCCCTGCCAAATATTGTGTTAATTGTCGATATCTACTTAGATTTGGTATCTGGATTTAATTTCAAGAAATGAAGCAAAAAATTACCAAAAAGGAGGGACTTGCTCCATAAGTGGGAGACTTAAGAAGAAAGTCCCATGGACTTGGCCCACAAGAGGAGACGGATTGCCTTGGTCTTTGCTCCTGGCTGACTAGTAGCCGCGGACCAAGAGTCCTAAAACATCAACGGAGCTTTCTTCTTGTATTTCTTTTAGCTTCCCAATTTCGGTGGGGACCACGAGAGGAGAAAAGGCTTTTTCTTCATTTGGCCTTTAAGAGAAGTAACGTACAGAGATGGGAAACAAGAAGCAATTCGGCAGGACCCACCTTGTGGATTTGGTTTTCTCTCAATTCGGCAGAGTTTCCTTCTTGGACTTTGACTCTCAATTCGGCGGGATCCACGCACTAGGAGAGGCATTAGTCCTCTTTGGCTTTAAAAACAAGTACACGTATGGAGATCAAGGGATGAATACTTTTTATCTTTAGTTCTTATCGAAGCTTTAGGATAGTTTTAGTTTTTTCGTTTCTTTCTTGGCTCTTTTGATGGCTTGGACCTCAGTGGAATTACTTGAAGATTTTCTCATGAGGCGTGGCTAAGTTTGTCTAGTCAAGAACAACGGAGGATTTGGTTCTACTAAATTTGTGAGATCGAATTAGTTTTTATTTATTTCCATTATTCACTGGTATTTGTCTATCTTCTGCTTTATGTTCATATGGTTGTTTTATTATTCGATTATCCAGAGCCCGGATTCTAGATTAATTCAATAACCTGAAGCCAATTAGGATAGTTAAATCCGTAATTGTTTAATTATTCTAAACTGGTGGCAACTGGCATGATTGAATTTGTGTCAGGGAGATAGACAGGCTAACTTAAAGAGACCCTCGTAGCGTGTTGATTGGTTAGAATTAGGCTCTTCTAATTATTCATGCAATTAGGGAATTAAACTTCTATGGTCGTACCTAGGGTTGTTTCCTGATTAGAGAAATAGTCAACGGTCGTACCTTGGCTATCGACAAATTGAGGAAAAGTTGGTTGTTTATCGCGTGTATGACAACTATAACTAATTTATCAGAAAGTAACTGGAATAATCCTTGCATCTGTGATCGAATTAAGTAAACCATCTCCGAAGTTGTCTCTTGGTTAGAGTTCGTCAATTATTATTTTTATTGTGATAATTAGTTATTTGAGTTGTAGTTATTTTATTTTATTTTAATTTATTCCAAGTAATTTAGTTACTCTCATTTTCAAAAACCCCCCATACTTCGGACTCTAAAAGAAATAAATTATCCCTAGTCCCTGTGGATTCGACCCTACTTATCACTATCTATAGAAATTATATTTTATTTAAGCAGGTATTTATTATTGCACAGGTTCGGCACCTGTCACATTATCCGACATAGTTGAATAAATGTGGGCACATCCATGCGCATGTTGTTAAGCATCCTAATGCACTTTCCTCCCAGTAGGTCCTCAACCCAACCCTGACCAGTCATAGCACTCGTGTGGACTAGCTGCCTTGTCCTTGGAACTCGATGGGTTTGAAAGTGCCACTGTAGAATCAACACAGCAGTTGCGGCTCTCCTTGCATCCTCTGGGTCATCTAAATTCACTCCAAAATTGGGCGGAGCGCTAGCCATTTATCCTGTGTATGGACAAAACACCTGCATGGGGAAATAAAGTACAGGATAAGGCCTTTCGTGCCTCAAAAGCTAGGAATATGTGAACTAGTGAAGCAACGCTTATATTAAAGTAGAAATCCTATTTATTATTAATTCTCTCAAAAAATGCATATCCGAAATGCCGAAAGGTCAGGGTAAGAGTTCTTTCCACCATTAAGGTGTAGTACACTCCCCTGCCTAGTGATTAACAAGTGCAAGCAAGTATTCATGAAAGCATTTCAAGCAAGTCACCACTCGAACGGCTAGTGTGATAAAGTACACACTGCTCACTTCGATGGATCAGAAACCATTTTTCCAAATATCACATATCAAGTCAAGAAAGCGCTTTAATCAAGTAAGCATAGAACAAGCAGGGACACTCACCAAGAGTGAAGTCACCAGTCAAGCTGGGAATCAAAATCTGCGTCCTCGCTAGATCCTAGAAAACCAAGTTTTAAGAACTATAAGTTTTCTATCCAAGTTCTAGGTTTATAAATATAAAAGATTCTCTAGTATATAAATAGTTTATTTTCTCGAAATAATTCGACAATCCACTTAAGACTAAAACTAGTAAAAGTAGCAAAATATTCCGTATAGTTTCCTTAAAAATACTTTTCTTTCTAGAGGTGCAACTAAATCTAATTTACTTGAAGTAGTTTTCTTGCCGAGCAAGTTTTCAACGCTTTTTAGTTAGAATTATTAAAATCTCGTATTTTGTCAATTTTCCTCTAGACATCTAGCCAGGGACAAATTTTAAGGAAAGAAAAGGAAGTAAAACAAGACTTAGGGTCTTAGAAACTAGTGAAATCATTTTCCAAAAATAATAAGGCTAGTTTAAGCTAAAGGAAGAAATATCGAGTCGGCAAAGTTTAGAAGATCCCTACACAAAATTTCTAATGTTAACGTACAATACTAAGTTTTATCGTTCAATATTAGAGCGAAGATATATTTAAATAACTTGCTTAAAACTTTTTCAAATTCACAGGACCAAAACGGATTCCTTACGATTCCGATTCACAAGCACGTAATATTTCAGATTTGTCAATATAGCACTCTCACATTTCAAATAGAAATCTCACTAGGGCTTCGTCAATCATTAGCCCTAGGTTTCAACAGATTCATTTCTGATCAAAAATTAAACAAAAGACCAAGGCTTCGTCAATCATTAGCTCTTGGTATCCAATATTCATTTCTTATAGCAATATAGTCAATAATTCAACTGTTTAGAATCACTAACAGGTACATGAACACAGGGACAAAATTTGCAACACTATCTTATCCAAGATTTCAACCAACATCTCATTGTTTGTAACCAAATGCAGATTAAACATTTTCCAGCAATTTTTATTCCAAAATATCCATTCCAATGCCAAGAATTTCCATCTCAACATTTTGGCCATAACAATTAAATTGTCACCCCAACTTTCACATGCATGACCCTCTTAAAAAGTTCTAGAGTGAAATCAACAAGTGTGGAATATTTTACAGCTTGTCAAACTTTAAATGCAACAATTTGGAATCCCAAGTTTCCTAAAAAAAACTGGAAAAATCCTTTCTCCCTTCCTCGGATAAATTGAAACATTTCCAGCAGCTATGTGTCAACAATTTTGGCCAAATTTGCCAACAGTTCAAATGGTTTACTACTGAATGTCATACAAGACTTAAAACAACATTTTCCAGGCATTTCCATCCATTCTACTCCAAGAAAATTTCCAGAAACCAACTGCAAAATTTCCAACTCCTCCTCTCGGTTTCCAAAATTTTCCAACAACTCATTAATCTTATGTCCAATTTTCCTTCGGCTAAAACAGAGTATTAGGTACTCAAATTCGACATGTAAATTCTTAGCTAGCTAATTAACATTTCCAGTTCAAGATTAAATTCGAACAACAGCCATAATCATCAAATTTTTCAGAAATTTCTCCAGCTAGCCTCGGATGATCTTGCATGCAAGCTGATTTCATTTCATTTTTATTTTTCTTGCCTAACCGATCTAACTATCCTCATGCAAGACGTAATCACTTAGTTTTTAGTTGGTTAATCACAATTACAAGCTCAGATCATCACAATAAAGCAAATTAAAAGTTGCATTTCCTAATCAACTCACGGCAATTTCCATTTCCATCAAACCAGATTTTTCTGGTGCTTTTGATTTCATTATCCGAACGCACAACTCAACATGCAAGCTCTGATATAGCTTCATCTACCAGTAATTAGCTATTCTAAGTCTCGAATTTACCTCAGCTAGAAGCTCAGCTCACACAACACACAAGCTGTCAATTCTTTCCTCTCTCGGCTCGCACAAGAACTGAAGGTGTTGGTCCTGGTTTTGGTCGCGGTGGTGGCAGCTGTGGTGGTGTTGCGGTTGGAAGATGATTGCAGCTGGTTAAAGGTGCAGTAAGGGATGGAACTCGCGCAGTGACTCTTTCTTTCCTCCCTCACGCTCACGGACAGAACCAGGGATGTTGCAGCTCACGGGTTCTCTCTTTTCTTTTTCTACTCTCGGATGTAGAATGCAGCTCTCTTTCTCCCGGTCGACATTAACAAGGTGGAGAGGAATGTTGTAGTGGTCTGAGGTTTGAAGTGAGATGGTGGAGAGAAAGTGGTGCACGGTTAGAGGAGGTTGAGTGTTGGAGTGGAGAAGAAAATGAAGTGAGGCAGAAATGGAAATGTTGATTCTTTTATGGTTGGCCGAGAGAGTGTTTGGGTTTGCATGGAAGTTTTTGAGATAGTAGAGGGGTATTCAAGTCCTTGCACATCTCCTCCAAATTTTCCACTTAAGTCCTAAATTTTAACCAAATCCCAAAGTTTACCCCAAATGTGATTTGAATGTCTAACCATATACTAATCTTGTGAAAGTTCAATTATCCGAATTTTTTTTTCTTAAGAATTCTAAGAATACTCGTATCGATATTGCCTAAATTTATCGACTTCATCTTAATACTAAGGTTCCTATTAACACCTTGACATTTTTAACGATTAAAGCTAACTATCGACATTCAACGAATTTATTTTAAGGCAATAAAATTATCTAACTCAAAGAATGTTGATTTAGCATAACAAAACCAAATAATTTAATATTTAACACATTTATATTATTTATTGCATAAAATTATCTTTACGCACTTATTAGAAACAAGTAGTTATAATGCTAAAACGTATTAAAGAATAAAAACAAAATGCAAATGAAGAATGCATTGATATTTATATACATATTTTCAAGGTTCTCACAAAAAGAACATGAGAACATATTAGATACAGATTATGATAGATAATGTTAATTCATGAATGCATGACAGTTCTTTATAGCAAACAGAAAGTTATAGCTGCATCAAGTTCAAATTAAAGATTTGGGGAATACCAGAAATTGCTACAAGAAACACGAAGAATTACATTATTGAACTGATCCAATGTTTAGAGAAAGTACTAAGGGAGTATATATAAGCTAATGTGTGGAATCTCACCATAGATTAATTCCACTCGCCATGGATTAACTCTCCAAAATCAAGAAGCAACATGAGTTTTGGTCCAGCTGTAGAATGTGATGAGAGGAAATGGACTCTCCTTCTGATCTGAGTGCTAAGAAAACATGGATCACCAACATCTTTCAGTGACGATCTTGAGACCCTCATTTCCCATTTCCATCTGAATTTGCTTGACATAACTTAATGCAGATTCAGGACAGGATTTCGCCTCAATCATTTCAAGTGTCGGAATTTCCCCTAAACAAGAAAGGACCTCTTCTAGATGTGGACAAATATGCAGAACCAGTTTCTCAAGACAGGAAAAATTATCAGAAGAGGCAGTCCAAATGCGAATGTCTAACAATAACAATTTCAAGAATCTGAGTCTACAGAACTCCCCTTCTTTCATTTCCCATTTTTCCCCCACAAACGAACTGCTTTCTAATTTAAGCGCTTCAAGGTTTGGCAGCTTTCCAATAACAGAAATCTCACTCCATGGCTGATGATTAGATGAAAGAGTCAACTTTTTCAAATTCAGAGGGAATTCAAACTCATATCCTACAAATCCACGCACGTTAAGTGACTCTAGTTGACTCAAATAGTCCAGCACAAGAATCCCATTGTGATTTCCAGTAGATTCTCTTGATCCGAGTGGTGTGCATCTTATCTTGCGGATGCTTGGTAACTTTGTTAGAATCTTTTGCAAGCACTGAAAAGAGGGATCAATTGCAAGAGCTAAAGTGGCTAAATTCTTTAAATCCAGGCGATCTTCAAGTTTACTGTCAATGGGAAAACTAAAACCTTTCTCGGACCGTGTTATATATAGATGCCTCAATGTCTTGATGTTCCAGATGGTATTTGGCAACAGAACATCAGCAATGCATCCTCTTACCAGAAAAGTTTCTAACCTTGACAGGTTGCTTATGGCTGATGGAATGTAATTTGTGTGTCCATGAATTGCTAAGTATCTCAAGTGAACAAGCCATGTTACTTCCTTTGGAAAACAGGTAGCAACAAAAAATGGTTCCCCCAAATCTAACACTCTAAGAAGTTTAAACATCCAAAACCCTGTAAAAAAATCCAGCACGTCAAACGCCCAAGCACCATTAGCAAAGAAGAGCAAAGAACGCAAGTAGGGAAAATTAAGCCTTGATTGCTCAAGCTCCACAGACTTTTGATCAGACCCAGTTGGCGAGTAAATACACAGTCGATAGGGGTTGCACGGTCCTGTATAAGTGAAAATGTCACCATGCTGTAAAGTATGTAGAAAACTTTCTTCTTTGACTTTTGCCACACAAAACTCATGTACCAAATCATGAACTCGGCAAGCCTTGGCACCACCTCTAGCTTTTTGTTTGGTAGCCATAACTAAACTTCTAGCGATGAGATCCACCGAGTATTTGTGTGCCACATCCTTTAAGCTTTTCCCTTCAGTTCTTTGCCCAAATCCTTCAGAGATCCAAAGCCATAACAAACTTCGGACAGAAATGTCTTTATCTTTTGGAAATGCACTAAAGTAAAGAAGGCAAGGCTTCATGTGGTCTGTCAAGTCCCTTCTCAAGTGTCTTCATACACTGCTCAGCTTCAAGAACAATGCTGGAACTTAGACTTTTAGCAACTTCTTCCCACATTGCACAATCTTGAGTAGTAGTAGCAAGAATTCCAGCAACAAGGACAACTGAGAGAGGTAGGCCCTTACAGTTGTTTGCTATTTGAATTCCAACTTCACATAATGATGGAGGACAACCTACGTTGCCAAATAGCTTAATTTGCAGCAATTCCCAACTCTCTTTATCAGTAAGTGAGCGAAGATGGTGAGGCTTGCTATCAGGTTTAATTTGCATAGACATATTCTGAAATCTGCTGGTGAACAGAATCCTGCTTTGATTGGCATCATCTGGTAGTGAAGTTTTCAACAAATTCCATACCCCAATGTCCCACATATCATCCAAAATGATGAGATACCTATTTCTCTTCAAACACTTGTACAACTTTTCTGCCAAATCATCTTCTGTCATTTTAAGGTATTCATCAGAACTTCCAGAAGCAATGCAAGACAGAATCTGAGCTATCAAATTGTGCTTGATATATGCTTGAGAAACAGTACACCAAACACGAATAGGAAAGTGTATAATAACTGAAGGATCACAGTAAACCGTATTGGCTAATGTTGTCTTACCAAGTCCAGCCATACCCACAACAGGAACAATATCCAACAGCATTGATCCTCTGGTTAGTCTATTAATTATAGTTTCCATCTCGTCTTTGAGACCCACAAAATCTTCACTGGATATTGGAGCAGTAACATGTGATGGCATTTGAATCAAATTCTGGGTAACTCTGGGGGTCTCACCATCATGCCTAATGTTATCATAGATCTCAAGGGCCTCAATCCTAATAAGATTGATTTCTCTGGCAACAGATCCCAGACAATGTTCATGTTCATCACCAAGCACTGTAGATTCAATTATGAATTCAACCTTGTATGCAACTTCCATAACATGACTCCAAAAACCTTGGAGTTTTTCATTCTGGTTGCGCTGGTCCACAATTTTCTCTAGGAAAGATCTTATGACTACAAGATCTTCTTGGACTGTCTTGATTTCAGCCATTGGGAAAGTACTTGAACCAGCCTTTACTTCCTTGAGATTTTCTAGAAGAAAATCAATAAAGCCCAGCTCATTAGTCCTGGGGAAACTTAGTTGTAATGATGATGGTGGATAAATTTGTGCAACTTCTTCCATAACAAACTGGAGCTCTTCCAACAAATGGAATAGAACAAAGTCTGTTTCCTTGGCGAAGCCATCTTTCATTTCATCCATAGAAATGGAGCAAATTAGAATTCCTACATCAATGATCATTACTCCAATTCGATCCTTCATTTTGTCAGATAGTTCGTAGAATTTTTCGTGCTTTAAACTGAGAAGAATAGTCAGGAACCTTACTCCCTCGTAGAGTTTCAGCATAGGTGCTGTAAAAGTGACAAAACATTCTAGTAGCAGCCTAAGACCAGTTTGAAGAGAATCGAGGAAACCTTCCACTATATGTTTGTTTTTGCCCAGAGTCAAAGTGATTGATGATCTGGACACCACTTTTGAAGCTTTCAGGACTCGGATGGAAGTTACACTGAATTAGGGATCAACAAGCCTAACCTTCTGTTGCACTTGAGAAATTTCAAATTCGACATCATTGCACAAACCAAAATCAACAGACAAACGAAAATCACGCAGACATTCAGCATGGACGGCAAGAAATGTACAATGAGCCAAGAGATCTATCAATTGCATCTGCTTCACACCTTGCATTGTGGCAAAGCGAAGGAGATTTTGAGTGAATTTGAGCTTTCGTTGAAGGTCCTTGATTAGATGCCTCCAATCATGGCGGAAGGACAAGTGGTTGATCCACATGTTGTCCACTATGGAGTGAATAGTGTTGTGTTCATCTATATCGCCATGCATTATGGCAGAGTGAAGGAGATTTTCACTGAGTTTTGGCTTTCTTTCAATGTCTTTGATTAGATGCCTCCAATCTTCACAAGAAGAGAGGTGAAACCCCAGGTTGTCCACGATGCAATCAATAGTTTCGTCTTGATCAGGCAGTGGCAATGATAGGGTATAATTTGTTAGTAATTTTATTATGAATTTCCTCTTTTATCCCTGATAAATATTGTGTTAATTGCTGATATCTACTCATATTTGGTATCTGGATTTAATTTCAGGAATGAAACAGAAAACTACCAAAAAGGAGGGATTTTATGAAGAATATGGAGACTTCTAAGGGCTTCAATCCTTGGGCCCTTGGATTGGTGGGGACCACAAAGCTATAAGTCATTTGGGCTCTTCAAAGAAAGCTAGTAAAAGAGACTTGGAACAAGAAGTACTTGGGAGGCTTTGTCCACATGTGTGGGGACCACCTAGATAGCTTTAGTCTATCTTTCTTTTGTTTCTTAAATAGGGATAACGTAGGGAAAGAAGACATCTCTAGTTTTCTAGTCTTTTAGTTTAGTTTTAGTTTTTCTTTCTCCTGACTGGCCTCTGACACACGCCAGGTGTTCGACGATATTCCTTAACGGGAAAAACACCTTTTATTCCTTGCTTCTTAATAGAAAACGCAATGCCTTTGCAATCTATTAATCTGTGTGGTGATTTAATTATGCGGAGTGGCTAAATCTTCCATCTAGTCAAGGGTCAACTCGACGGCGCAGTCCCGAAAATCTGTGAGATCTAATTAGTTTTCCCGTGTTCCTTTATCTATTAATATTTGCATGTTGTCTGATTTAATTTTCATGGGATTATTTTATTAATTGGATGTCAAGGGCCCGATGTTCAATGTGATATATTAATCTCGTGCCAATTTAGTCAATTAAATCCGTAATTGTTTGATTGATTAATATTAGTGGCAACTGGTATGTTTACACATTAGGGGAGCGTGCAATCTAATTTAAATAACCCTCGTAGCGTGTTATTGATTAGGGCTAGGTTTTTCTGGTTATTAATGCAATTGGAAAATTAATTTCTACGGTCGTACCTAGGAGTACTTTTCTAGTTAGGGGTGACTAATGGTCGTACCTTGGTCACCTATAAATTAAGGAAAAATTGGTCATTAGAGTTCCTCGATGGCTATAACTAGTCTATTAATAAATTAAGTGAACCTCTCTTGCATCAATGATCGGATACATGGACTGTGCCTGAATAGTTGCATCCTTGGCTAGAATTTATTTATTCCTGATTAAATTCCTGTTATATTTGTGCTAGTTATTTATTCATTTTTTAGTTAAATTGTCAAATTGTTTTTAGTTCCATTCCAGTGAAAACACCCCCTTGTCATTGTGAACTTGAAAAGAAACAATTACTCCCAGTCCCTGTGGATTCGACCCTGCTCACCGCTATCTACTGAAATTACTTTTAGTTTGAGCAGGTTTTATTATTGCACAGGCTGACAACCTGTCAGGCAATTCTAGCAAGTACTGGTCTAACAATCGTAGCCGCAGTTTGTTGATATCCAAATCAACAAACATTTTGTTTTTCCGCAATTTACTGAGCTTTGCAACTAGTTGATGGAATCCCATGACTTACCCCTCTGATAATTTTTCTAGGAAATCAATGAAATCTAATGCAAGACAAAGCAGATTTTTGAAGGACTGAATATCCTGAATCTGCCAGATATCTAAAAATACTACAGAAGAAGATAATACTAGCAAGTCTCCACTTCTTGCTAGTAGTAGACTTTCTTTGGATTGTTGGTTCAGAATACTGTATCTCAAAAAAGAATCTCTAGAATATTAAATCTTGAATCACTTAGTTACGTCCACGGTTTATTTCCTCGTTGGCCAAGTAAGTTGTTTGTCCGCTGCCGTGCCATTTTTTTTCTCCTTTCTCTACTCTATTCTACCTTCCCTATATCTGCTGCAGACTTCTTTTCTATTGGCCAGGTTGTCATGAATTCTGACTTTTGAGTTTCATTGATACAATATGCCACTGTTCTCCAAATTTATTGCTCAGTTTTATTTGAGAGCTTTTGATGATCGCTACAGAATTCATCTTTATTGAGATATTTTCCAATAATCTATTGAATTAGTTAGCATTTGTTGAAAGAAAATCAATGTGGATAGCAGCAATGATGTTGGAATGCAATTTGCAATGTTAAATGTCAGCAGCGGTTATTTTTTTTTTTTTTTCGAAACGATAAGTGATTTTATAGATGAACAAAACCTTTACAATTTCAAGTAAAGACTTGAGGGAACTGCACAGTCTGTGCTAACTATCACTGAGGAGTCCAGAATTCCTGGTCAACAAAAAAATCTAGCGCATGAGCGCTAATCCTATGAGTAATATGGTTAATATCCCTGTTAACTAGGCAAAAGGAACACATACGAAACAGGTGCTTAAGGTTATGTATATCCTCCAGCAGTGTGACCACTCGCATATCTGAAGATTTTGGCTGCTGGATAAGATGGAGTGTCTGCTTGTTCTGGACCTGAACTTCTAACCGCTCCAAATTCTGTACAGCAGCTTTACAAATCAGTAGCTTAATTGCAGTAAGTTCATCAATTAGCTTATGGCCAGAACATCTTTCCCGTAGAGCCCATCCTCTCATCAGTTGTTGATTATCCAAAGAGACAGTTGCTCCAATCCCCATTTGGGGGCTGTCTTTGCTGTTTTCGATAGCAAATCTTAATCTCAGAATGCCTGCTGTTTCTTCTTGTTGCTGGGGGGGTTGCGGCTGGTCTCCTGTTTCTTCTGTACTCCTCTTTAAAGCAGTGACCGTAGCTTCACCATATTCCAACCATTCCTCATGAGCTTTCTGCACTATTTGTATTGGGAGATGCTGCTTACCTTCAAATTCCCTCGCATTTCTGCTCTTCCAAATCTGCCAAAGAATGTTAGCCGTGAGAGAAATATGTTCATATCCCTCACTTCTCGACCTCGCCTCCATCACCGCTGTCCACCACGAACCAAAACAGCCTTGCAGATTTGTAATTCCCTCCCATTGGATAGGTGCCATTCTCCACACCAGTTTAACATGATTACAGTTGAGTAACGCGTGTTCAACTGTTTCGCATTCTTCTCCACACACTCTACAAATAGGATCACCTTGTTGTGTTCTACTGTGAATGAGGTGTCTTACAGGTAATGCTTGGTTGAGACATTTCCATAAGAAAAGCTTCACTTTATGCTTAATATTCAGTTTCCACAGGTACTTCCAATTTTTCTGACTTTGGATACTCCAGCTAGTACTAGCTGGCCCCCTGAACTCCTGCTCGAAAGCCTTCAACTCTTCAGTTAGTACCCTGTAGGCTGATCGCACTGAATAATGCCCATTTGAATTATGAATCCAAAAGTTGCTGTCCTCTCTGTCTACTAAGCTTATAGGGATGCTTAGTATTCCTTCTGCCTCCGTGGAGGTGAAATTCCTAAAGAGAAGGTTCTTGTTCCATCTTTTCTGGACGATCAAGTCTGCCACCTTAACCAAATTAACTCCTTGTGGCTGCTGTGTTGTCACTCTTCCATTTGGTGTCATAGGAATCCAGTTGTCCTCCCAAATGTTAGTACTCAGGCCATTACCAATCCTTTTTCGAGTTCCTTCTTCAACCAGCAGCCTAGCTCGCATCAGTCCTTTCCAAATCCATGAAGCATTCCCTGCAACTTTACACTTGAAAATAGATTGCTTTGGGTGATACCTGGACTTTAGAACTCTACTGACCAGCAAATTTGGTTGAGTGAGCAACCTCCAAATCTGCTTTCCCAATAAGGCTAGATTGAAAGCCTCCAAATCCTTGAAGCCTAAGCCACCTGCCTTCTTGTCCCGCGACATCTTGTTCCAAGCTTTCCAGTGAATCTTGTTCTTCCCATTCTCCTCACCCCACCAATAGTTGGCCATTGTGGAATTAATCTCCTTGCACAACTTTTTAGGTAACTTGAAGCAAGACATTGTGTATGTTGGCAGAGCCAATGCCACAGACTTGAGCATAATCTCCTTACCTGCTGCACTCAAAAGTTTATTTTTCCACTTTTTTAGTCTTTGTTGAATACTGGATTTAATGTATCCGAACAGCTGCTGTTTAGATCTTGTTACCACCATTGGAAGACCCAAGTATTTACCTTGGCTTACAACATGGAGATTTCCTAGAGCTTGGCTGACTTCCTCCTTCGTTTCCTGCTGCATATTGTTGCTGAAGATGACTGAGGATTTTTCCAGGTTAATCAACTGGCCCGTACCTCTTTCATAAACGTTCAGTAACCTTTTGAGCTCAGCTGCATTCTGGGAATCTGCTTTACAAAATATCAAAGAGTCATCTGCAAAAAATAAATGGGTTAGTCTTGGTCCCCTCCTGCTGATTCGCATGCCTTCAATTCTTTTCTCAGTCGCAGCCTTTTGGAGGAGATTGGAAAAACCTTCCGAGCATAGGAGGAATAAGTAGGGTGACAATGGATCACCCTGCCTAATGCCTCTTTGTGGCACCACATACTCCTTGACTTCGCCATTAACCAGGAACGAGTAAGAAGCAGTAGAAATACACTCCATGATCCAGCTTCTCCATTTGTCATTGAACCCCATTTTCCGCATTACAGCATCCAGGAACCCCCATTCCACCCTGTCATAAGCTTTAGACATATCTAATTTCACAGCCATAAATCCTTCTTTCCCTTGCCGTTTGTTTTTGAGAAAGTGTAAAAACTCATGTGAAATCATAATATTGTCTAAGATTTGCCTACCAGGAACAAAAGCTGATTGAGTTTTACTGATACAGGCATGAAGAACCTGCTTCAACCTATTAGCTAGAATCTTTGCTATGATTTTATAAACTGTCGTGCACAAGCTAATAGGTCTATAGTGCTTAAGGGATGTGGGAATCAAAATTTTAGGAATGAGAGAAATGGCTGTATGATTTACAGACTTGAGCAGATGACTAGTGTGGAAGAAAGTTTGGACAGCTCCTACCAAATCCTTTTTAAGTATGTTCCAAAACTTTTGGAAAAAAATGGGAGGCATTCCATCTACACCCGGAGCTTTATCAGGATTCATAGAAAAGAGGGCTGATCTAATCTCCCCTTCGTCCACAGGTTTTGTTAGGTTATCATTCATACTACCTGAGATTGTGTGTGGAATACCATTTAACACTTCCTCCATTTCATTTGCATCTGAAGTCTTGAAGAGTTCTCTGTAATAGCTAGCAATCTCTACACTGAGCTCATCTTCATTCTTAGTCCATGTGCCATCCTCTCTTTGGATGTTGATCACTTTGTTCCTCCTCCTTCTCCCCTCCACACTGGCATGGAAAAATTTGGTATTTTTGTCTCCTGCCTTGAGCCATTGCACCCTTGCTTTTTGACCCCAGTAGATCTCTTCATCTCTATAAGCCTCTTTCAGTTCATTCTTAAGCCTCTTCTTCCTCTCTCGCTTCACCTCAGCATCACACAGATTTAGTTGCTGCATTTGGTCCTTGATTTGCTCTATTTTTTGTTTTGAATTGCCTTGGATTTTACTGTTCCACTTCAGTAGATTTACTCGACACCTTTTCACTTTCTGCATAACCTTGTACATCCTTGAGCCATAGTCCCTTTGGTCCCACGCCTGTTTAACAACATCCAAGACTTCATCCCGTTGGAGCCACCTTTTGTCAAAATAGAACCTCTTCTTTCTCCTGAATTTTGTTGGATGTGTGTCTATAAGCAGCATGCTATGATCAGATGCAAAAGAATCCAGGTGTTTACACTTAACCTTATCAAAAATTTGGAGCCAAGGATAGCTACACAAACCTCTATCCAGTCTTTGTTTTATCTCACCCGCATCTTCCCAATTATTACACCAGGTCCAAGGATGACCCTCAAAACCAATATCCATCAATTGATTATCATTGATAAAGTTTTTGAATGCCATGAAGCTACCTTCGTCCCTCCAGGTTCCACCCCATTTTTCTTCATTCGAAACAATGTCATTAAAGTCACCAGCCATAATCCATCTTTCTCCCCACAAAACTTTCCTAGCTTGGAGTACTAGCCATTGCTGTTTCCTAACTTGATCATCACTGCTAGCATAAATACCAATAAACCACCAATCCCGTCTACTTTCCTTATCCTCTATCTGAGCTTCAATTGTAAAGGCAGTCTTGAGTACTTGTTTTATCCTAATCTCCTCCCTCCAAAGAATTGCCATCCCACCTGCCTTGTTCATAGCATCCACGATGACAACTTCATCAAATCTCAGAATATTTTTGACTTTTTCCAGATATTTACTTCTATTTTTGGTTTCACACAAAAATACTATGTCTGGAGAGGAGAGGTTATTCACCTCTCTCAACTGGGGAATTGTCAAGGGGCTCCCCACTCCTTGACAATTCCACACCAGGACTCTCATTTAGCCATTGGGGTCCATAAAGGGTTGGACCCCTCCCCCTCCTCCATAGCAGTGGTCAAGATACCCATACAATCCACCTTGCTCCTCTTACCCTCCTGTATGGTGTCCTCATCAATATCCATATCAAGCTCCCCCTTGAACCCTTTCCTTTTCCCAGCTTTCCTTTCCCTACCTGTGTTGATGTTCACTTTTTCCTCTGGTTGCCTAGGTGTCCTTGGGGACCTTAAGGTTCTGTGGATACGTCTGGACTGTTTAGCCAAAGCTTCTTTGATCATTGGTCCACCCTCAACAGTTATATTCGTAGATGCAGCACCTGGAGTTTCATCCTTCTGTCCTTCATCCCATGGGATTTGGATTATCAAGTTAACTTGTTCAGCCTCCATCATTGGACCTTCAGAGGCTGGTTTGACTGTGAACTGTTCTTCAGGTAGAGATATCCCCTCATATGAGCTCGGCAATTTGGGTTCCAGATTACCCCCCCGTGATTGTCCAATGTGTAGAATTTCCGTTAACTCCGAACCTACCTTGCTACCAGATTCATTAAGCTTCTCTGAGAGTACTCTCATCTCTCCTAACAAACCATTTTCCTGGCCATCCTGGCCCCTGACATTGCTTGTCTCCAGCCCCGTATCAGCCACAAGCTTCCTAGCTAGACCACTTTCATTGTCAAGCTGTGTTTCCAGGGCTTTTTCTAGGCCTGCAGATTGCCTTTTCTCCCTCCACTCCCCATCTTGAAGTCTCCAGTGATGTTTTTGGGGATTGTACACCGTACCAACTTGTTGCTTGTGCTGAGGACTCCTCACATTGCCTGCCCTTAGCCAAGGGCCATATTGGTTATCCTTTTTCCCCAGCCCCTTGTCATCTTGCCTCTGGCAATTTCTCTCACTGTGTCCAATGATACCACACTTATAACAAAAATCCGGGCACCTCTCATATTTGAAACTAGCCCATTTAGTTTGTTCACCCACCTTGACAATGGTACCTCGCAGTAGTGGTTGTGAGATGTCTGCCACCACAAAAAGTTTCAAGTGTCTACCTTCTTTCCCACCTGTTTGAGGGACAATTACCTCTCTTACCGACTGAAAGTTTGACCCAAGCCTTCTCCCAGCTTCCTTTGACATCCAATGGACTGGTAAATTCCATACCTGTACCCATAAGGGAACTGACCTGAAAGCCTCAGCATCCTCCTCTATCCCTTCATACCACTCGCATAGCACCAGCACTTGGTTGTCCACTATCCACGGTCCACCAGACAGAATCCTAAGTCTATCATTTGCTGAAGGTAAGATGAATTGGAACAGATTGGGTCCTAGCTCCACCACCTGTAATTCTCTTGGAAAACTCCACGCAGCTATGACAAAGTTCTTGATTCCAGTATAGTTCGATACTTTCTCTCCCACGACCTTCCCAATCAAGCTACTTCTACACTCTTGAACCCCCCCACCTATTTCCTCATGTCCTAGGGTAGTGGTTTGGAGCTCTGCACTTGAGAGATCAAAGTTTTGCAAAATCTCAGCCAGTTCCTCCGCCATGGAGAAGATAAATCAAATGGTATTCCACACACTTCCTTCCGAGTAAAAAAGCTAACCCAGACGTAAACCAAAAGGGGCGGATCTACTATAAACTACCAGAAAAAAACTAAAAAGGTAAAGAAGAGCTAAGACAAACTAAAAGGTGATAGCTTGGGAAAGCAGAACATAGATATGAAATTACCTGTCCCAGCACATACTGGTTTCCAAGGGGTCTGGAAGCAGTAAAGCAGAGCTGCAGTTCAGGAGACTAGAGTGTTTTTCTTTTTTTTTATTGTTGCATCCTTCTTCTAAAGTCGCTTCAGCTTCCCCTGCTCCTTCCTCTGCTTCGAAATGTACTAATTGCTAGAGTTTAAAGGATTTATTTTTGTCTTCGACAGTGGATTTCGACCGCCAGTAGTTATCGTACCCTAGCCAGTTACAAAGATTGTTGGTGCTGGTCTGCAGAATGCTGTTGTAGATCCGACAACCTTTAAATTCCTAAGCTGATGAAAGAAGTCCAAAAAGGAAGGTAGTGGCCGAATTGGATGCACCAATAGCAGAGTTCCTTGAATGCGTTGAAAGTGAATCCTTCCAAAATTAGCTTTTGAAGCTTGTCTGAAGCTCCCACCACAGGGAGAGAAAGCTCTCTTTAGAGAGAGAAATGCCTCCACTAGAGAGAGGAATTGTATTCTTGTCAGCAGCGGTTATTAGATGATATGGAAACTGGATTTGCATTCGAAGATGAGCATGCCTAGAATATTATTATGGGTAAATTACAATTTACCCCCTATGGTATAGTTAATTTTCACATAGCCCTCTATAGTTTTAAAAGCTATATATAACTTCCTTATAATTTGGATTAAAGTGTCAAAGTGACGGAAATGATCATTCGTAACGAAACCTATGAAAATGTCACAATTACCCTTGTTTAAAAACTAAAATGGTTGAAATGATCAAAATATATAAACATTATGGTGGACTTCATGACCATATAATATTCTGAGTAACAAATTATTGTTTCTGTCATCGAATTGGTCACAAAGCAAACTACTAAGTAGGACAAGTCACCAATCGTAATACAGAGATCATTATAGAATTCGGTAAGGTCAACAATTTTAAGATATGCTTTCAGTTGATTAAGTCGTGCTTGTAGAAAATTCATAGTGTTGATTGAAGAAACTATTCTTATAAAATAAACATTTGAGAAGCAGGGCGTTCGCATTTGACATGTAAAGGCACAAAACCTGGTATAAAAGACATCTATACCTGCAAGACCAAATAGGTTCCCACGTCTGCTTTCTATGTGTCAGATGCAATTTTTATAATTCATCAAAACTTGGAAGTCCTGCCAAAAGGAAGAAGATCATGTAAATGCACATACTTAGCTTTTTGGTTGGTTGTGGGAACCTTCAAAAAGTATGATAGCGAAAACAGGTTGAATCCGAGGAAAAACAGGTTGAACCCCTGTGTCGACCAAAAAAAAAAAAAACAGGTTGAACCGGAGGAAAATATAACTCTAAACGTCCTATAGAGACCGAAATTAAAAAGAAAACAGTTTTAATTAAAACAATCAATTAACAAAATTTGGAAAATTAAAGAAGCCAATCAATTTAAAATAACTCAGTTCAAAGATTAAACATCCTCTCCATAGTCCAGGTTGATCATGGAACTGAAATAATCATCCCTTCAATTCAAGCAAATAAATTTGATTTTTTTTTTTTTAAAGCTAAGGAAAGTCGAGACATTCAATAGTAAAACTAATCAAAAAAAGTCTCCAATGATTCCTTGTTTTCAAATGAATTCAACATTGACAAGCAATTCTCATTCATTTCCAAGTGAGTTACCAAATGAATGACTAATGTGAGTAATCAGAATTAAAACTGAACCATTACCAAGTGATTCAATAATATGAACAATTAAGATGAAAAGCCCTCTCATAGTTGTATGTACTTTCTACAAATATGAAAACTGGTACCAAAATATTGACAACCCATTATTATCATCGACCAAAAAAATTTGACTAGAAGCTAAATACTAATCATAAAGTCACATAAACAAGACAATGAAACAAACCGAAGTCTGAAAAGACAGCCCAATTCGAGCGCTAGTCTACAACCCCTGAATGGCAAGTTACATAAGATCTGTACTTGTTTGGATAGTGTATTATTTGAAATATTATTTGGAATAATTACTGTAGTACTTTTTGTGATGTGATGTATGTGAAATAAAAAGGTGATTGGGAATATAAAAAGGTAGGTTGGAAAATGTGTTTGTGATGCAAACAAAATATTATTTGAAATAATGGAGGTAAAAAATAGAGAGTAGAATGAGAAGATTGTGTATAGAAAGTCAAGCTAGGAATTGAATGGCAAGTTACATAAGAGAACTTTAATAGAAAAAATAGAGAGTAGAATGAGAAAATGGCGTATGGAAATTCAAGCTAGGAATCAATTTGTGCGAACAAAATTCAACGAGCAACCCATTCCCACGCCATCTCTCTAACGGAGGAGAAAAAGAAGAAGAAAAAAAGGTAAGAAATATAGTACTCTCTTGTGTATGGAATTTTATTATTGCTGAAGAAGAAAAAAAGGTAAGATTTTGTTTCATTATTTCCAAAGGAACAGTTGTAGTTTGATCAGAAGATTTCATCTAGTTTCTTTGATTTTCATTTCTAATTTGTTTGGGACAGTTATCCACATAAACTGGAGAGAAAAGACGAAACAGGAAAGAAAGGAAAACAAAGGAATTTTGCACAGGGTTTTAGATTTTTTCTTTCTTTTTTGGCATTGAGAGCTGTTTTTAAGTTCTCAACGCAATGAAACACTGAATAACAACAATACTCAATTTATATAAGACAATAATACAAATTTTAGTACCAAATACCTATGTCATTGTCATACATGCAACTGTGACCACCATTCTACTTTATAGTAACAAAAAATCCAGTTTTTATTTTACTTTCCTTCTGTTTCTTTGATTAATAGTGGTTGCAAAAAAGTATTATAAGCTAAACAGAGAGAAGCATTGGTGGTTCTTTATTTAGGAATAGCAGAAGCCATCCAGAATTTTCTGAATTAATCTGACTGAAATGTATAAAAGGAACTGCATATAGTTCAAAAAGCTTGCAAGCTTGTGGTCTACTTGTTTCAAGGATCATATTAATCTGCAGCAACAGTAAAGAAGATTGCAGAAATTGTGATGATACATACGTTACAATCATTATTCAACATCTAATCGCCAAAAAAAAAAAAAAAAGAGTAAAATGGAAAACACTTTGGAAACAGATTATGATAGACAATGGCATTAACTATGCTTGCCACTGCAATCAACTTCAAACCAAAGACTTCTGAAGCTACAAAAGTTGCTTTGAGCAACATGAATAACTATTATGTGATTCAACTGACTCAACATATACACACAGCACTCTACAAGAAAGACCAATCAAATGAGTGGAATCCAACTCTGGACATGAATAATGGTTCATTTATTCAGATCATATGTGATCAGAGGAACTCCTCCCTCTCACGTTCCGATCTTAGCTCTTTATCCAACGTGGCTCCAACAACGATCTTTAGATCCTCGTTTCCCGCGTCCTTCTGTTCTTGCTGAATTTTTTCTACAGAACTTACAAGAGACTTGCGACCAAATTGCACCTCAATCATTTCAATGGTAGAACTTTCCCCAAAACAGGAAGGGACCTCTTCCAGCTGTCGACATTGAAACAAAACCAATTTCTCAAGATGAGGAAAACTATCAGAATTGGCAGTCCAACTGCGAAGATTCAAGTTTGACAATTTCAAGAATCGGAGTTTAGAGAACTCCCCTTCCTGCATTTCCCAAGTTTCACCCTCGAAGGATCTGTAGCCTAATTTAAGCACTTCAAGATTGGGCAGCTTTCCAATTGTTGAAATTTCACTCCATGGCTGACCATTGTCTGAGAGAGTGAGCTTTTTCAAATTCATTGGGAATTCAAACTTGCAGTAGAAAAAATAATGTAGCTTAAGTGATTCTAGTCGTCTCAAACTGCCCAGCTTGAGAATCCCACTAGGATCTCCAGGATATTTTCCTCCCACGCATTTTAGTCTGCGGATGCTTGGTAACTTTTTCAGTATCTTTTCCAGACTTTCACCAGAGCAGTCAATTGCAAGGCTAAAAGTGTCTAAATGATCTAGAGCCTGGGAGTCTTCAATGTCACCAGTGGGTAAACTAAAACCACGCAGCGAGGACTCTGTTATCCTTAGATGTCTCAATGTCTTGACTTTCCAGATAGTATTTGGCAGGGCAATAGCACCAATACCTCCTTTTACAAGAAATGTCTGTAGTCTTAAGAGGTTGTCTATTGCAGAGGGGATGGACTCCATAAACAAATTAATTGCCAAGTATCTTAAGTGAACAAGCAACAATAATTCCATTGGAAAACTGCCATCAAAACGTAGTTCCCCAATATCTAAAACTCTAAGAAGTTTTAATATCGGAAACCAAAGGGAACCATCACGGAGCTCTATTAAATTCCAACGAGCATAACGAAAGAGGAGCAAGCAACGTAATTTGGGAATGAATAGCCTTGACTTCTCAAGCTCCTCTCCGTTGGTCAAGTGGATAAACATTCGGTGGGGGCAGGGCGTCGTAGAAGTAGAAGGGTCATTACCCCCATGTAAAATCTGAAAGAAACTTTCTTCTTTGGCCTTTGTCACACAAAACTCATGTACCAAATCATGAAGTCGGCAAGCCTTGGCACCAACTAGAGTTCTTTGTTTGGTAACCGTTACTAAACTTCTACCAATCAAATCCTTCATGTAGTCTTCTGCCACGTCCTCTAAGCTCTTCCCTTCTGTCTTTTGGACAAATCCTTCAGAGATCCAAAGCCATGACAACTTTCGGACAGGAATGTCTTGGTCTTCTCGAAATGCACCGAAGTAAAGAAGGCATGGCTTCAAATATTCGGGTAAATGAATGTAACTCAGCTCCAATGGTTCAGTCTTAATCGAAGTGCTAGAACTAAGGCTGTTTGCAAATTCTTGCCAGCAATCTGGCTCCATTCTGGAAAGAATTCCAGCAAAAATGACAACTGTGTGAGGGAGCCCCTTGCACTTATTTGCCACTTGCATTAAAATTTTGATTAGCGCTGGAGGACAATTTTCTTTGCCAATCTTCATGTGAAGCAATTCAAGACACTCCTTATTGCTACGATGGCAGAGATGGTAAGGCTCGCTATCAGGTTTAAATTGCAAAGACAAATTTTGAAACCTACTGGTGAAGAGAAGCCTGCTTCCACAGGCATCATCTGGAAATGATAATTTCAACAAATTCCATGGCTCAATGTCCCACACATCATCCAAAATGATGAGATACGTATTCCTCTTCAAAGCCTGGTACAACATTCTAGCCAAATCATTTTCGTCCTCCTTCAGATATTGGTCAGGACTCCCACTACCAATACCAGATAAAATCTGAACTAACAAATTGTGCTTGCTATATACTTGAGAAACAGTACACCAAGCACGAATATGGAAGTGGCCTAAAATTGAACGGTGATGGTAAACTGTGTTGGCTAATGTTGTCTTACCGATTCCAGCCATACCAACAATTGAAACAATATCCAGCTGCTTTGAACCCCTAATAAGTTTATCTGTAATTGTCTTTGCCTCTTTATCAAGGCCCACCAGAACTTCATTCAGTGCTGGCGCACTGAATTGTGATTCCAAGTGAATAGATTTGTTTGTAACTCCCTGAGCTTCGTTGTCACTCCTGATGCTGTGAGAGATTTTAAGAGCCTCGGTCTTCATATGCTTGATATCTCCTGCAATGACATCCAAACATTCAAGTCTATCCCCAAGCGCAATGGAGTCGATGACTAACTCTGCCTTGTGGGCCACCTCCATAACACCATTCCAAAGAGCTTGTAATTTTACGTTCTGTTTGCGCTGCTTCATAATTCTCCATAGGATAGATCTTAAAAATATAACATCTTCTTGGACTCTTTGGATTTGATCCTTTGGGAAAGAAATTGAACCAGCCTCAGACGTTGCTACTTCCTTGAGATTTTCTAAGAAGAAATCAATGGAGCCCAACTCGTTGGTCCTAGGGAAACCGAGTGATGATGATGTTGGTGGATGAGTTTGTGCAACTTCTTGCATCACAAATTGGAGCTCTTTCACCAAACGAGAAATTGCAAGATCTGTTCCCTTAGCCAAGCCACGTTTGATTTCATTCACTGAAAGGGAGCAAATTAAAATTCCTAAATCAATGATCACAACTCCAATACGATCCTTCACTTTGTCAGGTAGCGCATAGAACTCCTCTTGCTTCACAAAGAGAAGGATACTGATGAATTTTATTCCCTGATGGAGTTTCAGCATATGATCCTGCACAGGAACTTTAAAAGTGGCATGACATTCTAGTATCTGCCTAAGAGCACCAAGGAGAGAATCAACAAATTCTTCCACTATATACTTGTTCTTCTCAGGAGCAAAAGTGAGTGGTGACTTTGGTAGTGCTTTTGAAGCTTTCAGCAAAGCTTTCATGACGCGCACAGAAGTTGCACGAAATTGGGGATCAACAAGCTCAATCTTGCGTTGCAGTTGAGAAATTTCAAATTGGATGTCACTGAACACCTTTCCTTCAAAATAAATAGACCAATATACTTTTCTCAGGCATTCGGCATTGACGACTAGGAATGTATAGTGAGTCAAGAGATCTATCAGCTGCATCTGGTCAACACCTTGCATTGTAGCAATGCAAAGTAGATTTTTTGAGAACATTACCTTCTGGAGAAGGTCTTCGGTTAGGTAACTGATATTTTGATCAATTCTTGCTCTCGATTTAAGATAATTCCTGAGGCCCTTGACGATGAAATAAGTGTTGTTGTCTCCATCATCTGGCAGTGGCAATTCCAGTACGTATTGGTTTAACAATCTCACACGCAATTTCTCAATATCCATATTGAAGAATCTCTTATTTTTCTCCAATTTGCTGAGCTTTGAAACTAACTGACGGAATTCCATAAGTTATCTTAGGGAAATGATTAATAACCTGGTTCCAAAATCCTGAATAACCTGCAAGAAAAGCAGAGGATAATTTTTAAAGAAATTCGCATGAACTTTTGTCTTGCTCTTTTTTTTTAATTAATAACCGATTTCTGGCAGCTTAATCTAAATGATTACTTAACAATCAGCTAACAGGCTGGGAAATAAGTAAAACCCTGAATCATCATGTTCTTTTTGTTATCATAAACCAAAATCCTTTCAGCCTTTTTTTCCTTCTTAATTTCTTGCACTTCATGTATAGCGTTTTTTCCCCTTCAATGTAGGATAAATACAACAATTTTCCAAATGATAATAGCACAAACCATGAACGATTGTCAACAGGTAAAGAAACTCAGCAGCTTGAGAAAAGAACGCAACAAGTGACTCCTTTCTATGAGTGACTGAAAGAAACTTTTTAGTTTAAGTAATGAATATTAGTTATTTGAGACAAAAGAAGTGAATTTACTATACCTGGTGCTGACGAGCAATCTATTATGGACTTAAAGGTAGAGACTGACTGTAGAAGCTGTAGCCACCAGCAAGAGCTTCGCCTTGCACCTCCTTAACAGCTGCCTCTTTCGCCTTACTGTTCCGACTACCGAGTATAAAATCCAGGAAATTGATCGAATCGATTCAGACGTTTAATGGACTAATCAAATAACCAGCGTCAGTGTGCCAGATATCTAAAAATGCTAGAGAAAATTGTAACTCCTACAAGCAAGTCTCCGTTTTCTTGCCAAAATATGCAACTGCTACTAGTAAGCCTGGAGAATTGTTCTACCAAACGCTTTGCTTTGCTGGAGTTAGTTGGTTTTTGGGTCAGAATAATATTGAGGTCTTGACAAGAAAGGGCGGCCGAAATATTAAATCTAGGACCAGTTAGATGCATCCACGAGTTATCTCCTCGTTGGCCAAAGTGAGCTGTGCTAGGTTGTCCATTAAGGAGCTCTTCTCCTCCTCTCCACTGTTTTCTATTTTTCTTCGTCTGCTAAAACATTCTTATGTGCTGCCCATTTTCTCCGGACTCTAACTTTGAGTTGCTTTAATAAAATACATACAAGTATTGGATTGGATTCGAATCATCAATGGGGCAGAAGGGGACTGCTCTTGATTTTCTTTTGAATCTTGCCAGTTTTATTGGTTGGTCATTTGGAAATTTTTGATGATTGAATACGAATTACAACTTCTTAAACCTCATCTCTTCCCTGTTAATTTTTTTTAAACACAAAAATTTTTTCGTTACCACCTTTTCTTGAACTATCGTTTCATCACAAAATCTGAACTAACAAATTGTGCTTGCTATATACTTGAGAAACAGTACAACAAGCACGAATATGGAAGTGGCATAAAATTGAAGGATGGCGGTAAACAGTGTTGGCTAATGTTGTCTTATCAAGTCCAGCGATACCCACAATTGAAACAATATCCCGCTTCTTTAAACCCTTGGTAAGTCTATTTGTAATTGTCATTACTTCTTCATCAAGACCCACCAGAACTTCATCCAGTGCTGGGGTACTGAGTTGTGATTCCAAGTGAATAGATTTCTTGGTAATTCTCTGTGCTTCATTGTCATTCCTGATGCTGTCAGAGATTTTAAGGGCCTCAGTCTTCACATGTTTGATATCTCCTGCAACGGTATCCAAACATTCAAGTTTATCCCCAAGCACAACAGAATCAATGACTAACTCTGTCTTGTAGGCCACCTCCATAACATGATCCCAAAGAGCCTGGAGTTTTCCATTCTGGTTGCGCTGCTTCACAATTTTCCATAGGAAAGATCTTAAAAATATAAGATCTTCTTGAACTCTTTGGATTTGATCCTTTGGGAAAGCAATTGAACCAGCCTCAGAAGTGTTGGGGAAAATCGGGTAATTTCCCACTCAAGAATACAACTAGTGATTAAATCGATTCAGTAATTCCCAGGAAAGATCGTCGAAACAATCTCCTTAGACAGAATTACCATTCCAAGTAAATTCCCAAGAAAGGCTGGAGGGGTCACAAGCGGTCCCACTTAAAACCCAGTCTCCTAGACAGAACTTACGTGCATGGTGTATTATCACAACTATATTCGTGTATACATAAATAATACGTATACACGAATAAGAAAGATACACCCAAATGAATCGTATAAAACACTACAAATAAACCCGACAAATATAGACAAATATATTGAATACTATACTACAATAGAAAAGAAACTAATAAATAATGCGGAACAAATAAAAGAGATAAGGAAAGAACGCACCCGAAAATTGATAACGGAGTTCGGCCAATTTTGCCTACTCTCCGAGCACCACTCAAGTAGCCTGCTTTTTTAATTTAAGAGAGAAGAAAGAATACAAAGAATTACAAAATCCTTATGGGTAATTCTTTGTTGTTCTTGGTACAATTCAATTGGAAGGCTTGAGAGCTATTTATAGCTCTTAAACAATCCTACAACTTCTAAAACAATCGATGTGGGATAAGAAGATTTTGCCAAAAAATCAACAATTGTGGGATGAAATGTTTGCCAAAAAAAATGTCAACATTGTGGGCTTGATTTACTGCCACAAAAGTCAACAAATCTCCATCTTGGCATAATTTCTAGTCCCACCAAACATACAAACCTTCTCCCTCAAACAAAAACAAATGGCCCTAGCGGTACCTCCAAATTTGCGCCCGCAAGCGCCAACTCAAATGTGCAGGATGTTAATCAAGTTTAAACAATGTTCAAACTTGGACCTTGTAACCACCTTGGTCAGCATATCTGCAGGATTCTCCGTAGTCCGAATTTTCTAGAGAAAAATTTCCTCTTCTTCGAGAATTTCCCGCACAAAGTGATAGCGAACATCAATGTGCTTCGTTCTTGCGTGAAAGACCTGGTTCTTCGCTAAGTGAATAGCACTCTGACTGTCACAAAACACGTCAATGTGTTTTTGACCAACTCCCAAGTCTTCAAGCAATCCTTGAAGCCAAATTGCCTGCTTCACAGCTTCTGTAATTGCCATATACTCTGCCTCCGTTGTAGACAAAGCCACCGTTGACTGCAAAGTAGACTTCCAACTAACTGGCGCCTTAGTAAACGTGAACAAGTAGCCAGTTGTAGAACGTCGCTTATCCAAATCACCTGCATAGTCAGAATCACAATATCCAACTATATATTGACCAAGTGATTTATCTTGCTCAAATACTAATCCAACATCTACGGTATTTTAGATATACCATAGAATCCATTTCACAGCTTGCCAATGACCCTTGCCCGGATCATGCATAAACCTGCTTACCACACTAACTGCCTGTGAAATGTCGGGTCTCGTACACACCATTGCATACATCAAGCTACCAACTGCATTAGCATACGGGACTTTCGCCATGTATGCTCGCTCTTCATCCGTCTTTGGAGATAATAGACTACTAAGTTTCAAATGAGGAGCAAGCGGAGTACTTATAGGTTTTGAATATTCATTCATGCCAAAACGTTGTAGTACTTTCTTCAAATACTGTTTCTGAATCAGACAAAGCTTGCCTCTCGTTCTATCCCTGCTTATCTCCATGCCGAGAATCTTCTTGGCTTCTCCCAAATCCTTCATCTTGAACTCTTTATTCAACTGAGTCTTCAATTTATCAATTTCAACTTGGCTCTTTGATGCTATCAGCATATCATCAACGTACAAGAGTAAGTAGATGTAGGACTCATCTCGTAACTTGCGCAAATACATACTGTGATCGTATTTGCTTCTTGTGTACTTCTGGCCCATCATGAACTGGTCAAATCGTTTGTACCATTGTCTCGGTGATTGTTTCAATCCGTACAATGATTTGCTCAGTTTACAAACCCAATTTTCTTTACCAGCAACTTTGAATCCATCTGGCTGAGTCATATAGATTTCCTCCTTCAAGTCACCGTGAAGGAACGCGGTCTTCACATCAAGTTGAGCTAGCTCCAAATTCAACTATGCTACCAAGGCCAACAAAATTCTAATAGAGGAATGTTTTACAACTGGAGAAATATCTCATTATAATCAACTCCCTCCTTCTGAGCGTAGCCTTTAGCTATTAATCTTGCCTTGTAGCGAACATCATTCTTGTCGGGAAATCCTTCTTTCTTTGCAAATATCCATTTGCATCCAATTGCCTTCTTGCCCTTCGGTAGTTGTGTCAACTTTCACGTCTTATTCTTCTGAAGAGATTGCATCTCTTCTTCCAAAGCATCTTTCCATCTATCATTTTCTGTACTTTGAACTGCTTCAGAAAATGTGGATGGAACATTATCAATAACTGGAAGTGCATAGGCCACCATGTCAACAAAACGAGCAGGTTTATGAATTTCTCGTCTTGCCCTATTGACGGCAAATGACTCTTACTGCTGTTGAGGTTCCTGGGTTGAAACCTCTTCCTCATCTGACTCCTCTTCTGCCATGGGAGAGTCACTGATGGTGCTGTTTGCTGGACTCACCATTATTAGCTCAAACTCCACCTGCTTTGGCGTACACTCCACCTGTTGCGGAGTACCATTGGTCCTATCTTGTGTTACCTTATTTAACATGGCAGATTCGTCAAAGGTAACATCCCTTCTGATAATGATCTTCTTTGCTTCTAGACACCACAAACGGTATCCCTTAACTCCAGCATTAAAGCCCATAAAGAGAGCTTTCTTTGCACGTGGATCCAACTTTGATTCGTTTACATGATAATATGCAGTAGAACAAAAAATACGTAAAGAATCATAATCTGTTGCAAGTTTTCCAGACCATACCTCTAATGGAGTCTTGCCACCGATTGCAGATGATGGCAAGCGATTGACGAGATGTTGAGCGTATGTCACAGGTTCAGCCCAAAACTTTCTGCCTAACCCAGCATTAGACAGCATGCAACGTACTTTCTCCACTAATGTCTTGTTCATACGCTCTGACACCCCATTCTGCTGCGGTATTTTTCTAACTGTGAAGTGCCGAACTATGCCACATTCTTGGCATATCTTCTGGAAGGGATCACTCTTGTATTCTCCACCGTTATCTGTTCGGAGGATCTTGATCTTTCTTCCCGTCTGGTTTTCAACCTGAGCTTTCCATTTAAAGAAAATCCCTAGCACCTCATCCTTGCTCTTCATAGTAAACACCCAAACTTTTCTGGAAAAATCATCAATAAAAGTGACAAAATAATACCTGCCTCCAAGGGATGGAGTTTTGGCAGGTCCCCACACATCTGAGTGCACATAATCCAAAATACCCTTGGTATTATGGATACCAGTGCCAAATTTCACTCTTCTTTGTTTTCCCAGAACACAATTCTCACAAAATTCTAATTTGCAAACTTTCGTACCTTTCAATAATCCTTGTTCGGCAAGATTTTGCAAGGATTTTTCACCAGCATGTCCCAATCGCATGTGCCACAACTTTGTTGCCTCTGCATCTTTCTTGCTACTGGAAGATGTTGCTGCTGCTGCTGTCCCAACAACTGTACTACCTTGGTAGTAATACAGATTATTCTTCCTCACACCTTTCAACATCACAAGTGCTCCCGAATTTACTTTAAGAATTCCATCTCGCATCTTCACTTCCAGGCCTTTTGACTCCAAGAGTCCCAAGGAGATGAGATTTCTCTTCAAATTCGGCACGTACCGAACATCCTTCAGGATTCTGGTGGATCCATCATGATTACGCAGATTGATTGAACCTATCCCAACTGTTTTACATGGATTGTCATTTCCCATGTACACAACTCCACCATCAAGTTCTTCATATTCAAAGAACCACTCCCGCATGGGAGACATATGGTAGGTACAAGATGAATCCAAAATCCACTCATCTGGATGGGATGTTAAAGGTGATACAGCCAAAGAGAAATCTGATTCCGCATCACTTTTACATTCTGCAATATTTACGTCTTGCGGAGCTTTCCCTTTCTTCTATAATTTTGGACAGTCTTTCTACCAGTGCCCTTTCTCAAGACAGAAAGCACACTCATCTTTGGCAACTCTACTTTTCGATTTGGACCTTCCTTTTCTCTCCTTTGATTGGCTTTGTTGACGACCTCTTGCCACTAACGTTTCATCTGCTGCAACTACTTTCTTTTTCATTTTATCCTGCTTTCTCAATTCACGACTATACAAAGCAGAACATACAGCATCTAAAGACACATTTTCCTTCCCATGAAGTAACGTAGTTTTCAAATATTCAAATTCATCAGGAAGGGATGACAACAACATCAAAGCCAAATCTTCATCTTCAAAATTTATATCTAAATTTAACAGGTCTGCTACTAATTGATTAAACATAGTGATGTGTTCATTCATAGTAGTACCTGGTTGGTAATCGAATCGAAACAATCTTTTCTTCATTAGGAGTTTATTCTGACCACTCTTTTTCAGAAATTTCTCCTCCAATGCCCTCCACAATTTTCATGCAGAAGTCTCGTTCTTGAAAGTATATTTTTGCTCTTTGGACAAATACGATCGAATAGTTCCGCATGTCAACCTATTTATGGTACTCCATTCCTTATCTTCTATGTCATCTAATTTTTTTTTTCAATGGCAATGTCAAGACCCTGTTGGAAAAGGGAGTCCATGACTTCGCCTTGCCACATGTCGAAATGGCCAGTACCGTCAAATGTCTCCACCGCCACCTTCAAACTTGACATTGGAATCCTCGACCATGTGGACGAGGAAGCTGATGCCCCAGATATAATTCTTGACGTGGAATTGTCAGATGCCATTACAGACTCAAATGATAGTATTCAATATAACAAACTACAAACAAGCCAAAGGACGAACCTTCGGCTCTGATACCACTTGTTGGGGAAAATCGGGTAATTTTCCACTCAAGAATACAACTAGTGATTAAACCGATTTAGTAATTCCCAGGAAAGATCGTTGAAATAATCTCCTTAGACAGAATTACCATTCCAAGTAAATTTTTAGGAAAGGTTGGAGTGGTCACAAGCGGTCCCACTTAAAACCCAGTCTCCTAGACAGAACTTACGTGTACGGTGTATTATCCGAATAAGCAGGCTATTTGAGTGGTGCTCGGAGAGTAGGCAAAATTGGCCGAACTCCGTTATCAATTTTCGGGTGCGTTCTTTCCTTATCTCTTTTATTTGTTCCGCATTATTTATTAGTTTCTTTTCTATTGTAGTATAGTATTCAATATATTTGTCTATATTTGTCGGGTTTATTTGTAGTGTTTTATACGATTCATTTGGGTGTATCTTTCTTATTCGTGTATACGTATTATTTATGTATACACGGGTATAGTTGTAATAATACACCGTGCACGTAAGTTCTGTCTAGGAGACTGGGTTTTAAGTGGGACCGCTTGTGACCCCTCCAACCTTTCCTGGGAATTTACTTGGAATGGTAATTCTGTCTAAGGAGATTGTTTTGACGATCTTTCCTGGGAATTACTGAATCAATTTAATCATTAGTTGTATTCTTGAGTGGAAAATTACCCGATTTTCACCAACAAGTGGTATCAGAGCCGAAGGTTCGTCCTTTGGCTTGTTTGTAGTTTGTTATATTGAATACTATCATTTGAGTCTGTAATGGCATCTGACAATTGCACGTCAAGAATTATATCTGGGGTATCAGCTTCCTCCTCCACATGGTCGAGGATTCCAATGTCAAGTTTGAAGGTGGCGGTGGAGACATTTGATGGTACTGGCCATTTCGGCATGTGGCAAGGCGAAGTCATGGACTCCCTTTTTCAACAGGGTCTTGACATTGCCATTGAAGAAAAGAAACCAGTGACATAGAAGATAAGGAATGGAGTACCATAAATCGGTTGGTATGCGAAACTATTCGATCGTGTTTGTCCAAAGAGCAAAAATATACTTTCAAGAACGAGACTTCTGCATGAAAATTGTGGAGGGCATTGGAGGAGAAATTTCTGAAAAAGAGTGGTCAGAATAAACTCCTAATGAAGAAAAGATTGTTCCGATTCGATTACCAACCAGGTACTACTATGAATGAACACATCACTATGTTTAATCAATTAGTAGCAGACCTGTTAAATTTAGATATAAATTTTGAAGATGAAGATTTGGCTTTGATGTTGTTGTCATCCCTTCCTGATGAATTTGAACATTTGAAAACTACGTTACTTCATGGGAAGGAAAATGTGTCTTTAGATGCTGTATGTTCTGCTTTGTATAGTCGTGAATTGAGAAAGTAGGATAAAATGAAAAAGAAAGTAGCTGCAGCAGATGAAGCGTTAGTGGCAAGAGGTCGTCAACAAAGCCAATCAAAGGGGAGAAGAGTAAGGTCCAAATCGAAAAGTAGAGTTGCCAAAGATGAGTGTGCTTTCTGTCGTGAAAAAGGGCACTGGAAGAAAGACTGTCCAAAATTAAAGAAGAAAGGGAAAGCTCCGCAAGACGTAAATATTGCAGAATGTAAAAGTGATGCGGAATCAGATTTCTCTTTGGCTGTATCACCTTTAACATCCCATCCAGATGAGTGAATTTTGGATTCATCTTGTACCTACCATATGTCTCCCATGCGGGAGTGGTTCTTTGAATATGAAGAACTTGATGGTGGAGTTGTGTACATGGGAAATGACAATCCATGTAAAACAGTTGGGATAGGTTCAATCAATCTGCGTAATCATGATGGATCCACCAGAATCCTGAAGGATGTTCGGTACGTGCCGAATTTGAAGAGAAATCTCATCTCCTTGGGACTCTTGGAGTCAAAAGGCCTGGAAGTGAAGATGCGAGATGGAATTCTTAAAGTAAATTCGGGAGCACTTGTGATGTTGAAAGGTGTGAGGAAGAATAATCTGTATTACTACCAAGGTAGTACAGTTGTTGGGACAGCAGCAGCAGCAACATCTTCCAGTAGCAAGAAAGATGCAGAGGCAACAAAGTTGTGGCACATGCGATTGGGACATGCTGGTGAAAAATCCTTGCAAAATCTTGCCGAACAAGGATTATTGAAAGGTACGAAAGTTTGCAAATTAGAATTTTGTGAGAATTGTGTTCTGGGAAAACAAAGAAGAGTGAAATTTGGCACTGGTATCCATAATACCAAGGGTATTTTGGATTATGTGCACTCAGATGTGTGGGGACCTGCCAAAATTCCATCCCTTGGAGACAGGTATTATTTTGTCACTTTTATTGATGATTTTTCCAGAAAAGTTGGGTGTTTACTATGAAGAGCAAGGATGAGGTGCTAGGGATTTTCTTTAAATGGAAAGCTCAGGTTGAAAACCAGACGGGAAGAAAGATCAAAATCCTCTGAACAGATAACGGTGGAGAATACAAGAGTGATCCCTTCCAGAAGATATGCCAAGAATGTGGCATAGTTCGGCACTTCACAGTTAGAAAAATACCGCAGCAGAATGGGGTGTCAGTGCGTATGAACAAGACACTAGTGGAGAAAGTACGTTGCATGCTATCTAATGCTGGGTTAGGCAGAAAGTTTTGGGCTGAGGCTGTGACATACGCTCAATATCTCGTCAATCGCTTGCCACCATCTGCAATCGGTGGCAAGACTCCATTAGAGGTATGGTCTGAAAAACCTGCAACAGATTATGATTCTTTACGTATTTTTGGTTCTACTGCATATTATCATGTAAACAAATCAAAGTTGGATCCACGTGCAAAGAAAGCTCTCTTTATGGGCTTTAATGCTGGAGTTAAGGGATACTGTTTGTGGTGTCGAGAAGCAAAGAAGACCATTATCAGCAGGGATGTTACCTTTGACGAATCTGCCATGTTAAATTAGGTAACACAAGATAGGACCAATGGTACTCCGCAACAGGTGGAGTGTACGCCAAAGCAGGTGGAGTTTGAGCAAATAATGGTGAGTCCAGCAAACAGCACCATCAGTGACTCTCCCATGGCAGAAGAGGAGTCAGATGAGAAAGAGGTTTCAACCCAAGAACCTCAACAGCAGCAAGAGCCAATTGCCGTCAATAGGGCAAGACGAGAAATTCATAAACCTGCTCGTTTTGTTGATATGGTGGCCTATGCACTTCCAGTTATTGATAATGTTCCATCCACATTTTCTGAAGCAGTTCAAAGTACAGAAAATGATAGATGGAAAGATGCTTTGGAAGAAGAGATGCAATTTCTTCAGAAGAATAAGACGTGGAAGTTGACACAACTACCGAAGGGCAAGAAGGCAATTGGATGCAAATGGATATTTGTAAAGAAAGAAGGATTTCCGGACAAGAATGATGTTCACTACAAGGCAAGATTGGTAGCTAAAGGCTACACTCAGAAGGAGGGAGTTGATTATAATGAGGTATTTCTCCAATTGTAAAACATTCCTCTATTAGAATTTTGTTGGCCTTGGTAGCACAGTTGAATTTGGAGCTAGCTCAACTTGATGTGAAGACCGCGTTCCTTCACGGTGACTTGAAGGAGGAAATCTATATGACTCAGCCAGATGGATTCAAAGTTGCTGGTAAAGAAAATTGGGTTTGTAAACTGAGCAAATCATTGTACGAATTGAAACAATCACCGAGACAATGGTACAAACGATTTGACCAGTTCATGATGGGCCAGAAGTACACAAGAAGCAAATACGATCACTGTGTGTATTTGCGCAAGTTACGAGATGAGTCCTACATCTACTTACTCTTGTACGTTGATGATATGCTGATAGCATCAAAGAGCCAAGTTGAAATTGACAAATTGAAGGCTCAGTTGAATAAAGAGTTCAAGATGAAGGATTTGGGAGAAGCCAAGAAGATTCTCGACATGGAGATAAGCAGGGATAGAACGAGAGGCAAGCTTTGTCTGATTCAGAAACAGTATTTGAAGAAAGTACTACAACGTTTTGGCATGAATGAAGATTCAAAACCTATAAGTACTCCGCTTGCTCCTCATTTAAAACTTAGTAGTCTATTATCTCCAAAGACGGATGAAGAGCGAGCATACATAGCGAAAGTCCCGTATGCTAATGCAGTTGGTAGCTTGATGTATGCAATGGTGTGTACGAGACCCGACATTTCACAGGCAGTTAGTGTGGTAAGCAGGTTTATGCATGATACGGGCAAGGGTCATTGGCAAGCTGTGAAATGGATTCTATGGTATATCTAAAATACCGTAGATGTTGGATTAGTATTTGAGCAGGATAAATCACTTGGTCAATATGTAATTGGATATTGTGATTCTGACTATGCAGGTGATTTGGATAAGCGACGTTCTATAACTGGCTACTTGTTCACGTTTACTAAGGCGCCAGTTAGTTGGAAGTCTACTTTGCAGTCAACGGTGGCTTTGTCTACAACGGAGGCAGAGTATATGGCAATTACAGAAGCTGTGAAGGAGGCAATTTGGCTTCAAGGATTGCTTGAAGACTTGGGAGTTGGTCAAAAACACATTGACGTGTTTTGTGATAGTCAGAGTGCTATTCACTTAGTGAAGAACCAGGTCTTTCACGCAAGAACGAAGCACATTAATGTTCGCTATCACTTTGTGCGGGAAATTCTCGAAGAAGAGGAAATTTTTCTCCAGAAAATTCGGACTACGGAGAATCATGCAGATATGCTGACCAAGGTGGTTACAAGGTCCAAGTTTGAACATTGTTTAAACTTGATTAACATCCTGCACATTTGAGTTGGCGCCTGCGGGCGCAAATTTGGAGGTACCGCTAGGGCCATTTGTTTTTGTTTGAGGGAGAAGGTTTGTATGTTTGGTGGGACTAGAAATTATACCAAGGTGGAGATTTGTTGACTTTTGTGGCAGTAAATCAAGCCCACAATGTTGACATTTTTTTTGGCAAACATTTCATCCCACAATTGTTGATTTTTTGGCAAAATCTTCTTATCCCACATCGATTGTTTTAGAAGTTGTAGGATTGTTTAAGAGCTATAAATAGCTCTCAAGCCTTCCAATTGAATTGTACCAAGAACAACAAAGAATTACCCATAAGGATTTTGTAATTCTTTGTATTCTTTCTTCTCTCCTAAATTAAAAAAGCAGGCTACTTGAGTGGTGTTCGGAGAGTAGGCAAAATTGGCCGAACTCCGTTATTTGGGGAAAATCGGGTAATTTCCCACTCAAGAATACAACTAGTGATTAAACCGATTCAGTAATTCCCAAGAAAGATCGTCGAAACAATCTCCTTAGACAGAATTATCATTCCAAGTAAATTCCCAGGAAAGGTTGGAGGGGTCACAAGCGGTCCCACTTAAAACCCAGTCTCCTAGACAGAACTTACGTGCATGGTGTATTATCACAACTATACTCGTGTATACATAAATAATACGTATACACGAATAAGAAAGATACACCCAAATGAATCGTATAAAACACTACAAATAAACCCGACAAATATAGACAAATATATTGAATACTATACTACAATAGAAAAGAAACTAATAAATAATGCGGAACAAATAAAAGAGATAAGGAAAGAACGCACCCGAAAATTGATAACGGAGTTCGGCCAATTTTGCCTACTCTCCGAGCACCACTCAAGTAGCCTGCTTTTTTAATTTAGGAGAGAAGAAAGAATACAAAGAATTACAAAATCCTTATGGGTAATTCTTTGTTGTTCTTGGTACAATTCAATTGGAAGGCTTGAGAGCTATTTATAGCTCTTAAACAATCCTACAACTTCTAAAACAATCGATGTGGGATAAGAAGATTTTGCCAAAAAATCAACAGTTGTGGGATGAAATGTTTGCCAAAAAAAATGTCAACATTGTGGGCTTGATTTACTGCCACAAAAGTCAACAAGAAGTTGCTAGTTCCTTGAGATTTTCTAAGAAGAAATCAATGGAGCCCAACTCGTTGGTCCTAGGGAAACTAAGTGATGATGAAGTTGGCGGATAAGTTTGTGCAACTTCTTCCATCACAAATTGGAGGTCTTTCAACAAACAAAGAAGTGCGAGATCTGTTTCCTTTGCTAAGCTATATTTTATTTTACTCACAGAAAGTGAGCAAATAACAATTCCTGCATCAATGATCATAACTCCAATTCGATCCTTCATTCCATTAGATAGCGCATAGAACTTCTCCTGCTTCACATGGAGAAGAATACTCAGGAATTTTACTCCCTCATGGAGTTTCAGCATCTGATCCTGCATGGTAACTGTAAACATGGCATGACATTCTAGTATCTGGATAAGAGCACCAAGGAGAGAATCAACAAATTCCTCCGCTATATTCTTATTCTTCTCTGGAGCAAAAGTGAGTGGTGACCTTGATAGCACTTTTGAAGCGTTCAGCAGGGCTTTCAGGACACGTACAGATGTTACATGAAATTGGAAATCAACAAGCTTAATCTGGCATTGCAGGTGACAAATTTCAAGTTGGATGTCCTTGAACACCTCTCCTTCGAAGCAAACAGACCAATATACTTTTCTCAGGCATTCAGCATTCACGGCCAGGAATGTATAGTGAGCCAACAGATCTATCAATTGCATCTTGTCAACACCTTGCATTGCAGCAAAGAAAAAGAGAGCTCTTGACAACTTCAACTTCTGTAGAAGGTCTTCGGTTAAGTGACTCATATCTTGATCAAGTCTTTGTCTCAACTTAAGGTACTCGCTGAAGCCCTTGACAATGAAATAAGTACTGTTATCTTCATCATCTGGAAATGGCAATTCCAGCCAGTATTGGTGTATCAATCTCATGTGCAATTTCTCAACATCCATATCAAAAAACCACTTATGTTTCTGCAATTTGCTGAGCTTTGAAACTAATTGACCGAAATCCATAAGTTATCCAAGGATATGATATATGATTTTGTTCCAATATCCTGAATATCCTGCAAAACAATCAGGATAATTTTCAAAGGATTTCACATCAACTTTTGTCTTTTTGTTGTTAAAGAATTTCCTGTCAGCTTAATCTAATTAAAATAAATTAAACCATAAGTAAAAGAGAATCGCAATGTTCTCTTCTTTATTATAAACCAAAAATACTCCTTTCAACCTCTTCTCCCCCAACACCCCCCCCCCCCCACAACCCAAAAAAATTTCCTTCAAATACAGTACAAATTCGATAATTTCGGTAAAATGATATAGGACAAACTACAAAATTTCTTACACAGCAGAAGAAATGCAGCAAATTGAGAAGCTCAACAAGTGTTTTGTCTTGTGTCAATGAATGATAAAAAGAGCCACTTTAATTTAAGTAAAGAATATTAGTTATTTGAGACAAAAGAATTGTTTCTTTCCTCTTTCTCTTGAATTTTTGATGTACCTGTTGTTCACAAGCAATATTTGATGGGCTTTAATGGAAAGAGACTGACTGCAGAAGCTCCAGTCGACAGCAAAAGCATCACCAAGTCAGACTAGAATCCAGCAAATTGATTGAATCAAATCAGAACTTTTGAGGGACTAAATATTTCAGAAAAATGCTACAGAAAACGAATAACTGCTACAAGCAAGTCTCCATTTTCTTGCCGAAAGATACAACTAGTGGCAAGCCTGGACGGTTGTCATACTAAACGCTGTGTTGGACTTTGCCGGAATTTTGGGTCAGAATTGTGTCGAGTCTTGACAACTGACAAGAAAGAAACTGCTAAAATATTAAATGCAGGACCAGTTAGATGCATCCACCAGTTATTTCCTCGTTGGCCAGGTAAGTTGGACTAGGCTACTTGCTTGTTTAGTAATGAGTTTTTCTCCTTCTCTGTGCTTTTTTCTGTTTTCCTTCGTCTCCATTATGCCCAGTTTGCCAGTGGCTCTGATTTTTCGAATTCTTTAATAGTTAAATGTATAGCCTTCATCTCTTTCTGAAGTATTATTGACAAGCTACTGGATTAATTTATGTTTTATCATTCAAAAATTTCCTACAACAAAATTTAACCCCGCCTCTTCTTTGTTGAACTATCTTCGAATTCGACTACAAAACTGAAAATGTATTGAAAACATAGACAAAGGTATATCAGAAATCGCACAGAACAAAATGCATGGAGCATGAGATAATTCTCAATCTGTTGAATTAATTGCGTACATGGTTCTTATACTGAACAATTTACATGATAGAATAACTACATAAAAAAAACTTTGCACTGCAAATTCCTGGAATAGGTTCCTATTTCAAGATTTCTTTGCAGCCTTTGCAGAATTTTCTGCTACTTTCTTATCTTTAACACTTGACTGTAACTTAGCCCTTTCAACAAGACAATTGGATCTTACTTGCTTGGTTAAATTATCTATTCTTGCCACGTTAAAAGATAAGGTCAGATGGTTAGACAATTTCTTGCCGATATCCAATATGTTATGAATGGATCGGGACCCGATCAATCCCTCAAGGGGGATTTGTTTAGGCTGTGAATGGATTGGATCCGGGCCCGGATACAGCCATTTTCCCGGATCAAACATCCAATTACCCGGATTCAATTAAGCCATTTCCATAAATGGTTAGGATATGGATTTATGAGTTTCGGGTCATTCTATAGGCACATCTGAATAACATAAACATCTATATAAATACATAATATATATCATTATAAGTTATAGCTAATAACTATCTCCCTAAAATAAGAAAGTCGTAATATTCAACCAATGGTTGAATTTTTTTTCCTTAATATTTTACTAATAAAATTTGTTGGATTTAAAAGATTAGACATACTAAAAATGCTTCGTATTGAATCAATTCTGCGAATCAAATATTTGACCCAGATATGAAGTAGTATCAATTGGTCAGATTCGACCCGTTTATAGGCCTAATTTTGTTGAAAATGATGTCGATAGCCTTAAACATTTAAAAATTAGGCAACTTGAAATTTTAGCTAAACCTTTTTAATTTATTTAAAAGGTCAACAATGCCTAGATGATGGAGACTGCACTTGTATTTGAAAATGAGCATGCAAATTGTTTTATGATATTTATTTTAGTGAAATTCATGAGCATTTGATATACTAAATAATGAACAGTTTTTCTCAGTCGTTAGAAGACAAATTATTGCTTAAGAAAAGTTATTACATAATACATCGGTTTAGGGTTCTTCAAGACTTTAATGCATTAATTGCAGATGCAACATGTTATTAATTTCCACGTTGCCCAAGTAAATATATCTTGACTAATAAGCATTTGCCCTTCTCCTTCACTGTTTTGTTTTCCTTTGATCAGCTTTAACCTTTCTTTTTTATTGCCCTGTTTGTCGACAATTCTGACTGCTTAAATTCCAGCCTCGAATCCAAATCTTACTGCTTAAAGCTTTTACCATGACTATCTATTCTAGCTTCATATTTCTTTTTTCTTTTTGTTAAACAAAGGTTTTTCGTTGCTATCCAGTTCATTTCGGGACCTAATTAAGCTTTGTTTGGATGTTGGTTTGATAGTCAAAATACTGTTTCAAAACTTAATTAAAAGGTTAAATGGGATTAAGAACTGAAGAAGCCGGGTTCCTTTGGGGTTCTTTAATCTTAAGGTTAAATCAGATACATGATGATATGGGAGATGCTGATTAGGGTCAGAAAGTTGTTGATTTGGGAGATGCAAGAGGGGTTTTTAGTGACTTGAAATTTCTGCCTAGTTTCATGAATAGCTTTTTACATTCCATGTGGTGATGAAGGCATACCTACCCCAGGGAGATGTCAAGATAGAGTTTGATGAATTCCCGTCCTAAATATGACAAAGATTCGTACCACAGGGACCTGAACTTGGATACTGCAACAGTAACAGTAAAGTATTCAGTAGGTGAAGTAGAATTTACACGGGAACATTTCATCTCTAATCCAGATCAAGTGAAAGTAGTAAAGATATCTGCAAGCAAACCAGGGTGTTTGATTTTCACGGTGTCCCTGGATAGCAAATTGTTGACTTATTGGCTCAATAGCCACAATTGTCAATTGTGCAAAGCTACAATTGTTGACAATTGTGCACAAACTCTACATTCCACATCGTTAGTTTTGTTAGGAATTCTCTCATTTGTAAATTATAAATAGAATGATCTTTTGATAGGATAAAATATACCAAACAAGAGAATTATAACTTGTTTCATTCTCTCTCTTTGTAATATTTCTTCTAATGAAATATTAAGTTGTCAGTGGTGTCCGAGAACGTAGACAAATTAGCCGAACCTCATTAAATTCTGGTGTTCTAGTGTCTATTTAGTAGCTATATTTGTAGGTATATTTGTAGTCAATTATTGTGCAATTAATTGCATATATAGGTGATTCTGTCTAGGAAATTAGTACTTAAGCAGGCCAGTGTGTCTCACGAAATATTTCCTGGGAATTACCATTTTGTAATTTTAGGTACAATAATTTACTTGTTATACCTTAATTTGGTAGAGCTTTTTTCCGCAACACAAATTACATCACCATTCATATGTAAAGGGAAAAGGTCAGATTGTTATGCGGGGAAGTTGTCCTGGCAAAAGAATTGCACCTCAATCAATTGAAGATGATGACCATCCTAGAGGAATTCAGTTCTCAGCTGTTCTTGATATACAGAGTAGTGGTAATTTGGGTGGATTACATGTTTTAGATGACAAGAAACTTCAGGTTGAGGGTTGCGATTGGGCCATTGTCGTGTTGTTGGCATCATCTTCATCTTCTGATTCCCAATGCATTCCAAGGCACATCCTTTGGTGGAAGAATGTCTTGCTTTCTTATTGGACTGGTTGATTGAAGGCCACGACGGTTATCTGGAAACCAATCCGTCCACCTCGCCAGTGTGAGCATAATGTTACTACACCTGACTGTAAGCCTGCCAGTGTGAGCAAGACTTCAACCATGGACATGGCAATTATTAGAGAAGTTTTCTCTTCCATTGTTTCTGCTGCGGATGCACTAGCTACACTTGTCAATAGGTGTTAAACAAAAGTGAAGATGAACTGATTGAAAGAGTTTATGAAGCTCAGCAACATCTTTATCCAACCAAGATTTCTATGGATGGAACCATCATGGAATGGGTTTGTTATCCTCTTAATCACTTATTTTTTTGGAAGATTTCCCAAGATTATGCTGAAAGGATAAACAAGTGGCTAGACTGGTTTCATTTTGGCAAAAAGAACATATTGAATCTGTTCAATTATCATTTCCATGACAGGCACAGGACTTCCAGGATCCTCAGGTTCATCATAGGAATCTGTCACACTTATTTGGTTTGCTCCCTGGTCATACAATAACTCTTGAAAAAACTCCTGACCTCTGCAAAGAAGCGGAAAAAACAGTACAGAAAAGAGGTTTGTTTTGAGACTTCTTCAGAAGATGTAGTGAAATCACAATCCTGTTTTCTCAATTTAGATGAGTAACAAAACTTAACACTGATCTTATCGTTTCTACACACCGTTACTTATACTAGATGAATACTGAAATCACCGCAATTCTTCCTCTTTGGAGAATACCTCTAATTGAAACTTTTGGTAGGAGAATTGTTAAATGTCTTTTGTGACTTCTCTGGATTAACAGGTTTAAGGTTAGAAAACAAAAGACTTCGATCGGATATATATATATATGAATTCTTCACAGGCTTTATTTCCTATAAAGAATTCAAAAAAGAAAAAGAAAAAGAAAGCGTTGGATCATTCGGCTATTTCTTCTGACAGATGAACCTTAGTATGCGTTACTCTTAACTGTACTGTAGAAAAAATGTTACAGAAGTGCATCTTCCTGTATATGCTTGTGAAGCACTGGGCAGAAGGATTGTATAAAATCTGCTGAGGGTATGTTTGGTTCCCCATAGAATTGGGGTTTAGAATTGGAATTGGGGCTCCAATTCCAATTCTGTTGTTTGGATTCTGCTTCACTTAAAGAATTAGAATTCAATTTGAATTCTATGGGGGTCCAATTCCATGAATTGAATTCTTTACTGGACCAAAAGAATTCTAATTCCAATTCCACAACTAAACTCTAAGAAATGGATATACACGCGGATCTAACATGGGTAAAAAATTAAAAGCGGGTCAAATATACAAGCATCCCTCTCTCCTATTCTAATTCACCATTTTTTCTCACCCGCAAGTGTTCCTGCTCTCCACCATCGCTTCTACCTCCGCCCTAACATTTTGCCGCTTCCACCATCGTTTCCCCTATCGCTCTTTGTTTCTGCCATCCCTCTTCCCTTCGCCTCTCCTGCCACGCATCCACCTATCACCTTGCCAATCGCAAGACTAATCTGAGTGCTCTCTCCTTACCCCTACCTAATTTTCTCGAATTGGGTTCTTCAGTGTTGAAGGTAATATCTCCTAAGAATTTGCACTGAAATTTGACGTTTTCTTACAAAGCACTGCCTAACCCTTGAGTGCCAGATATTAATTCTAGTAATGGTTCTTGACTTTGGTTTTACAGCCCAGCAATGGCTCAGAACCTACAGTTGGAAAGACCCTTGTTAAGGACGGAGGTCTATTTTTTATAGAAACTTGGTACTGGATTGGTGTATGAGCAGCATGTTCAATCTTCTTTTTATTGAAGTATTGACATTTTTAAAGCGTAAGCCCTACGTACAACCTTGTTATCATGCAATTTTTGTTCCTAATATACTATATAGTAAAGAAGTCCATGTCTTAATTTTGTGGTGTCAACTTAATGTCAGCTCTAGGAGATAATAAAGCTGTTATTCTTGAGGATGATGAGCAAAACAAGGATAGACGGCAAGTTGCATCACATCCTGGAGGTTTGTGGTCTATTCAACTCCAGCTTTTTGCATATGCAACTCAAAGATAAATACTCTGTATCCCTTGATAAAATAAGTTCAGACTTTAGACAAGGTTTGAAACGTGATATATACATTTTCCCAAAATTCAATATAAAGTTTAGTACTCAATTAGCGCTTAAATTTAATGGATTCTAAAAGTACAAAAGGAGGAAGAAATAAAGAATCTAAAATGCACAAAAGGAGGGGGGAAATGGAGAAAGAAAGAATCTACCGACAGAAAGAAAATGGAGTAAAGAAAATTGAGGTTATTGACATTCAACAAGGGAACTTATTTCATCCTAAAGCTGCATTCCGGTGATTTAATTACTACTTCTGCTGAAGTCTTTAGTAGTGGATGCAATTTTAGTCAAGTTAATGAACTTGTATTTGTCACAGTTGATGGATTCAAATAAGCTGTGGTGTGATTGTTCTCAACAAGACCACAATTTCTTCTTTGCATACTCACCACATGCACATGATTACTTTTGGGCATAACTTTTAACAACAATCAACTAACATATAAAAGGGAATTAGTCAATTGATTATGGAATCAAGTTGATTGCTGACACATTTTCCTTTTCTATGATAAAGTTTAAAATCATTACTCTCTAACTTATGTTAACAATATGGTGGTTTAATATGATGGCCACAGTCAATTGCTTAAAAGTTTCAGATTTTTATTCTTGTTCACACATATCTAGTATGGCTAAATCTAAATCCTCATTTCTAAGTAATTTTGTGTGGTAAACAGAAAGGTTTAACAATATAGATGGGCTAAAATATCTTTGACTCAAGTTGATCGTTGACTCAACTAAGCAAAGAATTAACTCTGTTCTATGTATCCTAGCTGTGAGATCTACAACTTCAGCAAATTGAATCTGGTCAACTTAAAGCACCTTAGCACTTTCTACCGTGATTGTAGGACTAACATGTTTTGTTTAAGAATAGCCTCCAAAAGCTTGGCCGTTAGTCGAACCAGTTTATCTGCTCTTAATGTAGTTTTTCAAGCAGGGATCAACAATTACATGCTTTAATTTTCTTTTAACAAAAAAGAAAGATTTTAATCTTTGAGCCATAAGTGATTTAATCACATGTTAGTGCATTACTAATTCAATTAGTGACCTCTGGTTTTAGTTTTTTGATGCCACAACATAGTTATTATATTAAAAAAAGAGCCCTTATGATAAATATCACCTAACACATATATTTTGACACAATATGTCTTAATTGTAGGCGCACCACTAACTTTATTAAGTATGCTACAAGTGAGTAATATTATAAACTAGAAATTGATGATGATCAGTCAATAAGTCTATAACATGAATCTTATTGTTAGTCACCGTTTACTTACTATCTATGATAACTATCCCATTGTGTTTAAATTGATCTATAGCTAAAGCTAAGTTGTGCTGAAACTAGTTAGAATGATTATGGACCTCTAATATAATTTCATGTGGACACAACAATAACCTACTTATTTCTATACTATTAGTCTTTTCTTGTGTGGCTTGAAAATCATCTTATACATGTAATTATCACTAATTACTAGTTTATAAACCGATCAACTTATCAACATAAACCCTGATCTTGTTGGTATCAATTTGCAGGAACCAGTCATGTACTAAAAGCAGCTTCAAATTGGTTTTTGTTTTCTTGGTGATCAACAGAGTTTGTGTAGAGCAACTTCGACTCAATAATTGTTTTACTGTTTTATGTACAAATTTAAGAGAGCATTGTGGGTTGAGGGATACTAGAGGGATACTAGAAATATTATTGTTGAAGTAGTTGCAATGCTGCTCTATGTTTTGCTCACAACTTTAAGAATCACACTGTCAATTTTAATTTCATAAGATCAGGTGAGGCAGTTAGTCAATACTTTAATATAGTTCTACGTGCTATCATAAAATTAGGGAGTCACTACCTTATCCAGATCCATTAATTGTTCCCAAGGGTATGTGACAATTAGATATCGAGTGTTTTTTTTCCTTTTAACTATAAATGAGTAACAATTTGTTGTCCAACATTACAAGCAAAGTACTTTCTTGTTGATGCGGGTTATGCAAGTAGCCCTGGTTTCTTAGCTCCATATAGGGGAGTTGGATATCATCTTAGTGAGTGGTCTGCTAATGGGAACAAGTCTCAAAATTTTAAACAGTTATTCAACCTTTGACATTCAATTGCTCAAAATGTGATTGAAAGGACATTTGGTTTGTTCAAGAAGCGATGGACCATTTTGAGAGATGTATCGTTTTTTTTATGTTAAGACTCCTGTCATGATAATTAGTGCTCAGCAAGTTGTGAGAATATATGATCTTCAGCATTCTTTGCAAAGGTCGAAGAAGCTCTCTTGCAGGGACTGGAGCAACTTCACTTGTGCAACCATGAACCATGTGATTAATATCAGATTATTTCACTGGATTTACATATGGGTTTATGCACGCATAATATCTGTTTATGCATGTGGATTTGTGTATGTTTGGCAGCACACCTTTCCACTGATAATTTTCTCTTTAAAAATCAACGAATTGCACAAGATGAGATATTTATGGTTTGTTGGTAATAAGTGATGCAGGTTTTTGTTCAAAACTGTTCTTGAAGTTTTGGGTCAAACGTGTCTGCATGAAAAGGCATGTTAATGTGGTCTTGTTAAGAGATACTTTAGACTTCATAGTTTCTTGTTTTTATTTTGTGAATAGTTACTTTCTTGTTCATCATTGTCCAGAAGCTTTACTTACATGCACAATGAACTTTATCTTGTTGTCTTACATACTCCAATTAGTTTTTTATCTAATATAATTTAATTAAGAATAAAGGAAACAAGAGTAATACCATATTTTTTTTTTGTAGAAAAGGAACTAATTGGTTTTTTTCTTTAAAGCTTTAATAACAATTGGTTAAATGCAAGAAAAAATAAATTATTAAAGGCATTAATTGATTTTTTCCTTGAAACTTTAGTAACAATTAGCTAAATGTTTAAAAAATTATTCCATACGAAAAAGAAAAAAAGAAAATTTTTATGTAAGCAAATGTTAGATGGAAACAATTCTAATTCTTAATGAATTCTTCTCGCATTCAAACAAAGAATTTGGAATTCCAAATGAATTTTATATCAATTCTATGCATTTCCCAAACAAAAGAATTCCAATGTTTTGGAATTCCAATTCCTAGAATTCTAATTCTATAGAATTTTAATTCCAATTCAATTCCAATTCTGTAGAACCAAACATAGTGGTATTGAAGAATATTGCAGGCGCAGCTATGATTTCAAAAATATCAAATATTCAATGGCAAGAACATTAGGCACAGAGTAGGATAGATAATGTTGGACTAATTAGTTCTTGACTATTCTTGCCACTGCAATCATGAAATTGTAGAATCAAATTCAACAAGGCATTGGAAACTTAAAAAGTTGCTTTAAGAAACATAAATAGTATTACACATGAATTTTATTCAACAGATACAAATAGTAACGTAGTAGCATTACAAACCTAAAGAGTGGAATCCCAATCTGTTTTCTCTCTTTCAAATCTACCAAGGTTGAAAAGACATGACTGATTCACCTCTTCAACATGCAACTGAGATGGAATTGATTCTCCCAAAGATCTAAGCACTCAAGAAATTGCCCAAATCTTAAAATTTTCTTGAATAAATATTTTTAGACACTCGTTTCCCATATCCATCTGTTGTTCTTGAATTTGCTTAACCAAGCTTGCGGTAGACTTGTGACACCATTTGACCTCTATCACTTCAATAGTTGGAATATCCCCTAAACAAGAAGGGACTTCTTCCAGCTTAGAACAACCTTCCAAAACCAGTTTCTGAAGAGGGGGGAAATCATCACAAGAGGCTGTCCACCTGACAATGTCCAAGTATGCCAACTTCAAGAATCTGAGCTTAGGAAATGCCCCTTCTCCCATTTCCCATGTTTCCCCCACAAAGGCTCCACTTAATTTGAGCACTTCAAGATTGGGCAGCTCTGCAATTGCTGATATTTTATTCCATGGCAGTTTATTTTGTTCAAACCTGGCAAGCAACCCCGGCCCATCAAGGATTGAGAGTGTTAGTTTTCGTAGGTTTAGGGGGAATGCAAACTCAACTCTCTGAAAGCTAACCACTTTGAGTGATTCTAGTTGACTCAAAAAATCGAGCTTGATAATCCCGTCGAAACTCTCAGCAGAGTATCTTCTGCCCCCCACGCATTTTAGCCTGCGGATGCTTGGTAACTTTGTCAGTGTCTTTTGGAAAATTTGAGGTGAGGGATCAACAGCAAGGGTAAAGGTTTCAAAATGATATATATCTTGGGAGACTTCAAGATCGTCAGATGAAAGACTAAAAGCAACTGGAGAAAGAATACCTTCCACATATAGGTGCCTCAATTTCTTCATGCTCCGAATAGTATCAGGCAATCCAACATTTCCATCATACACTTTGATGATAAAAGTTTCTAACCTTGAGAGATTGGCTATTGACGATGGGATGGAATTTATATAACACTGAATGGTCAAGTATCTCAGGTGAACAAGCAATACTACTTCCCTTGGAAAATAACTACCAAGACAAAGTTTTCCCAAATCCAGCACTCTAAGAAGTTTAAACATCTTAAAACGGAATGAGTAAACACCACAGTACAAACTTCCAATCATGATTGGAAAACCAGATCAAGGAGCGTAAATTGGGAAAAAGTAGTCTCGAATTCTTCAATTCCTCTTCTGTGGCAGAGTAAATAAAAAATCGATCGGTGCTGTATGATCCATTATAAGTAGAAAGCTCAGTATGCCCAGGCAAAATCCGTAGAAATCTTTCTTCTTTGGCTTTTTCCACGCAAAACTCATGCACCAAATCATGAATTCGGCAAGCTTTGACCCCCCCTACAGATCTTTGTAGCGTAACCATAACTAAACTTCTAGTGATCAGATCCGTCAAGTAGCCATCTGCCACATCCTCTAAGTCACTTGGCTCAGTCTTCCGCACAAATCCTTCAGAGATCCATAACAACTTTAACTTTCGAACAGGAATGTCTTGGTCTTCCTGGAATGCACCAAGGTAGAGGAGGCATGGCTTCAAATAATCGGGTAAATGACTGTAACACAGCTCCAGTGTCTTCATGCAGTGCTCGGTCTCAATAACTGAGCGAGAGCTCAGACTATTTGCAACTTCTTCCCAGCAATCTTCCTTAACATTTGAAAGAATTCCAGCAACAAGGATAACTGTGAGAGGTAGGCCCTTACAATTTTTTGCTATTTGCTTTCCAACTACTCTTAATGCTGGAGGACAAACTTCTTTGCCGAATATCTTTGTCTGCAGCAATGCCCAACTCTCTTCATCCATAAGTTGCCGAAGATGGTGAGGCGTGCAATCTCGTTTGAATTGTGAAGACAAATTATGAAATCTACTGGTGAAAAGAATCCTGCTTCCATTGGCATCATCTGGCAATGATGGTTTCAACAAGTTCCATGGCTCAATGTCCCACACATCGTCCAAAATGATGAGATACCTATTCCCCTTCAAACACTTGTAGAGCTTTTCTGCCAAATCATCTTCATTCATATTCAGATATTGGTCAAACCTCTCAGAAGCTATAAAACCAAGAATCTGAACCAACAAATTGTGCTTGCTATACACTTGAGAAAGAGTACACCAAGCACAAATATGAAAGTGGCCTAAAACTGAAGGATCATTGAAAACTTTGCTGGCTAATGCTGTCTTGCCAAGTCCAGGCATGCCCACAATCGAAACAATATCCAACAGCTTTGAACCCCTGGTAATTTTATCCATAATTGTTTTTACCTCATCATCAAGACCCACCAGAACATCATTCAATCCCAGGGTGTTATGTTGTGATTTAATGCAAATAAAATTCTTCGTGACCCTCTGAGCTTCAATATCATGCCTCATGCTGTCATAGATTTCAAGAGCCTCAGTCTTCACAAGTTTGATATCTCCAGCAATAGTATCCAAACATTCAGGTTTATCCCCCACCACAACAGAGTCTATCACTAACTCTGCCTTATATGCAACCTCCATCACATGATTCCAAACATCTCGTAGTTTTTCATTTTGGTTGCGCTGCTCCAGAATATTTTGTAGAAAAGATCTTAAGAATATAAGATCTTCTTGGATTGTGAGGATTTGATCCTTTGGAAGAGTAACTAAATCATGCTCAGAACATGCTAGTTCCACAAGATTTTCTAGTAGGAAATCAATGGAGCCCAACTCATTGGTCCTTGGAAACCTATATGATGATGGTGACGTAACTGGATAAATTTGTGTAACTTCTCCCTTAATAACCTCAAGCACTTTCAGCAAATGAAACAGCTCAAGATCTGTTTCCTTGGCCAGGCCTATTTCTATTTCATTCACAGAAAGTGAGAAAGTCATGATTCCTGCATCACAGACCACAATTCTGATAAGATCCTTCAGTTCGTCATGTAGCTCATTGAACCTCTCTTGCTGCTGGCTAAGAAGGATACTCAGGAATCTCACTCCCTGATGGAATTTTAGCATTTGATCCTTCACTGGAACCAGAATGCTATTATGTGATATTAGGTCCATAATGTAATCTAGGAGACAGACAATAAATTTAGCCACCAGATTCTTGTTCTCCTCAAGAGCTAAATTGTGTGATGATCTTGACAATTTTGAAGCAGTTAGGACATGGATATAAGTTTCTTGGACTTGGGGATCAACCGGATCAATCTTCTCGTGCAGCAGTTGAGAAATTTCAAATTCCATTGCATTGCAAACCTCTTCATCGTCTCTCTCAAACCAAGATATAGAAATCAGGCGTGCAGCTTTGATAGCCACAACTTCAGTGTGAATCAGCAGATCATCAATTGCTCACCCTGAACGCCCTGCAGTGTGACAAAGCAAATGAAACTCTTCAAGAACATTAGTTTCTCTTTAAGGGTATGTATTAGATAATGAAAAGCTTCACCAAATTCATGATCTCCGAAGAGAAGATCCTCCAGATTATCAGAGAGGGAATCAATGAGATCCATAACTAGTCGTGTATCTCCCAGTGAGTAATGGCCCAACAAAATATTGATCCATGATTCATTGATTTCTTTCTCAAACAACAATTCGATATCTTCCTGGAATCCAACGAGCTCACCTTCAATGCCACTAAAATCTGATGCACCAGATTGCATATCTCTAAGATAAGCAGAGTGAAGATCGTGCTGTATCCTGGTAACCAGATCTTGAATTGTGAACAAAATAATACTATGTCTCACTCTGTCAGACTTAGTATTAGCCTTCTCCTCCTGATCATGTTCCAAAATCGTTCCATGATTCCTCCTCCTGCAATTTCTCATATACAGATCAAAAGTTTTCAATAATCTAACCTCCAGCATCAGGTTCCTGATATCAGAAGAAAAATACTTGCTGAACGGATTGTCACACCATTCCAGATAATCCAAGGCAAGATCAAAGTAACTAGTAGCACTAATGAAGGGCATCTCCATTTTACTACTACTTTTCAATCTGATATCAGATTGCTATCTCTCTAGCTATTGAAAGAACTTAGTTCCAGATCTATAACTTTCTCACAAGTCATAATTTAAAGCAGTCGAACACCAATAGTCAAATATTGCTGCCAAGACTTTCTCTTTTCTTTTCTTTTCTTTATCTATTCACCATTTTTTTTTTAAATTTGGGAAGGGGACTCGGTGACAATATCAAGTCAACAAACACCAATTTCACTCTCCCTGTCTAGCGTCCTTGTTTAATTTCTTCATATGACATCGTCTGCAGGCCATCATTTAATAGGTCGAACCCAAACTCAACGATTGCTAAAATCTGCCATTGAATGAAAGATGAAGTGAATAATTGGAAACATAGCTAAAACATTGTGTTTAGACTTGCAAAATGCCCATTGCACTCTGCTCTTAACTTTTTCTCCTGACAAGAATGCTATGTGAGTATTTACCCTGGGAACTTCTTGGCCTTGTTATTCTATCTTATCTTCATTGATCTTCAGAAACCAAACTGCTATTATTTGGTGCAGGTATTATGTATTAATTATGTAAAAACTTTTGACTTTTTGAGTTTTTTAATGAAAGATGCTGTAGTTAATTCTTCTAACTGCGTTCTTCAAAAGATTTGATTTGAATTGTTGTGAGTTGACTGACTAAACTAATCTAAACTCATGGAGGATATGAGTCTATTATCTAAGCATTCTATGAAATTTTAATACATAATGTCCAAAAAACTTGAATGCACTTTGTAGCTGAGAGCAATTCGCAATTTTTTTTAGCTTAGTGACACATTAAGAACAAAATATCCACCACAACCTTTTTTGGAACTCAATGGCAGTTTTCCTTGTCTCTATTTTCCAGGTCCATTGCAATATACTGGCAATCTGTAACTCCCCCCCCCCAAAAAAAAAAAAAAAAACTGTTGCAGTACTGCAGTTTTAATCCTATAATGAACAGAAACAAAAGTCGAATCAAATAAGCAGACAGGTCAGAGTAAACAGTAGACAAGTCAGAAGAAAATGGGCATCAGGGACACATTTAATACCATGGCTGGATTTCCTTAAGAAAAGTAGTATAGATAAACAGAAAGATCTATGATTTTGGAGTAGATAATAGACATGTAAATGAACAAGACACGGATAAAAACTCATATTTATTATAAACAAAAATACAATTTGTCCGTCATTGAGAACATAGTTAATATAAACAAAATCTAAAATTTTATCCTTCTTATCCTACTCAGATCTTCATCACTTCTTGCAAGTTAATTACTGAGAGAAAAATATACTATCCAATTCAATTTGGCGCATGGTTTTTCCTTTAGAGCAAAACAGTGCAATCTAATAATTTTTCACTGGATTACAATAGTCATTTTCTTTTGATTGAGAGCAAATGAAATTTATATTGCTGCTCTTTCGGAGTCTGAGCTACCAGCAACACTTGATCCACTTCATCAGCGAAGAGCAATGGCTGCTTATGAATGGTGCAAAAGAAGAAGTTTTAACACAACTTATAAGATGATGAGCAAGCTAGTGAGCTACGATGCTGGAAGGAAGAGATTATCTGTCAAGAACAAGATCAAACAGGGAGAGCATGAAGTTTCAATAGCTGATGAAGCCTCCGGCGAGTGACTGATCCATCCAGTTAAGAAATATTCAATTCAAGAACCTTGCCAGCATCAGAAATACTTCCCTAGTTGAGGGATCCGTTCCAGGCCAGTAATGCAAGAAGGCTATCAAGCCATCCATGCGTGCTCCAGCAGTCTGTGGTTTTATTTTGGTTGTCCTCCTGTGCAGTACCCTGCTGCATTACGTACTTGAATTAATGAAAGGAACTAGTAGAAGAAAAAAGAAATAGAGAAGTGGAGCATTTATACCAGACAATTTACAGGCAAAAACTTAGCAGTACAGTTCCAATATCTGTTTAAAAGTTGGATGGCCTTTCTTGGAGGACCTGCAAAAGGAAATCTAAGATTTATAGAACACAAGAGTCAGATGCTGTTTTTCGGCTTTGAGGGGCAATGGAACAAAAAAGAAAAGCCAGGATATGGAGCAGAAGAAAAAGATCGACAATAACCTTTCAATTCAAGGAGACTAAGCCTCACGAGGGGGGAGGGGGAAAGGTGAGGGCTTGAGAATTGAACTAGATTCCTCCTGATTATCTGTTTAATTTTCCTACCAGCAGAGCTGGCTAAAGGGTAAAACCACAAAGCAAACAATAAATTTGACCACCTTCTCTTGGGTTTGGTCAGCCAAAGATAGGACCCTTGGGGAGCTTCCAAATGTCTTTCATATGGAAAAGAACAGAGAGTACATATGTAGACTACGAAACCCAAAGTAGGTGAAGTGATCCTCGATTAGAGGCTAATAATAACATGAAGGAACACCAGAACAGATGACTGTCATTATCCTTTTTTACACTTTTCAGCAATAAAGAATAAAAAATAGACATGATCAAACCACTATGGCAGTTCCAGTTTAGCAACAAAATGCATTTCTAGCTTTCTGAATATTTCAATTGGCACAAGACAGAAAATGTGCCACCTTTGGGCATCAGCTCTCTATACAGACAATTACTGTCGGACTATCTTCCAGATAACTTTCCACTCCCTGTACTCCCTCCTCCCTCTCAAAGACCAACTTTTGGTGGGAGAGAGAGAGTAGATGCTGCAAAAACATCTTTAATAACCATTCCTAGAAAAGGAGAAGTTGCATGGATGATGCACTACCAGTTAGCAGCAACTTATAATCAATGGTAATTCACTTCCTGTAGTATTAGAAAATGATTTGTGTAAACATGTTAATGAATTGCACGAATCATGATAGTGGCATCATGGCATGATTGAATGCTTGTACCACCATGATAGTGGCATCATGGCATGATTGAATGCTTGTACCACTTTTAGGCATCAAATGCCATAGCAATTTGCAAAGACCTTCTAGCCTGTTGTCTCTTCCTTAAAACTCATATGTCCCATTCTCAACAAGTAATACATTAACGGGACATTTGTTCAGGATATTAAATTGGTATTCCTGCATTCGCTAGCTCTCATCTTCCCTTAGCTGGCAGTTGATCTATGAGCCAGAAGTTGGTATATTCTTCTCTTCCATCTATTTTTTTCATTTTCTTTTTCTTTTTCTTCTCTTCCCTCTTTGATCAGAAAAATTCACCAGAATCGTTCCCAGGATTCACAATAGCTGTGATTAACTAGAAGTGCAGAAACTAAATCAAACATTTTTTGTTTCTTAAAGATGTTGCAACTTTACCAATTAATTGCAAATGGGAAGCCAGACTGCACAAGTTGGATAGAGGACAAAGTAATAGTCAAAATGCTAAATCTAAATTTTGGTAATGATTCCTTTCGTCAAGTTCAAATTCCCTTCCTCTTTTGCTCCACATCCAGAAACTTTTAGCATCTTTTGGTAAATCAGTTAAATGTTCCATGCAAAATCTATAGGTATTACCAAAGATTACATAAAGTAGATGTCTCTAGAAATTTGTTCGTCTTCAGGAAACGAAGGATACAATCTAACTTTAACAGCTAGAAATTTGTTTCTTTAGCTTCTTTATGCATATCAAGGTGTCAGAAGAACATGGCTAATGGCCAAGGCTAAGCACAACTAGTTTGCAAAGTTTAGAACATTCTACAGGAACATAGCATAACAAAACTCTTGAAAAACAAGCAGGAGCAAACTCACATATCTAGATGGCAAAAATGAAAAAAGAGGAATAAAAACCAGAAAAATAAAAATCCTTATGTTTACCAAGCTCTGAGTTTTTAATACACATATTCTACACAACATGACCACAATAGCATACCGAATTCTTGGCAATTCAAAATAAATAGAAAAAAGAAACGGAAAAAGAAAGTGTCAGGTCATTCAGCTATTTGATTTCAAAAAAGAAAATTAGTACTCTCACTGGAATACAGAACAGGAATAGTAAAGTGTACCTGGCATGTATTCTTGTGCTCTGCTGGTTGAAAGGATCACACAAATCTGTAGCCATATTGAAGAAAATTTCAGAAACTGGGACGATTGATCATAAACATTATGAAATATTGAAGGAACTGAGAACATCAGAATAGTATATAGAAATAAATATATTTGATAGACAATGTTGAATTCATATATGCATGTCTAATCAAATCAAATAATTAATTGGAAATCTCCAGAAATTGCGTTGAGAAGCACGAAAAGTTATAGCATTGAACTGATTGAACATATACAAATAGAACATCAAAGAAAATATATCTAACCTAATAAGTGGAACCACACTCTGCTTTTGCAAAATGTGATGAGAGGAGATCGACTCTCTTTCTGAGTTGGCACTTAGAAGAAAACGTGGACCATCACCAATTCCGTGCAGCAGCAACAATCTTTAGATCCTTATTTCCCATATCCATCTGTTCTTGCCGAATTTGCTTCACAGAATTTACTGCAGACTCAGGACACCATATTACCTCAATCATGTCAAGAGTGAGGGCTTCCCCTAAACAAGAAGGGACCTCTTCCAGCCATTTACACATAGTCAAAACCAATTTCTCAAGACAGCAAAAATTATCAGAAGAGGCGGTCCACCAGCGAAAGTCCAACTGTGACAATTTCAAGAATCGGAGGTTTTGGAACTCCCCTTCTTGCATTTCCCACTTTTCCCCCGCAAAGGAATCATAGCCTAATTTAAGGACTTCAAGGTTGGGGAGCTTTCCAATTGCTGAAATTTTACTCCATGGCTGACGATTATTTGAGAAAGTCAATTACATGTGTCGAATCTGTGCAATAATAAATACTAAAAAGTCCTAATTACCACCACAATTAATTATAGAGTAAATCTAAATACTGGAGCAGGGACCCTAGGTGTGTAATGGGTTACTTGATTCATCCTATTTTCGAAGAGTTTGCTTGATCCGTTATACCAGATTTGTCTATAACAATATTAATTTTGCGTACAATGGCAAGTAGGGTCGATTCCACAGGAAACGGGTAGAAAGTTGTTTCTTTCCAAGTCAATAGAATAAAATTGGGGGATGATTAATGGGATGAAAATGAAAATAAAATAAAATAAGTAAAATTCAAAAGATAACTCAACAAGTACAATTTACTAAAATTAGCAATTAATAAAATTCTACCCAAATGATCTACTGCTTAAGCACGGTCCAATTAAATGATCATCGATGCAAAGATATTTCATTCATTCGTCATTAGCTTGGTTATAGTTATCAATAAACTCTAACAACCAGTTCTTCCTTACTTTTTCGACAGTCAAGGTACGACCGTTGACTGCTTCCCTAACCAGAAAACAACCCTAAGTACGACCATAGGAATTTAATTATCCAATTGCATTAAAGCTAGAAGAACCCAACCCTAATCAATAAACACGCTAAAAGGATTTATTTAAACTAGATCTTGCGTTCCCCCAATATAAAGCCAATTATGGTGGTTGCCACTAGGTATCAACTAAATGAACAATTACGGATTCAATTTAGTTAATGTGACAGTAGGCTATTAAATTAAATCAAATACCCGGCCGTTGATATTCAATTAATAAAATACCCATGAACAATTAATTCAGGAAATGCACGAATAGTAACGAATTGGAAGAAATAATAAAAATTTGATTAGATCTCACAGATGTTATGCCCCGCGTCTTCGCGTTAATCCCTGGGTAGAATGGGGATTTTAGCCACTTCTCATCATATCAAGCTCGCGAGATTTGATTAATATCATCCACTCAATGGCCCAGGAATTAATTGCCGAGGAATTGGGGAAGATGAATTAATCGGAGTAACAACAAAGAAAAATCTGGCTTCGTCTTCGTATTGGAGCCACCAGTGTACGAACAAAAGCTAAAGTAAATTATACAGAGCCAAAATAAGAGCCAAGGAGTCAAAGTGTCACAGTCGAAAAGCAAAACGAAAATCTGCAATCGTCTGACCGCTCTAGAAAAGAAAACCAAAGCTAATGTCTCAAGTACACGTGAATCTGGCCTTCCTCCCCTTGGCCGCTCAAAACAAGAAAAGAAGAAAAAGCGTCTGCCCCTCTGAGCAAAAGCCAATCTCCTGAAAAAAACATCCCTCCCCCTCTCTTTCTTTCTCTTTCTTTTATTCAAGCCGCCGCCAGTAGTCTTCAAAGGGTTAGGAGGCCCACAACTTTTGTTTAAAGGTTCTAATCTAATGCTCCGGGTTCACGTGGACCGGGCTCCTTAGTTGGCTTGGCTGCAATTAATCCTGCGAGTCCGTCTTTTTGATGTAACTCTTTCGGTCTCTGGCGTGGGCATGTCCTGAGACAAAAAGTCTTCTGAAATTTTTGCCCTGCGAGAGCACTTTTTTCGCCAACCACCTATAATCCATGCAAATATGAAATATGAGCAAAACTTCAATATTTAGCACATTAAATAGCCAAAATTAGGACAAAATAATAGTGCAAAATGTGCCAAATAATTGCTCTATCAAATCCCCCCACATCTAGACAATGCTTGTCCTCAAGCATTTCGAAACTCAGAAGTACAACCAAGCGAGCAAAGGTCATGTGGTAATCTATACTAACACAAACATCTCAGATCCCTGACAATATTGCCAAAATTAGAACACACAGGACATGTGGTAATTCAAAGAAAATGTATGAATGCTAGGACCGCTCAAATCAACACCACGGAATGGAATTACCATAGGCTTGCACATTTATCACATCTCCACCACTGAAAAGTAAACTGAATACACAAATCAAAGGAACTTCGATAAGGTTGTAATGGGGCTTAGGTAAAGGCAGGGTAGGAAGGTATAGACAGGGGGTATGTGTCAAGAGACTGTCCGAAACCCACCATGTAACCATAATGCTTCGCCGGAGAAATTCCCCGAACAAGACAGTTTCCACCTGCTGTACACACTGAGCAAGTGCCGCTATATATATATATATATTTTTAAAGGGGAATGTCTTGCAAGGCGTGGGCACGCCCTGTAAGCCAAAGTCTTCTGATCACTTCCTTCAAGTTTTTTTTTTTTTTTAAGGGAGAATGTCTTGCAAGGCGTGGGCACGCCCTGTAAGACAGAGTCTTCTGATCAATGGCCTTTTGTCAATTTCTCCCCTTTATACAAGGATAGCATCATACAGCTCCTAATCTAACAACACTTGCAACCCCAGATTTATTTGCCTTGCTCAAATGATGGAATTCAGACATCCCTTGACAACGTAGGGGTGAAAAAGAAAGTCTAAAGAGGTCTTGGGTCATCAACATGGCTAACAAACAAACTCGACGGATAAAAACTCAAATTGGTTTACTATTGGGAGACAAGATGAAGGCATGGTTTTTAGGAAGTTAAAGGAGGTTTAATCCTAAATGCCCTTATCATTTCAAATTCATCCAGTTCAACAAAATGTGGTATCGACATGTACAAAATAGCAAGTTCTAGAATGCCAATATCATGTGTGATATTCACTCAATCAAACAACAAAAGAGCAAACAAGAATAATGTGCTCAAACAAGGCTCAAAAGCTCCCAAATTACAAGAATGAGTCAAATCCAGCATATTCAACATTCGACGACATTGCCAAAGGAAGCAAAATGCACGGCTAGCATATCTGACCACATACCCATGCACCATGATTGTACAATTCATCATAGCAGCATGCTCTAACAGCTAAGAAACGAAGCAATAGAAAGAAAGTCAACTAACTACACACCCCTATATATATATATTTTTTTTTGCAGTAAAAGGAATTAATGGTAGTAAAAGGAAATAATAACAACCATCCTCAACCATCCCCCCCACACCTAAAATCTACATTGTCCCCAATGTAGAAATGACAAATGAAGTAGGAGGGGAATAAGTAGAGAAACTTCCCTAACTACCGAGAGAGGGCACTGAGGCACTAAGGTGGAGGAGGATGAGGTGGGGTGAATCCAATGTGAGCGAAGAAGGTCGCTTGATTGTTTGCCTGAATACGGGCGAACACCTGGAGCGCCTCAAGACGGCCATCTAATCTTGACACTTGGGTGTTTAGCTCATCAGCGGAATGTTGGAAGTGCTGGTAGCTAGAGTCCTAAACAGGAGGAGTATGAGAGGAAGACGGGCCCGCTTGATCTGGATGGGGTGGAGAGTCAGTGGAGGGGACAGTCAGAGGCACCTGGGGCTGTGGCCCGCCCTCGCCAGGGGGCGTAAACTGATAGACATCGCCCATTTTGAAAATAACCCCCATTCGCTCCAAGCTGCGCAAATCCAGTGGCTCTATCTCACGAGCCAGAGCGAAGCGGTGCTCTCCGTCGAGGTCTAGCAACCCCAATCGAATGGCTAAGTGAGCAATGAGTGAGCCCAGAATCACCGGTTTATTATGCTTTTGAATGACCGATTGCATTTGGGTGGCTACCCAACATCCCAAGTTAACCTGAACTTTGTTGCGCATGCACCAAAGAAAATAAAATTCCACCTTGATGAGAGTGCCGGAGGAATCCTTTCGGCCCGAGAAATTGTGCGCCAAAAACCGATGGATGACCTTCAAAACAGGATCCTTCAGATGAGAGGCCTTGGACTGACTCGGATTGTAAAGTTGACGATCCGTGGACCACTTCCTCCAAATGTCAATGTAATCCGTAGAAAACGGTCTGGTGTAGTCACACGCACTGTTTATATATGCCCCAGATGCAATGGTATCTTCACTAACAAATCCCAAAGTCAGATTAAACTCATTAATGGACATACTATACTATGTGCCCCTTAATCTGAATTGAATAGTCCCCTTCTCATCCAAAGTGATGAATTCATTTTTTAAGAACTCGAAGGTGGAGTAGAATTCACAACACAACTCCTCAAACGTGGCGTAACCAATGGTGAGGTACTTTTCCCAACCTATTGCCGAGAACAACTGTTCAACTTCTCGGACAGTCTGCAAATGGTCCAGGGTTAGGGCATGGAAGCATTTATAGGGGGCAACGGGACGGTACACTAAGCTGTTAAGCCGGTTCCCCCCACTCTCCGGGAGACATAGTGCTCTTATTCAGGCCCAAATGGGATCGAATTGGGGGTTGAACCGGGGCTCGTCGCTTACGAGGTTGGGACCCAGACGGCCCGGCAGTTATTGCCTTTTTCGGAGGCATTCGGTGACCACAGGCGAAGTGTAAATCAGCTTAGAGACAACCAACCAACCACCAAAAATAAATAGGGGACCACAATTAACAATTAATATCCATTAGTCAGTAGTCCAATATCCCGAAGGGAAGACAATTACCCTATCAAACGACGACAAGGCAACAAACACAAGAACTCCCTACTGCTGTCACGTGGCAGACAACAATAATTAAGACAAGCAGAATCGAGCCCCCAAACAATGAATTTAGTAGTCAATTATGTCTAACAGAGGGGGAATTACTAGCCACGTTTACCAAATATTCAATCACCAGAACCCACAGATATAGCAAACTCGAGTCTGAGTCAAATATAGCAACTAGATCCCAAATTCGAAGACCAGTGGCAGAAATTGAGGAAAAAATATGGGTACCACTTTTGCCAGGCTGGAGGAGGTCGTGGTAGCACCACACGGCGAGAGGGGCTGGCGGACGTGGAGACGCGCGGTGGGCGCGCGCTGCTGGTGAGGCGCTCGGCTGGTGCTGGTCCCGCACTGAGGGAGGCTAGCGAGCTGGGGTCGCGCGAGGCGGGCGCGCGCTGCTGGGCTGCGCAGGGGAGAAAGCCCGCGCGCGCGGCTGGACTCTGGTCTGCGCCGCGCGCGACTGGAAGTATCGAGCTTGGGCTCGCGGGTCGCGCGCCAACAGGTGCTGGTCACGTGCTGAGGGAGGCGGGCAGCGTGCTGGAGGCGCGCGTACTGGTGGTGCGCGCTGTCGGGGCGACGGATCTGGCGGCGGCGGCTGAATGGAGGGGCGGCGGACAGCGATAGAGAGAGGCGCGCAGGCAGTGGCGAAGACGGTGGCGGTAGCTCACGGTGGCTGGCAGCGACGGGCGTCGACGAGTGGTGGAGCGGTAGCGGACGACGAACAACAAAAAGGGAAGAGAAGTTGTTGCAGCGTAGCCAAAAGAAATTGGGAGGAAATAGGCCAAGACCAGTCAAAGAAGAAGGAAAAGTGGAAGAAATAGGGTCTTGGTCAAAAAAAAAATTTTTTATTACTTTCGCTATCGGAAGGGTTGGAAGGCGTGGGCACACCTTGGAGGACCTGGTCTTCTGACCATCGCATCCTAATGATGCTAAAAAGAGTTTTTGTCAAGGCGTGGGCACGCCTTGGAGCTGCTAGTCTCCAATTCGCACAGTTAACCTGGCGTGTCCCTTTCCAAGGTGCGGGCACGCCTTGAAACCCCTAGTCTTCTGTTTATCACCACAAAAGCAATTAAATTGGAAAAATGGAACTGAAAAATTGCAAAGTACGAAAAGTAACCCCCAATTAATGCTTTGAGCCTTGGGTTGCCTCCCAAGTAGCGCCTTTCTTTAATGTCTTTGGCTAGACATGGCCATCAGCTGTTTAGACCTCACAACTTGAATCATCAAGAGATATAACCTCCACTTGCTCACTATTAAACCCTTCATAATAAGGTTTTAGACAGTGACCATTGACTACGAACTTTTTCTCTGTCTTAAGACTTTGGATTTCCACTGTACCATAATGAAAAATATTAGAAACAACAAATTGACCAATCCAACGGGAACGCAACTTACCAGGAAAAAACTTAAGTCTCGAGTGATAAAGTAGGACTTTTTGCCCTACTACAAATGACTTTCTCGAAACTGGTTGGTCATGAAAAATTTTGCTCCTCTCCTTATATATTGCGGTGTTCTCATAGGCTTCATTTCTTAGCTCCTCCAACTCTTGTAATTGGAGTTTTCTATATCCTCCGGCCTCCATAAAGTCCATGTTACACCGCTTGAGCGCCCAGAATGCTCTGTGTTCAAATTCCTCCGGGAGGTGGCAAGGCTTCCCAAAAACTAACCTGTACGAGGACATCCCAATCGGTGTTTTGTATGCGGTGCGGTAGGCCCAGAGAGCATCTTCCAACTTCAAACTCCAATCTTTCCTATCAGGCCGCACCATCTTCTCTAGAATTGACTTGACCTCCCTATTTGACACTTCGGCCTGATCATTCGTCTGCGGATGGTAGGAGATGGATATTTTGTGGAGCACGCCATACTTACGAAACAATGCCGTGATCGTCCTATTGCAGAAATGGGTGCCCCTGTCACTCACTATGGCTCTTGGCATTCCAAAGCGGACAAAAATGTTAGACTTGATAAATTCTGCAACCACTCTTGAATCGTTAGTTCGGGTGGCTTTTGCCTCCACCCATTTGGAAACATAGTCAACAGCAAGTAAAATATACAAGAAACCAAAAAACGAGGGGAAGGGATCCATGAAATCTATACCCCAAACATCAAAAATTTCAACGAATAACATGGGGGTTTGACTCATTTGATCTCTACGAGAAATATTTTCCACCCTTTGACACTTGTCACACTATTTACAAAACAAGTATACATCCTTAAATAGAGTAGGACAATAAAAATCACTTTCTAACACTTTACGAGCTGTCCGCTTTGGCCCAAAGTGCCCTCCACATGCAAATGAATGACAAAAAGTCAAAATAGACTGGAACTCACCTGCACTTACAAATCTTCTTATCATCTGGTCCGAGCATTGCCTCCACAGGTACGGTTCATCCCAAATATAGTGTTTGGCGTCACTTTTTAATTTATCTCTTTTAGCCTTTGGCCAACCTGCAGGTAATTGATTCGTTACCAAAAAATTAACAATATCAGCATACCAAGGTATTGACGAGTCAATAGCTAATAATTGCTTCTCAGGAAATGATTCTCTCAACGGTAGATCCTCCTTATTCGTGAGCAACCGGCTTAAATGATCAGCCACCAAGTTCTCGACTCCACTCTTATCCTTGATCTCTAAGTCGAAGTCCTGCAGGAACAAGATCCACCTTATAAGCCTCGGTTTTGCATCTTTCTTCGCCAACAGGTACCTCAAGGCTGCATGATTAGAGAAAACAATTACTTTTGCACCCAGTAAATATGACCTAAATTTTTCTAGTGCAAAAACAACAGCTAGTAATTCTTTCTCCGTCGTGGAGTAATTTAGTTGGGCTCCATTCAATGCCCTCAAGGCATAGTAGATCACGTGTGCCGCCTTTCCTATCCTTTGCCCCAATACGGCTCCCACGACATAATCACTCGCGTCGCACATGATTTCAAACGGAAGGCTCCAATCTGGGGGTTGAATGACAGGCAGCGATGTCAACGACTCCTTTAATTTATCAAAAGCCACCTTGCATTCATTAGTGAACTCAAATATCAATCCTTTTGCAGCAACTTGAACAGGGGTGCTCCAATCTTTGAGAAATCCTTGATGAACTTCCTGTAAAATCCTGTATGGCCTAAAAAGGAACGTACTTTCCGTACACATACGGGGTAAGGCAGAGCAAAAATAAGATCTATTTTACCTTTGTCTACCTCTATCCCCTCAGCCGACACAACGTGCCCTAAGACAATGTCATATTCTACCATAAAGTGACACTTCTCCCAATTAAGAACCAAATTCGTCTCTATGCATCTTTTTAAAATTAGAGCTAAATTATCAAGGCATTTATCAAAACTATTCCCGTATACACTAAAATCATCCATGAACACCTCAATAATTTTTTCTACATATTCGGAGAAAATACTTACCATACACCTTTGAAAGGTTGCTGGAGTATTGCAGAGACCGAAAGGCATCCGGCGGTAAGCGAATGTACCGAATGGGCAAGTGAATGTAGTCTTTTCCTGATCTTCTAGTGCTATCGTGATCTGAAAGTAACCTGAAAAGCCATCCAAGAAACAATAGTAAACACGACCCGCCAATCGTTCTACCATCTGATCAATAAAAGAGATGGGAAAATGGTCCTTTTTAGTCACAGAATTTAGCCTCCTGTAGTCGATGCACTGACGCCAGCCAGTAGCTTTCCTGACCGGGACCATATCACCCTCCTGGTTCTCCTCTACCGTCACTCCCGCCTTCTTTGGGACCACTTGGACAGGACTCACCCACGGACTATCTAAGATAGCAAAAATGATCCCCACCTCTAGGAGTTTAAATATCTCATTTTTCACAACTTCCATCATCAGGGGGTTCAACCTCCGTTGTGCCTGTCTTACTGGTTTCGCATCTTCTTCGAGCCGAATTCGGTGCATGCATAAGGATGGACTTATTCCCTTGATATCTGCTATGCTCCACCCAATTGCCTCCTTATGCTCCCTAAGGATTCGTACCAGTCTGTCCTCTTGACTTGGAGATAGATGTGCAGAGATGATCACCGGAAGTGTCTCCCGATCTCCTAGGAATGCGTACTTTAGATGCTTCGGGAGAGGCTTTAGTTCTAGTTCCGGTGCCTGCACAACTGAAGGAAGCAACTTTGTCTGAGTCTCTGGCACAAAAAGAGAAGTAAGCTCATACCTTGGAGATACGGGTGGAAGTGAGTGCAGGGTTTCGACTGCATGATGTAACTCATCCCTCAAGTCCACATCAAGAGTTACACCTAACTCAAGATGCTTGGTTAGGGCCACTTCTAATGCGTGTTTACCATCTAATTCGAAAGTTTCCTGCACAAGAGACTCAATAACACTCAAAGCAAAAATTGAGTTAGATTCCTCTGGATACTTCATCGCCTTAAAAATATTAAAATTCACAGTTTCACCATCAAATTCCATTGACTAAGTACCCTCATTCACATCTATCTTAGTCCTGGCAGTGCTAAGAAACGGTCTACCTAATAAAATAGGTGACGGGTTTAATGATTTTTCATCTCTCATGTCCAAGATATAAAAATCTGCAGGAAAGACTAATTCATTTACCTGAACCAGAACATCCTCAACTAGCCCCTCTGGATAAGCATTTGTGCGATCAACTAGTTGGATTATGATGGCTGTTTCTTTAAGTGGCCCAAGATTTAGAGACGTAAAAATGGTCTTTGGCATCACATTAATTGACGCCCCTAAATCTAACATTGCTTTTCTAATTGGTGTATTTCCTATTTTGCACGGGATCATGAACATACCTGGATCTCCACACTTGGGTGGGAGCTTTCTTTGGAGCATGGCCGATACGTTTTCTCCCACCGCTACTCTTTCATCCCCTCTCAATTTCCTCTTATGGGTGCATAAATCCTTGAAAAATTTCGCGTACTTCGGCACTTGCTTAATTGCTTCCAACAAGGGGATGTTGATCTCCACTTTCCTGAATACGTCCAGGATCTCTTTTTCCTTCTCTGCCTTCTTTGTCTTTGCCAACCTGCATGGAAAAGGGGGTAAATTAGATTTAACGGGTATTGATGGTGTAAGAGTTATCTCAGTACCTCCACGAATGTGTCCTTCTTCCTCTATCTCCTTCTCGATCTCGTATTCACTTTTACTCTTCAAATTCGTGACCTTTGACCCCTCCACTTCCTTGCCACTCCTTAATGTCATTGTACTTACATTTCTGGGGTTTGTCTCAGGTTGCGATGGCAATTTTCCATAGACGTGGGACTCCAGACGATTAATGGCAGTTACCATTTGACTCATGCGAGTCTCCATGTCTTTCATGCCTGCTTTGGTGTCCTGTTGGAACTGGGTAATGCTCGCGACTAAGGTTCTAGTCTCCTGCTGGAGCTGAGTGGTAGTCATGGCCAAACTCTTGACAATTTCCTCCAAAGAACTCCCTGAGCTTGAGAACGAGGGTTGAGACTTCTGTTGCCAAGGTTGCTGAAATCCTGGTGGACGATTGGAGAATGCATTTTGTGGCCTATTACCATAGTTGAAATTGGGGTGATCTCTCCAACCCGGGTTGTACGTGTTGGAGTATGGATCATATTGCCTACGAGGCGCAGGCACGCCTCCAGCCATGTTCACTTGTTCAGCCCCATTCTCTTGCAACATAGGGCAAAAGTTAGTAGGGTGGCCCATATTTGTGCAGATTCTACAGGCCTTTACTTGGGGCACATTCCCCACAGCTAATTGTCGAACAACGGATGTTAGCTCCGACAACTGTTGCTGAATAGATGTCGACTCCACCTCGTTAACCCTGCGGGTAAGGTTACTCTCACGGAAGCCAAATTATTGAGAATTCTCTGCCATAGCTTCAATGGGCAGCCATGCTTCCCTCGGGGTCTTATTTGCCAGTGCTCCCCCGCTTGCAGCATCGATGATGCTCCTATCGGACGACTGGAACCCCTCATAGAAATATTGGATCAATAGTTGTTCACTAATTTGATGCTGTGGGCATCTAGTGCACAACTTATTGAACCTCTCACAATAGTCATATAGGGATTCTCCAGGGTACTGTTTAATGCTGCAAATCTCCTTTCTCGGCTAGCAGCCCGAGATGCAGGGAAGAATTTCTCCAAAAATTTCTTCTTAAGTTGGGCCCATGTGGTAATACTACCTGCAGGTAGGTAGTATAACCAATCCTTTGCCGCATCTTTTAGGGAGAAAGGGAAAGCTCTAAGTTTGATCTGCTCTTCAGTGATTCTTGGGAGTTTCATGCTGGAACATACCACGTCAAACTCCTGAATGTGTTTATGGGATTCCTCCCCCGAAAGGCCATGGAATGATGGTAAGAGGTGAATTAACCCTGACTTCAGTTCGAAGGAGGTATTCTCTGCTAGAACTGGGAATGTAATGCATAAAGGCTGCTGGGGTAATTCCGGAGCAACCAACTCTCGTAGTGTTCTTGCATTCGCCATACGGATATTCTCTTGACCTGAGTCACTGGAATTATCACCACTTGAATCTGTCGATTCGTCCTCAGGATCAAGTCCCTGAGATGCAATGCTAGATTGCTCCTCTATGAATTGTCTAGTCTCTTTCCTAGTTTGGCGCGCAATCTTCTCTACTTCTGGATCAAAAATTAACTCGTTTGTACGAGAAGAACGAGGCATAAACTAGAAAAATGTCAGATAAATTCAAAGAAAGCAACTTAAAAAGAAACAAAGTTAACCAAAACACCGCTCCTCGGCAACGGCGCCAAAAATTGACAGGTGTCGAACCTGTGCAATAATAAATATTAAAAAGTCCTAATTACCACCACAATTAATTATAGAGCAAATCTAAGTACTGGAGCAGAGACCCTAGGTGTGCAATGGGTTACTTGATTCAACCTGTTTCCGAAGAGTTTGTTTGATCCGTTATACCAGATTTGTCTATAAAAATATTAATTTTACGTACAATGGCAAGTAAGATCGATTCCACAGGGAACGGGTAGGAAATTGTTTCTTTCCAAGTCAATAGAATAAAATTGGGGGATGATTAATGGGATGAAAATGAAAATAAAATAAAATAAGTAAAATTCAAAAGATAACTCAACAAGTACAATTTACTAAAATTAACAATTAGTAAAATTCTACCCAAAGGATCTACTGCTCAGGCACGGCCCAATTAAATGATCATCAATGCAAAGATATTTCATTCATTCGTCATTAGGTTGGTTATAGTTATCAACAAGCTCTGACAACCAGTTCTTCCTTACTTTTTCGACAGTCAAGGTACGACCGTTGACTGCTTCCCTAACCAGAAAATAACCCTAGGTACGACCATAGGAATTTAATTATCCAGTTGCATTAAAGTTAGAAGAATCCAACCCTAATCAATAAACACGCTAAGAGAATTTATTTAAACTAGATCTTGCGTTCCCCCAACATAAAATCAATTATGGTGGTTGCCACTAGGTATCAACTAAATGAACAATTACGGATTCAATTTAGTTAATGTGACAGTAGGCTATTAAATTAAATCAAATACCCGGCTGTTGATATTCAATTAATAAAATACTCATGAACAATTAATTCAGGAAAATCACGAATAGTAACGAATTGGAAGAAATAATAAAAATTCAATTAGATCTCACAGATGTTATGGACCGCGCCTTCGCGTTAATCCCTGGGTAGAAGGGGGATTTTCGCCACTCCTCATCATATCAAGCTCGCGAGATTTGATTAATATCATCCACTCAATGGCCCAGGAATTAATTACCGAGAAATTGGGGAAGGTGAATTAATCGGAGTAATAACAAAGAAAAATCTGGCTTCGTCTTCGTATTGGAGCCACCAATGTACGAAAAAAAGCTAAAGTAAATTATACAGAGCCAAAATAAGAGCCAAGGAGTCAAAGTGTCACAGTCGAAAAGCAAAACGAAAATCTGCAATCGTCTGACCGCTCTGGAAAAGAAAACCAAAGCTAATGTCTCAAGTACACGTGAATCTGGCCTTCCTCCCCTTGGCCGCTCGAAACAAGAAAAGAAGAAAAAACGTCTGCCCCTCTGAGCAAAAGCCAATCTCCTGAAAAAAACATCCATCCCCCTCTCTTTCTTTCTCTTTCTTTTATTCAAGCCGCCGCCAGTAGTCTTCAAAGGGTTAGGAGGCCCACAACTTTTGTTTAAAGGTTCTAATCTAATGCTCCGGGTTCACGTGGACCGGGCTCCTTAGTTGGCTTGGCTGCAATTAATCCCGCGGGTCCGTCTTTTTGATGTATCTCTTTCGGTCTCTGGCGTGGGCACGTCCTGAGACAAAAAGTCTTCTGGAATTTTTGCCCTGCGAGAGCATTTTTTTCACCAATCACCTATAATCCATGCAAATATGAAATATGAGCAAAACTTCAATATTTAGCACATTAAATAGCCAAAATTAGGACAAAATAATAGTGCAAAATGTGTCAAATAATTGCTCTATCAAATCCCTCCACACCTAGATAATGCTTGTCCTCAAGCATTTCGACACTCAGAAGTACAACCAAGCGAGCAAAGGTCATGTGGTAATCTATACTACCACAAACATCTCAGATCCCTGACAATATTGCCAAAATTAGAACACACAGGACAGGTGGTAATTCAAAGAAAATGTATGAATGTTAGGACCACTCAAATCAACACCACGGAATGGAATTACCATAGGTTTGCACATTTATCACATCTCTACCACTGAAAAGTAAACTGACTACACAAATCAAAGGAACTTCGATAAGGTTGTAATGGGGCTTAGGTAAAGGTGGGGTAGGAAGGTATAGACAGGGGGTAATGTGTCAAGAGACTGTCCGAAACCCACCATGTAACCATAATGTTTCGCCGGAGAAATTCCCCGAACAAGACAGTTTCCACCTGCTGTACACACTGAGCAAGTGCCGCTATATATATATATATATATATTTTTTAAAGAGGAATGTCTTGCAAGGCGTGGGCACGCCCTGTAAGCCAAAGTCTTCTGATCACTTCCTTCAGGTTTTTTTTTTAAGAGAGAATGTATTGCAAGGCGTGGGCACGCCCTGTAAGACAGAGTCTTCTTATCAATGGCCTTTTGTCAATTTCTCCCCTTTATACAAGGATAGCATCATACAGCTCCTAATCTAACAACACTTGCAACCCCAAATTTATTTGCCTTGCTCAAATGATGGAATTCAGACATCTCTTGACAACGCAGGGGTGAAAAAGAAAGTCTAAAGAGGTCTTAGGTCATCAACATGGCTAACAAACAAACTCGACGGATAAAAGCTCAAATTGGTTTACTATTGGGAGACAAGATGAAGGCATGATTTTTAGGAAGTTAAAGGAGGTTTAATCCTAAATGCCCTTATCATTTCAAATGCATCCAGTTCAATAAAATGTGGTATCGACATGTACAAAATAGCAAGTTCTAGAATGCCAATATCATGTGTGATATTCACTCAATCAAACAACAAAAGAGCAAACAAGAATAATGTGCCCAAACAAGGCTCAAAAGCTCCCAAATTACAAGAATGAGTCAAATCCAGCATATTCAACATTCGACGACATTGCCAAAGGAAGCAAAATGCACGGCTAGCATATCTGACCACATACCCATGCACCATGATTGTACAATTCATCATTGCAGCATGCTCTAACAGCTAAGAAACGAAGCAATAGAAAGAAAGTCAACTAACTACACACCCCTATATATATATATATTTTTTGCAGTAAAAGGAATTAATGGTAGTAAAAGGAAATAATAACAACCATCCTCAACCATCCCCCCCACACCTAAAATCTACATTGTCCCCAATGTAGAAATGACAAATGAAGTAGGAGGGGAATAAGTACAGAAACTTCCCTGACTACCGAGAGAGGGCACTGAGGCACTAAGGTGGAGGAGGATGAGGCGGGGTGAATCCGATGTGAGCGAAGAAGGCCGCTTGATTGTCTGCCTGAATACGGGCGAACACCTGGAGCGCCTCAAGACGGCCATCTAATCTTGACACTTGGGTGTTTAGCTCATCAGCGGAATCTTGGAAGTGCTGGTAGCTAGAGTCCCAAACAGGAGGAGTATGAGAGGAAGACGGGCCCGCTTGATCCGGATGGGGTGGAGAGTCAGTGGAGGGGGCAGTCGGAGGCACCCGGGGCTGTGGTCCGCCCTCGCCAGGGGGCGTAAACTGATAGACATCGCCCATTTTGAAAATAACCCCCATTCGCTCCAAGCTGCGCAAATCCAGTGGCTCTATCTCACGAGGCAGAGCGAAGCGGTGCTCTCCGTCGAGGTCTAACAACCCCAATCGAATGGCTAAGTGAGCAATGAGTGAGCCCAGAATCACCGATTTATTATGCTTTTGAATGACCGATTGCATTTGGGTGGCTACCCAACATCCCAAGTTAACCTGAATTTTGTTGCACATGCACCAAAGAAAATAAAACTCCGCCTTGATGAGAGTGCCGGAGGAATCCTTCAGGCCCGAGAAATTGTGCGCCAAAAGCCGATGGATGGCCTTCAAAACAGGATCCTTTAGATGAGAGGCCTTGGACTGACTCGGATTGTAAAGTTGACGATCCGTGGACCACTCCCTCCAAATGTCAATGTAATCCGTAGAAAACGGTCTGGTGTAGTCACACGCACTGTTTATATATGCCCCAGATGCAATGGTATCTTCACTAACAAACCCCAAAGTCAGATTAAATTCATTAATGGACATACTATACTGTGTGCCCCTTAATCTAAAGTGAATAGTCCCCTCCTCATCCAAAGTGATGAATTCATTTTTTAAGAACTCGAAGGCGGAGTAGAATTCACAACACAGCTCCTCAAACGTGGGGTAACCAATGGTGAGGTACTTTTCCCAACCTATTGCCGGGAACAATTATTTAACTTCTCGGGCAATCTGCAAATGGTTCAGGATTGGGGCATGGAAGCATTTACAAGGGGCAACGGGACGGTACACTAAGCTGTTAAGCCGGTCCCGCTGCTCCCTCGTAAGGTCAGCGACCGATTCCCCCCACTTCCCGAGAGACATAGTGCTCTTATTCAGGCCAAAACGGGACCGAATTGGGGGTTGAACCGGGGCTCGTCGCTTACTAGGTTTGGACCCAGACGGCCCGGCAGTTGTTGCCTTTTTTGGAGGCATTCGGTGACCACAGGCGAAGTGTAAATCAGCTCAGAGACAGCCAACCAACCACCAAATACAGATAGGGGACCACAATTAACAATTAATATCCACTAGTCAGTAGTCCAATATCCCGAAGGGAAGACAATTACCCTATCAAACGACGACAAGGCAACAAACACAAGAACTCCCTACTGGTGTCACGTGGCAGACAACAATAATTAAGACAAGCAGAATCGAACCCCCAAACAATGAATTAATCCTAAATTGCCTGTCCAGTACATTCTCATTTTGACGACCTTGTCAGGGTTGCGGGATGCCTGTGCTAGTATAAATTACTGCATGACCTTTGCTTTCTTGATTGTATTTCTGAGTTCTGAAATGCTTAAGGACAAGCATTGTCTAGATGTGGGGGGATTTGATAGAGCGGTTATTTCGCACACTTTGCACCATTATTTTGTCCTAATTATGATTAGTCATGCTGCTGAGAATTGGGATTTTGCTCATATTTGGTATTTGTGTAAAGTGTAGGTGGTTGGCGTAAAAGTGCTCTCGCAGAACAAATTTCCAGAAGACTTTTTGTCTCAGGACGTGCCCACGCCAGAGACCGAAAGAGGTACATCAAAAGGACGGACCTGCGGGATTAATTGCAGAAAAGCCAACTAAGGATCCCGGTCCACGTGAACCCGAAGCACTGGATCAGAACCTTTAAACAAAAGCTTAGTCCCTCCTGACCCTTGAGAGACCACGGGCAGCGGCTTCAATTAAAAAAAAAAAAGAAAGGGCCAGAGGTCGAGGGTAATGAGAATGAGGAAGCTAGGTCCACATGGACCAGCTACACGGGATTAAAACCCCAATGAAGAGAAAAGCTTTGCTCCTGGGTGGACTTCTCCTGCGGCGCTATATAAGAAGACAAGAAAATGGGCCAGACGGCAGAGGGATTTCCTAGATTAGCTCTTGCTTGCTTTAAAAAGTCAAACATTTGCTTTTCTTTGAGATAGCAATCAATTAGGCTAGCTTTTGTTTCTTTTCACCGTCGAACGCTTTTTCCCTTTTTCTCTTCGGCAGCAAGTAGAATAGCCTTTTGCTTTGTAACTGCGGCTCCAATACGAAGACGAAGCCAGGTTTCTCTTTGTTGTTATTTCGAGTAATTCACTTTCCCCAATTTCTCGGCAATTAATTTTTGAGCAATTGTGTGGATGATATTAATCAAATCACGCGAGCTTGACATGATGAGGAGCGGCTAATTTTCTCCCCTACCAAAAGGTCGACGCGAAGGCTCGGTTCATAATATATGTGAGATCTAATCGAATCTTCATTATTTCTTTCAATTTGTTGTTATTCGTGCGTTTCCTGAATTAATTGTTCACGGGTATTTTATTAATTGAATATCAACGGTCGGGTATTTGATTTAATTTAATAGCCTACTGTCACATTAACTAAATTAAATCCGTAATTGTTCGTTTAGTTGATACCTAGTGACAACCACCATAATTGACTTTATGTTAGGGAAACGTAAGATCTAATTTAAATAAACCCTCTTAGCGTGTTTATTAGTTAGTGTTAGGTTCTTCTAGTTTTAATACAATTGGATAATTAAATTCCTACGGTCGTACCTAGGATTGTTATCTGGTTAGAGAAGCAGTCAATAGTCGTACCTTGACTGTCGAAAAAGTAAGGAAGAACTGGTTGTCAGAACTTGTTGATAACTATAACCAACCTAGTGATGAATGGATGAAATATCTTTGCATCGATGATCATTTAATTGGACCGTGCCTGAACAGTTGATCCTTTGGGTAGAATTTTATTAATTGCTATTTTTAGGAAATTGTACTTGTTGAGTTAGCTCTTGAATTTTATTTATTTCATTTTTATTTTCATCCCATTAATTATCCCCCGATTTCATTGTATTGACTTGGAAAGAAATAATTTCCTACCCGCTCCCTGTGGAATCGACCCTACTTGCCATTGTACGCAAAATTAATATTTTTATAGACAAATCTGGTATATCGGATCAAGTAAACTTTTCGGAAATAGGGTGAATCAAGTAACCCATTGGACACCTAGGGTCCCTGCTCCAGTACTTGGATTTTTTCTATAATTAATTATGGTGGTAATTAGGACTTTTTAGTAATTATTATTGCACAGGTTCGGTTCCTATCAATTTTTGGCGCCATTGTCGGGGAGCGGTGTTTTGGTTAATTTTGTTTCTTTCCAGGTTGTTTTATTTGGATTTGTCTGGTATTTTTCTAATTTATGCATCGTTCTTCTCGCACAGGTGAATTGATTTTCGATCTGGAGGTAAAGAAGACTGTACGCCGAACTAGAAAATAGACTAGACAACTCAGAGAGAAGCAGTCTAGCATAGCTTCTCAGGAACTAGATTCAGAGATCGAATCATCAGATTCAAGTGGTGATAGTTTAAGTGATTTAGGCCAAGAGGACATCCTTATGGCGAATGCAAGAACACTAAGGGAGTTGGCTGCTCCAGAATTGCCCCAGCAGCCCTTGTGCATCACATTTCCAACGTTGGCTGAAAATACCTCATTCGAATTGAAGTCGGGCTGATTCACCTCCTACCCACATTCCATGGCCTCTCGGTTGAGGAGCCCCATAAACACATCCAAGAGTTCGATGTGGTATGCTCCAGTATGAAGTCTCCAGACATTACAGAGGAGCAGATCAAACTCAGGGCTTTTCCTTTCTCCCTTAAGGATGCAGCAAAGAATTGGTTATACTATCTACCTGCCGGTAGTATCACCACATGGGCCCAATTTAAGAAGAAATTTTTGGAAAAATTCTTCCCTGCATCCCGGGCTGCGAGTCTAAGAAAAGAGATATGCGGCATTAAGCAGTACCCTGAAAAATCCCTATACGACTATTGGGAGAGGTTCAATAAGTTGTGCACTAGATGTCCACAGCATCAAATTAGTGAACAACTGTTGATCCAGTATATCTATGAGGGACTACAGTCATCGGATAGGAGTATCATTGACGTTGCGAGCGGGGGAGCATTGGCGAACAAGACACCAAGGGAAGCATGGCTACTTATTGAGTCGATGGCGAAAAATTCCCAACAGTTTGGTTTTCGTGAAAATAACCCTACCCGTAGGGTTAATGAGGTAGAGACGTCGTCCATTCAGCAGCAGTTAACTGAGTTAACGTCTTTCGTGCGGCAATTAGCTGTGGGGAACGTGCACCAAGCAAAGGTCTGTGGAATCTCCACAAATGTGGGCCACCCCACCGACTCATATCCTATGATGCAAGAGGATGGAGTTGAACAAGTGAACATGTCTAGAGGCGTGCCCGCGCCTCGTAAACCGTACGATCCATACTCCAACACATATAATCCGGGTTGGAGAGATCACCCCAATTTCAGCTATGGGAATAGGCCACAAAATTCATTTTCAAATCGTCCACTGGAATTCCAGCAACCGTGGCAACCAAAGCCACAACCTTCGTCGTCTAACTCAGGAGGCTCTTTGGAGGAAATCGTCAAGAGTTTAGCCACGAGCACCACTCAGTTCCAACAGGAGACTAGAGTGGGTATGAAAAACCTGGAGAATCAGATAAGTCCTATGGCAACCGTGATTAATCGTTTGGAGTCCCAAGTTTTTGAAAAATTACCATCGCAGTCCGAGACAAACCTCAAGAATGTTAGTGCCATGACACTGAGGAGTGGTAGAGAAGTGGAAGGGTCCAAAGCCACGAACTTAAAAAGTATGAGTGAAGATGAAATCGAGAAGGAGAAGGAAGAGGAAGGACACATCCGTGACAACTCTGAGGTAACTCTTGCTCCCTCTGTACCCATTAAATCTAACTTACCTCCTTTTCCATGCAGGTTGGAGAAGACGAAGAAGGCGGAGAAGGAGAAAGAGATCTTTGAGGTATTCAGAAAAGTGGAGATCAACATTCCTTTGTTGGAAGCTATCAAGCAAGTGCCGAAATATGCAAAATTTCTCAAGGACTTGTGCACTCATAAGAGAAAGTTGAGAGCAGATGAAAGAGTAGCGGTGGGAGAGAATGTATCAGCCATGCTCCAGAGAAAACTCCCACCCAAATGTGGGGATCCAGGTATGTTCACGATCCCTTATAAGATTGGAAATACGCCGATCAGGAAGGCCATGTTGAATTTAGGGGCGTCAATCAATGTAATGCAAAAAACTATTTATACGTCCCTAAATCTAGGGCCACTAAAAGAAACGGCCATCATAATCCAACTAGCCGATCGCACTAACGCCTACTCAGAAGGGCTAGTTGAGGATGTCTTAATTCAGGTAAATGAATTAGTCTTTCCTGCAGACTTTTATATCCTGAACATGGGAGATGAAAAGTCGTTAAATCCGTCGCCTATTTTGTTAGGTAGACCGTTTTTTAGCACTACCAGAACTAAGATAGATGTGAATGAGGGTACTTTATCAATGAAATTTGATGGTGAAAGGGTGCATTTTAATATTTTTGAGACGATGAAGTATCGAGAGGGTTCTAACTCAGTCTTTGCTTTGATTGTTATTGAGTCTCTTGTACAGGAAACTTTCGAGTTAGGTGGTGAAAACGTACTAACAGGGTGTCGAAACCTGTACAATAATAAAATTAAACCTAATCGCCAGTTAAAATGACCAAAATCCAATTTCAAGTGCTGGAGTAGGGACTTGATAGGGCGTTAATTGTTAGTAATTTTATTGGTAATTTCCCCTTTGTCCTTGCCAAATATTGTTTTGAATTGTCGATATATACTTATATTTGGTATTTGGACCTATCTACAGGAAAGGGATTTGAAAAGTGCTTAAAAAGGGGGACTTGCTGGAGGAAATTGCCCCACACGTAAAAAAGTCCAAAAAGCCTCACAGAACTGGCCTGCATGAAGCTACAGACGGATGGCATTTCTTTTGGCTGATTAGAAGAATTGCTGACTAGGACTCTTACTAGGAAGTCTTTGCCTAGCAATAGGAAACGAGAAGGAGAAAAACTCGGCAGAGCTTCAGTTCACGGCTTGTACTCTTTTACTCCAATCTTGGCAGGGACCACACGAAAAAGATTGATCATTAGTGATTCTTTGGAATTCTTTGGAAAAGAAACGTACAGAGGCTTGTGCTAATTCGTGGGGACCGCACAGGGGCTCAAAACAAGGAGGTGAATTCGGCAGGCTTGTGCTAATTCGTGGGGACCACGGAGAGAAGTGAAGCAATTTGTTTTAGATTAGGAGACAATTCTTTTCTTTTGGCCGCGGCTTTATCTTTGGGGATTTGAGAGTTTTTTAGAGTAGTTTTTAGTTTTGTTTCTTTCTTGGCTCTTTTGATGGCCTGGACCTCAATTAAATTACGTGGAGATTTTCTCATGAGGCGTGGCTAAGTTTCTCATCTAGTCGAGGAACAACGGAGGACTTGGTTCTACTAAATTTGTGAGATCGAATTAGTTTTTATTTATTTCCTATTATCTTCTGGTATTCGTCTATCTTCTGCTTTTTGTTCATATGGTTGTTTTATTATTCGATTATCCAGGGCCCGGATTCTAGATTAATTCAATAACCTGAAGCCAATTAGGGTAGTTAAATCCGTAATTGTTTAATTATTCTAAACTGGTGGCAACTGGCATGATTGGGTTTGTGTCAGGGAGATAGGCAGGCTAACTTAAAGAGACCCTCGTAGCGTGTTGATTGGTTAGAATTAGGCTCTTCTAATTATTCATGCAATTAGGGAATTGAACTTCTATGGTCGTACCTAGGGTTATTTCCTGATTAGAGAAATAGTCAACGGTCGTACCTTGGCTATCGACAAATTGAGGAAGAGTTGGTTGTTTATCGCGTGTATGACAACTATAACTAATTTATCAGATAGTAACTGGAATAATCCTTGCATCTGTGATCGAATTAAGTGAACCATCTCCGAAGTTGTCTCTTGGCTAGAGTTCGTCCATTATTATTTTTATTGTGATAATTAGTTATTTGAGTTGTAGTTATTTTATTTTATTCCAAGTAATTTAGTTACTATCGTTTTCAAAAACCCCCCATATCTGGAACTTGAGAAGAAATTAAATTATCCCCAGTCCCTGTGGATTCGACCCTGCTTACCGCTATATACAGAATTTGTATTTTATTTAAGCAGGTCTTTATTATTGCACAGGTTCGACGCCTGTCAATTTTTGGCGCCGTTGCCGGGGACTGGTGCCAGATTAATTTGTTTCTTTTTGAGTTCATTTTTTTTTTATTATTTATTTTTCTCTTATTTTTTTTTTATATAGTTTATGGCTTCTAACACTCCGTATTTTGGTGATAGACTGGATTTTGTTTCCGGGGAAGGCGATGAGACTAGTTTTTTTTCTAAGTTTGCACGTGCAGAGGCAGTAAACTCTATTAGAAAAAGAATGGCTGCTGCAACCTGTAAAATTTGTTATGCCAGGGATCATTCAACCAGTATGTGCCCCGAATATCAAGATAATCTGAGTGTCCCACTCAATAATTATGGAGATTTTTCACCCTGGTCTCAAACGTGGTATAACCCTAATCCATACGGGTATGATCAAGGAGGGTGGGATAACTCCAATTATAATTATACAACGGGGCCAATGAATTTTCAGCAGTATGAGTCTCAAGAATCGTCATCTATGTCAGGTATGTCTCTTGAAGAGATAGTTGAACCAATAACTACTAATACATACCAATTCCAACAGGAGACACAAATGAGGAATGAGATGATGAAGGATGCAATGAATTATCTGGCAGATCAACTATGTCTTTTGACATCCAGAATAAATCGATTGGTTTCTCAAAGTGAAGAATTGCCCTCACAAACTATTATCGACCATGAGGAAGATGAGAGTGCAATTATCCTGACGAATGACATGGTGCTGCGAGAATCTCAAGAAGAAGGATCTAAAAGTGCAGTTGAAAAGGAAGTTGAAGTGCAAGACATGAGACCCCAACATCAAATGGTTCAAGTGAATGAATCCAGTGAACAATCTCCAAATGCGGTGACATCTCCTCCATTTCTTGATCAATATTTTCCTGACTCATATTCTTTAATTCCTGTTAGTGAGATTGATTTTATCATACCAGACGATTTTGAGTTTCATGACAGGAATAAGTTAAGAGTTACGATGGTCAAATATCTTGAACCGATAAAGGCGTGTGATGGAGGAGAGAGTGGAGAATGCAAATTATCGTTGACTTGTTTGGCGCCATTTACTAGTCCATGGAAGCCCGTAGCTCGTGTGCTCAAGAATTACTCTATTTACGAGGGCTATCAGGATTATATAGAGGATGAAGCACTGAAACGAGCCACAAGATTTTATCCTCCGTGAATAAATATGGCAATGTCTAGCCAAAGACATTAAAGAAAGGCGCTGCTTGGGAGGCAACCCAAGACTCTTTATTTTAGTTTTCTTATGCTTTTTGGAATTTTTGTTAAGTGTTAGTTGCATTTAGTGATTTGTTGCTTTTGTGGCAGGAAGCTAATAGTTAGACGTGCCCTCGTCAGGTGGTCACGCTTGAGGGGAAGAAATTTTCGTTCAGGTTCTGCGAACTCTATAGCAGTTAGACGTGCCCACGCCAGGTGGTCACGCCTGAGGGAAAGAAATTTTCGTTCAGGATCTGCGGACTCTATAGCAGTTAGACGTGCCCACGCCTAAGCTAGAGGTTCTTTGAAAAAAAAAAAAAATTTTATAAAAGTAATTTCCTTTTTCATTTTCAGTTTTGGTATTCAAAAATCGAATTTTCCAATCTCAATTCAATTTAGAACAAAAAATTATTCCAAAAAAAAAAAAAAAGAAGAAAATTCTTTCTTCTTCTTTTCTTTCTTTCTTCTTCCCTATTTCCCTTTTCCTTCTTTTCTTCTTTCGGCCGCCGGCCATCCCACCCAAATCATCGATCTCCACCACCACATCAGCTCCAACTTCCTCGCCGCCACAAGCTCGCCTGGCCCAAGCCGCGGCCCAGAGCGCCACTGCCCAGTCGCCATCGCTGCCGCACTCCTCTTCCTCCCGCGCGGCAGCATCGCGCGACCGAGACCAGCGCACCGCCAGCTCGCCCCCACTCCAGCAGCTTCTATCGCCATCTCCAGCCCGCGGCAGCTGCTGACTAGCCGCCATCCACCAGCGGCTACCCACTCGATCTCCACCTCACTCCACCTGCGCTCGACCACCCCAGATCCTCTCGCGTCCATCCACAAAGCTCGCGCGCCGCCAGTAGCTCCAGCCAGAAGTCGCAGCCACGCGACAGTCGAGCGCCGCCCATCTCCTCCTTAGCTGACCAGCGCACGTCACTGCTAGCTCCCGCGCCTCGCACAGCTGCACACCGCTGACCAGCTGCGCGCCGCGACCTCCCAGCTCGCTCCCACCTCTGCAGCAGCCTCTTGCTCCATCGCGTGACTTTTCCTTCCTCCCACGGCCTGCCCTAAACGCTGCCGTGCTGCCCCAAGCGCTCGGTCTCGCTGCCAACAACGGTGTCCGGTCCCTTTTTCCCTCTGTGGTTTACCAGTATCTGTTGCTTTTTAGTGTATTCTTTATTCATGGTGGGCAATGGCTTTTGTTTGATCGATATCTGGCCCCTTTTTGTGTTTCTCTTTTGCTTTTGTTTGTCTGAATTACTTGTTGTTGATTGAATTTGGGTGCTCCTGCTATCGATCGATCATATTTGATTTAATTCTTCCTTGTGTGCCCACCAGTGGTACTGGTGGGGTCTTCTCACTATAGTTGTTGCTTATATTTGGAGATGCTTGCTTGTTTGAAAATTCGAGTTCTTGGGATTAATTTGTTGCTTCAATTCTGAACGGCTGTTGCTAGAACTTTTGGTTGGATTGAGTGTGCAATCATCTGTCCAATTGGCGATAGTTGTCGCGATATTGTGTCCGATTGTGTCTAATTGCTGAAAGTTGTTGATTTAGTACGACACTAGCACAGTTCCTAGTTTGTTCGAGTTGCTGTTCTGTTGCATTATTGGGAGCTGTGCTCTAGTATTGTGGCTACTTTCCTGCATTTATTCGTTGAATTGGGATATGAATGTGCCGTTTACATTTGCTTATTGAAGTCGGTTGCCTTTAATTGACTTGCTTGGGGTATTTGGAGCAGTTGTTGCACTTTGGACGGCCTTAATTCTGAATTTGACTACATGGATTCCTTAAGTATTTATTGATTGCATTTGCTATAAGTGTTGGGGTCTGGTTTAATCTGTGATGTGGTTGAATTGTGCTTTTTATTCGTTGGGTTGGCTTTAAAATTGTTATTGCTTTGAATTTCCGGCTTCCATTATTTGTTGGCAATTGTAGTCTCTTGTTGCTTAGAGTGATACCTAGAGTCCATGGTGAAGCCACGAATGGCACTAGCTCTAGATGCGAGTTGATCCACAATTTCCACCTGCACCGCCCCTACTCCAGGGAAGTACCGTTGCCCCTCTCCTTCCTTCTACTTTTACATTATCACATTGAGGGCAATGTGTGAATTAGGTGTGGGGGGGAATCATTGTGGTGATAGTAATTTTGTTTTTAGTTTCTGGAGTCTTTTGTTTTACTTTTTTCTTTTTTTTTTTTTTTTTTAGTTTGTTTTTTGTCCATCTTTCGTTTATTTGCTTTTCTTTTCTTTTTTCTAGTGGTCAGTCTTCATATGAATACCAAGTTTTGATGTTGGATTGTTGTCTCTGATTCTGATGTTGCCAAGTTTATTAATAAAAGGTATCGAGTTGATGTGGTTGAGTTCAGGAACATCTTTTTGGTGAATCTCAATAATTGCTTGACTTTTCTAATTTTTAGTTAACTTTTCTAGGCATAGGGAATGATTATTGGCATTTTTCTTGTGAATTGGTCCAATTATTAATTCTAGTTCTTCATGTTTGGAAATTTGAGGCTGGCTGCTGTTATTCATGTGTTGTTTTTAGATATTGTGTTATTTGGTTATAAATAAGAGTTGACTGTACTCCGCTAGTAGTTACTACTGAGTAACCGGGGATCTTCACCTAAAGTGTCGATTTTCTCGTTAAAAGGTAGTAATTGCTATGAGTGCGTGGTCCTGTAGCGATTGGAGCTGAGTAACCGGGCTCCTCCATCTATCAAATGTTGGAGTTCGCGTCAAAAGGCTCTAAGGGCTATAGACTAAGTCTTTTGTTACTAAAAAAAAAAAAAAAAAAAAAAGGGAAAAAATAAAATAAAGATTGTGTTAGTATGTGAATAAGTCAGCTTGCCGGTTTGTGATCTTAATGTCGAGATTTTGGTTAATAGTTGGACCATTTGCGGATTAATGTGAGCAACCATTCCTTTTTCTTAGATTAGTTTGTTTTAAATTGGAGAAGTTGGTGGTTGGAAAGCTAACCGGAGTGGTCTTTCTTGGATCTTAACTGTGATGCTTGATATATGTTTTTCTGGGTATCTTGGTAATATGATAGTTAGAGCAATAGCCATTATTGAATTTCGGTGTTCAATTGTTGTTCTCATGCTTGAGGGCAAGCATGGTTCAGGTGTGGGGGGAATTGATAGGGCGTTAATTGTTAGTAATTTTATTGGTAATTTCCCCTTTGTCCTTGCCAAATATTGTTTTGAATTGTCGATATATACTTATATTTGGTATTTGGACCTATCTACAGGAAAGGGATTTGAAAAGTGCTTAAAAAGGGGGACTTGCTGGAGGAAATTGCCCCACACGTAAAAAAGTCCAAAAAGCCTCACAGAACTGGCCTGCATGAAGCTACAGACGGATGGCATTTCTTTTGGCTGATTAGAAGAATTGCTGACTAGGACTCTTACTAGGAAGTCTTTGCCTAGCAATAGGAAACGAGAAGGAGAAAAACTCGGCAGAGCTTCAGTTCACGGCTTGTACTCTTTTACTCCAATCTTGGCAGGGACCACACGAAAAAGATTGATCATTAGTGATTCTTTGGAATTCTTTGGAAAAGAAACGTACAGAGGCTTGTGCTAATTCGTGGGGACCGCACAGGGGCTCAAAACAAGGAGGTGAATTCGGCAGGCTTGTGCTAATTCGTGGAGACCACGGAGAGAAGTGAAGCAATTTGTTTTAGATTAGGAGACAATTCTTTTCTTTTGGCCGCGGCTTTATCTTTGGGGATTTGAGAGTTTTTTAGAGTAGTTTTTAGTTTTGTTTCTTTCTTGGCACTTTTGATGGCCTGGACCTCAATTAAATTACGTGGAGATTTTCTCATGAGGCGTGGCTAAGTTTCTCATCTAGTCGAGGAACAACGGAGGACTTGGTTCTACTAAATTTGTGAGATCGAATTAGTTTTTATTTATTTCCTATTATCTTCTGGTATTCGTCTATCTTCTGCTTTTTGTTCATATGGTTGTTTTATTATTCGATTATCCAGGGCCCGGATTCTAGATTAATTCAATAACCTGAAGCCAATTAGGGTAGTTAAATCCGTAATTGTTTAATTATTCTAAACTGGTGGCAACTGGCATGATTGGGTTTGTGTCAGGGAGATAGGCAGGCTAACTTAAAGAGACCCTCGTAGCGTGTTGATTGGTTAGAATTAGGCTCTTCTAATTATTCATGCAATTAGGGAATTGAACTTCTATGGTCGTACCTAGGGTTATTTCCTGATTAGAGAAATAGTCAACGGTCGTACCTTGGCTATCGACAAATTGAGAAAGAGTTGGTTGTTTATCGCGTGTATGACAACTATAACTAATTTATCAGATAGTAACTGGAATAATCCTTGCATCTGTGATCGAATTAAGTGAACCATCTCCGAAGTTGTCTCTTGGCTAGAGTTCGTCCATTATTATTTTTATTGTGATAATTAGTTATTTGAGTTGTAGTTATTTTATTTTATTCCAAGTAATTTAGTTACTATCGTTTTCAAAAACCCCCCATATCTGGAACTTGAGAAGAAATTAAATTATCCCCAGTCCCTGTGGATTCGACCCTGCTTACCGCTATATACAGAATTTGTATTTTATTTAAGCAGGTCTTTATTATTGCACAGGTTCGACGCCTGTCAATTTTTGGCGCCGTTGCCGGGGACTGGTGCCAGATTAATTTGTTTCTTTTTGAGTTCATTTTTTTTTATTATTTATTTTTCTCTTATTTTTTTTTATATAGTTTATGGCTTCTAACACTCCGTATTTTGGTGATAGACTGAATTTTGTTTCCGGGGAAGGTGATGAGACTAGTTTTTTTTCTAAGTTTGCACATGCAGAGGCAGTAAACTCTATTAGAAAAAGAATGGCTGCTGCAACCTGTAAAATTTGTTATGCCAGGGATCATTCAACCAGTATGTGCCCCGAATATCAAGATAATCTGAGTGTCCCACTCAATAATTATGGAGATTTTTCACCCTGGTCTCAAACGTGGTATAACCCTAATCCATACGGGTATGATCAAGGAGGGTGGGATAACTCCAATTATAATTATACAACGGGGCCAATGAATTTTCAGCAGTATGAGTCTCAAGAATCGTCATCTATGTCAGGTATGTCTCTTGAAGAGATAGTTGAACCAATAACTACTAATACATACCAATTCCAACAGGAGACACAAATGAGGAATGAGATGATGAAGGATGCAATGAATTATCTGGCAGATCAACTATGTCTTTTGACATCCAGAATAAATCGATTGGTTTCTCAAAGTGAAGAATTGCCCTCACAAACTATTATCGACCATGAGGAAGATGAGAGTGCAATTATCCTGACGAATGACATGGTGCTGCGAGAATCTCAAGAAGAAGGATCTAAAAGTGCAGTTGAAAAGGAAGTTGAAGTGCAAGACATGAGACCCCAACATCAAATGGTTCAAGTGAATGAATCCAGTGAACAATCTCCAAATGCGGTGACATCTCATCCATTTCTTGATCAATATTTTCCTGACTCATATTCTTTAATTCCTGTTAGTGAGATTGATTTTATCATACCAGACGATTTTGAGTTTCATGACAGGAATAAGTTAAGAGCTACGATGGTCAAATATCTTGAACCGATAAAGGCGTGTGATGGAGGAGAGAGTGGAGAATGCAAATTATCGTTGACTTGTTTGGCGCCATTTACTAGTCCATGGAAGCCCGTAGCTCGTGTGCTCAAGAATTACTCTATTTACGAGGGCTATCAGGATTATATAGAGGATGAAGCACTGAAACGAGTCACAAGATTTTATCCTCCGTGAATAAATATGGCAATGTCTAGCCAAAGACATTAAAGAAAGGCGCTGCTTGGGAGGCAACCCAAGACTCTTTATTTTAGTTTTCTTATGCTTTTTGGAATTTTTGTTAAGTGTTAGTTGCATTTAGTGATTTGTTGCTTTTGTGGCAGGAAGCTAATAGTTAGACGTGCCCTCGTCAGGTGGTCACGCTTGAGGGGAAGAAATTTTCGTTCAGGTTCTGCGAACTCTATAGCAGTTAGACGTGCCCACGCCAGGTGGTCACGCCTGAGGGAAAGAAATTTTCGTTCAGGATCTGCAGTTAGCTTTGCTGCAGTTGTTGCCAATGGGTCGCCAGCTGCTGTGGGTGATGAAGGGATCGGTGAGGTTTCACTTTATCGGGGGAGCCTTCGCTACGTCTCTCCAGGCAAGATATGTGTGCTCTGGCGGCACCATACCGGAACGCACTGGTAGGGAGATTTGCTGCAGCCAGACCTTCAATGGAGGTTGTGCGGAAATTTTTCGTGTCACTGGGTCTCAAGGGAGAATGCGATGTGGGGCTGCTGGATCAGCGGCACATTCTGATTCGGCCTGCTCTTGAGGAGGACTACACCAGGCTCTTCTTGCGTAGGGTCTGGTTCGTCAGTAACGCTCCAATGGTGGTCTCGAAGTGGACCATCGATTTCAAGACCAATCAGGAGCCTTCCATAGTTCCGATATGGGTAGCTTTTCCGGGCTTGCCGATCTTTTTCTTTGCAAAGAATCTGGTTACCAAACTTGCGGCCACGCTGGGAAGAGTCCTCAAAATCGATTCTGCAACATCCACGCAGCGCAGACCATCTGTAGCCAGGGTATTGGTGGAGATGGATGTTTCTAAGGAGCCGGCGAATAGAGTCTGGATAGGTGATGATGACTATGGTTTTTGGCAGCCGGTGGAAGTGGAAAACTGGCCTTTGTTCTGTCACTACTGTGACCGGGTTGGCCATAAGGAGGAGGAGTGTTTTAAGAAAAACCCAACTCTGAAACCTGTTGGTGAGAAGAGGACCAATCTGCAGCAGCATGGGATGAGGGATTCACGACAGGCTTATCGGGTCAAGGAGCGAGATATCACCAAGGAGCATACAGCGGAGTTACCAGGCAATACCAGCACGCTTAATGCAGCGGAACCTCCAAATGGAAATAACTTGACAGAGACCAAGGATACGGCGGAGGCCTTAACTAGCAGCAGTGATGTGCGGGTGGTGGGTTCGGCCGCACTTGTGCAGCGCACGGTTGAGCATGGGTTGGTCACAGCAGGAAGGCCGGAGCCACCAAGTGGAAATAAGCTGATAGAGATCAAGGATACGGCAGAGGACTCAACGAGCGGTAGTGGAGTGCAAATGGTGGACGCATTTGTGCAGTTTGCGGCTGGGCAGGGCCTGGTTGCCGAAGGAAGGCCGGTTGTCTGCCTTCCGGGTGGCAGGTCGGCTGATGGGCAGCAAACTGCCCAGGAGGAGGGAGTAGATGGCGGTGGTAGCAAGGCCAAGCGGTGTGGCCAGCATGTGCAGACTGCTACGCGCGCTCTGCTGGCTGTGGATGATGGACAGATTTTATCTAGCAAGGATGATGCGGTGGCAGAGGTAATGCAAGCAGTGGGGGAGATTACGGTGCATCTGCCTTTGTGTGGGAGTAGAGGTTCAGTGAGTGAGGGGGAGGATGAGGAGGCAACGGAGCAAGAGGATGCGAGAGGTGTCGGTGACGGCTCGAGTAGGGAGGACACTTTACTCCGGTTACATATTGATCAATCCAGGGTGATGGACAATGGTGGTAAGCGGGCGAGAAAGAAAGGTCTGGTCCCATCCGATCGACAACTTCGATCGACGGTAACACACTCTCACAATGCTCTCCAAAGATTATCACATGATTAATGGTCTGTTTTGGAACATACGAGGGGTTGCCAAACCCCCTAACTTGCGCCGATTGATAAGATTGATTCGGTTGCATGATTTTAAGTTTGTTGCTATATGTGAGCCAAAAATGGATGTTTCTCAAATTGACTCGATTAAGATAAGGTTACCCTTTGATTCGGTCGTAGTGAATTCATCGACTGATATATGGGTATTTTATAATACCCCCATAGTGTGTGCTGTACTTGGTAATTCTTCACAGCACATAACGATATCTGTCCAGCATCCTTGGCTGACCCGGCCCTTGTGTTTTTCCTTTGTGCACGCTAAATGCACCTTGGAGGAGCGGAGGACTATGTGGCAGGACTTATTGGTGGATAAACCTGATTCAATGGCATGGTGTGTGTGTGGGGATTTTAACGTCATTGGGGATCCTATTGAGAAGCGTGGAGGTCGGCCTTTCACTACTTCTGAAGGATTGGAATTACTATCCTTTATGGAGGAGGCCGAAGTCTTTGATGCGGGTTTCTCTGGGGCTAGTTTCACTTGGTGCAATAATCGGCAAGGACGGGCTAGAATCTGGAAGCGATTGGACAGGGTACTCGTCAATGGTGGGTTTGCTGAGGGAGCACCAACATTAGCGGTGGTCCACCTGGCACGTCACCCATCGGATCATGCGCCGCTCAAGATTTCACTCTCTTCGCGCATGGGTAATAAACCCAGGGCCTTCCGTTTCCTAAACATTTGGACGACGAATCCTGGGTTACTGAATGTAATTCGTCAAGCCTGGCAGGAGGAGACTCCTGGAGCACCTTTGCGGGCTCTTTGCTCCAGGCTCCTGTGCACTAGGAGGGCCATTCAAGATTGGAATAAGGGGGTCCTTGGGAATGTATTTGAGAATGTTCGGAGGGCAGAGGAGAAGGTTTTAGCTGCGGAGAACCGCACGGAGGTGGATGCCTCTACGGAGGCTCAGGTCGAGCTGAATCAAGCCCAGGCTGAGCTACGGAATGCACTTTTGAATGAGGAGAAGTTTTGGGGACAGAAGGCTAGAGTCAAGTGGCTTCGTTTCGGAGATAGGAATTCTAGATTTTTCCATGCAACTGTTCAGCAACGTAGAGCTCAGGGGGCGATCCACAGAGTGAAGAATGAGAATGGTGCATGGGTAGAGGATGATGAGGGGATAGCAGCTGTGGCTGTAAGATACTTTACGGACATGTTCTCGGTTGCTGTTGAGGGGACTTCGAGAGAGTGGGCCCATCTAATTCCAAATGTTGTTACCCAGGCAGATAGGATGGCTCTTGAAGCTTGTCCAACGATTGAAGAGGTGAAACGGGTGGTGTTTGAGATGGATGGGGATAGTGCAGCAGGCCCAGATGGCTTCACCGGTCAGTTTTTTACATTTGCATGGGACATTATTGCGCAAGATGTTTATACTGCTGTTTTAAGCTTCTTTTGTGGGGCAGAGTTGCCTCCCTTTGTGACCTCTACATCCATTGTCCTAATTCCCAAAGTGCCTAACCCTCAGGATTTTTCTAAATTTCGTCCGATTAGTTTGTGTAATTTTTTCAATAAGGTGTTGTCTAGGATTTTGGCTGATCGGTTGGCAGCCATACTGCCCAAGGTTATATCTCCTCAGCAGACAGGGTTCGTCAAGGGCAGAAACATCACAGAGAATTATCTCCTAGCCCAGGAGCTTCTGTCGGGGATCAGACACAAGTCTAGGGGGGGTAATGTAGCGGTAAAGCTTGACATGGCAAAAGCGTATGATCGTGTGTCTTGGACTTTCACTGTAAACGTTTTGCGTAAGTTTGGATTTGGTGAAAGGTTTATTGACATGGTGTGGCGATTGTTGTCTAACGTTTGGTTTTCAGTCATTATCAATGGGGCATCGTATGGATTTTTCAAATCGAGTCGGGGCGTCCGCCAGGGCGATCCGCTATCGCCAGCGTTATTTGTCATTGGAGCTGAGGTCTTATCCCGAGGGCTTAATAGCCTAGCTTAGCAGTCGGGATTCTTGGGGTTCACTGTTCCCAGGGGATGTCCTCCGGTTACTCACCTAGCCTTTGCGGATGATGTACTTATATTTGCGAATGGCTCTGCCAGATCTTTAAAAGACATTGTACAGGTGTTGGAGATGTATCAAAGGGCATCTGGTCAATTGGTAAATGCCCAGAAAAGTGGATATTTAGTGCACCCATCAGTGTGTCTCTCTCGCCGAAGGGTAATAGAGCGTATTACAGGTTTTCCAAGGCAACAGTTCCCGGTTCGGTATCTGGGGTTTCCGCTTTATGTTGGCAGATGTAAATCCGCGTATTTTGGGGAGGTGTGTCATTCCATCTCAGCAAGAATCCTTTCTTGGCGGTCAAAGCTTTTGTCACCTGGGGGGAGGTTAGTGCTAATAAAGCATGTGCTCTCGGCAATTCCGACGCATCTTCTATCCGCTGCGGTCATTCCGATGGCTGTTTTTAAGGCTATTGAGCGGGTATGCGCTAGTTTCCTGTGGGGATCGTCTGGCGAGCTGAATAAGCATCATTGGATAAAGTGGTCCCAGCTGTGTTATCCGGAGGAGGAGGGAGGCGCGGGATTTCGGCGGGTCCGAGACGTATATAAGGCTTTCTCATGTAAGTTATGGTGGATCTTGCGCACAGGATCGTCTTTGTGGGTATCCTTCATGAGGGCAAAGTATTGCAAAGGGGTTCACCCATGTCAGGTGGGCTGGGCTCAATCTGCTTCAGCAACATGGAGGCGCATGCTTGATGTGAGCCGCCAGATGGAACTATCAATGTTATAGTTGTTAAATGGTGGGGGCTGTGACTTTTGGTATGACAACTGGGTGGGGAGTGGAGGTCTTTTCCTTAGAGCCCCAGTGGTGCCAGCCAGTTCATTTGCAGATGTTATGACCAATGGTGCCTGGGACAGGGGACGTTTGTTGCAGATTCTTCCATCAGGCATTGTGGATTTGGTGATGAAAACTCCGGTTCCAAGTGGGAGGGGGACAGACCAAGTGGTATGGATGCCTACGAAGTCGGGGGCATTCACTTTGGCATCTGCGTATCAGGAGGAAAGGCAGGGACGCACTAGCTCGCTGGTGCTGTCCCGTATATGGCAGGCTAGGATACCGTTGAAGGTATCTTTTTTCATGCTACGCTTGCTTATGCGGCGCTTACCGTTAGATAATGTTCTAGGTGAGATGGGTTTCAAGTTGGCGTCAAAATGTTTTTGTTGTGTGGATGCAACGGGTGAGACGCTGGAACATGTATTCTCCACGGGACAATTGGCACTGGAGGTCTGGAATTACTTCCAGAGTATATGTCGTATAGCTAGTGATAGCTCTAGCATTAGGTCACATTTGTTTGCCTGGTGGATGTCATTGGCTCCGTCGGGCGAGCAGAGATTCATCTGTTCTGTTACCCCGATATTTATTTGTTGGAACATCTGGAAGGCTAGGTGTCGAGTGGTGTTCGATGGGGCAAGGGTTCGGGCGAAGGAGATATGTGGTGCAGTATTCCAGGATGTGAAGGCGGCATTTGAGATCCATTTCAAGGTGGCCGTTCAAGGGAGTAATTTCCAGGTATTCTATACGGGAGTGTCTCAAGCGCCGTATTTGTATGAGTGCAAGATAGTCCGCTGGGAGGCAGGGGGATATGGATGCACGACGCTTAATACGGATGGTTGTGCTAAGGGTAACCCTGGAGTGAGCGGTGGAGGTGGAGTGCTTAGGGATTCCGGTGGCCATGTATTAGTGGCTTTTTCGGCTTACCTGGGTGAGGGTTCTAGTCTTCGCGCTGAAACGCTGGCCGCCTTATTGGGGATTCAGCTGTGTCTTGGAAAGGGAGTTGGCCCCAGAGTGATTCAGTCTGATTCGTTGTTGCTAACGGAAATCCTCAAACGACGCTATCACTGCCCCTGGCACATTAGGAGAGAAGTGGAGCAAATTTGGCACTTGGTAGGGGAGGCTAGGTTCGTGCACTGCTACAGAGAGGCGAATAAGGTTGCTGATATTTTGTCCAACGTGGGTGTCTCTCATTCGCAACAGTTGGTTAGAGTTTATGATAGTGAGCTGGATCTTCCCGTGTTGGCTCGGGGGGAGGTTAGGTTAAACAGATTGGGATTGCCATCAATTAGACGTGTTAGGCTGAGACAAGTGTAGGATGGCCCATTTTGGGTACTGCCTGCTGTGGTTGTAATTTCGATTTTATTAATAAAGAGCATATTTTATTAAAAAAAAAAAAAAAAAACGGCAATTCACTAAACTCAATGTAACAAGAATTAAAAACCCAAAACAATTAGAACAAGAAGACAATTAAAAATAAAATAAAATATGCAACTAAAAATCAAATGGCAATTCACTAAAATCAAGATAATATTAATTAATGGTCTAGCCAAGAAATAACTTCAGCAATGGTTCACCTAATTGATCATCGATGCAAAGGCAATTCCAATTATTTATCAATAAATAGGTTATAACTACCAAACAAGCGATGGCAGTCAACTCCTCCTTACTGTGTCGGTGATTAAGGTACGCCCGTTAATCACTACTCTAATTAGGAAATAATCCTAGGTACGCCCGTAAGATTTAATTTCCCAATTACCTTACGTATTAGAGAAGTCCTATTCTAACCAAATAACACACTACCAGGGTTATTTCAGATTAACCCGCGTATCCCCCTGACACAAACCTAATCGTGCCAGTTGTCACTAATTTAAGGCAATTAAACAATTACGGATTTAATGCCCTAATTGACAATAAATTATCAAATTAATTAATTATCCGGATCCAAGACAATCAATTAATTAAATAACCATAAGTTTAGCAATCAAGGAATATGCGAATACCAATAAATAAAAGGAAAATATTAAATTAAATCGATCTCACAATTTTTTTAGGCAAACCAAAGCCTCCGTTTTTCCCTGACTAGAGTGAGGGAATTAGTTCATATTTGATGAACGAAACCCATACAAAATTTCAACAAAAGTCACGGTCATTGTCTGCATTTCGGGAAGCCGCAATTCGTCGAACAATTAGAAAGCAAATGAAAGTTACAGGTAACAATTGAATCTCTTAATTGTTTCTAGCATCCGTAGCGCAAGGCCACTCAAAAGAAACTAGGAGGAAAAGTCAAAGAAAGCAGGCTCCAATCTCCTGACATGCATGGGAACGAGCGAAAGGAAAGCTAAAGGAAAAAGTCAATGAATGCTAAGCTAGTACTCGTTGTTTTTCTCACAACCGTGGAGAATAACTCCTAAGAGGAAAAGACAAAAGTGAGGCTAAGCTAAAGGACGAAAAGCTCAAAGTGATGGTCAGCCCCCTAATCCTCTGCAATCTTGCATTTTGTATCTGATAGTCACCCCCTTGCACTGTGCGGTGGCTTCCAGGGAAAACAAGACGTCGGTCAAATGATCGAAAACGACTTGTGTCCCTTTTTTTCCAAAAGTGCCCTTGCAAGCCTTCTATTTTATTTCTTTCCCGATGACTGTCAAAGTAGCAGTGATCGTGGTATTTTTGATCTACTCCCTAAAATAAATACAAATTATGAAAAGTGAGTAGAATCTAGCAATTAATCCACATCAAGTCAGGTAATAGGAAAAATTAATAATAAAATAAATGAGAAAATTGCAACCTATCACGCACTGCAAATGGCCCTAACAAAACATCTTGAGTTGGGAGTGACCCCTGATGTGGACATAAGGGACGAGTTGCATCGAGCAATTGAAGCATTACATTCACTCCCAACCATTCAACCCAAGTATGAGCTCACTTCCCTTTTTGTGCCGGAAACTCACGCAAAATTATTGCCATCGGTGGTGCAGGTACTCGAATTAAAATTCAAACCTCTTCCCAAGCATTTGAAGTATTTATTCCTGGGAGACAGTGAGACACTTCCTGTGATTATTTCTGCTCATCTGTCTCCAAGTCAGGAGGAAAAACTAGTGCGACTCCTTAGAGATCATAAGGAGGCAATCGGGTGGAGCATAGTCATATCAAAGGGATAAACCCGTCCTTGTGCATGCATCGGATAAGATTTGAGGATGATGCAAAGCCGGTGAGGCAGGCACAGCGAAGACTGAACCCCTTAATGATGGAGGTTGTGAAGAAGGAGATACTCAATCTCCTGGAGGTGGGGATCATCTTCGCTAGTTCGGACAGTCCCTGGGTGAGTCCGGTTCAAGTGGTCTCGAAAAAAGCGGGAGTAACCGTAGAAGAGAACCAAGAGGGTGATATGGTCCCGGTTAGGAAAGCTACTGGTTGGCATCAGTGCATTGACTACCGGAGATTAAATTCTGTGACAAAAAAGGACCATTTTTCTCTCCCCTTTATTGACCAAATAATTGAGAGATTGACAGGTCGTGTTTACTATTGTTTTTTAGATGATTTTTCAGGGTACTTCCAAATCGCGATAGCACCGGAGGACCAGGAGAAGACCACGTTCACCTGCCCATTCGGTACGTTTGCTTACCGTAGGATGCCTTTCGGTCTTTGCAATGCTCCAACAACTTTTCAAAAGTGCATGGTAGGTATTTTCTCACAATATGTGAAAAAATTAATTGAGATGTTCATTGATGATTTTATTGTGTACGGGGATAGTTTTGATGAATGCCTTGAAAATCTTGCTTTAATTCTGAAAAGGTGCATGGAGACGAACTTGGTTCTTAACTAGGAGAAGTGTCACTTTATGGTAGATCATGGCATTGTCTTAGGGCATGTTGTGTCGGCTATGGATGTAGAGGTAGACAAAACTAAAATAGATATTATTTCTGCTCTACCTTACCCCATATATGTACGGGAAATATGTTCGTTTTTAGGCCATGTAGGTTTTTACAGGCGGTTTATCAAGGATTTCTCGAAGATCGGAGCACCCCTGTTCAGGTTACTGCAAAAGGACGTGCTATTTGATTTCACTGGTGAATGCAAGGCGGCCTTTGATACATTGAATGAGTCGTTGACATCACCACCCATCATTCAACCCCCAGATTGGAACCGGCCATTTGAGATAATGTGCGACGCTAGTGATTACGCCGTGGGGGTCGTGTTAGGGCAAAGAATTGGCAAGGCGGCACACGCAATCTACTACGCATCGAGGGCATTGAGTGGAGCTCAACTTAACTACTCCACGACAGAGAAAAAATTACTTGCTATTATTTTTGCACTAGAGAAATTTAGGTCATATTTATTGGGTGCAAAAGTAATTATTTTCTCTGACCATGCAGCTTTGCGGTACCTGTTGGCGAATAAGGATGCAAAATCGAGGCTCATCAGGTGGATCTTGCTCCTGCAGGAGTTCGATTTAGAGATCAAGAATAAGAGTGGAGCCGAGAATTTGGTCGCTGACCATTTGAGTCGATTGCTCACGAATAAGGAAGATCTGCCGTTGAGAGAGTCATTTCCCGAGAAACAATTGCTAGCCATTGATTCGTCCTTGCCATGGTACGCTGACATTGTAAATTTCTTAGTAACGAATCAATTCCCTGCAGGTTGGCCAAAGGCTAAGAGAGATAAGCTGAAAAGTGAAGCCAAACCTTATATTTGGGATGACCCCTACTTGTGGAGGCAATGCTCGGATCAAGTACTTAGAAGGTGTGTAAGTGCCGGTGAGTTTCATTCTATTTTGACTTTCTGTCATTCGTTTGCATGTGGAGAGCATTTTGGTCCAAAGCGGACGGCTCGTAAGGTGTTAGAAAGTGGTTTTTATTGGCCTACTCTTTTTAAGAATGCATATTTGTTTTGTAAATCTTGTGATAAGTGTCAAAGGGTGGGGAATATCTCTCGTAGAGACCAAATGAGTACTTGAAAATAATGAATGAGGGGAATAATTATTTCATTGATCCAAAAGAATATATACAACAGGTTTCAGCCTATATTAGGAAACTATACACAATTATATCCTTAATCCTAGGAATAAGATTTTACACTAATTTAGCTCCTCTACAGCTAATCTACAGTTATAGTTATATAGAATTTCTCTCCACTAATCTCTCCTAATTTACATTATTTTATTACTCAATATTCTACTTCCCAAAAATACAGATTTTCCCACACTCCCCCTCAAGCTGGTTTGAAGATATCTTTCATCACCAGCTTGCTCACTAACAAATCAAACTGTTTTTTGGGAAGACTCTTTGTAAGCAGATCTGCCACTTGGTCTCTAGTTGGCACATAGGTCATGCAGACTACACCTCCTTCTATTTTTTCTTTGATGAAGTGCTTATCTACTTCAACATGTTTCGTTCGGTCATGAAGAACTGGATTGTGAGCAATAGAATTAGCCGCTTTATTGTCACAATGCAATTTCATAGGAAGTATTTCTGAAACCTTCAACTCCTGTAATATTCTTCTAATCCATATCACTTCACAAATACCTTGAGCAACAGCCCGGAACTCGGCTTCTGCACTGCTCCTTGCCACAACATTCTGCTTCTTACTTCTCCAAGTTACCAAATTACCTCCCACATACGTACAATACCCAGAAGTTGATCTTCTATCTGTTATACATCCAGCCTAATCTGCATCGGTATAGGCTTCAACTTGAAGATATCCTCGTGCCTTAAAGAAAATACCTTTGCCAGGTGTTCCCTTTAGGTACCTTAGGATTCTATGAATTGCTTCAAAGTGCTCTGGGCCTGGTGAATGCATGAACTGACTAACAATACTTACTGGAAATGCTATGTTAGGCCGAGTGTGTGATAAATAAATAAGTCTTCCAACTCGTTTTTGAAACTTTTCTCTGTCTCTTACTTTCTCTACACTAGCTGGTTGAAGTTTCAAATTTGGCTCCATGGGAGTTTCAGCTGGCATGCATCCCATCATACCTGTCTCTTTGAGAAATCAAGCACATACTTCTTTTGACTTACAACAATTCCCTCCTTGGATCGTGCAAACTCCATCCCGAGAAAGTACTTTAAGTTTCCCAAGTCCTTGATTTCGAATTCCTTGGCCAGAAACTTCTTTGAATTTTCTAATCCTCCACAATCATCCCCTGTTAAAATAATGTCATCGACGTATACAATTAAAATTGCAACTTTACCTTCTTTTGAATGCCTATAAAACAAAGTATGGTCAGCCTGACTTTGTAAGAAACCAAATTTTTTAACAGCTTTGCTGAAGCGTTCAAACCAAGCTCTTGGTGATTGTTTAAGTCCATAAAGAGATTTCTTCAGTTTGCAAACTTTTCCAACACCATATTTGTCCACAAAACCTGGAGGAAGACTCATAAACACCTCCTCTTCTAGGTCTCCATTAAGAAAGGCATTTTTCACATCAAGTTGGTACAATGGCCAATTTGCATTAATAGCAAGAGATAAAAGGACCCGAATAGAATTTATCTTGGCAACAGGGGCAAATGTTTCTTGATAATCTATTCCATGGGTTTGTGTAAAACCCTTCGCAACTAACCTGGCCTTGTACCTTTCTACAGTACCATCTGCTTTGCTTTTAACTGTAAACACCCATTTGCACCCAACAATCTTTTTCTCCCTAGGCAACTCCACCACATCCCATGTATCATTCTTCCTCAATGCTTCCATCTCTTCAAACACTGCAGATTTCCAGTTCTGATCATCCAACGCTTCTTTAATGTTTCTAGGAATCATAAGTTTTGAAATTTCAGTGGTAAAGGCTCTATATTTAGGGGAAAGGTTATCATAGGACACATATTTGGAAATTGAATGTCTAGTGCAAGTACGGGTTCCTTTCCTAATGGCAATGGGAAGATCAAGATCAGATTCTTGAGTAGGAAGGTTTAAAACTGGGTCAGATTCTGGAACAGCAGAAGAAAAGAAAGGTGAAGTATTACCTGATGTATTTGGACAGACTTCCCTCGAGGACTTCTCATGAACAGGAGCTGAACTCATCAATGGACCTTCACCCTTTTTAAAAATATTTCTCCTAGTGTATACCACAGGCTCAAGATTGGAACAATTTTTTTCTCATCGTAATATTTCCATATCTGATAAATCAATATCAGTTTCTGCACTATCAAATTGAGGGATCTTCGTTTCCTTATCTGTTTCAAAAATTATAGTTGGTAAAGCTTCAGTTTCCCAAAAATTTGATTCACTAGAATTCTCCCCCTGAATCAAAGGTTTGTTAAAGAAATGAAGACCTTTCAAAAAAGTTGCATCCATAGTGACAAAGACTTTCTGTGTGAGAGGATTAAAGAATTTGTACCCTTTTTGATTTGGAGCATAACCAACAAAGACACATTTTTCGGCCCTAGGATCCAACTTGGACCGAGGTTTCTTTGGAATATACACATAAGCAGTGCATCCAAATATTTTTAAAGGCAAATCTGAATTAACTCTTGATTCAGGGAAAATTTTTTTAAAACACTCTAAAGGAGTACTATATTGTAAGACCTTGGAAGGCATCCTATTAATTAGGTATGATGCTGTTAAAACAGCATCCCCCCAAAAATATTTTGGTAAGTTCATATAAAATATCATGGCACGAGCGACTTCCAACAGATGTTTGTTTTTACGCTCGGCAATCCCATTTTGTTCAGGGGTATCAGTGCAAGAAGACTGATGTAAGATCCCTTTTTCTTCAAAAAATGTTCCAAGGATACTATTATAGTACTCTGTTCCATTATCAGATCGCAAAATACTTGCTTTTGTTTGAAATTGATTTTCTATCATGTTATAGAAATTTTGAAAAGTGGTTGCTACTTCTGACTTCTTATGCATTAAGTATACCTAACATAGACGAGTATGGTCGTCTATGAACGTTACAAACCACCTTTTTCCCGAAACAGTAGTAACCCTTGAGGGTCCCCAAACATCACTATGAAACAAATAAAATGATTTTGATGGTAAATAAGGTCTTGGGACATAAGATTTTCGTTGACTTTTAGCAAGCAAACAACTTTCACATTTCAGTTTCAGGGGGTTCACATTCTTAAAAAGCAAAGGAAACAAATGTTTTAGATAAATAAAACTAGGATGGCCCAATCTGTAATGCCAAACCATTATTTGTTCATAAGCTGATACAGAAATATTACTACTAGACTCTTGAACAATTTGAGCACTAGGTGAATTATCCTCAAGACAGTAAAGGCCATTGATCATTCTAGCTCTGCCAATCGTCATCCTCGAATTCTTGTCCTGAAAAGCACAATGAGATTCATCGAAAATAGCCAAACAATTAGAATCTTTTGTTAGTTTACTAACTGATAAAAGATTGCTGACCAATTTTGGAACATGAAGAACAGATTTCAGGTTAATATTTTTTGAGATCTGTATTGAACCTTTTCCAGCAACAGGAGAGAAACCTCCATCTGCAACCTTGATCTTTTTATTTCCAGAACATGGTGTATATGATTGGAAGAGTTTAAATGAATTTGTCATATGGTCTGAGGCTTCAGAGTCTATGATCCATGGAGCATGAAAGGTTGAGGAATTAGACAAAAAAGAATTGAATAGAGCCTTAGATCCAATACCTGTATGAGCCATAGAAGCATTAGGAAAGTCAGATGAGGTAGAACTAGATTTCAGTAGCATAAGAAGATGCTCCATTTGTTCTTTGGTGAAAGGGCCAGCATCAGCTCCATTAGCAGTAGGAACTCCTCGTCCAGACTTCTCTCCTCCTTTGTTTTTCCAATTTGGAGGTTTTCTGTGCAGTTTCCAGCATGTGTCACGAGTGTGACGAGGCTTATTACAATAGTCACACCAGACCTGTGATTTTTCACTGGATTTTTCTCCCGTTCTACGCTGATAAGTTGATGTTTTAAAGGATGAGGCAACCTTTAAAGTCGATCCTTCAACAGCAATTCCAGCACCCTTCTTTCCCAGCATTACATTTCTTCTGCTTTCCTCCCTTCTAACCTCTGAGAACACCTCACTAATTGAAGGAAGAGGCTGTCTCCCAATAATTCTCCCTCTAACTTCATCAAATTCAACATTTTGCCCTGCCAAAAATTTAAAGATTCGGCTGTCTTCAACAGTTTTCTTATGATGCTGAAAATCCTCTGTTGATTTCCACTCATAGCTGTTGAAGAGATCCAAATCCTGCCATATTCGCTTAAGCGAATTGAAATATTTTGTGACAGTGTCTTCCCCTTGACGTAGATCTCCAATTTTGAGAGTCAACTCGAAAATTCGGGACTGATTTCCCAAATCAGAGTACATCTGATTGATATTTTCCCATAACTCTTGTGCCGTTGAATAGCACATGTAGTTAGAACTGATATTTTCCTCCATTGAGTTTTCAAGCCATGTCATAACCATGGAGTTTTCCGTGTCCCATGTTGCGTAAGCAGGATCCGTGCATATTGGAGCCTTTGTTTCACCAGTTAAATACCCCATCTTGCCACGACCTCTGATATACATCCGGACTGCTTGTGACCATCGGAGAAAATTATCTCCATTCAGCCGAATGGTAGTAATCTGAATTGAGTGAGAATCAACCCCAGTTTTCAAGGATTCGATTCTGTTTTTGGATGAAGAGGCAGTAGTTGGAGGATTAATGGTAGAGTCTGATGATGTTTCAGACATGATGAAGAGACAGGGGACAATGTGAAAAAACAAGAAGTAGGAAAAATCAGGCAAACCTAGCTCTGAGACCAACTTGAAAATAATGAATGAGGGGAATAATTATTTCATTGATCCAAAAGAATATATACAACAGGTTTCAGCCTATATTAGGAAACTATACACAATTATATCCTTAATCCTAGGAATAAGATTTTACACTAATTTAGCTCCTCTACAGCTAATCTACAGTTATAGTTATATAGAATTTCTGTCCACTAATCTCTCTTAATTTACACGATTTTATTACTCAATATTCTACTTCCCAAAAATACAGATTTTCCCACATGAGTCAAACTCCCATATTATTTGTTGAGATTTTTGATGTCTAGGGTATAGATTTCATGGGTCCTTTCCCCTCGTCCTTTGGTTTCTTATATATTATACTTGCCGTCGATTATATTTCCAAATGGGTGGAGGCAAAGGCCACCCGGACTAACGATTCAAGAGTGGTTGCAGAATTTATCAAATCTAACATATTTGTCCGTTTCGGAATGCCAAGAGCCATAGTCAGTGACAGGGGCACCCATTTTTGCAATAAGACGATCACTGATTTGTTTCGTAAGTATGGCGTGCTTCACAAAGTGTCCAATCCTTACCATCCCCAGACGAATGGTCAGACCGAAGTATCGAATAGAGAGGTTAAGTCAATTTTGGAGAAGATGGTGCGGCCTGATAGAAAAAACTAGAGTTTGAAGTTGGAAGATGCTCTATGGGCTTACCGTACAGCATACAAAACACCAATTGGGATGTCCCCATACAGGTTAGTTTTTGGGAAGTCCTGCCACCTCCCGGTGAAATTTGAACACAGAGCGTTCTGGGCGCTTAAACAGTGTAACATGGACCTTATGGATGCCGGAGGGCATAGGAAGCTCCAATTGCAAGAATTAGAGGAGCTAAGGAATGAAGCCTATGAGAACGCCGCGATTTATAAAGAGAAAAGCAAAATTTTTCATGACCAACAAGTTTCAAGGAAGTCATTTGTAGTAGGGCAAAAAGTCCTACTTTATCACTCAAGACTTAAGCTTTTTCCGGGTAAGTTGCGTTTGCGTTGGATTGGTCCATTTGTTATTTCTAATATTTTTCATTATGGTGCAGTGGAAATCCAAAGTCTTAAGACAGAGAGGAAGTTCGTAGTCAATGGCCACCGTCTAAAGCCTTATTATGAAGGGTTTAATGGTGAGCAAGTGGAGATTATATCTCTTGATGATCCAAATTGTGAGATCTAAACAGCTGATGGCCATGTCTAGCCAAAGACATTAAAGAAAGGCGCTGCTTGGGAGGCAATCCAAGGATTACAGTATTAATTGTGGTCACTTTTCATTACTTTACAATTTTTCAGTTCTATTTTTCTAGTCTAATTGATTTTGTTATGATAAACAGAAAGCTAGGGGTTCCAAGACGTGCCCACGCCTTGGAAAGAGTGCACCAGGTGCCCTGGGCAAATTGGAGACTGGCAGTTCCAAGGCGTGCCCATGCCTTGACACAAATTCCTTTGAGCATCATTAGGATGCGTTGGTCAGAAGACCATGTCCTCCAAGACGTGCCCACGCCTTCCAACCCTTCCGATAACGAAAGTTTAAAAAAAATGATTTTGACCAAGACCGTACTTTTCTACTTTGTTTTCTTCTTTGTTTGGCCTTGCCAATTCCCTCTGTCTAAGTTTCTCCGCTGAAATTTCTTTTGCTCTGTTTAGTTCCACTTTTCTTTTCTTTTTTTTCCCAGTGGCCATCCGCCGCTGCTCGATGCCGCCAGTCGCGGCTGTCGACCGCTCCTCCGCTAGATCCGCGCGCACCACCAGTGCACAGTAGCCCATGCGCCGCATCCCTCCCCCCGCGCGGTCAGCTGTGCAGCAGCGCGCAACCCCCCTGCGCAGCCCGCGAGCACCAGGCCGTGCGAACTCTTCTGCCTGCGCGTCTGCCCCTCCATCAGCCTGCGCACGCCTGCAGTCGCTCAGCAGCCAGATCCGCGCAGCCAGTGCCCCCAGCGACTGCGTGCAGCCCGGGCAGCCAGTGCGCCCAGCAGGCCGCAACCCTCCTCGAGCGTGGTCAGCTGCGCAGCAGCGCGCGACCCTCCAGCGCGCACGACCTCCCGCGAGCCCAGCCACCAGCGCCCTTGCGCGTCGCGACCTGCACATCCGCGCACCGCCCCTCTCGTGCCCAGCCTAGCGCGCACTGCCCATCTCACCAACTCCCTCGCAACTCTCTCTCTTGCCGTGGGACTCTCCCACGGCCTCCTCCAGTCTGGCAAAAGTGGTACCTATATTTTCCCTAAATTTTTGCCACTTGTCTTCGAATTTGGGATCTAGTTGCTATATTTGACTCAGATTCAAGTTTGCTATATCTGTGGGTTCTGGTGATTTGAATATTTGGTGCACGTGGCTAGTAATCCTCTCTGTTGGACATATTTGACTACTGAATTCATTGTTTGGGGGCTTGATTCTGCTTGTCTTAATTATTGTTGTCTGCCACGTGACACTAGTGGGGAATTCTTGTGTTTGTTACCTTGTCGTCGTTTGGTAGGGTAATTCTACTACCTTTTTGCTCTTTGACTATTGACTATTGAGAATTATCTGTTGACTGTGGTCCCTTGTCCTCTTTTGAGTGGTTGATTGGCTATCTCTGTCATTGATTATACTCTATCTGTGGTTCCCGAATGCCTCCGAAAAAGGCAACAACTGCTGGGCCGTTTGGGTCCCAACCTCGTAAAAGGCGAGCCCCGGTTCAACCCCCCATTCGGTCCTGTTTGGGTCTGAATAAGAGCACTATGTCTCCTAGGAAGTAGGTGGAACCAATCACTAATCTTACAAGGGCACAATAGGACCGGTTTAATAGCTTGGTGCACCGTCCTTTTGCTCCTTGTAAGTGTTTCCATACCTCAACCCTGGACCATTTGCGAATTGCACGGGAAGTTGAACAGTTGTTCTCAGCAATAGGTTGGCAAAAGTGTTTAATCATTGACTACCCTACGTTTGAGGAGCTATGTTGTGAATTCTACTCCACCTTCGAGTTCACCAGAAATGAATTTATCACTTTGGATGAGCCGGAGATTATTCAATTCAGATTAAGAGGCACCCAGTTTAGTATGTCCATTAATGAGTTTAATCTGACTTTGGGATTTATCAGTGAGGATACCATTGCAACTGGAGCGTATATTAACAGTGCTTGTGACTGTACCAGACCGTTTTCTACTGAGTATATTGACATTTAGAAGGAGTAGTCCACGGATCGGCAACTTTACAATCCGAGTCAGTCTAAGGCCTCTCATTTGAAGGATCCGGTCTTGAAGGTCATCCACAGGTTCTTGGCTCACAATTTCTCGGGGCGAAAGGATTCCTCCAGCACTCTTACCAAGGCAGAATTTTATTTTCTTTGGTGCATGCGAAACAAGGTTCAAGTTAACTTTGGATGTTGGGTAGCCACTCAAATGCAGTCAGTCATTCAAAAGCGCAATAAACCGTTGATTCTGGGCTCGCTCATTCTCACTTGGACATTCGACTGGGATTACTGGATCTCAACAAAGAGCACGACTTCGCTCTCGCTCGGGAAATTGAGCCCCTAGATTTGCGCAGCTTGGAGCGAATGGGGGTTATTTTAAAGTAGGTGATGTCTATCAGTTTATGCCCCCTGGCGAGAGCGGGTCACAGCCCCGGGTGCCTCCGACTGCTCCCTCCACTGACTCTCCACCCCATCCAGATCAGGCGGGTCCGTCCTCCTCTCATACTCCTCCTGTTTGGGACTCCCGCTACCAGAACCTCCAAGATTCCTTTGATGAACTAAACATCCAGGTGTCGAAATTAGATGGCCGTCTTGATGCGCTACAGGTCTTCGCCCGTATTCAGGCAGAGAATCAAACGGCCTTCTTCGCTCACATCAGATTCACCCCGCCTCATCCTCCTCCACCTTAGTGTCTTGGTGCCCTCTCTCGGTAGTCAGGGGAGTTTCTCTCCTTATCCCCTCCTACTTCATTTGTCATTTCTATATTGAGAACAATGTGGATTTTAGGTGTGGGGGGGATGGTTGCCAGTATTTCTTTCTACTTTCATTATTTCCTTTTATTCAAAAAAAAAAGAGAAAAAATGGGAACAATCAGAAAAGAAGAAGAAAAAAAAGGGGTAGTTAGTTGACTTTTTGTTTGCTATGATGAATTATACAATCACAGTGCATGGGTGTGTGGTTAAATATACTAGCTATGCATTTTGTTTTCCCTTGACGCTGTTGTTAAATGTTGAATATGCTGGACTTTACCCATTCCTGAAACTTCTGAGAGCTTTTGAGCCCTATATGAGCATATTATTCTTGTTTGCTCTATTTTTGTTTGATTGAGTGGGTATCACACATGGTATTGGCATTGTAGAACTTGCTATTTTATACATGTCGAGACTACATTTTGTTGAACTGGATGCGGTTGAAATGATAAGGGCATTTAGGATTTAACCCTCTTTAGCTATCTACAAACCACGCCCTCATCTTATCTCCCAATAGTGAACCAATTTGAGTTTTTATCCATCTTTCTGTTTGCCAACCATGTTTGAAACCCTGAGACCTTTTTAGACTTCCTTGTGTTGTTAAGAGATGCCTGAAATTCATGGCTTATTCAAGGCGAGGGAATCAATGGTAGCAAGTTTTGGTTGGCAGATTTGATGCTGTATGGTGTTGTTTCTGTGCATCTGGGATCGGAAGCAAAGCAAAGGAAAAAAAAAACCAGAAAAAAAATGGGAGACATTGTTAGCAAAATGGTGAACAGCTGACTCTAGGTCACAAGGCGTGCCCACGCCTTGCAAAGATTTCTCCTTAAAAAAAAAAAGAGAGAAGTAAAATTCATCCCTTGCACAGTGGGTATAGCAAATGGAAATGCCTTGCTTGTGAAATTCCCTGGTAAAGCTTTGTGGTTGTGAAATGAATATCGGGCATTTTCTTGATACATTAGACCCTATCTGTACCATTTATCCCACCTTTTGCCTAAGCCCCATTACAATCCTATGAAAGTCCCTTTGATTAGTGTATCTAGTTCACTTTTGAGTGGTGGAAATTTGATAAATGTGCAAACCTATGGTAATGTCATTCCGTGATGTTGATTTGAGCGTTCCCAGTATTTATACATTCTCTTGAAGCTGATGAGTATTACTGAGCACATTTTGTAGTTAAATTGCCTGTCCAGTACATTCTCATTTTGACGACCTTGTCAGGGTTGCGGGATGCCTGTGTTAGTATAAATTACTGCATGACTTTTGCTTTCTTGATTGTATTTCTGAGCTCTGAAATGCTTGAGGACAAGCATTGTCTAGATGTGGGGGGATTTGATAGAGCGGTTATTTTGCACACTTTGCACCATTATTTTGTCCTAATTATGATTACTCATGGTGCTGAGAATTGGAATTTTGCTCATATTTGGTATTTGTGTAAAGTGTAGGTGGTTGGCGTAAAAAGTACTCTCGCAGGACAAATTTCCAGAAGACTTTTTGTCTCAGGACGTGCCCACGCCAGAGACCGAAAGAGGTACATCAAAAGGACGGACCTGCGGGATTAATTGCAGAAAAGCCAACTAAGGATCCCGGTCCACGTGAACCCGAAGCACTGGATCAGAACCTTTAAACAAAAGCTTAGTCCCTCCTGACCCTTGAGAGACCACGGGCAGCGGCTTCATTAAAAAAAAAAAAAGAAAGGGCCAGAGGTCGAGGGCAATGAGAATGAGGAAGCTAGGTCCATATGGACCAGCTACACGGGATTAAAACCCCAATGAAGAGAAAAGCTTTGCTCCTGGGTGGACTTCTCCTGCGGCGCTATATAAGAAGACAAGAAAAGGGGCCAGACGGCAGAGGGATTTCCTAGATTAGCTCTTGCTCGCTTTAAAAAGTCAGACGTTTGCTCTTCTTTGAGGTAGCAATCAATTAGGCTAGCTTTTGTTTCTTTTTACCGTCGAACGCTTTTCCCTTTTTCTCTTCGGCAGCAAGTAGAATAGCCTTTTGCTTTGTAATTGCGGCTCCAATACGAAGACGAAGCCAGGTTTCTCTTTGTTGTTATTTCGAGTAATTCATTTTCCCCAATTCCTCGGCAATTAATTTCTGGGCAATTGTGTGGATGATATTAATCAAATCACGCGAGCTTGACATGATGAGGAGCGGCTAATTTTCTCCTCTACCCAAAGGTCGACGCGAAGGCGCGGTCCATAATATCTGTGAGATTTAATCGAATCTTCATTATTTCTTCCAATTTGTTGCTATTCGTGCGTTTCCTGAATTAATTGTTCACGGGTATTTTATTAATTGAATATCAACGGCCGGGTATTTGATTTAATTTAATAGCCTACTATCACATTAACTAAATTGAATCCGTAATTGTTCGTTTAGTTGATACCTAGTGACAACCACCATAATTGGCTTTATATTGGGGAAATGTAAGATCTAGTTTAAATAAACCCTCTTAGCGTGTTTATTAGTTAGGGTTGGGTTCTTCTAGCTTTAATGCAATTGGGTAATTAAATTCCTACTGTCGTACCTAGGGTTGTTATTTGGTTAGAGAAGCAGTCAATGGTCGTACCTTGACTTTGATAGAACGGTTATTTGGCGTATTTTGCACTATTATCTTGTCCTAATTTTGGCTATTCACGGTACTAAGAATTGGAGTTTCACTCATATTCGATATTTGTGTGAATTATAGGTGGTAGGCATGAAAAATGATCTCGCGGGGTGAATTTCCAGAAGACTTCCCGTTCCAAGGCGTGGCCACGCCTTAGAAGGCGGACGAAACCGAAAGCCGTACCCTGGTCCACGTGAACCGCGAGGAGCACAGGATTAAAACTCCAAAGCCTTCAATTGAAAAGCAAAGAAAGGCCAGACGTCCGTGGGCTTCTGCTTGACTTTTTTGGGCGGCGGATATAAAAAGGGAAACAAGGAAAATTCAAGGGGCATCTACTTTTTAGGCTTAGTTTTCTTTTCCTAGGTTTGTCAGCAGTCAGACGCTTTTGACTGAGGCTTTTGGCTTTCTTCAGCCGCAACTTAGACTAGCTTAGGAGTTCACCTTTTCAGTCTTTTGCTGTAGACGCCTTTGACGTTCGCTTTTGATTTGCTACAATTTTCCATCGCTGTTATCCCTTTTCTTGACTTTGCTCCAGGAGCGACCGAATATAAGACAATGGACCAAGGGAATTTCCCATTTGTTCCTTAGTTAATTCGCATCGCTCCGCTCCTTGGAATTAATTGTTTGGATGTTTGCGTGGATGAAATCAATTAAATCGCGTGAGCTTGACATGATGAGGAGCGGCTAATTTTCTCCTCTACCCAAAGGGTGACGCGAGGGCGCGGTCCATCACACCTGTGAGATCTAATCAATCTTTCATTATTTCTTCCAATTTATTACTATTCGTGCATTTCCTGAATTAATTGTTCATGGGTATTTGATTAATTGAATATCAACGGCCGGGTATTTGATTTAATTTGATAGCCTACTGCCACGTTAATTAAATAGAATCCGTAATTGTTCATTTAGTTGACACCCCGTGGCAACCACCATAATTGGCTTTATGATGGGGAAATGCAAGATCTAATTTAAATAAACCCTCTTAGCGTGTTTATTGGTTAGAGTTGGGTTCTTCTAGCTTTAATGCAACTGGGTAATTAAATTCCTACGGTCGTACCTAGGGTTGTTATCTAGTTAGAGAAGCAGTCAATGGTCGTACCTTGACTGTCGAAAAAGTAAGGAAGAGCTGGTTGTCAGAGCTTATTGATGGCTATAACCAATCTAGTGATAAATGGATGAAATATCTTTGCATCGATGATCATTTAATTGGACCGTGCCTGCGTAGTTGATCCTTTGGGTAGAACTTTTGTTAATTGCTATTTTCAGTGAATTGTGCTTTGTGAGTTAGTTTTGAATTTTGTTTGTTTTATTTTATTTTATTTTTATTTGCCTCCCATTGAAAATCCCCCAATTTCGTTCTACTAATTTGGAAAGAAATAATTTCCTACCTGCTCCCTGTGGAATCGACCCTACTTGCCATTGTACGCAAAATTAGTATTTTTATAGACAAATCCGGTATATCGGATCAAGCAAACTCTTCGGGAACAGGGTGAATCAAGTAACTCATTGCACACCTAAGGTCCCTGCTCCAGTACTTGGATTTGTTCTATAATTATTTAATTGAGGTGGTAATTAGGACTTTTTAGTAATTATTATTGCATTTTTTTTTTTAAAAAAAAAAAAAAAAAACCCTTACTGAAGTCGGGGTTGATTCAACTCTTACCCTCTTTCCATGGTCTCTCTGGCGAAGAACCCCACAAGCACGTAAAGGAGTTCGAGGTGGTCTGCTCTAGTATGAAACCTCCTGGGGTCACTGAAGACCAAATTAGACTGAGAGCCTTCCCGTTCTCTCTCAAAGATGCAGCTAAAGATTGGTTGTACTACCTACCAGCAGGTAGTATTACCACATGGGCGCAGCTGAAAAAGAAATTCTTGGAAAAATTCTTCCCTGCATCCCGAGCTGCGAGTTTGAGGAAGGAGATCTGCGGCATTAAACAATACCCCGGTGAGTCCTTGTACGAATACTGGGAAAGGTTTAACAAATTGTGCACTAGATGCCCGCAGCATCAAATTAATGAGCAACTGTTAATCCAATACTTCTACGAAGGGCTCCAATCAACCGATAGGAGTATCATCGACGCTGCAAGTGGGGGAGCACTGGCAAACAAGACACCAAGGGAAGCGTGGGAGCTCATCGAAGCCATGGCAGAGAACTCCCAGCAATTTGGCTTCCGTGAGAGCAACCCTCCCCGTAGAGTCAACGAGGTAGAGACTTCATCCTTACAGCAGCAACTGTCAGAATTGACGTCAGTTGTTAGGCAATTAGCCATGAGAGACGCGCCGCGAGCGAAGGTGTGTGGAATATGCACTAGCATGGACCATTGCACATACTCGTGCCCCATTTTGCAAGAGGACGGGGCGGAACAGGTAAACATGGCCGGAGGCGTGCCCGCGCCCCGCAGGCAGTACGACCCATATTCCAATACGTACAATCCAGGCTGGAGGGACCATCCCAATCTCAGTTATGGGAACAGGCAACAAAATTCTTTTCCGAATCGTCCACCAGGATTCCACCAGCCATGGCAACCAAAATCTCAACCCTCGTCCTCCAATTCAGGAAGCTTCCTGGAGGACCTAGTCAAAAACCTGGCCACAACTACTACCAACCTGGCCACGACTACTACCCAGTTTCAACAGGAGATCAGATCCTTGGCCGCGAATACCGCGCAGTTCCAGCAGGACACCAAAGCTGACAAGAAGGATCAAGATGTTCGAATAAGCCAATTGGCAACTGCCATCACCCGCTTGGAGTCCCACGTTTATGGGAAACTACCATCGCAACCCGAGGTAAATCCTAGAAATGTAAGTGCCATGACGCTGAGGAGTGGCAAGGAACTGGAAGGGCCTAAAGTGGGAAGTTCAAAAAGCAAAAGTGAAGAGGAGATAGAGAAGGAAATTGAAGAGGAAGGGCGTATTCGCAAGGATCCTAAGGTAACCTTCACTTCTCCGCCCACTATTAAATCTAACTTACCTCCTTTTCCTTGCAGGTTGGAAAAGACAAAGAGGGCAGAAAAGGAAAAAGAAATCCTGGATGTGTTTCGCAAAATTCAAGTAAACATCCCCCTATTGGACGCGATCAAGCAGGTACCCAAGTACGCAAAGTTCTTGAAAGACTTGTGCGTTAACAAAAGAAAGCTAAGGGGTGATGAAAGAGTGATGGTGGGAGAGAATGTATCAGCTGTACTTCAAAGGAAACTCCCACCCAAATGCGGAGATCCAGGTATGTTTGCTATCCCCTATAAGATTGGTCATTCTAGTATCAAAAATGCCATGATAGATTTAGGAGCTTCTATTAATGTGATGCCTAAGTCAATCTATGATTCCCTAAATTTAGGACCTTTAAAAGAAACGGGGATAATAATTCAATTGGCTGATCGTACATGTGCTTATCCGGATGGGATAGTTGAGGATGTTTTAGTGCAAGTAGATGGATTAATTTTTCCTGCTGATTTTTATGTGCTTTACATGGATGATAGAAGTGCCCCAAATCCATCACCCATTATATTAGGAAGACCATTTTTGAGTACTGCCCAGACTAAAATTGACGTTAGTAAGGGTACTCTCACGATGGAATTTGATGGAGAAATAGTCCACTTTAATATTTTTGATACAATGAAACATCCTGTTAACTCTCATTCTGTGTTTGCTATGTATACCACTAATCCCTCTGTGCAAGAATTTTCTAAGTTTTCTTATAGGGGTAAATCCAAGGTTGCTGCGAACAAGTCCTATAGGGTGAAAGCAATTTATGAAGTAAAAATGGAGAGAAAATTTAGGAAAAAAGTTGCACTCAATGGCCATGTGGATCCTGGAGGAGGGCCACCAATTACAAGGAAAATTCAATTACATCCAGACTGAAGAGTGGTGCTGTGTCTAGCCAAAGACATTAAAGAAAGGCGCTGCTTGGGAGGCAACCCAAGGATTACAATATTAGTTTTGATCATTTTTCCTTACTTTATGATTTTTCAGTTTTATTTTAATGTTTTGATGGTTTTTGTGGTGTTGGACAGAAGCATAGGGGTTCCAAGGCGTGCCCACGCCTTGCAAAAAAAAAAAATTTCGTTTGGACATCGTTTACATGTTGTGGGCAGAAGAAAATGCCCTCCAAGGCGTGCCCACGCCTTCCAACCCCTCCGATAGCGGAAAAAAAAAAAAAAAAAAAGTTTGACCAAGACCCTACTCCTTCCACTTTCCCTTCTTCTTTGACTAGTCTTGGACAATATTCTCCAAATTTCTATTGCCTACGTTTCCAGACTTTTCTCCTTTGTTTTGGTCAAGCCCGCCGCCGCCTTCCATCACTGTCCACCTGAGCAGCCACCCCCTGCGCAGCCCAGCACCAACCCGCGCGCGCAGACAGCAGCCGCGCGCGCCTCTCCATCGCGCGCCAGCCCCCTGCGCTATTCTCCAGTCGCGCGCCGCCTCAGCCCCGCGAGCGACAGTGCGCCCAGCGAGCCTGCTTTCTCTCTTGCGCTGCCCCACCGCGCGCCGCACAGCCCTGCTCGCCACCCCCACGCACAACCTGCACCTGTGCGCCGCCTCCTTAGGTTCCAGCCGCACCTTTTCAGTAGTCAGGGAAGTTTTCGCTCCCTCTGCCCTTGCGAATTATTTTTCCAGGTTACATTGCGGACAATGTAGGTCTTAGGTGTGGGGGAGTGGTTTCCATTAGTTCTTTTCCATTAGTTCTTTTTCATTAGTTCTTTTTGCTTTGTTACTTTTAGGAAAGAAAAAAAAGAGAAAAAAAAACATGAAAAGAAAAAAAAACATTGTAGTTAGTCGTCTTTTTGGTTATTTTTATGCTTGTTAGTGTTGGGGCATGTTGCTGTGATGAATGACATAATCAAAGTGAGTGGGTATGTGGTCGTATATGCTGGCTGTGCATTTTGTTTCCCTTGGCAATGTCATTGAATGTTGAGTATGCTGGAATTCACCCATTTTTGTAACTTTTGGGGAGCTTTTGAGCTTTACTTGAGCATATTATTCTTGGTTGCTCTATTTTGTTTGATTAAGTGGGTATCGCACATGGTATGAACATTCTAGAACTTGCTATTTTGTACATGTCAAGACCGCATTTTGATGAACTGGATGCATTTGAAATGATAAGGGCATTTAGGATTTAATCCTCTTCAGCTTTCTAAAAAAAAATCAAGCCCTCATCTTATCTCCCAATAGTGAACCAATTTGAGCTTTTGTCCTTCGTTTCTGGTTGATATCCGTGTTTGTTAACCCAAGACCTCTTTAAACTTTCTTGTTTACCCCTGTGTTGTCAAGGGATGCCTGAATTCCATCATTTGTGCAAAGCAAACAGAAATAGGGTTGCAAGTGCTGATATATTAGGAGCTATATGACGCTATCCTTGTGTAAAGGAGGGGAAATTGGGAAAAAGGCCACTGACCAGAGGACTTTGGCTTACAAGGCGTGCCCACGCCTTACAGGACTTTCTCCTGAAAAAAAAAAAAAAAAATTTTCCTGAAGAGACCTCATGACCAGAGGACTATGGGCTACAAGGCGTGCCCACGCCTTGCGAGCCGACCAAAAAAAAAATAAAATAAAAAATAAAAAAAAATGGGGCACTTGTGCAGGGTGTACAGCAAGTGGAAATTGTCTTGTTAGTGAAACTCCCCCGGTAAAGCACTGTGGTTATTGATGAGTTTCGGACATTCTCTTGACACTTTACCCCCTATCTACACCTTCTTAACCCGCCTTTCACCTGAGCCCCGTTACAACCCTATTAAAATCCCTTTGATTTATGTGTTTAGTTCACTTTTAAAGGGTGGAGATGTGACAAATGTGCAAGCCTATGGTAATGACATTCCGTGATGTTGAATTGAGCGTTCCTAGTATTCGTATATACTCTTTGAATTACAACATGTCCGGTGTGTTCTACTTTTGGTGATATTGTCAGGGACCCTAGATGCTTGTGTTAGTATAGACTGTTACATGACCTCTGCTCTCTTGGTTGTACTTCTGAGCTCCGAAATGCTTGAGGGCAAGCATTGTCTAGGTGTGGGGGGATTTGATAGAACGGTTATTTGGCGTATTTTGCACTATTATCTTGTCCTAATTTTGGCTATTCACGGTACTAAGAATTGGAGTTTCACTCATATTCGATATTTGTGTGAATTATAGGTGGTAGGCATGAAAAATGATCTCGCGGGGTGAATTTCCAGAAGACTTCCCGTTCCAAGGCGTGGCCACGCCTTAGAAGGCGGACGAAACCGAAAGCCGTACCCTGGTCCACGTGAACCGCGAGGAGCACAGGATTAAAACTCCAAAGGCTTCAATTGAAAAGCAAAGAAAGGCCAGACGTCCGTGGGCTTCTGCTTGACTTTCTTGGGCGGCGGATATAAAAAGGGAAACAAGGAAGATTCAAGGGGCATCTACTTTTTAGGCTTAGTTTTCTTTTCCTAGGTTTGTCAGCAGTCAGACGCTTTTGACTGAGGCTTTTGGCTTTCTTCAGCCGCAACTTAGACTAGCTTAGGAGTTCACCTTTTCAGTCTTTTGCTGTAGACGCCTTTGACGTTCGCTTTTGATTTGCTACAATTTTCCATCGCTGTTATCCCTTTTCTTGACTTTGCTCCAGGAGCGACCGAATATAAGACAATGGACCAAGGGAATTTCCCATTTGTTCCTTAGTTAATTCGCATCGCTCCGCTCCTTGGAATTAATTGTTTGGATGTTTGCGTGGATGAAATCAATTAAATCGCGTGAGCTTGACATGATGAGGAGCGGCTAATTTTCTCCTCTACCCAAAGGGTGACGCGAGGGCGCGGTCCATCACACCTGTGAGATCTAATCAATCTTTCATTATTTCTTCCAATTTATTACTATTCGTGCATTTCCTGAATTAATTGTTCATGGGTATTTGATTAATTGAATATCAACGGCCGGGTATTTGATTTAATTTGATAGCCTACTGCCACGTTAATTAAATAGAATCCGTAATTGTTCATTTAGTTGACACCCCGTGCCAACCACCATAATTGGCTTTATGATGGGGAAATGCAAGATCTAATTTAAATAAACCCTCTTAGCGTGTTTATTGGTTAGAGTTGGGTTCTTCTAGCTTTAATGCAACTGGGTAATTAAATTCCTACGGTCATATCTAGGGTTGTTATCTGGTTAGAGAAGCAGTCAATGGTCGTACCTTGACTGTCGAAAAAGTAAGGAAGAGCTGGTTGTCAGAGCTTATTGATGGCTATAACCAATCTAGTGATAAATGGATGAAATATCTTTGCATCGATGATCATTTAATTGGACCGTGCCTGCGTAGTTGATCCTTTGGGTAGAACTTTTGTTAATTGCTATTTTCAGTGAATTGTGCTTTGTGAGTTAGTTTTGAATTTTGTTTGTTTTATTTTATTTTATTTTTATTTGCCTCCCATTGAAAATCCCCCAATTTCGTTCTACTAATTTGGAAAGAAATAATTTCCTACCTGCTCCCTGTGGAATCGACCCTACTTGCCATTGTACGCAAAATTAGTATTTTTATAGACAAATCCGGTATATCGGATCAAGCAAACTCTTCGGGAACAGGGTGAATCAAGTAACCCATTGCACACCTAAGGTCCCTGCTCCAATACTTGGATTTGTTCTATAATTATTTAATTGAGGTGGTAATTAGGACTTTTTAGTAATTATTATTGCACAGGTTCGGCACCTGTCAACTGTCGAAAAAGTAAGGAAGAACTGATTGTCAGAACTTGTTGATAACTATAACCAACCTAGTGATGAATGGATGAAACATCTTTGCATCGATGATCATTTAATTGGACCGTGCCTGAACAGTTGATCCTTTGGGTAGAATTTTATTAATTGCTATTTTTAGGAAATTGTACTTGTTGAGTTAGCTCTTGAATTTTATTTATTTCATTTTTATTTTCATCCCATTAATTATCCCCCGATTTCATTCTATTGACTTGGAAAGAAATAATTTCCTACCCGCTTCCTGTGGAATCGACCGTACTTGCCATTGTACGTAAAATTAATATTTTTATAGACAAATCTGGTACACCTAGGGTGAATCAAGTAACCCATTATACACCTAGGGTCCCTGCTCCAGTATTTGGATTTGTTTTATAATTAATTGTGGTGGTAATTAGGACTTTTTAGTAATTATTATTGCACAGATTCGACTCCTGTCAATTTTTGGGTGAAATATAATTTGTTTTTGGGGCGTGTTTTGGGGGGGTGGAGGGTGTGTTCAAAGTACAGGGTAAAGACAACACGAAAATGAGCACCAGAGGTCAACCTGGTTTTCATCTAAAGCTTTCCAACTAAAGATCCTGATTTGGAAAATCAAATTTCTGTGACCCTTTGCTGCCATCAGACAATTTCCTTCAAAGCCTGAATTTTTAGATACATTATATCTTTTAAATTATAAATTCATTATTTTTAGTATATGTTTAACCTACTATTAAAATAGTGATATAAATCAAATCATACTGAATAATTTTTAGTAATTCATTAATAAAATTTGATTTTTATATAAAAAATACCCAAACTGGAAAAAAAAACCCAAATTGGAAAAAAAAACCCGAAAGTTCCATGGATTGGGAATACGTGTAAAATGAGAAAGTCGGGCTCGAAGCTAGCTCCTATGTGGGAAAAGGAGCCTTTTAAAAGCTTCCAACAGATTATGCATCTTGTACACATTATCCTAAATCTATTGCAAGATAGAAGTGTAATTAACGAGCATTGCTCTAGGCTCTAACACATCACCAAAAAAATAATGTGTATTGTATGTACATCTTCCAAAATTTAGATTTTGGGCTAAATCAATTTAAAAAAGCATCTAAATATAGGTGTGTAATAATTACGATTATACATACTCACATACTAAGTTACATATAATTTAAATGTATTAATGAATACTTGTGACCATTCGAAAATTTCAAATTTTTACATCTTTCTTATGATCTACAACTTGCTTATTGTCTAACAATAGTAATACGTCGCGGTCGAGACTTTTTGTTTCTTTGTTTTTTTGTGCGTACACATTGTGGGCAAGGCTTTTTTGGCCCTTTTGCATGTGTGGTGAGGAAAGATGGTGGGGGCATGATAGTGATAATATCGCAAGACTTTTTCTTTCTCCACTTGAAACTTTATCAAGGGAAGATGCTGCTGGTGACCCCAACACAATACAAATGAACCTCTGCCATGTAAATTTGGAGGGCCTAAGGATCAAAACTGGGTAGAAGACTGAGGCCTGGACCTGCAGAATGCTAAATAGCAGTTTGCTCTTAAAATTTTCCTTTGCATACTTGTGTAATTACAGCTCGCTCTATTATGGAACAAGCATGCTATGCTGTATCAGTAGGCTTAGATTTGTTTTTCTCATAATGAACCTCAGAAGCATAATCATATGTTGCTGCAATTTTCGCGAAAATTTGTTGGCTGACTACGAGTATATGATGCGTATTGAGCAAATCAATCCCAGAAATTCTAATGAAGAAATGATTGAAAACCAGAGATTCATTCAACTGAGGGCCTGATGGCTTTGTAATTTGCAGTGATGACACATTCACAACAAACATCTTGCATCACAACCTGACTTTAAGTTAGTAGTGATTTTGTTTTCTCTGTAAACATATATTTTTTTGGGTGGAGAAACAGAGAAATTTTGAACAAGCAATTAGAGATGTAATGTATGTATGTAGTGAATTATTGAGCCGATTCTCACCATTTATTTGCTAATGGAAAATTTCTTTTTTTGTTCAGAGAGAATTAAGAAAATTGAATTTTGATCACAAGATGATCTTTTACTTGCACACTCACTAGTTACTGCTAACTCTTCTACAACTATAATTGATTTGATGTTGATGGCCTTTATAATGTTTTTGTGGGGAATGGAAAAATAGAATCTCTATCGAAGTAATTGAAGATGGCTATTATTAAAAAAAAAAAAAAAAACACTTCATGTGGGGATTAGTAAAGAAAAGTCCAAAATTATAAACTGCATATCATGAATGCAGAAACTAACCAATACATGTAAATGTTACAGCAACAACTTATTTGTCTTGGGTATATAGCATTCAGTACCATTGCTTATTGCTACAAACTGTGATAGCAGCAAATTACTTTGATTTAAATTTCAGACAAAAAAAAAAAGGAAAAGATACAAAAAAGAGTCATGGGTTAAACCTTCAAAAAATTATTTTGTTGGCGAATGGATAGACAAGAATAAAAATAAATATTTTTTTACTAGAAAAGAACATATTGCATTTCTTTGCTTAAGTAGTTCCTTATAAAAGACAATATTTCTTAGAAAAGAAATTGAGCATTCTCTTTTCTAGTAAAAAGGTTGTCTCATTCATATTTCTTTTTCTAGTAAAAATATGTTCTGTTTTCTAACGAGATGTACTTTTCATCTTTTTTTCATTTAAAATAAAGTCATAAAAGAGTTACATGAAATTTTGAAATGTTAAACAAATCAAGTGATAATAAAGGGGTTTCTTGCTCACTTTAATTTGTAACAAGCATGCTATATGAGTAGGATTTGAACTGTTGAATTACCATATGAGCATACGGTGCATGTTGAGTTAATCAATCTAAGAAATTTTGAGGAACAAATGTTTAAAAAATTAGAGATGCATTTAGATGAGGGGCTGAATGTTTTTTTTTTAAGTTGCAAAGATGACAAATTTGCAACGAATATCTTTTACCAAAACCTTTTTAAAGTTCATACTGGTTTTCTTTTCTCTGTATTTTGGTGGAAAAACTGAGGAATTTGAACAAGCAAGTCAAAGAATATAATGTATTTTAGATGGGCAAATTGCCGGTAGCAATCATATTATTACTAATCTATTATTTTGAAAAGACAAAAAAGAGAGAGAAAGAAAATCAATTATGGTGTAGAGCATTACTGTAGAAAGAAAATAATTATTTAGAATAATTACTGTATCACTTTTTGTAATGTGATGTATGTGAGATAAAAAGTGGTTGAGAATATAAAGGAAATGTGTTTATGATGCAAGCGAAAATTTTTTTTGGAAAATTTTGCTATCCAAACATAGCCAATCTGTAGCGCTGCAATATTCAATCAAATCTAAATATGAGGAGCACAAGAAATGATCGAAACCAGATCACACACCAATCCGAGATCAAAATTCAATCAAATCGCTCTTCATCTAAGGATTTCCAAATAAAAATCCTGAGCTGATTTGCTAAACCAAAAAGGGCCATTTTCCATGTTCCATGGCTGCCATTACAAAATTTTCACCAATTAAAAATATGAATTTTTTAACATACATTATAGATGAACAGATGAACAGAAAGTTCCACAAATTGGAATACATCTATATATGTCTATACTATATTAAAAAGGCAAGTTTGCATTAGTGGATTGGTGCATTAAAAAGGCAGCAGTTTTGGAACTGAATTAAAGGATGTTCAGTTAAAGGATGTTTCCTAGTTCTCTTGCTCCTTTAATTCGGTGTCTTTCGCTCAATAGACGCATTTTGGAGATTAGGCCTAGAACTTACCTTCTATACGTGCTTGGTACAAATGCATGGAACTGTTTCTTCAATCTGTTGGCAATACCTCTAGTTTTTGTCCCCTCAAACCTTTTTCCACTTCTGACACACAGGCAGGAATTCTTAGCTTTAGGAATTCTGTAGCTCCGCCAGCTTTTTTAAAAAGCTCAAAAATTTGGTCAGGTGTCTGACACAAAAAAAAAATGGGTCAAGTGACGGACTGTGTCAGTCCGGCAACAATAAATTTATATTCTACATGTCTCATACCAATAAGTGTTCGACTTTTTTTTTTTCTAACTATATTCTAAGTAATTAGCCGGAATATGGAGATCTCCTAAAGTTTCTTAAGCAATAGCATGGAAAGAAAATGTTTGGAAAGAAGTTTTACAAATTGCTTTAAGCAGTCAATTAATTGCATAAACAAATACGGAAATTTCCTTAATTTTCTTGAGCAACAGTGTGGAAACAAATTGTTAATTTTCTTGAGCAATGGTGTGGAAATAAATTGTTAGGAGAAAAGTTTTAGAAACTTCTTTGGCAGTAGTTTTGGAACTGAAGAAGAATAGCATGTCAATTTCTCATTCAACATGATTGTTAAGGAAAATTTCCTGGATGCACTTTTGGAAACTAAAGAAGTATATTAAAAAAACCTATAAAATTTTGAATTGAAGGAAATACTTAAGGAAAGGGTTTAAAATTAACAATTACATGAAAATGCACTATATATATATATATAGCTATATATAAGAATGCCAACTTCTTAGTTTGACAGATCAGTGTGAGATTCAAAATCAACTAACTGCCATGCATGATGCAACCCAATTAGTTGAATTACCCAAGTGATGTGATTGTTGGAGTCTCATAATGGCAAGACATAATTATGAAATTGACTTTAGGTAGAGCTCAATTTGGTAATTACATAAGGTTGGCTTTCTAGAACTGAATTAGAGCTTAAAGATTATGATTTGAAGCAATACATTTGTTTTTTGGATAACTCCTAGGTGTTATTATAGCAATAAAATTTCATTCAAATAATTTTTCTTTTAAGAAGAGTTGAAACTGGAAATTTCTACGGTTGATTCCCTAAAATCAACCCAGAGATTACCAAAAAAGGGAAAAAGGCAAAGACAAAAAATTAAGCCAGACCCAATAGAAAAAGTTCCCAGAAGATTAGTCTTTGTGGAGCAACAAATATTTTTAGTTAAGAAAAAATGTCAAACGTGATTCCAAAAAAAAAAAATCATCTATCCACTTATTAGTAACAACCAACTTAGCTAGGCTGAGTTAACCACCACTCCCTTGGGTTTGGATCAAGGGATCACAGCTTTTGGCTTACATTTTTCTCTACGATTTCCTAAAAGTGTCATCTCATTATGGTTCAGTCCCTTTTAAATTTTTCATTGATTTCTTTGGATCTATCCCATCCCTTAGTGTAGAGTAGGAGTGTGTAGAATAGGAATTATCGTTTCGAATAAAAAAATTTTTTCCAACTACACGTAACAGATGCTTTTATTATTTTTCCATTTTTTTCCTGTCTTCAAAAACTAAATATATTGCATAGAGTATTACTAGTATGACTTATGGTCATAGAGTGGTCCTAATTTCTTAGTCAAGCAGGAAACTTTTCAGAGAATTTCCCCTTAATTTCTTTCCCTCTCTCTCTCTCTCTCTCTCTCTCTCTCTCTCTCTCTCTCTCTCTAATTAGCTTAGTCTGACGGTTAAGGCATCAAACAACTGCGAAACTGAAAAACCCGAGCATAAGGTATCAAACGTACAACTAGGAAACTGATTTTGTTCTCCGCCTCTTTCATTCCCTTGTTTATATTTTTTCCTTGAACATACAGGATATATAAACAGCAGATGAAATGGAACAATTAATCAACTTATTCTTGTTTTCCCTCTTCAATTTCCATGAATTTAAAAATACCTGTCGTTAACGAGCACCGTAGTCAGCTCTATTTGAAGAGATTCACTGCAGAAGCTCCGGCCGCCGGCACCAGCTTCGCCACCTCCCTAACAACCTCCGGTCAGGTAGTGGTGCTTTTCGACAAACCTTTTGTTGCATCCACTAAGGCAGAAACACGAGTCGTTTTGAGGTCGTTTTCAGGTTTCTAGATCTTTAACTTCGTTGCATGATTGCTCATTAGTGCTAGATGGGTGGGACCCATCATAATTTTGGTGCTATTCTACTGGGCCATCGTGGGCTTCAATAATAATTAGTGCCAGTTGGGACGGTTGTTAAAAATTTTAGGATAAATTACACGTCATACTCTTATAATTTCGTCTATTAACACATGACCTCCTAACGTTTTAAAATATTCACCCCACTTCTTATAATTTTATACAAAGTAAAAATTTGACAGAAAATAATCTATGTAACATTGTTAATTGAAATGCCAATAGTATGCTTGTTTAAATGATAATCAGTCGATAGTCTAACTATCTTGTATAAAAGTACATGGAGATTACATGAAAATTAATATTTTATCATATGTACTTTTAAAAAGTGTTTTATATAAATGTCATAACTGATTATACATTTCATTCATTCTTCATTTTACTTCAAACCACAGGGGATATTTGACTGTTTTAAAATTTTAAGGGGTTCATCTGGTATTATTTAAAATTATAGGGGTTTATAAGAATTTATCCAAATTTTTTTTTTTTTTTTTTTGCCAATTTGTTATTTAAAAAATACAAATTTCAATTGAGAAGATCTCAGCCTTCTCTTTTTTTTTTTTTTTATTGCAATGGATAATATAGCATCACATACACCAAAAGTTACAAACATGTATATAATGCATTTAATGATTTACTTGAATCGCTTAATATGTGAAATACTCCCAAAAGTGTCGAGAAAAGGAGAAATGATAACGAAAGACTAAACATTCCTATCTTCTTTATTGCAATTGTGCATGGTGCTTCTTGTAGTTCGGACTATTGGGGGTTTCTTTTTTTTTTTCAACTTTAATGACCTTTCATTTTTGTGTGTTTAATTTTGCTAGATTAGTAGCAATTAGCCCTTGCTGACGTGGAGTAGTACTCCGCTTTGGTTCTTTTCTTTTTTCCTTTTTTTTTGTGAAATGATTTGAAGGTTAATTTTTTTTATCAAGTCAAGAAAAGGTTGACATTTTTGCTTATGGTTCTTTTCTCTATATAGTTTTTTTTGGGTTAATTACATTTAGCTCCCCTGAGGTTTAATCAAATTACCATTTACTCCCTGGAATTTAGCCAAACTACAAAAAGGTCCCTCAAACTGAAAGATGTATAACAGATACACCCCTCCCGTTAGTCCGTTGTTGTTGACTGTTAAGATTATAATGATGCCATCAACAAATTTAATGAAATGCCCCTAAATCCATAACCTTCCCCTTCCCTTCGTTGCTTCTCTTCAAAATCTAGACTACTCCATTTACCACCGTTGACATAACTATGGCAGCAAAATCATCGAGACATATTATTGATACCTCTTTCATGATCATTTTCTTGATGAGCACGTTTTCACTGTTAAAATCATAATAAGTTTATAGAAATTTAATTGTCTTCATCTCTATTATTCCCATAACAACCATTCTTTTAACTCCATTATAAGCAGAGAAAAAATCCATTTGATAATATCAAACCCAATGACCAACTACAGATATAACCCAGAGTTGAAAAAATGATTATTTGGAACTCTAAATACCCGCATGAATTAAGTCAGATCCTGGTTGATAACCATTAATTCCTCATTGACAATTTGAGTGAGTTTGAGATTGTACTCGTCTCTGGATTGGTCGATGTGGTTGTGGTAGTTTCAGAGAAGGGAAATACAACAAACAAGATTATTGGCCGACAAAGGGTTACATGCTTGTAGAGACTCTTTTGTGATGGATTGAGTGAACCTTTACGTTGCTTCTATAAATTTTCTTTCGTTGCTCAATTGTTGGTTTCTTTTTTTACTATACTTTTTTTCCATTCCTTTCTTTGCTTTTCAATTTTTAATTTCTTTTTTGTTTTCTAGGCTTTCCTTCTTTATTCATTTTCTTTCTTTTGTTCCTTTCTGCACATATTTTATCAAATTTGATTATTACATGCTTGGTTTTATTTTTTTTCTTTTATACTGTTTAAAAACTGTTTTATTTAAGTAGCAAACTCTTAGTTTAATTCGTTATTATTGAAACTACCTTCGATTTTTTAACGGTAAGTTTTCTCTAACTACAAGTTTTTACAAAGAGGGTAAACATGACATTTTACTACTTCTATTTAAGTGTCTTTGAAGGAGTTACTTAAAAAGGAGGTGCTTGTAATATTACCAAACCACAGGGATTTAATGGTAGTTTGGTCAAACCACAAGGGAGGTAGATGTAATTAATCCTTTTTTTTTTTGTTAAATGATTTAAGAGTTAATCTTTTTTCATCTAGCCATGAAAAGTTTAACTCTTTTAAGTTTTGATTAATCAAAAATAAACTTTTTTTTTATAAAGTTTTGACTTTATCGTGATACTTTATATTGAAACATAAGGCGCAATTTTATTACCATAGGGGATTATGATGTTAAATGTACTACCAAGTGTTAAATGCAATTCGTCCCATACATACATATTTTTGCTCAATAAAAACAGGAACAAAGAAAAAGAAAAAAATTAAGAATGGAACAACCATAAATTAAGGAGCTATTTGGTTCAAATTGCACAGTCAACTTCTGTATGAGTATAATAAAGTGGATAATAATAATAGGTTTTGATGAAAACCAAAGACCAAAGAGTATTTGATAACTTCGTAGTAATGAATTTTAAAAGTTAGAAAAATTTCCTCTTTTTTTTTCAAATATTATATGTATTTTTTATATTTTATTTTTGTTTTGTTTTGTTATCTTTCTTTTTACTTCTCTTTCTCCTTCTCAAGAAATCTTCGCCGCCGGCAACAGCTGCCCACACCGGACTCGGCGGACGGTCGTCGTATTTTTTCACATCAATTTACATGATTTGAACACTTTTTTAAGTAGATTCAAGAGTTGTTGAAAGAAAAGTGACCCTATGGTAATAAAACTGCCCCTTAGGCACTGCAATTCACAAAGCTGATTACAACGCTAAAACACATAATGTCTATTGCACATAATGTCTGTGTGTTTAGACTTGCAGGATGCCTATTGCACTCTGCTCTCAACTTTTTCTCCTGCGAAGAATGCTACGTGAGTCTATTATCTAAGCATTCTACCAAATTTTAATACATAATGTCCAAAAAACTTGGATGCACTTTTTAGCTGAGAGCAATTCGCAATTTTTTTTAGCTTAGTGACGCATTAAGAACAAAATATCCACCACAACCTTTTTGGACCTCAGTAGCAGTTTTCGTTGTCTCTATTTTTAGTTTTTTGTTGGTAAATAGTTGGTAGTACCACCAATCTGGCTGCAGTTTTGCTTCTTTGAACAAGCAGTTCGAAATTTGAAGCATTTTCCATTGCAACATATTAGAAATCTGTAACTCGAAAAAAAATAATCTGTTGCAGTACTGCTGTTTTAATAATCCTAAATTGAACAAAAACGAAAGTTGACATCGGTTCTGGGAGGGGTTTGGGTTGGGTAGTTAAGTCCCTGGGATGATTTCAAGAGTTGCCGGCTTTTGGAGTACAATCTAGGATTAGGGTTAATTAATTAACAAAAATCTATTACTGGAGTTGAAAAAAAGAAAGTTGAATCAGAAGAAAATGGGCATCACAGACACTTTTAATGGTTGATGGCTGCCATTTCAAATTTCCTTCACTAAAAACAGGGATTTCCTTAAGAAGGTAGTATGGATAAACAGGAGGAGTAAATAATAGATATGTAAATGAACAAGACACGGATAAAAAATCACGTTCACTATAAACAAAAATACAATTTGTCCATCATTGAGACATATTTAATACTATAAACAAAATCTAAAATTTTATCCTTCTTATCCTACTCAGATCTTCATCACGTATTGCAAGTTAATTACTGAGAGAAAAATATACCATCCAATTCAATTTGGTGCATGCTTTTTTCCTTTTGAGCAAAAAAAATTTTTCACTTGATTCCAATAGTCATTTTCATTTGATTAAGAGCAAATGGAATTTGTATTGCTGCACTTTCGGAGTCTGAGCTACAAGCAACACTTGATCCCATTCCAAATGTGATCGGCGAAGAGAGATCCCCTTCCAACACTTGATGAGCAGGAATGAAGAGACTATCTGTCAAGAACAAGATCAAACTGGAAGTTTAAATAGCCGATGAAGCTTCCGGTGAGTGACAGATCCATCCAGTTGAAATATTCAATTCAAGAACCTTGCCAGCATCAGAAATGCTTCCCTAGTTGAGGGATCCGTTGCAGGCCAGTAATGCAAGAAGGCTATCAAGTCATCCATGCATCTCCAGCAGTCTGTGGTTTTATTTTGGATGTCCTCCTGTACGGTACGCTGCTGCATTAGGTACTTGAATTAATGAAAGGAACTAGTAGAAGAAAAAAGAAATAGAGAATTGGAGCATTGATACCAGACAATTTACGGGCAAAAACTTGGCAGTACAGTTCCAATATCTGTTTAAAAGTCAGATGCTCTTTCTATAAAACGAAGAGCACCTATGTAGGCTGCAAAACATGAAGTAGGTGAAATTAATAGCATTGAACTGATTGAACATATACAAATAGAACATCAAAGAAAATATATCTAACCTGAAAATTCGATCCTTATTTTGCTTCTGAGACGGGCCAACTTTAACCGATCAGAGCGCCTATCTATCATTAATTTTAGATCATTATTTCCCATATCCATCTGTTGGTGTTGAATTTGCTTCACAGAAGTCACAACAGACGCACGGCAGCCTTCGAGGTCAATCATGTCAAGAGTGAGGGCTTCCCCTAAACAAGAAGGGACCTCTTCCAGCGATTCACAAGAACTCAAAACCAATTTCTCAAGACAGCAAAAATTATCAGAAGAGGCGGTCCACCATCGAAAGTCCAACTCTGACAATTCCAAGAATCGGAGGTTTTGGAACTCCCCTTCTTTCATTTCCCACTTTTCCCCCACAAAGGAATCACAGCCTAATTTAAGGACTTCAAGGTTGGGCAGCTTTCCAATTGCTGAAATTTTACTCCATGGCTGACGATTATTTGAGAGAGTCAACTTTCTCAAATTCAATGGGAATTCAAACTCATATCCTTTAAAACTGCTCATCTTAAGTGATTCTAGTCGACTCAAGTGCTCCAGCACGAGAATACCATCGTGCACTCCGTCATGGACATCCACGCATTTTAGCCTGCGGATGCTCGGAATCTTTGTCAGTGTCTTTTGCAAGCTTTGAGGAGAGGAATCAATTGCAAGGGTTAAAGTGTCTAAATGTATTAAATCTGGTGAGCCTTCAAGATTGTCGATGGGAAATTCGAAACCACTTCCATTAGATGATACGACAAGATGCCTCAATGTTTTAATGTTCCAGATAGTGTTTGGTAACAAAATGCACCCTCCACGGGGTTTTATTATGACAAATGTTTCTAATCTCGAGAGCTTGGCTATTGCAGATGGGATACCAGCTTTACTGTCCAATCTAATGTTCAAGTACCTCAAGTGAACAAAGAATACTACTACTTCCTCTGAAAAAAAAGCCAAATTGTAACCCAAATCCAACACTCTAATAAGTTTAGATGATAGAAGTTTGAACCAAATTTCACCCAGTTCCGCTTCCTCATAAACATCAAAGAAGAGCAAAGAACGCAAATTGGGGAAAAATAGCATTGACTTTTTGAGTCCCTGACTCGTAGTAGGGTAAATAGCTAGTCGGTGGGGGTTACACTGTCCAATAAAAGTAAGATGATCATCCCCATGTGAAATTTGTAGAAAACTTTCTTCTCTTGCTTTTGCCACACAAAACTCACGTACCAAATCATGAACTCGGCAAACTTTGATCCCACCTAAAGATCTTTGTTTGGTAGCCATAACTAGACTTCTCCCAATCAAATCCATCAAATAGTCATCCGCCACGTCCTCTAAACTCTTTCCTTCAGTTTTTTGCACGAATCCTTCAGCCATCCAAAGCCATAACAACTTTCTGACAGGAATGTCTTTATCTTCTTGAGATGCACCAAAATAAAGAAGGCATGGCTTCAAATAATCTGGTAAATAATTGTAACTGTGCTCAATTGTCTTCATGCAGTGCTCATCGTCAGCAAAAATGCTAGACCTTAGACGTCTTGCAACTTCTTCCCAGCAATCTTGCTCAGTAGTAGCGAGAATTCCAGCAACGAGGACAATGGTGAGAGGTAGGCCCTTGCAGTCTTTTGCTACGTGCTGTACAACTTCCCTTAATGCTGGAGGACAATAATCTTCTTTGGCAAATAGCTTCTTCTGCAGCAATTCAAAACTCTCCTTATCGGTAAGTGGGCGAAGATGGTGGGGCTGGCTATCAGGTTTAATTTGCAATGATAAATTCTGAAATCTGCTGGTTAAGAGTATCCTGCTTCCATTGCAGTCATCTGGGAATGAGTGTTTCAACAAATTCCACCCTTCAATATCCCAAACATCATCCAAAACAATGACATACCTCTTCCTTTTCAAACGCTGATACAACGTTTGAGCCAAATCATCTTCATTCATCTCATGCCATTGATCATCACGCTGATACAACATTTGAGCCAAATCATCCTTATTCATCTCATGCCATTGATCATCTTCATTCATCTCATGGCATTGGTCAGAACTGTTAGAATCAATAACACTCAAAATCTGCAGTAACAAATTGTGCTTGCTATATACTTGAGAAACAGTACACCAAGCAAGAATTTGGAAGTGGAACTTTATTGAAGTATCACCATACACATTATTGGCTAAAGTTGTCTTACCAAGCCCAGGCATACCTACGATGGCAACAACATCCAACTGGCTTGATCCTCTCGTAAGTCTATCAATTATACTTTCTACCTCATCATCGAGACCTACCAGAGCTTCATTAAACGTTGGAGCAGTAACTTGTGCCGGCATGTGAATGGTAATCTTGGTTAGCCTCTGGGTTTCAACATCATATCTTATGCTATCATAGATCTCTTCAGCCTCTATCTTCACAAGCTTGATATCTCTAGCAATAGCATCCAAACAATGTTCATGTTGATCACCAGCCAGTGCAAAGTCAACTTCTAGTTCTACACTGTAAGCAACCTTCATGACACGACTCCAAAGAGCTTGGAGTTTTTCATTTCGTTTGCGCTGCTCTACAACATTTCCTAGAAAAGATCTTAAGAAGACAAGATCTTCTAGGATGGTGCGTATTTGATCGTTTGGGAAAGCAATTGAAGCAGCTGTAGAGCTTGCTAGTTCCTTGAGAGTTTCTAGAAGAGAATCAAGAGAGCCGAGTTCATTAGTCCTAGGGAAAGTAAGTGATGATGATGATGGTGCTGAATAAATGTGTCCAACTTCAGCAATGATCAACTTGAGCACTTCGAGCAGATGAGAAAGTGCCAGATCTGTTTCTTTGTGCAAGCCTTCTTTCATTTCGTTCACAGAAAGGGAGACAATCACAATACCTGCATCAGAGACCACAAATCCAATTAGATCCTTCATTTCATCATTTAGCTCATCGAACTTCTCCTGCTGCCCGCTAAGAAAGATAACCAGGAATCTTAGTCCCTGGTGGAGTTTTAACATTTGATCCTTCACTGGAACTAGGAAACTTGTATAAGATTCTAATAGCTCCATAAGACTCTGCAGGAGATGATCAATAAATTCAGTCACAAGATGCTTATTCTCCTTCATAGTGAAAGTGTAGGACGATCTTGATAACTTGGAAGCTGCCAAGACATTGATATACATTTCTCGGACCTGGGGGTCAATGGGATCAATCTTCTTGTGTATCAGTTCGAAAATTTCAGGTTTCATCTCATTGTGAACTTGTTCATTATTTATCTGAAACCAGTATCTACACATCAGGCTTGCAGCATTGACAGCCGCAACTTCGACGTGGACCAACAGATCTTTTGATTGCTGAACCTCACAACCTTGAAGTGTGGCAAAACCAATGAAACTCTTCAAGAACATTAGCTTCTTTTCAAGAATTTTCAGTACAATTCTCTGAGCTTCGTCAACTTCATCTTCTACGCGGCAAAGATGCCTCAGATTCTCTGAAATGGAGTCAATAAAATCCATAGCTAGTTGTGAATCTCCCAGCGAGTAGTAGAGCAACCAACTGGTGATGTTGAATTCCTCGATATCAGTTTCAGAAAAACACCTCATATTTTCCTCGATTTTGGCGAGCTCACAATTGATATGACTAAGATCTGACGCACCTTGTTTAAATCTGAAAAAAGCAGAGTCAAGTCCCAGCAGTATCCCCATAACCAGATCTTGAATCCTGAACGAAATACTGCTAGGTCTCAATCTGTCAGACTTGGCATCACCCCTGTTCTCCTTATCATATCCCAAACACGTACCCTGGTTGCTCCTCCTCCTACACTTTGTTACATACAGATGAAAGGTTTTCAATAGACGTATCCCCACCTTCAGCTTCCGGCTATGAGAACATAACTGCCGGATATCAGAATCAAACTGCCAGTTCACCTTTTTGGTAAAATTCCCTTCAAGCCGGCCCAGATAATCTAAAGCAGAGTCGAAGCAACTAGTGCTACTGCTGGAGGAGATGTTCATCATGGTATCTGCTTTTCACTCTGATGTTTGATTTCTGTCTGTTGTAGCTATTGATATTCAAGATCTGCAACTTTCTTATGATCTAAGAACAGGAAGAACAGCAGTCACACATTGCCGTCAAGGATCAAGACTATTTTTTTTCAATATATCTGTGTGCGTGTGGTATGTCTGGTTGAAGTACATCGCAAGACTTTTCCTTCTTCGCGGTGAAACAGAAACTTTTCAAGGGAAGATTGTACCAACAGGCATATGCTGTTGGTGACCCGCCATACCAATGAGCTTCTGCCATGTCAATATGGCGGGCCTAAAGAACCAAAGTGGAGAAGGGTTGTCCCATGTAGGTAGCAGAGTGCAATTATTGCTCGCTTTAATTTGTGACAAGCATGCTATATGAGCAGGACTAGACTTGTTTTCAGCATTACAATATTCAATCAAATCTAAGTATTCAATCAATGTGTGGCACAAAAAATGAACACTTCAGATTACCATGGGGTGGGTTTTTTTTTTTTTTTTTTGTTGACAAATTACACTTTAGCCCCATAGGTTTAATATTTTTGTACATAACCCTCTTATAGTTTTAAAAACTATGTATAATCTTTTCATGGTTTGAATTAAGTTGTCAAAATGACGGAAATGGTCATTCGTAACGGAATCTTTAAAAATGTTGAAATTACCTTTGTTTAAAAATTAAATTGGCTGAAATTACCAAAATATATAGACATAATATACATGAAACTAATCTCATATGATTTTATGTTTTACCACATAAACCTCTTATAGTTTTCAAGATATACACATAACTCTCCTGTGGTTAATAAATAATTTTCAACTTTATATTGGGATATTTTTGACATTTTAGGTGATTTCATTATGGATTATAAATTCTGTTATTTTGACACTTTAATCTAAATTATGAGGGGATTATGTACAATTTTTGAAATCATAAAAAGATTATATAAAAAAATGTTAAATCATAGAGATAAAATATAATATGACCTTGGGTGGTGGGTGTTGTTCAAAGTACAGGGTAAAGACAACATGAAAATGGGCACCAGAGATCAACTTGGCTTTCATTTAAAGCTTTCCAACCAAAGATCCTGCTTTGGAAAGCCCAATTTCTGTGATCCTTTGCAGCCATCAGACAATTTCCTTCTACATGAATTTTTAGATCTATTATATCTGTTAAATTATAAATTCATTATTTTTAGTATATGTTTAAACTACTATTAAAATAGTAATTCATTAATAAAATTTGATTTTTATAAAAAAACATACCCAAATTGGAAAAAAAACCCAAATTTGAAAAATAATAATAAAAAAATACCTGAAAGTTCCATGAATTGGGAATACGTGTAAAGTGAGGAAAAAGATGCTTTCTTTTGATATGTCACTTTTTTAGTTACCTGGACTGACACACATTAACTTCAACATGGTGGTTGCGATTCCAACTGCGCAGATGTTAAGTCAGCTGCGGCCCCTTGGTCTGGTATCCCTGGCCAGGCTCTGGATTTTTATCACAAGTGCTACTTCATTATGGGCTTGGACCTGGGAGACTAAGACGATTGGAGATCAGAAAAATCCGAGATTATGCAACAGATTATGCATCTTGTACACATTATCGTAAATGTATTGCAAGATAGAAGTGTAATTAACGAGCATTGCTGTAGGCTCTAACACATCACCAAGAAAATAAAATGTGTATTGTATGTACATCTTCCAAAATTTAGATTTGGGGCTAAATCAATTTGAAAAAACATCTAAATACAGGTGTGTAATAATTATGATTATACAGACTCACATACTAAGTTATATATAATTTAAATGTATTAACGAGTACTTCTGACCATTTGAAAATTTCAAAATTTTTACATCTTTCTTATGATCTACAACTTTTTTATTATCTAAAAATAGTAATACGTCGCGGTTGAGACTTTTTTTTTTCTTTGTTTTTTTGTGCGTACATATTGTGGGAAAGGCTTTTTTTGCCCTTTTGCATGTGTGGTGAGGAAAGATGGTGGGGGCATGATAGTGATAAAATCGCAAGACTTTTTCTTTTTCCACTTGAAACTTTTATCGAGGGAAGATGCTTCTGGTGACCCCAATACAATACAAATGAACCTCTGCCATGTAAGTTTGGAGGGCCTAAGGATCAAAACTGGGTAGAAGACTGAGGCTTGGACCTGCAGAATGCTAAATAGCAGTTTGCTCTTGAAATTTTCCTTTGCATACTTGTGTAATTACAGGTCGCTCTATTATGGAACAAGCATGCTAAGCTGTATCAGTAGGCTTAGATTTGTTTTTCTCATAATGAACCTCAGAAGCATAATCATATGTTGCTGCAAATTCGCGAAAATTTGTTGGCTGACTATACGAGTATATGATGCGTATTGAGTAAATCAATCCCAGAAATTCTAATGAAGAAATGATTGAAAACCAGAGATGCATTCAACTGAGGGCCTGATGGCTTTGTAATTTGCAGTGATGACACATTCACAACAAATATCTTTTATCACAACCTGACTTTGAAGTTAGTAGTGATTATGTTTTCTCTGTAAACATATGTATTTTTTTGGGTGGAAAAACACAGAAAATTTGAACAAGCAATTAGAGATGCAATGTATTTATGGAGTGAATTATTGAGCCAGTTCTAGCTCACCATTCCTTTGCTAATGGAAAGTTTCTTTTTTTGTTCAAAGAGAACTAAGAAAATTGAATTTTGATCACAGGATGATCTTTTACTAACACACTCACTAGTTACTGCTTACACTTCTCAACATAAGTAGATAAAGAGCGAAGAGCTCTAATGACCTGGATGGTTTTCGTCGTCCTCTCACGTGCCGCGCATGTGGGTTGAGAACATTGTGATCTTCGCGTATTGCTCGCCTCTTCTCCTCTGCCAGTATCCCATGTGCCTCCTTCTGCGTTGTCTGCCGTGTTCATAAACTTGTTTCTCTATCTGGTACTATCACATGTCTCTTCTTATCGCTGCCTTCTCTCTCTCCTTTTTTTTGGACAATGCTGCTCTGTTGCTTATCCGCCTGTTCTGAGCCCTGGTTCAACAGCCTGCTGAGATATCCAGTTCTCTTCATTCGTTGTTGTTTAGCCTTCACTGCTCCCAAGTACGGAATCAGCCACCTCTGGTATGGTCGCCGCTCGTTAGTTAACTTAACTGAGCTTAGTCTGTGGCTTTGGGGTTTGCTCTTCCTCCGTTGTGGGTTTTCTTCCTTTCCGGTGCAATGCAGGCTTTGCCGTGAGCTTTGTGCTTGATCTTTAGCCTGAAAATTGTTCTTTCTTTCCCTTCCCGAGCCGCACAAGCCCCATCGAGCCTCTATCTCTCGCGTGCTCTGGGTTTCAGTGGTGCAGATCAGTTGTCATCCGTTCGTTTCTCCTCCTCCTCCTCCGTTGTAAGCCTTCTTGTTCTTCCTTTACGGTTAGTTGCGGTCTTCTGTGCGAATTTTCCCTGTAAATTTTTTTTTTGGATTTTTTGTTCTTGGGTCCTTTAGGTCCTCTAGATCTACTATTTTGCACTCCGGAAGATTGCAAACTTGCTCTTTTTCGGTGATATGGTTGCTATTTCGGTGATGTGGTTCTTTGGGTCCTTTAGATCTACTGTTTCGCTCTCCGGAAGGCTGCAAACTTGCTCTTTCAGTTATGTGGTTGTGTGTTTTTTTTTCTCCTTATTTTTTCTTATCTTATCTTACTTGGTTTGAGAATATCTTCCTGCAAGGTATGTTCCGTTTTGTGTATTTAGAGGACTTGGATTCTGTTCTCTTATAGGTTCTAGCTACATGTGCAATTGTGGGTATTTTGAATCATCCTCTTTCCTTGTGTCTAAGTCCTTTCGGCAAATGAACTGCAAATGTCTGCTATATAGCTTGTGTTCGCCACTGATGCGAACCATCTTCTTGCTCTTTCAATGTTTTTCTCTTTTACTGGTTTGTGGAGTGATTCTTGAGACGGTTTCCTTGCAGGTTTCTTTTACTGGTTTGTGAAGTGATTCTTGAGACTGCTTCCTTACATGCCAAGGAGGTACCATCTTTGACCTTTTTTTCTTCCCCAAACGCATGCCTTCTGTCTTTCCACTCGAATAAGGTGCAATCTTGCCCTTCCTAGCTTTGTTTTTTTTATTTTATTTTTTCTTCGAATAAGATGCGATCTTGCCCTTCTTAGCTTTGTTTTTTTTTTTAATTTTATTCTTTCTTGAGACTGTTTCCTTGCAGGTTTCTTTTACTGGTTTGTGAAGTGATTCTTGAAACTATTTCCTTACAGGCCAAGGAAGTGCCATCTTTGACCCTTTTTCCTCCCTGAATGCATGCCTTCTGTTTTTCCTCTCGAATAAGGTACGATCTTGCCTTTCCTAGCTTTGTTTTTTTTATTTTATTTTTTCTCTCCGCATTCCGCAGTTTTTTTTTCTTTCCTGGTTGTTCTAAGGTTGTTCTAGTGTCTGCTCTACATGGGTTTGCTGCTGGTCTGCGCTCCTGAAAGCTCCAGTTGTTCCTCCTTACAAGCTCGATGACATGTAGATCATGTGTGTTTTGTCATGTGGTTCTTTTGGTCTGTGGAATGTTGCGTTTTCCCCCCCTTCTGGTCCCCTACCCTTTGCCCAAAAAAATGGCCTCTTTTGTTCATTGTTCTTATTCTCTGTTTTTGGTATGTTGCTGTTGCCTATCTCTACATAATTTGGTTTTCTTTTCATTTAGATAAATTTTGCTTTTTTGTTGCTGCTTGATAAAGTTTTTGTCTTTTTGGATTTTGGTCTAATTGATGAATTGGAGGGAAATCTGTTTTCCTTTTGGCCCTTTTGCTATTATAGTCTGTGAAACTTTATTGGCTTTCTATGTTAAAAGCCAATAAAGTTTAGTACTATATTTCTGAGATTGCAATGTTGTCGACCATTAGATGGTCAGGGACTATATTTCTGAGATTCTTTGATAATGTGGCTATAACATCATGATATTTAGTACTCCGAACACATGTGGATTTACATTTTTTAAATCCGGATATTTCAATAGTTCATGGTTGATTAACTTGATTAACCAAATTAGTTTGTTTCTTGCTGTATTGGGGAACTGCTTTTCCCTTTCAGCTAAAATTAGTTTTGAACTTGCATGTCTTTTTTTTTGTTGCTCCCCTTTTTTGTGTTGCCGTCAGTTCCAATTCTTACACCTAGGGATCTGCTCCTTTAGATAAGTTTTGCCTCGTGCATTTAATTTTTTTTCCTAGCTCTAGATGTTTTTTTTTTTTTGCGTTTAGAGAAATTTTGTTGTTTTTAGTTGTTGTTTGATAATTTTCTGCCTTTTTGGATTTTGGTTTAATTGATGAATTGGAGAGAAATCTGCTTCCCTTTCGATCCTTTTGCTATCATGCTCTTTGATACTTTATTGGATTTTTTTTCCAATTTATAGATAATTTGTTTCTTTTTTCATTTCATTTGGAGAAATTTTTGCGCTATTAGTTGCTGTTTGATAAAGCTTCTGTCTTTTTTTGGATTTTGTTTAATTGATGCTTTGGAGGGAAATGTGCTTTTCTTTTGGCCCTTTTGCTATCGTTGTCTATCATACTTTATTGGAATTTTTTTTGCCTAACTCTAGATTTTTTTTTTTTTTTGCATTCGGAGGAATTTTGATGTTTTTTAGTTGTTGTTTGATAAAGTTTCTGTATAGATAGAGAACTGTCATTGGTTTCCTGATATACTTTTCCTTTTTCTGTTTTTAAATGGACTAATTGGTCATCTAGACATGGATGTCAACACTATTGCAGATGCAAGCATCTTTAACAGGTTCCTTTTCTTTGTTGACTTGGAGGTTTCTTTACTTTGTTGACTTGGTTTAGGATAAGTCGAGCATTAGATATATCTTGAACAGACGGCATGCACCTGTTTACATTAGCAGTTGATCTGATAACAATGAAAAAATCTGTTTGCATTTTGGTTCTTGATTTTGGCAGAAAATGACCATTAGCATTTTGGGTGAAAAGAGGAAGAGACGATTTTTTTTTGGGCTAGAAATTTTTGAGAATACCGGACAGTGTAACACAATCACTTTGTAGTTTTAAGTGGAAATAGCAAATCCATTTTGGACGAGTTTATATAGATATAAACAATAATAGTTTTATTTAAACTTAAAGTAGTTACTAAAAAGTCTTTCAGACCCCTTGTTGAAACGAAATTTCTGTTATTTGCTTATATTGTGTTCTTTCTTTTTAATTTTATTTTTTTTTTGTTTTCCATTGTGTTTGTTTATAAGCACTTGTTCTTGGTGTTTTCAAGATTAAGTTCTTGATGTGGTTGCCAAATTTATAGTTGCCCATCTTTCTCAGCAACAACAACCTGATTTCCCTGATCTTGCATTGCCTTTGCCAGAGTAGATGCAAGCAAAAGGTGATGACAAGATGAAAATTGGAATATGAGAGAGAAGGCACTCAATTTATGTCGAGATGTAACAGAGTAAGATCGAGATGTAACAGAGTAAGAATTGTTCTCCATCTAGAAAAAATCCAAGGAGAAAAAGAGTACTTGCTCCATATATTCTTGGCTGGTTCTTTTTGTCTGCATGTCTTATATTCATTTCCTTCTTTTAAACTGTCCATCTGGCTAATGTGCCACTTTATCCTCAATTGTAAGTCGTCCATTAGTTATTAAAAAATATATAATTGATATTTTTTCCCTTTCCATATATTCAGATGAGAGAAGCTGTAAGGGATGCTGCTCTAACATTGCCCTACTAGAATAATTACAACAAGATGCAGAATACAGAACTGAGGTATCTCCTCCTGAATTCTTAAAATGCCCAGCCCTATTTTAAGGTTTATGCACAAGTATAAGTGAAGTCTATTTGGATGATTTATTGAATATTAATGTTTGGGCTTTTGGTTTGTCGGGATTCAGACTTGGGAGTAGGTTTCATGAGAACGAACTTGTTGGATTTAGTCATTGCTTTATGAAGGCTAAGGAAGTGGTGCACAAATGCTAAAGAAGTTTTTTTCCAAATGACAAACTTCTACCTGTTGACTAGCTATATACTTTTGCTTTTGTCTCTCTTTAATTCGAGGTTGTTTACTCTACCTCTTAGATGGGTTGAGGCTATGAAATGGTCAGGACAGGGTAATTACTTAGCAGCTCCTACTGTTCCATTTACAGTAGACGGTTTGGAGGCAGGATTACAAAAAAAGTATGGACCATTGATCTTTCTCAGAGTACACAATGCTGGCCACTTGGTTCCTATGGATCAGCCAAAAGCAGCATTGGACATGATGCAGAGGTGGCTACAAGGCAAACTCTGAAAGGTCCAGCACTCCAGTCTGAGCTGTCTATTGAGACGCATGTGATGGATTACTTGAAACACAAGCTGAAATGCTTCATCACAATCTTTGTATTGATCTATTAATTCAACTGCAACGTATTGATTTGCGAATGGAAGTCAAGCAGATATACAAATAGATGTAAATGGATGTTAATTGTGGAGCTGATTTGGTTCAAAGAATTGGCCGCAGTGTGTCTTAAAATGCCATGCCGCATGCCATTTTAGTTTTTAAAAATCATGACAGCCTGCATTACTGATCCCCAAACTCAGACAGGGAACTACGCACAAGGGAGTTTTCTTAGGAGACCACACCAGGGAATCTAGTGAAACAAAGCTCACACTGGTGGAGCACCTGGGAAAGTATATGGCATTGATGGTGAAGAGGTTTGCCCTACCTCGTGTGTAAATAGTTGACAAAATTGGTACTCATTCCAAAGCTGATCGGTATTTGTGCATTCTTTGTTCACAGAAAGTTCCCAAGTATGCAATGCAGAAGATTCCATGAAACAAGGACTCGTTGATTTATTCTCCATCTTAGAATTTCTTTTGCTATTATTATCTTTAAGAGGAAAGACATGGAAAATTTTATTCCTGCTATTTTAGCTTCAGAATTTATCTTTAGTTGGATTATGTAAACTAAGAAAGTGCACCACAGCATGGTGATTACTGATTTTTTATTGTTAGTTTTTTATTGTTAGGTGAAATTTGTATCCGTCCCTTTGTGATTTCCCTGCTCTCGGTGTATATTTGAGTTCTCATATTTTTCCTGCTCTCGGTATATTTTAGTTCTCATATGAATCACGAAGATTTGGGATAGGGACTACTTTCTACACTAATAGTCCAGAATTTATATTAATATAAATGTTTTCACTATTTTGAGAGCATGAAAAGATAGCAAAATCTGACTCTGGTTGATGTTTATAAGTTTAGGTAGCTGCATCATTGGAAAATTGATGGATCTTATAACTAAACCATAATGCCACCTAGCCTTGAGATAGCAAACGTGAATGGCAATTTGGACAAAATTCTTTAATATTCTGATTTTTTGTTGCGAATAACACTTGCTATTTTTTACATGATTACATACTTAGGAATCTTTGGCTTTTATTGATCAAGGATGCAGCCATCCTTAATAGTTAACCTCCACTGGCTTAGGGGTGCCTTCGTTATATTAAATTTTGCTCTAATTTTGGTTTATCTGTACCATTAATGGATTAAGTACAAATCATTTTACTGGATTGGGCATCTCCATCTATTTTTCCCACCGTGCGTAGCACGGTTTATGCCTCCTAGTACAACTATAATTGATTTGATGTTTTCGTGGGAAATGTAAAATGGAGTCTCTGTCGAAGTACTTGAAGATGGCTATTAAAAAAACACTTGACGTGAGGATTAGTGAAGAAAAGTCCAAAATTATGAACTGCATATCAAGAATGCAGAAACTAACCAATAAATGTAAATGTTATAGCAACAACTTATTTGCCTTGGGTATATAGCATTAAGTACCATTGCTTATTGCTACAATTGTGATAGCAGCAAATTACTTTGATTTAAATTTCAGACAAAAAAAAAAAGGGGAAAAGGTACAAAAAAGAGTCACGGATTAAAGCTTCAAAGAATTATTTTGTTGGCGAATGGATAGACAAGAATAAAAATAAATATTTTTTTGCTAGAAAAGAACATATTGAATTTTTTTTCTTAAGAAGTTCCTTATAAAAGACAAAATTTCTTAGAAAAGAAATTGAGCATTTTCTTTTCTAGTAAAATGGTTTTCTCATTCATATTTCTTTTTCTAGTAAAAATATGTTCTGTTTTCTAACGGGAGGTACTTTTCATCTATTTTTCATTTAAAATAAAGCCATAAAAAAGTTACATGAAGATTTTGAAATGTTAAACAAATTAAGTGATAATATGAGAAATCACAGGGGTTTCTTGTAATTTACCCCATTTCTCGTAGTAATTAGATATCTTCCAGCTTGTTAGGACCATTCTACGTTATTCAAGGAGGAAATTTTAGTTATGTATTGCTTTCAAAACCACATCTTTCTTGTTATGCCAATTTTAGTTATGGCATCCTATCCTATATATAAAGCGTAAGTTGGGTTTGGTGTTAAAAAATATGTCATTTTTACCCTTGTAAAATGGCCACAATACAGTTTAAAAATTAAAACTCCATCCCGACGTGGATGTGGTTATCTAAACGGTGTCCCAACGTGATTTCTTAACATTGGATAAATTTCTATGGAGTTCTTTTTCCAAAATAATCCTTTTTTTGAAAAATATTTCCAAAGTAATTCACTATCAAATTATATTAATTTTCTAATTTTTTGTTTGGCAGTAGAAAAAGAAGCAAATTCTTATATCTCTTCTCTTTTTTCCTCTGCAATTTCTTGTTTTCTTTTTCTTTCCCTATATAGTTCCTCGTCAAAACAAAACCAAAACTGCAAGCGAAGGTACACAATATCTAAAACTTCATAATCATTATACTAAAACTGAATCTTGTGTTCCTTTGTTCTTTGGAACTTAGTGCATTTCAAATTTTGAATAACAATGCTGATGTTGTCTTTTTTACCCTTGAAACACAAATTTGTTCACTAAATTGTAGGATGCCATTTGCATTTTCTCCTTCTTGTTTTTTTTTTTTTTCCAGAAACGATAACGATTTTATTCATAAAATTAATGAGAACATACAAATTATATGTGCAAGGGCTCAAGCATAGGCTTTACAAAAGTGGACTAAACCACAGAGGAACCTGAAGGTCCTCATTAAAGTATCCGCATAGCTAGCTTGCTCAGTTTTTCACTGAGCCTATTCACTTCAACAGGTAAACTATCAAATGAGCATTTCCTAAACATTGAGCTAAGGTCTCTGATATCCTCCAGGTGAGTTACCAGCCTTGCATTGCTAGTAGCTTGGGGTCGTAGCATATTCAGCACCTGAGTACATGGTGTTTGGATCTTGATATGTTGCCACCCTTTCTCGTTTAGCTTACAGAGTGCCAGTTTGATGGCCATCAAGTTGTCCACAACAGCCGAACCAGTACTTCTCTCCTTCAGTATCCAAGCTGCACATTTCTGGCTCCTGTTATTTTCTGCTGTAACTCCAATTCCCATGTTTTGGCCTTCTGCATGTTGTCCTACCTCAACACTGATGTTTAGCAGATTATCCTCTTCCCTCAGCCTTTCCTCATCTTCTTGTGCTACTTCTGTTTCTGAGATGCTCATATGATGTTCCATTTGTTGTGCTTGTTGATACTCCTCCCAATCCTTAATTGCTTTCCTGATAACTTCCATTGGATGTCTATCCTTCTCTTCAAATTCAGCTTCATTCCTAGCTTTCCAAATCTGCTAGAGTATTTCCACTGTTAAAGCTATATGTTCCAGTCCCTCCCGTCTGGTTTGTGCCTCCATTAAAATACTCCACCATCTTCTGAAGTCAGCAGTATGTTCCTTAATTCCATCCCACTGGAGGGGTGCCATCTGCCATATCATTTGAGCCTTTGTGCAATGAAAAAAGATGTGTTCAACTGTCTCACTACCTTCTCCACACAGCTTGCAAATCATGTCACCTTTGCCTATTCTTTTGTATATTGCTTCCCTACCCGGCAAGACTTGGTTCAGACTTTTCCATATAAACAGCTTTTGTTTATGCTTTATCTTCAACTTCCATAGCTGTTTCCAGACTTTCTCACTCCCTCCTTCCCAGCTTGTCTCCCCTTTCAGACTCCCGTTGGATTCCTGCTGCTTACCCTCCCTTGTAATTGCCTCATACGCTGATCTAACTGTGTATTGGCCATTGGTACTATAACTCCAGGAGTAGCAGTCAGGTCGACCAGTTAGGCTTACAGGAGTATTAAGTATCTGTCCAGCTTCTCTTGTGTTAAAGGTCCTGAAAACAAGTGGTGAATTCCATCTAGAATTAGATATCAGTTCACTCACTTTGCTCATCAGGCACCCTGTGGGTTTAGGGGACTCTAGCTTCCCATCCTTCCCATCCTGAATCCAAGCATCCTCCCAAATTCTGGTCCCCTTCCCATTTCCAATCCTCTTCCTTACACCTTGTTTAACCTCCTCCCTAGCTCCCATCAAGCTTTTCCAAATCCAGGATGAGTTGCCTTTTACTTCACAGCTCAAAGGTGACTCATTCCAGTAGTACTTTGCTTTCAACACCTTGCTCATCAGCAGGTTTGGACTCGTGAGGAGCCTCCAGATTTGTTTACCCAACAAGGCTTTGTTGAAAGCTTGTAAGTCTCTGAATCCTAGTCCTCCTCTGTTCTTCCCAGCTGCCATCTTTTTCCATGAGCACCAGTGTACTTTTCTTTTTTCATTATCTCCTCCCCACCAGAATTTTGCCATTATCTCCTTACACAATTTCACTGGAAGCTTGAAGCAAGACATTGCATAGGTTGGCATGGCCATAGTGATTGCTTTCAGTAACACCTCTTTTCCTGCTTGGCTAAGCTTCTTGTTGCACCAGTTAGAGACCTTTTTCTGGCATTTGTCTCTGATATAGCCAAATATTTGTTCCTTGGTTCTGGTTATTACCATTGGCAATCCCAGATACTTTCCTTGATGCACCCTTCTTATATTTCCTAGTCTGCTGCAGATTTCTTCTTGATCTTCTTGTGTCATATTCTTACTAAAGAACACTGAAGACTTGTCCATGTTTATCATTTGTCCCGAACCTTTTCCATATTTTTCCAATATCCTCAGCACCTCTTCAGCTTGACATGTATCAGCTTTGCAAAAAATCAGGGAATCATCTGCAAAGAAAAGATGACTAATTGCTGGTCCACTTCTGCTAATTTTCATTCCTGTCAGCTTCTGGTTACTCTCAGCTTGAGCCAGCAGATTTGAAAACCCTTCAGAGACTAGTAAGAATAGGTACGGTGATAAGGGGTCACCTTGCCTAATCCCCCTAGAAGGTATCACATATCCTCTTGCTTCCCCATTTATATTGAAAGAGAAAGTAGCTGTTGTGATGCACTCCATGATCCAGCTGATCCATTTTTCACAGAATCCCAATTTGATCATCATTTCCTTCAAATATCCCCACTCCACCCTGTCATAGGCTTTTGACATATCTAACTTTAAAGCCATGAAACCTTGAGATCCCTGCCTTTTGTTTTTGAAATAGTGCATGTACTCATGAGAGACAATGACATTATCCAAAATTTGTCTTCCAGGCACAAAAGCTGCCTGGTTTTTACTGATGCAATTATCCAGCACTTTTTTCAATCTGTTTGCAAGTATTTTGGATATGATTTTGTAAATGACATTGCAAAGACTAATAGGTCTAAACTGCTTTATACCAGTGGGGTTTTCTACCTTAGGTATCAGGGAAATGATGGTATGATTAACTGCTTTGAGCATATGGCCAGATGGAAGAAACTTGTGATGGCCTGAATTACGTCTGTTTTGAGGATATTCCAGAATTTCTGGAAAAAGTTTGGTGTCATGCCATCAGGGCCTGGAGCTTTTGTTGGGTTCATGGAAAACAAAGCTTCTTTGATTTCTACCTCCCTAACAGGTTCAGTAAGTCTAAGGTTCATTTGGTCAGTGATGGCCTGTGATATTCCTTCTAGAACCATGTCTACCTGTTCAGTCCCTTTACTGCAGAAGAGGTCTTTATAATGGCTCACCACTTCTTCTCCTATCTCCTCTTCTGAGTTAGTCCAATCCCCATTCTCTCGTAGTAATCTGTGAAGCTTGTTTCTCTGCCTTCTACCCTTCACACTAGAGTGGAAGAAATGTGTATTCCTATCTCCCTCCTTTAGCCACTGAACTCTAGATTTCTGACTCCAAAACATCTCTTCTTCCTCATACGCCTCCTTTAATTGTCTTTTTAGCATCTTGTTTCTACTCTTCTTATCTTGGCAGTCAGTGTCTTTCAATTCCTTCAGTTGCTTTTTTACCTTGTCAATCTTCTTCCTTGCATTTCCTTGAAATTGGTTCCTCTATTTGAGGATTTCAACTCTGCAGGTTGCAATTTTCCTATGTACTTTGTACATTCTTGATCCACTGTGGGGACTATTCCAAGCCTGTTTTACTACTTCTTCCACACCTTTTTTTTTCAGCCACCTTTTATCAAATATGAATCTTTTTTTCCTTCTTTCTCGCAGGGGGTTAACATCCAGCAATATCATACTATGATCTGAGCCAAAATTCTCAATGTGTTTGACTGTAGCTCTGTCAAACTGTTGGCTCCAGGCACTACTTCCTAGTGCTCGATCAAGTCTTTGTCTAATTTCTCCTTCTTGAGTCCATTGATTGCTCCATGTCCACGGTTTCCCCTCAAAACCCAAGTCTATGAGGCCATTTTGATGGATAAAAAGTCTGAAGTCCCTAAAAGAACCTTCCTCTCTTCTTCTACCCCCCATTTTTCATTATTGGAAGCAATATCATTGAAGTCTCCTGAGATCAGCCACCTTTGTCCCCACAGTACCTTCCTTCTCTCAATCACCTCCCATTGATTCCTCCTAATTTGATCATCAGTGCTAGCGTAAATTCCTATGAACCACCAGTCCACATTAGCCTCAGAATCCATGATATGGACTTCTACTGTGAAGGCAGTAGTTACCACATCCATTACCTGCACCTCATTGCTCCACATTACCGCCATCCCTCCTGCTTTATTCATAGATTCCACCACCACACTTTCCTCAAACCTCAACTATTTTTGTAGTTTTTCCATGAAAATTTTTCTGTTTTTGGTTTCACACAGGAACACCAAGTTTGGGGAGAGGAGGTTACAAGCCTCCCTCAACTGGGGAATTGTCAAGGGGCTCCCAGCACCTTGACAATTCCACACCAGAGCTTTCATTTATCCATGGGTGACCATGTTGGGCTGGTCACCTCCCCCTCATCTTGCATTACACAGCTTTCTTGACCTATCTCCATTTTTCCTTTCTTTCCCGTAACCTCAACCACGTCAACATCCACCATATCTGCATCTACTAGATGAAACTTCCTTTTTCCTGCAGGTTCTTTATTAACCAAGAGGTTTTGTATCTGTTTCAGAGGTTTCCTCCTTATAACTGGAGTTTTGGCCTGTTTCCTTCTCCTTATAGATGCCTTCTGATTGCTTGTGTCCCCAACATTTCCAACGTTTCTTCTACTTGCATACTCTCAGTTTCTAAGTGCTTTAAAAGCTGTTCACCAGAAATCTCTGGCACCTTGTTCAGCTTTTCTGTACTGAACATCTCACCCCCATCTTTCGTAACCTGTTCCATTCTTACTGTCCCTACATTCCTGCTCTCCTCCATCTCTAATCTCTTCCCCTTTCCTTCTGTTTTTTCAATTTCACTCTCTTGTTCTTTTGTAGCCCGGTTAGTCCCTTCCTGACTACCAGCCACCTTCAGTCCAACTTCCTTATCGCCTACCACCTTAATGCCTTGCTGCTCTTTTTCCATCAGTTTCCCTCCTTCTGTCCTTGGCACCAGTTCCCCATCTTTGAATCCCCAGTGCTGTTTGTTAGGAGATGTATTACCTGACTGTCTGCCTCTCCCTTCTCTCTGAGGTGACATCTTCCCCCCTCCTGCCCTGAGCCATGGCCCAAATTGGTTATCCGCCTGGCCTTTCTCCACTTGTATACTATCAGTGCAATTCCTTTCACTATGTCCTATTTTACCACAAGTGTAGCAAAAATCTGGGCACCTTTCATACCTAAAATTAACCCATATCACTTTTCCATCCATTTTAACTGTGGTACCTCTCATAAGGGGTTGGGATATATTTGCCATCACCAAAACCTTAATGTGCCTTCCTTCCTTACCACCCCCTTGAGGTATTATAACTTCCTTTATTTCCTGGAACACCGAAGCTATTTTTCTCCCCACTTCTTTCGAGAGCCAGTGCACTGGGAGGTTCCAGATTTGTATCCATAGTAGGGCAATATTAAACTCAGCCGTTCCCTCTTCAAAGCCTTCAAACCAAGGCCTTACTACTAACATATGGTTGTCGATGATCCATAGCCCTCCCTTAGAGATCCTGTCACTATCTGTGTCACTGGGGATGAAGAACTGAAACGTATTGACTCCTACCTCCACAACCTTCAACCCTTTAGGGTATCCCCATGCTAAGGTAACAAAGTTTTTCACTCCCACAAAGTTTATTATTTTTTCACCTTTAATTTTCCCTACCAGGCTTTCTTCACACTCCTTCACGCTCGGTCCTACGTCTCCCCTGTCAATTTCTGTGCCACCCAACTTTTTTTTGATAACACAAATTTTTGCAAAATCTCTGCTATCTCCTCAGCCATAGAGAACCAGCTATATTTCCAGAGAAGGAATATCACTGACCAAGGCATCTCCAGGAGATGAAGCAAGGGTTAAGTCTACTGAACAGGGGTGGTCTAAACAAACTCTAACACTCTAGGTAAAAAGCTTCCACTGAAGGGAAAGCAGTTCAGAGAGACTACTGGTCAGAAAAATAGAAGCGTACAACTGCATCAATGCACTTAAAACACCAGAAACCAATAAAAACCAACACAAGGCCTTCCCTTTTTTTTTAAATTATATAAAAACCTTTTAAGGCTGTAGAAAGCCAACGAAAAAACAGAGTGCCCTCTCCTATCCACGAACAAGAAAGAAATAAACAAGATTTCGGAAATAAAAAACCCCGTTTTTTTTTTTTGGAATGCACAGGATAAACGCGAGGACAGAGAGGACCTCAGCTGGAAAAATAAAACACCTTTCAAGAGTACTTGCAATACCAGGCTAGATCCGTACAGTAACGCTTTAAAGTTACCTGTCTGAGCTTTGAAGACAGAGGTTAGTGGAAATCCTACCAGACTGCCTTGATTTTTGGCTCCACCTATCTGAAGCTGAGACAAAGCCTTGTCCGTTGTCTTTTAATGTTCCTACTTAAATCTATCGGAAGCTTTAAATTATGTAGAGAGTTTTGTATTCTTGCATATGGGTTGGAAGTTGTATGGTCACTCAGGTTTCAGGCAAATTTTCTCAGGAAGACCTCCCAGGGAGGGAGATCTGCACACTTCCCAAGAGAGAAAAAATTTTGAACTCTCACACGGCGGGAGAGACGTCCTTATTTGACTTTCTTATTTTCTCCTTCTTGTTGATTGTTATGTATACTAATTTGGCAACTTTCAGTTTGCAACTCAGAACATGAGAATTCAAACTTGATTAGTTTTTTTTTAAAAAAAAAATTTGAGTTTCTGATGTTGGGAGGACAACACGTGTCAAGATAGAATTTATTTCTTTTTCATTTTTCCATTTTTTGGTTGTTTCCTAACGAAATTTTTGTATCTTCGTAACTATAGAATGGCCACTTCCTTTGAATTAGATACAAGCAATATCTTTGACAAACTTAAAAGAGTTTGCAGAGGTTGATAAAAACAAAGATAGTTGTAGGATTTAAGTTTTAAATAAATTATATGGGAATTATAAAAGCTATGTCACCTTGCTCTTCTTCTAAAATAAAATTCACACTTTTAGAATAAGTCTCGTACATTTAATCCAGCAGGAACGACTAGGCTCCAATTTTTTTTTTTTTTTTTTGTGATCCTAGGTTGCAGATTAGATAATAATATAGCAAAAAAAAAATCATTATGAGAATGTTGGTTTTTTAGGGTATAAACTAAGAAACAACACGTTAGTGTTGCAAAAAAAAAAAAAAAAGCTTATAAGAAACTTGTGTGGAAACTGAAAATAAGCTTATATTATTCATTTATCAACTCACTATTTATAGTGATTACATGAAACAAACTAAAAAAATATCCACCTAACAATTATCCTAAAAAATCCCAACAAAACATAATCTTCTACTAGTAAATCTTAGCTAAAATATTTGTTAACAAGCCAACATGATTTTTGGTTAACAAATATCTTTATTCTTTTATCAAACATAATTTAGTAAATTCTGAATTGAGTCACTTTGGGAATATTTTTTAACAAGAGGATTATTTTAGCACCTAAATACATTACTTTCATCAATCTAAGCAATAGAGAATACAAATTAGATATGTACAAACTTTTTGGGAGTGCTAGTTTAGCAGATGGTCAAGCAAGCAAAGCACATATTGCTGCCTTTCTCGGAATTCCAAAGCACAAGGAAAAAACTGCAGATGCCCCGATGACCAGAACATTTATTAAATGGAACTGATTGAGAGTAGATGGAGTACAGAGTTCTTCCTCCGTAGCCATTTCTAGAAAAGCAGAAGTTAAACGGATGACCGCATCACGGTCCAGAGCACGTTCAACTTCTGGACATCACTTTGTAATAGCAGTTTGTAATGCCTAAAATTGGTTCTGTCTTTCCTGCTTCTTGCTCATTCGCATTTTCCTCTAGCTGGCATCTGATCTCGAAACCTGAAGTCTGGAACCTCTTCTCTTCCTCTGTGATCAGCAACAAAAACATATTGAACCTGGATAAGTTTGAAGTATTATGTGAGCCAATCTACAAGTACAAAACTGTTTCCAGGATGATTAACTATGGCTGCTTAAATAACAATGCAAAAATTATTTGGAAATTTCATTTTCTTAAGACGTAAAACTCAAAGATTCTGATATAACATTAGGCGTCAAAACCAAAATGGCCGCCAAAGTCATCTCTATATGTCTCAGTTTCACACGCACCGATAAGCTGCACAGCCAAGAAAATCTTGATTCTATGTCAGACTAATTTTGAACCTTAAGATTCATAGATACCTGCTGAAGAAGCAACTTTACCAACCAATGGAGAAGTCGGATCTCAAATAATGGGATAATAAATCCATTTATCATTTTTTTTATTTCCTCCACCTCCAAAAACTTTCAGCAGCTTGTCACTAAATCAACTAGATGGATAATCCAGAATCATGAAATATTTCAAAGAAAAATGTTATGAAAGATTCTCTCAAACATACACAGCAAGAGTAGTTAATGGAACCACATTAAATGGTTCATCTTCAAGAAATGAAGGAAACATTCTAACATCAACATCTGAAATTTTTTCAAATTGGCTTATATATGCACATCAAATGTCAAAACAAGATGGCTAAGGGCCCAGTCTGAAGCGCAAAGAGTCACAAAGTTTTAAACAATCTACAAAAACACTGCATAAAAAACTCTGCCAAGAAGCAGGGATAAGCAGGAACAAACTCATCTACCAAGATGGTGAAAAATAGGAGAAAAATGAAAAAAAAATTAAGTTCAGATTCAATCAGAAAAACTTAATCAAATGAGCAAAGATCTTTGCAGTCACCACATTTTGGTGATTCTAGAATATAAAAACAAGAAAGAGAACTCCCTTAAACCAGTTTAGCAAGCTATTGAAATTTGAACATGACCACATCTTTGCCAAGCTGGATTTATATACACGATCACCTTGACTTAGCTACTTGATATTGGCAATGAGGCAATTGCTTGTAAAACCACAATATTTGAGTGTACTGCGATCTCAATAAGATATGAGACAAGCATCATGTTCTTCAGATAGAAGTTGGAGTGGCTGTTTCTGCAGACTGCTGTCAGAATTGCAAGATAACTGCAGAAAGAAAGGAAAATCAGGGAAATTAATGGATTCTAAAACTTTAAAATTAATGGATCCTGACAACAGGTATCTTGGGAGGAAAACATCTAGTCCACGTATTATGAGTGACCAACTAGTATTTATAGGAGTACAAACCTAACAAACTATTTACAAGAATACCCTTACTAATTTATTATCTACAAGAATACTTATATTCTCTTGACACTCCCCCTCAAGTTGGAGCATATATATCATAAGCACCCAACTTGTTACAAATGTATTTCACCCTAGAACCCCCTAAACTCTTGGTAAACATATCAGCCAATTGATCTACAGACGGTACATGAGATGTCTTGATAACCTCGTCAAGTAATTTCTCTCGAATGAAATGACAATCAACTTCAATATGTTTTGTCCTTTCATGAAACACTGGATTAGACGCAATATGAACAGCCGCCTGATTATCACACACTAAATTCATAGGCTATTTATGCTCAAACCCAAATTCCAGTAACATGTTCTTCAACCAAACCAACTCACACACAGTGTGAGCCATAGCGCGGTATTCAGATTCTGCACTTGATCTGGATACAACTGTTTGTTTCTTACTCTTCCACGACACTAAATTACCACCAACAAACACACAATATCCTGTAGTCGATCTTCGATCTGAGACAGAACCAGCCCAATCTGCATCACTATATCCTTCAATATCAGTGTGTCCATGATTTTGATACAGCAACCCTTTTTCAGGAACACTCTTAAGATACCTGAGAATCCGTATAACAGCATCCCAATGACTAGTACGAGGGGTATCAAGAAATTGACTCACAACACTCACTGCAAACGAAATGTCAGGTCTCGTTACAGTGAGATAATTTAATTTACCCACAAGTCTTCGATATTGCTTAGGATCATCAAGTAATGCACCTTGATCTCCTGCTAATGTCACATTGGGATCCATAGGAGTATCCACAGGTCGGCAACCTAACATCCCAACTTCACTCAACATATCGAGTACATATTTTCTTTGACATAAATAAATCTCATATTTAGACCGAGCTACCTCAATACCCAGAAAATACTGTAGATGACCTAAATCCTTTGTCTGAAAGTTTGCCTGCAGATTGGATTTAAGTTTCTGGATCCCCACAACATCATCACCTGTAATCACAATGTCATCCACATAAACAACTAATAAAATTTTACCAGCATTAGAATGCCGATAAAATACAGAGTGATCTACTCCACATCTTGTCAGACCGAACTCCATGACAACACTACTAAACCGGCCAAACCAAGCCCTCGGAGACTATTTCAATCCATATAAGGATTTTTTCAAACGACAAACCAACTGCGGATTCTCCCCCTGAACAACAAATCCAAGAGGTTGTTCCATATATACCTCTTCTTTCAAATCTCCATGCAGAAATGTATTTTTCACATCCAACTGATGTAATGGCCAATTATAAGTGGCTGCCAAAGAGAGAAGAAGACGAACAGAGGTAATCTTTGCAACAGGAGAAAAAGTTTCTAAGTAATCTACTCCATACACCTGAGTAAATCCTCTAGCTACCAGCCGAGCCTTCAATCTATCAATAGAACCATTAGGCTACACTTTTATAGTGTACACCCATTTACAACCAACAACAAGCTTACCTGAAGGACGAGGGACAAGATCCCAAGTGCCATTTTGTTCCAAAGCAGACATCTCTTCTTGCATAGCTAATCTCCAACCAGGATGATTAAGAGCATAGGTAATAGACTTAGGAATGGAGATAGAATCAAGGGAAGCAACAAAAGAAGAATATGACATAGAGAGACGAGAATAAGAAACAAAATTAGAAATAGGATGGGAAGTACAATGTCTCTTACCTTTGCGTAAAGCAATAGGAAGATCTAACTCAGAGGAGGGCGTCATACCTGGATTGGAAGATTGAAAGTTAATTGGTGAAGTGCGTGGCATATCAGGAACTTTTTCAACCATGGAACGACGAGAGTAAACTTGAAGATGAGGACGAGATAATCGAGCTATGGAATCTGGTGGACTAGATAACTCAGGTAATAAAGGGGAAGGGACTGGTAAAACAGGAGAGGAAAAAGAGGGACACTGGTCTAACTCACAAGACATACTTTGTTTGATAAAATACGGAGTGGATTCAAAGAAAGTAACATCAGCACAAGTAAAAAATCGATTTAAAACTGGACTGTAACATCTATACCCTTTTTGCGCTCGTGCATATCCTAAGAAAATACACTTAATAGCACGAGAATCTAATTTATCCACCCCGGGAGCAAGCTGATGAACACAGCACACACATCCAAAAATACGAGGAGGCAATTTAAACACAGGTTCATGAGGAAAAAGAATGGAGTGAGGTAATTGACCTTCAAGAATATTAGATGGCATGCGATTAATTAAATAACATGCAGTTAGAACTGCATCACTCCAAAATTGTTTGGGCACATTCATGTGCAACAATTTCCATTTCCATTTCCTTCAAGAAAACCACTCCATTCCCAAAATGTGACATTCATGTCTTCGAACTCACCAATGCAATGACCAGTTTCAGTTCTGGACCTCACTTGTAATAGTAATTCGCAATGATTTAGTTCTATTCTCTCTTCCCTGGTTCTTGAAAATTCACATTTTCCACTAGCTGGCAGCTGATCTACACGCTAGAAATAAGGACATTCTTCTTTACCCTCTTAGCAGCGACAAACACTTTTTGGTCTTGGATAAATTGGAAAACTTATGTGAACAAATCTTACAAGCGCAATAGATTTGGTTCTAGGATAATTCACCATAGCTGCTTAAATAACAAAGCAGAAATTATGTGGAACTTTATTTTGAAATACGTGAAATTTGAACCTGTGACACAAAATTATGCTTCAAAAACAAAAGGACCAGCAACATCATGATCATCATCGTCATCTCTCTCTCTCTCGTGCACACATTCACAAAAGTTACACAATGCTAAAAATCTTGGTTTTGGATCATAATTTTAACCTCTACTAGTTCAAGATGCAACTTTACAAATCAAAGGGTAAGTCAGACTGCATATCTAAGTTCAATGAAGAACATATTAACCGTCTAAAGAGCTACAATCTTATGGAGATACATCCATTTATCAAGTTTCATTTTCTCCACCTCCATCAACTTTGAGCAGCTTTTCATTGAATCAATTGGATGGCTAATCAATAATCCATGAAATGCTTCAAAGAATGTCTCTCCGTCGCTGTCACTAGTGGTGCGGCAGCGTACAGTGCGAAAATTGACCTAGCAGATGTAGGTACTAAAACAATAAATATAGTTATTAATAAAATAATACATAAAAACACAATAAATTTTTGAACACAAATTTCAATAAGAGAAAAGAAATTTTTTAACACAATAATTTATTATTATTATTTTTGTCAATCATCACTTTCTACACTACTCTTACTCCTAATCATATACTACCCTATATAAGGAAGGGTCCAATTGAATGAGGGGAAAACGATGAAGACTAATCTACCATTGGATTAGATGGGTGGGCTACACATCTAATTGGATTTGAAGAAGTCACATATTAGTCGCAATTTAATTTGGAGTAAAGATTTTGCAGTCAGAAACTGTCGCGCCCCATTTTTTTGAAAAATAATAAATTTATAAGTTATTGAGAAAATTTGAGTTTATTTGAAAATGATGAATGAAAAATGAGTTTTTTATTTTAGATAATAAACCAAAGAAAAAGTGCCTAAAATGAGACTTAAAAAGTGCGACAGTTTTGGCACAACATAATAGTCTAAAAAAGGGTTTTTAGGAAAAAAAATAGGAGTCGCTACTTGGTATTGAATTTAGGTGTACCAAGCCACTTAAAAATATATTTTTAATAAAAAATAGATAAAACCTTTTTAGACGACCCCAATTCTTTGAAAATAAGAGAAAAAAGTTTGGGAGTCACGATTGAAGAAAGGGAAGGCAAAGACTTGATCTAAGGCACCTTTTCAACCTAACCAAAACTAGTTGGGAGATTTAGTTGAAAATTTTTTTAGTCTAACCTATGAAACTTATCACATTTGGATATTTCTATATGGATGCAAATCTAGACCGAATTGATATCGAAAGGGCCAAAATATCTCTTCAAAATTTAATTCGTGCAAATCACATTAATTGTGATACCCAAAAATGATTCTTAAAAGAGGTTACGAATATGCAAAAAATGAGACTCGAAAAAAAGAAGAATTATAATATATAAGTGACCTAAATGAGAGGAATGCGACATAATGGGTACAGGGGATTAAGATTCGTGACTCAATTTTCCCTTATTATAGACGGAGATACGAGGGTATTAAGACTAAAAAGTCATACTCGTCCATTTTTCATATTTGAAGGGTGACTCCCCTAACCTAATCAAGCAAATGTACTAACTTACTTCTAATTTTCTAAATGGAATGCAAGTCTAAATATCATATTTCGCACACATAGGAGTAAAGGAGATAATATATAGAGCAAATATCATGCAAGATGAGAAAAAACCCTAAAAATGAAAAACATGTATGAAATGCGATGAATGTTGCGCAAAAAATGTGATTCTATCGCAAGACGGCGTAAAGGATCTAATATTAGACTAGCCCATTTCTACAGATCTTCACTAGTGTTGGATTAGTGAGAAATTGGGGAGAAAGGCCACAACTAGCGTTGGACTAGTGTGGTGACGTCATGCATTTATTATAATTAAATAAATCATATAAAACATAATTAAAGCAAATAAACACATAATGCACATAGAACACATAACACATAGGCATAATTTCGAAATGTAAAACCCTAATGAAAGGGAATAAACATATAAACACATAAGCATGCAAGCACACAAGCAAATAAACGCAAATAAAAGTTTAACTATTACAATCTGAGAGGGGGGAATTTTAAAAATAATAACCTAACTGCTACATTTATCTAACTAAATACATTTTTAGCAAAAATTAAAACCTATCTATTACATAGGCTAGCTAAATACATGTCTTGAGCACCTATCTATTACAATTTGGCGTCTTAATGCCTCTCAAATAATCATCAAAATTAAATAAAATAAATGAAACTTAAAATGAATAAAAATAAATAATTAAAAATAATAAATGAGGTTACCTCTCTTGAAGTCGTAATTAAATGGAGTGAAATTTGCCCTATTTATGCTCTAAAATCAACAAAATGATCAAGGCACCAATTTAATTATATATAAAAAAAGAAATAATCATGAAATCTACCAATTAAAGCATGTAAATGAAATATAATTAACAATTAAGGAAGATAAACAACTTGTTTTTAAGAAATCAAGACTGTTAGAGACCTAATTGCAAAAATTAAGAAAGTTTTAGGGTCAAATTATAATTATAAAAATTGGGGGTCAAAACCAAAGAAAAATAAAGTTTAGTAACCAAAATACAATTAAATTAGGAACCTAATTGAAAGAAATCAACAGTTTTTAGGGCCAAAATAAAAGTACTCAAAAGTACAGAGACTGATCGGCAAAAACGTTTTCTGGTTTCTTGACAAATCAGGCCACTGGCCGTTTTTCTTTTTTCTTTGGGCTAGGATTCCCTAAACCCATTCGAAAGTCCAAGAAAACAAGCAGGCTAGCCCATATGTTTTTACTCAAGACCAACCAAAAATTTATGGGCTTTGACCTCCAAGGCCAAGTCAAACCCAATCAGAAATAATTATAACCCACTTCCAAAAATCCAAACAAAATAACCAAATCTAATTCTCTTCTATTTTATCAAAACCCAACAAATAAATAAGCCAACTAAAAATGATTAAAGTCTAATTATACTCTAAATCCCATAAATCACTTGCTGAACAAAACATGCCAAAATATGAAAAAGAAGATTAAACTTAAAAAGGCCAAAATTGATATATTTTTCCAGATGTTGAACAACAGTTAATTATATAGAAATTCAGGGGTCAAAATGAAATTTTCAGAAATTTTGCATGCATCTTCTTCGCTGGTTTTCTCTTCAACTTTGCTGGGTTTCATATAGAAGATTCACATGGCCAAGAACTAAAGATTTGAACTCAATACATGGACCCATGTGATCCAAGATTCATCAAACAAATTTTAATACAACATTGCACTAGGAAATCTGATCTAATAATCCACAAAATAAACAGAAAAATTGCTGAAGAAAGGGAAAAAAAAGAAAGAACGAGAACGGAAGAAACAGGTTCTCCCAAAAAACATTTTGACGACTTTGATGCGAATACAAGTTTAGATGGAGCAATAGAAGATGAAATACTTCACCTTTAACAATTTAAAGGGTCGAAATCATGCGTCAAACTTCAAGGAAGGAGACTCCAAGCATTTATCGCAGGAGATGCAAGAATTTCGAATCCAACAGTTTCAAGCTTAGATTCAAGGTGGTTACGATGTTCGTTTCAGGAAGTTTCCGAAATAAAAGTTATTCGAATAAGATCATAGATGATCCATCAAGAAAAATATCCTCAAAAGGAGCTGTGACGAAGGAGAAAACTAACCTTGAAGGTCACTAATCGGCCAACCTGGTCAAGCGAAAATTTTCCAGAAATTTTGCTCTTTTTTTGCTTTCTGTTTTCTCTCTTTTTTGGGGATTTTTTCTTCCCTTTTCTTTTGGCCGCCGCCTCTACCCTCTTGTCCTCTCTAATGGCCGAGTTTAGAGCCTTTTATAGGAATAAAAACTTTCCTCAACCCTAGTAGCAATGGACGAGATTTTGCTGCATTTTCCGGCCAATTTTTTGAGCCATTAGATTGGCTTAAATCCAGAAGATTCTTGATGTTTGGATTAAGGCCAGGTAGCCATGTACTGGGGGGCTTGGATGGAAAACAAAAATGCCAAAAAAAAAAGGAGTGCAAATGGGATGAGAATGTAGCTGCAAACCTGTACTAGTTTTGCTCTTCTTCTTCGTAGAAACCCAACGAGCGTGGGCTTCCTTTTTTTCTGCTTTTCTTTTCTTTTTTTTCTTTCTAAATTTCTAAAGGTAAGTAAAAATGATTTTCTTAAGAAATAGAAACAAAAACAAATAAAATTTAAACAAAATAAACTAAAAAAATGAACAAAAAAATAAAATAAAATAATAAAATTTTGGTGTCTACAGAAACCTACCTCTGTGGCTCCCCTAAAGGCTCGTTGAATTGTATTATAGTACTTTAGTTGGGATAACGTAAGTGGACTTGTTTGGATTAGGGGGCAGCAATGTCTTCTCCTATGTTGCTTGTAAAGTGCCTTTTTTTTAAAAAAAAATTAGGTAAAAGTTGCTTCTTAAAGATATATTTTTTTTTCCCGAAGCGGAATAGAACACACGCACACGAATAATGTTAAGACAAGCAACAGGCATCAGCAAACCGACCCAAAGCAGGTAAGCGAGACCCACAAAGCACACTCATCCAGCCAGTGGCTTCTTAAAGGTACATTGTGCAATTACTTGTAAACGAGGCTCCACTAAATTTGGACCTTCTAGTGGATAGCAAAAGAATAATAATTCCGATTCAAAGTGGCCAGTTTTTTGAGTAACCAAAAGTCTGGGCATGTGTTTTCTAGTTTGAAACAAAATTGTGTCATTTTCCTAAAGAACAAATAGAGTTTTTTGTCTTTAACCCTTCCACTACTTCTCATACCTTTCCTATCCCCAACTATCAGAAGACTCTATAAGCCTTTTTCTTTCCTGACCACTGGACCGATCTTGAATGAATGGAATGCATTGAGTGTTGTCAAACTAAAACTCAGTTTGTGCTATTTAATAGTACTGGACAACAATTAGTTTGATTGTCCTACTGTAGCATCACAGGTCCTATCATTTTGAAAATGTCTAAAAGATAAGGGATAAATATACCTACGATTTGGTTAGGGAAATAGGATAAAAGTTGGTTTATGAGGATTGATGGTTGACAATTTTTTTTTATAATTCGTGAAAATAAATCATTTATCATTTGGAGGAGGAATATATAGAGTATTTCATTGCTATGAGTATGGATTATTGAAGTGCCTGTAATTTTTCTTTTTCTTTATCTTCATTATGTTATGTTGGTTGGTTCAAACTCAAGATTCATCAGTTGAAGCAGTCTAATACAATCCAAGTCAAATACATTGCCAAAGTCGTTTGAATTTTCATTTTCTTTACATCAAAGCCAAGTAAATTAGGGTTCATGTCTCCCTCCATGAGCTGACATTCATTTATACACCATTGGGACTCACTAATAAATATTCGATAGATGCAAAATTGCAAATTAAGAGATCAAAACAAGTATGCGTTACGTTGGATCTTGATGTGGCTTTTTAATTATAAGCTGGAATATCATCTAAGTACTTTTTATTTTAGCATCTTATCTTGATGGATTTGCTATATATAAGCTATTTATTTTCACAATAATAAGTCTCTATAGATCTAAAAAACAGATATAATTACACTTTAAAAGCTCAAAAAAGTATTTATTTCAATAGTGGAATTTGTCCTCTAATTTGGTGTTGCTCTAATTTTTGTGATAAAACACGCTTTGAGAAGAAAAAGAAAAAGACCCATGAAAAGTATGTCCTACATAACGAACAATTTTCTCTTTTTAGTGAGTCCACATAATTGGATCTCTTTGCGCAGTTCATTAAGGTATAATGTGGATAATGCTAAACAAGTTGTCATTGATCAATAAATATATTATAAATAATTCAGGATAAGAAATCACAGTAGTTTGATGAAAGGCCAAAGGAAATTTCCTATCACAGTATCACTCAATCCACAATTTAAAAACAAAAACGGCAAATCCAAAAACAAACATCCCAAATTCATTCGGGGCAGATCTCTTCAAAAACTGGCAGTCGGCTTTTGCTAGGATCTCTAGGACCATAAAGAATTCTATCAATAAACACATCCAGGAATTTCACCGCCTTCACTTTCTCCGAGTCCTTCCCTGATTTTCTACAATTTCCGGTCGCATCCACAATACCATCCATTAGGGGAGACCAAATTTCGTTATCGCTCGATTCTTGAGACTCATGAATCTCCCCCTTTTTTATCACGACAGGATCATCGTTCGATTTCTTGGTTATCAGAGTTGGTTGATCCGACCAAATTTTATTATCGCTCGATTCTTGAAACTCATGAATCTCCCTCTTTTTTAGCACGGTAGTATCATTGTGCAGCTTCATTACACTTGTGATTGAAGAATTGTTGTTGGCTGCAGTGTCAAAATTGTCACTCATGAAGACCTGCATTGGTACATAAAGAATTGTTGATCTTTGATCATTGCCATCACAATAGGTGGTGTCTTCTGTGCCAACTTCTGGTAGATTGCTTTTGGCTATAGTTATCACGATAGTATCATCGTTCGATTTCTTGGTTATCAGAGTTGGTTGATCCGACCAAATTTTGTTGTCGCCCGATTCTTGAAACTCATGAATCTCCCCCTTTTTTATCACGGTAGTATCATTGTTCAGCTTCATTACACTTGTGATTGAAGAATTGTTGTTGGCTGCAGTGTCAAAATTGTCACTCATGAAGACCTGCATTGGTACATAAAGAATTGTTGATCTTTGATCATTGCCATCACAATAGGTGGCGTCTTCTGCGCCAACTTCTGGTAGATTGCTTTTGGCTATAGGCAAAGGAGACTTCGGTGATCTAAACATCTTGCTGTTTATATAAAACCTGTCCATTGAAAAGCGAACAATTTTAGTCACTCTTCATTCTATAATGGTAAGAATTAAACACAACAATGTCAACAACCAACACTAGCCAGCACCAGGGATGAAGGCATCCCAGACACTGAAATCCAGTAATCATGCCCAAGCTAAATCAATTTCCTATGCATCGGTTGCTTGTGAAGTTAACATTAGAACTTTAGACTTGACTTAAGATTGAAGGGTTTGAATTTAGCCACTCTTCAAGAATACTTCTAAAATCGCAGAATAAACAGTACTGGAAACAAATCATGAAAAGGTTTCATAAGATTAGATTTTTGAATTCAAATCTTTTCAGGTAATCTATTATATGCATACCCTAACCAAAAAAAAAAAAAAAAATTCCCATATTCGAGAATAGCTAGTGATCAATCAGGAAATCTATATCCAAACAGCAGGGAATTTAATTTAGTATAGTTGATAGTGTTAATTCTACTAGATATCTGCAATTCATCACATGCAAAAACAAATATATTTAATTGGCAAATTCAAATTAAAAAGATCATACTATCGTATGATATGACCGTGATAAGATCAAGCTTTCAACTCAAGCAACTCCAAATTGTTATGTATAGCCACTTCATATGTTGGATATTTGTTTTTTGTTTTTTTCTTCCTATAAATCTGGGTTTCAAACCTGTCAATATCTTTGTAACAAAGGTAATTATTTTCTCAAAAACAGATAGAGAAGTTTCTAAACACAGTCTCTATGTATGATGGCTACCATGCAAAAATCATCACCATTATCCTTCTATCAACAAGACTTATCAGTAGCATACCAAAACGTTTACAGACATAAACATATGCTTACAGGGAATAAATCCACCCCAAATCATATAATTTACGAATACACAAATAAAAACAGGCTTAAAAAATTAGAGATATTCGGTTCTAATTTCACTTCCCCTCTCTATTTCTTAAATCCCACCCCTCCCCTATTGAAAAAAAAAAAAAGCGAAACCAATCATATATAAATGCGAAACCAAAATTAAAAAACGCAAGACCAAAAATAAAAAAACGCAAAGTCAGAAATAAACACAAGTACCGTGGACAAGAGACGGCAGACAACTTCTTAGAGAGAGGCAGAAGACTTTTCTTTTTTGATTTCAGTAGTTTTTAAATTAAATATAGGGATCACTGCTACTTATATAGAAGTAGATAAGCAATTAAGGACAACAAAAGTAGGAAAGTAAAAGAGTTGACGTCCAATACCGACTCTAATTTGGAGAAACTTCCCAATTCAATTTGGACTCCGATCAAGAATCCTAATTAATTAAGACACCGCCTAAACATCACTTATGTACCTAAATCAACTCGTAAAACATTAACACATGTAATTTTTTATATAAAAAAAAAATTCATACTTTCATAGGGGAGGAATGTTTTTAGATATATCAACAATGAAAGATAACAAAAATTACGCTTTTGAAGGAATGTTTTTACAGCATGGGCAAATATACCTCAGAGAGTGGTACAAGATTATGATGAAATGGATCTCTGGAATCAAAATCTCAGGAATCAATTTAACTAAGCTTAGATCCAATCAGGACAGCACATCTAACAGGCAAAATTATGTGCTGCAGCCACATTTTTGTAATTCTTGTAAATCAACAAAATGAACAACTGGAGAACTCCCTATACCAATTTAGCAAGCAAATTGAATATGACCACTTCCACTCCAGGCCGGATTAAAACATACAAACCTCTACCCATACTTGACATTAGCAATTTCTTGTAGAACAATGATAGGAAAATTTAGACTTCAATTAACTGCAGGACAGGCTTGCTGTTCTCTGAGGTTGAAGTTGCACGGGCTGTTCATCCTGACTGTTATTGTGGTAACTGCAAGAAGACTTAAGAAAGGAAAGAAAACCAGGAAAAGCGAATGAAGGCGGAGAATATAAATCCACTAACATATTCAAAAGCCATACATTTTTTTGTTACTATGAGGACTTTGCAATCAAGTGACCCTAAATTAGTGATTTTGCCTCAGAGACAATTTGCCTCTCCTCACAATCTTTGCACGTACAGCTTCTCTAAAGCTAAATTCTGGTTTAGAAACTCGTAACTTTGTTAGAAACAACTGAGACTCTAATACTTAGGATTTTTCTTTTTCTTTCTTTTATACTTGGGATTAATTGCCGGAGTTTAAGAAACCCCCTGTTTTATTTATTTCTTTATGTTTAGAAACCAAGAACTTGTTCGAGCTAAATACCAAGTTCAGTTCTTAAAAACTTCTGTTAGAAGAGGCCGAGTAAAAGAAAAGAAAAGAAGGTGAAGACATTCCAGACTCGGCAGACAGACCAAATATATATATATATATATATATGGTTAATAAAGTTTAGTGCCTATAATTAAAGATGGTTAATAATTATTATTTGACATTTTCTAGTATAAGAATTGAAGTATGGCAATTTTATTATGTAATATTAAATAAAAAAAATCATAAGTTACATATTGAGTTAAAAAATATAATATGCAATAAAACATAATTATAAGATACGATCAACTACTTTGCATCTAACCTAGTATAATAAAAGTCCTATTTATATCTGCTCATGCACTTTAGGGATAGTAAAATTTGTTATTTAGTTTGAATTTGATCTTACTATGAGGGCAATCCACCACATTATCTTGTCATATAAGTGAGATTTGAACAATTGGCATACTTGAAGAAATCATTGCTAGTAGAATTTCGATTCTTGCAAGCCAAATTCTTGAATTTATATTGATTCCAAGAACATATATCATCATGAGACCTTCACATTGAGCAAGCAATTAATTATAATTTATTGTATGATTTAGGACATATAGTAAAGCATCTCCTTCTCGCTAGGGGTTACAATCATGAAATATCAGTTTTGTGTTAGTTGCAAAGATATACAACAACTAACATGCTAATTTAGAGGAATAATTACCTCAAAAAAAGTACTAAAGCATCTTAATCCACTCAATTTAAGAAAAACAATTAAAAGTAATGAGGTACATACTTTAGATTTGCAGCCAAATAATTTTAAGTAGATAGTTAAATATATTGGCAAATCAGATGAAGTGAAAAATTGTCTAAATAGAATAGTCAATAACGTAGCAAACGATTTGAAAATTACCCTAACTAATAGTTAAAACAACAAAAGAAGTAGATGCAATCTATAAATGGAAAAATTTATGATGATAAACTATTTTAAACCATAAATAACAATTAACAAATGTGGTCTCTTACTTATCAAGCTTGTCTAACATGGGCAATTGAATTAAAATACTAAAAAATTATTGCACATACAACTTGCAATATTATAGATTTTTTACAACCAAAAAGTAGATTGATTAAAGAAAACACACCTATTGAAAAAGGTGTTGCAAAATAGGGAAGAAGAGTAGCTAATGTAACAACATCCGAATTCAATATGCTGCATGACTGTGATGGAACAAAACCTATAAGCAAATGAATGAATTTGAATAGATGGGGGTTACTATGATAACGGCCAAGAAACCAGACTTCTCTACTAATTGACATTAATTGTGTTTTAACATCTATATATCATAACTTTGCAAATAACTGATGAGAAAGGCTTTAAGAAATTAAAAGACTTGGGGGCTGCTTGTTTTACAGGTTGGAATCGGAAATGGAAATAGAATCATAGATTCTGGTTTTGGAATTAAACTTTTCATTCCAATATATAGCTTGGTTCACACATTGGAATTAGCATCATTCCAATTCCTGATGCTTGGCTTGATGAGTGTTTCGGAATTAAATGCAATTAAATTCCAAATTTACCCCTGATATAACAATTCTTATAAAACAAAAGAATTACACATACGACAAATTAACATCTCCATAATTGTAACTACAATAGTTATTAATTTTTGATAAAACATAAGAAAATCATAAATCATAAAAAAAATTAATACCAGAAAATAAATATAATGGCTGCATTAACAAGGAGTAAATTCCCAAAAATAGGGAGTTTTTAAACTAACTTCCCAAAAGGTGGCGATTTTTGAGTCTCTTCCCAAAGGGTGAAAAACGCATCCAAGGAATGCGTTCTTTCAAATAAAAATGCTTTTAATTTTCATAAATTTGTTTAAATATGAAAAATTGATTAAATAGCGCATAACATACTAGCTCTTTATGGGAAACTGGCAGGTTTTGTAGTATGTTTTGTACCAGTTCTTTATGGAAAACATACCAGCTCTTTATAGGAAAAATCGATTAAATAGCGCCTAAAGGAAAACTAGTGTGTTTTGCATTTAATATAAATTAAATATGTGAAAGTTAAAAAAATAAATTGCTCATAACATACTAGCTCTTTATGGGAAACTGGCATGTTTTGTATTTAATACACTATTTAACCAATTTTTCATATTTAAACAAATTTGATATTACAAGGACTCAGAATCAGAACTTCTCCCTTCTTGGTGGAGACAAGGTTTCTGTTCTCTTCATGGGCATTTCAAGACATTATCTGTACGGATTATTTGATGAGTTTAAAGTCATCGAGCTTCCTTATGAAAGCTGCAACATCGGAGACAAGAAGAGATTTTCAATGCAGTTGATCCTTGTTCAGACTCTTCAACTCCAGAATTCGTTGTCCAGGGAGAGTCGAAACCCACTACTCTTTGTCGCTGTCCAATCGGTCATTGCTTCTTATCGAATTCCTATCCCTAATTTGAAATCTACTCCTCTTTATTGCTGAAAATATTTGCCTATTCCTATCCTATTTAGATCTACTTTAGATTTTTTTTTTCAAGAAATTTTGGATAAGAGATGAAAACTATATGACGAAGAAGAAGAGATAGGAAATCTGACAAAGAAGAAGAACAGAAGGTGCGGCGTGTGATGGAGAGAAAGAGAGGATAGGTCCGTCATAAATGCTGTCTGAGAGAATAAGTTGAGGGTTTTGTCTAGGGATGGCAATGGGGGCACCCGCCCCGCGGGGGGAATTTTTTCCCCCCGTTTAGAAACGGGGCGGGGGGCGGGGGAGTATAGCCCTACCCCATCCCCCGCCTCGCCACCCGCTAAAAAAAATTATATATATATAATTATATATAATATGTAATTTAATTAGTTATAAACTTATGATAATGATATTATTAGTTAGATGTATTATATAATGTATATTAGTGTATGTAATATAATTGATATTATCAATTATACGAATAATTAGACATGTCTATTAATAGAATTTATTAATTAGTTATACTAAATTTACTAATACATTTATACTAAATTTCTAATTACACTTAATAGACTAACACTTTTTTCTCAAAAAAAAGCACAAACACAATAATGAATTAGTGATTGTATTTGTACCAAAAGTGAAAACTTAACTATTTTAGTTGTATTTATTTCATCATGTTGGATTGTATTCAAATAACTTTTGTTTGATTGTTTTTATGAGTTTCAATTGTAAAATTAAAATGAATAATAACTTGATGATGTGTTGATATTTTAGTACTTGATTATTTATTAAAATTTAACTATAATAAAATTTTATTAATCCAGCAGGGAAAATTTTATTAACCCCGCGGGTGCCCCCGCGGGGAAAGCGGGGCGGGGCGGGGGAAGTGGGAGGCGGGGGACGGGGCGGGGGCGGAGGGAGTTTGTAGGCAGCGGGGGTCCCCCGCCTCAACCTCGCCCCGTTGCCATCCCTAGTTTTGTCCAAAACCGCCCAATTTGCTCGGGAATGGGATAAGTTTGATTTTTGAGAAATGATTCCAAAATTTGCATTCCAATAGACTTAACCTAAGCAACAAATAAGGGGTTCATTCCTTTCTGTGATTCCCAAACCCTTTAACCAAGCAGCACCTTAGATGTTAATACAATTACATGATTAGAAGGGTTTTTATGTAATTTCACTAAAACACAAGCTGAATTCAGTTGTACCCAATGTTTAATCGGATATCAAACAATGTCAAATATCAAGCTTACCCCTAGTTTTAAATGTTTAAAAGGACATCCAAGTAATTACAACAAAACTAAATTAGTTATAATGACTCATATTCAATACTCTAATTGCACTTCAAACACTCTCACATTTCCAAAAAAGCCCCACCCTTGTGGTTGAAATTCAAGCCCTAAACTCACTCTTATATAGTATAAGGATATGTGTGTGTGCGCGCGCGCGCGCAAAGAGAAAATAAAGGTAAGGATACCTCTTTCTTTTCTGAATTTTTCTTCTTGGCCACAATTCAAGCTTTCTTTGATTGATATAGCAAATCTTGTTTCATTGACATGCCTATTTATTTCCTGTTCTTCCATTCTTCTCCCCAAATTTGAAGGTTCATGGTTCCTCTTCTCTATACAATTCAGACTTTCGTAGTTTTTCTTGTTTATTCTTTTAGGATTTTCAGTAGATATATATTTATGTATTTTATGGATTAAGACATAGTAGTTAACGAGTATTGATTTCCACTAGTGTTTTTCTTTCTTTTTTTTTTTTTTCTAAAGCACTCCCAAAAACAGCCATCCAAGCAATCATTGAGAGAAGCAATAATTCAGGAGCAAGCCAATCAACAGTTATCCCTTATGAGATTGACTTTGAAGCACAAAAGGAAGATGGTGAAGTAGCATTATGCCATAGCTCTTTTAAGATTCAAAATTTAGATTGTCAAATAGGTAAAGATTTGTTTATCATGAAGAAGGAGATCTTAGAAAAGTGTACAATCAATTGGGCTAGTAACAACATGCAAAAAACCTGTACAAATAATCATGATGAAGGCCAATCATTAGAACCTCTCAATATAGACGATGCCTTGCAAAATTGCAGTAAAGGTTTCAAATGGCCTGAAATTGGAATTGGAGCAGATGGTATCATCCTCCCTCAATTGGCACCACTCAAGTGCCTAGAGGGATTAATTGGAAAATGTAGCAAGCCTTCTGAGAAGCAATTGACACAATCTGACCTGAAGAAAAGCCAAAATAGGCCAAAATTGTGCACAGATTATGTGAAATTTGCCTTGATTCCAATGCTGAAACCTGAAGACAATCTTCTTGATGGGATATCTGTGACTGTATATCTTGGATGACAAAGAATATGCAATGAAGGTCAAGTGCTGGAAAAATGCTCATGTTCTTACTGAAAAGAGAATGATTTTGTCAAGATTATCCTGTTGGTTTGCAAGAAAATACAGATTGGGTAACCATATGGATGTTTAGGCATAGTATAAACGACAAACTTGGTTTTGCTATTACTTAACGAAGATTGCCTACTAATGATTTACTCAAGAAAAGCAGGACCAAATGGAGACAGGGAAAAGGGAAAAGAGTCCAGTAAAGTCTCAAGAAAAGAAGAAGAAGAAAAAACTGAAGGAAGAAGAAAATGAAAGCTGAAGCACTAGAAGAGTGGTTGAATTAGAAGCATATTTCTGATGAAGGTAAATTAAGTTTTTTTTTTTACTTAGCTAGTTATTTGTTGCAGTTATAATTTTTTAAAATAAGATCACATATAATCCATATTTTTGGGACCAATTAAAATTTTTAAAGTAGTTATTAATATTAGATTTTTGTTGTACTTTAATTGGTTTATGGCTTATGTACTATGAATATATGTGAAAATTATCTAAACCAACAGTTTTGCATGCTTGAGATCACATGATCAGTTGAAAAAGACAAATTATATGAATAGTTTAATCATGACATATAGTTTATAAAAGATTTATCCCTGATTGGATGATAAGTAGAGAATCACTATAATCCTCTTTAGAAAAAAAAAAGGATTTATCCCTGGTTATATATGTGAAAATACAGATTGGGTAGCCATATTGATATTTAGGCATAGTGTAAATCAGAAACTCTGTCTTGTGATTGCTTCAGAAGATTCCCTACTGATGAATTACGTTCCATTACAGAGGGAAAGGGGGAAAACATTCCATTAAAGCTTTAAGGAAGAAGATAAAACTACTAAAGGAAGAAGAAAGTGAATTATCCTTGGTTATGCAAGAAGTTAACTAAAATTTCTTACCGCTTTCCTCTTTCACCATTTGGCCATATGTCTAAGTTATAACTTTCAGGATTTGTTCAGGGCCATTTGATTTTGTTTGAGAAATGTTATTTGTATTTCATATTTTGTTAGCCATACTCCCACCATTTGTTATACTTATCATATAGCTTAATAAATAAAAACTATAAAACAAAAATGATAGTAAGAGTAGGAATAACATTTTTCTTTTGTTTACTAGCTGTCAGTTGATATTCCTTATCACATAAAGGAGATCAAAGAGGCTGGCAATTAATTTTTCTCTCACATTTTTCATCGTGAATATTATTTGTCTTGTATAATATATATGCCTGGTAACATGAAAGATAACTACCAAGATCAACATGAATGATTTCAACAAGTGTTAAACAATAACTTCATTTTGATTTCATCACGGATTCATGAATACTCTTCATTGATTTGTCCAAGTTGCTTGATGGGATTGGCATTTAAATTTGTTTTGATTCATTGGTTTATCTTCCGTGCTTTAGATTTCGTTCATCTCTTAATAAATCCGTCATTAGTCATCATCCTAATGCTTAAAGAAATTGTAGTTGTCCTAATTTTGATTAATAGTTGAAAAGAACCTAGACTCTTCAAAAGTTTCTTGAAATTGTATACTCACTAAGAACAAAAATATCGCGTAGCAGCAAAGAGGAGAGTGTTCGATCCTTAATTAATGGAGTTCTCTTTAATCCATTTTCCAATCTGTCCATTAAATCTCTTCTTGAACTATATAAAGTTTGTTTTAACTGGTATGCTGTCCTTATAATGCTTTACACTTCTTTAAATCCTCCTTGATTCAAGAAAGATAAAAAAATGTGGTAAGGGTTCTATTTCGCCAGGATGGTGCTGCAAAATGGGTGGTCATTCAAATAAATCATTAGCATAAAATAGTAAAATGGAAATCAGAAAAAACTAATACAGGAAATAGATAGAAGTTTTTCCTTATTATGTCAAACCTTCAAAATAGTTATTCAGTTAGTGTAATAACTCTTAAAAATAATGTTTAGGTATATTAATAACTAATATTTTACAAAGCAAGAATATTTTAAGTAAGAATTTGTACATTTCTATGTCAAGAACTTGCTTTGGACGACGCTAATGTTTCTACTAGGCCCTGACCAATCCAACTATGACAGCCCTTGCAATCAAACCCAAGACAAAGAATTCTCATCTTTCAGATTCAGCAAGCAATTGATTGGGCTGCACTCCTGTGGTCTTCATCCTTTTCTGTGGTGTATGGTTTTTTTGGGGAATCTGAAGCCCAATCCTCATTTTCCTTGGTTTCCTCCTTTGACTTTTAATACAGCCCAACAACCCGTAGGAACCCTACTAGAACACCGGAAAAATGTAGATTTTGCTTGCAATTTAATAAAAATGATTAGTAAGATGTCATCATTTTGCTGGAATATGCAAATATGTGACCCTGAAATAGTTATATATTTGTCCCCCAGCCATAAGAGTTTGAATAAATTACTTTTTATCACTCTATCGTTTGCTATTTTACCACATCACCCTCCTATCATTTAAAAAATTATATATAATGCCCTCGTAGTTTGGGTAAATGTATCACTATTAGTTTTTCATTAAAAATAGTCAATAGTAAAAAATCAAAATCAAAGTCAAAATCAAACTAATAAATTGATAAATTTACCCGTTTATTGCCTCTTTTTTGCCTCCAAACATAAACAAGAAGAAATTGAAATAAAATAGATAAATAAGAAATAGAAAATACTGTTAGAGATTTGGTTAAAAACTTATAATGATATTTATAGTCAAAAAAGATTTGGTATTTGTTGTTTCTCATTTATTTATTTTATATTTCCCTTCCACCTTATTTATTTATTTATTATTTTCCTTCCATCTCTTTTGTATTTGGAGAAAATTAAGATTTTATAGGCCAAAGTATGAGTTTTCAAAATCATCTTTTCTCTGAGAGAGAGAGAGAGAGAGAGAGAGAGAGAGAGAGAGAGAGAGAGAGAGAGCAAAGGAAAAAAGGAAAAAGAAGAAAAAATAGTGAAAGGGTGAATTTGTAAATTATCAGTTTGAGTTTAACTTTTTATATTGATTGTTAGTTTTAACAAAACAAAAAAACTAATTGTAACACTTTAATTCAAATCATGAGAGGGTTGTATATAGGTTTTTAAACCACAATGGGGTAAAAGATAATTTACCCTAAGCGTTTCATCAGATTCAAAGCAATGTGACTCTAATGAACAATGAATTTCATAAGAAAAAAAAAAGAAATTTAAATTCGTATTACAAATCAAAGCAGTTCAAGTAAACTGCCTTCCTATGCTGATAATCCCCTCCCCCATACCAGCAATAGTGGAGGTGTAACGGCCAGAAATACTGGCCCTTTCTTCTCAATGACCCAAGCTTGCAAGTAAAAGGTTACACCAGCAACAACAATTACCTGTTCATGGGTTCTTGTTAATTAAACTTATAATCATCTAAATATTTTGGAGTAATTTTTTCTACATTAACAGTATAAATATGTCTTTATTCGAGTATATTTAAATGCATGACGCATGTCACAAAAGAGAGTTTCAAGTTTGAATAGCAATTAAATGTCAGGCATCTAAATCAATTCATATAAAGAAATTTTTATATTGATAGTGTTAGAAAAAATGAAAAATAATTGATCCAAACATTTCTAATTTGTTGAGGCTTACAGAGTATGCAACGGATATTAGTCACTCCATCCAAGCTTCCATTCATTTGGATCTCTTACCAAAGCGATAGCGATAATGAATGACTGAATGGTGCTGAGGAAGCATTGAAGGGCCGTGCAGGGAAGCTTTGAAGGGTAGCTTTTCAGAATTAGGCCCTGTTTCCAATCAAAGACATGACATGATAAAATTTCTGTCTTCAATTTTGTATGGACATGATATAATTGATGCATATAGTTTGTATTAATTCATTAATAGCTCATGAACAATGGGAATTTGGAATGAGTTGAAAACTTTATGATGCAAATTATCCAAACCGAAATTTGTGGTTCAATCCGACCGTAATTGGTTATTTTAGAGTACAAAATGTCTAAAATAAACATTAATTATGCAAAGTAGGAATCATTGAAAACATTAAGTGTGTAAAATGGAAAATAATTTATCAGGGATATTACTTATTATTACCTGAAATATAAGCCAAATGCTCCAAAATACATTGGATAGAAGCATTAGAAATACACCCTTTATTCATGTGGTGCTAGAAGGGACTTGACCCTGGCCTTCTTGGCTGTGGCTTTTGAACAAGTGATGGTGGACCAATAATCTCAAATAAAGGCCCTTAAAGAAGGCAATAGTTGCTGCTCCTCCAAAACATATAGCTACCCCAGGGACTCGGGGCAGGGACGGTTGCAGGTGCAACCGTCCCTGACAAATTTCCTCTTCATCAACAGCGCGTAACTTCTTTTGTTCACCGTGTAACTTTTTTTTCACAGGTTGTATTTTCACAACAGATAGTGGTGGGCCCCACACTTGGCGCGGAAATCGAGTTACCACTTGTTATCTGAGCCGCACATTTTTTTGAGGTCCAATCTGGACCATGAACCGTGCAGGGACGGTCATCAGTATGACCGTCCCTGCCCCAAATCCCTACCCCAGCAACTCTGACAACTCCAGGGATAGTCTGCAGCTTTACACTTTTCAGTCTGCACGGAGTTAAAAATATAAACTATAATTCATATTGTATGTGAAGCCAAATTACATAATTTGCCATGCATGTTTAATAAATTCAGGTCATGGATCATAAACATGTCTTAGGATTTAGGGCAACAGTGGACACAAGATGGTACATTACAATCCAAAAGTTATGCAATTCAATAAATGTTTGAGGGCATGAATTTCCAATCCTGTTTAATTACTATGTAAATCTTTCAAAAATACTCTTTTTTAAGGGTTATTATTACTTTACCCCTTTAAACTATATCACTACTGTCAGTTTACCCCCTAACGTTATCTTTTAGTCACTTTACCCCCATAAGTAATTGAACTCAACATGTTAAGAAATTTTGGATAAAAATACCCGTTTATTTTATAGTATTACTACATTGTTATTATCACTTCATTCATTTAGATTATAGTAATACAATCACTTTAGTTCCTAACATTATTTTTTAGACATTTTACCTAATCGTTAATCTAACTAGTATGGTTAAAAATTTTTAAATATATTTATCCTTTTTTATATATAATTAAAAATAAAAAAGTTGGAATGGTTATTCTTCCTTTTTTTCACTTTAAGAGGGATTTTCTCAAATTTCTTTTTTTCACACTTATTAATACTCGGAAAAGAAAAAGAGATAGGAAAGAAAGAGACAGAAAATTAAATTTTGCAAAGAAAGAAAATAAAGAAAAATCTAACATTATCGTATTACTTTAAGATTATCGAGATTAGGATTGGAATTTGGTAGTAAATAGAAAAGTGAAATAATTTTAAAATAATAAAAGCATTCAATTCTTTCTTATTTGTAATTTTTAAAAAAAGAATTGAGCTCTCTCTCTCCCTCTCCCCTCCCCCTCTCCATCTTTCTATTTTTTTTCAATATTAATAAGATTGCCTAGAAGAAAGAAATTAATTCTTTGACTTTTTTTCTTGATACTAAAAAGAAGAAGAGCCACTATAAATTTTTTATTATTTTTATTATGCAAAGAGGGGGGTATTTGCTTTTAAAGTTTTTTAACTTGCTAAGTTGGTTTAATGGTAGGATAAATTGCCTAAAAAATAAGTCTAGGGGGTAAATTGATAATGAAACTATAGTTTATGGGGGTAAAGTGATAATAATTTTAAGGGTTAAACATGTCTTTTCACTTTAATTAACAAACTCCGTTAAGTTTGACCATTAATCTTGGGGATAAAGTGACTAAAAAATAACGTTAAGGGGGGAATTGATAATAGCACCAAACGATAAGGGAGTAAAGTGATAATAACACTTTTTTTTAATGTTAGTGTAATCTTTTACCTGAATAGAAACGTAAGGAAAAAAGTAATAACTGGAAGTGTATTAGTAGCTACAGCAGCCAGTGATGCAGATTTGTACTTAAGAGCCAGAGCATTGACATTCCTCCCCTCCCCCCTCCCTCCAAAAGCAGGGGAGGGATGGAGTTTAAGAAGTGTGGGGGGATAGAGAATTTGAACCTAGAACTTCTAATTTTTAAGATCTCAACTCTAGTCACAAAATTGAAGAATCAAAGGTCCTTCACAAAATTGAACTTACCCGAATAGGGAGAGCATAAAAATCTTGATAAATGTCATTAATGATGGTGATGGTGCAGTTTTCCTATAAGTTCATCAAAGCAAAAAATATGCATGAAGGTTGGGAAGAATTCAAAAAAAAAATAAAAAATGAAGGAATGGCTAATTTATAAAGATGGTGAAAATCAAACCATTCGAGGAAGAAAGTTATGGGAGCTAAGAAGATTGTTGCAGCAGCTCTGTAGAAGACGAGCACATATGTACTCATACCACCAATTAATGCATCCTTGGAAAGCAAGAACATGCCAGTGTACAATATGTGTATGATCACAACAGGTAAATAAGGTTTCTTGCCTTCCATTATTTAAGGGCTTATAGTATGATGACTTTGAGAGTTGAAATCAATGATTGATTTCTTCTTCTGTTGATTTTTCACTCAATTCTTTTGCTATGACCTTTTGATGAATCATGTTCCAATTGTAGGTGAAATGAGAGGTTTATACAGAAGTGGAGAGGTCAAATTAAGTCGAGGAAATTAATGTTTGGAACGTGACAAGTTCAGTAGGAATTTAGTTGTCCTTTTATGTTGAGTAGAAATATTTCTTAAATGATTTCGTATGCATTTTTTAAACTTTGTCATACACTTAAATTTTAGGGTTAATTCCACTTTGTCCCCCCAAACTTTGGACGATTATCCACTTAAATCCCTAAACTTCAAAATGAGACACTTAAGTCCCTAAACTTATAAATACCTCCCACTTAAGTCCTTGAACTTATAAAATGGGACACTTTAATCCCTAAACCCTTATAAAATGGGATACTTCGACCACCAACGGCATTCAGGATTTGTTAACAATTTTCCTTAAGTGGGAGGTATTTATAAGTTTAGGGATTTAAGTGTCCCATTTTGAAGTTTAGGGACTTAAGTGGGTAATCGTCCAAAGTTTGGGGGGACAAAGTGGAATTAACCCTAAATTTTATTCACATATAACAGCTGCTTAATATGTAGGAATAGTAACTTATTTAGGGATATACCAAATGTTCAATTATGGCCTGCATCAATCCCTGTTCTCTTGGTCTACTTGAAGCAAGATAAGGTTGCCAAACGCCAGCAAGGAGAGGTGGAAGACAGAGAAGAAAATCCCTTGCGGCCGGATGGCCGATAAAACAGGCCTAAATGACTAAACCTAAAGATAGTTGTCCGGTGAATAACAAATGATATAGGCAATAATTAGGTAGCACCAGATGCCTGGGATCGTATTGCTAAGTTTTAATTAACTTGTAATCAAACTTCTATTGCTCACCAGCAATATGGAAATCACTAATAAAATTTTGGGTAAATTATACTTTATTCCTCTGTGATTTAGTGTTTTTTTTTTTTACATAATCTCTTTGTAATTTCAAAAGTTATATATAATTCCCTTATAGTTTGGATAATTTTCATTTGATTTGTGGTGGCATGTGAATGAAAGTCTTGGTTAGATGCTTGGGTTTCACTGTCAGATCCAATTGCATACAACAATTAGCTACACTTGCTCTTACAGGAATATTTTTTTTTGTGTCATAACAAATACAAAATTATCCAGTTTTAAATCTGGAATCTCGTTCTATATTTGGGACTTTGTTAGAAAACAACTATGACTCTAATGCTTGGGTGAGAAAATATAAGAAGTCTACCCTTTTTCAAGAAAGTGAAGACTTGTTCAAGTTGAATACTAATTGAACTCCATATAGGACTTTTGTGAGAAAAAATCGAGCAAATAAAGAAGTCTACTTATTTCAACAACTCAGGATCAGAATCGTTTGTTGGGTTTTGATCATCATCCGTGTAAAAGAAAGAAGAAAATAAATTAGATGGGATTATCTAAGAGATATTTCAAGGAAAAAAATTTTGTTCTAGATATAATCCCCAGACCTTGCGAATTGGCAGACTTGACAAAAAAGTTGAAAACGGAAAAAGCCAACAAAAAATATCTCTACGGAAAAAAGAAAGGTAATGCCTCAATTCTTTTCTTCTTCTTCTTTTGTTATAATTTTTCCTTAATTCTGTTCTTGCTTTTATTTTGTCTCTAATTGAGGGCTCATGTTAGTTTTGCTCAGCATAACTGATCAGATTTTATAATCTTTTTACTGTTTATTCTTATAAGTTAGGATTCCCACTGTATAGATCAATTATTGAGAAAAAAACCATATGTTTTCACTAAAATTTTAGTTTTTAATACATTTATACAATGAGAATAGTACATAAGAGCATATGCGAATTATTTTCAATAGTTACAACAGTACCTAATAGTTCCATGGCCAAATTGGAAGCATAAAACTTCAATTCTTCAGTCCATTGTTCCATCTTTCTTTTGAGTTCTGGGCTGCGTTTCCTTCCCCAAATTCATTATTACTTGGTGTGTGTGTGTGTGTGTAAGTTAAACCATAAGCCGTTAAGCATATGGAATTTTGTTTTATTTTTATCCAAAAACTGATGCAATTGTAGGATTACACAGCCTAAGCCATCTCAAAAAACTCAAGAATAAATGTTGGCAAGAGTGCTACACTAACTTCCTTCTTAATTGGCATTCTTTTTGAACAGGAATTTTTTCCCCTTGCAACATAGTGTGTCTTTTTTTTTAATTTTCTCTTAGGAATCAGCCACAGCTTGACAATCCAGGATTTATAAATCCAAGCAATCATGGTGAGTAGAAATTCACGAGCAAGCCAATCAACAGTTATCCCTTATGAGATTGACTTTGAAGCACAAAAGATAGATGGTGAAGCAGCATTGTGCCTTAGCTCTTTTAAGATTCAAAAGTTAGATTGTCAAACAGGTAAAGATTTGTATAACATGAAGAAGGAGATCTTAGAAAATTATAAAATCAATTGGGCTCGTAACAGCGTGTCCAGAATTTGTACAAGAAATCATGATAAAGCCCAATCATCAGAGCCTCCATGTAGAGATGATGCCATGCAAAATTGCAGTAAAGGTTTTAAATGGCCTGAAATTGGAACAGGAGCAGATGGTATTATCCTCCCTGAATTGCCACCAGTCAAGTGCCTGGAGGGATTAATTGGAAAATGTAGCAAGCCTTTTGAGAAGCAATTGACAAAAACTGACCTGAAGAAGAGTCAAAACAGACTAAAATTGTGCACAGATTATGTAAAATCTGCCTTGTTTCCGATGCTGAATCCTGAAGACAATCTTCTTGATGGGATATCTGTGACTGTATATGACTCGGATGGCAAAGAATACGCAATGAAGTTCAAGTGCTGGAAAAATGCTCATGTCCTAACTGAAAAGTGGAATGATTTTGTCAAGAATTATCCTATTGGTTTGCAAGAAAATACAGATTGGATAACCGTATGGATATTTAGGTATAGCGTAAAGGACAAACTTGGTTTTGCTATTACTTCACGAAGATTGCCTACTGATGATTTACTCAGGAAAAGTAGGACAAAATGGAGACTGGGAAAAAGGGAAAAAAAAAGTCCAATAAATCATCAAGAAATGAAGAAGATAATACTGAAGGAAGAAGAAAATGCAGGCTAAAGTACATTTCTGATGGAGGTATATAAGTTTTTGACTTGATTTACTTTTTTTTTTTTTATAATGTTGACTTGATTTACTTATATTGTTAGCTTTTTCTTGTAGTTTAACTGGTCTATGTCTTATGTAATGAGAATGCAAAAGTTTTCTTGGTTTATATGTCTGAGAGCAGCTGTAAATGTGACAAAGAAAATTTAACTCTGATATAATTTATAAAAGATTATTCCCAGGTTTTATAGGAAGTTGATCAAAATTACTTACACCTTTGCTTTTCTTTCATTCGGCCGTATATCTGAGTTGTTTGATTTTCTCTACTGGTTGATGTTTCTTTGACATAAAGGAGATAAAAAAGACTGCCAGTTAATTTTTCTCTCTCGTTTTTCATCAAGAATACTTTTTGTGTTATGTATATGCCTGTTCGGAAAGAATGACTACCATGATGAACATGAATGATATCCTTCAACAGCTGTTAACCAATCATTTATTTCAATTTCATCTCCAGAGAGTAGAGATTAGATATCCTGATCCAGTCTTTTAATATTATCTCTCTCACCTGATTACTCTTCATTGATTTGTTGAAGTTGTGTAATGTGCGAAACATTTAATTTATTTTGATCCTTGGTTTCTCTTTAGTACTTCAGATTTCTCTCATCTCATAATAAATCCATCATTAGTCATCCCAATTACGTATCTATTTGGAAGAATTTGTTTAGAATAATATTATATAGTTTTTTTGTGTATATGAGATAAAAAGTAAGTCTTTTTTTATTTTTCATTTTTTTCAGCAGGAGAAGGGTGTGATTTAAGAAGTGGGGAGGAAAAGGGAGATTAAAAAAAAATGACTGACAAAACGAATAAGATAATTGAGACACATATTTATTATGCAACCAAAAAAATTATGCCCAAATAACTTGCTATTCAAACACTAGTTCTTTCTTGACTTGGCCTAGTAGTTGAAAAGAACTTAGATTGTAAAAAATTTCTTGAAATTGTATTCTCATTGAAGGACGAAAGTATTGTATGCCAGCAAAGAGGAGAGAAGTCATCCGATCCTTAATTAGTGGACTTTTCTTTCATCCATCCCCCACTCTGTCCGTTAATCTCTTCTTCAATAATATTAAGTTGTGTTCAACTGGTATGCTTATTGTGCGGGCAGGGGTAGTTCGGGACCGAACTTGACAAGCCCAGCTATCAACCTGCTAACACATCAAAACCAAAGAGGCAAAGGGTCTAGGTTAAATCCTCTGGGAAGAATCCGACGCCTTAGCGGAATTCAGGAGTGAGAGACGAGTAAGCGAGCCGATAAGTAAAAAGTTATCTTTAATTACAAGGAACGGGCATTTATACTCGCGAGCCATAGTAGGATTTTCGAAATCGAGGATGATGTGATAGCCTAGGTAGGGCTATAAACGAATTGGTTTGCGAGTTCGAATTCGACTCCAACTCGATCAATATCGAGATCGAATTGACCAAGTTGAATTCTAATTTGAAATCGAGTTCAGAAATATTAAATTCGTTAATTTACGAGATGTTTCGAACTCGATTATATATATATATATATATTAGTAAAATTACATATATATTTTTAATATTTATTAAAATCTATTATTTTATTTATTTTTTAAAAATAAAATAATTATTTTTATATTTTTAAATTTGAACTTGACATTTTAAACTGATCGAACTCGAGTTTGAGTTTAAATTTCGTAAAATTATATTAAGAATCGATTTAACTAGATTGAAATTCGACTCGACTCATTTGCATGTCATGCCACAGGAAACCATCGATCAGACCCTAGGCACGTAGTGTCCGTCAAGTGTTAGATTCAGTATCAGATGTGGATGTCAAATCCAGAAATGATTTGGACCAGCGGAGCACGCCTGGTGTCTCGGTAGAAGCTTTGACAAGGCGACGTGGTGGTTCCGAGTGGCCCCACACTTACCGTATTATGCTTTTACACCTCTTTAAAGCCTCCTTAATTCAAGAGAGATAAAAGATGCATATAAATAGAACTTTTGGTCATTATTCAACACCAGGCTAATAACCCTTGAAAATAATTATTCGAGGTATACAAATAATTAATCTCCTATAAAGCAAGAATATCCTCTGGAAAAAATTTTATATTTCTTTGTCAAGAACTTGCTCTGGAGTAAGTTGACTTGTCTTCTCAGCCATAACCAATTCGTACTATGATTGGCCTTGCAAACTGCAATCAAACCCAGGAGCAAGGATTCTCAGCATACAATTGATTGGGAGTGGTTCCCTGTGGTCTTTCATCCTTTGCTGCAGTGTATGGTTTTTGTGTGGAATCTGAAGCCCAATTCTCATTTTCCTTCCTTTGCTCCTTAGTCTTTCCCCATAACACACAGTAAAGCCCAAGAACCAGCAATAATCCTCCAAGAACACTGGAAAAAATGTAGATTTTACTTGCAAGTTAATAAAAATTATTAGCAGGAGGTCATCATTTTGCTGGAATATGCAAAAATACGAGCCTGAAATATTTAGACATTCATCCCTCGGCCACAGGAATTTCATCAAATTCAGAGAAATGTAACCGTTGAATTTCATAAGAAAAAAAAAACTAAGAAATGTAAAATATTAAAAGATCAAAGCAGTTCAAGTAAATTACCTTCCTAAGCTGATAATCTCCCCCAAGAGGACTGCTGAGGAACAAATTGTAAATACCAGCACCAGTGGAGTTGTAACGGCCAGAAATACTGGCCCTTTCTTCTCAATGACCCAAGCTTGCAAGTAAAAGGTTACCCCAGTAACCACAATTCCCTGTTCACATGTTCTTGTTAATTAAACTTATAATCATCTAAAACATTTTGGGTTAATTTTTTTCTATATTGACAGCATGAATATGTCTTTATTTGGGCATGTTTAGATGCGTAACACACATAACGAAAGAGAGTTTCAAGATTGAATAAAGATTATCTGTCGTGTATCTAAATCAACTCATATAAAGAACTTTTTTATACTGATTGCGTAAAAAAAAAAGAAGAAAAAGATCCAAACATTTCTAATTGTTGAGGCTTACACAGTATGCAACGGATATCAGTCTGACATTCCATCCAAGCTTCCATTCATTTGGATCTCTTACCAAAGCGATAGCGATAATGAATGACTGAATGGTGCTGAGGAAGCATTGAAGGGCTGTGCAGAGAAGCTTTGAAGGGTAGCTTTTCAGAATTAGGCCCTGTTTCCAATCAAAGATATGACATGATATATACATCCATACCGGCTGCAATCTCGCAATAAATAAACAATGAATGTGCATATGACTTTCTGCGAACTTTACTGTCTATGATTGCTGAATAATTGGACCATACTCCTGCTAATCTTGATGATGCTAAAGCATTTCCCCTTCTATATACATGGTCTTTCATGGAGTTAGATTTTCAAGGATTCATAACGATTTTCAAGGACCGGTGTTATGATTCAATCGATGCATATAGTTTTTCATCAATAGCTCATGAACAATGGGAATTTGGAATGAGTTGAATGCTTTAGGATGCAAATTATCCAAAATGTGACCGTAATTGGTTATTTTAGAGTACAAAGTGTCTAAAATTAACATTAATTATGCGAAGTAAGAATCATTGAAAACATTAAAGGGTGAATGATTTATGAGGGATATTACTTTTTACCTGAAATACAAGCCACATGCTCCAAAATACATTGGAAAGAACCATCAGAAATACGCCCTTTATCCAGGTGGTGCTAGAAGGGACTTGTCCCTGGTTTTCCTGGCTGTGGCTATTGAATAAGTGGTGGTGGACCAATAATCTCAAGTAAGGGCCCTTAAAGAAGGCAATGGTTGCTGCTCCTCCTAAGCAAATTGCTATTCCAGCAACTTTAACAATTCCAGGAATAGTCTTCAGCTTTACACTTTCCATTCTGCACGAGTTTAAAAATATGAACTGTAATTCGTATTGTATTTGAAGCCAAATTATATAATTTTCCACACAAGTTAAATAAATTCAGGTCACCGATCATAAACATGTCTTAGGAATCAGGGCAACAGTGGACACAAGACATTACATTACAATCCAAAAAATTATGCACGTACCATAAATGTTTATTACATTTCCATGAAGATGGATTTTGATTTTTAATAAAAAATTCAACATTCTCGATATTTTAGGAGGGATATAAAAAAAATTAAAGTGGGATTTTCAACTTTTACGTTTCATTCTCTAATCACTAGTTAGAGTTCCAACCGTTAATTAACCCTCTTGATTTCAGTTTGAGTTGGAGGATATTTATCTAGTGTATTGAATTTAGGGCTAATCACAAGGATTGCCAAATCTTAACTTTATGTTTGTGTTCATCCCACTATATGAACACTCATGAATGGAGGGAATTGCTTCTATGGTGCGAACCTCTACACGTTAAATAGATAAGCATATGACATATGTTTTGAATAAGATTAGGACCCTCCCTCAATTTGATTAGTATGATTTAAGTAGTTCTGAATATGACAGTCCGCATGAATATCATATCAAGGGCCTACTATAAATTATTGAACACAATTTCATTGATTTGTTAGTTACCGAAATCAATGTTAGGCGATAATTTCTACAAAAAAAACATGTTAGGCGATAATTTCTACAAACAAAACATGTTAGGCGATAATTTCAAGAGGATGACATTTCTGTTATCTCTATCCAACTCGTGCCCTACTTTGATTTGATTGAGTGAAATACTTTTTGAACTGAATAGCTATAATGAATTCCACTTCCCTTTTTTCATGTAAAAGGAGGTTGAGTAATTTATTTCACGTCAGAGATGAAAGAAAATAAAGAAAGGGAGAGCGAAAAGAAAGTAGAAATATCTAGATGGATGTGCTTATGAAACTAGTGTCTTCTATTTCAAAATTTCAGTAATTTTTACTTGTATTTGATAGTTATTTAGCCACTCAGAAAATCCAATTTTCAAAGGAAAAAAAAAGTGTGTAAATTTGTTATGTACTCAAACAAAGTACCTCAGCATCTTGAGGGAAAAAAAGATTTAAAAATTGTCAAAAGGATCAAGGGTATCAACTGTTGAATTTGTGGGGTTTAATTATTAAACATAAACATGCAGGAATATGCTATATAACTTTTTCACTTTTATGTTTTCAGGGGCCAGTGGAGAAGATAATGGAGATTGTCCATGCAGGAATATGCTATTTAACTTTTTTTACTTAATTTTTTGGTTATTTGGCGATTGTCCTCTCCAATTGAATTCGGTTTGGGAAACATCTTTTTCATAAATTTCTTATGTCATAAATCATGCTATATGTCTTATCTTTCTAAAGTAGGATTACATTTGTGGGCCTGAAGTGAAAAGAAGAAACCACAGTGAGAAGTTGAATTGTCAATAAAGAAAGTACTGTGATTTTTCTTTTTCCCAATGTTCAAGTTTCTATTTCACATGGCTGACTATGCTATGCATTTACAGAATTTAAGGCACAGGGTAAAACATTAGCATCCTTTAGAATCAAGATGTGGAAAGATTTTTCATAAAAAAATTCTAATATTTACCTATCTCATTTATCAGTTCTGATAAGCCACAGACTAACCTGAAAAGTTTTGTGATTGCAAAACCCTTTGCCTGTTCGCTGCCTTTAGGCAAAAGTTTGGCAAGAATACTAGAGGTGGTAGGGATCAGGGATCAGGGATCGTCACCATTGGTGACAATACGGTACAATGTAGACACTAATACAATCAATGTAGATATTAACATAGCAAATGTAGATATTAATACAAAACACAACAAATTTTTTTGATACCTTAAAATTGGAGGTATAAAAAATTTATTGTGTTTTATATCAGTATCTAGATTTGCTATGTTAGCATCTATATCTGTTGTACTATTCTCCACACTGTATTGCGCTGTCACCAGAAGCCTTGATCCGGATAGTACAACAAATAACTAAAAGGCCTATTATTCAAAAGTCTTAAATTTTAAATTTTCTTTTTCAACGCAGCTGTATTAGAATTGTCAAGCACATAGTAGTATCTGTCAATAACTTTAAGCATGCATATTTTGAAAGACTTAAAGTGGGCTATATTTCTTACACTTTCCAGCATTCACAATTCCATCCAAATAATAAAATGAAGCATTATGCATAATTCCATCACGGGATCACTTTTTAGTGCATAAAATACTAAGGGTATTTATTCTACCTTATTTTAGATTATTTTCATAGATCAGGAATCAAACATTTAGTCAGACCTAATGATACTACTTTTAATTCCTAGGATTAAGCCATGACCATGAATTTCCAATCATGCTTAATTGCTACATGAATCTTTCAAACAACAAACCCCTTTAAAGCAATGAGATCATCAAATACTTCTTTTTGTTCATGTTGTTGTAATCTTTTACCTGCATAGAAGTGCGAGGAAAAAAGTAATAACTGGAAGTGTATTCGTAGTTGCAGCAGCCAGTGATGCAGATGTGTACTTAAGAGCCAGAGTATTGACATCCAAGCTCATTGTGATCCTGAGTTATACAGCAGATCGACATGAATTTCATCAATTAATGTACGTTAAGAATCGAGGAAATTATTAAAAAAAACAAAAAAAAAGGAAAAAAAAGGAGAAACTCAGGGTTCTTGACTAGTAAGAAGAATCAAATGGCCTTCACAAAATGGACTTACCCAAATAGGGAAAGCATAAAAATCTTGATAAATGTCCCAAAAGATAGTGGTGGTGCAGTTTTCCTACAAGTTCATCAAAGCAAAAAATGGACATGAAAGTTGCTATGGTTATTTCAAATTTCTTTAAACTTCGAAAGTAAAGAGGGCTAGTTTATAAAGATGGAGAATTTAGATCCAAACCATTCGAGGAAGAAAGCTATGGGAGCTAAGAAGATTGTTGCAGTAGCTTGTCTGTAGAAGACGAACACATATGTACTCATACCACCATCTAATGCGGCCTTGGAAAGCAAGAACATGCCAGTGTACAATATGTGTATGATCACAACAGCTAAATAAGGTTTCTTGCCTTCCATCATGTAAGGGCTTATAGTATGATGGTTTGAGAGTTGAAATTAATGATTGGTTTCTTCTTCTCTTGAGTTTTCACTCAACTCTTTTGCTGTGATCTTTTGATGAATCATGTTCCATTTGCAGGTGAAATAAGAGGTTTATATAGAAGTGGAGAGCGGCTTGTGGCCATACTATTGGTAGGCCTGTGGTGAGTAAGCTGCTTTGCTTGGACTCCGAGGGGCCACCCAAACAGTCTAAAAAGTAGTAAAAATGCCTTTGCTAATGCTTCTATATTAAATTACCTTAATCGACAATAATTTCCATAATTAGTAGTTACGAGGTAAACTTGACAGCCCTTTTCCAAGGGTCCCGTAAGAAGGATTCATGACCCTGTTTCTTATAATGTTTGCTTACTCGGACACAATGAACTTTTACATATCTTTCACAATTGGTACATGATTAAAATTTGCTGGTTAACCTGAGTTTACCTGGAATGGGTCATCATACCTGCTTGATGTCTAGTCTTTTCTTTTTCAAATTTATTGGATAAGTTCTTCAAGTTCAGCACTAACATCACAATATTTTGCAACTCAAGAGCTGTTTTTGTGCGTGAATCATGTTTAAGCTGAAATGTATTAAGAACAAACGAGAATTTTACAACTGCATTCCCATGCTAGACTTACATTTCCTGCTAAGAAATATATAATCTTTTATTGTTGCTTTAATTCACCTATTCCACACGCATACTCATATATAGATGCTTCTTGTTTGTTTAATTGGATTCCAAGGAACAAATATTCTATAATTCCAACATATTTTCAGGTGGTTCTCCTCTATCAAATATTTTATGCAATGAACATGATGCATGATCTACAAAAAGTAAAGGTTAAATTGCCTGAATCCTGTTTTTACACTGTGCATGTCCCATTTCTCCAAGCTACTACCACATTAAAGGACTCTTCCAACATGATATCAGTTTTTTAATCGACAGACATGTCAATCAAATTAAAGAAACAAATCTCATGTTAGCATTAAGACACTATTGCATATTATATATATTTCATACTGCTATTGTTGGACATGCTTCATTAGTAAGAAAAATCTTCTGCAGGATATATTGTGATGAAATTGATTCAAAACAAAATAGGGTGACCATGTTTTGGGAACTTGACAAGATAGCCCCACTAGTCCCAAGCTTATATCATGATGCAAGTCGGAAAAGCAAAAATTATTTACTACTTGCTACGTGTTCACGTTAGCCCTCCTGCTGTAGTTACAATTGACTGGATTTGTTTTTTTCTTGTTGATCACTTTTATTCCTAAATCTTTATCCTGATCTTTAGATTCGAAATAATTACACTTTTCTCAATACTCTTAGGTTTGAGTAGGGGATTGAGTTAGCGGGGGAAGAGACAGGAAGTGAACTAAGTTTTTTTGGTAATTAAATTTTTTTCAATGGAAAAGAGATGAGACTAAAGAAGCGGGAAGGGGGAATTTGAACCGACAACCTCTAATTGTTGGGTCTCAAACTTAGTTATTAGATCAAAACTTCTTCGGCGAGGATGTGGACAAAGTTCTAAATTATGTTCAAATTTTATAGTAACATAATAACTTGAATATGGTTAGCTTGATTCATATGAAGTGCTATACACGTAGAGGGGCGCCGCAGTAACTATGATATTAAAGTTACAATTAGCTGAAAAGTGAATAAGCCTTTGATCTTATTCATGTTGCTGTTAATTAGCTTGTATAGGGGATATGAAGTTTTCTCCTTTTTTCTCTTATTTATTTAATCCTTTTTTGGAGTAAAGAATTTCCTCCAAGGAAAAGGACGCACTTATTGGATTTTGGATTTGGGTCTCCCCAGTTGAGTTCTGTCCAATTGTATAAACCGATACAATTTCAATGTATACTAATATATTTATTGAGTAATCATGAATTTTACACCAACTCAGTTATAACTCATATTTATACCAAAATTATATCAATTTATAGTGAAATTCGATCAGTTTACACAATTGAATAGAATTGGAACTAAAAAGGCCCCATTTTCCTGGATTTTCTATTCCATCTTTCTTCTTTCTTTTTTGAAATTTAAATAAGATCCTTTTAATTACATAAATTAAGCAAGAGCACACAAGGGAGGGGCATAAAGCCTTAGCCTATAATTTAAGTAAAGGCAGAGATGTTGTACCTTAAATACTTAAAATTCTAAGTGGTCGGTTTTCCACGAAAAAGTTTACGTTTTCTTGTTTTGTTTTATAATACAATCTGAAAAATGTGGAGCAGAAGTCATTATTGTCAAATGACTCTCTTGAAATCAATTGCATTGCTAGATGTAGTCAAAGCTTCTTGCTGAATTTTTGCTTCTGCTGGTCATAGATATTCCCCCATTTTGGAATGTAGTAGAGTGTTTTAGACTAAAGTTATCTCCAATTGTGATTAATTAAATTGAGATGTTCTAAGGAATCAGAAAGATTTGGCTCAATTACTTTTTAATCATATGCATTGACTAGATATATCAAATCCTGTCATTTAAAATCATTGATTCATGAAAAGTTCTAAGGCACTGAATCTTAATCTGGAACGACACTTTCAACCTGTTTTGTTAATGGAGGAGAATAATCGAATTAGTATTAATAGACCTCTAAATTAATCTCATACTACTCTTTTATAGAAGCATAGGGTCGAATTTGATTTTTGCAGTAAATAAATTATGAGCATCGTACAAACTTAAACCCGATTATATATTAAGATTAAAATCCCAAGTACCAAGTAATTGGACTCTAATTAATCTTTTGTAAAAGAGTAAAACATCCAGTGATGGAATCTGACTAACTGGCAGCACTAGAAATTATCTTGCACGGATGCTTCATCTGCAAAAGTGTCCTTGGAAAAGATAAATTAAAAAGCCAAGGAAAGTTGGAGCAATGAGCCTTGCACACCCAATAATGGTGTGTGTGTGCGTGTATATATATATATATATATATATATATATATATATATATATATATATATGTATGTATGTATCGATAGTTCTCTCTCTCTCTCCCTTTGTTTTCTTTTTTTTTTTAACTTAATAGATTAAATGATGTGGAAATTTTCAAATATTAATAGGGTTGTCACTTTTTTTTTGACTCATGAACACGCTTTTTTTTTTTTTTGATGTTAGGTGTTAGGCATGTGATTAACATTAATGGAGATGGGCATAGGTGCATGGAGGGGCATCCTTCTTGGAGGCAAATGGGGCGGGGAATATGGGGCGGCAGGGGGAAAAGGGAAACATATCTTCCCCCACACATCTATTCCTTTAGATAAAATGCTTTCTTTGTTGATTGTTGTTGTTTTTCAGCTCGAAAATGAAGAAGTTTGTTGGATTTTGGTAAAGAAAACTTTGCTATTTCTTGAATTACAAAGTATTAAGGATGCTTAATTAGTAATCAAACAAAATGAAAATTGTGAGGTACCAAATGCCCATTTCTATTCGTAATAAACCGGGTTTATGTATAATCAACCAATAAACCGACTATAATTTGGATTAAACCACTAACGCAGCGACAAAAACAACTCCTATCTATAGCACAATAATTAGGTTGGTTTGTTGCCGTAGTAACAAAATTATAGAAGCTTATTCACATGTTATCGATATATAGCATCAAGCAGCTTGTTTGAAATATGGATTTTCTAGCTAGGGGTACTTGTTAATAAACTTGCTCTCAATTTTCTTTCTTACCAAAGCCTTCTTGTATGATAAACGCGAAATAGTGACCTCAAACTCTCAGGAAGAGAAAATGAGAAAGAAATAAATACAAATTGACCTCTAAAACTCTCACTGAAAAAATTTAGAAAAAAGAATCTCTCACTAGAAACTTTAGAAAACAATACATTTAGACAAAAAAATAATAATAAAACTAGAAAGAGAGCTCCCTCCTGTGAGAAAAGACCAAATTGTGTGGTCTTTCACCCATGGGAGAGTTGATTTAACAAAAAAAAAGTTGATGAAGTTTTGGTTGGATGGGCTTTAGAGAGGAGGAGGAGAGAAACTTTTCCAACAAATAAAATTGGTATGGCATTCTCCAATGAGTCTAAATGACAGAATATAACTGTTGATGAGAGAAAAACCATAAAACTAAATATGGTATCATAGGTAATTTTGCATTGTAGGTTGCGACCACGTCACGAAATGAGGGAGAGGGAGGTCGTAAGGAAGGGGAAGGGACCTGCGACTAGATCGGGGAGGTAGGGGGGGGGGGAAGGACTTGTGGGGAAAGGGGGACGGGAAGAAGAGGAAGAGGGAGCGAGAGGAGAGAGGAGGGTGTTGTGGCAGCGGAGGAGGGGAAGGGATGGTGCCAATGGAGGAGGGAAAAGGGAGGAGTGGTGGGTGGTAGGAAATTTTTTATAAACTTTAAAAAAAGGGATAACTTTTTAATATGCTATCAATGTATAATTTTTTTTTTTTACACTAATAGATTTAGATCATATCACGTAACATGAATTAAAATTTAAATTTCAAATCATGCGCATGTAACATACATCCCAAGCTATTAGTGTAAAATAAATAACTACATTGTCAGTGCATAAAAAGTAAATTCTTAAAAAAATGCTCCACTAAAATTTTAAAATTTAAAAACACTCCAAAATACATCTCCAAGAACCATCTGCAGCAGAAAGTTTTTAATATACATCATTATAGTAAAATTTGTAAAAAACATCTCCAAAAATATCTAATCCATACAGAGCCTTTGTTTTTATTGGGCAAAATTGAAAGCTTTATTGATCAATCAGTATGGCTTTACACAGGAGTTCAAAGCTGACTAAATTGGAACCGAAAGCAATCGAACTTCGAGATCAAATTAAACTGAAGCACGACAATTCCTCTTTATTGTTGATGGTGAAGCATCAATCTTTTGCATGATCATTGAAAGCTATTAAACGCAGAACATTGCTACGAAAACAACCTTGCGTCCCAAAAGAAGACGGCGCCGTCCATCTGGAAATGAATATCAGCATATTAATGCGAACTTCATGATTTTTACGTACATTACAAAACGAAATTCAGTTGAATGGTTTTTCAAGAAACTGCAATGGATTCGTTAAATTGCCTTAGTTCCTTCATAATAAGCTTGGTCTTCCATCTTTCTTTATTACCAAAATATTCTTGCATGATGAAGAAGACATAGTGACCTCAAAAGAAGAAAAAATGAAAAAGAAACAAAGGAGATGGTTACATATCACAAATTGAATATGGTATTAACTATCAACGTTTTTTTTTTTTTTTTTTTTTTTTTTGGATAAGAACTATCAAATCTCTTTTGTATTAGGCGAAATTGAAAACTTATTGACCAATCAATAAAGCGTTACACTTGGGTTCAAACATGGACTAATTATGCATCAAAAGTAATGAAAATTTGTGTTCAACTTAAACTGAAACACAAGATCTTCTCTTGATTTTTGATGGAGACGGCATCAATAATTTGCATGATGATTCATAAGCTGTTAAATGGAAACCAACACTGAGAAAACTACTCTTCATCCCAAAAGAAAATTGCGCGTCTGTTCTGAAAATGAAATTCAGCATTTTCCAATGTGCGTTTCATTTCTTTTATTTTTTTTGCTTACATTACAAAATGAAATTCAATTGAATGCTTTTTCAAGAAACTTCCATGAGGCCATAGCTGGATAGTTATGTTACAGCTTTAAAGGCAATAGATGTTGATAACTCTCATATACTTTCGAACATGTCCCCGTCAATTATTATCACTAGATGGCCAGGCAGGTTTATTGTTGTTCAATATAAAGCAAAGAAATATGCCATTCGCGGAAATTAAGGCAAACTTTCACATGCTCTAATTAAATTGACATGAAGTACGTACGATCTTCCCAGAAAGTGATTTTGGACAATCATGATAAATGTGTTTTGTGGCAACAAATTTATTTGGATCAGTTAGTGAAAGATACCATTTGAAGGGTAAAAAAAAAAAGTGAATTCAACCTTCCTAATGATATCAAAGGTTAGGGTCCTACTTTCAAGTACAAACTTGGCAGTCTCCGAATGTGTAAAAACAAGCCTATTATCCCCTAAAATTGATGTCCCACAAATTTATTGCTACGTGAAATAAGTGGAACCTTTTATGACATCAAACTATCACGAAATTTGCCAAACTGATAGAAGAAAGAAAGCTAAAAGCATATCTTAGTTGGATATGACTTTAACATCAGAATTGCCTACGTCCACTTGAACAAAATAGTGGGCCTAAAAACATGCATGGCCATGCAGTATCATCAATCATTCATGAAGGATTGTTGCCGGCAACTACAGTGGTCGGAAACGATAACCATATCTCATACTTTATTGGATTCTCAATTTCCCAGCTGATTCCAAGGGTTCAGTTTTCAACATAACTTTTATTTTTTTGTAAAGATACAATTTATGTAATGCTACAATGCTTTTCTCTTGACAAATACTACAAAGCAAGGAAGCTGCACGCTTTGTACCGGTGAGGAAAAACCATATTTGTGACAAGTGTTACATCTTTTTTGTAGTCTTAAAGATTTCATAAGACAGTTACAAGTCTCAAAATTTAAGCTATATGGTCCTTCTAAGAAGCCAAATTGTGTTATGTACTAAGGGGAATGGTAAGTAAGGCTTGCCCTCCGTAGAACCAAAAAATAAAAAGACACTTCATGCTTTAAGTCTTAATATATATGTATGTATGTATGTATGTGTGTGTGTGCACGCACGGGTATATATATATATATATATATATATACTGTGTGTGTATGTTAGAAAAGAAAGACTTGATGGTTGGTCTCTCAATGTTTCAGTCTCTATAAGCAAATTTTTTATTTTGAAAAAAAAATTGAAAATTAACGTGAAACTTCATTAATCCGATGGAATTAATATTTTGCAATTGAATAGTTTCTTCAATTTTCACTTTTCACCTTTCAAATTTCAACTTTCAGCAGCTTTATGAATCCTCTTAACTTCAAGTCACTTAGCCCCAAATGATGCATGCCCTCAAGTAAAACGAGCTGGATTTCTTAGCAAAAGATGGAATTGAAAGAAAGTTAAATTATCTAAACAGATACATTTAGTGAAGATTATAATGTGTAAAGTAAAATTATTTCTTCCACCATTTTTAAAGTGGCATCTATAGTGGAATGATGTTGGTCTTAATAGACAGAAAACAGACAACAAATGAAGTCAAACCATACTTTAAAACTATAGTAAGAGTTGTGGAAATACTAAGTTTTACTTCTGATAAAGTTATAATATCATTGCAGAATCATATTTGGAATAAAGTTTTCAACTCTTTATCTGAAATGGAATTAAAAGGCAAGGAAAAAAAGGGGATCAGAAGAATAAGCAGAAAACAAAAATGACCACCACAAGTGATGCCATCTTGGAATATTCTTTATTTTATTGTTGTCTAAACCAGAATATCTTGTGCATTTTATTTTCACATAAAATATTAGTTCTCTTTAAATATTAAGTTTTATGGACACCGCCGCTTGTTTGATTCTATGGGCCTGAAAGGCCGTTTAATCGGCTTGCTAAATCTCAGTTTAACGTTATGGTCTTGATAATTTAGTTCTGGGCTCAAAAGTTGGACAAGTAAGAAGAAATTTTTGGGGCCTCTGGAGGAGTAATCCTGGATATAAGTATGGAAACTCAGCCCAGTCACTGGCTTAATCGTCCGCCCATCATCTATTATTCCTGTGATATTAGACATACAGCTTATATACTGTAGATTTGTTATGGAAAAAATGAAGTACGTCATTAAGGAGCTTTCCCGCCCTTAAAATGAGGAGAGGAGCAGCAACAATTGTCCAATTCCGACTAAATAAAGAAGTTGAGTGCATCTACGTGATAAAAAAAACTCCTCTTCACATTTTTTCGGGGCAAGATATTTGAATTGATTATTTTTGACAAAATTTTTGGGATTTTTGGAACTTTTTTTTATACATTTTATAACTATCTTTTTATTTCACATATCAAAAACTATTATAGTGCAATTTTTCTTCGAAAACTCTATTAATGCAATCTAAACAGGATTGATAGTAGTTTCTATAAGACTAGATAGCTAACATGTTTCAGACAAAGTTAACAAACGCTTGCTTGAGCTTGATCACGCCTTGGATTCAAACAGAGGAGCAAGAATTCTCAGTTGATGATTGCTTTGTTGTTCTTCCCACTGGTATTTCATCCTGCCGTGCAGAGTCTGATTTTGGTGTGTGATTAGTAGTTGAAGCGCAATTCCCTTGTACCTTGCTTTGCTCTTTACTCTTGCCCGATAATGCACAGTAGAGGCCCGTAATCAGCAATACTGCTCCTAAAACACTGGTTTTAAACAGGAAAATTTTCTTCATGAGTAAATGTTTATAACTTTAGAAATTGTTTATGGGAATTGGGTAGTTTCCTAAAAGTTATCAATTTGTGGACATTCGACCTTTTGACGTAGAAATCCACAATTTTCATTTTATATGTCTAATAGAAGGGTTTTTTTTTTTTCAATTATCAATGTAATTTGTGCTTTTTCACAATTGAAGTTATTGAAAAATATAATGAAAACTGAATCCTCCAAGACTAAAAAAATTAACTAGAGTATAACGTTCACAAAAAAAATAAAAGAAAAAAAAAACAAGTGACTTACGTTCCTAGGCTGATTATCTCCCCAAAAAGGACAGCTGAAACACAGATTGTGAACACCAGAACAAGTGGAGTCCATATGGCTAGAAACAATGGCCCTTTCTGCTCAATAACCCAAACTTGCAAGTAAAATGTAATACCACTAATTACAATTCCCTGTCAATTATTATCTTTGTTGTAAATGATCATATAAAGAAGTGTTAAATGTTGTGACAAAATTTACTGATTATTTAAACTTACACAGTATGCAACGGATAAGAGTCTAACATTCCATCCAAGCTTCCATTCATTAGGATCTCTTTCCAGAGAAATGGCAACAACAAATGAGTCAATTGTGCTCATGCAGTTCTGAAGAGTTGTGGAAATGAGTTTTGATGGATAGCTTTTCAATAGGTCGCCCTGTTTTCAATCCAATGTCAGTACTTAGCTATTAATTCACTTTCTTCTAGTTAATTAGAAGGACGAGAAAGGTAAAACTGTCACTACAAGTAGTAAACAAATAGGTAAGCTTATCCCACAAATACTATGTCATTGGATTCAGGTAATTCCACTGATAAATTCTCATTCTTGTGTAGGGTTGTAAATGAATCGAATAATTTATAAAACAATTCATGAAGAATGAAGTAATTTATATGTGTGGAAGTATAGGAAAATACACGCAAGAGTTGATCAAATCAATGCTGATTTATAGTCTTTCATTTTCTTGTGCATTAATCAGAAAACTAAAAGAATGAACAGAGGAAAATTGCTTTCATCAAAGTCATTAAGCTTTACCTGGAATACAATCCACGAACTCCACAATATGTAGGCAAGAAACATTAGAAATACACCCTTGATCCATGTGGTGCTAGCAGGAGCATGACCCGGATTTTCTAGGCTGTCACTGTTGAGCAAGTGATGGTGAACCAATAGTCTTAAATTGGGGCCATGGAAGAAGGCAATGGTTGCTGCTCCTCCTAAGCATAGTGCTATTCCTGCAACCTTTGAAATTCCAGGTATGGTCTTCAGGTTGAAACTTTCCATTCTGTAATGATTAAACAATGAGTGTATTTGGACTAGAGGTTATTTGGGATAATTTTTTTTAAAAAAAAAATACTGTAGTGCTTTTCTAATGTGATGTATATAGGATCAAAAGGTAATAAGAAAATGTGTTTACGATGTAAGTAGATAAATTTGTATAAATAATTTACTAGTATTGGGCATGTTAAATTCGGCACCAGTTTATTCATATAATTTTATTTCCTTGATCATAAATTTAAATTGCTTATTCTTTTTTAGTTTTATTATTCTATTAAAGTGTGCCGACTGTCATTGAACTTTTCTAAAGTCTCATTTACTCAAATATAATATATTTTGTGTATGAAGTGTTGAAATGCCCCAACAAATGTATTTTGCACCCAGTTGCTATAAATTCTATCTATTTTAACCGAGTAAATAGACCCAAAAAAAGATGAAAATTAGATATGAAAAAAATAGACGGAATGACCCAATTGATAACATTAAAAGAATAATTTGATCAATTGACACGAAAACAAATAGTGTAATCAACTAAATGAGATTTTAGACAAAATTGGAGATGGTGATGCACTTTATCCTTTTATTTATCTTGTGAATAATGGGTTAAAAGGGATAATTTCAGAAACCTCCCTTGAGGTTTCTAACAATTGCACTTAGCTCCCCCAATTTTAGAAAATTACACTGACTTTCCTTGCTTTTACTATTTAAATAACATTATAGACCCATTAGGCTACAATTATACTTAAGTATTCTAAAATACCCTTATGCAATATCATAACATCAAAAGAAAGTGAAAAAAAGGTTTAGTGATCAATTTAACCAAAAAAAAAGTAACAAACACTTTTATCCAAATATGCTATGCTTTCACGATAATTGTAAACCCATAATCTCATCAACCGTTTAATTAAACTCCAATTTAACTCCCAAATTCTATCAATTTTGGTATCACTAAAATTCCAAAATTTAACAAAATCACACTCCAACTTAAACCCCAAATTCTATCAATTTTGGTATCATCAAAATCCCAAACTCTAGCTGAATCAGTTTACAAATAAATCATAACCACCACCACCAACTAAAATGCCCTCAAAAGCTTCCTGCCCTAAATCAACACTATATTTTGTCTATTGGCTAATCTCACACCTCAAATTATGAACCCAACATCTATCGCATATCACCTTCCTTGAACAGAAGGCCTAACCAACCACTATTGATGTCTATGCCAAGAGCAACCCCATACTCCAATGGCGTTAGGAACAGAGAAACTAATCTTTATAACAAACCACCACCAATACTTATAAATCAAACAAAAATGAAACTAAATAAGGATATGAGATTCTAGTACGTAATAAACATAATAGCATAACCCAGAGTCATCCCTTTTTCTCTTCCAGTCATAGCCCATTAATTTCATTTTTTTTCCTCTCTATCACAACCATCTTCATCATCTCCATCTAATTTGACCATGAAATTTTCATTTGCTCCCTCAATTTGTAATTTTGGAAAATTTGATTCTTTAATATATGCAAATTATAATACGAGAAGAAATAAACAAGAAGGCTGATAGTTAAGTACCATGAAAAGAGAGAAATAGACAAGAAATAAACACTTCGAGTTGGTTTGTATGGAGGTGTAGTTGATGAGTGGAAGAGACTGTGGGGTTATAGGTAGGAAGGAGAGATTCATAAGAGGTAAAAAAAGGAGGGAAAGAGAAAAAAAACTGCAGTTAATTAAAGTAGAGTTGCGGATGATGACGAATTGTTGCAAATTTTTATATTTTCTTTTACTTTTGGTTTGGTTTTTGTATCCCACATATGTAGTAAATTATCTATTAAGTAGATGGTATTGTAGTCATTTTATTGAACCGAGAAAGGTTAGTGTAATTTTCTAAAATTGGGGAGAGCTAAGTGAAATTGTCCGAAACCTCAAGGGAGGTTTCTGAAATTATCCCAAAGTAAAAACCACATGAGAACGACACCTAGTAGCACTCAATACTTTTTCCCCAAGAACCATACCATAATTGTGCTAATGTAACTCAGTTATCCTTTGTTGCATGCTATGCCATGGCACTTGCGACCCCAAACTCTAAAGTTTAATGACCCAATTGATAACATTAAAAGAATAATTTGATCAATTGACACGAAAACAAATAGTGTAATCAACTAAATGAGATTTTAGAAAAAATTGGAGATGGTGATGCACTCTATCCTTTTATTTATCTTGTGAATAATGGGTTAAAAGTAAAACCACATGAGAATGACACCTAGTAGCACTCCGTACTTTTTTCCCAAGAACCATACCATAATTGTGCTAATGTAACTCAGTTATCCTTTGTTGTATGCTATGCCATGGCACTTGCGACCCCAAACTCTGAAGTTTAGACTTATTTCATTGAAACGTGAACTCAATTATTTCTTGTGGCTAGTCTAAACTGCATTAATCTTAGGCGGCTGGGGGCTGCTCTAAATGTTCGACCCCTCCCCGCCAATCGACATTGTGAAGACAGTATTGAGCTACGTTTAGAAAATGCATTTCACATCAATCTTTTGTTCATTAAAGTAGAAGACAAAAGAAAACTGTATCCAGAGGAACTGAGCCAATTATAGTCGTGTTAAAAACTAATTAAAATGCTGAATACCAGAAGCAAAAGTTTGAGATGCAAAATGGGATATTGTGGAAAATCTTAAAAGGTGCTAGTAGATATATAACACTAACTGTTATTTGAACTTCTCACTTTGTCCTGCCGTGCTCGTATTCGACTCTTCATTTTATACTAAATTAGCTGCGTCGACAAAAACTTGATAACCGAGTCCGAGTAATATAGATGTAACAACCATTTAGTAATGTTCTAATCATTAAACTTTTTCGTTAGTGCGATTACTTTACAAAAAGAACTTTAGTCAGTGGATCCAACAAGCACTGATGTATAATAACTTTATCAAGAATTTGCATCAAGGAATCAGTTTTATTCATAACTATCATGGGTACTTGATTCTATTTGATTTGGTGTTAATAAATTAATGAACTAAAAGGAACCTGTAGTGCCTACTGAGTCAATTTAACTGGTCACTGTAATCATGCCTTTTTAATTACTCTATGGCTGGAAATCCTAAAGGAATTAGAAGCCCTATTTAGGTAAGGAGCAAGGACAATATAAAGGGATAAAACACCTTTATTTTTTTAAGCTTCCACTCCTCTCACATTCTCTTGAAAATTCGAATCTTTAATGTGACAGTGAGGACAAAACACTTCTAGATATAGACACAGATTGAACTATGAATCTTATTTTACCTCAATAGCACTGCGAGGAAGAAAGTAATCACTGGAATTGTATTACCAATGGCAGCAGCCAACGGTGCAGATGTGTATCCAAGAGCCAAATTGTTCAAATTCCAGCTCAATGTGATCCTGAAAATATAAGTACATCTGACCTCAAAATTAGAAAAACGTCAATAAAATTCAAGGATTTTAAAGGGGAAAAGATTAATTAGTTAAACAAAAGGAAGTCAATGAAAACACATTCAAGGCAAGAAATACATAATATATGTCGCTAAGAGATTACTACTAACATCTTACCCAAAGAGTGAAAGCATAAAAATCTTGATGAATGCTGTTACGGTTAGAGGTGGCGCAGTTTTCCTGGAAATTCACCAAGATATACATATTTGAGTATTGAGAAAGAGATTGATTTCATGAAAAAAAAGGCAGAAAAAAGATTGATATTCTAAGATTCAGCAGATTAATACCACTCAAGAAAGATGGTTATGGGCGCTAAGAACACAGCTGCAATAGCTTGCCTGTAGAAGACAAGTATGCAAGTCTTCATGCCATCATTTATTGCAGCCTTGGAAACCATATGCATGCCTGCATAGAATGCCTGTATAAGCACTGCAACTAAACAAGGTTTGTAGCCCTCCATTTTTTCATTTGGTTGTGTCATGTACTGAGCTGCACTGGCCTCTTGTTCTTGTTTTGAACTCAACTATTATTGCTCAATTTGGTTTTCTCGACGAGTCAGATTCCCATTTTACAGAAATCAGATCTTTATATAGAAGTTTATGAATTTAAAGCTCCAAATGTGCTTTCACACGTGTTAGAAGAAAAGTATAAAGAAGTATGGATTGGAAAGGTTGTGCAAACTTGTCTACAGAAAACCAATGTTTTGAAATTCGGACTGACCATCGACTCTGTAGAGGTCAGGGGTCAGAGGTCAAAGGACTCGATTGCGGTGGAATCCATCCAAAATCGAATGACATCATGATGATGTCATAAATATATATTTAATTTTAAAAATTAATATATAATGTAAAATTTCTAAAAACATATTAATATTAAGAAATGTAGGTTCAATGCATGTTTGATATTTTTAAGATACATTACAAGAAAATACAAATAAGGTAGTATAATTAAGTAGCAATTTATGCAATTTACAATTTAATGCATATTCAACAAGTTAAGGACCAAATTGGAGGGCTTATTTGAAAAGTAATACAAGAATTTAAGGGTATAGCTATAAGTTCTAAAATGTTTCTAGGTGTAATAATAGTTTTCTAGTACTCTAGGGGTCAAATCATAAAATTGATAAAATATTTCTAGGTGAATTTTTTACTTTCTTTTTTTAATGTTTTATCCCTTTTTTTAACTTAGATTTTCCATTGGAGTTGTTTGAGAGAGATTTATGATAGGATAGATGAAGAGATTTAAGAGTAGTTAAAAAAACAATCGAAAAAGGAAAATAAAAAAGGCAAAAAAGGAAAAGATAGAAAAAAAACATTCGAAGCGGTTCTTCTAGTTTCCGGTCACACCAGATTTTGACTGGATTTGTCTGAGTTTTTATTTCACGGTTTTTTAAGACAACTCGGGTTGAATGCCTACCCAATTCCCGATTCAACCGATTGAACCTGCAAGTCCGATTTGAGTTTCAAAACATAGCAGAAAACTTGCATATAATGCTGAGCCATGATATGATAGACACTGTTGGCTGCAACTATCGTAAAAAGGGACTTGGTGCAGGTGTGGTTGGGGTTTCCATACGATTGTATAGTGGTTGGATTTATTATTTTAATGAATTTATTGCTAATTCTTTACAATTGTATGGTTGTGCGATTGTTGTATGGTTGAGATTTCCTTATGATTGTATGGTTGTTGACGTTATTATTTTTCTTACAGTTATATAATTTTTTCTTCCAGTCTTGTTATTTTATTAATTAATAATATAAAATAAAATAGGAGGAGGACATAAACCTTACCTCCTCCTGAACAAGTACGATGAATATACCAAACTAAAGTAGAAGTGCTATTCGTTTTTTTTTTTTTGGTCAAAGGTAATTTTTTATTAGAAAAATTTTGACAGAGTTTCCCCTTATAAATGGATGAAACTCCCTGCCAACAAACCCAAATACAAGAAAATTATCCACATGGTAGTAAGTTACTACAATGTAACTTTACGATAGTTTGAAGACAATTTAATAACAACTGCATGGTTAAAACAGAATGTGACGGCCAACCAAATAAGGCTCAACTGCAGAATTTCGAACTAGGCTTTTCATCCACGCTGAACACATTTCCTAATTGAAGGCAGGCCTATTCTATCTAAGCAAAACGCCCCACGAGCTTTCATAGGGAGGTCCACAAGCTGATGATATGTTGTATTGAAACCTTGATCACATCCCATGTTCGCTAAAGAATCGGCAACTTGATTACTTTCCCGAAAGCAATGAGAAATTGCAACAAAATTAGACGAAAACTTTAGAAGGTATTTAACCTCTGTATAAATACTCCATGGACAGCTAGATCCCTGTTTTAGGATGTGAACAAGAACCAATGAATCCATTTCAATGTGCAAGTTAACATAACCACGAGAGAGACACAACTTAACCCCAAAGAGAAGAACGAGCGCCTCAGCTTGAATGCTGGTTACATTCCCAAAAGAAGAGGAGAAAACGAGCAGGAAATTTCCTTTATCATCACGCAAAACCCCACCACCACCTGCCCTCCCTGGGTTACCCCTTGAACAGCCATCAGTATTAAGTTTAATTACATCCAAGAGTAATATGTTGAACTAAATTGTTTCTAGGGTTAGGGTTTTGTGAAGGAGATTTGATTATTTATCATAGTTAATTACCCCTTGCTATTCGTTTACAAGAATTTGCAAGATTTTGAACTTGAAGCCTACATCTATGCAAGGAAGAGAATCCATGATGATCCATATTGAGCTCTCCACGGGCTTGTCTTTGGAGACTAGCAAATGATGTATATGGTTAGTCAATGAATTCCTACAAGCACACGGGGTCGATCGTAGTAATAAATTATCCAGAGTATTTCAGGGTCAAATTTACAGAGATGAGTTAATTTTCTACTTTAATTATTCTAACAAAAATAACAAAATTTAACCTCAAAGGATGTTTTAATCACTACTTGAGAAATTAAATAAATACTCAAATCAAATAAGATATAGGTGAGAAACCGATTGGCGAAAGACTAGGGTTTTAGATTTTGATCCAGGGTTTGAGTTAATTATCTAGTTAATTTCTTAACATGCTAAGAACATATCACACACAAGGACCTTAAATTATCTCTCGAAACATCTAGGTTGTGCCTAAGTAAATCTCATGTCTCTTTCAAGATCATAAATATTTAATTAAACCTTTTATAATCTTAGGTGATATAATTACATCATACAAACCCTAATCTATTCTCGTGACTAGGTTAAGTATGTTTATTTATCTAGTATACGGTTGTATATCCATTATCAGTTCAATACAAACCCTAAGAGTATGTCTATGATGGCCAAACACAAACATGTAATTAAATCAAGATAAATAAATCAAGACAAAAGTTAACAACTTAACTATGATAAATAATCAAATCTCCTTCACAAAACCCTAACCCTAGAAACAATTTAGTTCGACATATTCATAATTAAAATCAAGAATTCAAAGAAGCGATACAAATAAGAAGATAAAAGTAAAGAAAAATTCTCAATTTCCTTTGCTTTGATCCCCATCTTAATTTTCCTCTTTGATTCTTCCACGCTTTCTCCTTGATCTCTCAAGAAAGAAGATGTAAAAAGGATGAACTAATGTTTTTCCTAATATTTTCTCCTCCTAAAAACGTTCTAAATAACTCCTATTTATAGTTGTCTAAAGTTACAATAGAATCCTTCTTGAAATAGGTTTCTTGAAGTGGAAGAAAAGTGCATGCAAAACATATCCGACAATGACCGGCGTGGTCCAATGACCGGCACCAGTCATTGATTTGCAACTTCAAATTCAAGAATTTGGTGATGTCCGGCGTGATGACCGGTGCTAGTCATTGGTGCAATTTTTGGAATTCTCCATTCGGCCCTCGAACTTTGAATTCTTTGCATCTTTTCCATCCAATTCCTTCAATTGCTCGTTTCACTACTTGCGACACCAATATAAAATCTCTATAATTTACATCCTATCAATGGTAGAATGACCTTGTAGAACTCCAACATTAACTAGCAAATCAGCTGGCATATTTGCTTCTTGAAAGCAATGAAAGAAGTGACCAAGTGATGGTGATCAAGCATGTGTCTCCTCCACTTCTCTTTGAATGGACCATCGGCAAGCATAAGAACCTTTTAAAATTCTGATAGAACTTGAGAATCCGATTCGAGACTAGAGTGACAATGACCGTGGGATATACATAGTTGCAATCCAAAAAGAATTGCCTTAGCTTCAGCTTGAAGGCCAGTGAAGTTACCAAACAACCAAGAGAAAGTCGATAGTATTTTCCCCTGAGAATCTGGTAGGACGCCAACCCTCTCCACTTGGCTTAGGATTACCTTTGAACTTCCATCAATATTAAGCTTGAAAGTTTAATCTTCCATCAATAATAAGAGAATAGCTGCAAATTTCTTCTTACACACAATAATAATCGGCCAAATTGTACTCATAGTGCGCCTTATTCCTTGCTATCCAATATTCCAATCTATGAAGAGAGACTTTACAATTATATTGTTGGTGTATTTATCATTTAAGAAAATTCTATAATCCCTTTTGGTACTATCAATTGCATCATCAATTTTGGGTACTATCATTAATCAGTTGGATAAAAATAGTGAAACGCTTTCTGTTGTTACATCTATTTTGAGGACCAACATCACAAATAATTGAACAACTTTGGTGATTGAAGTCATATTGCCATTTTCCATCTCACATTGCCACATGCGATGGTGTAATCTTGGGGCCAATTTCACTTTTGCTATCTGACTATGTGCACAGAGATTATAACCTTTTACCTTATTGGACTTTTGCTCCTCATTGGTCCTTGCCAGAAGTCAATGAGAATCCACGAGACTTCGAAAATGGTTGCCCCTAGATAGGAAAATTTTATGACGGTCAAAATTAATTATTTGGCAAGCCTAATTTTCACACTAAACACAATTTAAATAAGATTGTTGGGCTCTTATTTGTTCAATTAGCGGTAGTTTATTGGTGAAAATAGTGCAATTCAAATATCTTGAATCTCATCCAGCGCATTTGATGTTTGTTTTGCTGGAAGAAATTTAGTTAGAACTGCTAAGTAACTGTTCCGAAATGACATAAAATTTTTCTTCTTTCCGGTATTCTATGGTGCCTATGATTGTGCAATTCAACTAACTTGGTTTGAATGCATTTTTTAAATAAAAAAAAAGGAGATCCGCTTGAAGTGCAGATGGTAAAAAAGATCGAAATGATTGTCTCCATAAATTAGTCAAACCATGACAATACCAGCATTCTTAGTAAAACTATGAGCTGCACCATTTGAAGATTGTGGTATCCATGTAGCTTCCCACTTAGTGAAATTCTGCTCAAGTTGCATCATCAATCACTACTCCACATGCTAAATTAATCGTCAACATCAAATTGCAGAATCATTTTAATCATGTTTTGAGTGTCACCTTCGAGAACATAATACATGCCCAACTCAATTAGCAATTTGGCAAATTTTGCTGCATAAGTTTCAATCATATTTGAAGCTAAAATACCAGGGATCTAGTTAGATAATCCAGCTATGAAATTGTCCGCATCGTGACGCACCACTACTACCTCAATACCAGATGAACCATCTGAAGCATTGAATACTATTTAGTTTGAAATTCCATAATTGCATTCCTATATAACCCTCAACCAGATAATGTCATTATTTTTTTTTTCTTTTGTGTATCATCTGAAACTCAGACTGGAAGCTAAACGGGTCTAATCAAATTAAAATTATTATTTATTTTTAAAATTTTAAAGAGCTTGAGCCAAGCTCAAATAAATGATTTTTTTGCATATGGATTTCAAATTGATGCTAGCTAATTGAGTCAAACTGAAGCCAAATTGAGTCAAATTCAAACCTGATTTAAAACCATACAAAACACTAATGCTCTGATATTTAATTTAATCAGTTGATCACCCAACTTAAGTAAGTTCTTAATGAGTTAAGGTCAATACAGTTGGATAGTTTACGTGGCCTTTCAAACCTAATTGTGACATTCTATGAAGGCAAACAAAACTTTATATTGAAAAAATGTTAATTATTTTACCAAACTCTAAGGAGGCAACTTTAATTAACCATTCAAGACAATTATTATTCGATTTAGCGTGGAAGCTACCATATCCTGGCATGAATATTATTCAACTTTTCGTTTTATTTTTCTATACCGTCACCTCATTTCCGACCAACTTATATAACAAGCCCACGCAATCAAGCTCAAGTGCAAGAATTCTCAACAAACTATTGCTTAGGAGTGTTTCCCTGTGGAATTTCGTCCTTTGAAGTTGTGTATATTTTTGTGCATGTGATGCTAAGCACATCTTTGTTTCTCCTTTCTTTGCTCTTTAATCTTTCCACATTGACCACAATAAAGCTCCACAATCAGCAGTATTGCTTCTAAACACTGGAAAAACAACAAAATTTTTATCTTCAGTAGTTATCACTGTTTGAGAAAATAAATATTAGGACAAGTGGAGTCACATGGCTTGAAAAACAGTCCCTCAATAAACCAAACTTGTAAGTAAAAGGTAGTACCACTAACCGAAATTCCCTGTCCTTTTTCAATCGTACGAGAAGAATCTTTATTATTTTATGCTATTTTTTTAGGAGGAAGTTTCTAATTAAGTTGGACTTACACAGAAAGAACAAGTAAGAAGTTTGATGTCCCATCCCAGCTTCCATTCATGCAATAGTGGAGTTAGGACCTATGGTAAGTGTGGACAGTGTTGTATACTCAAAAGAATGTCATTATTATGCATGGATAAAGTTGATTTAAGATTGTGTATTTATCAATTTTTTGTTTTAAACTTTCTACATTTATTCAACTAGGTAGTAATCTTGCATTTTAATTATAAGAGAGACACCAAAAAGAAACTGGTTGTTTAGGGAGATAGTTTGGGGGAAGATGAAATTATTCAACAAATATTGGCGTTGGAGGGAGGGCAATTACGGTAAAAACATGAAAATTTGTAAAACTTTCAATTTTAGCCTCTAAATTTTGCAAAGTTTGGGGGGAGGGGACAATTGGCCGTCCTCAATACAACCTATGTTTTGAAACTTGAACCAGGTAATGACTCGATCAAGTTTATGAGTTAGGGATCAATGGGTTCAACCGATTAGATTAGGGTTCAAATTGGATGACATAATAAATACGTTATAAGTATATATTAATTATATATAATACATATAATGTATAAAAGTTCCTGTTAAATTTGTAGTTTGCAACCTTACATACATATTTGATGAGTTTGGATTTAATCCAAAAGAACTCCATTGAAAAAAATTTTAAAAGTTATATGTAAACAATATAATTTGAAAAATATAATGGGTTGATTTTATACTTTATTAGAAAAATAAAGGGTCAAAGTAAAATTATCTCAAAGTTTTAGGACATTTAAAGTTAATAAATGCCAAACCTAATGTGTCCTTCCTGTTTCTTCCTTACGCAACCCCCAGTTCCTTTTCCTCTTTCATTTTTCCCCTGTTTCTTCTTCGTTGTTTCTCTTGCTTTGTTCTCTTCTTTTATCACACACACATTAAAACTCTTATCTTCATTATTTTCTTTTTCCCTCCTCTCTCTTCTCTTCCCTTCTTTGCTCTTTCTTTTTTTCTTCAATTTGATTTCAAATCTTTCAAGAACTTAGAGAATGGAATTTCTCTCTTGGGTTTGCAACTTCGATTCAGACTAGTTTTACTTCTTAGAGCTAGTCAAAGATCAAAGGAAGAGAAAAAGGCCTTTGCCTCCTGTTGTCCTGTTGGTTGGATGATGTTGCTTCGGACTTTTCATAGAAAAAAGATTACTGCATTTGAAATTATACCTGAGATGTGGGAACAGAAACGCGGATCAATGAAGGCAGGGCAAGTAAACGGGAAAAATCGGGATTCAATCGACTTTGTCAATTCTCGGTCAAACTAGATTTTTGATTGAATTTGATCAGGTTTTTAACAAATGGTTTTTTAGTGAGATTCGAACCAAATACTTGGCCGATTCCTAGTTTAATTGGTTGGACCGATTGATTCGATCAGAATTTGAAAACACTGAATACCACATGGCTGGCCCATGCCTTCTCGGGGATCTCTTTCAAAACCAATGGCCATAATTAATGACTGATTGGTCCAAGGAAGCTTAAAAGCTATGCTGTGCAAAGCAATGTTTTCAGAACCGGACCGGACCGGCCGGTTCGACCGTGAACCGGCCATGTCACCGGTCCGGTCTAATGTTAAAGCCGGAAGTTTATGGAGAACCGTTGAAACCCGGACGAACCAGACGAACCGTGCGAACCGTTAAGAACCGTGAACCGGCGGTTTTTTAAATTCTTCAACAAAATATCAAGAATGGTGTAGCTAAGATTCGAACATAGGTCTCCAAATTTAAATATGACAATCTTACCGCTAGACTGTACTTAAGTTTGTTGAGAATTCTACTTGACTAAAAAATATATTAAAACATCAAGTTCTTCTCTTATTTTTTTTTCAATTTTTTCTTCTTAACCATTTTTAACCCAAATATCCACAACAAGATTTTCTCAAGTCTTCACCATTATTATCAGGTTATTATCTTTAGCAGATTGTAAACAAGTTGAAAATTTCAACTTTTCTTGTTTTCCAACATTTTAGTAAGTTTAATTTTTTTCTTTTCAAGGTTTTTTTCTATATTATTATCTTTAGTTGATTTTTTGCATTTTCTTCTTTTTCCCCTCAATTTTCATATGTTTCCCTCATTTTTGTTTTATTTTTATTCGATTAATTAAGGATGAAATTTTTGCAAAAGTAGTTCACATCCGTGTAGGAATTGGGTAGGAATTACAAATAATAACATTGGGTTGGTCAAAAATATGGTAGTTGGCACATAATCGAAGCTATTGATAATTGAATTTAAAATAATTAATGGTATAGGATCATTGAATTTAATATAACATGTTAATTAGTAATGTTTAGTAGCAATTAATTTTTTATGTGTTTAACTGTATATTTGTTTTTCAAAAATTTTTAGTTTTTTTTAGTTTGAGCAATTAGATTTATATTTTTATAATAAAATTTTAACTTTTTCAGCTTAAGTTGATGAAATTGTGAAGGTGGTGTGGTTGCTTATCATGCCACTGATAAAAGTTTGCTATTCAAATAGTTTGTCTTAACTTGAACTCTTTTATGGATTTTTTTAAGGGTTGTAAAAGAATTTCAATATTTAATTTATTTATTTTTTGTGTTTTTATTTGTGATAATTGGTGCACATTTGGATTGTATCTATTTATGTTTATAATGAATTTATGAAAACTTGTGGTGAATTATGATATTTTAATTATATTTATCATTCCATGTTTTGTGTATAACTTTTAGAAAATTTATTATTATCATAATTTAAATTAAGTTATGTTGGTAAAGTTCAAGTGTAGAATGAAACCTGCTTAGTACTTAACACTAAAAAAAAAAAAAAAAAAAAAAAAAAAAAAAAAAACAGTGAACCTTTGAACCGGCCGGTTGGACCGGTCGAACCGCGAACCGGCCACCTCTCCGGTTCACTGACCGGTCCGAGTTTAAAAACATTGGTGCAAAGGAGCTTTTAGAGGGTAGTTTTTGAAATCCATGCCTTGTCTAAATGAGAAGGTCCTTTTATTCCATATAAGAAGTAAATAAGGGAAAGATAGTATAACAAACTATCCCTTAATCCTAACGAAAGTGCAATTAGCCTAAGACTACAATTTACCAAGAGCGAATTAGATGTGTGGTCTGAATTTGTTTATAAAACCAAGCATCATCTGCTCGATCAAACGAGATGGGCAACTGTCCCTCCTCAACCTTGAAGAATCTTTAAATTGACTTGAAAATTTTTAAAATTTTCATTCTTGCCCTATAATTTCACCTCGTAAAATTTTTAAAAATTTCTATATTCCTTTACTTTGGTCTCCTAAGTAAAGTTCTTGAAGTCTACTATTATCATTAGTTTATAGAGATTATTTCATAAACCTCCCTTGAATCCCTTGAGGTTTCCAGCAATTGCAAAGAGCTCCTCTCAAGTTTTAAAAATTACACCTATCTCCCTTGCTTTTAAGGTTTATATAACAATATAGGCCCAATAGTCAATACTTTTTCACAAATATCCTAAAATAACCTTCTTCTAGATAACAGGACAAAACAAAATAAACTTTTAATCTTTAACTTCTTATACATGATATACTCATTAAAGCAAACAGAGTCCGACGACTCCAACTCATCTCAAAATCCATTACTTGCTAATTTTTATCCAATGCAACTCTCTACCACCACCACCAATACTAAACCAAGAAATGCCCCCATGTCCCCAAGAATATAATTCATTATTGCTCTAGCACACCTAGAAATAGAGACAAAATTGTTCCTATATAGTCAAATCACAATTAATAGTCGGAAATAAAAGAGAGAACCAATGAGTTTTTTAATTGCTAGGCTTGTTTACTTAACAAACATAATGGTCACTCCTTTATCTTCCAACTCTCAATTTCATTTTTTTCCCTATATCACTGCCAACTTTTTAATCTTCCCCTAGTTTAACAATAAAATCCACAATCTGCACGTTATTAATTTGATGACTTCAATTGGCTAACATTTGTAAAGAGTAAAAACATTGAAATAAAAAAATGAAAGAGTCTAAAATTTTTATAGTAAGAAAGAGGCAGGAAGACAAAAAAATACAGATAAATTTTGAAGATGATAAAAAATTGATAGTGATGTGGTTAGTAACAATGAAGCACGATATTTGGTGAGAGAGAGAAGCCATTATAGGAGGAAAAAAAGAGAAGAGTATGAAAGAGGAAAGGAGGGAGGGAGTGAGAGAGGAAGAGATGAAAATTAGGAAATGGATGGAGATTGTTCTTTGAGATGAATAAATGACAAGGAAAATAATAAGAAGTATTTTACGGTTTTAAATGTCCCTTTATGAATTAACTACCAAGTGAAGGATATTTTAGTCATTTGATTGGACCAAGGGGGTCTATGTAATTATTGAAACTTCAGGGGAGTTGAGTGAAATTGTCAAAAACCTCAAGGGAGGTTTCTAAATTTATCCCTAGTTTATAAACGATGGCACGTTTAAAATGAAGACAAGTAGTAGTAGAAAATTTAGGGGAAAAAAGGGGATTTCAAAAGTTTGGGCACAAAAAAATAAACATAAAAATTTTTTGTTGTCTACTATACAAAAAAATTATCATCTAGTTGTTATTGTTGCAAAATACTATAATTTCAATAAAATTCACACAACTACCATACTGGTTATTAACATTTTTCAACAAAAATTTTGCCTTAATCGTAGCAATTGCCTCCTAATCTTGGGTCCTAAATCCACCACTGATTACGCCATGACAATAGGAAAATATTTGGGTTTTGTTTCTGGTGCACTTTTTCTTTTATTTTGTTGTTTGTTTATCTTTTTCATATTACCTTGTACCTATCACATCAGTCGATTTGTTATTAACCAGCCTAATTCTGCCGACACTTGTTTATCTTTTTCATATTACCTTGTATCTATCGCATCAGTCGCCTTGTTGTTAGCCAGCCTAATTCTGCCGACACCTTGGCTTTTGATCCCCTTAGCTTGGTAGCTTCACTTCTCAGTCTCGAGTTTTAAATAATGAATGCATGTCAGAATTGAGAGAACTATGAATCTGGGGACCAATCGATTCGACCAAAATGAACCCATTAATGAAAACGCATCGAAATTGAAATTGCATTTTGGCAGTGATGGAAACATTTTCCTTCAATCGCTATCATGAAAAACCCAATTAAGAGATTGAATCAACGGCCTTAGTATGAAAATATGTCCTAAAAGAAAACTCAGAATGGACTAAATTGTGTTAGGATCAAGCGCGGAACAAACAATTATTGAGATATCAAGTGCACAACAATTTAATGAGGAACAAGCCACAAGTATGAAAGATAGACGATACACAATATTTAACGTGATTCGGCTCCACCATTGAACCTACGTCCACGGAGAGAAATCCATTCTTTATTATGAGAGGAAAACCCTATACAAGAATACAATTTGAACCCGAACCAAACCCTTGTATATCATCTCTCATCTCCCAATAACCCTCTCACCACCCCATGTATAAGACTACATAATGCCCTCTTGTATGCCCTTGTGTGTCTCTTGTAAAGTATGTCAATCCATCTATTTATAGGGAAAATTATTTGGCCAAAACCCAAATAACAATAGGAAACCAATTATAATTCCTAGACTTGCATAGAATAGGAAATGACTTCTAATTCTAAACTAAATAGAATATTTCTTGGCTACTATTTCAAGTAATTAAAACCAATTAGAAAACTAGTTTTGTCCACACAAATAAGAATTCTACCTAAAAGAAATTAAGCCAATTTCCTAACAAATCTCCACCTTGGCGAAAATTTCTTTTAGCAACCATTTGCCTTCAACTACCAAATAATATGGTACCAAACTACACACCCGAATCAATACAGTCCTGACACCAAATTGATTCACTCGGCAAATGAACATGTGTAGTTACCCTGAATCCAACCTCCAGTTGACTCGTGAGACGGTGCCTCAATTCACCATCTCCCTTTGCAGGATTTCTTCTCATCACCACTTGCAATCTGGGATCCCATTCTGTGAGGTCTAACCCTAACCATTGAGGCAATCAAGTGGTAAAATCACCATACTTCTTCCCATCCTCAGGACTGTCTCGCCATGTGTGGTTTCCAAGACTCCACCTAAAACGAAAAACTCGTAACTATCAGAGTCTTCTGGCACATAGAAATTAGATCTCCTTGTTTTCTTAGGACACGTGCCACACCACCCAAAAAATACAACCAAAATCTAAAATCCACCGGAATGAAGTATCAACTATTGGAGGTGTGAAAAAGTCTCTACCGATTCACGTCCAAAATCAACATTGGACTCCACCTTTTTCTTGACCATTGAATCACCTGCCTAGATTCACCATCAAGCATCTCCATACTTTTCAACTTTTCATCCTTCACCATCAATACTTTTTGCCAAGCCATTGAAACAAGGATACCACCCATTAAATTGTTCAATTGGTGACAGCTACCAATCCACTTGATCTCAATAGTTAATCAGGATCCAACCTTGAACAACGAAACTCTTGATCCAACCATTCAGTTTGTTAGGATCCAAGTGCTTGAGAGCAACCCAGTCTCGCAACTAGGCTCTGATACCACTTGTTAGGATTCAAGCGCAGAACAAACAATTATTGAGATATCAAGTGCACAACAATTTAATGAGAAACAAGCCACAAGTATGAAAGATAGACGACACACAATATTTAACGTGATTCGACTCCACCATTGAGCCTACGTCCACGGAGAGAAATCCGTTCTTTATTATGAGAGGAAAACCCTATACAAGAATATAATTTGAATCCAAACCCAACCCTTGTATACCATCTCTCATCTCCTAAGAACCCTTTCACCACCCCATGTATAAAGCTACATGATGCCCTCTTGTATGCCCTTGTGTGTCTCTTGTGTAGTATGCCAACCCATCTATTTATAAGGAAAATTATTTAGTCAAAACCCAAATAACAATAGGAAACCAATTATAATTCCTAGACTTGCATAGAATAGGAAATGACTTCTAATCCGAAACTAAATAGAATATTTCTTGGCTACTACTTCAAGTAATTAAAACCAATTAGGAAACTAGTTACTTCCACACAAATAATAATTCTACCTAAAAGAAATTAACCCAATTTCCTAACAAATTGCTCTCAGTATTAGAACATCTGTTTTGAAGATAATAAGCTGCTTTGCTCAGGCTTCGAGGGAACACCAAATTAAGCCAAAAAATTGATCGTCTTTGGTGATTGAAATAGCTGATCTATAAACTTTCGATAGATGTTAGTAGCAAAACATCTAAATTTCGCAACTATATCAGAAAATGATAAAAGTGCGAAACAGTTTTGATATGAACTGGGAATGAAGTAATTTTCTATGAACCATAGAGAACTGGCTAAGATGTTTCCCCTCCATCATCTTTATCATCAGTACAATTTTTATTATATATCATTCTGCTTGCACCTTATACCAACAATTTGTATTGTTTTGGTTCCTTAGTTCGGTGGACTGCTTTGGTGCTCAAGCAGAAAATATTTGCAGGAAAGCAGCCAGTTAAGCCAAGACAAATAAATAAAAATTATAAAACAAAATAAAATGAAATTGAGTTCACTTAAGTGGTTGATCTGGGGCCTCTTCAATTAAAGTTTCGTCTAGTTATACCAACAATTTGTATTATTTTGGTTCCTTACATCAATTCTTGGTCGCTAGTTCTTTGGACTGTTTTGGTGCTCAAGCAGAAAATACTTGCAGGAAAGCAGCCGGTTGAACCAACTGTTTTGTTCAATTGAAGTTTCTTCTAGTTATATCCAGTTGTGTAATTCTTACGACGTTAGGTGTACAATAGTACAATCTTAGTGTCATTCTTATGTTGTTAAGTAATTCGTTTCTCTGTTTTGAAGGAAATCACGTCTATCTGTTGTTTCTATTGCATGTTTTTCATTCATGTCTTTACCGCTATTTGTGCAGCTTTGTGTGAATCAATGAAATTATCTTCTTTATAAAAACAATTAAAGAAAATATGAAGGAGGAATTAAATTGAACTAATTGACAATAAATCTTTGTCAATAGATGACTCCTCAGTTATTCTCAAAAACGTCCATACTCTAACTATCATATTATTTTAACATGATATAACTTCTTTAACAATTGCTAGCATTTCTGCTTTGTAATTTGAACTACGTCCTTTCCATCTTTGGTATACTTAAATTGCAATGCAATTAACCTACGAAATTATTAAATTCAATAACTTTCAACCACATGTTGCGGTAAGAGATTTATTTCACATGATTCACATGGTATGAACCCAATAGGAAAAGAATTCAATTTGAAAACACACGCATGACAATATATGTCCATGTACGTAAACCAAAGATCAAAACAAATTGGATAAATTACTAATAACCCCCTGCAGTTTCATCTATTGTCATAGATCCCCTTAATGTTTTAAAATAATCACTTCACCTCCCATGGTTTCATATAAACTAGAAATTTAACAAAAAGTAGTTTATATGATGCCATTAGTTGAAATAACAGTAATACCCTTGTGTAAATGTTAAATCAAACAACAATTTGGCCATCTTGTACAACATCATAGGGGAATCATATGGATAAATGCAAAGACCATAGGGATAAAGTGGACATTGATGCAAACTATAAGGGATTAAATCGCTATTATGATTTAATTACACCCACTTTTAGAGCACGTGTGGTCTAATCATCATAACTGATTATGCATTCCGTCTATTTTTCACCTTACATAAAATCACGGGGGTTATGCGGCTATTTTGAAACCTTAGAGGCGTCATTTGGCATTATACAAAACTATAGGAGATTATATGTAATTGCCCAAATAAATTTAGTAAGCACATCTAATAAGATTCTTTGAAGTCTCAAAATTAAGCATAATTAAACATTTTATCTGGAAATGTCTCCTAAGAATCTTATCCGTGAATGAAGTAATTAGGTAGAGCCGTAGAGAACAGGGAAAGAGGATGATAGGTATAGATGTCGTGTGGACCAAACAGAAACGCAAACAGAAGAGCATATGCCCTTTTCTGTGAAATTGCACAAGTATGGAAAGTCGCACCAATCCACTGGGATGGCTTAGAGGTGCACAGGAAGTAGGAACAACTTCTGGCCTTGGCGAGGGGAATTGATGGAAAAATGCTAAGAGGAAAGATGGCCGAGAGCACATTGCTTTGACTGTGAACCTGCTATTGCAAATTTAAATTAGCGTCAGAATGTTATGGGGAGTGCATGTTCACAGTTTCACACAATTGCGAACAAATTTGGACATCAATAGGCATGACAGTCTCAGTGATTACGCCTATGCCATGCACCTACTACAAGCTACAAGGGTTTGTAGCTTTGTGGCAATTGGCAAACATATGTAAGCGCAGCTACAAATTCTAAATTTTCAGAGCTGATTTATTTGAACAAAAGTTGATAATGATGATACTAGGAGATCAAACAGATACGTAGTGAATCATAGTGAATAAAGATTACGAGGAAGCCGAGGCTCAACAATGGCAACAAGTGGGATCTTTCTTGGTGTAGTAAGCCCAAATATTTCTTCCATGTCCAAGTCCTCAGGCTTCATGTCATTTGGCAACTTCCATCTGTATCCATGTAAAAGATTGGCCAAACTAGATTGGATAACCTTGAGGCCTAAACTATACCCTGGGCACATTCTTCTTCCAGAACCAAATGGCAAGAACTTACAGTCTTGCCCTTTGAAGTCAATGTCCTTTCCCATGAATCTGTCGGGGCAAAATACCTCTGGCTTCTCCCACAATTCAGGGTCCCTCACAATTGACCAAACGTTGACGATGACTCGAGTTCCCTTTTGAATATCGTACCCTGCAACTTTGCAATCTTCGCGAGCACATCTTGGCACTAGCAATGGGACCACGGGATGCATACGCATTGTTTCTTTAACAATAGCCTCTATGTAAGGAAGATTTGGCATGTCCTTCTCGTTCACCCATCGATTCTGACCGATAACATGGTCGAGTTCTTCGGCTGCCTTGTTGAATATTTCTGGGTTTTTCAGTAGCTCCGAAATGGCCCATTCTACTGTAGTCGCTGAGGTCTCGGTTCCACCAGCAAGTAGGTCCTAGAGTTCAATCATTACGCAAAGTGCAGCAAGAAACTTAGTCCAATTATTGAAGTTCTTAAACTTTTTTATGTTTCAATGTTCCGAATGTGATATCTGAATGAAAACGTAATTAAAAAAAATTAGTTAAAAACCGTGTTTAGAGAATAACCTAAAAAAAATTGCAAAAAAAGTGGTTATTTCTTGCAGAAACAGGGCACAAAATAAATTTCCTATAATAGGCTTGGAATTTCCTAAGAATTATTATTTGTGCTCCCCACCGGAACATGAAATAAATCTTACTATCATAGATATTATATTAATTTGGCAAAGAATAAACAAATGAATAGAACCAATGTACTTATCAGCAAAACTCAAGTTCTAATCAACTTCTTGTGTTGCAAATTGACTTGGCCCACAAACGTTTTTAAGCTGCAAATTGACTGTACTTGGCCAACAATATTCTTACTTACTTGAGTACCTTTATCAAAAGCAATTTCTTTTAGAAGGATTAAAAAGAATTTTCTTGTTAATTCTGCCTCCACTGAAAAATTTTCATCAAAGTTCAAAAGATCACTGAATATTTTCTCTCAAGTTTTCAGTCGTTTAAAACTGGACAGCATGCGGTATGCTGTTTGTAAGTAATATATACCAGAATCAATGCCTTGACTCCATGCCTCTCTAGCTTCACCTCCAAAGTGGGATCATCTGCAAGGCCCAGAAGGACGTCCACCATGTCCTTGCTGACACAATCAGTTTCGTCCTTCCTCTGGGCATTATGTTCATCGAGAATATGCTCCAGAAACCTATCAAATTTCTTGCTCAAGATTTTCATCCTCTTGATATACCCTTGCAAATCCAAGAAATCGATCCAAGGTATGAAATCACCAATGTTAAACACACCAGTCAGCAAAAACACCTCGTCCAGCATTTGCCTGAACTCTTCGGGCGTGACAATTGAGTTCTCAGACTCAACAATGTATCTTTTCCCCAGGACCATCCTACTAATCACGTTCAAATTCCCTGTTGAAAGATAATCTCTCAACACGATAGGCTTGCTCAATGACTTGAACAGCTGTAGCAGAAGCGAATTCATTTCTTCCACCCGAATATGTTCATATGATTCTAGTCTTTTTGCACTGAATAATTCCGTAAGGAAAATCTTACGTGCCTGGCGCAAGTATGGTCCGTAAGGGGACCAAGTCACGTTGGTGTAATCATAAGCGGTATATTTTCCGGCTGCAGTTTTAGGCCTCCCTGCAAATGTGAGGTCCATGGTTTTGAGGAAAACTTTGGCCATCTCCACAGAGGAGGCAGCGACAACTGGGAAGGAGCCGAATTGAAGGTGCATTAGGGGGCCATATGTGAGGGAGAGTTGATGGAGTGAACGATGAGGAAGGGTGCCAATGAGGTTTAAGTTTCCAATTATAGGCCATTGCCTTGGACCTGGTGGGAGGTTGAGTTTTCTCTGATGGAAATGCTTCGAGAGGTGGGCAATAACCACCGTTGCAACCCACACAAGTGCATATGCAGCCCAGGTGGGAGAAAAGCTTTCCATTTTGTGGGAGCAGTGGGGGTGGTGGTGGTGGCAGAAGAAAGCAGAATATAGCACAAAGAAGGTGGTTGAGTGTGTTTGGAATGTGGAGGGGGCCTGTATTTATAATGAGCAAAGGCGTGGAAGTCACTCAACAACTATTAGCAAGAACTCACTATGCAAATTATTGTGATCAGTGTGGCACATGGGTTAAAAGCCTTACATTGGTGATAGGTCCTAATTTGATGTTAAATTTATAATTATTCTCCCCCTGATTTTAGATAAATATTATTTTAATCGTCGGATTCTATTTATATTTGATATTTTGTGCTTATTTCAGGAAAAAGAATGAAAAGTGCTTAAAATCAAATTTCAGAGAACTTCTTGATGAGTAGGTGTGCCCACGCCTAACTCCAGCCTTCTTGGCCGGACCCGCGGGCTTGGTAGCAGCAAAAATAGGCAATTAGAAGGTTGGGTTCACGTGAACCGCGAGAAGCGTGGGATTAAAACTCCAAAAGATTTCATTAATTGGGTCAAACGTTTTCTTGGCTCCTGGCGGCGCTATAAAGGAGAAAAAAAGCCAGATTTACGGGAGGGCATTTAGTCATTAGCTTAGCTTTTGCTTTCTAGGGTCAGACGTTAGCTTTCTCGAGGGCGGCGGCTACTAAAGATATAAAAGGGCCAGATTCACGTGTAATTGGGGGCTCAGCTTTAGTTTCCCTTTTCCATCTGAAAACATTAGAAAGCTCCGACTGTTTTATTTTCGCACGGCTGGTTCTCCATTAATGGAGAACTAGCTTCTCAATTCTAGTCAAGGGGACAATTGAAGATTTGATTCAACAATTATTGTGAGATCTAATTTATTTTAATTGCTTCTTTCATTTATTGGTATTCATATGTTTCCTGCTTTTAACCGTTATAGCTTGTGTGGATGATTGATTAGTACGTAATAATTAATTATTCATATAGGCTATTTTACTAATTAGGGGTAATTGAATCCGTAATTGTTCGTTATCCCTATCTCAGTGGCAACTGGCGTAATTGGGTTTATGTCAGGGGAACATATGATCTAATTTAAACAAACCCTCGTAGCGTGTTTGTTAGTTAGGATTGGGCCTTTCTAATTATTAATGCAATCTAGAAATTAAATCCTACGGTCGTACCTAGGGTTGTTTCCGGGTTAGAGAAATAGTTAACGGTCGTACCTTGACTCTCGATAAATTAAGGAACGGTTGGTTGTTTATCGCGTGCATGACAACTATAACCAATCTATTAATAAATGTGGAATTATCTGTGAATCGATGATCAGTGCCTGAACCATTTCTGAAGTGTACCCTTGGCTAGAGTTTTCCCTTAATTATTTCTCTTAATCAATTATTTTCTGCAGTTAATTTATTTAGTTAGCATTTAATCCAAAACCCCCCATACCTTGGACTCTAGCAGAAACGAATTATCCCCAGTCCCTGTGGATTCGACCCTACTCACCGCTATATACAAAATCTGTATTTTTCTCGAGTAGGTACTTATTATTGCACAGGTTCGGCATCCTGTCAATTGGTTTTGTTGTTGTTGTTTCCATGGAAGAATAGTTAGAATAAATAATTTATCTCTCTTCAACTTTTCTTCAATAGTTATAATGGAGATATTATGATGAATTTGCAGAATTACGATTTCCATATTTTATCTATGAATGAGAGATAATCAGTGAATGTCAGAATGTTTAGATGAGTCCTTTTGATTTGATATACTTTTCATTATGTTGCCACAAGATGGCTATGAAATTGGAGAGCAATTCCACCGTCTTCACAAATTGCAGCCAAAAATGTTGTGAAATAAATGCAGGTGAGCAAGGTAAAGTGGTAGCATTACATTGATTATTATTAAAGGGGGCTGAGTATCTCAAGTGCAGCGGCAGAACCAAAACCCCATAATTAAGCCAATAGCATAAGTTTTAAGTTTTAATTATTGATTTACAAAAGAAAATTAGCGGTTATAAGGGGCCATACAAAATTGTTAAGATATAAATTCATTAAATTTAAATATTCAATTAGGTTATCAAACAGGATCTGTGTAACTCTTACAACAAACCAAGCAAGAAAGATGTGGGGCTTGAAGGAAAAATAATTGGCCCCCAAAAATTGCCATACAATAAAACAAATCATTTTTAAAGGTTTTTTAACCAAATAATTAACAATTTGGAAAGGCATAAATCCCTATTAGATTGTTAGTCATAAATATGAAGAAATTGATATTGACGAAAAATAATTACAAATATGAAAAGCCAAGTAAAGCAAACTATTGGAAATATGAAAAATAATTTCACAAAACGCAAGTGATCAAGAAAAAGAAAGAAGGAAAATGAAGAGACGGAAAAAAGAATAAACGAAAATAGTAGTTAAGAATATTAAATATCTGCAATAACGTGGAGTGAAAATCTGTAACATGGTGAGTGTGTGTGTCAATTAAAATAAAAAATCAAGAACTCAGAATTACTTTCAAACCAATTGAGCACTCTCATAATTTTGTTTTTACCAAGACCATATTGAAATCTATTTGACTGAAGTGAATTCATATTAAATTTGATTAATTAAACTCGGTCGAACATCCGATTATCCAAATGCTTTGCAATAAACTGAAATAAATTGGAATGATGATAATGGGCTGTAGAATTGTTGGGAAGAAAGAATAAGTAATACAAGTAAATAAGAACTGCAAAAGTGTGAGTAATGCAAACAAGTATTACCAACGGACTGGTGTATTAATGTAGCGTTAGCATGGTCACTCTGTGGATATGCAAGCAATATAACTAGGCCACCAGTTATTCACCAGTGCATTTGCATGGACATCTTTTATCTTCGAATTTTAATTTTCCAAAAAAATGGATATAAATGAACTAAAATAATAAATTTAATGAATATAAGACACTAAACATAAAACATACTCTGAAAGTTATACAGAATAACAATAATCAATTCATATACTACTGTTTAATGATTGCTTTCCAATGAACCTTAACTCTTGATTCAATAGTGACATGTTAAGAATTATAGTAATATTTCATGGTTTGCAATATTTCCATCCAGAGTAATAATGTTCCGGCCAAAGCAAAATTTTCTCAAATGCTAAAGTTATCTTTAATCAGTCAACTCCATATATTTTTCTTGATTTTTTAATCCATTAAACACTAATTACTCCTCTTCTTCTCTGTCCTCTTGGCTTTAATAATTTCTCGTATATTAATTCTACATGCTCTTATATTTTTTATTTTTAAAATTTTTCTCAAAAGGTTCTTTTTCAAACACAATGTAATTTAAGTCAAATTAAATAGTAGTTTAAAATAAAAATAATTCCAAAAAATAGCATTACTTTCATATTCATGGGATATATAATGTAATGTAACTTAAACTTATTTTCATCTAATTATTAGCGAATACAAATACTTAATAGAAATCATGTCTTACATGATAAATATGAATATTCGATAAAAGATAAAAGTCAAGATTTACATGATAAATATAACATAGAAAAAGATGGTAAAGTTTTAATAGTATTAGTTGCTTACAGGCCTGATAATCAAGCAAAATTCAAAGAAAAATGCATGTTGCATGTCAAAAAAAATTTATGCTGAAGTATTGAGTTACAATGACATCATAATAATAATTATTTTAAACTAAAATTTGTTGGTTTTAAATGAAGTTCTGTTTGTAAAAAATAAATAAATGAATAAATAAAAGTTTTAGGATTGAATAACAAAGCAAGAACGCATAGAACCAAAATGATACAAGAAAAGATTAAGGCAAAAACTATTATTCAATTATGAAATAATAGATCTATTAATGTGTGAGTGAGATAAAGAGAAATGAAAATGATAGAAAGAAGAATGAGAGATCCTAATGGGAAATACTTAATTAGAGAGCGAAAAGAGGAGTAATTAATACACAATGGATCCTACAAAAATCAATGAACATATATAAAGTTGACTGATTAAGGGTGATCTTGGCATTTGAGTAAAATACGCTAAAGATAATTGCTCTAACACTATCGCTTGCCATATTTCATGCTATCTTAGAGAAGTGTAAAGAAAAGATTGTAATAAGTAAAGTTCTTTCAACAGAAAACGAACAAATGGATATTCAAATGATTGTAAAAGATTAGTAATTGATTTTGAACTTTGTATTTAGAAGATGTCTGTTCCTTTCTGGTAAGTTAGATAACGGATGAAATTAATTAGAACTTTACCAATTAATAATTGACTAATTATAAAGAAAAATATATATAGTTTTTTCATTTTTCACAAAATAATGATTAGACATCCTAGATGGAATATAAAAAATGAAAAGAGACAAATAAATATAGAATATGTACATTTAGTTACACTTAAAATTATTTTAAAAGAAGTAATGGTTGTGAAAGTTTTCATTTACTCACATAACAAAAATTTGGTAAATGAAAACTAATTTGGGAGGGAATATTTTATTTAGTTAAAAAAACCTTTAAAAAGATTTGTTTGTTGTATGGCAATTTTTGGAGACCAATTAATTTTGCTTCAGGACCTACAGCTTCCTTAGCCTTCCAGCCACAAATCAAATGAAATTTGACATGTGATTTCCTTCGTCCACATCCTACCAATGGTCCAAGACTAATAAGCCGGAAATGTCAAAACCAAGAAATCTTATACATGACATACTCATTAAAATAAATAGAGTCAGCGACTCCAACTCATCTTAAAATCCATTACTTGCTAATTCTTATCCAATGCAACTCTCAACCACCACTACCAATACTAAATCAAGAAATGCCCCCATGTCCCGAAGAATATAATTCATTATTAATCTAGCACACCTAGAAATACAGACAAAATTCTACCTTTATAGTAAAACCACAATCAATAGGCAGAAATAAAAGAGAGAACCAATGAGTTTTTTAATTGCAAAACTATTTTACTTAACAAACATAATGGTCACTTCTTTATCTTCCAACTCTCAATTTCATTTTTTTGTCCCTATATCATTGCCACCTTTTTAATCTTCCCCTAGTTTAATAATAAAATTCACAGTATGCACATTATTAATTTGGGGACTTCAATTGGCTAACATTTGTAAAGAGTAAAAACATTGAAAAAAAAATGAAAGGGTCTAAAAGTTTTATAGTAAGAAAGAGGCAAGAAGACAAAAAAATACAGATAAATTTTGGAGATGATAAAAAATTGATAGTGGTGTGGTTGGTAACAATGAAGCATGATATTTGGTGAGAGGGAGAAGCCATTATAGGAGGAAAAAAAGAGAAGAGTAAGAAAGAGGGAAAGAGAGAAGGACTGACAGAGGAAGAAATGAACATTAGGAAATGGATGGAGGTTGTTTTTTGAGATGAATAAATAACAAGTAAAATAATAAGAAGTATTTTACGGATTTAAATGTCCCTTTATGAATTAACTACCAAGTGAAGGATATTTTAGTCATTTGATTGGACCAAGGGAGGTCTATATAATTATTGAAACTTCAGGGGAGTTGAGTGAAATTGTCAAAAACCTCAAGGGAGGTTTCTAAATTTATCCCTAGTTTATAAATGATGGCACGTTTAAAATGAAGACAAGTAGTAGTAGAAAATTTAGGGGAAAAAAGGGGATTTCAAAAGTTTGGGCACATAAAAATAAACATAAAATTTTTTGTTGTCTACTATACAAAAAAATTATCATCTAGTTGTTATTGTTGCAAAATACTATATAATTTCAATAAAATTCACATAACTACCATACTGGTTATTAACATTTGTCAACAAAATTTTTGCCTTAATCGTAGTAATTGCCTCCTAATCTTGGGTCCTAAATCCACCACTGATTACGCCATGACAATAGGAAAATATTTGGGTTTTGTTTCTGGTGCACTTTTTATTTTATTTTGTCGTTCGTTTATCTTTTTCATATTACCTTGTACCTATCACATCAGTCGATTTGTTATAAACCAGCCTAATTCTGCCGACACTTGTTTGTCTCTTTCATATTACCTTGTATCTATCGCATCAGTCGCCTTGTTGTTAGCCTGCCTAATTCTGCCGACACCTTGGCTTTTGATCCCCTTAGCTTGGTAGCTTCACTTCTCAGTCTCGAGTTTTAAATAATGAATGCATGTCAGAATTGAGAGAATACCCATCGATTCGACCAAAATGAACCCATTAATGAAAACGTATCGAAATTGAAAATGCATTTTGGAAGTGATGGAAACATTTTCCTTCAATCACTATCATGAAAATATGTCCTACAAGAAAACTCGGAATGGAATAAATTCCTCTCAGTATTGGAACATCTGTTTTGAAGATAACAAGCTGCTTTGCTCAGGCTTCGAGGGAACACCAAATTAAGCCAAAAAATTGATCGTCTTTGGTGATTGAAATAGCTGATCTGATAAACTTTCGATAGATGTTAGTAGCAAAACCTCTAAATTTCGCAACTATATCAGAAAATGATAAAAGTGCGAAACAGTTTTGATATAAACTGGGAATGAAGTAATTTTCTATAAACCATAGAGAACTGGCTAAGATGTTTCGCCTCCATCATCTTTATCATCAGTACAATTTTTATTATATATCATTCCGCTTGCACCTTATACCAACAGTTTGTATTGTTTTGGTTCCTTGCATCAATTCTTGCTCGCTAGTTCTTTGGACTGTTTTGGTGCTCAAGCAGAAAATACTTGCAGGAAAGAAGCCAGTTAAGCCAAGAAAAATAAATAAAAATTATAAAACAAAATAAAATGAAATTGAGTTCCCTTAAGTGGTTGATCTGGGGCCTCTTCAATTGAAGTCTCTTCTAGTTATATCCAGTTGTGTAATTCTTACAACGTTAGGTATAAAATAGTACAATCTTAGTGTAATTCGTATGTTGTTAAGTAATCATGTCTATCTGTTGTTTCTATTACATGTTTTTCATGTCTTTACCGCCATTTGTACAGCTTTGTGTGAATGAATGAAATTATCTTCTTTATAAAAACAATGAAAGAAGGTATGAAGGAGGAATTAAATTGATCTAATTAACAACATATCTTTGTCAATAGATGCCTCCTCAGTTATTCTCAAAAAAGTCCATACTCTAACTATCATTATTTTAACATGATACTTCCATTTCTGTTTTGTAATTTGAACAACAGTTAGAAAACTTTTATGCTCATTTATGACCTGATTTGGACAGAATGTTGAAGAAAATCTACAAATTTTTTCAAAATACAAATTATATACTTAGATGAGCACTAAACAAAATTTTAATAACATATATATCCAAAATCATTCCATTATTTTCTTAAACTCTCAAATAACATCAAAATCACTACCATTATTTTCTCTTCTTTTTTTTCTTTCATAATGTTTTCTCATTTTTCTTTTCTATCTTATGCTCCCAAACTAGCTATTAGTGTTCAAGTACAGTGATTGTATAGTCTGATCGAGCCATTGCTCGCAACTGTACAGCTTTTGTGATCAATAGGAACCGCTTATTGTTTTGAAAAAAAGAAGAAGATAAAATTGGTAAAACACAAATGTGAGGCGCAAACAAAACTTTGTATTGAAAAAATGTTAATTATTTTACCAAACTTTAAGGAGGCAACTTTAGTTAACCATTCAAGACAATTATTATTCGATTTAGCGTGGAAGCTCCCATATCCTGGCATGAATATTATTCAACTTTTCGTTTTATTTTTCTATACCGTCACCTCATTTCCGACCAACTTATATAACAAGCCCCCGCAATCAAGCTCAAGTGCAAGAATTCTCAACAAACTATTGCTTAGGAGTGCTTCCCTGTGGAATTTCGTCCTTTGAAGTTGTGTATATTTTTGTGCATGTGATGCTAAGCACATTTTTGTTTCTCCTTTCTTTGCTCTTTAATCTTTCCACATTGACCACAATAAAGCTCCACAATCAGCAGTATTGCTTCTAAACACTGGAAAAACAACAAATTTTTTATCTTCAGTAGTTATCACTGTTTGAGAAAATAAATATTAGGACAAGTGGAGTCACATGGCTTGAAAAACAGTCCCTTTCCATCTTTGGTATAATTAAATTGCAATGCAATTAACCTACGAAATTATTAAATTCAATAACTTTCAACCACATGTTACGCTAAGAGATTTATTTCACATGATTCACATGGTATGAACCCAATAAGAATTCAATTTGAAAACACACGCAGCGCAATATATGTCCATGTACCTAAACTAATGAACAAAACAAATTGGATAAATTCCTGTAGTTTCATCTATTGTCATAGAACCCCTCAATGTTTTAAAATAATCACTTCACCCCCTATGGTTTCATATAAATTAGAAATTTGACAAAAAATAGTTTATATGACGCCATTTGTTGAAATAACAGTATTACCCTTATTTAAATGCTAAATCAAACAACAATTTGCCATCTTGTACAACATCATACGGGGATTATATGGATAAATGCAAAGACCACCAAGATAAAGTGGACATTTATGCAATATGAGGGATTAAATTGAAATTATGATTTAATTACACCCACTTTTAGAGCACGTGTGGTCTAATCACTATAATTGATTATTCATTTCATCTATTTTTTACTTTACATAAAATCATGGGGGTTATACGGCTATTTTGAAACCTTAGAGGCATCATTTGGCATTATACAAAACTATAGGGGATTATATGTAATTTGCCCAAATAAATTTAATAAGCATATCTAATAAGATTCTTTGAAGTCTCAAAATTAAGCATAATTAAACATTTTATCTGGAAATGTCTCCTAAGAATATTATCCGTGAATGACGTAATTAGGCAGAGAACAGGGAAAGAGGATCATAAGTATAGATGCCGTGAGGACCAAACAGAAACGCTTGAGCATATGCCCTTTTTCTCTGACATTGCACAAGTATGGAAAGTAGCACCAATCCAGTGGGATGGCTTAGAGGTGCACAGGAAGTAGGAACAACTTCTGGCCTTGGCGAGGGGAATTGATGGAAGATGCTAAGAGGAAAGATGGCAAAGAGCACATTGCTTTGACCGTAAACCTGCTATTGCAGATTTAAATTAGCGTCAGAATGTTATAGATTGTATTTGGAACATCAGGGGTGTGCATATTCACAGTTTCACACAATTGCGCACAAATTTGGACTTCAATAGCTATAAAAATCTCAGTGATTTCGCATATGCCATGCACCTACTGCAAGGGTTTGTAGCGTTGTGGCAATTGGCAAACACATATAAGTGCAGCTACAAATTCTAAACTTGCAGGGCTGATTTATTTGAACACAAGTTGATAATGATGATACTGGGAGATCAAACATACACGTAGTGAATCATAGTGAATAAAGATTACGAGGAAGCCGAGGCTCAACAATGGCAACAAGTGGGATCTTTCTTGGTGTAGTAATGCCGAATCTTTCTTCCATGTCCAGGTCCTCAGGTTTCATGTCATTTGGTAACTTCCATCTGTATCCATGTAAAAGATTGGCCAAACTAGATTGGACAACCTTGAGGCCTAAACTGTACGCTGGGCACATTCTTCTTCCAGCACCAAATGGCAGGAACTTACAGTCTTGCCCTTTGAAGTCAATGTCCTTTCCCATGAATCTGTCGGGCCAAAATTCCTCTGGCTTCTCCCACAATTCGGGGTCCCTCCCAATTGACCAAACATTGACGGCGACTCGGGTTCCCTTTTGAATATCGTACCCTGCAACTTTGCAATCTTCGCGAGCACATCTTGGCGCTAGCAATGCGACGGGGTGCATACGCATTGTTTCTTTAACAATAGCCTCTATGTAAGGAAGATTTGGCATGTCCTTCTCTTTCACCCATCGATTCTGACCAATAACACAGTCGAGTTCTTCGGCTGCCTTGTCGAATATTTCTGGATTTTTCAGTAGCTCCGAAATGGCCCATTCTATTGTAATCGCCGAGGTTTCGGTTCCAGCAACAAGTAGGTCCTAGAGTTCAATCATTACGCAAAGTGCAGCAAGAAACTTAGTCCAGTTATTTAAGTTCTTAAACTTATTATTTCTCAATGTTGTGGATGTGATATCTGGATGACAACGTAATAAAAAAAATAAAAATTAGTTAAAAACCGTGCTTAGAGAATAACCTAAAAAAAATTGCAAAAAAAGTGGCTATTTCTTGCAGAAGCATGGCACCAAAAAAATTGCTTACAATAGGCTTGGAATTTCTTAAGAATTATTATTTGTGCTTCCCTCTGGAATGTGAAATAAATCTCACTATCATGGATATTATAATAATTTGGCAAAAACTAAACAAATGAATAGAACCAACTTATCAGCAAAACTCAAGTTCTAATCAACTTCTTGACTTGCAAACTGACTTTACCCACAAACTTTTTAAGTTGCAAATTGAATGTACATGGTCAACAATGTCTTACTTGTTTGAGTACCTTTATCAAAAGCAACTTCTTTTAGAAGGATTAAAAAGAATTTTCTTGTTAATTCTGCCTCCACTGAAAAATTTTCCTCAAACTCCAAAGATCCTGACTACTTTCAAGTTTTCAGTAGCAAAGAAAATTTTGGGGAGTATTCAAGTTCAAAAGATCACTGACTATTTTTTGTCAAGTTTTCAGTCGTTTAAAAGTTGACAGCATGCGTTATGCAGTTTGTAAGTAACATATACCAGAGTCAATGCCTTGACTCCACGCCTCTCTAGCTTCACCTCCAAAGTGGGATCATCTGCAAGGCCCAGAAGGACGTCCACCAAGTCCTTGCTGACGCAATTAGTTTCGTCCTTCCTTTGGGCATTATGCTCATCGAGAACATGCTCCAGAAACCTATCAAATTTCTTGCTCAAGATTTTCATCCTCTTGATATACCCTTGCAAATCCAAGAAATCGATCCAAGGTATGAAATCACCAATGTTAAACACACCAGTCAGCAAAAAAAGCTCGTCCATCATTTGCCTGAACTCTTCGGGCGTGACAATTGAGTTCTCAGACTCATCAATGTATGTTTTCCCCAGGACCATCCTGCTAATCACGTTCAAACTCCCTGTTGAAAGATAATCTTTCAAAACGACAGGCTTGCCCGATGATTTGAATAGCTGCAGCAGAAGTGAATTCATTTCTTCCACCCGAATATGTTCGTATGATTCGAGTCTTTTTGCACTGAATAATTCCGTAAGGAAAATCTTACGTGCCTGGCAGCAGTATGGTCCGTAAGGGGACCAAAGCAGGTCGGAGTAATTATAAGTGGTATATTTTCCGGCAGCAGTTTTAGGCCTCCCTGCAAATGTGAGGTCCATGGTTTTGAGGAAAACTTTGGCCATCTCCACAGAGGAGCCAACGACAACCGGGAATGATAGGTTGCAATTTGATAGTTAATTTTATTATTAATTTTTCCTATTACTTAACCCAATGTGAATTAATTATTAGATTCTACTCACTTTTCGTAATTTACATTTATTTCAGGGAGTAGAACAAAAATGTCACAATAAAGGCCAATTTGACAGTTATCGAGAAAGAGTTCACATAGCAGGCAATCGAGGGCATTTCTGGAATAAGGAGATACAAGTCTTTTTTGGTAATTCGCAGATGGCAGCATTAAAAGGAGGAACGCAGGGCTGAAGTGGAGAGCTTCTTATTCCTCCGGAGTCCTCTCCGCAAGGGAGGGCGCCGCACAAAGCCGCCGCACAGAGGGAGCTGGCTTCCTTCTTAGTTTCTTCCATTTTTATAGTTTAGCTTTTCCTTTGACCGTTGGGTCTCCTTCGTCTTGTAGTGGAGAGCTTTTGACTTTTCTTGGAATATTTTGTGGCTACCTCTACGTGAGTCAGGAGCACTGAAGACTAAATCATCCATTGTTACTTTACTTTGCTTTATTCCTTCGGGTGAATTGCATTGCCCAATTTTCTAATCAATGGCCGCAGCTCCTACTTCAATTTCCTGTGGGTTTAGTTCATCAACTATGAACTAATTTTCCAAATCTAGTCAAGGAGCAACGAAGGCTCTGGTTCGCCTAAAAATTGTGAGATCGATTTAATTTAATTTCTCCCTTTTATTTATTGGTATTCGTGTATTCTCTAATTACTATGCTTATGATTATTTAATTCGTTGATTGTCTTGGATCCGGATAATTAATTGATTGGGTAATCTATTGTCAATTGGGGCGTTAAATCCGTAATTGTTTAATTACCTCAAAATAGTGACAACTGACACGATTAGATTCGTGTCAGGGGGATACGCAGGCTAATCTAAAATAACCCTGGTAGTGTGTTATTTGGTTAGAATAGGGCTCCTCTAATACGTAAGGCAATTGGGGAATTAAATTCTACGGGCGTACCTAAGATTATTTCTCAATTAGAGCAGTAATTAACGGGCGTACCTTAATCATCGACACAGTAAGGAGGGGTTGACTGTCATCGCTTGTTTGGCAGTTATAACCTATTTATTAGTAAATAATTGGAATTGCCTTTGCTTATCGATGATCAATTAGGTGAACCATTGCTGAAGTTATTCCTTGGCTAGATCCTTAATTATCATTCATTTGATTTTGGTAATTTGTTATTTAATTTTTAGTAGCTTCTTAGATTTTATTTGCATTTATTTGATTGTCACTTTCTGCATAAAAACACCCCCCTTGTCACTGTGAACTTGAAAAGAAACAATTACTCCCAATGCCTGTGGATTCGATCCTGCTCACCGCTATCTACAGAAATCACTTTTAGTTTGAGCAGGTATTTATTATTGCACAGGCTTCGACAACCTGTCAATTTTTGGCGCCGTTGCCGGGGACTGGTGTCAGATTAATTTGTTTCTTTTTGAGTTCACCTTGTTTTCATTTTTAATTCATTTTTTTTTTCTCTTATTTTTTTTATGGCTTCTAACACTTCGTATTTTGGTGAAATACTGGATTTTCTTTCCGGAAAATGCGATGTGACTAGTTTTATTGCTGAGTCTGCATATGCAGAGGCAGTAAACTCTATTAGAAAAAGAATGGCTGCTGCAACCTGTAAAATTTGTTATGCCAGGGATCATTCAACAGGTATGTGCCCCGAATATCAAGATAATCAGAGTGTCCCATTCAATAATTACGGAGATTTTTCACCCTGGTCTCAAACGTGGTATGACCCTAATCCATACGGGTATGATCAAGGATGGTGGGAAAACTCCAATTATAATTATTCAACGGGGCCAATGAATTTTCAGCAGTATGAGTCTCAAGAATCGTCATCTATGTCAGGTATGTATCCTGAAGAAATAGTTGAACCAATAGCTACTAACACATACCAATTCCAACAGGAGACACAAATGGAGGATGAGATGATGAAGGATGCAATGAATTATCTGGCAGATCAACTATGTCTATTGACATCCAGAGTGAATCGATTGGCTTCTCAAAGGGAAGAATTGCCCTCGGAAACCATTGTTGATCTAGAAGAAGATGAGAGTGCAATTGTCCGGCCAAATGACATGGAACTGCAAGAGTTTCAAGAAAACGGATTTAAAGATGCAGTTGAAAAGGAAGCTGAAGTGCAAGAAATGAGACTCCAGGATCAACTCATTCAAGTGAACGATTCCAGTGAACAATCTCCAAATGCGGTGACATCTTCTCCACTCCTTAATCAATATTTTCCTGACTCCTATTCTTCAACTCCTGTTACTGAAATTGATTTTATTATACCAGAAAATTTAAAATTTCATGACAGGAATAAGTTAAGAGTGGAGATGGCAAAATATCTTGAACCAATGAATGCGTGTGATGGAGGAGTGAGTGGAGAATGCAGATCATTGTTGACTTGTTTAGCGCCATTTACTAGTCCATGGAAGCCCGTAACTCGTGTGCTCAAAGATTACTCCATCTATGAGGGTTACCAGGATCATATTGAAGATGAAGCATTGAAACGAGCCACAAGATTTTATCCCCCGTGAACAAGCATAGCATGTCTAGCCAAAGACATTAAAGAAAGGCGCTCATTGGGAGGCAACCCAATTGTTTCTTTTAATTGCTTGATTGGTTTCGTGTCTTAGTTTAAATCTATTTTCTTTGAATTTGACTGATTTTGGGTGTTAATTTTCGTTTTTGCTGACTTGTAGGTGACCTTCAGTCATGACGCGCCCGCGTGATGACGAGCAGGAAGCTCAGGATCAGAAACTTCTGGGAGCTCTCTTGCTCTCATGACGTGCCCGCGTGGTGACGTGCAGGAAGCTCACGATCAGAAACTTCTGGGAGCTCTCTTGTTCTCTTGACGTGCCCGCGTCACGTTCGCGGGAAAGGTAAGGATTAAAAAAAAAAAAAAATTTAAACATTGCTTATCACCGTAGCTTTAGTTTTCAAATTTAAAAAAAAAAAAAAAAAAGAAGAAGAAAAAAAAAAAATTTTGAAAAAGGAAAATTATTTCCGTGGCTCAAAGAGCCTCATAATTGGAAGAAAAAAAAGAAAAGAAACATTTTTGAAAAAAAAAAACAACAAACAGCAATTTCTCTCTTTTTCTTTTTCTTCTTTTCTTTCTTCTTTCTTTCTTTTTTTCTTCTTTCTTTCTCTTTTCTTTCTTTCTTCTCCACCTCGGCTCCAGCTCCACCGAATCTCTGGTCTGCTGCCGCCCACAGCTACCGCCACCAGCTCTACCTCCTTTCTTTCATCTTCGCACCATCTCGCGACCACCTCCACCACTCCGCGGCTCCTACCAGCAGCCCCATCGCGGCGCGGCACCACCATCTGCTCACGAAGCCCAAGCCCAAGCTCGCCGCGACTGCCGCAGCCTGCCGTCGCACGCACCGCCCACGCTGCCAGCTCTTTTCTTCCTCGACCAGACCGCGCGACGCCGTTCCGCCTTGCCCGAGACCCAAAGCTCTCGCGCGGGCCCGATGCCTCTCTGGTCCACCGCCGCCGTCTAGCGGACATCCACCAGCCCGCATCGCCGCCCGCCAGACAGCGCCGTCCACACAGCCGCCTTCCACTCCCGCAAGCGCGGGCAGCTCGCTTCGCCTCTACTGTCTGCTACTGGCCGCACGCCCGCGACCCCAGCCAGCCGCGGCCCATCCTCTGTGCCGCCGCCGCTGCCTCCCAAAGCCACGGACGCACGCCAGCCGCTGCCCGTCGATCTATCCAGCAGCCCCTTGCGAGCGACTCAGCTTCTCAGCCGCCGCTGCTGCTCTGCACACGGAGGCCGCAGCCCTTTTCCCCTGTCTGCTGCTTTCTCCCCCTGCTCTCTCACTCTGTCCGCCAGCAGCCACAGCCACTCGCCACCACGGCCACGCGCTATCCCTCTTCCATAACAGGTGGAGGTATTCACCCCTAGAACACTTATACCCAATTGTTTCCAGCACTATTTCTTGGACTTAATTGCTTGGCTGGATTGGAAAACTCCGTGGCTGCATTATCTGCTTAAATTGATTGGCATTATTTGGAGGAGTTCCCTGCTATTGGGATTGTTGTTAATTACCCATTTGAGCACCACAGGGTTTATTGGGTTGAGTGCGACATTCTTAGTTGATTGCTTTGCTTTCAAGTACTCTGTCGGTCGATGTCAATTGCTCGTTTCCTTGAGCTCTTTGTTGGGACTTTGAGTTAATCAGTCCTACTGTTATTTGTTGAATTGGGAGCCTGTGCTGCTTACCTAGCTTGTTGGGGGTGATAGAATTTCGTTTAATTGTTGGGGGCATCTTAGTGATTGGTTAATATTGCACTTCTGGAGACCATTGTCTGTGACTTCGGTGGCCGGGGTTCCCACCTGGTGGCTTAGTACATACTTGGGGCTATTGCTCTACCATTGCTTTGATCTGCTATAACATTTGTTAAAATTTCTGGGGGCATTTGTTGAGTCTTTAGGTGCTATTATTGGAATATTTTATCTGGAACTTGTTAACTCTAGTTGGTTGGATATTTGATCAATTGCCAAGACCGTGTGACTGTGTTGCTATTGCTAATTTTCTACACTTCTATTGCTGAATTTAGCATATTATTGGGGCAGTTGTTATGGTTTGACTGGTGGAGGCATTTGTTGAAATTTTAGAATGCATTTGTTGAGAGTGTGGATGGCCCAAGTTTGCTTGTTGACTAACTGAATTGGGTAGTCCCTGTGCTTATTGACGTGACTTTGCTAGTTTCCAGTTATTGATAATAGTTTCTGGTTGTTGATTTTGGAGTGCAACTGTTGCTTTGTTGACCATATTTGGGCTTGGGTGCCCGTGTTTGCTTTTGCATTTGACTATTGAGTTGGGGAACGCCAGTGACTATGGATTTGCATTTGTTGGTTGCTATCATTGTTGGATATTCTGTCTTTTGTTGTTTGGGGTGATAATTGGCGTCAATGGTGAATGACGCCACTTACAAGCACAGGTTCACAACGTAGATGAGCAAATGACGAACATCACCCGCCAAGTGGCAAGGATGTCTCAGAACTCGGTTTCCCTCCACTGTTTCCTCCTATCCCTTAGCTGTTCAACAGGGAAGTTTCGTTGTCCTCTTCACTTTCATTACTTTATTACCTCCATTGAGGACAATGTAGGATTTAGGTGTGGGGGGGGAGCAGTTATGGTGCTAGTGTCTTTCGTTCATTTTCTTTTTCTTTTTTTTTTTCTTTTTTTTTTTTTTTTAGTGATTGGCTCGTAAGTGCATGCCAAGGTTTGATGTTGGATTATTGCCTCTATTTCTGCTTTTGCCAAGTTTTAATAATAAAAGGGTATCAAGTTAATGTGGTTGAATTCAAAAACATCTCTTTGGTGAATATCGATGATTGTTTTACTCTTATAATTTTTGGTTAACTTTCCTAGGCATAGGGAATGATTATTGGCATTTTCATGTGAATTGGTCCGGTTATTAACTTTAGTTCTCCATGTTTGAAATGAGGCTAGCTGATGCAAGTTTTCTTTTGGTTCTTTTGTTATATTAAGTTTTTGTGATTTTTAGCTATGAATAAATTGGACTGTACTCCGCTATTAGTTACTACTGAGTAACCGGGGATCTGCACCTAAAAGTGTTGATTCTCGCGTCAAAAAGTAGTAATTTCTATGAGTACGTGGTCACGTGGCGATAGAAGCTGAGTAACCGGGCTCCTTCATCTGGCCAATGTTGGAGTTCGCGTCAAAAGGCTCAAATGGCTAGCGACTAAGTCTTTTGTTACTATTGAAAAACAAAAAAAGAATCGCAAAAAAAAAAAAAAAAAAAGTAGAAAAAACAAGTGAAGGTTGTGTTAGTGTGTAATAAAAGTCAGCTTGCCGAATTATGGATTTAATGTTGAAGATTTTGGTTAATAGTTGGACCATTTACTGATAAATGTTATGCGTCATTCCTTTTTCTTAGATTAGTTAACCTAAAATTAGAGGAGTTTGTGGTTTAGAAGCTAACCGGAGTGATGTTTCTTGGACTTGACCATTGATTCTTGATTATTATTTTTCTTGGTACCTTGGCAATTTGTTGGATAGAGCAATGACCATTATCAAATATTGGTGCTTGTTTACTTTTCTTATGCTTGAGGACAAGCATGGTTTAGGTGTGGGGGAAATTGATAGGTTGCAATTTGATAGTTAATTTTATTATTAATTTTTCCTATTACTTAACCCAATGTGAATTAATTATTAGATTCTACTCACTTTTCGTAATTTACATTTATTTCAGGGAGTAGAACAAAAATGTCACAATAAAGGCCAATTTGACAGTTATCGAGAAAGAGTTCACATAGCAGGCAATCGAGGGCATTTCTGGAATAAGGAGATACAAGTCTTTTTTGGTAATTCGCAGATGGCAGCATTAAAAGGAGGAACGCAGGGCTGAAGTGGAGAGCTTCTTATTCCTCCGGAGTCCTCTCCGCAAGGGAGGGCGCCGCACAAAGCCGCCGCACAGAGGGAGCTGGCTTCCTTCTTAGTTTCTTCCATTTTTATAGTTTAGCTTTTCCTTTGACCATTGGGTCTCCTTCGTCTTGTAGTGGAGAGCTTTTGACTTTTCTTGGAATATTTTGTGGCTACCTCTACGTGAGTCAGGAGCACTGAAGACTAAATCATCCATTGTTACTTTACTTTGCTTTATTCCTTCGGGTGAATTGCATTGCCCAATTTTCTAATCAATGGCCGCAGCTCCTACTTCAATTTCCTGTGGGTTTAGTTCATCAACTATGAACTAATTTTCCAAATCTAGTCAAGGAGCAACGAAGGCTCTGGTTCGCCTAAAAATTGTGAGATCGATTTAATTTAATTTCTCCCTTTTATTTATTGGTATTCGTGTATTCTCTAATTACTATGCTTATGGTTATTTAATTCGTTGATTGTCTTGGATCCGGATAATTAATTGATTGGGTAATCTATTGTCAATTGGGGCGTTAAATCCGTAATTGTTTAATTACCTCAAAATAGTGACAACTGACACGATTAGATTCGTGTCAGGGGGATACGCAGGCTAATCTAAAATAACCCTGGTAGTGTGTTATTTGGTTAGAATAGGGCTCCTCTAATACGTAAGGCAATTGGGGAATTAAATTCTACGGGCGTACCTAAGATTATTTCTCAATTAGAGCAGTGATTAACGGGCGTACCTTAATCATCGACACAGTAAGGAGGGGTTGACTGTCATCGCTTGTTTGGCAGTTATAACCTATTTATTAGTAAATAATTGGAATTGCCTTTGCTTATCGATGATCAATTAGGTGAACCATTGCTGAAGTTATTCCTTGGCTAGATCCTTAATTATCATTCATTTGATTGTGATAATTTGTTATTTAATTTTTAGTAGCTTCTTAGATTTTATTTGCATTTATTTGATTGTCACTTTCTGCATAAAAACACCCCCCTTGTCACTGTGAACTTGAAAAGAAACAATTACTCCCAGTCCCTGTGGATTCGATCCTGCTCACCGCTATCTACAGAAATCACTTTTAGTTTGAGCAGGTATTTATTATTGCACAGGCTTCGACAACCTGTCAGGGAAGGAGCCGAACTGAAGGTGCATTAGGGGGCCATATGTTAGGGAGAGTTGATGGAGTGAGCGATGAGGAAGGGTGCCAATGAGGTTTAAGTTTCCGATTATTGGCCATTGCCTTGGACCTGGTGGGAGGTTGAGTTTTTTCTGATGGAAATGCTTCGAGAGTTGGGTGATAATAACCACCGTTGCAACCCACACGAGTGCACAAGTAGCCCAGTTGGGAGAAAAGCTTTCCATTTTGTGGGAGCAGTGGGGGTGGTGGAGGTGGCAGAAGATGGCAGAATGTGGAGGTTGAGTGTGTTTGGAATGTGGAGGGGGCCGGTATTTATAATGAGCAAAGGCGTGGAAGTCACTCAATAACTACTAGCAAGAACTCACTATGCAAATTATTGTGATCATTGGCGGAACCAAAACCCCATAATCAAGGGAGTGATAATCACTAAAGCCAATTGCATAAGTTTTAAGTTTTGATTATTGGTTTACAAAAGAAAATTAGTGCAATACGAAAACTTGTAAGCCACTCATTTAAGTGTTAGATTCCAGCTGCAATGCAATGTAATTGTAATTCAAATTACAAAAAGAAATGCTAGTAATTGTTCAAGAAGTAGTATTATGTTAAAAAAATGATATATAGTTAGAGTATGGAAGTTTTTGAGAATATCTGAGGAGGCATCTAGTGATAAAGACATATTATCAATTAGATCAATTTAATTTCGCCTTCATATTTTCTTTCATTTATTTTAACGAGGAAGGGAATTTTATTTAATCACAGAAAAGTTGTACAAATAGCAGCAAATACATGAAGGTGGTTGAGTATTTTTGGAATGTGGAGGAGGCCGGTATTTATAATGAGCGTTTTGTTTTGTTATATAGCTGTTCAAATATGATAGCTGTTTTAAGGGACAATGCTAAACTGAAAAATTACGAAAGTTTGTAAGCCTCTGATTATTGATCTCTAACATGATAGCTTAAGTGATTGAGCAAAAAAACTATGCTACCGGATCGGTCTATAGCGGGAAGATCCAACCATACGAAGTGGATACATGTCAAAAGAAGGAATTCACACAGAAAATGACATCAAAACTCATTTGATTTGTGGCTGGAAGGGCTCCATTTGCATTGCTATTTTTAGGAGCTTTATAAAAAAATGTAACATAACGATTTGATGTATACGAGATAAGAAAGATAATTAAAAAATATATATTTACGAAAAATGTAAAAATCTTTTTTGCAAAAAAGCACAATTTAAACAAGGCCGCTGTGTAACCCTCACAACACGCTTAGCAAGGAAGTTGTGGGCCTGAAGCAAAATTAATTGGTCCCCAAAAATTGCCATGCAATAAAACAAATCTTTTTAAAGTTTTTTGAACCAAATAATTGTCAAATTGGAAAGGCATAAATCCCTGTTAGATGTTAGTCATATATATTATGAAATTGATATTAATGAAAAATAATTACAAATATGAAAAAGCAAGTAAAGCAAACTATTGGAAATATGAAAAATAATTTCACAAAATGCAAGTGATCAAGAAAAAGAAAGAAGGAAAGTGAAGAGATGATGGAAAAAAGAATAAAAGAAAGTAGTAATTAAGAATATTAAATATCCACAATAACGTGAAGTGAACATGTGTAACATATTGTACGTGTGTGTGTATTATACCAGTTAAAATAAAAAATCAAGAACTCAGAGTTACTTTCAAACTAATTAAGCACTCTCATAATTTTGTTTTTACCAAGACCATAACGAAATCTATTTGACTGAACTAAATTCATATTAAATTTAATTAATTAAATTTGTTCGAACATCCGATTAACCAAATGCTTTGCAATTTCACCCCTAGCTATGAAATTGAATTTAATTGTGACATAACGGAGATTAATTGCTAAACTCTTGATCATGATGCGAAGAGCATCCTATTGTACGGTACAAGTTTTATGATTTTGATATCATTGATTGTTTAGTGAAGTAGATTTTGAAAATCTATGAAGAAGTCTCGGGACAGATGATCAACCTTGATAAATCTTCTGTCTTCTTTAGCAAAAACATGATGGAGGAGAAGAAGGTAGAAATTCTGAGGATATTGGGGGGAATGCAGCAGGTGAAACAGAGTAAGTATCTGGGTCTACCAATGGTTATAGGTCGATCCAAGAGACAGGTATTTAGCTACATCAAGGAGAGGGTAATAAGCAGACTTAAAGGATGGAAAGAAAAATTGCTAAGCCAAGCTGGTAAGGAAGTGATGTTGAAATCAGTAATTTTAGTTATGCCTGCATATGCTATGAATTGCTGTAGACTGCCTAAGAGTTTGTGTAAAGAAATAAGTAAGGAAATGGCTCGGTTCTGGTGGGGGGATGGTGAAGACAAGAAGAAAATTCATTGGGTGGAGTGGAAGAAGCTGGCTGACATTAAAGGAAAAGGAGGCTTAGGCTTTAGAGATTTGCAGGACTTCAATAGTGCTATGTTAGCTAAGATGTTGTGGAGAATCCTGACTAATCCAAATCTGTTGATGAGCAAGGTACTGAGAGGAAAATATTTCAAAGGTGAGTCCATTTGGAGAGTAAGAATAAGGGCAGGGGATTCATGGTTTTGGAAGAGTATCATGAGTGCAAGAGAGGTATTGGAGAGTGGTGTTAGGAAGAGGGTAGGGGATGGAAAAACAATCAACATATGGACTGATAGATGGATACCAGGTAGAGGATCAGGCATGGTGAGAACCAGCAAGCCAGTGGATTGTACAGTTCGAAGGGTACACGAACTGATTCAAAATGGTAAATGGAATAGAAAGCTGTTAGGATCTATCTTCAGTGATGAAAAGTGCAGGAAGATTGAAGATATTCCTATAAGTGTATGTGCGGGGAAGGATAAACTGGTGTGGCCACTTACCAAATCTGGTCAGTACTCTGTGAAGACTGGGTATATGTTGGCAAGAGACATGAGGGAGGAGAGCCAGGTAAAGCAGAGGCAAGAAGCTAGCAATAGCAGAAATGCCCCTAACTCCAAGGCGTGGAAGTTATTATGGAATCTAAACATGAAGTGTAAGCTGAAGCATTTTATTTGGAAGTGTTTGCATGAGGTCTTACCAGTTAATGAGGTTATTAAAAGGAGAACAGGTCTAGGGGAGGACAGGTGTAGATGCTATGGGAAAATGACAGAAACGATAGAACACATGTTCTTCTTTTGCAGCCATATTGAGTATATATGGAAAGCAGCTCCAATTAACTGGGATGGGCTAAATGAATTCAGGCACAAGTTCTGGCATTGGTGGAATGGCTTGATGGATGTTGAGAGGAGACCTGAGGGGAAGACTCACATTGTATTGACAGTAAATATCCTTTGGCAGATATGGAAGGATAGAAACCAAATTCAGTTTAATGGAGTTAGAAACTGTCCTGGAAGAACTGTAAACAAGGCAATGCATGAGTGGGTGGAATACAATGAAGCAAGAGATGGGGAGGCCAAAACAGATGCTAATAGGGAACACCGAGTGACGAAATTGAATAGTTGGCATCCACCCCCTCTGGGGGTTATCAAGCTAAACTCTGATGCAGCTGTGGAGCAGAAGTTTAGGAGAATAGGTTGGGGAGTGGTGGCTAGAAAGGAGGATGGGGCGGCAGTAGGAGTTTGGGCAGGAGGGGCAGGGAGGGAAGGGAACCCAACAGTGAAGGAAGCATTAGCCATTAGAGAAGCTGTTATCAAGGCAAAGCAGAGGGGCTGGAACAAGGTGGAGATTCAATCATATTGTAAACTGATGGTGGATAAGCTTAAGGATAGGAATGCTGAAGACCCAATTACAGGTACTATCCTAGCTGATATTCTATTGTTAAGCCGAGGTTTTGAAGAATGTTACTTCTCCTTTGTAAGACGGGAGGGTAATTGTGTGTCTCATAAGCTGGTAAAATTTGCCATAAGCTTGAAGGATGAAATATGTTGGTTGGAGTTCTTTCCAACATGGCTTATGTATTTAGCCAAAACAGATGTAAGAGCAGTTGCTCATACAGTGTAACTAGTTTCTGGAAATGAATATGCTTTCGTTTGGAAAAAAAAATATCATTGATTGTTTAAGAACTTAAGTAATTAAACACCATTATAAAGTAAGGCATGCCATAGGATTTTGAGAATTGAAATGCAGGTATGTCACGAATTTATATCAAATATAGTTATATGTTCAGATGTTAAAACAAATGCAGCGGAACGGAAGAACAAACAAGAACAAATTTGGGGAAAATCAGATTTTTTTAGGGTTCGGAATGTATCAGATATTTTGTACAGAATGGATATAAGATATATATATATACAACCAAATAACCAAAACGGATTGGACCCAAAAATTAGGCCCAAAAACTGAGGCATTTCAAGGCATTTCAACAAATCTCTACCTTGACTTGAATCTTTTCGGAAACAGATGTAACAGACGCACTGATGAAGTGCCAGACGTACTCAGAGTTTTCTTTTACCATCAGAATCGTCTTTAAGTACCATCAGAATGCCCATAAGGGCTATCAGAAACTTAGGACATTTAGCCGGTTACTATGAGGAACCGACTTGGTGAACATGTCAGTAGGATTGTCAGCAGTGCCAATTTTCTTCACCTTGATCCTTGTCTCAGATCTCAAGAAGTGATATCAGACATCAATGTGTTTAGTCCTCTCATGATGAACTTGATCCTTGGCTAGACATATTGTACTGAGACTATCACAATATATATTAGCCTGATCCTGATATAGGCCAAGATCTCCAACCAGCCCCTTTAACCAAATTCCCTCTTTAGCAGCCTCCGTCAGTGCCATATACTCTGCCTCAGTAGTGGACAGAGTCACTATAGGTTGTAGAGTTGCTTTCCAACTAACTACAGAATACCCAAGAGTGAAAACATAACCAGTCATCGACCTCCTACTATCAACATCTCCAGCATAATCAGAATCTGAATAGCCTATAACCAAACACTCTGTATCACCTCCATAGATGAGACCAACATCAGATGTACCTCTCAAGTACCGAAAAATTCGCTTCACGGCCAGCCAGTGTTCCTTCCCAGGATTAGCCATAAATCTGCTAACAATACTGACTGCATGTATCAGATCAGGTCTAGTGCAGACCATGGCATGCATCAAACTACCCACTGCACTAGAATAGGGAACCTTAGCCATATACTCTATCTTAACTTCTGACTGTGGTGCGAGTGTAACTGATAGTTGAGCATTTGCTGCACTCGGAGTATTCAAGGGCTTTGCTGTAGACATGCCAAATCTGGATAGTATCTTCTCAATATAGCTCTTCTGTGATAAGAAAAGCTTCTTCTGACTTCTATCCCTGAAAATCTCCATTCCCAGAATTTTTTGTGCTGCACCCAAGTCTTTCATCTCAAACTCTGCACTGAGAAGACTTTTCAACTTCTGTATATCAGCTTTGTTCCTCGCAGCTATGAGCATATCATCTACATACAGAATCAAGTAGATCATCGAACCATCTTTAAGTTTGTTGTGATATACACAACAATCATACTGACTTCTGTTGTAGCCGAACTCAATCATATAGCCGTCAAATCTTTTGTACCACTGTCTTGGTGACTGCTTTAATCCATACAAGGATTTCTTCAACTTGCATACATAATCTTCTTTTCCCGGAACATGGAATCCATCTGGTTGAGTCATATAAATCTCTTCATCTAACTCTCCATGTAGGAAAGCTGTCTTCACGTCTAGCTGCTCAAGTTTTAAGTCCTGATGTGCAACCATTGCTAGTAGCACCCTGATAGAAGTGTGTCTGACCACTGGTGAGAAAATCTCATTGTAGTCTACTTCTTCTCTTTGAGCGAACTCTCTTGCAACAACACGTGCTTTATACTTGATGCCATCAGTTGGAGAAATTCCTTCCTTCATTTTAAAGACCCATTTGCAAGTCACAACATTTCTCTCTGCTGGCCGTTTGACCAATTCCCAAGTGCCGTTCTTGTGTAACGACTCCATCTCATCACCCATTGCAGCAAGCCTTTGATCTGACTCACTGCCTGAAATAGCCTCTCTATAGGTAAAGGGATTACGAGAATCCACCTCCTCAGCAACCTTAAATGCATAACCTACAAAATTCTGATACCTACTGGGAGGTCGTACTCCCACTCTCCTCGCACGATCATAAGCAATACCATGCTACTGAGTTTCTGACGCAGTATAGGATATAGATGCCAACCTTTCGGCTGATGCAGGTTCTGGAGACTCTACTTCTGCAGGAGGTTCAGTTTCAAAAGATAGCTATTGATGATCATCAAATTACTGTTGTGATTCAAAACCATTTTGAATGATTTGTAGCTCCACCTGTTTATCAACACCTGCACTTTCTTCAACAACAGTCTTCACAGGGGGGTTAAGTATAGAGTTTTCATCAAAAATTACACTTCTGCTAAGTATAACTTTCTTTTCTGAGGGTGACCAGATTCTATACCCTTTAACCCCGTCTCCATATCCCAAAAACACTCCCTTTTTAGCCCTTGGTTCTAGTTTGCCCTCACTGACATGATAATACGTAGTACAATCAAAAGTCTTCAAACTTGAGTAAGTAGAGGACATACCAGACCACACTTCATAAGGTATCTTGCAGTCTATACTTGTATGAGGTGCATGATTGATCAAGAAGCAGGCTATCCTCATTGCTTCTACCCAGAATCTCCTTGGCAACCCAGCATTGAAGAGCATACACCATGCTCTCTCTAGAAGTGTCTGATTCATGCGTTCTGCTACACCGTTTTGTTGTGGTGCGTGTCGAACTGTGTGATGCTGAGCAATTCCTTCATCTTTGCAGAACTCATCAAACTCTTTTGAACAGAATTCCAGACCATTATCAGTTCGCAGCCTTTTGATCTTCTTTCCAGTTTGATTCTCCACTAAGGCCTTCCACTGCTTGAAGTTCTTCAAAGTTTCACCTTTTTCCTTCATAACGATTACCCAAGTCATCCTTGAATAATCATCAATCATGGATAAAAAATACCGACAGCCTCCCAAAGACTCAACTCGTGAAGGACCGCAACAGTCAGAATGGATGTAATCAAGTGTGGCTTTTGTCCTGTGAATTGCCTTCCTAAACTTTCTGCGATGTAGTTTACCGAAAGTACAATGTTCACAGAATCTAAGATTGGTGACATTTTGACCTTCTAGAAAATCACGTTTAGACAGAATCCGCATCCCCCTTTCGCTCATATGACCAAGCCTAATGTGCCATAGCTTGGTCATATCAAACCTGCGATCTTCAGAAGACGCAACAGCAGCAGCAGCAGAACCTGTTAGCGTAGAACCCTGTAAGATGTACAGGATGCCGTGCTTAACTCCTTTGAGAACCACTAATGAACCTTTACTGATGCACAACTCTCCACTTCCTCCGTTGAACCTGAAACCCTTACTGTCAAGAGTACTAAGTGATATCAGATTCTTTGTCATTTTGGGAACGTGCTTGACTTCGTTCAGTGTGGCAATTTTCCCAGCATGTGTTCTGATCTTAATCGAACCGATCCCAACAGCCTTGCAAACAGCGCTATTAGCCATCACGATATTTTCGCCATCTATCTACTCATATGTTGTAAACCATTCCCTGTTTGGACATATGTGATAGGACGCCCCAGAATCAAGAACCCACACATCAGAGTGATGTGTTGGTTCGTTTGCAATTAGGGCCAGGTCTTCTTCTGAATTTTCTGCTTCCTTTTCTGCAACTGAAGTTGAAGCGTGTTGTTTTTCCTGCTGCTTCTTCTTCTTGGGACAATCAGATTTCCAATGACCCTTTTCCTTGCAGTAGTTACAGACATCATCTGGCTTGGGACCTTTGGAGAACTGCTTCTTGTTTCCGGACGTCTTTTTCCCCAATTTTCCTTTACCACTGCTGACAACTAGCCCAGCCGCCTGATTATCTGTAACATTACCAGCCGCCTTATGGCGCAACTCTCTACTATGCAGTGCTGATCTTACTTCTTCTAAAGTCACTGTATATTTACCGCCAATAAAAGACTGAACAAAATTCTCATACGATAACGGTAGAAACACTAACAGAATCAACGCGGCATCCTCATCCTCAATTTTAACATCAATATTACGCAACTCAAGAAGAATCGTATTTAATTAATCTAAATGTTTTCGAAGAGGAGTACCTTCCTGCATACGTAGACAGAACAGACGTTGCTTTAGGAGCAACTTGTTGGTTAAAGACTTCGTCATATAGAGACTCTCAAGTTTAACCCACAAACCCGCAGCAGTTTCTTTACCGGCGACCTCAGTAATGACATCATCTGCCAGGCATAGCATGATTGTCGAGTGAGCCTTTTCCTCCAGACTCATCGACTCTTCATCAACGGAATCCGATTTCTTCTTCGTCAGCGGACTCCACAGACCCTGTTGCTTTAACAGAGCCCGCATCTTGATCTGCCACAGACTGAAACTATTTCTCCCGGTGAACTTGTCGATCTTGATGTTCAAAGCAGACATGTTGTTGCGTGATCTGAGCCCTAGGATGAACCTAGAACTCTGATACCAGTTTGTTAAAACAGATGCAGCGGAACGGAAGAACAAACAAGAACAAGCAAGAACAAATTTGGAAAAAATCAGATTTTTTTAGGGTTCGAAATGTATCAGATATTTTGTACAGAATGGATATAAGGTATATATATACAACCAAATAACCAAAACGGATTGGACCCAAAATTTAGGCCCAAAAACCGAGGCATTTCAAGGCATTTCAACATCAGAGTTGTATGAAGATTATTGAATTAAAATTGGAATGATGATTATGGGCTGTAGAATTGTTGGGAAGAAAGAATAAGTAATGCAAGTAATTAAGAAATGCAAAAGTATGAGTGTATTAATGTAGTGTTGGCGTGGTAATTCTTGTGGATAAGCAAGCAACAGAATTAGACCACCAGTTATTCAGTCGTGCATTTGCATTAACATCTTTTTATCTTCGAATTTTAATTTTCCAGAAAACATGGATATAAATGAACTAAAACAATAAATTTAATGAATGTAAGACACTAAACATAAAACATACTTTGAAAGTTATTAAGAATAATTAAATCATATACTATTTAATGATTACTTTCCAATAATACTTAACCCTCGGTTTAATAATGACATGTTAAGAATTATGGTAATACTTCATACTATTTTAGAGGAGTGTAAAGAAAAGATTGTAAGAAGTAAAGTTTCTGTAACGGAAATGGACAAATGGATATCCACCGAAACATCATGTGAACGTGATTATAAAAGACTATAAATTCCTTTTGAACTTTGTATTTAGGAGATATCTATTCCTTTCTTGCAAGTTAGATAATGGATGAAATTGATTAGAACTTTACCAATTTATAATTGACTAATTATAAAGAAAAAATATACATAGTTTTTTTTCCTTTTTTACGAAATAATGATTTGACATCCTAGATGGAGTATAAAAACTGAAAAAGAGACAAATGAATATAGAATGTGTGCATGCAGTTACGCTTTAAAATATTTTAAAAGAACTAATGGTTGTAAAAGCTTTCATTTACTCACATAACTGAAATTTGGAAAAAGAAAGCTAATTTGAGAGGGAATATTTTATTTAGTTAAAAAAAACCTTTAAAAAGATTTGTTTGTCGTAGGGCAATTTTTGGGGACCATCTAATTTTGCTTCAGGACCTACAGCTTCTTTAGCCTTCCAGCCGCAAATCAAATGAAATTTGATATGTGATTTCCTTCGTCCGACACAGCCTACCAATGGTCCAATACTAATAAGTCGGAAATGTGAATGCTCCATGTAAGACGGCTGTCACGGCTCCTGAGTCTCGCATGAGTTGCACATTGTAAAATGTCCAATTTAAGAGAATACTTTCTTTCGCAATAATATAACGCTGCATGACAAAGATCTTGAAAATGGCTACAGAGAAAGATGGAAACCATAGTACTCAACTTGTTCATCAATTTTTTGGCCTATGGATTTATCATTGTTCGGCCAAATATCATCGTATACCAAATAACGATCTATAAAAGTACTTTTACTGTGTGTACGTTCTATAAACAACTATTAATTTTTCAATATGGTATTAAACTTTTTACATTATTGCATTTTATATAAATTCTAAAATACAAAATCGTGATTTATGTACTCATTTTTTTTCGTTAATACATTTACGTTTAATTTAATTTTTAAGTAAGTTATTGACTACATTAACAAACTTAATAAATCCTTTATTAACTACAATGGCCATATCCAAACACTTGTATCAACAAACTTAACAAATCCTAAACCTTAAACCCTTTAATAATAAACTGTAAATCCTAAACATGCTAAAACTTAATAAACCAAAACCCCTTTTAAAAACAAAACTTAACGGAACCTACACATTTTTTACGAAACATTTTTTAAAAAAAAAGGCTCGTCGCACAGCTACTAGGTTCGTTGCGTCATGTTGGCGCGACAATGTGGTAAAAAAAAACCAGGACGCGACGACTCTCTGCCATTTAAAAAAAAAAAAAAAAATATTCTGGACCTCCTGTCACGCTACATGGCCGACAGAGCCATATTTGGTGGATTTTTTTGGGAAGTGACGATATTAGGAGGATTTGGCCTGATAGGATATTATAGGAGATTTGGTAAAGGCTATAGAGTGATTGCTAAACCTCTCATTGAGCTGCTTAAAAAAGATCAGTTTGCATGGAATGTTGCTGCTGAATTTGCATTCCAACAATTGAAGATAAGGGTGTTAACGAATCGAATCGAGATTGAATATTACGTTAATCGAGTTCGAGTTCGACGAAGTGTCTAATACTCGAGATCGACGAATATCAATGTCGCATACTCGAATTCGATTCGTAGGAAAATCGTGAGGCTCGAGCTCGTGCTCGAAATTGCTCGAATATGCGTTGAAAGTTATTAAGAATAAGTAACTCATACTATTTAATGATTACTTTCCAATAATCCTTAAGCCTCGGTTTAATAATGACATGTTAAGAATTATGGTAATATTTCATACTATTTTAGAGGAGTGAAAAGAAAATATTGTAATAAGTAAAGTTTCTTTAACGGAAAATGGACAAACGAATATCCACCAACACATCATGTGAACGTCATTATAAAAGACTAAAAATTCATTTTGAACTTTGTATTTAGAAGATATCTTTTGCTTTCTTGTAAGTTAGATAATGGATGAAATTGATTAGAACTTTACCAATTTATAATTGACTAATTATAAAATATATATATATATATATATATACATAGTTTTTTCATTTTTTACGGAATTATGATGAGACATCCTAAGGGAGTATAAAAACTGAAAAAGAGACAAATGAATATAGAATGTGCACATGTAGTTACGCTTAAAAATATTTTAAAAGTTTTCATTTGCTCACATAATAGAAATTTGGAAAAAGAAAACTAGTTTGGCAATTTTTGGGGACCATCTAATTTTGCTTCAGGACCTACAGCTTCCTTAGCCTTCCAACCGCAAATCAAATGAAATTTGACATGTGATTTCCTTCGTCCGAAATCAAATGAAATAAGTCGGAAATGTGAATGCTCTATGTAAGACGGCTGTCACGGCTCTTGAGTCTGGCATGAGTTGCACATTGTCCTGTCAAAAAATCCGTTCCTTGTAAAATGTCCAATTTAAGAGAATACTTTCTTTCGCAATAATATCACGGTGCATGACAAAGATCTTGAAAATGACTACAGAGAAAGATGGAAACCATAGTACTCAACTTGTTCATCAATTTTTTGGCCTATGGATTTATCATTGTTCGGCCAAATATCATCGTATACCAAATAACGATCTATAAAAGTACTTTTACTGTGTGTACGTTCTATAAACAACTATTAATTTTTCAATATGGTATTAAACTTTTTACATTATTGCATTTTATATAAATTCTAAAATACAAAATCGTGATTTATGTACTCATTTTTTTTCTTTAATACATTTACGTTAAATTTAATTTTTAAGTAAGTTATTGACTTCATTAACAAACTTAATAAATCCTTTATTAACTACAATGGCCATATCCAAACTCTTTTATCGACAAACTTAACAAATCCTAAACCCTGCACCCTTTAATAATAAACTGTAAATCTTAAACATGCTAAAACTTAATAAACCAAAACCCCCTTAACCAAAAAAACTTAACGGAACCTACACAATTTTTACAATACATTTAAAAAAAAAAAAAAAAGAAAAGGCTCGTCGTGTAGCTGCCAGGTTCATTGCGCCACACTGGCGCGACAGTCTGGTCAAAAAACAACCAGGGCGCGATGGCCTTTGCCATTTTTTTAAAAAAAATTATGGACTTCCCGTTGCGCCTACATGGCCAATAGAGCCATATTTGACGGATTTTTTTTGGGGAGTAATAATATTCTGAGGATTTGGTCCAGCTAAAGCTGGAAAAACATATCCTAGGAGAACGAAAGGCAAGACAAAATAGCTCGTGGAATACTAGAATACATGTTCATATAAATATATATGCTGATATATTGCCAATTTGATTGCTTTCACTACTTGTCTAATTTCTACTATACTTGTCAATTATTTCACGATCTTATTCAAAGTAGCTTGCTACCAAAATTGCTTCTTTTTTTTTTTTGTGGAGAGACGGAGAGTTAAAGAAGATGTAAATATGGCACTAGGATTCCGAAACAAAGATTTTGCAACGAAAAAAAGGTGCGTTTGGATGATTTTTTGGGGTTATTTCAGAAACCTCCCTTGACATTTCTCATAATATCACTTAACACTCCTTGAATTTTTAAAATCTCACATACCTCTCGTGGATTCACATTTTTCATAACATTTTAGCCCCTTTGGAGGAAATGCAAAAAAGATAAAACTTTTATTCTAATACTATTCTTATGCTATCCTACTTATGAAGCGTACAACAACAATAAAAAATAAAATAAGGTTAAAAAGTAAAAATATGAAAATATGAGAAAGTATAAAAGTAATAACGAATAATCTTGAAGATATACAATAACTATACCTAGTATAACAAATGACGTTTTAACAAAAAAAAGAATATTCCTAGATATATATTTGGTCATTTGATCAGTTTTTGATTAATTTTTTAATTTTGACTTATTTATATAATTTTTTCTATAAGTAAGATTTAAATTACAAACCACGTGTATGAACAGGTTATTTTAATTTTTAGTATAACTTAAATTAGATCACGTATTAAAACATATTTTCTAAAAAATTTTCTTGACTTCCTCATAACTTTTCTGAAAAAATTTTCAATGTGTTAATTACTTATCAAAATCCTTCTAACTATTTGATTTTAACTAGATTGTAATTTACTTGTATCTTTTACTGTCCCACCACCACCTTGATACAAAGAAATATGGACCAATATTGGATAGCAATTTGGTTTTTTTTTTCATCTATATTTTTTGGTCTTTTAAAAATTCTCTTTTTGTTTTGGTTTTTTAGTTAAATAGTTATAAAGAGCGCAACAGTAATATTATAAATTTGTGACATTTGATAGGGACATTTGATCTTGCTAAGTTGATAGGGAAAGTAAATAAGATTTTAAAAACCTTAAAAAAGCTGAGTGATATTATGAGAAATCTCAAGGGTGGTTTCCAAAATTATTCCTATTTTTTAGGTGTTCGTATAAAATTTTACTATACTTTACTGCAAAATTTGTAAGAAAACTTTTGTGCATTTGAGGGTTTGAAAAATTGCAAATCTTGCGTATTTTTTCTTTCCTTTTTTTATCCCTTTCTTTCCGCCCTTCTTCCTCTTCCTCCCCACACCACACTACTGCTGCTCTTCCTCCTCCCTCCCTTCCCATTGCCACCACTGCCACAGCCACCCCACCCTCCCCTCTTTTCTTTCCTCTCTCTCTCCCTCCCAACAAGTATGGAAAGCAGCACCAATCCAGTGGGATGATTTAGAGGTGCATAGGAAGTAGGAACAACTTCTGGCACTGGCCATGCTAAGAGGAAAGATGGCAGAGAGCACATTGCTTTGACTGTAAACCTGCCATTACAGATTTAAATTAGCGTCAGAATGTTATAGATTGTATTTGGAACATCAGGGGTGTACATATTCACAGTTTCACAAAATTGTGCACAAATTTGGATTTAAATAGGCATAACAATCTCAGTGATTACGCATATGCCATGCACCAACTACAAGGGTTTGTAGCGTTGTGGCAATTGGCAAACACATATAAGCGTAGCTACAAATTCTAAACTTACAGGGCTGATTTATTTGAACAGAAGTTGATAATGATGATACTGGGAGATCAAACATTTACGTAGTGAATCATAGTGAATAAAGATTACGAGGAAGTCGAGGCCCAACAATGGCAACAAGTGGGATCTTTCTTGGTGTAGTAATCCCGAATATTTCTTCCATGTCCAAGTCCTCAACTTCCATCTGTATCCATGTAAAAGATTGGCCAAACTAGATTGGACAACCTTGAGGCCTAAATTGTACCCTGGGCACATTCTTCTTCCAGCACCAAATGGTCGGAACTTACAGTCTTGCCCTTTGAATTCAATGTCCTTTCCCATGAATCTGTCGGGGCAAAATTCCTCTGTCGTTTCCCACAATTCGGGGAGGACTCGAGTTCCCTTTTCGATATCGTACCCTGCAACTTTGCAATCTTTGCGAGCACATCTTGGCGCTAGCAATGCGACGGGGTGCATACGCATTGCTTCTTTAACAATAGCCTCTATGTAAGGAAGATTTGGCATGTCCTTCTCTTTCACCCATCGATTCTGACCAATAACACGATCGAGTTCTTCAGCTGCCTTGTAGAATATTTCTGGGTTTTTCAGTAGCTCCGAAATGGCCCATCTATTGTAGTCGCTGAGGTCTCGGTTCCAGCAGCAAGTAGGTCCTAGAGTTCAATCAATAAGCAAAGTGCAGCAAGAAACTTAGTCCAATTATTGAAGTTCTTAAACTTATTTATGTTTCAATGTTGTGGATGTGATATCTGGACGACAACGTAATAACAAAAAATAAAAATTATTTAAAACCGTGTTTAGAGAATAACCTAAAAAATTGCAAAAAAAAAAGTGGCTATTTCTTGCACAAGCATGGCACCAAAAAAATTGCTTATAATAGGCTTGGAATTTCTTAAGAATTATTATTTGCGCTTCCCGCTGGAATGTGAAATAAATCTCACTGTCATGGATATTATAATAATTTCGGAAAGAATAAACAAATGAATAGAACCAATGTACTTATCAGCAAAACTCAACTTCTAATGAACTTCTTGAGTTGCAAACTGACTTTACCCACAAACTTTTTAAGTTGCAAATTGACTGTACATGGCCAACAATGTCTTACTGATAAGTGCATATTTTATATGTTTTTAGCATATTTTATTAGTTAGTTTTGATGTGTTTTAACTATTTTTATAGTTAATTAACTAAGTTTCTAGTGAAAATATGCATTTTGTGGTTTAAGTGTGAAAAATTATATTTCTATGGATTTTAATGGTGAAAACTTCATGTTTTGTAGGTTTAAGAATTCAATCATCAAATGGCATGAATTGAGAACATATTTGAATAATTATTGATGATTTGAAATAGCTTAAAGAAGACATGAAGTGCAAAGATAGAATGCAAACAAGAACAAAAGAAAGGAATTTCACAGCTTTGATATATTTTCGTATTTCGGCTATATCTTGAGCTACAAGTATCGGATTGAGGTGATTCTCATACCATTTTGAAGTTAAGAGATGGATCTACATTTGATGTGGGACATCAAAGTCCAGTTCAGTCATTTTCATTATCAAAAAGGCAAAATATAGAAGTGCATTTTTATGGTCGAAAGTTGAAATAGAGTTCTGACTAGTTGAGGGTATTTTGGTCATTTTGCGATCCACAGAGCTCCAAATTGAATGATTCTTGATGTGTTTTGTACAAGAGCTAGGTCAACCTTTATCATTAAGAAAAATATGATTGAAATTGGATAAAAAACAGAGCAAGGATGAATTCGACCCAAAAAGTGCAAACTTGTAAAGGAGAAAATGTAGGGTGGAATACAAGACCTAAGGTCGCATTTTTAAGGTCGTGTGATAAGTGTATATTTTACGTGTTTTAAATGTGTTTCATTAGTTAGTTTTGGTGTGTTTTAGTTACTTTTATGGCTAATTAAGTAGGGTTCTAGTGAAAAATGCATTTTATGGTTAAAGTGGTAAAAATTACATTTCTATGGATTTTTATGGTGAAAACTTCATGTTTTATAGGTTTAATGATTCAAGAATCAAATAGCATGATTTTAGAAGATAATTGGGTGATTGATGATGATTTAAAGTGATGAAAAGAGAACATGAAATTCAAAAGAGGAAAAGCAATCAAGAATAAAAGGAAGCAAGTTTCACAGCTTTGACATATTGTGGTATTTTGGCAATATCTTGAGCTACAATGATCAAATTGAGATGATTCTTGAACCATTTTGGATCTAAGAGATAGATCTACATTTGGTATGAAGAATCGAAATCCAGTTCAGTTGTCTTCATTGTCAAAAAGTCGACATACAGAAGCTCATCTGCACGGTCGAAAGCTGAACAATGGATTGACCAGTCATGGTATTTTGATCATTTCGCAGTCCACAGAGCTCCAAATTGAATGATTCTTAAGGCATTGGAAAATTAACTCAAAGGGATACAATTTTCATGTTTTGTACAAGAGCTAGTTCGGTCTCCATCATCAAATAAATATCAGTAGAAATTGGATAAAAAATAGAGCAAGAATGAAATCTGGCCAGAATTGGCAAACCTGCAAAAAGAGCAAAACGACGGCTCAAAACTCGGGCATAGGCCGCATTTTATACCCGCATTTTAGTATATTTCGGCTGTAACTTGCTCTGCAACTTGTGTTCTTTTTACACAACCTTTTTGATCATTTTTTTTGCAAAGATTCCGACTGGAAATGATCATATGATGCATGGACACTTTGAGAAACAAACTTAGAGAGTTTCAAGAGTAAAAAATGACAATCAGAAATAACTCATTTGGCTCTTGAATCCTCTATATATAGAAGCCTTTGGAGGGCATTTTAAAAAACTTTGGAAGGCTAGAGAAACTCATCAAAAAATATAACTTTCACTAGAGTTTACTTAGTTCATTAGTTAGAGTAGTATATTATAGGTAATGTAGTTTATCCATCTTGTATTTGTAGTTAGATTTGGATGAAAATTGGAGAAGCAAAGATGGAAAGTTGGAGCTCATGTGACAAGGGTGACTTTTCTCCTATCACTTTCTCTTTTGTATTTGAGTTCATGTTTATCTATAATATAAGTTTGGATTTATGTTTTTATATGTGTTTCTAAAGTTTATGCCTTGAGTTATGAATGAACTTTCTATATCTTGTTAGCGATGTTTACTTGGTTATTTGATGATATTATTTTGAGCAAGTTATTCATCACTTTTGCTTATTTAATCATGATTAACAGACCATTAATTATGATTATCTAAAGGTATTAAGTTTACAATGAGAATTGGAATTTAACACTAGTTCAAAAAAGTGATAAACCTAGGGATTTCACTCACAAGAGTAGAGAAGTACCTTTGTGGCTTTAGTGACTTGTTCATGTAATTTCATAAAGAAATGAGATTGTAGTTAATTTCATAACCACGAGAGTAGGTATATTATAACTACAAGTATAGTTGATTCACTACGAGAATAGATTTCACATACATTACGAAATTACGCCATAACTAACCAAGATAATAGCATGCACTTAACCGATAATCTCATTTACAATAGTAAGGAATTCCATATCTCTAGGAGTTTTCTAGTGTTATTTTCATTAATTTTATGTTTATGGTAGTCGAGATAATAAAAGAATTCGAAAAACACCGATAATTGTCACTCTTCCCTGTGGGATCGACCCTTAATACCCTATACTCGCTCACGATTCGTATACTTGCGATAAATCCCGTGTAGGGTATTTAGGAATTATAAATGTAAAACTTGATTGTGGATGAACTTATTGTATATATATACCCCGCGCACGCCATCGTGTATTTATCATTTTCAGTTGCAACTTGCTCTGTAACTTGTTCTTTGTTCACACAATTTTCCAACTCAATTCTAGTAAGCAAATTCGGTTGTATCTGACCAAGAAAAGTGTGGAAACTTGGAAAATAATTCTTGATGAATTCAAAAGCCAACCTTGCCAACCAAGAAACAACTCATATTGAGCTTGAATTCCCTATAAATAGCAGCTTTTGAGAAACATTCTGATAACCTTGGAAGGCTAGAGAAACTACACAAAAATATAGTTTTCATTAGTTTTTCTTAGTTCATTAGTATAGTATAGTTAGTGTAGTTTATCCTTTTTGTGTTTATAGTTCGATTTGGATGATGATTTGAAAAGCAAAGATGGAGAGTTGGATCTCATGCGACAAGGGTGACTTCTCTCCTAGCACTTTCTTTTTTGTATTTGATTTTATGTTTAGCTATAATACAAGTTTGGTATTTGTTTCCATGTTTAGTTAAAGTTTATGCCTAGAGTTATCGATGAACTTCCTATATCTTGTTAGTGATGTTTATTTGGTTAGTTGATGATATTATTTTGAACAAGTTATTTTATCACTTTTGCTTATCTAATCACGATTAATTGGCCATTAATTGTGATAATATTAAGGTATTAAGTCTGCAGTGAGAATTGAAATTTAATACTAGTTCAAGGAAATGATAAACTTTGGGAGTACATTCACGAGAGTAAAGGTGCACCTATGTGACTTTAGTGACTTGTTTCATATAATTTCATGGAAGAAATGAACTTATAGTTAATTTTAAAACTACGAGAGTAAGTATGGTTTAGCTATAAATATAATTGATTCACTACGAGAGTAGGTTTACATACATTAAGAAATTACTCCATAACTAGCCAAGATAATAACATTCAATTAACCGATAATTTCATTGGCAAGAGTAGTAAGGAATTCCATACCTCTAGGAGTTTCCTATTGTTATATTTAATACTTTTACTTCATATTTATAGTGTAGATTCAATTTCTTGCACTTATGATAATCTAAATAATAAAGGCGTTCGAAAATCCCCGATATTTGAAAATCTTCTCTGTGGGTTCGACCCTTAATACCATATACTCAATCACAACTCATGCACTTGCAAAAAATCGCTTGTAACGAATTTAGAATGTTATAAATATAAAATTTGATTGTGGAATGAACTAATTGTTATATGTATACCCTGCACTCGTCACTAACTTATTTGAGTACGTTTATCAAAAGCAATTTCTTTTAGAAGGATTAAAAAGAAATTTTCTTGTTAATTCTGACTCCATTGAAAAATTTTCCTCAAACTCAAAAGATCCTGACTACTTTCTCTCAAGTTTTTTGTAGCAAAGAAAATTTTGGGGAGTATTCAAGTTCAAAAGATCATTGACTACTTTCTAAGTTTTTAGGCGTTTAAAACTTGACAGCACACATTATGCAGTTTGTAAGTAACATATACCAGAGTCAATGCCTTGACTCCATGCCTCTCTAGCTTTACCTCCAAAGTGGGATCATCTGCAAGGTCCAGAAGGACATCCACCATGTCCTTGCTGACACAATCAGCTTCGTCCTTCCTCTGGGCATTATGCTCATCGAGAACATGCTCCAGAAGCCTATCAAATTTCTTGCTCAAGACTTTCATCCTTTTGATATACCCCTGCAAATCCAAGGAATCGATCCAAGGTATGGAATCACCAATGTTAGACACACCAGTCAGCAAAAACAGCTCGTCCATCATTTGCCTAAACTCTTCGAGCGTGACAATTAAGTTCTTAGACTCATCAATGTATGTTTTCCCCCAAGATCATCCTACTAATCACCTTGAAACTCCCTATTGAAAGATAATCTTTCAACACGACAGGCTTGCCCGATGATTTGAATAGCTGCTGCAGAAGTGAATTCATTTCTTCCACCCAAATATGTTCATATGATTCGAGTGCATATGCAGCCTAGGTGGGATAAAAACCTTCCATTTTGTGGGAGCAGTGGTGGTGGCAGAAGATAGCAAAATGTAGCACAGAAGCTGGTTGAGTATGTCTGGAATGTGGAGGGGGCCGACATTTACAATGAGCAAAGGCGGGGAAGTCACTCAATAACTCACTATGCAAATTATTGTGATCAGTGGCATCTTGGTTATTTAGTTGGTCCATTCTACTTTTCCAATACGTTAGTTGTTTTAAGGGGCATTGCGAGAGCAAAAGGAAATTTTTACAAAATTTGTCAGTGCAAATGTGAGCTAAATTGAAAAATTACGAAATTTTGCAAGCCTCTGATTATTGATCTCTAACATGGCTCCGCCCTTGAATTGACTGTGGATGTCACTATTTCTTACAACATGGTCTGTCAGTACTAAATGGTCCGACTGTCCAAGTAGTGTCGTGGCCACGTAAATCTGCACAGGTTTACAATTCAAAGCAATGCATTTTTTGCCGTCTTACCTCTTAGCGTCTTCCATCAATTCCCCTCATCAATGGCAGAGGGCTAATGAACGCGGGATATACATATAATAATTGGTTCATCCACAGTCAAGTTCTACATTTATAAAATTTTAAATACTCCACACACGATTTTTCGCAAGTATACAAGTCGTTTATTGATTATAGGGGTATTAGGTATCGATCCCATAGGGAAGATTGTCAATACCGATGATTTTCGAACTCCTTTATTATTTATACTATCATAAGCGCAAGAAATTAAAATTTCACTACAAACATGAGATAAAAGTAATAAAAATAACAATATAAAGCTCCTAGAGGTATGGAATTTCTTACTACTCTTACAAATAAAATTATCGGTTAAGTTACTATTATCTTAACTAGTTATGACGTAATTTCCTAATATACGTGATACCTGCTTTCACCGATGTACCAACTATACCAATAGTTAATTCATACCTATTTTCGTGGTTATGAAACTAACTGCAAACTCATTTCTTTTATGAAATTACATGAAACAAGTCACTAAAGTTACAAAGTTGCACCTCTACTTTCGTGAGTGTACTCCATAGGTTTATCACTTTCTTGAACTAGTGCTAAATTTCAATTTTCATTACAAATTTAACACATTAAGATTATCATAATTAATTGCTTATCTAATCATGATTAGATAAGCAAAAGTGATAAATAACTTGTTCAAAATAATATCATCAAATAACCAAGTAAACATCACTAGTAAGATATAAAAAGTTCATCCATAACTCTAGGTATAAACTTTAGCAAAACATGAAAACAAATTTCAAAACTTGCATATTAACCATATTTAAGAATCCAATGTAAAAGATAATGGAGAAGAGATAACCCTTGTTACATGAGTTTCATCCTCTCCTTTTTTATCTCGATCTTCATCCTAATCTAACCATTATATAAGAGTGGATAAACTAGCATAACTATACTAATCTACTCTAGCTAATGAACTAAGAAAATTCTAGTAAACTACATTGTTGGTGAGTTTCTCTAGCCTTCCAAAGTTGTAAAAATATTTTCCAAGGCCTCTATTTATAGAAAGATTAAAGCTCAAGATGAGTTGTTTCTAGTTAGCATTTTCGACTCTTGAAAATCTCAAAGGTTTCTTCTCAAAACTTCCATGCTCATCTGCTCATTTCCAGCCAGAATCTTTGTAGAAAAAGTGGTCAAAAAGGTTGTGTGAATGGAGCACAAGTTGCAGATCCGCAATTGGGGATCCGAGGTTGGATTGCTCTAAATACTCCTTGGATTTCAATTTTCTTCATTTTTATCTTCACTACACATTAGGATCTGAGGCCTATAACATGGGGATCCGAGCTCGGATCCTCCTCTTGGATGTAGCCTCTGATTACAGAAGTTTATCCAATGTTGGGTTTAGTTTATATCCGAACTCGAATTTACTTTCTCTGCTTTTCTCAACTTTCACTGATTTTTTCTTGATGATGGAGGCTGAACTAGTTCTTGTGCAAAACATAAAAGTTGTAAATTTTTGAGTTAGCTTTCCAATGCATTAGGAATCATCCAATTTGAAGCTCTGTGGACTGAGAAATGACCAAAATTTCATCACCTGGTCAAGACTCTGCTACAAATTCGACAATAGAATTGCACTTCTATATTTCGACTTTTTGAAAATGAAAACAACTGAATTGCACTTTGATGTCTTCATAACAAATATAGATATATCTCTTAGCTTCAAAATGGCTAATAATGATCTCAATCTGATGTTTGTAGTGCAAGATATAGCCGAAATATCACAAGGTGTCAAAGTTGTAAAACTGTCTTTCTTTTGTTTTTGTTTGCATTTCATTTTTGCACTTCATGTCTTCTTTAAACAACTTGAAATCATCAATAATCATCCAAGTATCAATTCACTCCAATTGATGATTGAATTATTAAACCTATAAAAAAATAAAGTTATCGCTATTAAAATCCATAAAAATGTAATTTTTATACTTTTAACCACAAGCATATTTTCACTAAAAATTTAGTTAAGTAGCTACAAATGTAGTTAAAACACACCAAAACTAAATAATAAAACACACTTAAAACATGTAAAATATGCACTTATAATAGGCCATCCCACTGGATTGGTGCTACTTACCATATTTGCTATGCAATTTCACAAAAAAAAAAAAAAAGAAAAAAAAGCATATGCTCAAGTCTTTTCGTTTCCCAGTTCTCTGCCTATTTACTCCATCACGTATAAGATTCTTAGGAGACATTTCCAGATAAAATATTTAACTTATGCCTTATGGCTCCAGGGAATATTATTAAATGTGCTTACTGAATTGATATAATTTTGTTCTTTGGTTTATGTACATGGACCTATATATATTGTCTTACGTGTGTTTTCAAATTGAATTCTTTTCTTATTAGGTTTATATCATGTCAAACAAATATCTCTCACCATAACATGTAGTTGAAAGTTGCTGAATTTAAGAATTTCATAAGATAATTGCAAATTTAAGTGTCCCAAAAATGGAAAGGAAGTAGTTCAAATGACAAAATAGAAATGCTAGTAATTGTTAAAGAAGTACTATTGTGGTAAAATAATGATAGTTAGAGTATGGAAGTTTTTGAGAATATCTGAGGAGGCATCTAGTGATAAAGACATATTGTCAATTAGATCAATTTAATTTCTCCATCATATTTACTTTCATTTATTTTAGCAAGGAAGGGAATTTTATTTAATCACAGAAAAGTTGTACAAATAGCAGCAAATATATGAAAAAGACGCAATGGAAATGCAAATAGAAGTGACTTCCTTCAAATCAGAGAAACCAATAACAAAATAATACTACTAGAAAGCTCCAAATTTTCTTACAATTAAATACATATAAATCTCTGTAGTTGCAAATGATTTGTAAGCCTTTCCCAGACAGATTTTCAAGCCCTGCGAGAAAGTTTAGACTTGAATAAACTTAAATCTAATAAAAACAAAAAAAACAAAAAATAAAAACTCTCACTAAGAAAGAAAGATACTTCTACTGAGAAAATACTAGGATTGAAAATTTGTCAAAAAATGTATTACAGAAACAAATAGAAAGAACCCTAGAAAGAACTTGAGGAAGGGAGTTGAAGGAGTTTGTTGGCTGAAAATTTCTCTAGAGGAAACGAGAATAGCGTCATAGTATTAGAGCTAGCATATTATCTTTTGTTAATAACTTGTTGCAGCTATTTAAAATTTTAAAAAAAAAAATCTTGCCGTGCTTAAGTGATGGGGCAAAAAAACTATGCTATCCCATTATTGGCCACGACCTACCGGATCGGTCTATAGCGGGAAGTTCCAACCATACAAAGTGGATACGTGTCAGAAGAAGGAAGTCACACAAAAAATGACGTCTATAGCCAAATGCTTTGCAATTTCACCCCTAGCTACGAAATTGAAATTACTTCTGATCTCGCATCCTCTTGTGCGATACAAGTTTATGATTTTGATACCATTGATTGTTTATGAACTTAAGTAATTAAACACCATTATAAAGTAAGGCATGCCATAAGATTTTGAGAATTGAAATGCAGGAACGTCGCGAATTTATATTAAATATAGTTATATGTTCAGAGTTGTATGAAGATTATTGAATTAAAATTGGAATGATGATTATGGACTGTAGAATTGTTGGGAAGAAAGAATAAGTAATGCAAGTAATTAAGAAATGCAAAAGTATGAGTGTATTAATGTAGTGTTGGCGTGGTCATTCTTGTGGATAAGCAAGCAACAGAATTAGACCACCAGTTATTCAGCCGTGCATCTGCATTAACATCTTTTTATCTTCGAATTTTAATTTTCCAAAAAACATGGATATAAATGAACTAAAACAATAAATTTAATGAATGTAAGACACTAAACATAAAACATACTTTGAAAATTATTAAGAATAATTAACTCATATACTATTTAATGATTACTTTCCAATAATCCTTAACCCTCGGTTTAAAAATGACATGTTAAGAATTATGGTAATATTTCATACTATTTTAGAGGAGTGCAAAGAAAAGATTGTAATAACTAAAGTTTCTTTAATAGAAAATGGACAAACGAATATCCATCGACACATCATGTGAACTAAAAATTCAATTTGAACTTTGTATCTTGAAGATATCTTTTCCTTTCTTGTAAGTTAGATAATTGTTAGGACTGGCTCAGGAATAAACAAACTAAACTTAGAACAAAATAAACGGTATAACCGACCATATAATGGTTAGGCAGTAAACACCAGCCATATAATAATTAGGTGATAAAACCGACTATATAAAAGGGTTATGGCAACCCAATAAAGACAAATAATAAAGCAAAATAAAAAATACAGAAATTTACGTGATTCGGTCAAATTGGCCTACGTCCACGGGCGGAGGAGGAGTAATATTTCTACTATGAAAAAGAAATACAAAAGCCGTAGGAAAGTGGTTCCTAGACCAAAATGGCACTTACAAAAGGTTTAGAAAATATTCCTAAACTCAAAACAAGAGAGTCTAAAATATTTGACAATAAATGGGTTAGATGACCCAAAAAACTAATAGCCCATATAATATTCTCTTGAGTGGTGCACCTGAAATCTTCAATAGGCTTCCTTACTTATATGAAACCAAAGAAGGCTTTCCTCAAGCCTTTGCCGATGTGGGATAAAATTATGCCACAAAAAATCAAACTTTGTGGACGTTTGAAAAAAGTCAACAAATCTCCTCATTGGCATAATTTTCAGTCCCACCATCGACAATAGCAAAACTGCTCCACCTTCTCCACATAAGCCCCAACGGGCCTAAGTCACCAACAACGAATACCAACAAAGTCCAAGCACTGTTTGAACTTATAAATTGGAAGAGATTTCGTGAACATGTCAGCAGGATTCTCCTTGGTACTAATTTTCTGAACAAGGACTTTCCCTTCAGCAATGATATCCCGAATAAAGGGATATTTCACATCAATATGTTTCGTCCTTTCATGATACATCTGATCTTTAGTCAAGTGTATGACACTTTGACTATCACAGTGAATAATAGTAACACTTTGATGTAGACTAAACTCGCTAAACAAACTCTTCAACCACAAGATTTCTTTGATTGCCTCGGTCACAGCCATATATTCTGCTTCTGTAGTAGACAAAGCTACGACAGGTTGTAGAGTAGCTTTCCAACTGACAGCACAACCGTCAATGCAAAATACATAGCCTGAAAGTGATCTTCTCCTGTTACGATCCCCAGCGTAGTCTGAGTCTACAAAACTAATCAAAGTGTTATTATTTCTTCCAAACTCCAAACATGCATTTCAAATGCGTCGCAAGTATCTGAGAATCCACTTCACATCCTGCTAATGTGTTTTTCCAGGACAAGACATATATCTGCTAACAACACTGACAGCTTGTGCAATATTTGGACGAGTACAAACCATTGCATACATAATACTGCCGACTGTACTGGAATAAGGAACCCGTGCCATATAATTTTCCTATTCATCTGAATTTTGTGATTGAGCAGCAGATAGCCGAAATGGCTAGCAAGAGGAGTAAATACTGGTTTAGCATCTTTCATGTCAAAACGCTCCAAGACTTTCTTAAGATAATTTTTTTGGGTCAAGAACAACTTCCCTACTTCTCGATCTCACTTGATATCCATGCTAAGAATTTTCTTAATTGCTCCCAAATCTTTTATTTCAAATTCACTATTTAACTGCAGTTTCAAAGTGTGAATTTCTGACAAATTCTTGACAGCAATGAGCATGTCATCAACATAAAGCAGCAAATAAATAAAAGAACCATCATTTAACTTCCGGAAGTAAACACAACTATCATACATGCTCCTTGAATAACCATGACCTTTTATACCATTGTCTTGGAGACTGTTTCAATCCATATAAGGATCTTTTCAATAAGCAAACATGGTTTTCCTTACCTTCAATTTCAAAACCCTGGGGTTGCTTCGTATAAATTTGTTCTTCAAGTTCGTCATGTAAAAAAACTGTCTTAACATCAAGCTACTCTAACTCCAAATCATACATGGCAACTAAAACAAGCAAAACACGAATAGAGCTATGTTTAACAACAGATGAAAAAATTTCATTAAAATTAACACTTTGTACCTGACTATAGTCCTTTGCAACTAATCGTGCTTTATACCTTGTATATTCAACTCCTGGAATACCTTCTTTTTTCTTGAAAATCCACTTGCAACCAACTATTTTCTTATTTGACGGCGGCTTTACAAGAACCCAAGTTTCATTCTATTGAAGAGATTCAATTTCTTCATTCATCGCAATCAACCACTTTGCAAAATCATCACAAGAAACTGCTTCTGAATAGGTGGAAGGCTCACCAACTGTATCAGCTTCTTCTGCAACAGACAAAGCATATGCAACTACATTTGCATATCTTTGTGGTGGTCGAATGTCTCTCCTTGGTCTATCTCTGGTTATGGAATATTCCTCTTCATCTGAATTATCTTCAATAGCAGATTCAGGTGCAACTACTGGCATTTGTTGAATAGAAGATTTGATCTGAGAAGGACTAGAACTGCCAATATCAAGCTCCACCTGCTTCTGTGTACTATCAGTAGTACAAGGACTAGAAGACTCCTTCTTGGAAATTAATATAGGCAATTCATCAAAAGTAACATCTCTACTGATTATAAATTTTGGAGATTTGGGATCAAGATACCATAATTTGTATCCTTTCACCCCCAGAAGCATACCCAAGAAAAATGCACTTTTTAGCCCTAAACTCCAATTTTTCATCATTCACGTGCATATATGCTGGACACCCAAAAACTTTTAAATTGAAGTAATCAGCAAGAGTACCTGACCAAACTTTCTCAGGAGTTTTGAAATCAAGAGATGCATAAGGAGAACGGTTGACAATATAACAGGCCATATTGATCGCCTCTGCCCAAAAGTCATTTGTCAAACCTGCATTGGAGATCATACATCTTCCTCTTTTCAAAAGCGTTCTGTTCATACGTTCTGCCACACCATTTTGTTGCGGCATCATTCTGACAGTGCGATATCGAACAATTCCTTTATTTTTACAAAATCTATCAAATTCACCTTCACAAAATTTCATGTCATTATCTGTTCTCAACCGCTTAACATGTTTTCCTGTTTATTTTTCAATCAAAACTTTTCATTGCTTGAAAGTTAGGAAAATATCATTTTTATACTTAAGAAAATATACCCAAACTTTTCTTGAATAATCATCAATGAAAGTCAACATGTACCTGACACCACCTTTAGAAGGAGCACGAGAAAGACCCCATAGATCTGAATGAATGTAATCAAGAGTACCTTTTGACTTGTGAATTGCTGGTGAACTGAAACTGACTCTTTTCTGCTTCCCAAAAATACAATGTTCACAGAATTCCAATGGCCCGGTACTTTGTCTACAAAGAAGTCCTCTTTTGTTCAGTATGTCCAAGCCTTTTTCGCTCATGTGCCCCAAACGCATATGCCATAATATGGTGATGTCTGTATCTGACAAAGATGATGTTGAAACAGCAGCAGCACCTGTAACAGTAGATCCCTGCAAAATATATAAAGTACCAGATCTGTGTGCCTTCATAACAACAAGAGCACCTCGAGTGATTTTGAGAACTCCACCTCCACCTGAATACCTGCACCCAATAAATTCAAGAGTGCCCAAAGAGATGAGATTTTTCTTTAAATTTGGAACATTTCTAACATTTGTGAGTGTCCTCACAATACCATCGTACATTTTAATCCAGATTGTGCCTTTGCCAACAACTTCACAAACGGCGTTGTTACCCATTAAGACAACTCCACCTTCAGTTGATTCATATGTTGAAAATCAGTCCCTATTGAGACACATATGATATGAACAAGCCGAATCTATAATTCATTCATTGTTAGATTTAAAATTATTTTCCGTTGCACAGAAAATGGTTCCATCATTTTTATCAACTACAATACTAGCATCGGTGGTCTCTTTTTTTCTCCTTTTGCATTTCTTTATTTTTCAATTTAAACCAATCAGAGATAACATGATCCTTCTTTTTACAATAGTTGCACACCACATTTTTATGTCTAGATTTGGATCTATTTCTATTTTCTGTGTTTCTCTTTTCAGATCTACCCTGAACAAACAAGCCATCGGATTGACTCCCACTAGTTTCTCCACTAATATCTCTATCTATCTGTTCTTTAGATTTTAATGCAGATTTAATTTTTCGATACGAAATTGTTTCCTTTCCATAAATCATAGTATCACGAAAATACTTAAATGACTGGGAAAGGAACACAAAAGTAATAGGGTCTGATCTTCATCATCAATTTTTGAATCTATATTCTCCAAATCCATAATAATGGAATCAAATTTATCAAGATGAGAGAGTATAGATGTACCTTCAGACATCCGAAACATATACAAACTCTGCTTCAAATATAGCCGATTCTCGACTGTTTTCTTCATATACAAGACTTTCAATCTCCGTTGCTACCTCTCGTAAAACTTCATCGGAGAGATTCAAAATTATGTTGGATCTAGCTTTCTTATCCATATCGGCGAAATTCGCATCCTTTACATCTTCTGACTTTTTCTCAATTCCCTGAATTGCCAAGTCAACTCCGTCTTGAACAAGAATGGCTTCCATCTTGAGCTGCCACATGCTGAAATTGACATTCCTGTCGAATTTCTCGACAACCGTCTTTGTTATCGTCATTGTTGCCACAAAATCTATAACTTGAAACTTGTCTCAAAAAAAACTGGTCAAACAGATATGCAAGTCTCGTGAGTTGGTCCCACAGGGTGAGCGGGCCCCAAGAGATAAGCAGGCCCCACAGGATGAACGGGCCCCACAAGGTGAGCGGACCTAAGGATAAACGGACCCCATAGGATGAACGGGCCCCACCAGATGAACCTGTCTTGCAAAATATAGCAACCACCTCTGATACCAGTTTGTTAGGACTGGCTCACGAATAAACAAACTAAAGTTAGAACAAAATAGGCAGTATAACCGACCATATAATGGTTTGGCGGTAAACACCAATCATATAATAATTAGGCAGTAAAATCGACCATATAAAAGGGTTATGACAACCCAATAAAGACAAATAACAAAGCAAAATAAAAGACACAGAAATTTACGTGATTCGGTCAAATTGACCTATATCCATGGGCGGAGGAGAAGCAATATTTCTATTATAAAAAAAAAATACAAAAGCCGTAGGAAAGTGGTTCCTAAACCAAAATGGCACTTACAAAAGGTTTAGGAAATATTTCTAAGCTCAAAACAAGAGAGTCTAAAATATTTGACTATAAATGGGTTAGATGACCCAAGAAACTAATAACCCATATAATGCTCTCTTGAGTGGTGCACGTGAAACCTTCAATAGGCTTTCTTATTTATAGGAAATCAAAGAAGGCTTTCCTCAAGCTTTTGCCGATGTGGGATAAAATTGTGCCACAAAAAATCAAACTTTGTGGGCGTTTGAAAAAAGTCAACAATAATGGATGAAATTGATTAAAACTTTACCAATTTATAATTGACTAATTATACAGAAAAATATATATAGTTTTTTAATTTTTTACGAAACAATGATTAGACATCCCAGATGGAGTATAAAAACTGAAGAAGAGACAAATGAGTATAGAATGTGTGCATGTGGTTGCGCTTCAAAATATTTTAAAAGAACTGATGGTTGTAAAAGTTTTCACTTACTCACGTAACAGAAACTTGGAAAAAGAAAACTAGTTTGGCAATTTTTGTGGACCAATTAATTTTGCTTCAGGGCCTACAGCTTCCATAGTTCCATAGCCTTCCATCCGCAAATCAAATGAAATTTGACATGTGATTTCCTTCGCCCGACACAGCCAGTCGGAAAGGTTAAAGCTCCTCAGTCTGACACGAGTTGCACATGGTCCTGTCATAATAGAGAATACTTTCTCTCGCAATAATGTCACGCTACATGACAAACTCGTGAAAATGATTACAGAGAAAGATGTAAAAGCGTAGTACTCAACTTGTTTATCAATTTTTTGGCCCATGGGTTTATGATTTTTGGCCGAATGGAGATTTTTTTTTTCTTTGTCGATAAGATAGCCTACTACATAATGGGTAGAGAAAAGGCTCGAAGAGATTCTGAAATAATTCGTAGGGGATTGAATCATCATTTAATCAGACGGATATATTATGTTTTTATTTGTATTTTTTAAGTAATATCACGTTTAATTGTGACGAATGGAGATTCAAAGCCTATGAATTTATCATGAGTTGCACATGGTGCTGTCATAAATGGATTTATCAAGAACCTCGTCGTCACTTCATATATTGTTTCTACCGGTTGGCTGGATCTTGGAGACTACGACTTGGGATTTTATGTGCCGGACAATCTTCAATATTGAAGTCAAGTAGCTAGACTAACAATTACAAGCAACTTTTACCCCAAGGCAAATCCTCAGAATATTATTTGTTACTTCCCAAAAAAATCCGCCAAATATAACTATGTGTAAGTTGTGTATTAAAGCATGCCCGTTGTGCCATATAGAAGCGTCAGGCGATCCAGATTTTTCTTCTCTTTTAAAGAAGGCAAAGGACCGTCGCCCCTACTAGGCATTGTTATTCCCCCACCACACCTTGTAAGAAGGCCCAAAGACAGGGATAAAGACAAGAAACCCCGAAGTGTTGATATTGTCCGGTCTTCTACTTAGATTTAAATCCCATCCATTCAATATACTGCATACTATCTTGACATTTAATTAATTGTCCTACTTTTCCTGTTTAATTATTTTAAAGTTTAATAACGTTACATATTTTCAAAATACAAAAGTACAAATTATTTGATGAAATTCTATAATTGGATAAAAGGATCCATTAATTTATTAAACGTAGAGGTACAAGTCAATTTATGACCACTTTAACTGGTTTAATCATTTAATATAAGTATCAAGTACCATTGTATACCAAATAACGACCTATAAAAGTACTTTCATTATGTGTGCATTCTATAAATAACTATTAATTTTTCAATATATTATTAATTTTTTTATACTATTGCATTTTATATAAATTCTAAAATACAAAAACTGCGATTCATGTACTCATTTTTTTCTTCAATACAATTACGTTTCATTTAATTTTTATGTAAGTTATCGACTATATTAACAAATTTAATAAATCCTTTATTAACTACAATGGCCATATCCAAACCCTTTTATCAACAAACTTAACAAATCCTAAACCCTAAATAATAAATTGTAAATCCTAAACATGCTAAAACTTAAGAAACCAAAACCGCCTTATCCAAAAAAAAAAAAAAAAAAACTTAACGGAACCTACACATTTTTTACAAAACATTTGAAAAAAAAAAGGCTCGTCGCATGGCTGCCAGGTTCGTTGCATCACGTTGGCGCACAGTGTGGTAAAAAAAGCCAGGGTGCGACGACCCTCTGCCATTTTTTTTCAAAAAAATATTTGGCGGATTTTTTTGGGAAGTAACAATATTAGGAGGATTTGGCCATTTCCTAGCAGAACGAAAGGCAAGACAAAATGGCTCATGGAATACTAGAATACGTTTTCATATAAAAATATATGTTGACATATTGCAAATTTGATTGCTTTCACTTCTTGTCAAATTTCTACATGCAATTATTTCACGATCTTATTCAAAGTAGCTCGCTACCAAAATTGCTTCTTTTTTGTTTTTTTTTGGTGGAGAGACGGAGAGTTAAAGAAGATGGAAATATGGCACTAGGATTCCGAAGCAAAGATTTTGCAACAACAAGAAGGTTCATTTGGATGATTTTTTTGGGGATAATTTCAGAAACCTCGCATGACATTTCTCATAATATCACTTAGAACTCTTTCAATTTTTAAAATCTCACATACCTCTCTTGTTTTCATATTCTTCATACATTTTAACCCCTTTGAAGGAAATGCAAGAAAGATAAAATTTTTGTTCTAATATTACTCTTATGCTATCCTACTTATTAAGCGTACAACAACAATAAAAAATAAAATAAAGTTAAAAAGTTAAAAGTTAAAAATATGAGCAACTATAAATGCAATAACGAATAATCTTGTAGATGTACAATAACTATTACCTTGTATAAAAAATGATGTTCTAACAAAAAAAAAAGAATATTCCTAGATATATATTTGGTCATTAGAACATTTCTGATTAATTTTTTAAATTCTGACTTATTTATATAATTTTTTCTATAAGTAGGATTTATATTACAAACCACATGTATGAAGAGGTTATTTTAATTTGTAGTATAACTTATATTATATCCTATATTAGAACATATTTTCTAAAAGAATTTCTTGATTTCCTCATAACTATTCTACAAAAATTACCCATGTCTTTAACTAGATTTTAATTTACCCATGTCTTTTACTATTCCACCACCACGTTGATACAAAGAAATATCGACCAATATTGGATAGCAATTTGGTTATCTTTTTCATCTATAGTTTTTGGTCTTTTAAAAATTCTCTTCTTGTTTTGGTTTTTCAATTAAATAGTCATAAAGAGTGCAACAGTAATTGTTGTAAATTTGTGACCTTTGATAGGAACACTTGATCTTCCCAAGTTGGTAGGGGAAGAAAGTAAGATTTTAAAAACTTCAGAGAAGCTAAGTGATATTATAATAAATCTCAAGGTTTGTTTCCAAAATGATTGCTATTTTCTAGGTGTTTAAGTTTAAAATTTTACTATGCTTCACTATAAAACTTGTAAGAAACCTTTCGTGCATTTGAAGGTTTGAAAAAAGGAAAATGCTGTAGTAACTATAGTTATGATAACTAAACAGTTTTTACCTGATATAACAGGTTATTATATTTTTATCTACCATTTGAATACCTGTTTGACCTATCCACCTAAATAGGATAATGCCTAAACATAAGGAAGTAAGTTTCTTATCTAAAATAGTAAGTTAACCGTAATAATTAGTAACTTTTGTGTCTCAAAAGGTAAATTGGAATAAATATGAAACTTACATTTTAAAAAAATAAATTACTATTTTATATCCCAAACATACTTTTGAGAGAGTAAATTTAGTTCAAGTAATAGTAAGTTTTCATACATAAATAGTAATTCTTACTTATAACATAGTAAATTTGATTAATGACCAAAACTTACTAATTTATGGCATAAATGTACTATTTTGCTAAAAAAAACTTATGCCAAACCAATACTAGGAAGTTTATTTGAAATAACAATAAAATATTTTATTAATGATTAAAACTTAGCACCTTAGTTAGTAAGTACTCGTAATATACTTGTATAATACATAATTATATGTATAATTTAAAAATTTTTTGTATTTATATATTTTAAAATATTGTGAAAAATATTTTGACCTTTCACATAACCTTATAAAATAACAAAATTTTGTCGTATTATAATTTGAATAATTTTTGAAAATTTTAAAAGTTTGGATAATAATAACAACACATCTTCCTAGTTATATATGGAATATCACTTATCTATGTAATTTCTATAATTTAAAACCTATTAATATAATAAGATGATAAAGTTTTAATATATTTATTGTCTGGGACACAAGAAATAATAAGAATTAAACTTGTATTAATATAGACCTAACAAAATGAGAAAAAAAGTGTAACAATTAATACAACAATAAAAATAACAAAATTAGTATAACAAAATTAGTACAATCTGGAATTTTTTTTCTCTGGAGATTGTTCACGAACATAAGATCCAACCACTAAACAAAAATCACATGCATATATAATCTGTTGTATAATTTAAATTAAATTTAGTTCATGTACAAAATGATCCTAAAATAATTAGCACACTATAATACATATTATTTTAACAACAAAAATTTTTTTTGCCAAAAGTCTCCAATATCCATTACATATTATGAGAGATATTTTACCATATTTTTATCTCTTTTTTTCCATATTTGTATCTCATGTCTAATCATTGATGTTAATTTGAGGAAGAATATTTTTTATAATAAAATCATTTTGAATTTAATTAACAAGTTGAGATTTTTTTAAAAATAAAAGTGAAATACTTTTGGGAACTTATTTTTTATTTTCCCAAAATTAAAAGATTGCTATTTGTTACCAATTGTTGCCATCAACATTTCATTTTCTAGACTAATTTTTATCAATGTAAAATTAGTTTAGTTAACAATAATTGAAGTTCTGTTGGTCCGAGGATTGGCACGCTATTGTTGTTATTTTACATGTAAATATATAACCTAAGTAATAAAATAAATAATAGCTACTTAAAAAAAAAGAAATAGGTGCTCAATTGATTGCATTCAAACTACGAATTCTGTTAATGCATAATTGCTAAATTATATTTTTATTTATAAGAAATCAATATGCATCATATATTGACCAGGACTAAATTACTGACTATTTAACAAATCATATCTAAACACATGATGTGATATATATTGCATTTGGTCACCTTTATACTCATACCATTTTCCTTTCTTTCTATTTATAATTTAAAGGTGCAAAATTCTATTGATTATATTAATGAAAATGCATAAAATCTTTTACAAAATTATGTCAATTTATTTACAAAATATTAGTACTTTTAGGAGAAGCAATGCATTGTAGGAATGGTTTACTAATTTTTTAGTAAATATAACTACTACATTAAAAAGTTAAAAAAAAACTTGATTTTATTATGCTTTAATTAGGAGTGCTTTCGAAGAGAAGAATTAGGGGATTAATTTCTTTGATTCAAGAATTTTTAGAGATTGTAATTATCAAAATAAAAAATAATTTTTAGAGATTGTAACTCTCTTATTATTTGATTTAATAAATTTGACATTTGTGTAGGTTTTCGTGTCTTTTATTTTCGACAATGAAATTTGTGCTTATAGTTAGATACAAATATGGTAAAATATCGCTCATATGTATGTCATGGATATTTGAGACTTTGAGTAAAAAAAATTTTTGTTGTTAAAATAACATTGTATCATAGTACGCTAATTATTTTAGGACCGTTTTATACTTGAACTGAATTTAATTTAAATTATACAATAGATTATATGTGCAAGTGATTTTCATTTAATTGTTGGATCTTATTTTTATGAATAATCTCCCAAGGAAAAAAGTCCAGATCATACTGATTTTCTTATATTAACCGTTATACTAATTTTCTCATTTTTATTGTTATACTCTCTGTCATTTTGTTTGGACTTTAACTCTTATTAATTCTTATGTCCCAGATGTAAATTTATTAAAACTTTATCATCGTATTATATTCATAGGTGTTAAATTATAAAAATTGTGATATATAAACAAGTGATATTTTATATATAATTAGGAAGATTTGTTGTTATTGTTATCCAAACTTTCAAACTTTTCAAAAATTGAAAACGATTAAAAACCTATAATATGACAAAATTTTATTACATATTTTACAAGGTTATCTGAAAAGTGAAACTACTTTTCATATTATTTTAAAATATATAAATACAAAAAAATTTTAAATTATACCTATAATCATTTATTATACGGGTATATTACGAGAACTTACTAACTAAGGTACTAAGTTTTAATTATTAATAAAACATCTTATCATTATTTCAAATAAACTTCCTAATACTAGTTTGAGATAAGTTTTTAATGTAAAATTGTACATGTATTCAAAAAATCAGTAAATTTTGATCAATAATCAAATTTACCATGTTATTAGTAAGAATTACTATTTATGTATAAAAACTTACTGTTAATTGAACTAAACTTACTCTCTAAAAAGTAAGTTCGGGATATAAAGTAGTAATTTATTTATTTAAAAAGTAAGTTTAATATTTATTCCAATTTACCTTTTGAGGTATAAAAATTACTAATCTATTAAGGTTAACTTACTATTTTATATGGAAAACTTACTTCCATATTTTTAGGTGTTATTCTATTTTAGGTGGATAGGTTCAACAAATAATCAAATGGTCGCTAAAAGTGCAACAATCTATTATATTAGGTAAAAACTATTTCGTTACCATAACTGTCGTTATTAAAGCATTATCCTTGAAAAAATTCCAAATCTTGCTTTTTTTTTCTTTTTTCTTTGGGAAATTCGCCAATTTAGTCCTCAAACTATTTTACTAAAGCCGATTTGGTCCTTAAAAGTTTTATCGCACCAATTAAATCCCTTAACTAAAATGCTTGTGCCAATTGAGGACTTATACGGCGTCGTCACCCAAAACTCATGTATCTGTACAGAAAACAACGGCCAGGCAGGGGTCTTTTTGGAAATTCGCATCCTAATTTTTACGGGAAACAAGACAGAGCCCATTTTACATCCGAATTGGAGAAACCTGTGAAATTAGGAGTTTTCCAAGACAGAATATAGCTGCTAGCATCGGTGGTAATAAATAGTTCATCTACGTTCTACCATTTTGATGCATTTTTCCAGTGAAAATATCCAATCCTTTCTGAGTTTGCAACTTGCATCTCTCTCTATCTAAGCTTCTGGTCCAAAACATCAAAGTATATAAGAAACAGATTCAACACTAATAAATCAGTAAGAAAGCTGGGGAGGGGGATTTTTTTAACCTTTCAAACTGCTTAAAATGAAAGACTTCTTATTTAGCAGCATGTGCCCAGTATGCTAGAACATAAGAAACCTACTATTCCGATGTTTTGATTCTCAGATTCATAAAATGAAAATGAGAATATTGTTAACAACAGTGCAAGAAAAAGTAACACATGCAAATGCACTTTGCCCTGTTAGTAAGCCAAAAAGCAATTTGAAATGCTAATAGACTTTGCCACGATATTTTTTTCTTCAATGATGATGTATCTTCAACTTTTCTTAAAATTTTCAATGATAATATGTCTTCAACTTTTCTTTCTTCGATAATGATATAACTTCAACTTTTCTTCAAGCACAACATTCAAGTACCTATTCATCATTCCGAGTGAAACCTTTTAAGTAGCTCAGAACTATGCATGTTTATTTTAATGATCATGAATTAGTTTGGGTTTTCACATTCACCTTTGACCCCACAGAATTGTCTATCCACCTTAAAAAAAAAAAAAACTGTTGTAAGCGGAGCTTATCAAAATCTGGGAGAACATATCCTACACCATGAACAGAACTGTGATAGAAGTTCCTTCCAGCATCTTCTTTATTACCATGCAAATGTACTTAGTCCTGTCTCAGACCAAGACTTACCATCGCACATGCAGGCCAAGACTTACCGGAAATCCTCGCTGCCATCCCGTCGGAATATTCATCCCCCAGCTTTTCCTTGCGCTGCTCTGTTGCCCGCGAACCAATTTGGGAATTCCGCTCTGTTTTCGTCATCTTATCTCCCTACGGTGTGGAATTTTGAATCGGTTTCAAACCCCCAATTTCTTCCGCTATTTGCATGCAAAATGGGTTTCTGTCTTGAAAAACCCTTAATTTCATAGGTTTCCCCCAATTCGGATGCAAAATAGGCTCTGTCTTGCTTCCCGTAGAAATTAGGATGCGAACTTCCAAAAAGGCCCCTGCCTGACCGTTGTTTTCTGTACAGATACATGAGTTTTGGGTGGCGACGCTATATAAGTCCTCAATTGGCACAAGCATTTTAGTTAAGGGACTTAATTGGTGCGATAAAACTTTTAGGGACCAAATCGGCTTTAGTAAAATAGTTTGAGGACTAAATTGGCGATTTGCCCTTTTTCTTTTCTCTCCTCTCTTCTTCTTCTTTCTGTCCGCACCACACCACTGCTGCTCTTCCTCTTCCCTCCCTTCCCATGCCATCACGGCCGCAGCCACCTCACCCTCCGCTCTTTTTTTTTTTTTTTTTCTCTTTCTCTCTTCCTCCCAACAAGTACGGAAAGTAGCACCAATCCAGTGGCATGGCTTAGAGGTGCACAGGAATTGATGGAAGATGCTAAGAGGAAAGATGGCAGAGAGCACATTGCTTTGACTGTGAACCTACTATTGCAGATTTAAATTAGCATCGGAATGTTATAGAATGTATTTGAAACATCAGGGGTGTGCGTATTCACAGTTTCACATAATTGCGAACAAATTTGGACTTCAATACGCATAACAATCTCAGTGATTACGCATATGCCATGCACCAACTACAAGGGTTTGTAGCGTTGTGGCAATTGGCAAACACATATAAGCGCAGCTACAAATTCTAAACTTGCAGAGCTGATTTATTTGAACACAAGTTGATAGTGATGATACTGGGAGATCAAACATACACGTAGTGAATCATAGTGAATAAAGATTACGAGGAAGCCGAGGCTCAACAATGGCAACAAGTGGGATCTTTCTTGGTGTAGTAAGCCCAAATATTTCTTCCATGTCAAGGTCCTCAGGCTTCATGTCATTTGGCAACTTCCATCTGTATCCATGTAAAAGATTGGCCAAACTAGATTGGATAACCTTGAGGCCTAAACTGTACCCTGGGCACATTCTTCTTCCAGCACCAAATGGCAAGAACTTACAGTCTTGCCCTTTGAAGTCAATGTCCTTTCCCATGAATCTGTCTGGGCAAAATACCTCTGGCTTCTCCCACAATTCAGGGTCCCTCACAATTGACCAAACGTTGACGATGACTCGAGTTCCCTTTTGAATATCGTACCCTGCAACTTTGCAATCTTCGCGAGCACATCTTGGCACTAGAAATGGGACCACGGGATGCATACGCATTGTTTCTTTAACAATAGCCTCTATGTAAGGAAGATTTGGCATGTCCTTCTCTTTCACCCATCGATTCTGACCGATAACACGGTCGAGTTCTTCGGCTGCCTTGTTGAATATTTCTGGGTTTTTCAGTAGCTCCGAAATGGCCCATTCTACTGTAGTCGCTGAGGTCTCGGTTCCACCACCAAGTAGGTCCTAGAGTTCAATCGTTACGCAAAGTGCAGCAAGAAACTTAGTCCAATCATTGAAGTTCTTAAACTTATTTATGTTTCAATGTTCCGAATGTGATATCTGAATGAAAACGTAATTAAAAAAAAAATAGTTAAAAACCGTGTTTAGAGAATAACCTAAAAAAAATTGCAAAAAAAGTGGTTATTTCTTGCAGAAACAGGGCACAAAATAAATTTCCTATAATAGGCTTGGAATTTCTTAAGAATTATTATTTGTGCTCCCCACCGGGACGTGAAATAAATCTTACTATCATGGATATTATATTAATTTGGCAAAGAATAGAACCAATGTACTTATCAGCAAAACTCAAGTTCTAATCAACTTCTTGTGTTGCAAATTGACTAGGCCCACAAACGTTTTTGAGTTGCAAATTGACTGTACTTGGCCAACAATATTCCTACTTACTTGAGTACCTTTATCAAAAGCAATTTCTTTTAGAAGGATTAAAAAGAATTTTCTTGTTAATTCTGCCTCCACTGAAAAATTTTCATCAAACTACAAAGATCCTGACTACTTTCTCTCAAGTTTTCAGTAGCAAAGAAAATTTTGAGGAGTATTCAAGTTCAAAAGATCACTGACTATTTTCTCTCAAGTTTTCAGTCTTTTAAAAGTTGACAGCATGCGTTATGCAGTTTGTAAGTAACATATACCAGAGTCAATGCCTTGACTCCACGCCTCTCTAGCTTCACCTCCAAAGTGGGATCATCTGCAAGATCCAGAAGGACGTCCGCCATGTCCTTGCTGACACAATCAGTTTCGTCCTTCCGCCGGGCATTATGTTCATCGAGAACATGCTCCAGAAACCTATCAAATTTCTTGCTCAAGATTTTCATCCTCTTGATATACCCCTGCAAATCCAAGAAATCGATCCAAGGTATGAAGTCACCAATGTTAAACACACCAGCCAGCAAAAACACCTCGTCCATCATTTGCCTGAACTCTTCGGGCGTGACAATTGAGTTCTCAGACTCATCAATGTATGTTTTCCCCAGGACCATCCTGCTAATCACATTCAAACTTCCTGTTGAAAGATAATCTTTCAACACGACAGGCTTGCCTGATGACTTGAATAGCTGTAGCAGAAGCGAATTCATTTCTTCCACCGGAATATGTTCATATGATTCGAGTCTTTTTGCACTGAATAATTCCGTAAGGAAAATCTTACGTGCCTGGCGCCAGTATGGTCCGTAAGGGGACCAAGTCATGTTGGTGCAATCATAAGCGGTATATTTTCCGGCTGCAGTTTTAGGCCTCCCTGCAAATGTGACGTCCATGGTTTTGAGGAAAACTTTGGCCATCTCCACGGAGGAGCCAACGACAACTGGGAAGGAGCCGAATTGAAGGTGCATTAGGGGACCATATGTTAGGGAGAGTTGATGGAGTGAACGATGAGGAAGGGTGCCAATGAGGTTTAAGTTTCCAATTATAGGCCATTGCCTTGGACCCGGTGGGAGGTTGAGTTTTTGCTGATGGAAATGCTTCGAGAGATGGGCGATAACCACCGTTGCAACCCAGGCGAGTGCATATGCAGCCCAGGTGGGAGAAAAGCTTTCCATTTTCTGGGAGTAGTGGGGGTGGTGGTGGTGGCAGAAGATAGCAGAATGTAGCACAAGGAAGGTGGTTGAGTAAGTTTGGAATGTGGAGGGGGCCGGTATTTATAATGAGCAAAGGCTTGGAAGTCACTAAATAACTACTAGCAAGAACTCACTATGCAAATTATTGTGATCGGCGGCATCTTGGTTATTTAGGTGGTCCATTCTACTTTTCAAATACGTTAGCTGTTTTAAGAGCATCCACAGCAATGTATAATGGGGGTATAATGCCCCCCATTACACCGCTCCATGACACGGTTGGGAGACCATGTCACGGAGATTACACGCACAATACTGATGATGCGTGTCATCACAATACTGATGATGCGTGTCATGAAAGATGTTATGGGATCCAAACGGCATTACAATACCAGCAAACATCCAAATAGCCAAAATGAGACAGTATTTTACTTGGTCATTTTTTGAAACATTTTACAACGGTCATTTTTGGAACCAATCATTTTACAACGGCCTTTTTTTACAACGGCTATATTTTAGCAACGGATAATTTATTTTACTTCCTATAAATACACAAGGTAATTTTTTATTTCACCTCACAATCTTCTAGTCCATTATCTCTCCTACTCCCTTATTCACTATTTTCAATCTCTTTACATAATTTTATAAATTTCAGTATTTTATCATTATAGATGAGAATCTTAGTAGTTTTAGAAATATGTTAAATAGTCCAAATATAGAAAAGTCATCCGCTTCACAAAATCAAAACCACCAAAATTATCCAAATTTGCCAAATTATCCATTTCCAATTCCAAATTACCCAAATTTACCCAATTCCAATCATCCATCAAATTTCCAAAATCTACCACATTTTCCATATCAAATTCCCATGTATCCGTCACCTAATTATTTTAATCATTCTATGGGAAATCACTATACACCGGGGTATTATAACCTTGGTATGGGTTGTGGAGGCTCAACGACTCCGTCGGAGATAAGGAAGGATTTTGATTTCGCCAGTCAACAAGATAATGCAACACCAACGGAGTCAATTTAGGATTCTCAATTTCCGCGTATTCAACACAACGTGAGGTAGAAAATATAAATCTCACAAATGAGGCGGTGGAAGAACCTGACCGTAAATGTGTTCCATGGAGTGTGGATGATGACAAGATTCTTGCAAGTGCTTGGCTCACAATTTCAAATTGCAGTGTTGTGGGTAACTCTCAAAATGAAAAAAGCTTTTAGAAACGAGTCGTCGACTACTTCAATGAGAATCGAAAATCTGGACCACCACGAAAATATAAAGCAGTGAAATCACATTGGCATTGGTTGAGTCCGATGGTTAATGAGTTCAACCAATATTACAACAAATTGGTCAGCGAACATCATAGCAGGTGGAATGATGACTAGATCAAGCAACACGCACATGAGCTATTTCATCAGAATAATAACAAGCATTTTTTACATGAACATGTGTGGGTGTTGTTGAAAAATGATCCGAAGTGGAAAGTAAATACTCTTATGCAACGTTTTTCAAAAAAGATAAGAACTGATGAAAGCGGGGCATACACTTCTTTATCCAATACGAATTCAAATTTTGACATCGATGATAATGAAGCATGTGAAGTTCACCCACCTGGTCAAAAAGCATCAAAGAAGGGAAAGAAAAAGGCAAAATCAAATGTGAACGAGGAAAATGTGAGTGAGGAATTTGATCAAATCCGAAAAGTGTTGATGCAGCAAAAAGAAGAAAAATTGCAGGCTATGGAAAACTTGGCAAATAAGTTAGAAAGTTATAATTTTCAAAGTGATTATGAAATACTCAAGGATACCACGGGTATGACCGATTAACAGCTTCGAATTCATGAGCAAATGTGCTCCATCCTAAAAGCCAAATATAATATTTCTTAGTCTATTTTTAATTTTATTTTACTATACGGTGCAATAAGATGCAGAAAAAACCATGTTGTATCATATTAATCACTTATGTAGTACATTTATGGAGTAACTAGACGCAAGATATGAAATCCGACCATGGATTCGAAACCAAGCTATAAAATCCGGCCATGGATTTGAAACCAAGTTATGAAATCCTGCTATGGATTCGAAACCAGGTTATGAAATCCAGCTGTGGATTCGAAACCAACATATAAAATCCAACCATGGATTTGAAACCAGGTTATGAAATCCAGTCATGGATTCGAAACCAAACTATGAAATCCGACCATGGATTCGAAACCAAGCTAACGAAATTTTAAATTTCATCATTTTAAATTAATATAATATTCATAAATTTATAATTTATATTAGATAAATATAATTATACTTAATTAAATAATTGTAATATATATTTATATAATATATTTTATTATGTATATAATAATTATAAATATATTATATAATTATACTAATATTATAATAAAATATATTATATAAATATATATTATATATATTCATTATAATAAGTCAGAAGACTAGCCGTTGGAAAATTAGCCATTAGAAAAATGAGCCGTTGGAAAACTAGCTATTATAACACTAGCACTATATATGTATTGGCAAGACGCAATACATTGCCACCAAATACTCAACACACTCAAAAAATGTATTAATATCCTGATATCTCTCTTATAGAAGAAATTTAAAAGTTTTTAGCCGATGAAATGATGGATGACATTGATGATCAAATTATGAAGATGTTGGAGCAATGGCAAACGCAACATACATCTTCAAGTCGTAACATCCGTCCACACAGTCGAAGATATTACAATCGAGAGCGTGGTGTCAGACATGTTTTTCCTTCGAATTGTGGAGTCGATGACAAATCATTCAGAGTTTTTTCAAATGAGGGTCAATGCAGCCGGCAAAAGAGGACTTTCTCCACTTCAAAAAAACCACAGCAGCTATCCATCAGTTAACATATGGAACACCTGCTGACCAATTGGACGAGTACACAAGGATGGGTGAATGCACTGCAATCGAATGTTTGTCACAATTTTGTTGGTGCGTGATCGATATTTATGGGGCACAATACTTGAGAAGGCCTAATACTAATGATGTTGAACATTTACTTCAATTGCATTCTGAGCGCCATGGTTTCTCCGGAATGCTTGGTAGCATTGACTGCATGCATTGGCAATGGAAGAATTGTCCTGTGGCATGGAAAGGTCAATTTACTCGAAGTGATCAAGGATCTCCCACAATAATGCTAGAAGCAATTGCAGCAGCAGATTTGTGGATATGGCATGCATTTTTTGGCATCGCGGGGTCTAACAATGACATTAATGTACTCCAATCAATCTCCGCTATTTAATGACGTGTTACACGGATATGCTCCTGATATTCAATTTATGGTAAACGGCACACAGTACAACAAAGGATATTGTCTAGCAGATGGCATATATCCAGAATGGACAACATTTGTTAAAAGTTTTACATCTCCTAAAGATCCAAAGAGGATCAAATTTAAGCAAATACAGGAGGCTGCAAGCAAAGACGTCGAGCAAGATTTTGGAGTGGTCCAATCTCGTTGGGCAATTGTATGTGGCCCAGCTCGATTTTGGCATAAAGCTAAATTGAAAGATATAGTGTACACATGCATCATATTGCATAATATGATTGTCGAGGATGAGGGAGATGCAATCAAAAACTGGGATGATGATGATGAAGAACCAACGATCCCTGTAACTCAAGTCGAAAATTTTCACCATTATCTTTAGAGGAATGCGAAACTACATAATCGGGAAGTACATCATCAACTTCTGTCCAATTTATTCGATCATATTTGGGAACGATTTGGAGGCAATAATAATAAAAATTACTATTCGTTATATTATTATTTGTATTTTATTTAATTTTAATAGTATGTCGTGGAGTTAAATTCAGTAGATAGGGTATTATTAATGAATAATGGATTATTATGATATTTTCACGTTTGAGGTGTCACGTTAATAATTTATTTTTAAAAATAACCATTTTTAAAATAATAAATTTATTTATTTATGGGTTATGAGTTGTGCATTGTTAAAATAAAAGAGAGGAGAGAGTATAATAAAAGAGGAGATAGTGGAATGCTGATGTGGCATGTGGACCTATGCTATTATATTCTGTGAGTGTAATCCATTGTGGATAAGAGTGTAATAAAAAGAGGAGATAGTGGAATGTTGATGTGGCATGTGGATTACACCCTAAAGGGTGTAAACCATTGTAGATGCTCTAAGGGGCAATGCGAGAGCAAAATAAATTTTTACAAAATTTGTCAGTGCAAATGTGAGCTAAATTGAAAAATTACGAAATTTTGTAAGCCTCTGATTATTGATCTCTAACATGGCTCCACCCTTGTCTTAACATGGCTCTGTCAGTACTGAATGGTCCGACCGTCCAGGTGGTGTCATGGCCACTGAATTGGCACTTGAACAACCTCCTTTCTTTGCAAATCTGCACAGGTTTACAGTTCAAAGCAATGCGTTTTCTTCCATCAACTCCCCTCATCAATGGCAGAGGTTGCTTCTATTTCCTAGGCCATCCCACTGGATTGGTGCTACTTACCATATTTGTTAGGGGTCGGCAAAAAATCCGATCCGATCCGAAACCCGATGAACCTGATCCGATCCGATCCGAAAAATAGGATATCCGATCCGATTTTTCTTAGCGGGGCAGATGCGGATCGGGTACCCGTAAAAACGGATACGGATACGGATCAATAAAATAAAAACCCGCGGGTACCCAACCCGCAGGGTATATTATATAAATATTAAAAAAATAAGGGTTCATCATATTTTTATAATTTTTAATCCTAAGTGTAAGTAAAGTGGTTCACAACTTCATATTCTAATCTCATATGATCCGCCTCTCCTCATCTTGTCTTAAAAGAACGAATATTCTTGGTGAAACCTGAACTAAAATGAACAAAACAAAACTCTATCATAAAAATTGTTCATCCTTTTCATCCTTTTTCATTTTTATTCTACTTCCATCGATCTTTCTTGCAAATTTTTCATCAATTCAATCAAAAATTTGTGTTTGGAGCTCCAATTTTCTATTAGCTAGATAATTAAAACATTTGTGTCTTTCATTTATTTATTTGTTTTATTGCAATTGTGTCTCTTAACTTTGTCTCCTTTATTTTAGTGCAAGAAATTTATTTTTCTTTTTCATCACCTTTAATGCAATAAGGTCTATTCCAAAGATGTAAGAAAGTTGGTGAAAATTTTTCATGATTATTTTGATTATACTTCAAAAATTATTAGCTCTGTTCAATTCTTTTCCGGATTTGATTCCACAATCGACTCATTTTGGATGCAGTTTTGTACCATAACATCCTTAAGAAAGTTGAAAAATTTGCCAAATACTTATTATCCTTGTATTTGTTATGTTATAAAAGGATGAAATGCGTGAGAATGGTGATGTACTCAAAATTATCATGAAATTTCATTTTGTCTATTAGATATTATAATTCTAATATGTACTAAATTTATGAGATCGGTTTGATTATTGGATGAAATGTGTGAGAATGATGACGTATGGATTTTGATTATAATATCTCTACCAATGTTAATCAGAAAACATTTTTTTTATTGAAAAATATGTTGATATTAAATGAAAAATATTTTTTATTGGAATTTTTTTTTAGGGGCGGGTACCCTATGACCCGCCCCTTTTTTTCGGGTACCCGAATAGCGGGTACCCGAAAATATTAGGAGCGGGTTAGGGTCGCAAAATGGCTGATCCGATATTTTAGGGTCGGGTCAGCCAAAACGTATTAGGGGCGGGTACCCCGACCCGTGCCCACCCCTAATATTTGTTATGCAATTTCACCAAAAAAAAAAGCATATGCTCAAGTCTTTCCGTTTCCCAGTTCTCTGCCTATTTACTTCATCACGTATAAGATTCTTAGGAGACATTTCCAGATAAAATGTTTAACTTATGCTTTAAGGCTCCAGGGAATATTATTAAATGTGCTTACTGAATTGATATAATTTTGTTCTTTGGTTTATGTACATGGACCTATATATATTGTCTTACGTGTGTTTTCAAATTGAATTCTTTTCTTATTAGGTTTATATCATGTCAAACAAATATCTCTCACCATATCATGTAGCTGAAAGTTACTGAATTTAAGAATTTCATAAGATAATTGCAAATTTAAGTGTACCAAAGATGGAAAGGAAGCAGTTCAAATGACAACATAGAAATGCTAGTAATTGTTAAAGAAGTACTATTGTGGTAAAATAATGATAGTTAGAGTATGGAAGTTTTTGAGAATATCTGAGAAGGCATCTAGTGATAAAGACATATTGTCAATTAGATCAATTTAATTTCTCCTTCATATTTTCTTTCATTTATTTTAACGAGGAAGGGAATTTTATTTAATCACAGAAAAGTTGTACAAATAGCAACAAATATATGAAAAAGACGCAATGGAAATGCAAAAAGAAGTGACTTCCTTCAAATCAGAGAAACCAATAAGAAAAAAAAAAATACTAGAAAGCTCCAAATTTTCTTACAATTAAATGCATATAAATCTCTGTAGTTGCAAATGATTTGTAAGCCTTCCCCGGACAGATTTTGAAGCCCTGCGAGAAAGTTTAGACTTGAATAAACTTAAATCTGATAAAAACTATATAAAAAAAAAAGCAAAAACTCTCACTAAGAAAGAAAGATACTTCTACTGAGAAAATAATAGGATTGAAAATTTGTCAAAAAAATGTATTACAGAAACAAATGGAAAGAACCCTAGAAAGAACTTGAGGAAGGGAGTTGAAGGAGTTTGTTGGCTGAAAAATCCTCTAGAGGCAACGGGAATAGCGCTAGCATATTATCTTTTGTTAATAACTTGTTGCAGCTATTTAAAATTTTTAAAAAAAAAAATTCTTGCCGTGCTTAAGTGATGGGGCAAAAAAACTATGCTATCCCATTATTGGCCACGACCTACCAGATCGGTCTATAGCGGGAAGTTCCAACCATACAAAGTGGATACGTGTCAGAAGAAGGAAGTCACACAGAAAATGACGTCTATAGCCAAATGCGACGAAATTGAAATTACTTCTGATAATGATGCGAAGAGCATCCTATTGTGCGATACAACTTTATGATTTTGATACTAATGATTGTTTATGAACTTAAGAATTTATATTAAATATAGTTATATGTTCAGAGTTGTATGAAGATTATTGAATTAAAATTGATTATGGGCTGTAGAATTGTTGGGAAGAAAGAATAAGTAATGCAAGTAATTAAGAAACGCAAAAGTATGAGTGTATTATTGTAGTAGTGTTGGCGTGGTCATTCTTGTTAATAAGCAAGCAATAGAATTAGACCACCAGTTATTCAGCCGTGCATTAATTTGCATTAACTTCTTTTTATCTTCGAACTTTAATTTTCCAAAAAACATGGATATAAATGAACTAAAACAATAAATTTAATGAATGTAAGACATACTTTGAAAGTTATTAAGAATAATTAAATCATATACTATTTAATGATTACTTTCCAATAATACTTAACCCTCGTTTTAATAATGATATGTTAGGAATTATGGTAATACTTCATACTATTTTAGAGGAGTGTAAAGAAAAGATTGTAATAAGTAAAGTTTCTTTAACGGAAAATGGACAAATAGATATCCACCGAAAGTCCGAAACATCATGTGATCGTGATTATAAAAGACTAGAAATTCCTTTTGAACTTTGTATCTAGGAGATATCTATTCCTTTCTTGCAAGTTAGATAATGGATGAAATTGGCTAGAACTTTACCAATTTGTAATTGACTAATTATAAAGAAAAAATATACATAGTTTTTTTTCCTTTTTCACGAAATAATGATTAGACATCCTAGATGGAGTATAAAAACTGAAAAAGAGACAAATGAATATAGAATGTGTGCATGCAGTTACGCTTGAAAATATTTTAAAAGAACTAATGGTTGTAAAAGCTTTCATTTACTCACATAACTGAAATTTGGAAAAAGAAAACTAATTTGGCAATTTTTGTGGACCAATTAATTTTGCTTCGGGGCCTACAGCTTCCATAGCCTTCCATCCACAAATCAAATGAAATTTGACATGTGATTTCCTTCCAATTAAAAGAACTAGTGATTTATAATGGAGGAAAGCCATAAAGAGTTAGTGTTTTATTGAACAATGGATTTATTTTTATTTCATCCGATAAATAAATTTGTTTATGCAAAAATGGGTACTATGTTCTTATAATGGAGGAAAGCCATAAACAGCTACTGTTTTATTCAAAACCGAATTTTCATGTATTTTATCTGATAAATAAATTGGTGTATGGGAAAATTGGTGTTAAAGAGGTGAAATTTTATGGAAAAATGATACTTTACGATAACAATGAATAACAGTTACAACACAATCACAGATTTGACATTTTAAATAGTGAAGAATCGGTTCGGTTTCGATTACATATTTTTCAGGATATTTTTCAAAAATAGCACTATAGTCCTTCGAACATAAACTATAGGTACTGTACGTATATGCTATTCTTTTCCCTTTTACACCATTCCTTTGACTTATGTGCTTTCTCATAAAAGATTCTCATTCATTTTTTTAAATGGAAAAAAATTAATGAAATATGTATAATTCGAATAAAATACTATTTTAATTATTGCCATTTTGCTCATACGTTGCAAGATTGATAAGAAAACCGTAAAGCGTTGCTATTTTTATGAATGACAACTTTTCTCGTAAATGGCCTGCTCTTTATGTCTTTCCTTTATTATATGTCAACGTACCTGCTTTTAACGAGCATTTTACATCTAATTTATTTAGTACTGTAAACAATGATATTCAGAATGTTTCTTTCCCCTTTAGACCAAGAACTTTGACTTGTGGATTTTTGTGCTCTGAGAAAAAAGATTTTCGCTTACCTTTTTTTTAAACTGCAAAAGAAAAAATCAATTTTCCCATAAATCTCAAAAATGCTTATTTATACACATACCATCAAGTATGTATACAACTATAATAACTGTACTGACTAAGTAACGTACTCAGTTTTAATCAGTAATAATACATTTTTGTGTTATTTCAAATAACTCTAAAATATAGGCTTCGTATAAGTTTTTTAAGCATAATACAATATTTTGGCCATAAATTAGCATGTTTTTTGTCATTAATCAAATTTACTATGTTATAACTAAAACTCATTATTTCTATATAAAAACATATTTTTACTTCAAATAAACTTACTCCCTCAAAAGTATATTTGGGATATACTATTGTAATTTATCTCTTTAAAAAGTATGTTTCATATTACTTACAATTTACCTTTTCGACTGCAAAAGTTACTAATTTATTACGCTAACTTACTATTTTGAATGACAAATTTACTCCCTTATTTTTACCCATAATCCTATTCAAGTGGATAGGTCTAACGGGTAATCAAATGGTCGCTAAAATTTTTAGAACCTATTATATCATATCCAAAACTGTGTTGTTTACCGTATCGATAGTTATGGGACCATTTTCCTGGATGCTTAAGCTGAACACTTGGGTACTAAATTTATATATGTATATAAATATAAGGGCAAATTATTCAATTGGCCCTTTAACTCTTTGTCTAGGTAAAATTAAGCCCTTCATCTATTTTTTGCTGACTTTAAGCCCTCGAACTTGTAAAATGGGGAACCCGTGACCCTTTCAGCCAGTTTCTCCGGTTTTGCAACTGGAGGACCAATTCACACGAACGCCAGTGTACTTCTTTCAAGGGCATTTTTGTCCTCATATTCTAAGCAAAAAGGGCACACATAGTCCACCTTTCTATTTGATTTCCCTTACCTGCCTTACTCTTCCTTGCGCAACCCCCACGCAATCCCATGGCCGTCTTTGTCGCCACCGCAGCAGCCGCGGCCGTCGCGGCCTCCCAGAAGCTCTCTCCGCTCACAACCCCTCCTCATGACAAGCCCTTCTGCTCTTCCTTCTCAAAAATCCTCTTAAAACCCTGCCACCCCGTCACCCACACCCGCAAAGTCCACTGGACCGGTGTCTCGGCCGCTTCCAAGAATCATATCTCCGACGTCGTCTCCGATGTCTCCGACGATTATGACGACAAACCCAGAGAGGAGTGAGGCAAGCATAATTCAATTAACAAGCGCTTTGATTTGTTAAGTTTTAAGCTGAAATCCCAAGTTGTTCATTGGAAAAAAAAAAAAAAACCTCATCCTCTTTTGTCAAACAAACTTCGTTGCCTGTTGTCGCGATCAAATTAGTGACTTGGCATGACATGAAAATAAAGAAAAGAAAAGAAAAGAAAAAAGAAAAAGGGTGCAGTTGAAGCAAATGATCGGCTCCACAAATCCTTAAAAGGAACAGAAAAGAAAGATAGGGAAAAAGCCAGCCATGGTTTTTTTACCTGCTGTAGCAAAATCAGCAGGCCAGCAATGGCTGAAGCAAAAATCGAAGCCCATTTCATCTTCTCAACAACTGCTTTTTCACCTCAAGAAATTCAATATATATCCACACGAAGAATGGAATCGCCAGAGTGTTCGAACCCTGATTTTGCAGTCTACTTCTGATTCCGTCAAGCTTCACAAACTCGATGACTTCGATTCCGGTAACTCCATTTTCCTTGCACGCTTTTAGCCATCAGTATGGTAAAAATACGATCTTTGTCTCTGAGTTCATCTTTTTTCAAAGCCCTTTTGCCCATTGGATGTAATGTTCAGTTTCTTTAATTTAATTGTTTTAATCCGTATTGTTTCTTCTTTTTTTTTTTGAATTATTTGTTTACTTTATTGTCATGGGTCATATGCCTGCTACAGGCTCCATGAGTAAGGGAGGGATTAGCAGCATTTTGTTTTTTTTTTTTGTCCTTTTTTGTTAGAACGTCTACTATGTGTGCCCTTTTTGCTTAGAATATGAGGACAAAATTGCCCTTGAAAGAAGCACACTGGCGTTCGTGTGAATTGGTCCTCCGGTTGCAAAACCGGAGAAACTGGCTAAAAGGGCCACGAATTTCCCATTTTACAAGTTCAAGGGCTTAAAGTCAGCAAAAAATAGACGAGGGGCTTAATTTTACCTAGACAAAGAGTTAAAGGGCCAATTGGATAATTTGCCCTAAATATAATGAAGGCTTGAATCCTTTCATTTACCTCCGCTTTTTCTTCTTCCAAATTATTATCCCCCACGCGTATGCGATAATCATTTATTATTTCTTAAAATTTCGGTACCTTCTTTATTCACATTTTTTGTCCAAGGCATTTGCAACATTTTTCCATTGGTAATGGGTACATTTGCAAATACATAAATGCCTCTTATTTTAACATGCAATAACACTTTCTGGTCTAACTCGTACGGAAGTCAGTGTGCTTTTTGGTTGCATCTGCAGACGATTCTCGTATATTTTCTCTTCACACGCTGTGTAACAATTTAACGTCTCCGTTTGAATTGTATATAACGTCAACACGTGTCTCTCTGCCGGCCTTTCTACCATAGGCAGGTTCCACCATAAAGGTTTCCATGTAATTTCCTTCGGCCGACACATCCAGTCGTAAAGGTCAAAGCTCCTGAGTCTGACAGGAGTTGCACATGGTCCTGTCATAATAGAGAAAACTTTCTTTCGCAATAATATCACGCTACATGACAAACTCGTGAAAATGATTACAGAGAAAGATGTAAAGCGTAGTACTCAACTTGTTTATCAATTTTTTGGCCCATGAGTTTATGATTTTTGGCCGAATGGAGATTTTTTTTTTTTTTTTTGTCGATAAGATAGCCCACTACATAATGGAAAGAGAAAAGGCCCGAACCCGAAAAGGTTCTGAATCATCACTTAATCAACGCATGTATTATGCATCCGTCTGCCTATTTTAAGCTATATCATATTTAATTATGACCGAATGGAGATTCACAGCCTATGGATTTATCATGAGTTGCACATGGTGCTGTCATAAATGGATTTATCAAGAACCTCGTCGTCACTTCATATACTGTTTCTACCGGTTAGCTGGATCTTGGAGACTACGACTTGGGATTTTATGTGCCGGACAATCTTCAATATTGAAGTCAAGTAGCTAGACAATCTTCAATACTGTTTCTGCCGGTTAGCTGGATCTTGGAGACTACGACTTGAGATATTTTTATTATAGTATTTTTTGTGATGTGATGTAAATGAGATAAAAAAATAATTAAAAAGATAAAAAGATGTGTTAAAAATTATAATAATGATGTAAGTAAATAAATTTTGATAAATAATCCTCTATCCAAACAAACGTATCCCCCAACCACACCTTGTTAGAAGGCCGAAGACAAGGATAAAGACAAGAAACCCCGAAGTGTTGATATTGTCCGGTCTTCTACTTAGATTTAAATCCCATCCATTCAATATACTGCATACTATCTTGACATTTAATTAACTGTCCTACTTTTCCTGTTTAATTATTTTAAAGTTTAATAACGTTACATATTTTCAAAATACAAAAGTACAAATTATTTGATGAAATTCTATAATTGGATAAAAGGATCCATTAATTTATTAAATGTAGAAGTACAAGTCAATTTATGACCACTTTAACTGGTTTAATCATTTAATATAAGTATCAAGTACCATCGTATACCAAATAACGACCTAAAAAAGTACTTTCATTATGTGTGCATTCTATAAACAACTATTAATTTTTCAATATATTATTAATTTTTTTACACTATTGCATTTTATATAAATTCTAAAATACAAAAACTGCGATTCATGTACTCATTTTTTTCTTCAATACAATTATGTTTCATTTAATTTTTATGTAAGTTATCGACTATATTAACAAATTTAATAAATCCTTTATTAACTACAATGGCCATATCCAAACCCTTTTATCAACAAACTTAACAAATCCTAAACCCTAAATAATAAATTGTAAATCCTAAACATGCTAAAACTTAAGAAACCAAAACCGCCTTATCCAAAAAAAAAAAAAAAAACTTAACGGAACCTACACATTTTTTACAAAACATTTGAAAAAAAAAAAAGGCTCGTCGCATAGCTGCCAGGTTCGTTGCATCACGTTGGCGCGACAGTGTGGTAAAAAAAGCCAGGGCGCGACGACCCTCTGCCATTTTTTTTCAAAAAAATATTCTGGACCTCCCCGTCGTGCTACATGGCCGACAAAGCCATATTTTATCTGCTTACCCAATTATTGGGAAGTAACAATATTAGGAGGATTTGGCCATTTCCTAGCAGAACGAAAGGCAAGACAAAATGGCTCATGGAATACTAGAATACGTTTTCATATAAAAATATATGTTGACATATTGCAAATTTGATTGCTTTCACTTCTTGTCAAATTTCTACATGCAATTATTTCACGATCTTATTCAAAGTAGCTCGCTACCAAAATTGCTTCTTTTTTGTTTTTTTTTGGTGGAGAGACGGAGAGTTAAAGAAGATGGAAATATGGCACTAGGATTCCGAAGCAAAGATTTTGCAACAACAAGAAGGTTCATTTGGATGATTTTTTTGGGGATAATTTCAGAAACCTCGCATGACATTTCTCATAATATCACTTAGAACTCTTTCAATTTTTAAAATCTCACATACCTCTCTTGTTTTCATATTCTTCATACATTTTAACCCCTTTGAAGGAAATGCAAGAAAGATAAAATTTTTGTTCTAATATTACTCTTATGCTATCCTACTTATTAAGCGAACAACAACAATAAAAAATAAAATAAAGTTGAAAAGTAAAAAGTTGAAAATATGAGCAACTATAAATGCAATAACGAATAATCTTGTAGATGTACAATAACTATTACCTTGTATAAAAAATGATGTTCTAACAAAAAAAAGAATATTCCTAGAGATATATTTGGTCATTAGAACATTTCTAATTAATTTTTTAAATTCTGACTTATTTATATAATTTTTTCTATAAGTAGGATTTATATTACAAACCACATGTATAAAGAGGTTATTTTAATTTTTAGTATAACTTATATTATATCCTATATTAGAACATATTTTCTAAAAGAATTTCTTGATTTCCTCATAACTATTCTGCAAAAATTACCCATGTCTTTAACTAGAATTTAGTTTACCCATGTCTTTTACTATTCCACCACCACGTTGATACAAAGAAATATCCACCAATATTGGATAGCAATTTGGTTATCTTTTTCATCTATAGTTTTTGGTCTTTTCAATTAAATAGTCATAAAGAGTGCAACAGTAATTGTTGTAAATTTGTGACCTTTGATAGGAACACTTGATCTTCCCAAGTTGGTAGGGGAAGAAAGTAAGATTTTAAAAACTTCAGAGAAGCTAAGTGATATTATAATAAATCTCAGGGTTTGTTTCCAAAATGATTGCTATTTTCTAGGCGTTAGTTTAACATTTTACTATGCTTTACTATAAAACTAGTAAGAAAACTTTTGTGCATTTGAAGGTTTGAAAAAATTCCAAATCTTGCTTTTTTTTTTCCTTTTTTTTTCTTTTTTCTTTTCTCTCCTCTCTTCTTCTCTTTCTCTCCGCACCACACCACTGCTGCTCTTCCTCTTCCCTCCCTTCCCATGCCATCACTGCCGCAGCCACCTCACCCTCCGCTCTTTTTTTTTTTTTTTTTCTCTTTCTCTCTTCCTCCCAACAAGTACGGAAAGTAGCACCAATCCAGTGGCATGGCTTAGAGGTGCACAGGAATTGATGGAAGATGCTAAGAGGAAAGATGGCAGAGAGCACATTGCTTTGACTGTGAACCTACTATTGCAGATTTAAATTAGCATCAGAATGTTATAGAATGTATTTGAAACATCAGGGGTGTGCGTATTCACAGTTTCACATAATTGCGAACAAATTTGGACTTCAATAAGCATAACAATCTCAGTGGTTACGCATATGCCATGCACCAACTACAAGGGTTTGTAGCGTTGTGGCAATTGGCAAACACATATAAGCGCAGCTACAAATTCTAAACTTGCAGAGCTGATTTATTTGAACACAAGTTGATAATGATGATACTGGGAGATCAAACATACACGTAGTGAATCATAGTGAATAAAGATTACGAGGAAGCCGAGGCTCAACAATGGCAACAAGTGGGATCTTTCTTGGTGTAGTAAGCCCAAATATTTCTTCCATGTCAAGGTCCTCAGGCTTCATGTCATTTGGCAACTTCCATCTGTATCCATGTAAAAGATTGGCCAAACTAGATTGGATAACCTTGAGGCCTAAACTGTACCCTGGGCACATTCTTCTTCCAGCACCAAATGGCAAGAACTTACAGTCTTGCCCTTTGAAGTCAATGTCCTTTCCCATGAATCTGTCGGGGCAAAATACCTCTGGCTTCTCCCACAATTCAGGGTCCTTCACAATTGACCAAACGTTGACGATGACTCGAGTTCCCTTTCGAATATCGTACCCTGCAACTTTGCAATCTTCGCGAGCACATCTTGGCACTAGCAATGGGACCACGGGATGCATACGCATTGTTTCTTTAACAATAGCCTCTATGTAAGGAAGATTTGGCATGTCCTTCTCTTTCACCCATCGATTCTGACCGATAACACGGTCGAGTTCTTCGGCTGCCTTGTTGAATATTTCTGGGTTTTTCAGTAGCTCCGAAATGGCCCATTCTACTGTAGTCGCTGAGGTCTCGGTTCCACCAGCAAGCAGGTCCTAGAGTTCAATCATTACGCAAAGTGCAGCAAGAAACTTAGTCCAATTATTGAAGTTCTTAAACTTATTTATGTTTCAATGTTCCGAATGTGATATCTGAATGAAACAGGGCACAAAATAAATTTCCTATAATAGGCTTGGAATTTCTTAAGAATTATTATTTGTGCTCCCCACCGGAACGTGAAATAAATCTTACTACCATGGATATTATATTAATTTGGCAAAGAATAGAACCAATGTACTTATCAGCAAAACTCAAGTTCTAATCAACTTCTTGTGTTGCAAATTGACTTGGCCCACAAACGTTCTTAAGTTGCAAATTGACTGTACTTGGCCAACAATCAACTTACTTACTTGAGTACCTTTATCAAAAGCAATTTCTTTTAGAAGGATTAAAAAGAATTTTCTTGTTAATTCTGCCTCTACTGAAAAATTTTCATCAAACTACAAAGATCCAGACTACTTTCTCTCAAGTTTTCAGTAGCAAAGAAAATTTTGAGTATTCAAGTTCAAAAGATCACTGACTATTTTCTCTCAAGTTTTCAGTCGTTTAAAAGTTGACAGCATGCGTTATGCAGTTTGTAAGTAACATATACCAGAGTCAATGCCTTGACTCCACGCCTCTCTAGCTTCACCTCCAAAGTGGGATCATCTGCAAGGTCCAGAAGGACGTCCGCCATGTCCTTGCTGACACAATCAGTTTCGTCCTTCCTCCGGGCATTATGCTCATCAAGAACATGCTCCAGAAACCTATCAAATTTCTTGCTCAAGATTTTCATCCTCTTGATATACCCCTGCAAATCCAAGAAATCGATCCAAGGTATGAAATCACCAATGTTAAACACACCAGTCAGCAAAAACACCTCGTCCATCATTTGCCTGAACTCTTTGGGCGTGACAATTGAGTTCTCAGACTGATCAATGTATGTTTTCCCCAGGACCATCCTGCTAATCACGTTCAAACTTCCTGTTGAAAGATAATCTTTCAACACGACAGGCTTGCCTGATGACTTGAATAGCTGTAGCAGAAGCGAATTCATTTCTTCCACCCGAATATGTTCATATGATTCGAGTCTTTTTGCACTGAATAATTCCATAAGGAAAATCTTACGTGCCTGGCGCCAGTATGGTCCATAAGGGGACCAAGTCATGTTGGTGCAATCATAAGCGGTATATTTTCCGGCTGCAGTTTTAGGCCTCCCTGCAAATGTGACGTCCATGGTTTTGAGGAAAACTTTGGCCATCTCCACGGAGGAGCCAACGACAACTGGGAAGGAGCCGAATTGAAGGTGCATTAGGGGACCATATGTTAGGGAGAGTTGATGGAGTGAACGATGAGGAAGGGTGCCAATGAGGTTTAAGTTTCCAATTATAGGCCATTGCCTTGGACCCGGTGGGAGGTTGAGTTTTTGCTGATGGAAATGCTTCGAGAGATGGGCGATAACCACCGTTGCAACCCAGGCGAGTGCATATGCAGCCCAGGTGGGAGAAAAGCTTTCCATTTTCTGGGAGTAGTGGGGGTGGTGGTGGTGGCAGAAGATAGCAGAATGTAGCACAATGAAGGTGGTTGAGTATGTTTGGAATGTGGAGGGGGCCGGTATTTATAATGAATGAGCAAAGGCTTGGAAGTCACTAAATAACTACTAGCAAGAACTCACTATGCAAATTATTGTGATCGGCGGCATCTTGGTTATTTAGGTGGTCCATTCTACTTTTCAAATACGTAGTTGTTTGAAGAGCATCCAATGGGGGTAAACATGAAAAATCATGGATGTAAATGAATTTAATTTTGCTTCAGGGCCGGCAGCCTCCTTAGCCTTCCAGCCGCAAATCAAATCAAATTTGATATGTGATTTCCTTCGTCCGACACATCCTACCAATGGTCCACTACTAATAAATCGGAAAGGCCAACGCTCTATACGTACAGACGGCTGTCACAGCTCCTGCGTCTGACATGACTTGCGCGTTGTCCTCTCATAAATCCTTGTACTTTCTTTCGCAATAATGTCGCGCTACAGCCTACATGACAAAGATCTGAAAATAACATGGGAAGATGGAAACCATAATACTCAACTTGTTTATCAATTTTTTGGCCCATGGATTTATCATTTTTGGGCCTAATGGAGATTCAAAGGCTATGGATTTATCATGAGTTGCACATGGTGCTGTCATAAATGGATTTATCAAGAACCTCGTCGTCACTTCATACACTGTTTCTACCGGTTATGTGCCGGACAATCTTGGAGACTACGACTTGGGATTTTATGTGCCGGACAATCTTCAATATTGAAGTCAAGCAGCTAGACTAACAATGACGAGCAACTTTCAAATCCTCGTAATATTAATGTGGCTTCCCAAAAAAATCCGTCAAATATGCCTATGTGTAAGTCGTGTATTAAAGTATGCTAGTCACGCCATATAGGCGCGATAGGCAATGGAGATTTTTTTTTTTTTTTCCTTTTTAAAGGCAAAGGGCCATCGCGCCTACTCGATACTATTGTTCCCCACGACACTTTGTGAGAAGGCTAAGGACGAGGATAAAAGTAAGAAACCCCTGAGGTGTTGATATTATCCTATCTTCTACTCAAATTTAAATCTCATCCGTTCAATGCATTGCACATCATCTTGACATTTAATCGTTTTAAAGTTTAATAACGTTTTTCAAAATACAAAAGTACAAATTATTTGATGAAATCCTACAATTTGATAAAAGGATCCATTAATTTATTAAATATAGAGGTATAAGTAAATCTACAACCACTTTAATTGATTTAATCGTTTAGTATAAATATCAAGTATCATCGTATACCAAATAACGACCTATAAGAGTTCTTTTACTGTGTGCATTCTATAAACAACTATTAATTTTTTTATATATTATTAATTTTTTTACATTATTGCATTTTATATAAATTCTAAAATACAAAAACCGTGATTCATGTACTAATTTTTTTTCTTTAATACAATTACGTTTAATTTAATTTTTAAGTAAGTTATCAACTATATTAACAAACTTAATAAATTCTTTATTAACTACAATGGCTATATCCAAACCCTTTTATCAACAAACTTAACAAATCCTAAACCCTAAACCCTTTAATAATAAACTGTAAATCGTAAACATGCTAAACTTAATAAACCAAAACCCCCTTAACAAGAAAAAAAAAAAAAACTTACCGGAACCTACATATTTTTTTACAAAAAATTAAAAAAAAAGGCTGGAGCGCAGCTGCCAGGTTCGTTGCGCCACGTTGGTGCGACAGTGTGGTCAAAAAACAACCAGGGCACGACGGCCCTTTGCCACATTTTTTAAAAAAAATTTGGACCTCCTGTCGCGCCTACATGGCCGACAGAGCCATATTTGACAGATTTTTTTGGAAACAATAATATTATGAGGATTTGGCCCAGCTAAAGTCGCAAAAACATTTCCTTGCAAAAACGAAAGGCAACACAAAATAGCTCGTGGAATACTAGAATACATCTGGCTCCGTTTGGATTAGCTGTTTTTGGAGATATTTTTTAAAAACTTTACTGTAGCTGTGTATATGAAAAACATTTACTGTAGATGTTTTTAGGATTGTTTTTAGAGGTACTTTTAAAATATATTTTTGAGTATTTTTATAATTTATAATTTTTTTAAATATATACTGGCTCTGTTTCTATATATTAATATTTATTTATTTATATATTTTTTATTTTTTATTTCAATTTTGTTTTATAATATGTATATTAATATATATTAATAGGTATATTTCAATTATGTATATTATATTATATATAAATTATATTAATATTAACATATTCAGACCGTTTAATAATCAAAAATTAAATATAATATATTTGAGTGCATATCACATTCAATGATAAGTGAATAACTTATCACTTAATTTTGGAAGCAAGTTTTGCTTAGAAAATTCAGTGCCACTTAATTAATTCGGATGTTTAATTTTGATTATCAAATGGTCTGAATATATTAAGATTTGAATCCATTAAATTTAAGTGCTGAACTAAATTATCAAACAGGAGTCTTTATATTTATCCTAGTTCTTGGTCCCTTTCTTCAATCTAATCGACGTTTGTCAATTTTCCCGTTACTTAAAGCATAATAGAGAGATGAAGAGATAAGATCAAATAATGCTAAAACATAATAGAGAGACGAAGAGGATTGATCAAGTAATGCTAATTGATCGTGCTTTACAGTACTTAGTAATTGATCGCGCTTTAGAGTATTTACTAATTGATCGCATTGGGATGATCGTCACGAAATGGACTAACTAATGAGTGCTTAATGTCACCACCGTCAAGTATTTGGGATTGATCACAATGGGATGATCGTCATAGAATGGAGTAACTAGTGAGTGCTTGATGTCACTATTGTCAGGTATTTTGGATAGATTAAATAATGAGTACTCGATGTACTAAATTTATTTCCTACCATTTGTAAATCTAAACCAAAATCCTGCTCTCTCTCTCTCTGTCTAAGTATCTAACAACAAACACTTTCACAATCTTTTTTTTTTTTTAACAAGCGAACCCACAACTGCTACCCGATAGTGCGCACTGGATGAACAAGCCTTGCACTCAAACATAGGAGCAAGCATTTTGAGCTATTGAGTGCTTTGGAGTGCTCCCCACTTGTATTTCATCCTTTGGTGCACTCTGTGATATTTGTGCGAGCTGGACAGTTGAAGAGCAATTCTCCGTTTCTTTGCTTTGCTCTTTAATCTTGCCCCATAGTACACAGTGCAACCCCATAACCAGCAATACTGCTCCCACAACACTGGAAAATACAGGAAAATTTCAGCATGAATAAATACAAATCTTTTGTGATACTCAATTTTTTGTCATGTAAATTGATTTTGAGAATTGGATGTTTCTTAGACTTGATCAATTTTTTCTTTCATTTGTATCTGAGAAGCCTTTTCCTTTACGATGTTAATGCTCAACACTGGATTCTATCAAAAGAGAACTAGCATATGGTGAGAAATTAAAGTCGAAAATGCAAAAGAAAAATAAATCAAGTAAATTACCTTCCTAAGCTAATTATCTCCCCAAGAAAGACAGCTGAAAAACAAGTTGTGAATAGCAGCACAAGTGGAACCCAGATGGCTTGAAATAAGGGCCCTTTCTTCCTAAGAACCCAAGCTATCAAGTTAAATCCAACACCATTGACCATGATTCCCTGTCCATTTCTGTTTGTAAGTTGCTAATCATGTAGATAATTGTTTGGGGACTTGACAAATGTTTCTGGACAAATATATAGACTTACACAGTAAGCAGCAGATAGAAGTTTAACGTTCCATCCAAGCTTCCATTCATCAAAATCTCTTTCCAAATAGATGGCAATAATAAACGAGAAAATTCCGCCGAAGAAGTTTTGAAGATTTATGCTAATAAGTGTTGAAGGATAGCTTTTCGATAGGCAGCCCTGTGGTCATTCAAATGTCAGTACTTAGCCATTTACTTTCTTTATTTAGAAGGTCAAGGAATTAGGGGCACTTTGCATAATTTATTTCTGTTTAGTTTGAGCACGTGCTTCAATCGTCTGCACTTAGTGTATTTGAATAGGAGATTATTTGGATTAGTATTTTATAAAGTAAAAATGACTTGTTTTATCCCTTACATGTCAAAATAATATTATTTTCATCCCTCACTTTTAAAATGAAGCAAATTCATCCCCGATATTTAAATTTTGAAGCTATTACATACCCGTGAACCCAACTTTTAATATGAATCAAACCATCCAATAACCTAATAACAAATTTCAAAAATAAAGTTGATGGATCACTCGGTCAATTCCATCACATTCATATGACATTTGTTGAACAAAAAAAAGAAAAATATAAAAAATTATAACATAAAAAGGCCGTTTCTTTGTCTTGGAATAGTAGATTTCTTTTATGGATAAATTTTTTCATGCATCATGAGTTTATACACTCATAAGTCTAGATGTATACCATTTATACAAGTTTGGTATTTAAATTTAAATTGAAATTATGTGGTAGATATCTAGACCCGTCAACATATACAATAATAATATAGAAAAGATTAATCCCTTTTTATGTTATAATATTTTATTTTTCCTTTGTGGGTTCATTAACTTTCATGTGAATATCAAGTTTAGTTGATCAAGTGATCAACCAATTATACTTCTGAAATTTGTAATTGGGTTGCTAGGTGGTTGGATTCAAATTGAAAGTTGAATTCAGGAATGTAATAATTTCAATTTTTAAATGTCAAGGACGAATTCGCTTCGTTTTAAAGTGAGGGATAAAAAGAATATTTTTGTGAAATGTGAGAAATGAACTAGTCATTTTCCCTTTAAAAAAATTATTGCCTTTTTTTTCTTTTAATATGATTAATATAAGATAAAAAGGTGATTCGAAAGATAAAAGAGTTGTCAAAAAATATATTTGTAACGTAAGTAAGTAAAGTTTGGCCAATAAACCACTATCGAAACACACTCACTCTTTTCTTTCATAAACATCACATGCATCAAAAAGGTAAATCTGCCACTATATGTACGACAAACTGGAATTGGGCTAGGACAATACGACTGGTAGGAACCACTGAGTTTGGCTCAGTGGCTATCAAAGAGAGACTTAAATCCCTCCTTGGATTGTAAATGAGGATTTAAATCCCACTTGCAGCAAAAGAAAATTCAAGGGTGACACCAAACAATTCAAGGGTGTTATCGTTGTCGGGAAAAAAAAAAATGACGGATAGGGTAGGGTCTGGCATATGAAAGGGTATGATATGGCTCTCAACTCAAAACTCCAATTTTTAACACATTTTTCTGGGAAGAGCAAAAGACCTAAATGGTCCTTCAAATATTTGACTAATGTTAAAACAGTTTTTCAACTTTATTTATAGCCAATTTAGTCTTTGTACCTTTTTTTGTTTTTTTGGTAGCCGATTAGGTCCTTATTTCTTATTTGACTGAGCTATCCAAATAGGAAGATTTTTCCCGTAATAACTAGTCAAATGGGCGACAAGATAAGAAATCCACCTACAGCCCTTCTTAAATTTTTTTTTTAAAAAAAAACAAGTTTAGTTAGGAAAATTACAAAGGAATTGGACCTGATGGAGAGTAAAATTTGTGGCATTTTTTTTTTTTTTTTGGCAAACTCCAATACTATTATCAAACAATAGCTGAAAAAAGACCCAACTATTTGCTCTTGATGGAATCAATTTCTTTGCAATTGCCTGATTTGATCGAATCCACCAACAGCTCTTCTTAAAATTGAAAAAACAGATTTAGTCGAGAAAATTCCAAACAAATTAGACCAGATTGAGAGTAAAAAATTGTAGCTTTTTTCATCATTCCTCGATTGTATTATCAAAAAAATTGCCAAAAAAAAAGCCCGACCTTTTTGCTCTTGATCAAATCCAATTTCTTTGCAATTGCCTGACTTAATCTGGTTTTCTCAATTTAATGAAAGTTTGCGGGTGGTTTTCTAATTTTTAACTTGATTTAATTAGTTATTATTGGTGGAGAACTCTTACAATTTGGGTGGCTCAGACCTGATTAGCTGCAATAAAAGAAATGGTTGAAGAATGAAATCAGCTAAAAATAATAAAGTTGATGGACTATTTTACTGTAAAGTAATTGACAGACTGTTTATGCCATTTGCTCTTTTTTAGAATTTGGTTTACTAATTTTTTTTTACTCAATCTGTTGTAAAATTTTCTGCCATAACATATTGGTTACGTAGAGTAAGGCATGGATACGATGGGATTCAAAACAAGCTATAAATATGTATCACAATGTGGCATGTCCTAAATTGAATAATTGACTGATGGCAGCGAAATCAAAGAGCATAATTTTTTAGTGCTTAACCAAAGCAATGGATTATACATATATATATATATATATATATATATATATATATATATGAAAATATAAGAGTTTGATAATCAAGGAGAAAAATAACTTTTCATCCTTAATTTTGGGGTATGGACCAACTTTATTTCTAAAATTTCACCAAAAATACATTTCATCCTCATAATTTCATAATTTCAACTAATTAAGAAAAATCGAAGGATTGCAAACCAATTTAGATAGAATATAATCAAATGACCAGTCTGTTAGTAAATGCATTATTAGCACTTTATTCAGCCATTGATTGAGTTACAGAAACAATACTATAATTTGGAGTAACCTATTGTTAAACTCTTTTTTCATATTGGCATTTTTCTTCAATTGGCTATAACGGAATCATTTCTTTTCCATGGCTTCAGTCCTTCTGGAGCTTCTTATTAAGTTCTGGACTGAGGAGAGAGTTATGGTGGCTAAAGTTTGTTAAGACTGTTTAGAGCTGAAAAAGGGAAAGTAAACTAAGATGGGGCTTTCAATATTTTTGTCAACCCAATGCAATATTTTACCAACAAGACGTGTTCGTTATGTTAAGATATAACATCAAAATTGATTGGCAATCCGTAAATTATCCTCACTCTATTGAAATTATGAAACTATCAACGCAAAATGTGTTTTGACTGGAAATTTGAGGGTGAAATTGATCCACACCCAAAACATTGAGATGAAAAGTGCATTTTTCCCATCAATAGATGATTTCTTACTCTTTGGTTTTCTTTTGCATTGGCCAGAAAAACCCACCCAAAAAAAAAAAGCTTTATCAAGAGTCATTAATTTTACCTGCAATGCAAGCCAGGAACTCCATAATATGTAGGCAAGAAACATTAGAAGTACACCCTTGACCCATGTGGTGCTAGAAGGAGCATGACCCGGATTTTGTGGGCTGTGAATTTTCAACAGGTGATGATGAACCAATAGTTTCAGATAAGGGGCACCATGATAGAAGGCAATAGTTGCAGATCCTCCTAAGCATAGTGCTATTCCGGCAAATTTTGAAATCCCAGGGACAGTCTTCAAATTGAAATTTTCCATTCTGTAAGCAGTCAAAGCATGTTGGCTAATTTCTTTTTTTTTTTTTTAAATTTTTATTGAGCACCCAAGTTAAAATTTGAAGAATTTATTCATACAATTGAAGCCATAATTTAGAGTACTAGAAAATAGTTGAAAGAGTTTGCAGGTACAGAAATCTTAGATTTGTAACATGTATGTCTTACCTGAATAGAACTGCGAGGAAGAAAGTACTGACTGGAATTGTATTATTGATTGCTGCAGCTAACGGGGCAGATGTGTACCTAAGAGCCATATTATTGAGATTCCAGGTCAATGTGAACCTGAAATAGACAAGTGGATATGAACTTCAACTGTGAGGAAAACAATAATTCAATTAACACCTTCAAGAAAAAAGAAACATACACGATCAGTTCATTAGAAAAAATTCAAGACAACTGAAATACAACAATGATTTTCACTAGAAAATTTTTTGCTAACATCTTACCCAAGGAGAGAAAGTATACACATCTTGACAAATGTCATTACCGTCAGAGGTGGTGCACTTTTCCTGTAAATTCGATAAAAGTATACTATGTGTTAGATCGAGCAAGCAAGAGCAGAAAAATAAAGATTAATATGCTAAATTTGAGCTGAACGATACCACTCAAGAAAGATAGTTATGGGAGCTAAGAAGACTGTTGCAATGGCTTGTCTGTAGAAGACGAGTATATATGTCTTGAAACCATCATCAATTGCAGCCTTGGAAACTATGTGCATGATAGAATGGAATACTTGTACCGATACAGCAGCTAAATAAAGTTTGTAGCCCTCCATTTTTTCAATTGGGTATGACTTCTATTGAGCTTCACTCGTTTCTTTTTGTCGATTTGAGCTCAACGTTAATAGCTTTGGTCTTTGTTGTTGTTTTACAATCCAATTCTGTAGAAATGAGATGTTTATGTAGAAGTTGGAGGAAGTAAGACTACATGTGTGATTTCACACGTCCGTAATACCAGAAACGTCTATAAAATTAGGGTAGGTCCCGGATGGAATGGTTGAGTAGCTTTCTTAAATAATACATTAGTTTGCATGGAAATGAGGCAACTATGATTAACTTTGGTCCGCTTCTGTCCAGTTGTTATACTTGTTATGACGTTTAATGTATACTTGCATTACATTGTTATACCCAATATACGTGAAATATTTGTTTTAGTAAACTTTTTTTTTTGGCAACTAACAACAATTTTATATCTTTAATGTAACAAATACAACAACAGCTTGAAAACAACACGAAAATACAATAATCCAGTGACAAGTAGCGCTGGCCACAATAGCTCTCATTTTATGAGTACATGAAATAAGATGCTGACTGATCAAGAATGCCCAAACCCCTGTTTGCATTGAAAACATATATAGAGTTGCATGGTCAATACGACACTGCCACTGTAGATTGTGTCCAGATTATCAAGAGTATTAACGGATCATGTGACTTAAGAATTGGGAAAGCTGCAACAGGATCGCTAACTTATGACAATGAAGGCTCAGGTTTTCATCAAACTCCCGCATCTTGGCCACACAAATGTAGGCTTTAGTGAAGTCTGGCTTCTTAGTTTTCATCAGAATCCAGACCTGTAGAAATATAAACCAAGCTAGATTATTGCTGAGTCTTGGGTTAATGGCCATATGTCTTTGTGTGAGTGGTCAACATCATTGTTTAGCTTGTGGCGCGGTTGCATGGGATTATTCCCATTGATTAGTAGTAGTAGTAGAGTCAAAATAGGAGCCGTATAAAGGGAATTTGTAGCCTCGGGTGTCAAGCAGGGTAACAAGAGCAAAAAGCCATTGCGGTTTTAGTTTTTTTGTTCTTTTGTAGCCGCAACCTCCTTTGAGTAATGGAAGAGAATTTCTTTTCCTTTGCCTCAGATATTAAATTCTTGAGATTGTTTCTATGGGTTTATGTATGTTTATTTGTTTGAGTCCTACAAAGTGGTACCAAAGCTATGGTAGATTGAAATATAGCAAATCCTAACTCCAATATTATTTATTATGTCCAAAGACTCAAAGCAAAAACGGAGTTTAATTTTTAGCATAAACAAATGATAGCCCATCTCAAGGCATCTAAATTGCATCGATATATTGAATCTGCACTTGCTTAAGATGCTAGTGTGAATGATAAGGCGAAAGATAGCTTGACTTTGTCATAAATTTATCAGGCAATTGACATGTTAGTTTTTGAAAAAATTGCTATGCTATGGCTGATGCGACAAAGAATGTTTGGGATATATTGGAGAAAACATACAAAGGGATTAACATGATCCAGCAAAATAATTTGATGATGTTGAAGAGAAAATTTGAACTTATGACGATGAATAAGTCAGAATCTATTGAGTCATATTTTTCTTGTTTATTAGATATTAAAAACGAGATGAAATTCAATCAATATAACCTTCCTGACAGAACATTTGTTAAGAAAATTCTCAATACCCTACCCATGAAATTTGATCATGTGCTAGCTGTAATCCAAAAAATGAAAGATTTGGAGGATTTGAGTATTGAAAATTTGTATAGATCATTAATTCTACATGAACAAAGAATTAATGGAAAATTGGTGGATACCCCAGAGAAGGATACAATAGAGAAGGCGTTATTTGAGAGGCACTAATGATGTCAGGGAGCAAGACAACTCCAGTCAGAAGAGCAGAGGTGATTACAATAACAGAAGTGGTCATGACAAGAATAATAGAGGCCGAGGAGGTACATCAAATCCTGGACACAATAGAGGTAATAATTTCAATTTTAGAGGTGCTCTTGATAGAGGCAGAGATGGTAATTTTGACAGAGGAAATAATTTTAATCAGAATAATTTTGGACAAAGAGTTCAATGTTATAATTGTGGAAAATTGAGCCATAGACAATTTAAATGTAGATATGGAGAAAATGTAGACAGAAATTTTCAGGCTAATGTTCCTGACAATCAGGTGCAAGATAATAATAAAAAATCTGAAACTTTATTATGAGCCTGTAATACTGTTGATGTGGTTGATAAAAATAAATGGTACTTGAATACGGATTGTAGTAACCATATGTTTGTCAAAAAGAATTATTTGTTGAATTTGATGAATCTCTCCATGGTGAAATTAAATTTGAGAATAACATTGTTTTACTAGTGATTGGCAAGAAAAAAATTTTCTATTAGCCTGAAAAATGGGTCTACAGATTTTATTTCTGATATTTTCTATGTTCTTGGATTACATCAAAATTTGTTGAGTATGGGCCAGTTGTCTAAGAAAAAATAGGATATTCGTATTACGAACGGTACTTGTACTATTTTGATAAAAATATTGGAATGATTGCTAGTGTACCAATGACTTCAAATCGCTTATTTCTACTGAATTTGAGTTCTGCCAATTTTTTTCTATTTGAGTACGGGGATAGATGACAGTAATTGATTATGTTATATGAGTTTGGTTATTTGAATTTTGACAGTTTGAAATTTTTGCCCAAAAGAAGAATGGTTGGTGGGTTGTCTAGTATTAGAAATTCTGATAGAATCTATGATATGTGCATTTTGGGAAAGCAACATAGGGATGCTTTTCAGACTGGCAAATCATAGAGGGCCAGAAGACAATTAGAAATTATCCATTCAGATTTATGCACTGCGGAAATTCTTTCTAATGGTGGTTGCAGGTATTTTGTTACCTATATTGATGATTTTAGTAGAAAAACTTCAATGTATTTTTTGAAACAAAAATCTGATGCCTGTAACACTTTTAAAATTTTTAAGACTTTTGTTGAGAAACAAAGTGGGTGATAGATTAAAATTTTGAGAATAGATAGGGGTCAGGAATATTTGGTGTGTAATGATTTTCTTGAGAAACATGGAATGCAATATCAGTTGACTATCAGGTACACTTTCCAACAAAATAGAGTGACAGAGAGGAAAAATATGAAATTATGGATATGGTGAGATGTATATTAAAAGTGAAAAATATGCCAAATGTTATGAAACAATTAAAAATGTGGATGTCCCTTTGTATTCCCAAGAGAATTAATTCATGATTTATGGCTACATTATGTATAGCAGTTACAATCCATAAATCTATTCATGTAGTGGAGAAACCGTTTCATAAGTTTGTTCATATTCTTGTAGTAGTGGGTGTTTAATAAGATTGATGTACCTTTAATCTTGTAGTACTTATATATAGAGGTACATTGACACCTTTTGAGATGACTTTTGGATTAGTTGGAATAATAAGAAAATCATTCTCTATTTCTCTACTTCTTCAATTCCTATTGCAGTATTTCATTTTATTAGTTTTATAGCACGTTATCAGTACGAGTCTTTACTTTTGAGCAAAAGGTGAAAACGGAGGCTCTACCTTGAACAAAAGTGAAGCATAAGATTTTGCCGAAATTCTGCCCATATTTCTTCAAGTGACTTCTGAGGTAAATTTCTAACCCAAAATTTATTTTAATTTCTTATGGCTAATCTTACAAAACAAAAGTTCGTGTCTTTTGATATTTCTAGAAAAAATTATTTATCATGGGTGTTGGATGTTGAAATTCATCTTGAGGTAATGGGTCTTGGTAACACTATTGTTGAAAAAAATGAATCTTCAAACCAAGACCGTGCCAAAGTTATGATTTTCCTTTGTCATCATTTAGATGAAGGATTAAAAATAGAGTATTTTACTGTTAAAAATCCTCTTGTTCTTTGGCAAGGTTTGAAAGAAAGATTCGACCATCTGAAGTTGGTCGTTCTTCCAAAAACCCGATATGATTGGTTTCACTTACGGCTGCAAGATTGTAAATCTGTCAACGAATATAATTCAGTCATGTTCAGAATCACTTCTCAATTATCATTAAGTGGCGAAAAAGTCACTGATGAAGATATGTTAGAGAAGACATTTTCTACTTTTCACATGTCTAACATGCTCTTGCAGCAGCAATATCGAGAGAAGGGATTTAAAAAATATTCTGAACTTATCGCATATCTTTTTTTAGCTGAACAAAATAATGAATTATTACTGAAAAATCATGAGTTCCGACCAACTGGTGCAAGTCCATTCCCTGAAGCGAATGCGACTTAATTTCAAAATTCTAGTCGAGGTCATGGACGTGGCCGTAGAGGTGGCCGTGGCCGTGGACGCGATCGTAGTAAATTTGTGCCCTGTGAAAATTATAACCGTGGCAAACAACAAAATATTTTTCAAAAGAGGGAAAATAACTATGATCAGAAAAATGAAGAAAAGAAAGTTTATGAAGAAAAATGCTACTGGTGTGATATAGAAGGTCATTGGTCCCGTACCTGTCGTACGGCTGAGCATCTTGTTGATCTCTATCAAATATCATTGAAAAAGAAAAATAAAGGTGTTGAGACAAATTTCGTTGATCAAAAGAATGAGTATGATGATGCTGATGATACTGATATGACACACATCGATGTTGCTGATTTTTTTGAGCATCCTGAAGATGTCAACAAGTACCCCATGATTATTTAGATATTTCATGATGTTTTATATCTTTCATGTAATTTTCTTTCTATTTAATTTTATTTTAGCATCTTTATTAATATTTATTTTTTGTTTGAAATTTTCTTCCTGAAGAAAAAATGGATGTCGAATATTTGGGATTAAATAATGTTGATGTGATATTTGTCTCATTGAAAGTGCTACGCATACCATATTAAAAAATAAAAAAATATTTTTCTTGTTTAAAAATAGGAGAGACAAATGTTTAAACCATCAGTGATAGTACAAAATTGATTGAAAGCTCCGGAAGAGCTACTCTATTTCTCCCTGAAGGGACTAAAATTGTCGTAAATAATGCACTATTCTCTTCTAAGTTTCGGAGAAACTTATTGAGTTTTAAAGATATCCGCAAAAATAGATATCATATCGAGACAATGACTAAGACAAATAGTGAATTTTTATTAATCACAAGTATTATTTCTAGGTCAAAAATGCGTAGTAGAAAAATTATGTTCTTCTTCTTCTGGCTTATATTATGTACAAATTAGTGCAATTGAAATTCATCACCTAATAGACCAGAAGTCTACTCATCCCAATGATTTTATGGTTTGGCATGATCGTTTCGAACATCTCGGATCTATAATGATGAGACGAATAATTGAGAATTCACATGGCCACTCATTGAAAAATCAAAAAGTATTAAAAGCCAATGAATTCTCTTGTGTTGCTTGTTTTCAAGGGAAATTAATTATTAGACCATCACAAGCTAAAGTTGGGACTAAATCCCCTACATTTCTAGAATGAATTCATGGTGATATATGTTGGCCTGTAAATTCACCATGTGGACCATTTTGATATTTTATGGTGCTAATTGATGCATCAACTAGATGGTCACATGTATGTTTATTATCTACTCGCAACCTAGCGTTTGCGAGATTGCTTTCTCAAATAATTAAATTGCGAGCACAATTTTCAGACTATCCAATAAAGAAAATTCGTCTAGATAATGTTGATGAATATTCGTCACATGCTTTTGACGATTATTGTGTGTCCATTAAAATAACTATTGAACATCTTGTAACTTATGTTCACACACAAAATGGTTTAGTCGAATCATTCATTAAATGGTTACAATTAATTGCTAGACCATTGTTGATGAGGTCTAAACTTTCTTCATCTGTTTTGGGGACATGCTGTGACACCCCCACTTCTCCCAAGGACGAACCCAAGGGTATCAGTGGGATGCCTGCCCAACTCTCGTCAGGACTCAATACAATCCATAATTCAAAACTAGAAATACTTCAAATACATAATTAAAGTACTCCAAAACACTTCACACTTACAATTAGATAGCCTTCAAGCTTAATACAATTCAAAAGAATATGTACTACAACCATCCGTTATAATACAATTTAAGATCTTCAAAAAAAAATAATCTAGTACTATTCTCGAGTACTCTTGGTCTCGAACCCTGTAAAAGAAATTCACAACGTGGTATGAGCTACACAACCCAGTGAGGTTCCAAGACACTCTAGCAGTTCTAATAAATCAAGAAAAGGGAACATACCACATGTATGGTTCGGGGTTGCACAATGGTGCATGAATATGAGACAAATATTATTATACAAGTACTTTGAGCATATTACAGGTATGACTCAAGATTTGCACGTTGGTACATTTGCATGAAATAATTATCTCTATACAAAATAAACACACATTGAAGGATACGGTGTTCCAGTGGTACCAAGTCGGTCATCTGCACCTTATAACTTCCGGATCCCCTCGATTTGTCTGGCCATCACCTTATCCCTCCAGTGGTAATACTCGAGTATACCGAAACGGTGGCCCAGGGTTCCAACCTATCCGACCGAACCCAATCCTAACTCGAGTAGGTCAGTAACCAAGGGCAGGACCCAGTTCAGTTTAGAGCTTACAACATGCACAAGTAATCAAATAAATTGGTGAACGGTAAAATTTTATCATTTTAATAGGTCGAGTGAGATAAAGTACACACTCGCCTTAAAAATGGTGGACAAGTTCAAAGAGCAATTATAGGTAACACTTAACATCTAAACACGTAAAGAATATGTCATAATTTCATATGAATATGAAATTCATGGTAGTCAAGTAAACAAGTATTCAAGTAATCAAGTAAATTGGTAGCCAAGTAGGGTGGTAAACGGTAAGTAATTACGGTTAACGGTTGACGGTTAAGTAATCACGGTTAATTGGTAGACATTTATTATTTTAGTAAGCCGCCATTGGCCGTTTCCCACATTTATTGCTTAAGAGTCGAGGAGATTCGTTCCAACCGACTTATGCAACCATAGCATAATTGATCATTTAAATACGTCACGTAAATATGCAATTCACGTATTTCATGTCGAGTAATGCAAGTATATCTTACTTAAATATGCATGAGTGTGGTAAATACTCAACATGTAGTACTCAATACTTAATGATCATGGAATAAGTATATCATAAACTTATTCAAATTACGTACTCCTATATGGAACACTCACCTATTGAAACAAGAGAGTAAGTACGTAATCAAGTCTTTAGGTGTTCCCCTCGAGATCCTATTGAAGGTCTCCTTAAGCATTTGAGCAAATAATAGTTGTCTATTACACACTATCACTTAAAATCCCTTACTTATCGAGAAGGTTGTGCTAGTGTTCACTCTAAGGAGAATTCATGAATTGAGCCTTAATTATTCATAATCGAGACTCGAAAGTGGTGTTCAAAAATGAAAGAAAAAGGTTGAGTTTCATCCTTAAAATCATTGGATGGAAGCTAGTAGGTACGAAATCATGTAAATGAATTTTCAGACGAACGATCAAAGTCGGACGTGGAAGTGCCATGTCACAAACCGGCCAAGAACTGGCCGGATTCAAGGCAGTGAAGAAACCCAATTTTTTTCAAAACTCACCAACAATCTGGCTAACAATCCGGCCAAGAACTGGCCGGATTCTGTGGAATGTTTTTCCCGCGCGGATTCTTTTAAAAAGGTCAAAATTTGTCAAGTTTAGGGTATTCTTTGAAAAATCATAACTCACTCTCTGAAAGTCCAAAATTGGAAAACTTGGTACCGTTGGAAACTTCTTCCAAAGTACTAAAAGTTCCTAGAAGAAAATTTTCCATGAATACAAGGGGAAGACATTCAAAAATTGGCTCAAAGTTAATGACTTGAGTTATCAAGACAGATTTGGGTTGGTTTTCGACAAAGTTTGGAAATTCGGCAAAATTCACACATTGTGAACTAACTGCTGAAATTTGAAACTCTATTAGAGTTCCAATCCAAGTTTAAAACAAAATAAGCGAAAAAAGAATCGGAGTTTTGAGCACCAAGATATGGTGGCTCAAAGTTGCTAAAAATGTGAACCTATTTACCATTTTCCAGATTTAAACCAAACACTTTAGGACTTTGATTGAGTATCGAAATGGACTTGGAATGGCACCAAATTTGGTATGAATATACTACCATATAAGGCTATTCCTCTACCAAATTTCATAGAAAAATACGTACGGGAAATTGGTTAACTAAACCACGAAAACTCCAAGAACCTCCAAGGCAAAACTACCTTGGAGTTCCGTTTTCCTTTTTCTAAACATTTGACCAATGAAAACATCTCAAATATGGTTCATTTGTGTAGAAAATGTCCAAGAAACATCCAAAATATATTTGGTAGGTGATTAACACCAAGAATTTCAAAACAACAAGCCCCAATAAAGATTAAAGCTTTGAACTAGCCAAAAGAGGGTTTTAGTTCACCGAGTCAGTTTGGGATTTTGGCCACAACTCTCTCAATTCAACTCGAAATTGAGCTTGGCTAGTGGTGTTGAAAATTAGATTCATAAAGCTATAATTTCTCATAAGAAATCGTTTTCAAAATCTGTCCACAACTAGTTCACATTTGAGCATTAAGTTGCTGCCCAAAACAAAGCCTCCAGCTCAAATGAGAAACAGAACAGGGAACTTTAAAAGGTTGGTACGGATTGTTCAGGTGGAATCAGGACATATATTTTATACCGTTGGAAAGTTGAGAATGTTTAGTTTCTAGTGCTGCAAACAGAACTCGATTTCGAAATCGAAGTAAAAAGTTATGGCTGAAACAAAAAGACAGCCTGGGCAATCCAGGAATAAAATTCCAGTTTTGCTGAACTTCGGAAATCATTCCATTTGGCCAATCAAATCACGTTATTTTTCAGTGAAACTTTCTACACCATCCATATAACATGTATACATCATAAACAAGTCATTAGAACCTCAAAAATTCACACAAAAGTGCTCGAACATGGCAGGGGTAAAATCGGAAGATTTTTGCTCATCACCTCCTTTGAGTTTCCTTTCACCAATACAACTTATTTCCACTAATTTAAGCACTAAACCAATATTAATAACATCAATACTCATGAAATCAGTCCTCAAGTAATTGTGGAAGTTCATAGAGCCCACACACCAAAATTCAACATAAATAAAGCTACCCACATGCATGCATGAACTTATATGTGCAATAGAACTTCCATAAATCAAGATTTTCAAGGTTGATCGTTAATTACCTCCTTAGATGATAAATGTCAATTTTTGGCCACAAGAAAGCTCCAAAAAAGGTGAAAATGCAGCTCTTTTGATAGCTTAAGATGATCTCCAAATAGTTTTGAACTTGTGGTAGAAATTTCAAGTGATTTGGTGCAAGTTTGAGAGGTGAAATGATGAAGAAATTGGTCTTCTTCTTTCTTGTTAATGGCCGGCTGTTTGAGAGGGAAAAGAAAGAGTGTTCAGCCGGCACTTGAGGTGAAAAGAGAAGAGTTTTGATCTGGTGTGATGCACCCTTGAAAAGGTTGGTAATTGAATTCAAATTTTGGCGCCAAAAATCAACTCTCACTAGTGCTCTTACGCACGCGTCTCGTGCTCGATTCCTCTCGAGTTTGTTTCAGTAGTGCACTAAATTTTCAATATACTTATATCAATATTATTATTATTTACTCTTAGTTGTCCCAAATAAGGGTCTAAAGTTTCTCATTTAAATCGCGCGCGTAAAAACGCGTACTTCCAATTTATGCGCGATATGGCGAAATTTCTAAGAAATTCTTATAACGATAGTATAACTAACTATCACTTGAGCACTTAATCATAAAAATACCTATTTTAAGACTAAGGCACATATCTCCAATTTTCCGAGTACAGTGTATCTTCAAATCGGTTATCGTTCCAAACGCACGTGCACTATTTTCACTTAACGGGTTTTCAAAAATTAATTTTTGAAACGAGACACTTTAAAAATATAACAAAGCTATAGATCCATGTAATTAGGTCTAAAGATATTAGAAAATAATACTCGAAGAAAACAGGTGAGCAAATAATTAATTAAGCCATAAAAATAGAATTATAAGTGAGAAGAATTCGGGTCCTCACACATGCTATATTACATGTAGCAATACTTGTGAGAATTAAGCCGACAAGTTATCATACTTATTCTCCCATATAATTAACTTTTGGTTATGAGTCCAATATTTCTCATTTACGAATATTTGATTGTGCGGTGTATGTCCCAATTGCACCGTTCCAACGTCGTAAATTGAGCCCCCAAAAAAGATTGAGGATATATGTCAGATATGAATCACCTTCAATTATTAAATATATGGAACCAATGACAGGTGATTTATTTACTGCGAGATTTGTAAATTGTCATTTTGATGAATCGCATTTTTCGACATTAGGGGGAGATAAAAATCAACCAAAAAAGGAAATTACTTGAAAAATATCATTGAATTTTCTTGATTCTCGTACTAAAGAATGTGAACTAAAAGTTCAAAGGATTATACATTTGTAAAAAATTGCAAATCAATTATCCATGCATTTAATGACTCCAGAAGAGTTACTAAATCACATATTCCTACTGAAAATACTTCGATTAAAATCGATATCCCTGAACAACAAATTACAAGTGCTAATGAGTCTAAAGTACGCCTGAAGTGTGGGAGACCTCTTGGTTCCAAAGATAAAAATTTTCGAAAGAAAAGAGGAGTAGATGAATCAACAATTAATGACAAAATTCAACCCCCTGAAGAGGTCGCGCTCTTAAAGAGCCAATTCTTAAAGAGAATGAAATTATAGAAAATTCAATAAATTTTGTCACTTCAAGAAAAAGTTCGAACAGAAAAGAAATAATTATTGATAGTATTTTTGCATATAATCTAGCACTTGATATTATGGCAGAGGACGAGGATTATGAGCCTAGATCGGTTGATGAATGTCAACGTAGAAATGATTGGGCAAAGTGAAAAGATGCGATCCAATCTGAATTGAATCCACTGGTTAAAAAAAAAGTTTTTAGACCTGTAGTCCAAACACTTGAAAGTGTAAAGCTAGTAAGATATAAATGGGTATTTGTGAGAAAATGAAATTAGAAAAATGAAATTGTGAGGTATAAAGTAAGACTTGTAACTCAAGAATTTTCACAAAGGCTTGGATTTGATTATGACAAAACGTATTCACCTGTAGTGGATGCTATCACATTTAGATATCTTGTGAGTTTTTCAGTACATGAAAAACTAGATATGCGTCTAATAGTCGTTGTTACTGCATATTTATATGAAAATTTTGAAAATGATATTTATATGAGAATTTTCGAAGGATTCAATATGCCTGAAGCGGCAAATCAAATTCTAAAGATATTTATTCTATTAAATTACAAAGGTCTTTGTATGGGTTCAAACAATCTGGACGTATGTGGTATAGCCGTCTCAGTGAATGTTTAATTAAAAAAGGTTATACCAATGATCCAATATGTTCATGTGTTTTTATCAAGACAAATGGATCAAATTTTGTGATAATTGCTGTATATGTTGATGATCTAAATTTGATTGGAACTTTTGAAGAGATTCAAAATAGTGTTGAATATTTGAAGAAAGAATTTGAAATCAAAAATTTTGGAAAGACAAAATTCTGTCTTGGTTTACAAATTGAGCATTTGAAAGATGGAATTTTTGTCCACTAAACTGCTTATACTCGGAAGGTATTAAAGCGATTTTATATGGATAAAACATATACATTAAGTACCCCAATGATCGTCAGATCATTAGATTCTAATAAGGATTCTTTTAGACCACGAGAAGAAGATGAAGAGACATTTGATCCTGAAGTACCATATCTCAGTGCAATTGGTGCACTAATGTATCTTACTAATTGTACAAGACCTGATATATCATTTGCAGTAAATTTATTAGCAAGATTTAGTTCCTCGCCTTCAAGACGACATTGGAATGGTATTAAACATATTTTTCGTTATCTCCAAGGAACAATGGATCTTGGCTTATTTTATTCAAATAAATCTAAATCTGAATTGGTTGGTTATGCTGATGCTGGATATTTATCTGACCCGCATAAAACAAGATCTCAGACTAGTTATCTATTTACATATGCAGGTACAATCATTTCTTGGCGGTCTACAAAGCAATCACTAGCCACCACTTCATTGAATCATGCTGAAATAATAGTAATTCATGAAGCCAGTCGGGAATGTGTTTAGGTAAAATCAATGACCCACTATATCCGGAAGAGTTGTGGGTTATCCTTCGAAAAAGAAAATCCCTCAACTATATTATATAAAGATAATGCAGCTTGTATAGCTCAATTGAAAGAAAGATATATTAAAGGAGATAGGACGAAACACATTTCACCAAAATTCTTTTTTACTCATGATTTGCAAAAGAATGGTGAAATTGATGTGCAACAAATTCGATCAGATAATAATTTGGTGGATTTATTTACCAAGGCATTACTAACTGCAACATTTGAGAAATTGGTGAAGAGTATTGGAATGCGACGATTAAAAGATCTCAAATGATATTTGCATCAGGGGGAGAAATTAATACACAGGAATAGTGTACTCTTTTTCCTTCACTAGGGTTTTTGTCCGGATGAATTTTTTCCTATTAAGGTTTTAACGAGGCATATTTTTTGTATAATGGACATCTAAAGGGGAGTGTTATGAAACAACTAAAAATGTGGATGTCCCTTTATATTTTCAAGAGGATTAATTCAGGATTTATGTCTACATTATGTATAGAAGTTACAATCCATAAATCTATTCATGTAGTGGAGAAACCGTTTCATAAGTTTCTCCATATTCTTGTAGTAGCGGGTGTTTAATAGGATTGATGTATCTTTAATCTTGTAGTACATATATATAGAGGTACATTGACACCCTTTGGGATGATTTTTGGATTAGTTGGAATAATAAAAAAATCATTTTTCATTTCTCTACTTCTTCAATTCCTATTGTAGTATTTTATTTTATTAGTTTTATAACACCAAAATCATTTTGGCCAGACACAGTTTCTTGTGTAATTTATCTATTAAACAGGTGTTCTACCAGAAGTGTTTCCGAAAAAATTTCTAAAGAAGTGTGGAGTGGTAGAAGACCATTTGTTGGTCATCTTAGAATTTTTGGGTGTATTACCTTTTCCCATGTTTCTGATCAATTAAGAAAGAAACTTGATGATAAGGGGAAGATGTATGTATTTATTGGTTATAGTGAAGTCCTCGAGCTTATAGGTTGTATAATCTTATGACAGAAAATGTGATAGTAAGTAGAAATGTGACTTTTGACGAAAAAGACGTTTAGGATTGGTCTACTGAAGATCTTGACATAGCAGAGGTGACTCTAAATTATCAGCAAGAGGAGGATAATTATAATATTCAGCCATCATCGATTGCTCAGGGTCCACAAATTAAGTTAACTGAACATCCCCAATGTTAGCGACAAATGCTAGCTCGTCTGCAGGATTATGTTATTACACTAGATGATATTCCTTCTAACGAAGATATTGTTAATTTTGCTTTATTTATAGATTATGATCCAGTTGTGTATGAGAAAGCAGCCAATGATGATCGTTGGATGAAAGTAATGGAGAAAGAAATTCATGCAATAAAAGAAATGAGACTTAGGAACTTACTTCTCTTCCAATTGATAAAAAAGTCATTGGAGTGAAATGAGTATACAAAACAAAATTTAAACCCAGCAAAAAAGTTGATAGATATAAGACGAGATTAGTGATGAAGGGATACATGCAGAAACCCAGAATTGACTATTTTGAAATATTTGCACCTGTTGCCAGACTTGACACAATCAATATGATAATTTATCTAACTGCTCAAAATAACTGGAGAATTTTTTAGATGGATGTCAAGTCAATCTTTTTGAATGGAGTTCTTAATGAAGAAATGTATGTGGAGCTGCCAGCAAGATTGTCAGAAGAGGCCATGATTATGTTATTACACCAGATGATATTCCTTCTGACGAAGATATTTTTAATTTTGCTTTGTTTATAGATTATGATCCAGTTGTGTATGAGGAAGCAGCCAGTGATGATTGTTGGATGAAACCAATGGAGAAAGAAATTCATGCAATAAAGAAAAATGACACTTAGGAACTTACTTCTCTTTTCATTGATAAAAAAATCATTGGAGTGAAGTGAATATACAAGACAAAATTTAAACCTAGCAGAGAAGTTGATAGATATAAGACGAGATTAGTGGTGAAGGGATACAAGCAGAAACCCGGAATTGACTATTTTGAAGTATTTGCACCTGTTGACAGACTTGCCACAGTCCGTATGATAATTTCTCCACCTACTCAAAATAACTGGAGAATTTTTCAAATGGATGTCAAGTCAGCCTTTTTGAATGGAGTTCTTAATGAAGAAGTGTATATGGAGCAGCCAGCAAGATTTGTCAGAAGAGATCGGAAAAATAAGGTATGTAGATTAAAGAGAGTCTTATATGGATTGAAACAAACCCCAAGAGCGTGATGTACAAGAATTGATTCATATTTTGTGACTCGTGGTCTTCTACTTGTGGTGATGTTCTTATTGTATGCTTGTACGTAGATGATTTAATTTCCGCAGGAAATAATCCAGAGATGGTTGCAAAGTTCAGGAAGATTATGACTAAGCAGTTTGAGATGACTAATATGGAACTCATGTCATATTTTTTGGGAATTGAAGTCTTTCAGTTTGACAGTGGAATTTTTATATCTCAAAAGAAATATGCAAGTGACATTTTAAAGAAGTTCAAAATGGATACAACAAAGCCAATTATGACACCAGTTGAAGAAAAATTGAGGTTGACCAAGGAAGGCGTTGGTAGATATGTGAATCCCACCTATTTTAAAGGTTTGGTAGGGAGTTTCAGATATTTGACATCTACAAGGCTAGATATCAATTTTGTTGTTGGTCTGATTAGCGGGTTCATGAAAAATTCATGTCAGTCATACTTCCAGGCAACTAAGACAATTTTGAAGTATACTGGAGGCATTCGTAGTGATAGCATTTTTTATTCTGGAAGTGATCCAGTTGAATTGTTTGGCTACACAGATATTAATTGGACAGATGATACAGTAGAGAGGAAGAGTACTTCAGGTTATGCATTTTTTATTGGTTCTAACTTGTTTTCCTGGAGTTCGAAGAAGCAACAGGTGATTGCATTGTTTACAGTAGAGGCAGAATATATTGCAACAACTAATAGTGCTATTCAAGTTTTGTGGTTACGTCGCATACTTGGTGTTCTATAACACAAGTAAGTTGATTCTACGAATATTTATTGTGATAGTAAATCAATAATTGAGTTGTCCAAGAATCCAGTACTCTATGGGCATAGCAAGCATATTGACATCTGATAGGTTGCAATTTTATCATTTATTTTATTATTAATTTCCCCTATTACCTGACTCGATGTGGATTAATTGCTGGATTCTACTCACTTTTAGTATTTTGGCATTTATTTCAGGGAGTAAAATAAAAATATGATAACATGTGCTAATTTGACAGAAAAGAAATGCAAGTAGCAGTGCTTATCCGAGGGGCAATTTTGGAAAAGCAAGAAAAACTTTGGGCCCTTTCTTTTGGAACGGCTGAACCGAAGATGTAGGTGTTCTTTTCCCCTGGGAGCCGCCGCACAAGAGGGGATCTTAGTTAGCAATTAGACTTTTAGATAGAAAATGGTGGAGAGAACAGGCACTATCTTCTTGTTCTTATTTGAGTCTTTCGTCTTTTAGCGTAGCTGGGGACTTGACTTCCCTTTTAGCTTTTAGTAGTATCTTTTCCTCTGTATGCCAGAGGAAGCAAAAACAATGAATTGCCTCCTGTAGCTTTCTTTCCTTATTGAATAGAGCGAATTGAATTAGGCCAATTTTCCAATTGATGGCCGCAACTCTTGTTTCAATTTCTTGTGGATTTTGTTCATCAATTATGAACTAATTTCCCTACTCTAGTCAAGGAACAACGGAGGCCTTGGTTCGCCTAAAATTGTGAGATCGATTTAATTTTATCTTTTCCTTTTATTTATTGGTATTCGCATATTTCTCGATTGCAGTACTTATGATTATTTAATTAATTGATTGTCTTGGATCCGGATAATTAGTTAACTTGATAATCTATTGTCAATTAGGGCATTGAATCCGTAATTGTTTAATTGCCTTGATTTAGTGACAAGTGGCATGATTGGGTTTGTGTCAGGGGAATACGCGGGCTAATCTGAAATAACCTTGATAGTGCGTTATTTGGTTAGAATATGACTTCTCTAATACATAAGGCAATTGGGGAATTAAATCTTACGGGCGTACCTAAGATTATTTCTCAATTAGAGCAGTGGTTAACGGGCGTACCTTAATCACCGACACAGTAAGGAGGGGTTGATTGTCATCGCTTGTTTGGCAGTTATAACCTATTTATTAGTAAATAATTGAAACTGTCTTTGTTTCGATGATTAATTAGGTACACCATTGCTGAAGTTATTTCTTGGCTAGATCCTTAATTATCACCCATTTGATTTTAGTAATTTGTTATTTAATTTTTAGTAACTTCTTACATTTTATTTGAATTTCTTTGATTGTCACCTTCTGCACAAAAACACCGCTTTTGTTACTGTGAATTTGAAAAGAAACAGTTACACCCAATCCCTATGGATTCGACCCTGCTTACCACTATTTACAGAAATTAACTTTAGTTGAGTAGGTTTTTATTATTGCACAGGCTGACAACCTGTCAACATCAAATATCACTTCATACGTGAGGTGGTTTCAGAGATGGAAATTGAAATTGATTATTGCAGAACTGAAAAGCAAGTGACTGACATTTTCACCAAGGCATTGAAGACGGAGACTTTTGTGAAGTTGAAGAAGATGTTGGGCATGACCAGATTAGAGGAGCTTGGTTTAAGGGAAGCAGTATAGAAATACAAACCAAGCTAGGTTATTGGTGAGCCTTGGGTTAATGGCCACTTGTCTTTGTGTGAGTGGCTAACATCATTGTTTAGCTTGTCGTGCGATTGCATGGGATTATTCCCATTGATTAGTAGTTGTAGAGTCAAAATAGTAGCTGTAAAAAGGGAAATTGTAGCCTCGGGTGTCAAGGAAGGTAACAAGAGCAAAAAGCCTTTGCGGTTTTTAGTTTTTTTGTTCTTCTGTAGCCATAACCTCCTTTGAGTAATAGAAGAGAATTTCTTTCCCTTTGTCTCATATATCAAATTCTTGAGATTGTTTCTATGGGTTTATGTGTGTTTCTTTCCCTTTGATTGTTTGCGGGCCTTTCCTTTTGTTAGTGAGTACCAGTTCAAGTTGACATCCTCACAACTTCGTCCATCTTATCTCAATAGATGGTGTAGCTCACATTAATCTTGAATTTCATCTCCCACTTTTAATCTCTCTCTTCACACATGATTGTGCACCTCAACTAACCTAGCATAGAATTATGTAAAACATGTTTAGTTTGAATTTTCATAACTGCATCCCAACACAATCCTCAAGCTTAGCCAATTGGTAATGTCCTGCTTTAGCTGGTAATGTCATGCTTCCTTCTTGTCTGATCTCAAACTGTAATGGATTTTCTATCTCATTGCCTATTTCAATCTCTGCTTTACTTTTTGTAATATTTCTATTTCTCCTTCATAAATATTATATTTTAATTCTTTTTTTTATTTTCTTAAAATCCAATAACTATTAACTGAGTAATAAACACAATTGAACAAAATGAAATAATCAAAATACACCCAAAAAAAATAAGATTCTTTGTGAATTTTCTATTGTATTTTTTATTTTCTCTTATATATTATTTTTTGAGATTTTTGTATTTATTTTTATTGTATTAGTAGTTTTTTATACATGTAAATATGTTAATAATTATTTTTAAGTGTAGTTATTTAATAGTAAAAAATAAAAAATAATTAAAATATAATATTTATAAAGGAAAAATAGCAATATAATAAAAAATACGACAAAAAAGTGGAACAGTAAGTGTGATAGAAGATTTGTTGTAATCTCAAACTTGTGCCACTATAACATTTCTAAGAAAGAGAAAAAAAATTTTCTAATTTTCAAGATATTTATAAATTAATGATTGTAGCATGGAAACTACTATCTCTTAGCAGAATCTTGATGGGTGGGGAGTTTGAACTTTGATTGTTTTCAAGTTTTAAATATTAATTAAACTTCTACTAATGCAAGTACACAGGTCGCACGTGTGTATAGGGAAGATTTCAAGTACTAGTGTGATTTAAACTATCACAATTAAAGCAAGCAAATCTTCTCTACAAAGTAAAAATGACAACGAAAATGTGTCTAGGGTTATGAAATTTCTAACTACCCTTGCGAGTGAAAATTACTGGTTAAATGAAGTTGATTATCTCGGTAAATTATAGTTTAATTTCCTAATATACGTGATGCTCGCTTTTGCCGATATACCAACTTTATCTATAACTATTTTTCACCTACGTTTCATGAAGAAACTATGTATAAGTTCATTGTAATCTATGAAATTACTTATTAAAGTCACAAAGGTGTTTTATTACTTTCATGAGATACTCCTTAAGTAGTTGTGTCAGGTCTGCCAAAATTTTTCTTATTTGTACTTGATTACACTTCATTATTTGAATATTTTGCACTTCATGGTCACTTTAAATTACTTTAAATCATCAATAATCATCCAAATATCTTCTCATTTCATTTTAATTGATGATTGAATCATTAAAACTTGCAAAAAAAATATATGAAGTTTTTACCATTTAAATCCATAGAAATGTAATTTTCTCACTTTAACTACAAAATGCAAAATTCACTAGAAACCCTAGTTATTTAACTCTTAAAATAACTAAAACATACCAAAATCATGCGAAATAGACACTTATCAAATATCATGCTGTTTTGTTTTTCTAGATCATAATCTCATTTCTGACCAAGTAAATAGTATAAGCCCTTTTCTAACAAGCCTTGCAATCGAATGGAAGAGCTAAATTTCTGGACAACAAATTGCTTTGCAGTGCTTCCCTGCAGATCAATTTCATCCTTTGCCATTGTGTACTTTTCTTGTGTGTATGGAGTTGAGCCACATTTCTCTTTCTCCTTGGTTTGCTCTTTAGTCCTTTCCCGTAAGTGTTTCATGCTAAAATAGACTATAAATGCAATTAGTTTTACAATGTTAGGGGAGCGATACAAAGAAAGAAAGGAAATTTGAAAATCTCAGGAGGTGCAAATGCAAGATAAAATTAAAAGTTATAAAACTTTTCCTGCATACACAATTACAATTTTTCAAAGTTGAACAATTGCCCACCCTTACACATACCTGCCTGTAGGTTATGATCAAGCTACACCTTTTATCCGCGAGAGTAAGGTTTATGAATAAAGTTTGATACATTGGGACTACAAATACGGGACCTTACATTAAGTATATATTAACTTCACAAAGTCACAGAAAAATCTTCTTCAAAGACAGAGGGAATATATCACATTTACAAAAAACATCCAGAAGTAGTAATTGTTCATGCTTCATGATTGAATAGAATCACACAAATTTCCATAATTAGTAGCTCGAAAGCAAACTTGACAATGGCCAACACTTACCAATTGCCATGGCCCCATCGGATGGATTTCTTTTCTTTTTCCTTTTATTTATGAAAATTTAACATCTTATGTAAACATGCTTGTATTGTATAAAAAAGATGTTTATATTGTCTACATGAGATTGTATCGATGGATTTTTCATAAGCAACCTTTAAATTCAAAATATTCACTTGATAAGTCAATAATATTCAGAAAAGTTATGTTTTTAAATAACAAAATTAAAAACTAACTAATACTTTTTGATGCCTTCAGAACTATGACTTTAATTTTTGAATATCGAAAGAGTGAGAGCATGATATTCCCAGTGAGATTGAAGGAGTGTACATGTTTCAACACAAGAGTTAATCAAGTTTAAATTTACTTGAAGGCTCTTCTTCAACTTCAAGTGATGATTGTGCTGAATTGTTCCACAATTTAGTTGTGCTACCAATGAACGTTGTTCCATGCGGATGATGGGAACACCAGATTTGAGTTCTATTGTGACAAAGTTTAATAAGTCACAAACCAAATTACCCGTGAGATGTACAAAAAAAAAAAAAAAAAGCATCCTATCCCAAAATTAATTTTTAGTAAAGCACTAATAACGCAGAGTACTTCTAAGATGTATGTTCATGCAAGAGTTTTTCTAGCTTTATCCATTTTCAAAGTCCAATTTGTAAAATTCATTTTGGGAAAATGAAATGCAAAAAGGACTTGTCTCTTAGAGGAGCAAATTTTAATCCTTTTCTTTCTGAAAGAAGTTTGGTTGAACTCGATTCCGATCATCGCTATGGGTAGAGCATGTCCCCAAACCATATATCGTTGTTAAGAATATAACCCACTAATATAGCTCCCAAATCGATAATGAAATTTTAACAGACAATATTCTATAACAAAGTAATTGGTCCTCACCAATTGAGCATAAATTTTCGTCTGAATTCATAGTTCAAATGAATTTGTTCCATGTTGCATGTTGGGAGGACAAACAGTAAAACGTCTGAGTTTTTGGATACTGGACGCGCCCAAATATAACACTAGCTATCTTGCTGTGCAGTTCAGATGGTGTGGGCTGTGATTTATAAATGCAGACCAACTTTGTACTCAATAGATGGACAAGGAAAACAGAAATTTTTTCCTTGACAAGCCCAACATGATCAGTCTTATACAATTTACAACCTCATTTCTTGAAGATGAGCTTGAATTTGTAATTAAGGATCATTTTATTTTTGGTCATATGGTAGTGTTATTAGGTCAACGTCTGTTAGACATAATTATTAAGCCCAAAAAAAAAAAAGTTGAAGAAATTTTGATCCAGTAACTAAAGTTAAAACACTTTAACTTTGGAAAAAAAAAAAACTAAAGTTAAAACACTTTAAAAATTAGAAGTTTTAGATTAATTCTCTCCCTTCATCCTCTCGATTTGTTAACTTTTATCTACCATACTAAAAACTAGATGCAGAAAAAATAGTTGCTAAAAGAAAGAGTCAAATTATGTTTTACATGAAATCTAATGCAAGTTATATGACTTTGTGTGAGGAGATTTGAGTGTGTTGGATAGCCTTGATTGAAGGGAGTTCAAAAGCATCTTACAATTCTTTGTTCAGCATTTTGGTCTTTTTCACTAACCTACCAAACTAATCGAGGTGTAGAAGAAGAAAACAACGTATATTTTATGCATTATCAAAGTATACACTATTATCAACGAGATATGATGCTTTTGAATTTGATCCAAATTGTGTATAAATGTCATATATTCAACCATGATATTATATACATTAATAGTGTATATAGGATTAACTTTTTTGATTTTTTATTGCCATTAGAGAAAGTCTCAAACAATTCTTTTGCTAACATTTTCCATCAAATTAGGGATACAAATATGGGCCACAGCAAAACTATTAGAAATTATAGTGCTTTATAAATGATGCACTAAATTTCCTTAGACTTTAGTAATTGTAGGCATGAGATAGAATGAGCAACAAAATTTCCTCATACCAAAATCAAAAGCAAAACCAAAAATAAAAATAAAAACAAAAATCACGTGACAAGTACGTGTTCTGTGATTAAGATTTAAGGGTTTTAGCCTTTTAGGCTTTTAGCCCTTTCTTTTTTAAGTTTTCCCCCATCTCTCTTCTCCCCTCCTAAAACCCTCTCCTTCTCCCCAAAACCCTCTGCTTCTCCTCTATTGAACTGAAGGATTTCTGATTTCCATCGTCATCCTGTCAAACTCTCCCAAAAATCATCAAGAGCGATGATCAAATCGAAATTCCGAGCAAAACCCATTTCAAATTTCATATTTTTGGCCACATCCACCAATGAAAATTCAGCCAAAACCCCAAAATTCCTTGTCCAAATCTCCCATTTCTCAACATATTCGCCAAATATTAGTTCCAACACGCCGTCCTACCAGTCCCGGCGGCAAGAAGACGAGAGCCGTAACGTGAGGGTATCAGTGTGGTGGGATTTTGAGAACTGTAACGTCCCTGCCGGGACTAATGTTTTTAAAGTTGCTCCGGCCATCACTGCTGCCATCAGGGCTAATGGGATCAAGGGTCCTATTCAGATCACTGCTTTTGGGGACGTAATGCAGCTTTCGAGGGTTAATCAGGAGGCCTTTTCGTCTACTGGGATGAATCTTACTCATATTCCTCGTGGTGAACCTTTTAATCCTCTGTTATCTCATGATTCTTTTATGTATTTGGTTTTGAAGAATGTGAATGACGAAGAACTTACAAGGAAAAAAGTGGAAGTATACTTTTTAGGAGGAAATAGAAAGGGGAAGAATTTTTTATTTTTTATTTAGATTTGCTAATATCCTTACAATACTGTGGTTTTTTGGTTGTTGTGGGCTTTTCTTTTGTTAGTTGTGGATGTTCTGATGATAGTCGGTGTGTAAAGGAAATTCTACTTGTAGGCGATCACTTTCAGGGGTTGTTGCTTTCTTTTTGTTTTATGTTTCGTTATTGATATTACTGCTGCATTGGGCCTTGTCTTGATTGAAACGATGCCTTTTTGTCCTTTTTTTTGGATTTTGGGATGTTTGAAAAGGGTGGCCTTAACAAAATTTCATATTAATTAGTAACAATCAGCTATAAAATTAGTAAAAGTCTTTGGTTTATTCTATCTTTAAGTAATAATTGATGATTATGACTTTTCACTAAGTGGTGTGTGGCAATAAAATGCAATTTTAGTGTGAAATGTCATAGTTTCTCAATGAACTAGAATGCTTGTACGAATATGCTGGGACTTTTAGGATTATGCAGAATCCTACTAATTTGTGAAAATATCTTGTTAAGAGTTCGACATTCCTTAGATAGCTTAGCAGGAGGGAGGACAGTGTTGTAACATTTTACTGCATTTAGTTCCATTTTTTGAACTTCTGTTAATGGATGGTTCCATGAGAATGTGAGTATACTTTGTAAAATGTCACACCTGGGAATATTGCATGATGAATAGTTGTGGTCTAAAAAGCTACTTGGAACTTATTGTGGAATTAAGCTGTTTTATCCATCAATGAAATTTTTGAGGGTGAATAATGGGGTAATCAGATATGGTTGCTTCATTTGGCGCTTACAGTGCTTGAGCTGCTTATCTTGGTCTTTTACCTTTCTAGTCTTATCAATGCCTTTCAGAGTGTATATAGTGATTGATCTGGTAATGCAACAATAATTGTCTCCTTTGCTGCTTTTCACACTTATTATTAGGCTAAACATGTCATATGTGCTTTAACCAGTCTGCTTGACACTTTTATGTTCTGCTCTTATTTGTACTGTTGCTCGCGTTATACTTATTTAGAGAACTGGTTTGATTTCTGATATTCACATCTTATGGTTCAATGAATAATTTATAAATCTCTTACGGTCTGCAATCTTCTCTATTGCTATAATCTGTTTTACCAGTTAATTTTCTGTTGTCATTGTAGGTGGGAAGAACAGTGCAGATAGGTCTCTTCTTGTTGACCTCATGTACTGGGTTTCCCAAAACCCTCCACCAGCACATCTTTTTCTAATATCTGGTGATAGAGATTTTGCTGGCATTTTGCACCGTCTAAGAATGAACAATTACAACATATTACTTGCTAGTAGTCATGGTGCTTCTAGCGTACTCTGCAGTGCTGCAAGCATCATGTGGCATTGGAATTCTTTGCTTAAAGGAGAAGACGTTTCTGGAAAGCATTTTAATCAGCCTCCAGATGGTCCATATGGTTCTTGGTACGGCCACTATAAGGCACCTCTTGAAGACCCCTTTGCAGTTACAGAGCAGACAGCTTTCCCCCAGCCTCCAGAGCAATCAGCTTGTCCCCCAGCTGAGGTCTTACCTGATTCCAATTCCGAAAATAGAACTCAACCAATACCAAAGGCAGTTATAAAGCAAATACGAAGCATTTTACATCAAAATCCAAAAGGAATTTCCATTACAGAACTTCGTGCTGAATTGTCAAAAAGTAGTATAACTGTAGACAAAGACTTTTATGGGTACAGGAAGTTCTCCCGTTTTCTTTTGGCGCTGCCACATATTTTGAGGCTTCAACCAAGAAATGACGGCCAGTTTTTTGTATTTGGTATTGCACCTAAAGTTTCTGAGCAAGCTGACCTCAGTCCGAGTCCAAGCATAACCACAAGGCCTATACATAAAGGAGAAGTCGATTCCGTTGCTGCTGGCAAACTAAGTGCTGGAAAAGGACCTTGTAATGACCAGTTGGTTGGGAAGCAATCAATACCTGCATCTTCTGAAGCTCCGATGAAAAATGGTGGACAACAGCAAGAACCTTTGACTGAATTTCAGAAGCCAATAAGAACCCTTCCTGTGCCTCCATTGAATGAGCCAGAATTGAAGAGTGCCTCAGTAACACCGGAAGATGCAACAACTGAAGTGCAGGAGCAGCCGAGAGAAGTACAAGAATCATCAGCACTTGTTCAGGCTGCGGATAATACTAAAGCAACTGAGAGTCAGTTGCACCTAGTAGTACATAGGCCCGAATCTGAACTGAAGAACAAACTGGGGTTCTTCAGAAGGATATGCAGGATATGGTATGGGCCTAGTTATGACAGTCCAGATGAAAAGCTTTCAAGTACTAGTGACGGGATTTTGGATGAGAAGAAGAAAGCCAAGGGAGAGCATGTGCAATCAAGAGTTGAGTCTGTTGAATCTGTCTGTCCAGATTCGTTGGCAACTACCAGAATTGAAACGATTCCTGATGGCAATATCTCTAGTAGTTCTTCCCCCACTAATGACAGATCCAGGAAAAGCTCTGGCTTTTTCGGCCAACTTCTGAGCATGCTTAGAATCTGGGAGAATTCAGAGCAGCCTGATGATTCAGGTGGAGAATCAAGTGAAAAGATGAACGATACCAAGCTTGCTTGTAATAAGAATGGAATATTTGTGAAGGAAAGTTTTTGGGATGACTTGAAAACATTTTTAGGCACTGGCAATGCTTCAGCTATCGTCCTGCAGTCAAAGACCAGGTAAACCTTCTGTCATGCTATCTGTCATAACTTTTCTCATTTGTGCTTACTGAACTATTTTGGTTTTCTACCAGCAACTGTACCTATAATTCTATTTACTGGTTCGAGCAAGTTACAGCTTATTTAAAAATAATATCTGGAATAAACAAGTTGTAAAAAGAAACTCTTCCTTGAGATTTCATGCATAATCAAGTTATCTACTGCCTCAATTGTCAAATTTGAATTAGTTTCATGTTTATTGATGGGGATTTTTAATAATCACTTTCATGACTATTGTTTCTTTCAAACAAATTGAAAGTACCTTTTCTGACCTTGGTTGGTCTGATTCCTTTTACTTTGTCTGATAATCGTAACTGCATATTTACAACATAGGCTTTGTGATCAGCTGTACTTGCTCTTAATGCCATTTTTTCGTTCATCAGTACATTTCTGGTGCTTTCTACTGCCTTCTTTTCCCCTCCCAACCCTAAGTAACCATAGAGCATCTCAACATGATGAAGTTTGAATTACTAGACAGTTTTGTGAGACCCTATAGGTTTCTTTTTAACGTGAAAGTTGGTGAGCACGCACATACCTCACAACCATAAAGAGAGAGAAGAAGTATTTTTAGTTGGACTTTTTATGTTTTGAGCCCTGTTTGGTTCTGTCATCATTGATTTGGAAAGTCTGACATTTATACTGTCATTCAGGTGGCCGAAAAGGTACCAATTTTTTAAGTATATTGTGTTATTTCAGAAATACCTGTGTATGTTAAGGTAGTGTTCTCAATTACATCAGAAGAAAATTGCCAAATCTGTGGAAAGTATGTTTTCTGCATGCTGAAGGTTGTTATTTATGAGACCAACAATTGGAACATATAACTGTGGTCAAGGGTTTCCTGCTAATCTTTCTTCACACAATTGAAGTTATTGGTAAAAGTACTTTTTTTAAAAATTTTTCTAGGAACTTGTCACATGCAGCAACGAAGTTCAGCAAATGAATTGAGCAATTTTTTTTTGTTTTTGTGCACATTTAGTTGTCATATATCTTTTCACTGTTTGAATGTCTTTGGTACATGAACCTTAAACCTTGTTACATGATATATGATGCTTCATATTTTCTATTATAAATTAACAACACCTTTGAGGTATAATCTTATTCAAATTATAACTTGTCCTTGTCACTTGCTTTTTTGAAGTCTCGTATTAATGTAGTTTGACATACAGTAAACAAAGCACATAGTAGGAAATTAGAATGCAAAAATTATAGAAATCTTGGTGAACAAGATTCAAACCCTGGAAAATTCAGAAAAATGATGATTGCATCTTTGCCTTTTCAAATACTGCTCGTTTATTTGACAGGTTCAACTTGAACTGTAGTTGTGTGTGGATCTCTTCCTTCTTATGGTTTTATGATAAAAAGGTTACAAAGTTACAAGGATTTAATTGGCTACTATCATTTTGTATCAGGGTGCAGATGGGGCAAAACCTGCAAAGAGAAGGACCTTCACTTCTTAAATCCCTTAATGAATCTGATCTTCTTCACCTTGTGGACCTATTGATTTCAGATAAGAAGTGGATAGAAGAATCTCCCTGCCAAAATTATCCTTTCAAACTCATCAACTCTGATGAGAAAGATTTATCAAGTCAATCTACTAATGTTTCTCGTCAGTCCAATGGGTTGAGTTCTATCTTTTCAGACACACAGCCATCTTCCTTGTCACAGAGACCGCGAGAAATTGATAGACAGAAAAGACACCAAAATCCTCCACACACTGGAGTGTCTCAGCCTGACATTGAGGGAATGCTTTCTGGAAAGTCCAGGACTGAGATACTTGCAGACTGTGAGAAGCTTCTTGATGAAATTGTAAAGAAATACCCAGAGGGATTTAACATTGGATCCTTTAGGAAAGTGTTTTTTGAGAGATACAGCTATCCTCTGGATGTACAGAAGCTAGGTTACCAAAAATTAGCAACTCTTCTTCAAATAATGCCTGGGGTGAGGATAGAGTCCACTTATATTCTTCCCACTACTGAAGTCCTAAAGAGTCTTAGCCCAGACAACATGGATCCATTTGTTCAGAGAAGCAATTTTGGCAGTAGAGAAGGTCATTCTGAGACCGAATTATCTGATTCGTCAGGGAAGGAGGATGATACTGATTCTTCATGGGATGAACTTGGTCCAGTTGCTAACTTGGGCTCCAAGAGGAATGAAAGTGGGCCAGCATTGAGTAGGAAAGTAAAAGATGAAACTGTTGAAAAGATTCGTCATGATTATGAAAGCTTGTCTGATGATGACTTCTCTGATTCTGAAGAAGAGCCTTTGTCGTCCACGAAATCAGAAAGCCAAAAGAAGCAAACAGGCAACGAGGAAGATAGTTCGTTACTGCAGATTCTGGATTCATGGTACAGTAGTAAGGAGGAGAACACTAAGAGGGGTACATTAGAGTATCCTGAGGCTGGGGCTGATTCTTCCGGAAATAGTTCTTGGGTTTCAACTAAAGCTGCATCCACTGCCAAGAATGAACCTTCTGTGGTGAAAAATGCTAAGAAGCAGAGATCACTGAAGGCTTACTCGTTCGTTCAAGACCAAGCCGTGGAAAATAAAGACAAGTTGGTTGATGGTATTTTAGGGAGCTTGAAGAAGTCAGATGAGAAGTCCGCAGAGACAAGGATATAGAGAGAGATTAAAGGTTCTTGAGGTAATAGCTTAGGAAAATATTTTGTGGGGAAATCTGAGTCCTGGTTTCTCTGGCTAACATCATGTTGATGGCTTCTAGTTCTGCTCAGAGTAGCAATGAAGTAATTAGGTCACGAGAGAAACTAATATCATCATTATTTTCAGCCTTCAATTCATGGAGGATATTTATGATTTACTTCTAGTACTAGTATAAGATTACAATCATTATTATGCTCTAATCAGCTCATGCTTGTTAATGTTGATTCTTCTGTGTGGTAACTCAGATCAAACTCATGGTCAACTTGACTCATAATTGAACAGCACACGGGAACTCTTCTCAGGTATGTTATTTAATGAGTAGGTTCAAGGAAAATGGAGCCTCTCATCATCAGACTGTTTTCGTGCTAAAACACGACAAAACTTTGAAGGTTGGTTAAGAGAGTCAATAAAATAAGAAGCTAAATGACAACAAATCTGGCTTTCTTTGTAAAGATACATGCCATAATGATTAATGAGGATTGCATGCCATTGTCAAGAACGCGCTTATGTAACCGACCCTATTCTCTATGGATTTGGAGCTAGAAAAATCATCAGTACAATTGCTCTAAAGAATGTACAATATTGTTAATGTATTATAACTCATCCCGAACAGTTTGTAATACTTTGCAATAGGAATGTGTAAACCATATACTACTTACATTGAACGGTGCGTGCAGTTGTACGAATTTACGCCATGGAGTTCAAAATGGACACATCCCCCTTGACTGCATGCACGCCCCGCTACTGGGTTGAGAAAACCCCCAAAAAAAAAAGGTACCGAAGGACCATAATTAGGGTGTAGACTTAGGTTTGTTTGATAATTCAATTTGATATTTAAACTTAATAAATTCAGATCTTAATGTATTCAGACGCGTTTGATAATCCAAAATTAAATATTTGAATTAATTTAAGTGACACTAAATTTTCTAGATAAAACTTGCTTACAAAATTAAGTGATAAGCTATTCACTTATCACTGAATGTGATATGCACTCAAATGTATTAGATTTGATACTTAACAATTCGATAACTTAATGAATTCAGAATTTAATTTTATCAAACGCACTCTTAATCTAGTTTTAAATCGTGGCGAATCTTCATAACTTCCCTAAAAAAAATCTTCATGTCACTTAAAAAAATGGTAATTATCTAACTCTTGGAGTTTAAGACCTTTCAAATCTTGGTTTAGAGGTTGAAATTTCAAAAATTAGATGTTCGGATTTTAGCCTCTCTATCCTCTCCTCGCTTTTTAAATTTCACCTCTTCCTTATTAGGAAAATAACGAAAAAAAGAGACCTTCCAAATTTTAGAGCATGTAGTTTCAACATTCAAAGGCAAGTATGGCATACTCTAATTATTCCAATCTTATGAAATGCATGAAAGATACAAAAATGAAATTCAACTTTTCAAATTAAAGTAGAGAAAGATATATCGATAAAAAATATATATACGGATTGTGTAAGATTTTCAATCAAAGATCTTGATATTCCAAACTTTTCAGAAAAGTTGTGCAAAGCATAGTTTAGTTCTTGAACAATATCCAATTGGAAATAGTGAGTGCATGTGGACTTATATGAAACCAAAATATATGGAATTGGAGTATAATTATAACATTAAGCTCCAAGATTTGTAATCTAAATGAAAAACCAAAGCAATAACAAAAAGGACTACAAATAGGGTTAACGAACAAAAAGAAAAACCAAATTACACTTTGGATTCATACTTCTTCATAACTAGTTGTATGCATTGAATATGAAAGCAATACCACTGATTCTGTTGATCCTTGACACATATTGCTGTATCAATAGGATGCTTCTGTCCAGGAGGTCAGCATTCAACTCACGATTTTGGCATATTTTCAGCCTAAAAAGACAATAAACCGAAAGCATGACCATCAGAAGAAGACAATACTATTGAGGATAAGTTTTTCTGCTTTTGAAAACTGATAGAAAAAGAGAGAAAGTTGAAGAGAGTAGACAACAGCAAATAACAAATCCATGCAATACAATCTGTAAAGATACTTGTAACATGCCTTCCACTAGTGCCATGATATTTATAATTGATTTATTACTAATACAGGCTTTATAGCGCGTCGGCACAAATTATTTTTTTAGTTAATAAGAACGGATTACTACTTTATAAAATGTCGGTGTATTGAAACCCTAACACCACTGATATTGTGTAGTGCTTTTGTGGCTTAACCTTGCATTATTCAATCCCCAAATTAACCCTTCATTCTTCCCGACAAGAAAAGAAAATGAAATGACATTAGGACTATAAAATAAGAAAATTTTTCGAGTCAACTACAAAATTTAGTGGTTTTGAGAAAGAAAATGAAAAAAAAAGGCATTAGAGTATATATGCCAAAAAAAAAAAAAAAAGCCTAAAGACTAAGCAGAGATCCACAAGTAAAAATAAAGATCATTTAATACATGGGATTGGGTTATTTTGCGAGTCTGATTCTCAACAAAATAATCGAGTTCATGAAATTTTTTTTAATCTCAAAAACAAAAATACATACATTTTCTCATCAAAAATGTAACATCTTTTCCATTAAAAGGACATAGAATCGAATAATCCTAATGGCATGAGTTGAATTCCCTTGAAAATCCATATACTAATAGAAAGAAATTTGAATAGAATTATTCCATTTTCATATTCTTTTTCTCATAAAAAATATTCATTTGGTGAATAATAGCCAGAAACAACTAGTGCAACTAACTTCAACCAAAATCATACCCAAAAAGAATAAACTAAAATTACAAAATTTAATACTAATCCACTTCTGAAGGGGCCAAAGGAACTTTTCCCCTCATCCTTTCTTTCCTTCCTTCCTTCTTTGTTTCTTATCACAGCTTTTTCGGGTCTATCAGAAAACCAACGACACCAGATCTGCTCCTTCCTTTTTCCTTTCCCTAAAAATGCCCTCAGATCAGATCGTACTACTACTGTTTCCGTGTCTCTGCTTCCATACGTCGCCGTTTTGAGGAATCTAAAAACAGGACAGACTCAGATCTGCTAACGTAATTATAATTTTTCACGTCAGGGAAAAAAATTAGCAAATTCCGAATATTTTCTGTAAAGGGAAGGAAAAAAAAGAGAAATTTGAATTTAATTAAAAAAAAAAGTCAAACGATGGATTTGGATGAATTTCGGGTGGTATTATCGAAATCGAAAGTCGATGTATGGTCGTTGATTGAGGCGGCGATTACGGTGGCGGGGATAGACTACAGCGAGGAGTTGAAGGATCGGCGGGATAAAATCGTCGAGAAGCTTTACTTTCCGAGCCCCTCCGGTCAAGTTTGCCGGAACTGCCACTCGAACGACGTCGGGGACGATTATCTTCAGCCACCGAGCCAGAAGCAGCACCAGCAGCAGCAGGAAAAGGAAAAGGACAAAGAGCAAAATCGGAATCAAAGTCATCGGAGTAGTAGTAGTAATAGTAAGAGTCCGTTGACTCCGGAATCGAGTCATGGAAACGATGAAAATGAAGATGAAGATAATGAGATCGATCCTTACGGAGGATTATTCGACGATGAGCAGACGAAAATTGTCAAAGTTCGAGAACTGCTCGAAGATCCAGACCAGGTTAGCAAATTTTTACTAAATTTTTCCTTATTTTGTTTAGCAATTTTTTGCGCTGTTTTCGCTAACTTTTTGATGAATTTTATGTAGAGTGAAGAAAGTGTGGTTGAGTTATTGCAAACTTTAGTGGATATGGATATTACTTTCACAGCTCTTCAGGTGAATTTCAATTTTTTTCCCCATGTTTTAGTTGAATTTCTGTAGATGGTGAAAGTATTATTGTTGCTAATTTTGCGTGAATTTTGGAAATTTGGAATTGTTTTCTTTTATTCAGGAAACTGACATAGGGAGAGTTGTGAGTGGATTCCGGAAACAACATCCTTCTAATGAAGTTCGAAAATTAGCAAAGTTACTCGTCAGGTTTAATCTGCATCATTTTTCTGCAACTTAGAAATTCATTGTATACTTATTATAGTGATATTGAAAATCTGATTTTCTTTTACTTTTAGCAGAAATTGGAAGGAAACTGTAGATGAATGGGTGAGGTTGAATCAGCCTGATCAAGGATCAGTAGCCCTCATTGGTATTATTCTTTTTGAGTATTTTAAAATTTTTGTAGAAATCAGTGATTGGTAAGATTACTGTGGGAAGTGAGTTGGATTAGAATTTTAGTAAGTAAAGAGATGTGAATTCTCATTAAAGGTAATTGTGGTCTTGGCAGCTGATGGTGATTCACCTCAACAAAATATTCAACCAAAAACTCAGCAAAATGGTCATCATCAGGTGAAAATGAAGTGTAATTTGATCATAAATCAGTAATGAGGACTTGGAGAATTGAGATGGAGGTTCTAAAGTTGTCATATCTTTTGCAGGGGTCTGAATTTGGGTATTCTCCAAACCCGCGAAGTAAGAATAGAATTAGATTCTTGCTACTTTATATTAGACTTGATGAACAGTAGTAATGCTGATTTCTATTATATTTGTCATATTTTGAATAGTAGTAATACCGATTTCCTTTTTGTTTTGTTTTCTTTGCTGATTTTATTAGATGGGGGTTCTAGTTCAGAAAAGAATTACTCCGAACCACAGACAAAGCCAAAACCGGCTCCTCCAAGAGAAGCTTCATCAAGACCACCACAATCAGTTCACAAATCTGCTTCTGCCCCTCCTCCAAGTGTACTTAGCTCAAACTTTTATATAAATGTCTATACAAGTGAAATGGTATATGTACATTGCATTTGCTTGGGTTACAGTATTCAAAATTAGGTGATTCTGGTACAGCTTATGCATAGAGATTCTGTTTACACGGTTAGATTAGGTTGTAAATAACTAATGTCTAATGGTTGACATGGGTAAACTCAAGTGAATACCTGGATAGGTTTAAGTTAGTTTTCAGTAGGACTGTAGATCTAAGAGACTAGGTGAATGAACATATTTGTATTTTGGCATTACTGTGCTTGATATTGAAGATAGGTGCTGATTTTGATGGATGGCATTTTGCATCTCAGTAAAAGTGGTGTTGACTTGTAGTTACAGATGTGGCTTTTTAGTCAAAGTTCTGTTTTGTCCCAAAAAAGAAGTGAGAACTGGAAAAGATGTGTGTAATGCTTGAAAGATGAGATGATGTTAATTACTGTAATGGGATTGTGCAGAGATCAAAGGAACCAACCATAGATCTTGAAAAGCTAAATTCAGCAAGAAGGCGGCTGCATGAGAATTACCAAGAAGCTGAAAATGGTCTGGTTTTTGCACTTTGAATCTGATACACTAGTAGTAATATACTGGTGCTGATAGTGTTGAATACTTTTCTCTGGGTTTTGGTTGCTTTCGTACTGATTGGTTTTCGCCTTTTGTGTTGTATTTTTGCTTTTGTGAAGCCAAAAAGCAAAGGACAATACAAGTGATGGATATCCATGAGTTGCCAAAACCAAAGAATGCCTTCTTTGGCAAGAACAAAGGCGGCTTTCAGGGGAGGCATCATCGCTGATTTGTCAGTTAATGTTGGAACAAGAAATTGCGAGACCTCCCGCTTTCCTCCTGTTGTTGTGAAATCTAATGGGGTTTTGCCAAAAAGTGGCTAAATCCGTTCTGCATTTTTATCACCACTAAACCAAGACAATATTTTTGATTACCACTACTAGTCTTATTTACTATCTTGGTATATAACTAAAGAGTAATAGCAACTCATAGGGTGCTGCTTGCTCTCCTAAATCTGTGCATAAATTTTTATTCACAAAAAACAAAGGAAAAGCTATGACTATTTTTCTAACTATTCTCTTGATTTTTCATGGTTTTGAAAACATTTTTTTGAAGTTTGGCAAATGAAATTAACTCCTTTTGATATTTTTTTTCCTCAAAAAAGTTATTTTTATTTGCTATTCCACTACTATACGGTCTCTCTGTTCCAAATTATTCATGACATTTTAGGATTTTTAACTTTATTTTGAAGAATAGAGGTTTGACGGTGATATTAGTGAATTTGTTTTTAAATTTACACTCAAAAATTCAAATTTCAAAATTGAATTCAGCTTGAAATATAGATAAAGGTGGAGATAACATTGAAAGAAGAAATTGAAAGCGGTAAGATAAACATTTTGGAACATCTCAAAATGAAAAATATGACACATTTGAATGGTTTATTAGTTGAAATCTTACCCGTTATGGTATTCAAATGGATGGTTAGGAAATTTTAAAGTTAGTTTATTTTAGGTACATTTTGGAAGGAACAGCGAAAGACAATAATGTTTATATTGCATCTAGTGAATCAATTACCAAAATATGTTTCCTCTTTGTACAAAAAAAATTATAAAGTTGTAATACATTTACTGCCTAACTGGTCGGAAATTGTTCGAGTTGTTATATTGTTAATGTACATTGGCAGATTGGGAGTTCAATCTCATCCTTGAAGGCAATTCCTCAACCTACTCATGCTTTGTCCAATTTCTTCCTTTTTCTTCTCCAGCTTCTGTTGCTGAAGATTCGGCAAGTGTTTGAAAAAAAAAAAAATTATACTTCACTTTCTCTTACCAAACTAAACATAATTTTACATTTTTTTCATTTTTTTTGGTTCAAAAGGGAATCCAAATCTAGTACAACAAGAACTAGTTGGGTCTCATATTTTTAAAACTATTTTTTGCAGCATCATAAAAATCAACTTAATATAGCCTTTTAATATGCTTACCAATTTTTCGCTAGCTCGAAAGTTTTTTTTATCACTAAGAATCTGAATAAAAAAAAATTCGGATAATCACTTCAAAAAAAAAATTATTGGCTACAATTTATATAACTCCTTTTTTTTTGACATTTTAAAGATTTGTTAAGAGAAACAAGTTAGATACATGACACATAGAAATAGAAAAAGAGAATTTCAATTTCAATAAGGATTATATCATACATCTAGTGTAAAGCTTTAGATGCTCATCAAAGGGTGCTAACAAAATTAGCTTTGAGACAAATTACAAACCCAAAAGTATTTCTATTCTATGTCATGCAGGCAATAAAAACTTAGAAAAGAATTTTTTTTAAGAAAAAATTTCATCCAAAAAAAATGATATTCTGATGATGCATAAATAAACTATGGTTAAAAAATCGTTATCATAAGCATCACTGACTATTTTTTGTTTTGAAGTTGACTATAAAATGTTGAAAATAATTTGGAACAAGAAATATAAAAGGTTGTTTAATCTTACTATTTATTTGTACCAATAAATCCAAGTCCATGAGAAAATATTTGGTATCATTACGCTTCAAATAAACTTTCCCTAAAAAAAAATAATAATAAACTTTCCCAAACATGTCTAAAAAAATAGATTAAAAAAAAAAGAAATACTTGGATTCATTTACATGTTAGAGTGATTTTTCAAAAAGATTTAGAACTAGTACATAGTAGTTGTCAAAGTTGAATGCCTAAGAATGAATTTTTTTTTCTTTTAACTAATAAATAATAAAAAGTGTATAAAACCACTGTAATGAAATACCTAATTTCACATTTCATGTTGTTTTCATCAACAGGATTTAAATGAAAAATAGAGCCTCTGAAATATAAATTACTAAAATTTCACCCCGTTTTATAATTTCGGAATGGAATAATTGCCATTTGCACTGCTAAAATATCAAAATTTTGCAAATTAGTGCTTCTACTATCAAGTTATAGCAGAGTACTCTGAGCGGTTGAAAATCTATCAATTTTGATAGCTGCGTCCGAATGAAATGACTCTAATACCTTTAAATGAATAATAAGAGTATTTTAGTTAACCGGTGTAAACTAACAGTACTGCAGTTCTTTCACTGAAAATCATTTTAAAATATCATCAATTTTCAAGCAACAGCAATGTGTGGTTTTAGCATGATTTGAAGTATATGATTCTTAAATATGACAATCAAATAATTTAGGGGGCAAAGTACAAAAAAAATGTTGTTAGTTTATGGATGCATAATACTGTTGGAATACAATAATATTATTTGAAATAATTACAGTAATATTTTTCATGACATAATATATGTGAAATCAAAATGTTGTTGAGAGTATAAAAAAATGATAAAAAAAATATGTTTATGACACGAGTACAATTAATATCAAACAAATCTATACCACAAATAAAATTCTAAATGGGCTCTTTGTCACAATACAACTTGATCCAGGAGGGCTAAAGTTCGAGCCAAGTACATGCATCGAATCTCCAAAAGGAATCCATGTGCTGTGAACAATATGTGGATAGACAGTGAGTATTATGGCTACTAAATTTCTTGGGTTAATTCTACTTTACACCCTTCAATTATAACTAAATTTTCACTTTGATCCTCAAATTTTAAAGTGAGATACTTAAATCCCTAAACTGTAGCACCTATCCCACTTTAGTCACTAAAGATTAAACCTATTCCACCTTAACCTCTGAACTCTGAAGTATACAATAGTCACACTTTTGTCTATAAAGTAGGGGTGGCAATCGAGTCCGGTGGCAGGTCGGGTTAAGATTCATTTATTTAACTTTCTTTTTATTTTTTTAACCTTCTCATTTTGGTAGTATGGTGGTTTTCTTTTTTTATAATGGAGTTTCCATAAGCATATAGAAAATTGCAACCCAATCTTGTAGTAATTTTTTATTTTTCTTTTTGTAAAAAAAAATCATGAACAAAAAAAACTATGCCACTTTCACAAATAAAATATCTTATTTTCATATAATATTCATGATTCCGTTCTCGTAATACTAATTTATAGCCTTAGTTATTTTTTTTTTATTTATTTTTTGCCTCTAATTTATTAATTAAATTATAAAATTACATATAAAATGGGCCAATCTGCGTTGACTTGAATTAGACCTGTTTGCTTAACAAGTCATTTGGGTCTGATCCGAATTTGATTCGAACCTGTGAAGAGTAAACTCACTCCCGCTAATTTCGTATCAGGTTCGAGTCGTGTCGAAAATTATCACTTCGACAATAAAGTGTACCCACATAAGTATAAAATCAGACCCATTTCCTCAACGATCTTACTTAAGTAAAACAAATTTTATAGTTTAGTAACTAAAATATCCTATTTTGAAGTTTAGAAACTAAGGCAAAAATTTAGGTATAGTTGATGGGTACAAACTGAAATTAAGCCAAATTTTGTCGACATGCAATTGATGGCGGCGTCAAAATGTGGTGGAATTGATGTGGATTGGGTCGGATGGCGTGCCATCCAACCAACTTCTTTTATGCGTATAAGCTAAAAATTCTTGTCCATAAAGGGCCACTGAAATTCCACTCTTTCCTCCGTCAATGTCACTATTCTTAGAGGCAAATTTTTTGGGCTTAGAAATAAATGACCGATCTTGCTGCAATTAGTACATTACATGAAGCCATTTATGATTTATATTGAGCATTAATAATTCATTTTTACATTGATTGTGAATGCATTAGCGAAACAGATGCATATTACGTATACAAAATATAAAATCTAAATTCGAATTAAAATTAATTATCACGTACTTAGATATGCTAGTGCAAAAAAATAAATGGTTAAAGTAAACAATAAAACTAGTAATTTTTTTTTAAATGGAACCAAAGTTGAAATTCGAAGTCCAACTTGTATAACAAAAAAAAAAAGAAAAAAGTTAAAGACTGCAAATGTATAGAAAAATCTCGATCCATAGTGTACTCGTTCATGATTATAGAAACATTAAAATTGGAGGGTTAGAGTTCTTTTAGGACACGAGATGAGAGGCACATTCCTGTTCAACAAAGGCCAGGAAAGTGGTAGGTCCACTTTACTAGTCCTTGAATTATCGTCCATTCTAGGCTCTCCCACAATTATGGGACAAAATTACTCCCCTGTATTCCAACCTTTTTAAAATAGTAATTTGATGGTGGTGTCAGTGAAATTTTTCTTAAAGTTAATGTGAAATATTCAAATTTGAAATTTAAATTTAGTATGAAATATAGATAAAAATAATGATAACATTGAAAAAGGAGATCAAAAGTAATTTTGGTTTTGATAAAATGATAAATATTTTGAGATATTCAAAAATAAAAAGTATGATACTTTTTAACGGGGGATGGAAGGATTACTATTTAAAAAAAAAATAAAATTGATTAAGCCAATTCTAATATATATTTAGGCTCTTCTCTATTACTTTTATCTCCAATTATGTATTAATTTATTTTTTTAACATTCTAATCTCTCTCTACATCCTTTCCACCCCAACTAATGAGTATAGGATTCAATATATTCATTTACTTACAATTATTTTATTTTAATTAAAATTATTTGGATTCATTTGTTTGTATCTTTTTATTTTTATTTTGATGAATGGATAAACATACTCAAAAATTCAATCAATTATGCTTGCCTTGTCATTCAATTTATAGCAAACATTTGTATGATACAAATTCGGTAAAAAAAAAAAAAACCTGAGAAAAATCATTACAATTAATCAAACAACTAAATTTGGTCAATAGTGTGATACAAAGTAGGTAAAAAATCATGAGAAAATTTGTTACAATTAATCAAACAATTAAATTTTGTCAATATCATTTCAATCTATCTGTCAATTTAGCCAATATCATTCCAATCTATCTGTCTATATCCCTATTCACCAGTTGAGTTATTGGAGTTTCTAAAAGGTTTCTAATACTCTGACAATATGACACTTATCACTTCTTAATAATTTTGCTTTATTTTATTCGCTAACAAATTTTATTAGTGTTATATAATGGTTATATGTTCGTTTAATTTAAATAACTAAATCCCAAGATTTTATGCAGAGTTTTTTAAATCCCTATATTTAAGGCAGGATTAAACTAACTTATCAAAAAGCACTAGGTGATTTGAACCTAGGAATGATCTCTAAGTACTGGGGTTTCAACCTAGGACCTCCAAGTGGGGCTTCAACATTTTTATTTTTTTGGTCCAACAATGAACTAAATTATTTGATACTTGAAATGAGTTTGATAAAATTTGAAGTTCAGATTGAATTTGGCGTTATTAGCATAAAATTGAAACTGACAAGTAAAAAGTTGAACCTGCTCAATTCAAGCTTTGTTTAATAAAAAAAAAAAATCGTTTAAATTCTGTTTGATAGAAAAAACAGGTAAGTTTGAACACAATTTCAAGTTTGCTAAAATAATCAAACAAACTTAAATAACAAACTTAAATATGTCTGTTTAGTACGATTAGACACGTTCACAACTTCAATTCTCGTGCAAGTATTGTCCCTAGCAAAAAGACATAAATGAAATAAAATAGTAGTATGGTTAGATTATTCCATATTAATATTAAAAGGATGTATATTACAGCTAATAGATAAACTTTCTCTAGGTTCAAAATTCAATTAGAGGAGCCTCTTCTTAAAAAGGGCAAAAAAAAAAAAAATGGCCTAGTTCATCTTAACATACCAAAAAAAAAAAAAAATCCATCCTAAGTGCTGACAGAGATGCAGTGGTTGAGGTCCTTTAAAGATATTAAAGTCTGTTTCCAACAACCGTCCGTGTGGCCGCATTTCGCTCTGAATGGACTCCTGCTCTGTTATATAGTGCGTTACAGTATTTTGTTTTCTTACAACGCAGACACACAGAGCAGAAACAGAATACAGTGCTACATCAGAGACATTAGAAAACAAGACAATGGCGAAAACACCAGAAACTGAGCACCCTCAAAAGGCTTTTGGCTGGGCTGCAAGAGATGCTTCTGGAAGTCTCTCTCCCTTCAATTTTTCTCGCAGGTTCATGCAAAGCAATTTTTACATGCGTTTGCAATGATGTTTAATGCATTTATTTAATCATATATAGGCTAATCAGAATATTATTTATACACATTTTCTCTCAGCAAGATCAGTTCCCTTTTGTTTCTTTTCTTTGTTACTTTGGTGATGGGGTGATTCTTAAGACTGAACTTTACGAAATGAACTCCAGAAGGGCTTCCTCTGTTTTGCATGTCAGGTTTTGTGCCGAAGTTTTTTTAATTTTTTTCTTTTGTTAATTGTATTTTTTTATTGACACTCTTATTTTTGATATGATAGGATGATGAGATATGAAATTGATTTATATTTGTACAGATGCGAAGGTGTCATTTCTGGGGGTGGTTCAAGTGTTTTGACCTTTTTTTTTTTTTTTTTCTTGTTTTTGTCCTTTTCTGTTGATTTTCTTGAACAGAATTTGTGGGGTTTGATTAGAAGGTTGTCAATAAGTAGTTCTGAAAAATCAATTTGTTATTTTTGTGGTTTCTGACCAGTAAGCAGTGTCTATGTCACTTCTCTTAGTTCCTCCTCCCAGTAAAACGAATATAGTAGTTGAAGCCTAAACTTGATGTTCTGTCATTGACTCCGGCAGTGCTGGATGTTGACGGAAACTATGCATTTAAGTGTGCTATGTTGTGGGGCTAGGTAGCTTCAAATATTGGTTTCTATGGACCTTTTCTTGATGTAACAGTGCAAATGCTTCATAGATATTAGGTTATGGTGTCATTCTCATGTCAGTTTGAATATCTTGTTTGGTATTGTAAGTTGACAATCCTGTCTCCCTGATTGGCAGAGAACTTGGTTCTGAAGACGTGTTGATCAAAATTCTTTACTGTGGAGTATGCCACTCTGACTTGCATGCTGCAAAAAATGAATGGGGGTTCACAAATTACCCAATTGTACCAGGGTATGATAGTTATCTCCAATCTGGTGTCTAACAATGCTTGCACATTGCTTATTATCAAAGAGGTTCTTGCATTTGTCCTGCTATATTAGTAGTAATGTAGGGGGTGTTATAATTGTGGCTCCTTTTCCTGTCATCTTTTATGATACACCGTCATAATATGCCAAGCTTTGATGGTTTTTATTTTATTCTTTTTGCCTTCGGGGACACCATAAATAGAAGATTCCTGCTGAGGAGTGTCTTACAGTTCAGCCTAATTACTACTGTGTTTAATTGTTCAAGTCATTTGAGTTGTTTCATTTTCTACAAAGTGGATAATTCATTTCTTGCTGGAACTTCATCAATTTAAATAAGTTATATGAAGGCACTCATATGCCTGCCCCGTGAGGACTCATTTCAGTCACTGCTGTATTTGAATGGTGAAGGCAGCACAGAGCTAAGGAGTATAATTTCAAGCTGTTTTTCATGCTATACATGTTTCTTCAATTGTGGCTTCAAGACCTGTATTCCATCCAATATGCTCTTGAGTTGTATCCTTGGTTACCTTCATTTGTTGCTTGTCAGTAACTTATGGAGGTTCAATCTCGTTTTGCATTCATTTATGCTAAATGCATCAAAGCTACTGTGATCTATGTATGAAATGCAGCGTTGTTCTACAACTACCTGGACTTTGACAAATGCATTAGGTCCAAATGGGATTGCCATTGTTTGGAAGCAACCGTTGGTGGTTAGAATTCCCATGCATTTGTCAGTTGTCATCTATGTTCTCCAAGCTTCATAACCTATGCTTTTCCTTTTTGTAGCTGGATTTTCTTTCAGCTGCTTACATAAAACGGTAAAACATAACCACACATCTCTCCACGCCCGGGGGTTTACTTCTCTAATGTACTTGTGCATTCATGAAAATCCACTTAGCCATTAGATTACTGACTTGATTCTCGGTGAATTTGTGGCATAGTCGAATGTGCTAAGGTAACTTGATCTATTGGGAAAAAATATTGAAAAAAAAAAGAAAAAAGAAGAAGAAAAACACTGTCTGACAGTGTACTTCTTCCCTTTCTTTCTGGGGTGAGCAAACATGAAGGATGTGGAAATGCAGCCTTTTAACTGCTTGAAGAGAACAAAGCATCTTGTCTTGGTGTCAAGATCTCCATAATAGTCTTACATTGGAAATTTTATTAATCATAAATGATTGTGATTTAAAAAAAATCTCACCAGTGTGTCTTCATGATAACAATATTTCAACTGAAATTCAATATATATATTTATGCAGACATGAAATTGTTGGTCTTGTCACCAAGACTGGGAGCAGTGTCCAGAAATTCCAAGTTGGTGATCGAGTTGGAGTTGGGGTGATTGTAGGTTCCTGCAAGACATGTGACATCTGCCAACAAGACTTGGAGAATTACTGTCCTAAAGTGATATTAACCTACAACTCAAAAGATCAAGATGGCACAAAGACATATGGAGGTTATTCAGATATTGTGGTGGTTGACCAACGCTTTGTGCTTCGATTTCCTGATAACTTACCTGCTGATGCTGGGGCACCTCTTCTGTGTGCTGGGATCACTGTCTACAGCCCAATGAAATACTATGGAATGACTGAGCCTGGCAAGCATTTGGGTGTTGCTGGGCTTGGTGGTCTTGGACATGTCGCTGTGAAACTTGGAAAAGCTTTTGGGCTTAAGGTTACTGTCATAAGTACCTCCCCAAAGAAGGAGGTAGAGGCCATTGACAGGCTTGGTGCTGATTCTTTCCTCCTCAGCTCTGATCCAGAAAAGGTTAAGGTAAGACTAAAAGTAACAATGGGGAGAGTGGCAATCTTCACACCTGACCATTGAATTTGTAGAGTTACTTGTCATGCAGAACTTCACTAGCTGCAATAGATATAAAACCTGCTAAGTAATTCATTTAAATGCATTTCCTTTGGCTAATTCGTTAATGATGGATGGAATTGTTACAATAAGCCTCCATGTTGGGCAACACAGTCATACTCATGCAAACTACTCCCATGTGGCAATAAACTTATTATACTTTTGGCTGCCAAAATACATGGTTCTAGGTCCCTTGTTTTATAAAGTGAACTTCCTTTTAGACTATGTTGGCTATTGACTAGTAGCTTTTTGTACAGGCTAGGTTATATTTTTTGTACATGCTAGGTCGATTGGCCATGGCTTATTATATTTTTGGCTGCCAATGTTTGAGTCATAGTTTTAAGTTCTTTGTTTTTGAAGGTGAACTTCCGTTTATACTATATTGACTATGTCGATGTGCAGTGGTCTTTGCTGCGCTGGATATGTTTTTGTATCATGTACTTGATATTTGTAATACATGTGGATGGTTTTGAATTGGCCAATTAGCTGCTCTATATTGGGGGCAAAAGGTTTAGTAACTTTAGTTTATGTCTGTGGCTCTAAATTTCCAATTTCTACTTCCTGCAGGCTGCTATAGGTTCAATGGATTACATCATTGACACCATTGCTGCTGTTCACCCTTTGGCTCCATTGGTTAGCTTGCTGAAGATGAATGGGAAGCTTATTACTGTTGGCCTGCCTGATAAGCCCCTAGAGCTGCCTATCTTCCCTTTAGTTCTGGGTAAGTCGGATAATCATTTAAGTCACATTACATTGTAAAGAACATGACATAGATATACCTGTCATTGACAGTTCTAGCACTGGATTTGCTTTCCCTATAGTTTTTGAAAGACTTGAGTATGTTTTTAATGCATTCAAATTTGGTTCCCAGCCAAATGACGGTGAAGATAGCATGGCAATTCCAAGTATTAACTTGATCAGAAACTTTCTTTGTCACATTTTTAGGTTGTGAAGTCTGTTGGCTTCCCTTTGTCGTGCCTTCCAATAAATTTTAGGCTTGTTGAGTGTTCTGTTCAGTTAACACTGGATGCTGATTTAAGGACGAAACTTTAAGTCAATGTAGTTGCACTTGTAATGTGCATGAACACATTTTCCTGAAATCCTAATTCTGTTATGTATGACATGACATTCGTTATAACTATCAAAAATCTCATGAAGCTTAGTTGCAATTTCCCATACAATATAGTGATAGATGCCTTTCACACTGAGTACTTTTTTGCGATTTCCCAGAAATCTCTGATGTGATTTTTAATGTCTTATTGAAGTGGCGGGCACACAGTTTCTGTTAGATGGTTCATAAACACAACTGTAGAAATAAAATATTAATAGAACAGTCTGCCTCAGTTTATATGATATATGACTTGTTCAACTGCAATCTTTTAAGACTGATACGGTCATAGCCTCATCTTATGTATTATCAACTTCAATGCCTTTACAGGAAGGAAACTTGTCGGGGGAAGTGATATTGGAGGCATGAAAGAGACACAGGAGATGCTGGAATTTTGTGCAAAGCACAACATTGCTGCTGACATTGAACTTATCCGCATGGATCAAATTAACTCAGCAATGGAACGGCTCGCCAAGTCTGACGTCAGGTATCGATTCGTGGTTGACGTGGCGAATTCTCTGGCCAGTCCCTAAGTGACTGATAAATTGCTATAAGGCCTCTGTTGTTGCTGTGTATTGGAACTCTCTTGGTTTGAAGTAGTAGTTCGAACTTGATGTCAAAGGGAAACAAATGAATTCCCTCCAATGGAAATGCTCCCATTTGCTCTTGAATCTGATGTCAATAACAGTTGTTGCATAAAAAAAATAATGGAAAGACCGCCTGGCTTGGCTCTCCCTGTTGTTTCTTCATTCTTTATTTGGCAACTTTAAATTGAATTGGTAGAGTGATGGTAGATTTTGTTGGTTTATATGATTAAGACAACCAGGTTAACTCAAGCAACATCAAGCTTTAACAGGATCAGAATCCAGTTGCTGGGATCAAATACAGCAGCATTCCTCTTTTGTTTCTTTTTAACTTTCCAAAAGGAAACAGATAGATGTGGCTCATAAGCATTAGTACAGAGTCATTGCCAGCCTTCATAAAATATGAAGGAACTCTATACGCAATTTCTGTGAATGCTACTGGAAAGTTCAATCCTGAAGCAAATTCTTTATGTACTTCACAAGTGCCAAAGAAAAATTTATTGCAAATTACATATAGTTATAAGAGTTAGAACACTTGCAAAATAGTGAGCTATAAGAAATATTAGCAAATTTGGGACGGCAGAGGATTACGCCTAGTAGAGTTTTTCTCTATTCCTCTCGTTCATCGTTACAAGTATAACTAAGGGTGCCCTAAAATGGGGCCTGGGGAGGGGGGGTAACATACACCCGCGCGGCCGCGCCATCTTTTGTCCCGTCCCCCACATACAAAAAAAAAGGAGATATATATATATAAATTTAAATTTATATATATATGTATATAAATATATATATTTAAATTTATAGATGTATATATAATACATATATATATATACAATATAATAACTTAGTTATAATTCAATTCTTTATATTTAATAATATAATTGTGACTTGATTCTATTACATCTTAATCGGATGTTTTAAATTTCATTTTTATGGTATTGATGGTTGCTAATTTTTTTTTTAGTTATTAGTATTTGCAATTCGTTAAGTGGTCTAAAATTGAGTACTTGAGTATGTCTTTATTGAATATTTTGACATAGAATGAACGGTAAAATTGTGCTGTACATGAACAGATTGTTAAATATGATACATTGATTTCTTCCCTCGTAGGGCCACAGGAGAAACGGGGTGAGGGCAAGGTGGGAGGTAGGAGGCGGGGGATCGGAGAAGTTATTTGGAAAGTTATTTGACAATCACCTGCATCTATCCCGTCTCAACCCCGCTACATTGCCACCCTTAATTATAACGCCCTTAATGCTAGTTTTTAAAGAGACTTTTCCTGTCATTCCCATCACGTTTGATTTGGATCCCTCGTTGTTTCCATTGCCTCGAAATAAAAAAGAAAATAGTAAAAGAATGTTTTATGATTAAGATGCTTATGGTAGAAAAGAGTCAAAAGACTGACATCGGTTTGCTTAATTTAATAAACTTGACTTGACCGGCTGACGTACATGGTCCTAGAGATGGTTAATGGGTGGGCTGGGTGGAATTTGCGCCCAACTTTCTACAAAGGTCATGCAATCAATATGGGTGGGACTAAAACAAGTTATGGCTATTTTGATACGGTCCAAATACCTAATAAATTTCATTTTACGTTTTCTTTAATTTTGTATTTTTGCTTTCTTTTTGTAAACCTCATTTCTTTTTTATTTTATAAAAAGTCTGTACTTCTCTTCATTTTTCATGCAATAATTTTTCAAAATAATTTTTTTTTGGTGAATTCCACTTATTCTTTTCCTTGACCTATTGGACCCAAAAAATTAGCACATATATTAATTTGATGGGCTATTGTATGGAAAATCTAAATGAGGTGCGTCTAATCACTAACTCAAAATTTTTTTGTATAAATCTATCAAAAAAGGGCGAATAAAACTTGGCGGCCATTAAACTATTGATCACGTCGACTTTTGATCATCAAACGATTTTTCGTCATAAATTAGCCACTAAACTAAGTAATCAACACAATCGTGACCATTTTGTGGTAATTCTTTTTTTTTCTTTTTTGAGTCTTTTTTCTCAGTTATTACTACTAGTCTACTATTGATAGTACCGTTACTATTGCTACTAATAGTTACGTGCAACTTCAGTAGGTCAATTGACACCTTTTCGCGGTGGAGAAATGAAATAGAACTTGAAGAAGAGAGATTAGGTTTGTTTCTTAAGTAATTGAGTTGTCAAAAATTAGCTTTAAGAACAATGATTATAGCCCCCAAATTAGTAGCATATAAAATAATATAAAAAATTAATTAATTGCAATTATAGATAGCTAATTAAGAGTTATATTCTAATTAAAACTAATTTATATATACATAGTGATGTTGGGGACGGGGCAGGGGGTAACCTCTCCTGCCCCACCCCATTTAAAGTAGGGGAAGAAAATCCCTCTGCCCCACCCCTAGCCTCATTACTCCCCCGCAGGGCACTTGCCTCTATTGTCGTTCCTAGGCAGGTTAGGGTTTTTTTGTTGGAGAGGGGAGGGGATAGAAATGATAATGGGGCGGAGGAAGGACGTTGCCCAAACATACCCTCTGCTCCACTTCCCTCACGAGCACCTGTGGGGGAAAAAGCTTACAATTAATAAAAATAAATAATTAGTAAATAAATTTAATTAGTAATTTAGCTTAAATGTATAGTTAATAAAAAGTGTAACTAATAATTTAGTATAAATATATTAGTATAATTAATCAATAATTTATATTAATATAAATACATAATTATTAGTATAATTAATAATATAATTATTATAACGGGCAGTGTCCGTCCGCCTCAATTGCTATCCCTTGGGAGGTGGGGGGAGAAAACTCGATGTCAAGGTGGGTTTAGTTATTGGAACATACGAATTCCCTTCAATTCGCTCTTGAATTTAATGTCAATAACATTTGAATAAAAGTATTAGGAAAAAGCATCTGGCTTATCCCAATTGTTTCTTCTTAGCCTATCCTCAAATTGTTTTTGGTATGTATCTGTCCTTTCTTGCATGAACCATCCGGTGAATGATCATGGTGGGTTTCATTGGCTTACATGTCGAGATAACGAGGTTAAGTCATGCAAATACAAGCTTTAACAGGTTCGAAATTCCAGTTACCAGGATAACAAACAGTAGCATTCCTCCTTACGTTATTTTCCCACAAAAAGAAAAGATAGATGTGGCTCATAAGCATTAGCACACAATCATCACCAGCCTTCATAAAATGTGAAGGAACTCTAAACGCGATTTTATGTGAATGCTACTGGAAAGTTCAATCCTGACTCAAATTCTTTATGAAGTTTTAACAGCCAAACGAAAATTTATTGCAAATTACATCATCAGAGTTAGAACACTTGCAAATTGTTAAGCCAAAAGAAATATGGGAGAATTGTAATTTTGGTCCCCAATCCATAGTGTATGCGCGGAATTAGTCCCTAATCTATTTCGAAAATCAATTTTGGTCCCTAATCTATTCAATTTTGCGCTAAAAGTGGACAATTGACGGAATTTCTTCAATTTCAACTGGAACCATGTCACGTGAGATCACGTGCCGGCACTAAAGCCCCTTTTTCAATTTTTTTTAATTTCTGAAACACGTTTTTTTATTATTTTCAGCTTTGTCTTACCTTTGGACATATTAAACAAAGACATTAATTGCAAAAATTCACTAATCAAGGAGTGGAGCCTACCAAAAAGGTTGAATATCAGACAAAGAAACATTTGCTGTCGTATACTTCCTTCTTTCCTCATCTTCTTTCTTCCAGCTCAAGAAGAAACCCTAGGAGCCTCAATCCCATTCTAATCAGACAAAAAAATTTGTCATTCGGGCAAAAAGTTGCAAGATCTGGGCAAAAACTCACTATCGAGTTTCTTCTATTTTCAATTTAGCTCCTCATGGAACCAGTGAAAAATTGCGACTGCAAGCAGCGAGCAATAATGGTTACTTCTTGGACAGACAACAATCCCGGGAGAAGATATTTCGCTTGTGCAATGAAGAATGTATGGTTGTCTCTGTTTCTGATTTACTCTTTTCTGTCTCTATTTCTGAGTTTTGTGCTAAAGCTCTATGATGTTGGCTGTGAAGGGTGACAGAGGAAAAGGATGTGATTATTTTGAATGGCATGATCTGAAAATGTGTAGAAGGTCAACAGCCCTGATTTCTGGATTACTACGGAGCATGAACTCTAAGAATGCTACAATTGAGAGGCTAAGAGCAAGGGAAAGAGAATTATTGTTAGCAATTTTGTTGTTGGTACTTCTGCTGGTTATTGTGCTACTGGTGTAAAAGGTTGAAGGTTGGACAGTCTTGGCATCAACTAAGCAGCTCAAGGAAAATGTGTTAAGTATTAGGCTAAGCTAGGTACTGTCTAAACTTAGAGATGAAAGACATTCATCTGGATTGTAATTTTGGTATTTTTTGTTGGAATGGGTGAATGTGTATGTTGTAATCTACTGTCAGGCTAGTACATTCTGTTTTCTTGAATGAATAGAGACTCAAGACATTCATCTAGATTGTAATTTTGGTATTTTTTGTTGGAATGGGTGAATGTGTAAGTTGTAATCTACTATCAGGCTAGTACATTCTGTTTATTTTGAATGAATGAATATATTGGATGTTCCAATCTGCTTTTAATTAGTTGTGTTTTTAAAGTTCATTTACAAGTGAACTGGATATTGAGTTCTCCACGGAAAATGAATTCAATTTGAGAGGTTGAATGAAGAATCATTTGACAGCAAAATCATGAATCTTGATTTGAAAGAGCACATATGTAATTTCCAATTTATGCATGAACATGGGTTACATATCATTGGATTAAACAGTCCCAAAAATCAGAATAGGAAATTCACTGCAATCCTTGCATTGCAGATGTAAAGAAATATGAAAGCACCTATTTATGATAATTTCCACAATCCAGAACCATCAGAAAACAGAATGAAAACTGAACTTCAAAATATGGAAGTAAGCTACTATAAAACCTAAACATCATATGTAATGCTGGATAGTAAAACAAAACAAATGGTAACATACGAAAACATAAAAGAATACCAAAAGATAAAAGAAGAATTTATTGCTGGCTTCGAACCAATGTACAAAAGATACATTCATAATTCATTACAACCATCAAATAGACATTGTTTTGTCATTTGCCAGAAATGATTACAAAATGGCCAGAATGTCATGTTCACGCTGGCTTGTTCTCAAGATACATGAGTTCCAAATACCAATGTACAAAAGCTACTAATCTGACAAAAACTACTACTAATCAAATTTAGCAACACAACCATCCAAAAGGTGCCGATTGGCAACATTAAGCTAGGTACTTATTAGCAACATCCAAAAAGTGCTGATTAGTTACATATCATTTAGTTGATGTTGGCTTTCCCTTTATCATTGCAAGGTGGATTTGAACATCTTTGATCCTAAAAGTTATTCCTATTCCTCCTTGGCCAACTGGTTGACTGCTATGTACCACAAAATGCTCTGGGATCCCAAAAGCTTCATGCAGGTTTGGTTGAGCAGTAGGGGCAGAACTCACTATGTTGTCATCACTAGTTGCTGGGTTGTTCTATGATGAATCTATTTGCTTTGCACTTCGTTTGGTGCCATTTCCCTGCAATACATCAGCATTTAACCACTAAATATTGAACTCACAAGAAACAATAGCACTATGTATATTAAGTAATAAAATTACAACAGATTTTTTTGATGTTTTTGTTCTCCTCTTCTTTGCATTTGAAGTGTTGCCCCTGACCTGCAACAAAGTATAAAATGCATTAGCTGCTACAATGTTACAAACACAGGTATATCTATTTACACAAATTACATGCCTGACTTACAGAGTTATCTACTCTCATGCCATCTAGTTGTGAGAGACTCATATCCTCTCGATTTGCTTCTGTTTCCTGCCCCTGTTCACTCATTTGATTGGTTGCAACACCTGTTTCCTCTCTAAACTTACATGTTCGTGTGGTATGATCTTGCTCACCATAGAATGAGTATTTACAGATTTGACCAAATCTCCTCATCTTCTTGCCTTGCTCCTTTGTTTGCTGTATCTCATCAGCAGATTTTCTCCTCTGTTTCTTTGGTCTTTCTGGTGCTCTTCCATAAGTTGGTGGCAAAGGTGGCTGAACATCTACATCTTCCCACTCATGCTCTCTATTCACAGGTAAAATGCAAGGGTCATAACACTTAAGATACGTTTCAACACTGTAACAGTCATCAATGTACTGCATAGGGTCCTTCATAACAATCCATAAAGCTGAAATTGCATAAGCACATGGTATTGACCTTCATCCTTTTTCTAATTTTTGGACAAAAGGTCAATATTGACCTTCATCCTTTTTCTAATTTTTGGACAGTAACCAAATTTATTCCACTTTTCCTTAGCTGTATCTTTATTTTCTTGCGTTCTTTGCATGACAAAATGCCTCAATGCCTCCATTATGACAACAATGGACTCTTTCCTGGCATCTAATATTTTGCTGTTAAATGATTCACATATGTTATTCAACAACATATCACATTTAGGGAATATTCTGAAGTGTGATCTACTCCACTCTGCTGGATTCTTGTCCTCTAACCACTTAATTGCATCACCATCTAGTTCTGCTATAGCTTCCATTCTTCTTATGAATTGTGCATGAGTAGTTGCCTTATCTGTTTTCCATAAGGCTTGCCTCATGGCTGTCCCTTTGAATCCAGCAGCTACCATATTGCTATGCATATGTTTCACACAAAATCTATGATCAGCCCCTGGAAAAACTAAATCACATGCCTGAATTATGCCCTTCTGATTGTCACTTATTATGGTCCATTCATAGTCTTTTTCAAATTTTAGATCATCCTTAAGTAAAGTAAGAAACCAAATCCAGGAATCCTTAGTTTCTCCCTCAGTTGCTGCATAAGCAATTGGATACAAACCATTATTTGGATCAACTCCAACTACTGTCAGTAATACTCCACCAGCCGCACCTTTAAGAAAAGTCCCATCTAACCCAAACACAGGCCTACAAGCATCTAAAAATCCTTTTTTCACCCCAGCAACACACATGTACAATCTTTGAAATTTTCCTTGTTTGGTGACTGAATCAGAGGAGTTTTCTGCCACCTTCATTACTATAGTACTACTTGGGTTACTTCTCAAGATTTCATTGATATACTTTGGCAATTTATTGTACTGGTCCACATCACTACCTTGGGCTAACTCCCTGCCAATTTTTTATCTCTATAGCCTTGATGTCGACTCAAATAGCGCTTGTTCTCTTTCATTTCTAGGTTTTTGAAGCTAGCATAATCCAGCTTGGGATTCTTCCTAAATGTGTTAACATATTTTCTGCCAACCTACCCAGATTTCACACTTTTGTTATGATATGAAAACCCACACTTGTGCTTCTGCTAGAATGTTCTAACTTCCAATCTGCCATCACCTTTCATCTTCCCAGCATATATGCACCAGTCACATTCTTTTTTAGGACAAATTGCCCTGCATCTAATGGTGTCACTCTTGGTAAATTTAAATGGTTTACCCCATTTGATATTCCAGGTTCTAACTGCCTCTTTAAACTCCTTGAATGTGGTAAATACCTGTCTAATTTCAAGGTTGGGGTTATCTGCATCTTTGGGGTCATACATAGGGGGTCTTGAATGACCCTCTTCATCTGAACCTTGGAGACTATCAATATCTGAACCTGAATCTGGTGCAACATCTATGTCGGAGTTGTCATCATCAGTATCAGAATTACTCATTGTTTGTCCCCTAGTTTCCTCTACACATTCCTTTTTTTCATTCCTCTTAAGCTGCTCTTTCCTGTGATTTTCTACCCCTAACCATTCTAAATTATGATCAACATTTTCTTCATAGTCGTTGTCATCAGAATTTTGCTCATAATCTGAATCTTTTCCTGAGAATTCTCCAGAATCAGAACCTAAGGTGTATTCACTATCAGATTCATCATTTTCATCTTCTAATACAAAATCTTCATCATCAACATCAGACCCCCACTGTGATGCTAATAATTCACTAAAAGAAACCTCTATGTACAAATCAACTACCCTTCCATACTCAAATTGATCAACACAATAGGCATGCAATTCTCTATCATGCTTTAACAAACGGAAGCCATGTTTCTCTATCAAAATGTGGTACTTTTTGTCACCTATAGTCCCGACCTGACTTTCTAACATTCTATCCATTTCAAAAAGGCTTATGCCTGTGACTTCTACATGATCAAACACCCTTAATTCATCTCACTCATAATGAACATCAGGTTCAGTTTCACATTTTCCCCATAAGTGACACTTCATACTCACTTCCGTGCTATCACTGTCTACATTTTAAAAAAAAAAGAAACAAAAACATCAAACAAACAACACATGCCATAATTTAGATGACAGAAATAGGTGCTGCTAGCAAACCGACAATAAAAATGCATACTTTAGCAAACATTCAAAGACAAGGACCATCAATTGCAGTAAAATAAGTCCCACTTGTACAGTATGAACCAGCATTATAAGATCCCGTTTAGAGACACACATGGGACCACATCACAAATAACAAATTTTTTTAGGGCTTTTTTCAAGATTGGTCGTTAATAAAGCCTTAATTACAGATCCCCTCCCCCCCAAGTACAAAAAGCATATTTTCCACTATAGTCTAACATTATAGTTGGCGATTGTGCATATATATCACAAAAAGAAGGCAAAATCACATACCATAATTAGGTGCTGCCAGCTTGTTCATTTCCTTAGGTCTCACCGCCATTTCTGCTTTGCAATGCCACGAGCAGCTTTAGCTTGACTGAATTCGGCAAAATTTTTTCGTATTATTTCACGTTTTGATTCTTGATTTGGCTCTTAGGGTTCGTTGTTCTTTTGCTGAAGAGAAGAGACCGGGTTGAGAAATACAACAACAAATGTTTCTTTGTCTGATATTCAACCTTTTTGGTGGGCTCCACTCCTTGATTAGTGAATTTTAGCAATTAATGTCTTTGTTTAATATGTCCAAAGGCAAGACAAAGCTGAAAATAATAAAAGACGTGTTTCAGAAATTAAAAAAATATTAAAAAGGGGTTTTAGTGCCGGCACGTGATCTCACGTGACATGGTTCCGGTTAAAATTGAAGAAATTCCATCAATTGTCCACTTTTAGCGCAAAATTGAATAGATTAGGGACCAAAATTGATTTTTGAAATAGATTGGGGACTAATTCCGCGCATACACTATAGATTGGAGACCAAAATTACAATTCTCCCAAGAAATATTGGCAAATTTGGGTAGGCAGAGGATTTCTTTATTCCTCCCGGTTATCGTTATAAGTTATAACAGAGGATACCTCGGCTGTTTCTTTTTCTTTGAAATCAGAAAGAAGACGGTACACTTAATTTTTTTCGTCATAAAGAAGAAATGTTTATGATTAAGATGCTCATGGTATTGAAGACTGAAGAACCGTGTTTATTTGCCGTGTACTTGTTATGTTGAGTCTGCTTAATTTAATAAACTTGACTTGACCAGCCGACTGGTTTACTCTTACATGGTCCTACTGAAGAGTCTTCTTGTCACAAATAAAAAATTATGCACTATTTCTCTGATTTCACAATTCACAAATAAAGTAGGCCATTAAACGAACCAATGTCTGGTACATTCTTACTTTCAGCTCGAACACATTGAGGTTTAGAATTCTGAATTTTGGTCATGGGAATTGTATACTTGATTCTTAAGACTATTGTGGCTGTACTTTCTTGTGTTAAGTCAAGTGCATTGAGCTCAAGCCAAGGCAATCTAGTTGTTCGTTGCAATGAAAGTGAAAAAAGTGCTTTGGTCAAGTTCAGAGAAGATTTCAGTAATTCAATGGACCGTTTTTCCTCTTGGATTACTGAAGAAGATTGCTGCAACTGGAGAGGTGTGATGTGCAGTAATAAAACTGGTCAATGGCATGTTACAATGCTCGATCTTCATGGTCATGGTCCAGCTGAGAGCTCGCAAGGTAATCAAGTAAGTGATTCTTTACTTGACTTGCCATATTTAAGCTACCTGGACTTGAGTTCTAATAATTTTCTTCAGGGACAGGTTCCTGAATTTATTGGTTCTCTGAAAAATCTAGAGTATCTAAACCTGTCTAATGCCAATTTTCGAGGAATGATTCCTGATCATCTTGGGAACCTTTCCCAGTTGCAATACCTTGATCTGAGTGGTAATGAATATGCTCTTAGAGCAAACAAGCTTGACTGGCTTCATGGTCTCTCCTCCTTGAAAGTACTGGAATTAGGTGGTGTGGATCTCAGTTTGGTTGTTAATTGGCTTGATGCTGTTAACATGTTACCTTCTCTGGTGAAGTTAGGATTTTTTGCCTGTGAACTCAACACACTTCCCTTGAGACTATCTGCTATAAATTTCACACAGCTTCAGATTCTTGATCTCTCTTTTAACAAATTCAATTCACCCATGCCATATTGGCTCTTCAATATCAGCCAGAGTCTTAGCGTCATTAATTTTCGAAGAAGTCAGTTGCGAGGTTCCATCCCTGATGCTTTTGAAAGCATGAGTTACCTCACCATTTTTGATCTTTCAGACAACTATCTGACAGGAGAGTTTCCCAAAACGTTAGGCTTGATCGCAGATGACGACAATAGTACAAGGCCATCGTTGAGAGAATTGTATCTCTCCAATAATCAACTTAAGGGGTCTCTTCCACCAAGCATTGCACAGCTTTCAGAATTAGAAGTCCTGGATCTTGCTTCGAATTCCATGGATGGTGTAATTACTGAAGATTTTCTGAATTTTAGTCACTTGCAAGTATTAGTTTTGTCTTCTAATTCATTTATGGTCAATATCAGCTCAGATTGGACACCTCCTTTTGACCTTGATACCATAGGGTTGCAGTCTTGCCAAATAGGTCCGGATTTTCCCAGATGGCTACAAACACAGAAAGACTTCGTGTCAATTGATATTTCCAGCAATAACATTTCAGGCATTGTGCCTGATTGGTTTTGGAATATCTCAATGAAGGTTGAGTACATGAATCTGTCATCTAACAATCTAGGAGGAAAACTGCCAGATTTTTCATCAAAACTTAATCTTTCTGTACTAGACATGAGCAACAACAGTTTTTTTGGTCCCTTGCCTCATTTTTCTTTGAGCATGATGTCCCTAATTCTAGCTGAAAATATGATCACTGGAACCATATCCCCTATATGTGAATCTCTTGTTGTGAATAACTCTTTGAGTTATCTAGATTTATCATTGAATGCCTTGTCTGGAACCATTCCTGACTGCTGGACTCAAGGGAATAACTTGGTTGTTCTGAATTTGGCATACAATGAATTATCTGGCATGATACCAAACTCAACTGGACATTTAGTTCATCTCAAGGCACTGATCCTTGGTAAAAATGCTCTCTCTGGTGAACTTCCTGCATCATTGAAGTACTTGACAAATTTATATGTCCTGGATCTTGGACTCAATAATCTATCTGGCAAAATACCAGAATGGATTGGGGAAAATATGGGAAATCTGATGATTCTCCGGTTATCAGACAACGAATTTGATGGAAACATCCCATTGCAGCTATGCCAACTTAAAGACCTTAAATACTTTAACCTTGCTGGCAATTCTTTATCAGGAAAGATTCCAAGGTGTATTGACAATTTTCTTACCATGGCTATGGTGGAGGCAGACAAATCTTTTATCTATGACCCCTACACAGTATATAGGAAGACTCTGTTGAACGTATTGATCAGAATGAATCCTGTCAGTTCAAAGTTCATGGTTTTTGATCTTGCACTGAATCATTTATCAGGAGATATCCCTGGAGAAATCACCAGCCTTGTTGGCTTGACTTTCTTAAGTTTGTCAAACAACAATCTTACAGGAGAAATTCCACCTGATGTTGGTTCAATGAAATTGTTGGAGTATCTTTATCTCTCCAGGAATTCGCTGTCTTGCTCAATTCCCACCAGCATATCTCTTCTTCATTCTCTTGCTCATTTTAACTTGTCGTTTAACAACTTGTCAGGAAAGATTCCCTCTGGCTTCCAAATTGCTTCTCTTGATGCATCATCATTTATTGGCAATCAACACCTTTGTGGGCTTCCCCTCACTGAAGACTGCTCGAAACCTCTCTACAACGATTTTTCTTGCAGGATTGAGAACAAGGGCTTACAAGATGAAGTAAAAAATGATGGTTTTGAAGTAACATCTTTCTATTTTGGTCTGGCAGCGGGATTTGCTGTTAGCTTCTGGGCATTTTGGATCACTTTGCTGCTGTCAAGATCCTGTCGATATGCATACTTCCAATTTTTGGACAAATGGAGCGACAAGATTTATGTGATGATAGCTATTAAGGTTGCCAGATTGAGAAATAAGCAAGCTTGAAAGAGGTGAATCCTGAAAGCCAAATTAACTTTGCCCGTGTGTTTTTCTTGCAATCTATTCTCTTTGGCTCTTGCCAAAAACAAAAATGCTGCACATTGTGCTCTGTCAACGTCTTCTTATGGTAAAGAAGTGCACTGATGCAACACATCAGACATTAGCTAAGTATGCATTTAGACCATCTTTGAATGCATTAGTGCCAGGAAATTATCATGAAGATAGACTTCATCTTAAGTCTTTGAAATATAATGGTGAATTTCATGTCTTTGAAAATTCATTGGCTAGATTAAGAAAAAGATAAACGAAACTTGGCATATAAATGCAAGCGGGTCTACAACATCACGGTAGTGATTATCAGAGTTTATTTCCAGAGTAACCTCATTCTTGAAAACTATTCCCAAACTAATGCACCTTCAAAATATATTCCCTTATTAATCTACTTGTTGCCATGTGGACTTTCAGTATGGAAAGTATTCACATTTCCATCTTACATTAAGAGGTACAATCCACATCAATAGATTTTTAATACCTTTTCAATAGTTCAAATTTTGCTACTTATGTACAATCTTAAAGATAAATAAAAATATTTCTCTATCTGTTATTGAGTTAATTAGTATTTCTCACATTAGATTGGCTCATGTAGCGTGTTAATTTTTATACTAACACTAATCTAGTTATATTTTCTCTCTCCTATTTTTTTGGAATGTATTCTCTTTTGATAAGTCAAAAAATGCAAGAGAATTTTTTTCGAATTTTCTTTCCCCTTATAGTGGAATTTTTATAGTTCACGTAAACTATGATTATTATGTATCTTGAAATGTTTACTCGTACTTCAAACAATTTGAGTTTTTGCAAACTTCTTAAAATTTACAAAGTTAGGAGGCTACGATATATAAAATTGCAAGTAACAAGAAAAAAAGAAAGGAACTTGTGATATAATAATCAAGAATAAAGCTAGGAAGGAATAATGGCAGCAAAAAAGAAAAGGTTCTTCAGCAAAATCATTGCAATTTGGAGGGTGATCAACAATTTTAAAATACTAATTATGGATCCACTTTCCTTTTTTAATTTGTTTACAGAATGTCCTTAAAGTACTAAATAAAGAAAAACTGCATAATATATAAACAAAAGATTTACAAGTTATTTTTTTCCTTTCGTGGGGAGTCTACATGGCAATAACTAGATTAATAAGGGAATAAAAAGATGAAAGAGCATTACTTTGGGATTATTTTTTGAAAAGTAGATTATTTTAGCCAAAAACTCGTGATTATCAAAGAGTTACCAAGCAATTTCACATACCTAAAAATGATACATTTTTTGCGGTCTTTCCATCCTTATCTAATCAATGAATTTGAAGTATTGTTTAGCACATGCAAAAGGAATATAAATTTTATGCATTAGCAGTTTACATAAGTTTTTACTCAAGTGGGGTTGTAAGTTCAATGAAATGCTAGCGGAGCGTTTTCAAAATTCTCTTTACTGTCAAGTTCAGATTTCAAATTCCGTGTATGATAGTTGAGGGTGAAAAGAGAAATTTTAATTTTTAATCTTGACATAAATGTGATATTTTTTTAGGATATATAATTATAATATTGTGTGACGTGAGGGGAATATTTCTCTTTGGCATGTTTAAAGTAACTTACCCAACTTCTCATTTTGTGTGTAGAGAAAAGAAAATACTGTTTTGACGACAAAAAAAAAAAAACATTTACTAACAAGAGATTTGTTGCAGGATGATAGAATATTTTTAGGATTGGAGAGGAAAATGCCTATTGGAGTAATATTATAAATTTTCGTGCCAATACTGTGCTGTCGGCCCATTAGGAGTATTTTAATTGGATCAATGACTTAAGACGTATTTCTCACTGCTCATAGCCTGGATTGGGCCTTAAATACATCATAGATCAGATGCAGCTCTTTTGGGCTAGTGTTTGCTGCAGCTTCTTGGCTTTCTAGAACATGACCATGTCCTCATTTTCACATTTTTGGACTAGTGCGGTCACAAGATTTATATGATGACTACAAAAAGTTGGACTACAAAAAGTTGCTACAAAATTCACCACTAAAATATGTAGCATATGCAAATGTGACCACCACCAAAATTTAAAATATGATACGATTTTAGAAAACTCTATAAATCAATTAAATTATTTCTTACGTGATAGTTGAAGATTTATTTACACTAGTAAATTTAGATGCGAGGCATATATTCTCCATTCAAGTTTATAATCATCTTCTTTACATGTATAACCCATTTAAGCTATAGATTGTGTAAAGAAAACTTTTACACTAGTTTACTAGTAGTTAATGAAAAATTAATTCTATATTTATTGGCAGACATGGATTAGAATGTTACTCCGCTAATGGTTACCATATCAATTTCTCATGGAATAAAATTCTGACTTCAAAACATAGGTAATGTAGCATTCGGAAATTAAAACCCTCTGAAAAATAAAAATGACTTTAAAATTTTTTTTGGTTTTAATGGTCAATTAAAATAGGATAGAAATCAATTAAGATATTTTGGTCAAAGAGTAAACTTTTGTAGTGGGTGGATTAGGTAAATAAGGATACGAGAATCCAGAATAATTCTGTGATTAGACAACTTTTTCTCCTTGTCCTCAAATGATGAATTCTTGTTACATTTCCTTCTGAATCTTTTTTTTTTTTAGTGTAAGCAGAGGACTCGAACTCGAGACCTCTCACTTACACTCCCTCCCTCCCTTATTAATCTTAATTATACCCCTGAAATGACCTTGAATTTGATTAATCTCAAAAAAAAAAAAAGGCAATAGACTCTAGATTTGAAATTACAAATTATTTTTGCGTGTTCATATATATTCTATTCTGATTGGTTTCAAAGGTCAAACCAAAGCTAAAGCACGTCTTTAAAACTCCAGAAAAACACTTCTTATGATAATATTCTCCTCCCTTTAGAGATTTGGTGTTAAATTTTTTGGTTTTTGGGAGCATAAATTAGTATTTTGTTAGTTCAATATATGCTATTACACAACAAATTTACTCAATAATATGTTTATATTTGATAAGAGTTTATTTTACGTATTTTTAAGTGCATTTTATTAGTTAATTTTGAGTTGATTATTTAGTTTTATAAATAAAATAAAGAGGTTTTTGGTAAAATTATATATTTTTGGTAAAAGTGGATAATATTGCATTTCTATTGATTTTAATGGTAAAAACTTCATTTTTATGCAGGAATGATGATTCAATCACCAAAGGATGTCAAATGAGGTAAAAAATAGAGATTTGGTGATGAATTCAAGTGGCAACAAGAAGAATGAAGTGAAAAATGTTCAAGTGAGGAAATGCAATACAAGTCAGTTTTGACACTCTTCAGTATTTTGACCATATCTGGAGCTACACTTATCGGATTGAGGTGATCTTTATACCATTTTAAAGCTAAGAAAGAGACCTACAATTCGTATGAAGACATCGAAATCCATTTCTGCCATCTTCATGGGCAAAACGTTGGAATACAGAAGCTGCATTCTGTGGTCGGAAGTTAAAACAGAGGTTTGAACAGGTGACAGTATTTCGATCATATCTCAGGCTACAATGCTCAGATTTGGATGATTCTTGAAGCATTGGAAAGCTAACTCAAAGGGCTACAACTTTTGTGTTTTGCACAAAAGCTAGTTTGGCCTTTATCATGGAGAAAATCGCAGTTGAAATAAGGCCAGAGTGAAAACGCGAGTAGAAAAAACGCGAGTTTATACCGCGTTTTGTGTAGGCGCGTTTTATAGCCGAAATTCTGCAATTTGACTCAGTCAATTCTCTTGTGTGCATACCACTTTCCAGCTATAAGATGCAAGGGAATTCGGTGCACATGCTTCTGCAATAAAAGAGAAGACCAAATGAGTGTGGACAAAAGGAAACATCATATCTTTGACTTCTTTTTACAAAATCTGAGTGGAGGAAATTATGAAGTGAGAGGAATGGAATTTCTACCACCTTTTATGCAGAAATACAGGGGAGAAGCCTGGATGACCAGACGTAGCTAGTTTTCCTTCTTGCAACAAGTTTTCTCTCTAGTTAAGAGTTCTTAGAGAAGCATTTAGAGTTTTCACTTGTAATCATATTGTGCAAGAACATAGCAGGAATTGGAGAGCTTCACCTTCAATTGGCTAAGCTTTCTTTTATCTTTCTTATACTTGTACTTTATGATGTTTTGCAGTAATAAACTTGTGAATTTGATTGTTAAATCATTCATGAGTAGCTAAACTCCTTCATCTAGGGAGTAGATGAAACTTATGGCTAAATAATACTAATTGAATGTGATTTACACTTGTTATATCTTGAGTTAACTTGTCTACTTGTGTAGCTGTGATTTCTTGTTATTGATTGATCACCAATAGCATGTTTATAGTGTTATTATTCAATGAGAATTGGTAATAACAATTGAAACACATGAGTAGTGCTTGAGTTGTATGTTCATGAAAATAGAGATACACTTAGGTGGATTATTGAGCATTTCATGAAATAAAACGGAGTAGTAGTAGTATTTCACCATGAAAATAGGGAAATCTATATTGCTCTAAGCCATTTCATCATGAAAATGAGACTTGGTAATCTTGGAAATAAATCTCTGGTTAAGCAAGAATAATAGCAAGAAGTAAATCCATTCATTTGTGTAGTTTATGCCATAAGTGGAATCTACATCCCTAGAATCTTCATTAAGTGAAATTTCTCTATTTGCATTCAGCATTTGTTAAACTAGATTTGTATATCAGATTTGTAGATTACAGCATTAGACTTTCTCTGCTCAAAAATTAATTGTAAGTCTAAATAATAGAGAGAACAGGGGCTTAGTAATTGTTTAAATTGCTCCTCGTGGGATCGACCCGATACGCATCTTGTACTAAAATTGCGACCTGTATACTTGCAGTCCAACGGGTGTAAAATCGGAATTAAACTTGCACTTAAAGTGAAAACCCGTCAAGTTTTTGGCGCCGTTGCCGGGGAAGATTTGGCAATATCGGTGTGAAGAGCAACTTTATTAGTTTAGACATAATATTAGTTATATTGTGAATGTTATTTTCTGTTATTTTAGTATTTTATATGTGTATGTGTTTTATCACCTAGTCTTCTTACTAATTTTGCTCTTAAGTTGGTTAAAAGCAATTTTAGGTAATGAGAAGGGTAGGTCAATTTGGAGGACAATGCTTGAGAAGTGGAAGATTGGCAATGGATGGTTACCAAGTGCAAAGCTCCTTTAATAGAGGTAACCAAGAATTTACTGATTGTATGTCTTTTGAAGATGGTTTAAGGTGCTTAAAGGAAAAATTTGATGTAATTAAGTTACAAGTTCAAATGGACACAATTATGCATGAAATTGAGCAAGGGAGGAATGTTAATGCTTTCAATTCTTATCATGTGATTTGTGACTTGTGTGGAGGTTATCATGCTACTAATACATGTATGCAAGCACAAAATGTGGATTATTATGATGAATTAGAGCATTACAATCCTTGTTTTGATCAATATAGTGCTAATTGGAGCAATTCTCCTGCTTATGGTTGGGAAAATCAATGTGTATATAGTGACTCTCCAAATTTTTATGATTACCAACCTGAAAGTGTCCAATATGAATCAAAACCATCTTGGGAGTTGGCAATAGAGAAGTTAGCTAATGCACCTCTACCTTGGGAGTTAGAAAGTGAACCATTAGCTAATGATTCTAATGCATCTTGGGAGCTAGCTGTAGAAAATTTTTCTAATCAATTTGATTTAGCCATAGAAAAGCTAGCAAATGCAACTTCCGACCGTTTTGATAGGATTGAGGAAAGAATAGATGAATTAGCTTCTCACTTTGGTAGAATACATGAGCAATTGAATGCATTGTGTGAAGTTATTTCCTCTAATAATGTGCAAAATGATCCTAGCATGAATGATGGGAATCTTGTATGTGAAAATGGGTTGCATTTTGATGAAAATGATGAATCTCAAGAGTGTTTTAATGAGCAAATATCCATTTCACATGATAATATCTTTGGAACTAACTTTGAACCTCAAGAGGTGAGTTTTAATGGCTCAATTTTCACCCCTCTTGAGGAGTGTATAAAAAGTACAGGTTCTAAAGGTAGTCCTACCCAAGATACTCTCATGACAATTCCTTTGGTAAGTTCTCAAGTGGTGTATATTCAAGGTAATATCTATGAAACACTTGGGATAGGTAAGTCACTTTCATTTCTCACATCATTAGATCATGTGGCTTTGGCTATAAAGTCACCATTTAATGATCCACCACGGCCTAAAATGGTGGATTATTCTTTAACCAAGCCTCCTTGAAAAAGAAGGTGAAATAGTCAAGCTATTGACTTTAAAGAAGCGCTTATTGGGAGGCAACCCAATGTTTGTTTAAGTTTATATTATTTTGGGGTGATTTTATGTTTAAAGTATGTGTTTGAGTTATTTTGTTATTTTTCATTTGTAGGTATTGGAAATGGAAGCAAAAGTGACCACATGAGGTGAAAAAGGCGAAATTTGATCAAGGAACTCAACCCCTCGATTTGAGTAATTGTTGTTTTTGATCTGTTAAAAGGGGCTAAAATGCATGTTTTTAATGTTTTACATGTGTGCACATTGATAAATTTTACAAACAAATGATTTATGATGCATTTTGAGTGATTGGGGTATTATTTGTAAATTTTCAAAAGTTGAATTTCTGCTAAAATTCGCAGCAGAAAACGCGTTTCTCAAGAAAACGTGCCTCTGAGTCGCGTGTTCACAGAATCGCGTTTTCAATTCTGCACCTGCAGAACAGAAAACGCGCCATTAAAACGCGACTTTAAGTCGCGTTTTTAAGGAAGTCGCGTTTTGTTGCCTGGATCAAAGATGAAAACGCGCCATTGAAAACGCGACTTAAAGTCGCGTTTTTTCACAGAACCGCGTTTTCAGTACTGCAACTTTTGGGAAGAAACGCGCCTTCAAAACCGCGAGTTAAAGGCGCGTTTCTACTCGCGTTTTCTGAGCACTTTAGCTTCCTTGATTCTCTTTTTCTTCTTTTCCTCATATATTTTCTTGTACCTTCAGTTGCTTATTGTGTATTTTCTATAGGTACATCACCACCACAAAGGCTTAGGAATTACGGATTGCCGTTATATGTTTATTAAGCCTTTGTTATCACTTTTGTTTCTCATTTTCCATTTTTAGGTTTATATCACTAATGGTTACCAAATGGAACTCATGAAGCAATGAAGACAAGCGAACAACGTACCTTGAAGCTTCATATTCAATCACATCATAGGGGAGTATTACTTTCTTTATCTGGATTTTCCTTTTTACACATTGAGGACAATGTGTATGTTAAGTGTGAGGGGAGAATTGAGATTATATATATTGTATGTGATTGACGTATTAGTTGCAAATATTGGACTTGTGTTAAAATTCAAAATTTTTCCAAAATCTTGTCCAAAATTGCAAACTTGCCTCAACAATTTTTAAATTTTTTCGATTTTATCCAAGGGGTAACAAGTTCCATACCATTAGTAGTTCAAAGTCCTTCTACATTTGAGATAAATATATGTGGTTTAAGCACTTCTTTTCTCATTTAACTTGGAAATGACTATTATGTGATTATAATTTTTGCATTTGTAGGAAAGTATATCTTTTAAAGTGGAGAAAATTATGCCTATATTTTTTTTTTTTTTTGCATATTTGATGAAATTTCTTCTCTTTATTGGATTTTATAAGTTAAGTGATAAATATGGTCAATAATTGCAATACTCTTCTCATGATTATGCTTTCGAGGGAATGTTATTATCTTTACTTTAAAAAAAAAAAATGAATGAATGAAAAAAAAAAATGAAGAAACAAAAGAAAAAGACAAAAATAGAATAAGATTTGTTCTACTCCAATGATTCTTGTACTTAGTAACCGGGTGTCTTCATCTAAAAATGTCGACTTTCGCGTAAAACGGTACTTGAATTAAGAGTATGCAAAGCAACTTGAGTATGTGAAGTGTTGAGTAACCGGTGATCTTCATCTAAAAATGTCGATCCTCGCGTAAAAAGATACCTTCACAACTTAAGTAATATTTAGCGATATTATATAAATAAATCCCTCTTTAAAGTTAAATAAGAAGATGATCATGGGTTTAGAAAGCATATTATTGGCCATATGAGTTACTTGCGTATGAAATTGGTTAAGGATGAGAAATTGACTTGAATTTGTTATAATGGTGGTATAATTGGCTCTCCTTTACTCGATATTATGAGTACTTGAACTTAATTGAATAATTGCATAATGGTTATTTACTTTGTTTTGAGGAAATGAAGTTGAAATGCTACATATGTTTATTTTCAAATTTTGGATCATTGTTGGTTTGTATTTTTATTGCTTGAGGACAAGCAATGGTTCAAGTGTGGGGGAGTTTGATAAGTGACTAATTTACGTAATAATTGTATGATATTTTATATTATTTTTAGTCACTTTAGTTATATTATTGGTAGAATATGAATCATTTTGGCTATAATTGGTGAAAAATGCTTTTAAGTGATTAAATGAGGTTTTTATCATTTTTTACTTGGATTTTGTGTATTTTGACAGTTTTGACACATTTTTGTATTTCGGCTATAACTTGAGCTACAATGATCGGATTAAGATGATTCTTGAACCAATTTGAAGATAAGAGATAGATCTACAACTTTGGTGAAGACATCTAAATCCAGTTTGAAGGTTTTCCAGGTCAAAATGCCGAATTACAATAGCAAATTTCTACTGGTCGAAACTGGAACAGGGCAATGAGCAGGTAAGGGTATTTCGGTCATTTCTCCGCCTACACAGATTCAAATGAGATGATTCTTGATGCATTGGAAAGCTAACTCAAAGGGCTACAAGTTTTATGTTTTGGTCAAGAGCTAAATCAGCTTTTAGCATCAAGAAAAGTTCAGTGGAAGTTGATGCAAAATCGGAGCAGAGCTGGAAATTGAACCAGAAGTGACCAAATGGTCACTGTAGCAATCCGGCCGGAATTTGGCCGGATTTGTGGCCGGATTCCTGGCCGGATTGTGGTCAGAAAAGGCTGCTCTGTACGCGTAAAACTCAATTTCACCCCCACCAACTCACATTGGATGCTAGACATGTGAGAGACATTACCAGCTGTAAGGAGAAAGTGTAAAGCTTCATTCCTTGACCTTTCATAAAAAAATAGCCAAATTCATTGTAAGAGGGATTGGAGTTCATAGCAGGAAAATAGGGAGAAATATACGGGAGAAGCTTGGAAGTGCAGAAATGTAGTTTTTCCATTCTCTTAGTATTAGATTAGTGTAGTATAGTTTAGCTAGTTAGTTCATCCACTCTTGTTTATTATCTAGATTAGGATGAAGATGGAGGATGAAGAAGGCAAGGAAGAAAGCTCATGTGACAAGGGTTGTATTCCTTCCAAACTCTTTATCTTTTGTACTTGATTCCAAGTTTAGTTAATATACAAGTTCTGGATTTTGTGTTTAATATGTGTATCTAAAGTTTAAGCCTTGGGTTTGGTTGAACTTTCTATAATTGTTAGTGTTTATTATTTGGTTATTTGACTGCTATGATTTGAGCAAGTTATTTAGCACTTTAGCTCTTGAAATCATGATTAATCTGGTACCATTAATTGTGATTATCTAAGGTGTTGTTTCTGCAATGAAAATTGAGATTTAACACTAGTTCAAGAAGTGCTAAACATAGGGAGTACACTCACGAAAGTAGAGGTGCACTTATGTGGTTTTTAGTGATTCATTTCATGTAATTTCATTGAAAAAATGAACTTGTAGCTAATTTCATAACCATGAAAATAGGTATGGATTAGTTATGAGTATAATTGATTCACTACGAAAGTAGGATTCAAATGCATAAGGAAATTACACCATAACTAGCCTAGATGTAGTACTCAATGATCCAAATATAACACTTGCATGAGTAGTTAGGGATACCACAACCTAAGGAGCTTTTATTTGTTAATTTCTTGTATAAGTGCAGTAGGTTAAATTTCTTATTATTCATTGATAGTCTAAATAATAGAGAAGCTTTAGTAATACCGGTAATTGTTCACTCTTCCTTGTGGGATCGACCCGATATATACCCTAAACTACTAGTTGATCTGTATACTTGCAGTGAACGGGTGTAATTCGGTATTTTTTAGCTTGCACGTATGTAAAATACCCGTCAAGTTTTTAGGACAATGTGTAATTTAAGTGTGGGGGGAGAAATATGTGTGATACTTGTGGTTTTAGTTGTGTTTGATATAATTCTTGTGCTTAAATGGTGTTTCTTGTGGTTGCTGGCAGGGAGTTTTAGTCCACTTTTAAGGGGAGATTCTGTCAAAATTTTTCCAAAACCTTATACATATATATGTTATTAACTATAATAAATAAATAAAATTTTGTCACTTATCCTTTTGAAATAAATATATGCGGTTTTGATACTTCTTTTCTTATGAAATTTGGAAATGATTTTTATGTGATTATAATTTTTACATTTATAGGAAAGTATATCTAGTAAAGTGGAGAAAATTATGCCTACATTTTGTATATTTGATGAAAATTCTTCTTTTTATCTAATTTTATAAGATAAGAAATTAATATGGTTAATAAGTGTCATACTCTTCTCATGATTACTCTTAGAGGGAATTTTATTATATATATACATCAAAAAAAAAAAAAAAAAGGGTTATTCTACTCCAATGATTCTCGTACCGAGTAACCGGGGGTTGGCATCTACAAATGTCGACATTCGCGTAAAAAGGTACTTGAATTAAGAGTATGCAAAGCAACTTGAGTATGTGAAATGTTGAGTAACCGGGGATCTGCATCTAAAAATGTTGATCTTCGCGTCAAAAGGCATTTTTCACAACTTAAGTAATATTTAATCCTTAAAATATATATATATATATATAAAAAAGAGAAAAAAAAAAGAAGAAGTAAATTAAATCCCTCTTTAAGAAAAATAAGAAGTTGATCATGAGATTAGTTAGCATCTTTATTGACTATAGGAGTTGCTTGCTTGCGAAATTGGATAAAAATAAGAAGTTGAGTTGAATTGGTAAAATTATGGTATACTTGGCTCTTCTTTGCTTGATATTATGAGTACTTGAACTTAATGGAAAGATCACATAAGGGTTATTTACCTTGATTCAAGGAAATGGAGTTGAAATACTACATATGTTTATTTTCAATTTTTGGATCATTGATGGTTGGAATTTCATATTGCTTGAGGACAAGCAATGATTCAAGTGTGGGGGTATTTGATAAGAGTTTATTTTACGTATTTTTAAGTGCATTTTATTAGTTAATTTTGAGTTGATTATTTAGTTTTATAAATAAAATAAAGAGGTTTTTGGTAAAATTATATATTTTTGGTAAAAGTGGATAATATTGCATTTCTATTGATTTTAATGGTAAAAACTTCATTTTTATGCAGGAATGATGATTCAATCACCAAAGGATGTCAAATGAGGTAAAAAATAGAGATTTGGTGATGAATTCAAGTGGCAACAAGAAGAATGAAGTGAAAAATGTTCAAGTGAGGAAATGCAATACAAGTCAGTTTTGACACTCTTCAGTATTTTGACCATATCTGGAGCTACACTTATCGGATTGAGGTGATCTTTATACCATTTTAAAGCTAAGAAAGAGACCTACAATTCGTATGAAGACATCGAAATCCATTTCTGCCATCTTCATGGGCAAAACGTTGGAATACAGAAGCTGCATTCTGTGGTCGGAAGTTAAAACAGAGGTTTGAACAGGTGACAGTATTTCGATCATATCTCAGGCTACAATGCTCAGATTTGGATGATTCTTGAAGCATTGGAAAGCTAACTCAAAGGGCTACAACTTTTGTGTTTTGCACAAAAGCTAGTTTGGCCTTTATCATGGAGAAAATCGCAGTTGAAATAAGGCCAGAGTGAAAACGCGAGTAGAAAAAACGCGAGTTTATACCGCGTTTTGTGTAGGCGCGTTTTATAGCCGAAATTCTGCAATTTGACTCAGTCAATTCTCTTGTGTGCATACCACTTTCCAGCTATAAGATGCAAGGGAATTCGGTGCACATGCTTCTGCAATAAAAGAGAAGACCAAATGAGTGTGGACAAAAGGAAACATCATATCTTTGACTTCTTTTTACAAAATCTGAGTGGAGGAAATTATGAAGTGAGAGGAATGGAATTTCTACCACCTTTTATGCAGAAATACAGGGGAGAAGCCTGGATGACCAGACGTAGCTAGTTTTCCTTCTTGCAACAAGTTTTCTCTCTAGTTAAGAGTTCTTAGAGAAGCATTTAGAGTTTTCACTTGTAATCATATTGTGCAAGAACATAGCAGGAATTGGAGAGCTTCACCTTCAATTGGCTAAGCTTTCTTTTATCTTTCTTATACTTGTACTTTATGATGTTTTGCAGTAATAAACTTGTGAATTTGATTGTTAAATCATTCATGAGTAGCTAAACTCCTTCATCTAGGGAGTAGATGAAACTTATGGCTAAATAATACTAATTGAATGTGATTTACACTTGTTATATCTTGAGTTAACTTGTCTACTTGTGTAGCTGTGATTTCTTGTTATTGATTGATCACCAATAGCATGTTTATAGTGTTATTATTCAATGAGAATTGGTAATAACAATTGAAACACATGAGTAGTGCTTGAGTTGTATGTTCATGAAAATAGAGATACACTTAGGTGGATTATTGAGCATTTCATGAAATAAAACGGAGTAGTAGTAGTATTTCACCATGAAAATAGGGAAATCTATATTGCTCTAAGCCATTTCATCATGAAAATGAGACTTGGTAATCTTGGAAATAAATCTCTGGTTAAGCAAGAATAATAGCAAGAAGTAAATCCATTCATTTGTGTAGTTTATGCCATAAGTGGAATCTACATCCCTAGAATCTTCATTAAGTGAAATTTCTCTATTTGCATTCAGCATTTGTTAAACTAGATTTGTATATCAGATTTGTAGATTACAGCATTAGACTTTCTCTGCTCAAAAATTAATTGTAAGTCTAAATAATAGAGAGAACAGGGGCTTAGTAATTGTTTAAATTGCTCCTCGTGGGATCGACCCGATACGCATCTTGTACTAAAATTGCGACCTGTATACTTGCAGTCCAACGGGTGTAAAATCGGAATTAAACTTGCACTTAAAGTGAAAACCCGTCAATATTGACATCAAAGTAGATATGGTAATCTAAGTAATGACCTTGTAGAATTTAATTTCCCATTTGGTATAATTTCCTCAAACAACAACACAACAAACAAACACCAATAATGTTTAATCACTAATGAACCACTATATTATTCCGCATTACAAAAGAAAAACCATCTTAAATACAACATCAATCTCTTATTTTTAGAATTTCGATGTTCTTCCATCGTGATTCCATGCGATAAGAATCATCATTTTGAGCATAAACACCACATTTGAAAGTATGTGAGGTGCCTCCACGGCCATCTGCGACAATCTTTAGACAACCATCAATGAAAACCTTCACCTTTGCAGCTAAAACATCTTGAACCACATTGAGATGAAACCACTTGTCATAGACGCTTGGAACCAGAACAGAATCAGTATAGTAAAAGAGTGAGCCATTGTAAACCCTAAGCATCAGAGTTGTGGCATGAGGAGCAGTTGCCCCGAAAACTTGCATGATGCAGACACCTGATGTCCCCGATGGCACGTAAAAATCAAATTGCCAAACACCTGAAGAATAGTTATACCCCTACAAGAATTGGCGAAAATAAAATTCATATTGGTGTCGGATGTTCGAAAGAATTTCAGAGTATCTGAAAATTATATGAATGTTACGTGATATGTATCCAAACCTACTGGTATGAACATTTTTCTACATTGACGGTACTACATGAGCATATTTTTGTCAAAAATGGATAGGCAATAGAATTTTTCATACCTGTATCCCAATCTCAGTTCGAGGTTTTGTATGACTAGTGGGAGTGTGTGGTTTATCGGTTGAAAATACCCACAAATAGTGAACTCCATCTACGAACTTGTATCTTTGATCTACAGGCACATCATATGGTTTCTGAATGTGGTAAAATGATGTATTAAAAGGCAAAGAAATGAAGCCCTTGGATGGATCCACAGGTCCTTCACAGCAGAGGACCTTGTACAAGAGGAATTGGAGAATGGCAAATTGCAAGAAGGTTGAGGAAAAAGATGTCATCTCTTACCATGAACAAAGTAGTGGACTTCAATGAATACCTGAGAAGGGATTTATAGAAAATTAAACCTTCCTAGATTCCTCATATACTATCATACTATCGCGAATTTTTAATTGCTAAGGCGAAGGAAATGACTTTCTCAACTTTTTGATTAGTTTGAACATGAGCCAACGTCACGCAATTTCGGTAAAACAGCATAGTTTAATTTCATAATGCAATCTTGGTACGTAGATCTAATCTTTGTACATGACATAGAAATTTATATCCATAGAAGAGAAAAGTTAAGTCGTGTAAAGGACATATGGACAATACTGATTCTTTGTACATTTTCTAAATAATGATATTCCAACCTATTTAAACATTTGAATTTAATACTTTCTTCAATGACAAGTTGGGAGTTTGAATCTTATTTATATTTATAGAGCACAGAATGTGCCCTAAGTTACATTAACTTCGGGATTTCTCCCTATAGTTTGTCTCCTGAGCAGGCTGCTTAAGCGAAAGAAAACAAGAAATAAGCAAATGTATAGTATGCATAGCTGTGGTTCTTTTCATAAATCCACAAAAATTGTTTACAATTGACAGATGGCTTAAGGACAATGTTAATTACTTGGTTCTTAAAAGAAAAAAATGCATCTATCTCCTTAGCTGTTAGGGTAAAATATGTAAAGTTAATTACAGCCCGATTGACTATTAGACTACTAAGTGTTTGTAATTAACAGATGGCTTAGTCTTCACACCAACAAGCTCTATGTTACTTGATTATTAGAAGAAAAAAGCGTATCTATTATCTTAGCTGTAAGGATAAAGTATATTTACTGCCCAGTTCACTTTTAGACTCTTTCAGATTAATTTGTGAAACAATATGATTGACCAACCCTAAGATTGGATTGAAGCCATGGGCACGTTGTTATATGGAGTGCCGATTATAATTGACGTGCTAATCTCATATCTATCAGTCAGTGCAAATGAAAATAGATGTGAATAATGAAACTCGCATATTTGCTACATTTGGCTCGCTTTAACATTGTTCAAATTGTTTTGAAGTAATCTTCATAGGGATATTCTTTGATTTACAATGGAATGAGGTTAGTGCATGATCACACAGGTTTCAACAGCTTTTTTGTACTTTTCTCGTTAGACCATGAAAACTGAAGAATAAACATATTCAAGGTGTAGAGTAGGTAATTGTTTCGGTTTTCTTTGTTTTGGGTTTTCCGCTTGATAGCTTATCGAAAAAAAGCCGAAAAGACATAAACATAAACAGAGAAAAGAGACCATGGTGGTCATCTTGCTCGTTTTTCTTTCCTTCTTTCTCCGTTACTAAGAAAGAGTCTTAGTATGACGCTAAGATGTAATGGAAAAAGAAAATAAAGGGATTTAGCTCCTCTCCAATAGATTCTTTTTCCATTTTTGACAATGCACATCTAATATATGATATGTGTTTTTATTTATTAAGAAGGGATATAATTATTTTAAATTTGATTAATCTTAACACTTGTTAATAAATGAAGACACGTGTCATTCATCCAGATGTGTACTATGAAAAATGGAGAGAAAGAATCCCCTCCAGGAGCCAAGTTCAAAAATAAAGAAGGAAATAATTCAATGTAATCTGAACATTTGATTGAATATGTAAAATCCACCGACTACAATATTACCTTTGGGAAATAATTTCTTATCTATACTTCACCTTAGCCGTTAATGCAACCCTCCTGGTATATGGCTTCCATGGCACAATATGACAAGAAAAGACAGTGTGTTGAGGATAAATAGGTAAGTCTCTTGAATATTAATAACTAATATTAGGAAGGCAAGAAAAGTGTGTTGAGAACAGTGTGTTGAGAATAATGGAAGTCATAAAACATATTAGGAAGGCAAGAAAAGCATATTCAAAGTAGAAGCTGATATGATATCCTACTTGATCACTTAAAAAAAAGGCTTAATATCATCTTTGGCTCTGCTTCTTAGCACTAGCTTGCTTCCAATTCGAAGTAATACATACTAACCTATGCTTTTAATTGAGGTGATTATTTGGTACTTAAATTAAACCTAGAAAGTTCTTAATTCAAAGGACGAACTCCACATTGCATCCCTGAATTTGTATAATTTTTTCACTTTGCACCATAAACTTTAATTTTGAACACTTTACAAGCTAAATTCTTAATTTTGAACACTTTGCAACCTAAACTCTCAAGTTTATCTTATTTAAATATAGTCAATGACAACTTTACCAAAAATTAATGGCATAGAGGTCCTAACAAATCAATGATAACGTGCTAAAGCTGGTCCAAAGGTTCCAAGGTATCATAACAAAAATAGAACGATACATTATCATTAATTTGCACTATCTTTTATCTTGCTAATTTTGCTAATAACATTAGTAACTAAAACCATATAAATCAATAATGACGGGCAGCTGGTCAAAAAAGTTAGGGATCATAGTTAGAACAAAATGTCACATCGTCGTTACATTGTCATAGTTAGGGATAAAGTGTATAATGCAGCAAACAAGAAGAAGACTAGTTTTATGTTTTTAAACTAGCTTTATGGAAAAAGGTCAAGTTCTTGCTAACTGCTCTTCACATGATTTTGAAAGTTTCTTACCATTAATCTTAAAAGGCTTTTAGAGCTTTTCTATTTGACTTTTTCTCTTGTTTGACTTGTTCAAATTACATATGATACATATATTTGTCTGTTTATGTGTAAAGCAGATTACAAATCATTGTCTATTTTAATGCAACTGGATCAAACAAACAAGTTCAATTTTGGAAGGAGAAGGTATGATATGACAAGATACAAGAAGACAAATAAATTTTTTTTATCACTTTTTGATCCAAGGAAAAGATTATTCAAACCTCATTTCACATTATTTTTTTACTTCTACTTTACCAAATCCAGATACCTGCATTGTCATTTTCACAGGGTGAATGTACAGAGAAGTTATAATGGGAATTGGAGAATTAATTTATACTCGTTCTTACACACCTGATTTAAACAGAGGCAGATGACTACGTTCGTTTTTCTTTTCTTATTTTTGTTTTTCATGTTTTTGGTTTTTCAATGAATTATCAGCTGTCAACTAGTAAAAACGGAGAACTAAAACCAAAACACTGGCCTGCAACTTTTGTACTTATCTCGTCTTCAGTTTTCATGGGATAAAATAGAAGTACTTTTATACGAGGAAAATATAAAATTACAGTTGAAACCGGTCATGTTCTAGACTGGTTCCATTGTAAATCCAAGATTTTCACAATTACAAGAGAATTTCTTGACAATTCAAATTATGTTATATTTGGCTCATTGAATAAATAAGTGAGTCTTAGCACGTATTAATTATTGAACTCCTTAGTAGGAAATGCTATTGAAACTCCTGAAATGAACTGTTCAAATTATGTACATAACTTATGCTATTACATGTGTACCATTTCACAAGAATAAAGAGAAGGCAACGTTGTAATAATCCAATGGTCAAAGAACTAACTTTACTTTGTTGCTTTTGGTACATTTTCAAAATGGAATTTCATATTCAGTAGTTCGGCCATGCTGATGCTGCATAGATCGAGACAGCACATTTAAAAAGAATGAATTTGACAGTTTAAACGCGATCTGATCTAAATCACAGATATAACACTGTCATGTAATCGCCTTAACAATTGCCAATGCAGCACCAAATTTTTCTCTCATTGTTGCTTTCAATACGTTGTTATAAGTACCACAAAAATTTTCTTGGTCTCAAGGTAGAGAGATGGGTAGTAGCTTTTACCACAATATCTGTTCCCTCTTAGTCGTCGTTCTAGCAAGTACTCAGCTTGCTATTGGAGAGCCAACTGATCCAACAGATGGATTTGTTGAACTCCCATTTAATACATCCTTTTATCACATCCAGAAGCCATATGATATCCCTGTAGACCAACGATACAGCTTCATTGATGGAATTCACAAGCTCTGGGTCTACTCCACTGACAAGCCTTTAGCTAAGAATAGTCCTACAAATTCTCGTACAGAAATTATAATCCAAGTAAATCACTATTAATCTCTTTATCTCTTCCAATTCTTTTCCAGTTTTTACACTTCAGTTCCCATACCTTAAGTTACTAGATATAGATCAATTAGCAAAACAATATTAGTAGTGTTAGAGTAACTATTTCATAATTGCCCTTTTTTTGTTTTGAATTTTAGCACATTTTTTCATAGCATAGTCTATGGGGTAACAGATGATACTTAGAAACAAGTGTGCCAAGTTTTACAAATACGTATGAAATTAGATCAACAAAATATATATTTAAGCACAAATTGAATTGCATGTATGGACGGGAAAAATCCTTTTGCTACATGTGAAATACAGCATGTGACATGTTAATTTTTGTGCTAATTTGCTTCTCAGGGTTATAATTACTCTTCGGGGATTTGGCAATTTGAAGGATATGGATTTGTTCCCAATGGAACTTCTGGTGTTTGCATCATGCAAGTCTTTGGAGCAAGCCCTCATGCCACAACTCTAATGCTCAGACTTTTCAATGGAACCCTTTCATACTATAGAGCTCCTGTCCTAGTTTCAAACATCTATGATAGGTGGTTTCGTCTCAATGTAATTCACGATGCAGATGCTAGCAAAGTGACGGTTTACATTGATGGGGTTCAAGTGATTGAAGCACCTGGAAGAGGTGGAAAATATCATTATTTCAAGTGTGGAGTATATTCACAACCTGATGCTTCTTACTACATGGAATCTAGGTGGAAAGGAATCAAAATCCTAAAAAAAATGTAATTTGTTTCTTTTATGATCTATATGTTGGGCTTTGGTTTAAGTGTGGAATGTTAATACCTATTTTCTTTTCGTGGAATAAAAGTTATCTGTTATAAGTAATAAAAAGTTTGACATGGACGCTGTCAATGTTGAAAACAGACTGTTTCTTCATAAAAAAAAAAAATCGTATATTCAAATCATGTGAGAATTGTATTAGTAGATAATTTGTAAATATTCTTCAAGTGACCTATATATAGTCTCAAGGCTTAACTTGACTCGTGGTGGTGATGGCGAAATTATCCAAACTTTGAATTATCCAAAAAAGAAAAGAAATACAAAATAACTACAAGGGATGTGGCATACACACTTCTCTTTTCCCATTTCAGGCCAACTTGAATACAGTTGAGTACTCAATCTTGTTGAAGTAGCCCTTTGACGGATTGAGGAACATTGGAAGCTTAGATGTAGAGTGATCGTCCCCAGTGAAATACCCAAAATTTTTAAATGGCGAGCTAACGAATATGATTAGTTACCTATAAGACGAAAAGATACGAGATTCTATGAAAAGTATGGCCTTATTGTCCCATTAAAATTCAGCATACAAAAAACAATTCAACTGAATGATGAAGCAGTTATAGATTGAAAAAAAAAAGGGCAAATTGCAATTTATCCCCCCTGTGATTTAGCATTTTTTACATAACCCCCTCTAGTTTCAAAAGCTATACATAACCCCCTCATGGTTTGGATTAAAGTGTCAAAGTGACGGAAATAGTCATTCGTAATGGAATTTCTAAAAATGTCGAAATTACCCTTATAAATACATAACACACTAATCCCGTATGATTTTTATATTTTACCATATAACCCCTTTATGGTTTAATACTTTACCATATAACCTCCTTATGGTTTTCAAAATATACACATAACCTTCCTTGGTTAATAAATAATTTTCAACTTTACATAAGGGTATTTTTGATATTTAGGTGACTTCATTACGAATGATCATTCCTGTCATTTTGACATTTTAATCCAAACCATAAGGAGGTTATATATAGTTTTTGAAACCATAAAGAGGTTATGTAAAAAAACGCTAAACCACAGGGGGGTAAAGTGGAATTTGCCCAAAAAAAAGGACAAATAAGCACGTCACAAAAATTGGAGAGCAATATAATAAATTTCATTTACCAAAAAAAATGTTAATTTGCATGCTCATTTACCAAATAAATATTTTTGAAAATTTTGAGAATTAAATTACTATACCCGCTGAACTGAATCTCAAAAACCAACTTACTGATATGTTATTAATTTGAATATTAGCTGTTCGATGATGGCACTAAATTTTTTTCCCAATCTGATGAATCTTCTTTGGTTTCTTGGGATCATCCGAAATTGGTATTGATCGTTGGAGAGAAATTGCCTCCAAATGGCAGATAAATTTTTGGCTTTTCGATACTACTGTTGACAAATATACCTATAATAAACAGTTTGAGAGAAAGGCAAAATACTCTTCAATTTTTTATTTTTTATTTTGTGGATTGTTAGATAAAGTTTTCTATTCTAATATGTCTATGGAGCCCGAGGAAAGATAGAAGATGAGAAGAAAGTGTATAAATGTCTTTAATTTTTGTCACTAAAAGGCAAGTCAAGTAAAGACCAAATACTGCTGTAACATTTTGGGGAGGCACATTGACCATTGTAGACCAAACTGGCAAAGTCTCGTAAAGAAAAAATAAAAATATTGAAATAGACATAGTCTCGTAAACAAAAAAATTTCAAGTAATTAATAGTTGGGTATAATAACTACTTGCATCCTTTAGAGCCATACAAACATCTAAAATTTTAAACTAAAAAAATTATTTTCCCTCCAAAAAAAGTTGAAATTATGTCTAATTGAAGCGATGAAAATGCAACTAAACTCAAGATAATGTCATCTAAACAGAGTTTAGATTTTCTTATTGTTAGATCTCATGGCAAGTGAGAAGTTTGTTCTAAGAAAGTCTTAAATTGTGGATTGAACCTTTCAAAGAATGAAATAGTTTCAAAGAGACTCGATATAATTCACCAATAATAGGAAAAATATTCGAAATTAAATTTTTTAGACTAATTAAAAAGCTAAATCCTGCTGATGGAGGGCGGCAATATTTAAAAGCAAGCACTAAATAGCCAATGTTTAATAGTGCCAAAATCGTAAAAATATATCTCTCATCATGTGTGGAGCTCTTACCAATTAACTAACCCCATACAAACGGAAGAGATCATGGCACAAGCTGTTATTACTTTCAATAAACAACACAAAAGTGTGGCTATCATTTTCAAGAAAGAGGTCCAAAATGTAAAGTCATTCTATCAATGAATTGAGATCATTTGCAAGCTTTTGAAAGCTTATGATTTCATCACACACTAGAGTATTCTACATCTTTGTTTTCTTACATGTATATTGTATGGAATCATGATGTGGTTAAGGCTCTATAAATATCAAAATTTCTTGCATGAAGCAATTGACAGAGATGGCTATTTCTTACCATTTAATCTTTCGTTTCTTCCTGCCCTTTTTATTATATACTTCTCAACTTGCCACAGCGTGCTCAATTGATCCAACTGATGGATTTGTTGAACTCCCATTTAATACATCCTTCTATCACATTCAGAAACCATTTGACCTCCCCGTAGACCAAAGATACAGCTTCGTAGATGGAGTCCATAAACTTTGGGTTTACTCCACAGATAACCCTTTGTCTCGGAATAGTCCCACGATGCCACGTACGGAAATTATGATTAACGTAAATTCCTCATATTCTTTTTTTTTTGGGTTATATTAAATTTCTCATTCACTACTTCAGGTTTTGATTCTTAGTGCTTTGCATATTTATTTTTGCTGTTTTAATGTAGTAATGATTCTTATGAAAGTTTACAGATGCTCCTTTTCTATCTTAACTTTGTTCATGATTAAAGAATTTTCTCTTCATTTTTTTTGAGCCAAAATTTTATGTATCTTCTTCTATGGTATAGCATGTGGTGATTATAATCTTCTACTGTTGTTCGTGAGGAAGCAAGAATTCTATGTGATAAAGGACTATCTCTGATACTTAAGAAAAATTATACTGGTTCTTTCTTCTCTTGTCTCTTTCTTCTGTTTCCATTTTTTTAAGTACTTATTTCCTTGTTCAATACCAATATTTAAAATAGAATGAAAATGTGAAAATAATTGTTATTCAAAATCTTCATAAGATGGCTCGCTTTCACAATCTGGGTATTATGGACTTGTTATTGGCTAATTATTTAGCTGATTAAAGATTTTAATTTTGAATAATCAATTTCTTATATCCTCATTTGCTTCGGTATTTAAATTATATATTTTTAATAATAGAAAAAAGTAAATTCAACAATTTACCAAAAGTAACTTTGGCTGATTCTCATTATTCTCTACTATTACTTTTTATACTTAATCAGATTTTGCAAAATTTAGAGCAACCGAGAAATTTTGCAAAATCTAGAGCAACTGAGAAAAAGCTTATGATTGCACTTATAGTTATTTTACACCCCCTTTTGTATCCCTATCAAATTCATTGCTGGGTTTCTCCTGTTGTTTGCCATGTAATTCAGAATTTATTACAAATCTACGCAATTTACAAGTGTTAGTCTGCCTAGAAGGACTGGCTCTTGGGTTCAATTAGCTCACTAAACACTTCTATTGAAGAAGGGAAAAACAAAGAATAACTGTATTATACTAAGGCTTGCCACTACCAACTGTTAAAAGACAAATAAAACTGGAGTATTGTCTTTTAACCATTTCTCCTATCAACTAGCACACTTAATTGAGATAACAAATTTTGGGCTTACTCAATACTTGATTCTTATTTCTTAGGGCTATAATTACTCTTCAGGAGTTTGGCAATTTGAAGGATATGGATTTGTGCCAAATGGAACTTCTGGTGTGTGCATTATGCAAGTGTTTGGAGCAAGCCCACCTCATGCCTCAACTTTAATGCTTAGAGTCTACAACGGATCCCTCACTTACTATAGAGCAAATGTACTTGTACCCAACGTATATGATAGGTGGTTCCGAGTTAATGTAATCCATGATGTGGCTGCTAGCAAATTGAAGGTTTACATTGATGGGGTTTTCACATTTGAAGCAGCTGGTAGAGGTGGAAATTCACATCATTTCAAGTGTGGAGTGTATTCACAGATTGGTGACTCTTACTACATGGAGTCACGTTGGAAGGGAATCAAAGTTCTTAAACAAATGTGATTGATTTTCCTTGTAATATTTGTCTTGGATTTAGTTTACGTTTGGCATGTTAAAGCCAAACTACTTCTCTTGTCCTTACTTCTTTGGTGTTGAGGTAATGGATAAGGTACTAGTCAATGACTTAATGCTTGTGAAGCTTGACTTATATGGAACAATGCATGAGAAATGAGCCAAAAAGTGCAAGAGATAAAATAGACACGAGAAACAAAGCTAAAAAAAAAAAAATACTCAAATAATTAAATTATATCAAAGTAGGTAAAACAAAAAGAAATTTTTTTTAGCTGGTACTCATTATATTTAGGGCAAATTACACTTTGTCCTCCTGTGATTTAGTGTTTTTTTATATAACCCTTTTATGGTTTTAAAAGCTATACATTATCCCCTCATGATTTGGATTAAAGTGTCAAAGTAACGGAATTTGAATCCATAATGGAATCAACTAAAATGTCAAAAATACCTCTATGTAAAGTTGAAAATTATTTATTAACCACCGGGAGGGATTATATATATATATATATATATATATATATATATATATATATATATATATATATATATGTATTTTTTTAAAATCATAAGGGGATTATATGGTAAAGCACTAAACCATAAGGGGGTTATGTTGTAAAACATAAAATCATACAGGATTAGAGTGTCATGCTTATTTATATATTTTGGTCACTTCAGTCATTTTAGTTTTTAAATAAGGGTATTTTAATCTAAATTATGAGAAGGTTATATATAGCTTTTAAAACTATAGGGGTGTTATGTGAAAAATAGCTATATCACAGGGGGATAAAGTATATTTTGCCCTTATATTTAACTTAATATGTAAATAAATATTTATATTTATTTCACCCTAGAAATAGATGCTTTGACGAATTAGTTTTATAATTACTAAATATTAATACCTTAATAAGTACCCAATAAACAGTCACAAACTAAACCCAAAGATAAAAAAAATATGAAAGTAATGGCATCTGTGCCAAAATGAAGTTGGAGCATTACCTATCTTTGGCTATAGTAAATCATTGTAAAAATGATTTCTTTTTTTTTTTTACCAGATATGATAGGCATACACTACTCTAGGGGAAAAAGGGACCTAAAGACACCTAAGGACAACCTGGAGGGCATGAACCACCACTGGCCCAAACGGATATATTTTAGAAAGTTTTAAGAATTTATTTCAGAATAATGTTCACTAGTGTGACAACTGATGTGGCCCAATTTGAGGCCACATGATTGAAATATGCTTAGTTTAGTGACGAAGTTAATGATTATGCTTAGTTACCTTACCTACAAGACGAAAAGACACGTGATTCGCTGAAAAATATGCGGTTATTTTCCCATTAAAATTCAGTATACATAGAATAATTCAACTGAATCATGAAACACTAATAGCTTTTAAAAAAATGGAGGGTAACATTACAAAGCTAATTTACATGCTCATTTACCAAAAAGAATTTAAAATTTTTGGAGAATTAAATTTCTATACCCATTGAACTGAATCTCAAAACCCAACTTACTGATGTGTTATTAATTTCAATCTTGGCTGCTCGGTAACGACGCTAAGGCTCCGTTTGTTTGTTTGACAAGATGGTTGTGCAAGAAAGTGTGTCATGAGAAAAGGGAAGTGAAATAAGGTAAAGAAAAAGAAACTAACTTTTCCACATATGTTTGGTTAACTAGAAAATTATACAAGAAAATATAAATTATTGTGTTTATTTAGCCGAAAATCATGAAAAAATTGGTTAGTGCGTTCATTAATAGAAAATATTCAATACTGAACCTCTTCATTTTTGGTATTGAATATACTAAAAACATGTAATAATAAAAACATTTTGCATATTGGAAAAGTTGTTTACTTGAAAATTAATCACATTCTTTAACAAAAAAGTTTATATATATATATGTGTGTGTGTGTTATATGTGTATAAGTTATTTAAAAAATATACAAACATTAAAAAAGAGCATAAAATATAAAAGAAAAAACTACTAATGTCAAATAAATTCAATAAATTACTAATTCATTAATTGTTAAAATAAGAATAAAATGTTTAACTACAAGCCACCTGCTTGAATTGTACATTCTAAATTATTCTAATTGATGTAGAAGTTTAGAATGGAGGAAATAGTTTAGAAAGAAAATGGTTGTAAAAAAAATCTAATTATTTGAAACTTTCCCTTGACTCACTTTCCTATGAATTTCAGCAGGAAAAGATTTATAGGAAAATGAACAATTATGGGAAGATTTTATATGGTGGGTTTCATAAATTTCCTAACAAAAAAACATTCAAAATTTATAGGCTCTGTTTGAATAGAAAGGAAGTTATATAGGAAAGCTAGGTAAAGGAAAATGAAAATAAGTTTCTCATACATGTTTGGTTACTAAGAAAAATATCAAGAGAATATGGGAAGTCATTGATAGTTAGTAGCAGTTATTGAAACTTCTGTAAGTAACTAACTATTTTCCGTTAAAATCCTGTAAATTTTGTAGGAGACAAAATGCAAGAAAATTTTTCAACATTCCTGCCAACAAAACATGCATGGAGGAAAAAATAATTGACTTTCCTTCACTTTCCCACACTTTTCTCTGCAAATAAACATATCAGAGGAAAGTTATTTTCCTTCACTTTCCTTCTCTTTTCATGTCAGACAAACATTATCTAATTTTTTCCCAATCTGATAAATCTTCTTTAGTTTCCTAGGATGATCCGAACTTAGAATTAATCGTTGGTGAGAATTTGCCTCCAAATGGCAGATAAATTGTTGGCTTTGTGATAGTGGTGTTCACTACTCCCCCCTCCGGTCTCACTTTGATAGTCTTATTTTTTTTTTCATCCGTCCCAAATTATAGTCTACTTTTAAAATTTTATATTAAAAAATCTATTTAACTTGTAACTTCTCTAAAATACCCTTATTTAGTGTATTTTGTTATGGTGAATATAACCTACCTCATTCATTAATTGCTTAGATTCATACCTTAAAAAATGCAACTTTCTCTAGTATTATTGTTGTAATTAATATAAAGGTATAGTGATTAATCGTACTCCTAATATCAATGTAAGGGTATTTTAAGAAAAGAACAGGCTTGATTTACTCTTTCAACAAAGTTAACTAATTTTTCTTAAATTGTGTGGGACAAGAAATCAAAACTATCAAAGTGGGATAGAGAGAGTAATACCTATAATAAAGAGTTGGAGAGTAAAACATATGATTACGATATGTGTAGAAATTTCTATTACTCTCTCCGTCCCACTTTGAAAGTCTTGATTTTTTTCACACAATTTAAGAAAAATTATTTAACTTTATTGAAAGAGTAAATCTAACCTATTATTTTTCTAAAATACCCTTATATGAATATTATCAGTATAACTAACCATTATACCGTTATATTAATAACAATAGTAATATTGATAGAAAGTTGCACCATTCAAAACATGAATCAAAGTAATTAATGAATAAGGTAGGTTTATTCACTGATAGCAAAATATATTATATAAGGGCATTTTAAAGAAGTTAAAAGTTAACTATATTCTTTAATTGGAAAGTGACCTATATTTGGGACGGATGAAAAAGAAAAACAAAATTATTAAAATGGGATGAAGGGAGTATAATTTTACTATAGAACCCGAGGATAGACAGAAGATGAAAGAACGTGTAAGCGAAATGTTTAAATGTCTTTAATTTTTGTGACTAAACGGCAAGTCAATTAAAGACCAAATGTTGGCAAGCGAAATGTTTTTGGCAAGAAAAGACCAAATGTTGCTGTAACATCTCGGGGAGGCGCATTGACTATTGTAGACCGAAAGCTAGGTTCTCTTGGTAAAAGCAAACTGGAAAATACTAAATAGACATGGTCCTATAACAAAAATTTCAAGTGATTTGTAGTCGGGTATATAACTATTTAGGTCCTTTAGAGTCATACAAACATCTTAAACCTTAAATCATAATATGATTTTCCCTCCAAAAATGGTTAAAATCATGTCTATTTGGAGGGATGAAAATGCCACCAAACTCAGGATATTGTCATCTAATTAGACTTTAGATTTCCTTTTTGTTAGATCTTATGTCAAGTAAGAATTTGGACTATGAAAGTCTTAATTGTTGAATGAACCTTCCAAAGAATGAAGTAGTTTCAAGGAGTCTCTTTTAATTAACCAATAACAAGAAGATGTTCAATATTAAATTTTATGTACTAATTGAAACGTTAAATTCTGATGATAGAAGGCGGCAATATTTAATAGCAAGGCCTAAAAAGCCAAAGTTTAGTAGCTCCTCACAAAGTGTAGAGCTCTTACCAATTAACTAACCCCATACAAACAGAAAATGTTATAGCACAAGGTGTTGTTACTATCAACAAACAACACAAAGTTTAGCTATCGTTTAAAGAAAGAGGTCCAAAATGTGAAGTCACTACATCAATGAATTGAGGTTATACGTGATTGATTGCAATCATCTTGCCAGCGTTTGGATGCTTATGATATCACTGCAAATGAGAGTATTCAATATGGCCAGTACTTTATAGCACCTATATTTTCTTACATTTATTTTGTCCCGAGCCATGATATGGTTAAGGGGCTCTACAAATACCAAAATTTATTGCATGAAGCAATACATAGGGATGGCTACTTGCCGTGTAATTTTCCTTTTCTTCTCAGCCTTTTTTCTCTTGTATACTTCTCAACTTGCCATAGTATACTCAACTAATCCAACTGATGGCTTTGTTGAACTCCCATTTAATACATCCTTTTATCACATTCAGAAACCATATGACCTCCCTGTAGACCAAAGATACAGCTTCGTAGATGGAGTCCATAAACTTTGGGTTTACTCCACAGATAACCCTTTGTCTCGGAATAGTCCCACGATGCCACGTACGGAAATTATGATCCAGGTAAATCCCTCGTTTTCTTGTTTTTTTTTGGATTATATTTAATTTCTCATTCACTACTTTAGGTCTTTATGCTTCAGTGCTTTAAATTTTAATGTGGTAATGATTCTTTTGAAAGTCCACACATGTTCCTTTTGCATCTTAACTTTCTTCTTCATTAAAGAATTATCTCTTCGTCTTTTTTTTTAAAGCCGATATTATATATTTTCTTCTATTGTACTGCATAGGGTAATTATAATCTTCTACTGTTATTCCTGGGGAAGCAAGAACTCCAGGTGATAAAGGACTACCTCTGATAGTTTCGAAAAATTATTCTGTTTTTTTCTTCTTTTATCTTTTTCTTCTGTTTCCCTTTTTTCAGGTACATTTTTCTTTTTCAATACAAAAAATCTTAAAACAGAACAAAAAGGAGAAAATTTTTTTTTTTTTCATTTAAAATCTTCATGAGTGGCTCTCTTTCATAATCCAGGTATCACTAGCTTGTTCTACGTTGATCATTTTAGCTTACATTCTGATTTTGGATTATCAGTTTTTGGATGTTCTTGTTTGTTTTCGTATTTCGATTATAATTTTTTTAATAGCCAAAAAAGTTAAAATCCATAATCCACCTAAGAGTAGTTTTTACTAATTCTAATTATTCTCTACAATCACTTTCCATAATCGAATTTTGCAAAATCTAGAGCAACTGAAAACAAGGCTATAGATTTCACTTATAGTTATTTTATATCCTTTTTTGTACTTGTAAAATTCCTTGCCGGGTCTCTTTTATTTAATTTTTGTTTGAAGGCAAGAAGGGAAAACTTGTAAACTTCCAGGATCTCTTTTATTGTTTACCACATAACATGGAATTTATTGCAGATCTATTCAATATATAAATGTGAGTCCGCCTGGAAGTACTAGCTTTTGGGTGCAATTCGTTCAATAAACAATCGAAGATGAGAAAAACAAAAAATACAATCATTGTAATAGGGCTCGCCACTACTAAGTACTAAAACACAAATTAAACAGAAGTATTATTGTTTCTTTACCATTTCTCCTAATAACAAGTACACTAATTGAGATGACAAATTTTGAGCTCACTAATTACTTCATTCTTACTGCTTAGGGCTATATTTACTCCTCAGGAGTCTGGCAATTCGAAGGATATGGATTTGTTCCAAATGGAACTTCTGGTGTGTGCATTATGCAAGTCTTTGGAGCAAGCCTACCTCATAACACAACTTTAATGCTTAGGGTTTACAATGGATCCCTTGCATACTTTGAACAAGCAAACGTACTTGTACACAACATATATGATAGGTGGTTCAGAGTTAATGTAATCCATGAGGTGGCTGCTAGCAAATTGAAGGTTTACATTGATGGGGTTTTCATATTTGAAGCAGCTGGTAGAGGTGGAAACTCACATTATTTCAAGTGTGGAGTGTATTCACAGGTTGGTGACTCTTACTATATGGAGTCACGTTGGATTGGAATCAAAGTTCTTAAACAAATGTGATTGATTTTCCTTGTAATATTTGCCTTGGATTTAGTTCACCTTTGCCAAACTACTTCACTTGTCTTTACTTCTTTTGTATTGAAGTAATGGAAAAGGCATTAGTTAGTGCTGGTGAAGTTTGATTAGTGAAAAATACATGAATAATTCAGTCATGTCTTTTTTTTTTTTGAAGCAAACTCCAAGACTATATATATGACACAATCCGAAGGAAACAAAACCCCACAAAAACAAGAAACCGTTGGCTATAACAGTTTCATCAAAAGCTCCATTTTCTATATATTGGAAAACACAAGAGAATTAGCCAGAAACAAAAACAAAATGGGATCAGCTACCATGAAAGCTGCTAGTAGTAGCATTTTTTGCACTTGTCTCTTTACCATGGAATCTTTCGTTAACTTACAATATGAAGGAACAGATGGGACGCACAATAGAGCCATTCTCTGTTGTATTACAAGTCCTTGTACTTACCAATGCACAACTCAGAGCTCCATCTCCCCCTCTTTCTGAAAACACCTTGAAAGTGACAATTGTCAGATCTTCGGCCTGTCCCTCTGTTTCGTATTCAAAAAGTATTACAGCAAAGTAATCATTTCCTAAATCAACAAGATCAACTGGAACTCCATCTGGTATGCCATCCAATAAAAGTGGTATTTTTACCGCTTTCTCATCACAAATTTGATAGGCACAGACAGGAGGATGGAAGGTAGACATAATCAGTGACGGAGCCAGGATTTTTTTTTTTTGGGGGCCAAAATTGAAATTCCATTCAAAGATGACTAATTCATATATATATATATATATATATATATATATATATATATCAACTCTCATAATATAAACTAAAATTGAAAAAATTTAGGGGGGGCCAATTTTATTTTACACACATATTTACATATTATGAATTAAAATTCTCAAAACTTAGGGGGGGCCATGGCCCCCCCTCTGCCCCCCTTGGCTCCGTCATTGGACATAATGCACAACAAGATATTGTCTTTATATAGGATGGCTTTTTTCTCAAAAAGAAATGGAGGACCACAACCATCTAGGTGTCGCACATAACGTTCGGGAGGTTGAATCGGGAAATCAGAAAATAACTCACAAGTCTCCCACTCCCACTGCACAGTGTCAAAAGCACACGCGTATTCCCCAGTCGAAACACGCAACCTTGAACCAATCACTACATATGAAAAGAAGCCCCTAAACATAGTGGAGTAACTACCTTTTTTGAGAAAAGGAGGAATCGGCAGATCAGCCCACCTATCCTCTGAAGGATAATAAACCTCAAAGCCAATGTCAATTATATCAGGAGATCCATAGCTGGGCAGGGGCCCAGATAGAACATGGATGCGACCATCAATTTCCTCTATAAGGGGGAAATACTTTGCCCCATGCATTGGGCACTTAATCTCTGTTTGAGAGTTTTCTAGAGGAGTTGAGAGAGAGATGCAACTGAACTCTGGGGACAACCTGCCTGGCTCATACAAGTGCCTCTCTTCCTCATCGGCCTTCACACCACCAACAGCATAGACCAAACCTCCAGTATGAATCAAACTCATAGCAAAGTATTGTGGGGTGCATGCATCAGATGCATCCTTTATCTCACGCCAGACAAACTCCTCTTTCGGTTTAAGCCTGCTTGAAGAATGGTGAATCAATTTCCGAATTGGAAAAGACTTGAAAGAATAAACCATTGGATCCGCATAACCATCCACTTGCGTGAAGCACACCACGAGGTTTCCTGTTGTTTTTCTTCATGCTTTCCAAAAATACAGCTGAAGGAAAGTCTCCCAATTCTCCCTTTCTCTGTTGTTCGCAACATGCTTAATCTCTAGCAAAAGCGCTCGAGTAAGAACAGAAGAAAAAAGGGCGACGGCTAGATGTGAAAATATCTCTTGCAAAGCCTTTGCTGGAGTTGGACAGCAGAAGAGGGAGACGATTGCTTATTCTAAGATTTGATGACGCCCTAATTTTGCGCTGGCCGAGAGCCTTCTTTTGTTTTAATCATTTAATCCACCGCCACCGTCACCGCCACCTCTAGGCCTCGGATCCAGATTGGAATTAATAAATTCAGATTCGGAGCTGTTATACTATACCCGCTCCCAATAATTCAGTCATATCAAAATATTAGTTAAATACCAGAACGTATTGGAGCAAAACCTATTTTTGGTTAGGTAAAGTGATTGTGTAAACGATTTCAAAGATCCCTCAATTTTTGCTCGAGATTTTATTTGGTCCCTCAACTTTTGAAAGTGTTTATTACGTTCCTCAACTTACAAATTGGTTTCCAATGGTCCTTCCAAGCCAAATCTGAGTATGTTAATTTTCAGTTTGTCCCCTTAGGTTCGGTTTCCTTGTCTATTTTCCTCCTCAAATTTATAATTAAGGCATGTTAGCCCCTTTTATTTGTTTCGATTAATTTGTTATATGGTTAACTAATCTGATTAACAAAAACGAAATGCCTTCTTTTTTTCTTTTTTTTTTTTTAAATTGTCTGTCCTGGGGATGATTGGAAGGCAAAGCTACACTTAAATGCATCTCACCAAGCTAAGTTGGGATAAGACTAACTTTGGCTATGGTATTTTAGAAGGCATATGCTTCAATTGCAAATATTTCTTTCACTATATTCCTTATTCTACTATAACAAATTCAGCATAGATGGAACTAGAAAAATTACTTTGAGGGGGAAATTTTTAGTTTTATAACAAAAAATTTGTTCATGTTTTTGCAAGGTCAAAAATTTAAATCTACAAAATATTTTTCAGAAAATTTTCAATTTCAAGGAAGAAACACCTAAATTTTTAGAACTTGGTTCAGTGTCACCTCAGCGACCCTTCGTTGTTCCACCCATGAAATTCAGTCACGAAGGACCAGATGAGATGGATACATACCTTCACCATGTGGTATCTTTTCTTTTTAGACAGCTGCAAAAGATTTTAATTCTAATTCTCCACTTGTGGATTCGTATAGTGGTCTCAATCTTCTATTGCTTGGTTCCTTTTCATTTGTTGGTTTCTAGGAAAAGGGCAGGTTACTAATTATGTGAGAAAAGATCAGAGGACTGGGGAATATCTTTCATGAATTTGTTCGGGTTCAATTAAAAGAATCTACCTCCCCCACACCGACCCCCCCCCCCCCCAAAAAAAAAAAAAAACCCATGAAGAAAAGGAAAAAAGATGTTGAAAGAATCCAATATCCAAACTTATTTGTGATGATGGATATTTAACTTGCATGGATTTTCGTTCAAATGAGTTATTTATCTGGATAGTTAGCTCTTGGCTCTAAATTCCTATGAAGAGATAATAGTGATTGGAACATAAAGGAATTCTCTGATGACAACAAAGCTTCAAAATGAATATTTCAGCCAGCACCTTCAACTATATATATATATATATATATATATATATATATATATATATATATATATATATATATAGAACCGTGAAATTCCTATTCTTCCATCGTCACTGCATTAAGGCATATTTAATCTTCTAGTTAACTTAATTAGTAAGCAGTAATGGCAGCTTCTTCCATCAAGATTTTTGATACTTCGGAGTCTGTTGATCCCACTGTAGGCTTCATCTCACTTCCTCTAAAGAAATCAAATTTCCAAATCCAAAGGCCTTATGACATACCAGAAGATCAACGTTATTCCTTCATTGATGGAGTGCATAAATTGTGGGTTTTCAAGACTGATAAACCTCATTCTCCTGAAAGTCACACTAAACCTCGTACAGAAATCCGTATACTTGTAAGTATATATTCTGCAGTATATACAAATTTATTTATGTGTATATACAAATTACATCATATGTATATATATACCCTTGACAAGATATGAAACAGAATCAGAATTTTTCATCACAATTCTTCTGTTTTTTGTCTTTTTTTTTTGGGTTGTATAGAGTATAGTGATGTATTTAGAGTCTTTCTATTCCTTGTACGTTTTTTTTTTTGATGAATAAAAGAGAAAAGTCTGCTTTTGAAAAAAGAAGATATAAAACAGAAGGATTGTGATGAAATTGATAATTATTTCTGCCAATAATGGTCCCTTTTTTCTTTAATATTTTTTCTCGTACGTTCAAATTTTTTTATATGGGCAATAATGTTTAGAAATTTACTGATATAAGTGACAAAGTGAGATATATATGAAATTAGAGGTTACTTTTTTTGTCCATTAATAATTAAGGGCATCATATATATCATATAATTGAGAATTTAGTTCAATTTAGCACATATATGGAACATTTAACTTTACCCTTATTTTTTCTAAAAAAAGAAAAAACCACATTGATGTGTTGAGGGATTAGACATAGACTCTGACCTGTTTATTAAGACATTTTTATAGAGTACATCATAAAGATGAATACACCTCTTAGTTTTGACTAATTGAAAATCTGATAAACTTTAAATAGTCTCAACATGTTCCACAGTTACAGAAATTTTAACTTTACACCTTCTTTTATTGTTACAGAACACATTTAAGCTAGAAATTTTGGCTAATTTACATGTCAGGGTTATGATTACTCTTCTGGAATTTGGCAATTCGAAGGATACGGATTTGTTCCAAATGGAACTTCTGGTGTGTGCATAATGCAAGTGTTTGGAGCAAGCCCACCTCATGCCTCAACTTTAATGCTTAGGGTCTACAATGGATCCCTCTCATATTATAGAGCTCCTCTCCCAGCTGTTCCCAACATCTGTGATAGGTGGTTTCGTCTCAATGTAATTCATGATGTTCATGCTGGGAATCTAACGGTTTTCATTGATGGGATTCTGTTGTTTTGTCAGAGCCGCAAGCTTTGACTTGTGGCATAATTTTTCATTTCCTTCTCATCCCACATCGGAGCCTGCTGAAGAGAAGCCGGCTACTCGAGGCCTATAAATAGAAGGGTCCATTGAAGGATTTAACTCGCACCACTCAAGAGAGTTATATGGGCTATTAGCTTCTTGAGTCATCTAGCCCATTCAGTCAAATATTTTAGGCTCTCTTGATTTGAGTTTAGGAATATTTTCTAAACTCTTTTGTAAGTGCCTATTGGCCTAGGAACCACTTTCCTACGGCTTTTGTATTTCTTCTTCATAGTAGAAATATTGCTCCTCCCTCGCCCGTGGACGTAGGTTAATTTGACCGAACCACGTAAATCTTCTGTGTCTTTTATTTGCTTTGTTATCCGTCTTTATATGGTCGGTTTTACCGCCTAATTATTATATGGCTGGTATCTACCGCCTATCTATTATATGGTCGGTTATACCGCCTACTTTGTGCTAACTTGAGTTTGTCTATTCCTGGCCCGGTCCTAACAAACTGGTATCAGAGCTGGTTGTTATATTTTGCAAGACAGGTTCATCTGGTGGGGCCCGTTCGTCTGGTGGGTTCCGTCCATCCTGTGGGGCCCACTCATCCTATGGGGTCCGTTTATCCGTGGGGCCCGCTCACCTTGTGGGGTCCGTTCATCCCCGTGGGGCCCGCTTATCTCGTGGGGTCCGCTAACCCTGTGGGGCCCGCTCACGAGACTTGCATATTTGTTTGGCCAGTTTTTTGAGACAAACTTCACGTTACAGATTTTGTGGCAACAATGACGATAACAAAGACGGTTGTCGAGAAATTCGACAGGAATGTCAACTTCGGAATGTGGCAGCTCAAGATGGAGGCCATTCTTGTTCAAGACGGAGTTGATCTAGCGATTCACGGAATCGAGAACAAACCAGAAGATGTAAAGGATGCGGATTTCGCTGATATGGATAAAAAGGCCAGATCCAGTATAATCTTAAATCTCTCCGATGAGGTATTGCGTGAGGTAGCAACGGAGACTTCAGCCAAGGCTATGTGGGATAAATTGAAAGCCTTGTATATGAAGAAGACAGTCGAGAATCGGCTATATTTGAAGCAGAGTTTGTACATGCTTCGGATGTCTGAAGGTACATCTATACTCTCCCATCTTGATAAATTTGATTCCATTATTATGGATTTGGGGAATATAGATTCGAAAATTGATGATGAAGATCAAGCCCTATTGCTTTTGTGTTCCCTTCCCCAATCTTTTAAGCATTTCCGCGATACTATGATTTATGGAAAGGAAACAATTTCGTATCGGGAAATTAAATCTGCATTAAAATCTAAAGAGCAGATAGATAGGGACATTACTGGGGAAACTAGTGGGAGTCAAGCCGATGGTTTGTTTGTTCGGGGTAGATCTGAAAAGAAAAACACAGAAAATAGAAGTAGATCCAAATCCAGACATAAAAATGTGGTGTGCAATTATTGTAAAAAGAAGGGCCATGTTATCTCTGATTGCTTTAAATTGAAAAATAAAGAAAAGCAAAAGGGAAAATTTGTTGAGAAAAATACTGAATCCGCTGAAGCTAGTATAGCAGCTGATCAGAATGATGGAACCATTTTCTGTGCAACGGAAAATAATTTTAGGTCTAACAATGAGTGGATTTTAGATTCGGGTTGTTCGTATCATATGTGTCCCAACAGGGACTGGTTTTCAACATATGAATCAGCTGAAGGTGGAGTTGTCTTAATGGGCAACAACGCTGTTTGTAAAGTTGTTGGCAAAGGCACAATCCGGATTAAAATGTACGATGGTATTGTGAGGACGCTCACAGATGTTAGACATGTTCCAGATTTGAAGAAAAATCTCATCTCTTTAGGCACTCTTGAGTCTATTGGGTGCAGGTATTCAGGTGGAGATGGAGTTCTCAAAATCAGTCGATGAGCCCTTGTTGTTATGAAGGCACACAGATCTGGTACTTTATATATTTTGCAGGGATCTACTGTTACAGGTGCTGCTGCTGTTTCTACATCAACTTTGTCTGATTCTGATTTTACCAAATTATGGCACATGAGATTGGGGCACATGAGCGAGAAGGGCTTATCTATTTTATGCAAACGAGGTCTTCTTGGTAGTCAAAGTATTGGAAAGATGGGACTCTGTGAACATTGCATTTTTGGAAAGCAGAAGAGAGTTAGCTTCCAGTTGCCGGCAGTTCACAGGACAAAAGGAACTTTGGACTACATTCATTCAGACCTCTGGGGGCCTTCTTGTGCTCCTTCTAAAGGTGGTGCCAGGTACATGTTGACTTTCATTGATAATTATTCAAGGAAAGTTTGGGTATATTTTCTTAAGCATAAAAATGATGTTTTCCTAACTTTCAAGCAATGGAAAGTTTTGATTGAGAAACAAACAGGAAAGCATATTAAGCGGTTGAGAACAGATAATGGCATGGAATTTTGTGGAGGTGAATTTAATGAATTCTGCAAGAATGAAGGAATTGTTCGGCATCACACCGTCAGGATGACGCCTCAACAAAATGGTGTAGCTGAACGTATGAACAGAACGCTTTTGGAGAGAGCAAGATGTATGATCTCCAATGCAGGGTTGACAAACGACTTTTGGGCAGAGGCGATCAATATGGCCTGTTATATTGTCAACCGTTCTCCTTCTGCATCTCTTGATTTCAAAACTCCTGAGGAAGTTTGGTCAGGTACTCCTGCTGATTACTCCAATTTAAAAGTTTTTGGGTGTCCAGCATACATGCACGTGAATGATGGAAAATTGGAGCCTAGGGCTAAAAAGTGCATTTTTCTTGGGTATGCTTCTGGGGTGAAAGGATACAGATTATGGTGTCCTGATCCCAAATCTCCAAAATTTGTGATCAGTAGAGATGTTACTTTTGATGAATTGTCTATGTTATCTTCCAAGAAGGAGTCTTCCAGTCCTTGTACTACTGATAGTACACAGAAGCAGGTGGAGCTTGATATTGGCAGTTCTGGTCCTTCTCAGACCAAATCTTCTATTCAAATGCCAGTAGATACACCTGAATCTACTGTTGAAGATAGTTCTGAAGAAGAAGAGTATTCCATAGCCAGAGATAGAGCAAGGAGAGACATTCGACCACCACAAAGATATGCAAATTTAGTTGCATATGCTTTGTCTATTGCAGAAGAAACTGATGCAGTTGGTGAGCCTTCCACCTATTCAGAAGCAGTTTCTTGTGATGATTCTGCAAAGTGGTTGATTGCGATGAATGAAGAAATTGAATCTCTTCATCGTAATGAAACTTGGGTTCTTGTAAAGCCGCCGTCAGCTAAGAAAATTGTTGGATGCAAATGGGTCTTCAAGAAGAAGGAAGGTATTCCAGGGGTTGAAGATGCAAGATATAAAGCACGATTGGTTGCAAAGGGCTATAGTCAGGTACAAGGTGTTGATTTTAATGATATATTCTCACCTGTTGTTAAACATAGCTCTATTCGTGTTTTGCTTGCTTTAGTAGCCATGTATAATTTGGAGTTAGAGCAGCTTGATGTTAAGACAGCTTTCTTACATGGCGAACTTGAAGAACAAATTTATATGAAACAACCCCAGGGTTTTGAGATTGAAGGTAAGGAAGACCATGTTTGCTTATTGAAGAAATCCTTATATGGATTGAAGCAGTCTCCAAGACAATGGTATAAAAGGTTTGATTCCTTTATGTTGGGTCATGGTTATTTGAGGAGCATGTATGATAGTTGTGTTTACTTCCGGAAGTTAAATGATGGTTCTTTCATTTATTTGCTGCTTTATGTTGATGACATGCTCATTGCTGCCAAGAATTTGTCAGAAATTCACACTTTGAAACTGCAGTTAAATAGTGAATTTGAAATGAAAGATTTGGGAGCAGCTAAGAAAATTCTTGGCATGGATATCAAAAGAGATCGAGGAGTAGGAAAGTTGTTCTTGACCCAGAAAAATTACCTTGAGAAAGTTTTGGAGCGTTTTGGCATGAAAGATGCTAAACCAGTATCTACTCCTCTTGCTAGCCATTTTCGGCTATCTGCTGCTCAATCACCAAAATCAGATGAAGAGGAAGATTATATGGCACGGGTTCCTTATTCCAGTGCAGTCGGCAGTATTATGTATGCAATGGTTTGTACTCGTCCAGATATTGCACAAGCAGTCAGTGTTGTTAGCAGATATATGTCTTGCCCTGGTAAAACACATTGGCAGGCTGTGAAGTGGATTCTCAGATACTTGCGAGGTACTTCAAATGCATGTTTGGAGTTTGGAAGAAATAATAACACTTTGGTTGGTTTTGTAGACTCAGACTACGCTGGAGATCTTGACAGGAGAAGATCACTTTCAGGCTATGTATTTTGCATTGGCGGTTGTGCTGTTAGTTGGAAAGCTACTCTACAACCTGTCGTAGCTTTGTCTACTACTGAAGCAGAATATATGGCTGTGACCGAGGCAATCAAAGAAGCCTTGTGGTTGAAGAGTTTATTTAGCGAGCTAAGTCTATATCAAGGTGTTATTGATATTCACTGTGATAGTCAAAGTGCCATACACTTGACTAAAGATCAGATGTATCATGAGAGGACGAAACACATTGATGTGAAGTATCACTTCATTCGGGATATCATTGCTGAGGGAAAAGTCCTTATTCAGAAAATCAATACCAAGGACAATCTAGCCGATATGTTTACGAAGCCTCTTCCAGTTTACAAATTCAAGCAGTGCTTGGATTTGATTAGTGTTCATTGTTGGTGATTTACGCCCATTAGGGGCTTATGTGGAGAAGGTGGAGTAATTTTACTATTGTCGATGGTGGAACCAAAATTATGCCAAGGTGGAGATTTGTTGTTTTGTCAGAGCCGCAAGCTTTGACTTGTGGCATAATTTTTCATTTCCTTCTCATCCCACATCGGAGCCTGCTGAAGAGAAGCCGGCTACTCGAGGCCTATAAATAGAAGGGTCCATTGAAGGATTTAACTCGCACCACTCAAGAGAGTTATATGGGCTATTAGCTTCTTGAGTCATCTAGCCCATTCAGTCAAATATTTTAGGCTCTCTTGATTTGAGTTTAGGAATATTTTCTAAACTCTTTTGTAAGTGCCTATTGGCCTAGGAACCACTTTCCTACGGCTTTTGTATTTCTTCTTCATAGTAGAAATATTGCTCCTCCCTCGCCCGTGGACGTAGGTCAATTTGACCGAACCACGTAAATCTTCTGTGTCTTGTATTTGCTTTGTTATCCGTCTTTATATGGTCGGTTTTACCGCCTAATTATTATATGGCTGGTATCTACCGCCTATCTATTATATGATCGGTTATACCGCCTACTTTGTGCTAACTTGAGTTTGTCTATTCCTGGCCCAGTCCTAACAGATTCAAGTGCTTGAAGAAGCACGAGGAAGAGGTGGAAAGTCCCATTACTTCAAGTTTGGAGTATATGAACAAGATGATCCTTCTAACTACATGGAGTCCCAGTGGAAGGGCATCAAAGTTCTCAAAAAAATGTGACTTGTTACTTCTGTGACCTGTGTACTGTTCTTGGTTTAAGTGGGCATATCTATGCCCATTTTCCCTCTTGTTTTTTTGTGAATTTTTTAAGGAGTAAATTATGAATAACCCACTTGTGGTTTTTACCATAATCATCCCGTTGTTTTAAAATAACCACATAATGTATATGTGGTTTCAAAGAAAGTGGAATATAGAGAAAAGTATAGGGTATTCAAGAACGAATGAACGAGAAATCAAAATACACGCAACAAGAAGGAAACAAAGTCTTCTTAGTTCTTTGTTGGTTAATTTCTAAATTTAAGGTCTTGATTTTAGAAAACCAGGAGGAACCAAGCCAAACTGAATTTATTCAATTCTGACAGCACACTACTTCTTGGAGAATTGTATGTTGTTTAGGTTGGATTTGCTTAATTAATTGGTGATTTGTGCCTTTACTCAACCAATTATAACAATTCGATAAAAAAAAAAAGTTTTAGTCATTATTCTTGTGGTAGCTAATAGCTATTAACTCAAACGGGGACTCATCTCCATAGCAGCGGGTTATTTACTTGAGGAATATAATTCAGAAATTGCGAGGAACGTAATTATGAGACTACCGTATGAACTAAAACATAAGGTAATCGAGCCCACTGGTCGAGTTTTGGTTTGAGCGTAATTAATTTGGATTCTTCCTTTTGATCCGAAAATGTTCACTTAAGAATTGATAATTTGTATTTGCAAAAATATGAGCAATGGGGCCGAAAAAAAATATGGTGCTCCTACCATATAATAAGTAAACGAATGTCATCAGTTGGTCAAAAATTTTCAAACAAAAAATACATTTTGATTTGATTACTCCAACCAATAGAAGAACATTATAGAGAATATCAAGATCAATAAGGAACAAAAGGAAACGACCAAATCTTGTCCATTGTCTATGAAAAGCCTATGTATGCATTTGGTCATGAAATTTTTAATTGCTCATTACTGGTAATAGTATAAGACAAGAATTTTTTTTTTAAAAAAAAATTATTATTCTAATTCATCCCGTCAAACTAACTTTGATTGAAATATTCTAATTTTTATTATTTCAACTTACTGCATTTGCATTTTCTTCTAGGAACATCTAAAAAATTATGTTGTCCATGAAGACGTATATGAATAAAGTAGACATCCAAATGCAAAATGGCAGAAATTCATGGCTGTGATGTCTGTGGCAGTAATTTTCGAATTTTATGCTGTCGAATAGTCCTAATCTGGGGAGAGAGTTTTGTCGCCAATGTAGGATTCACTGGTGTGAAAGTGTTTAAAGAATGCGGTAATTATTTTGTTTTTTCCCCGTATCCCCAGATTTGATGAACAGCAACGTTGTTTACCAATTCGTCCTGTTTATCTCGATCCATCTAAGCTTCTTAATAAAACCAACTGCAAATACACTTCCTTTTTTGTTCAGTTGACCAATTGGGGTGTCTTGAATGGGTTGCTTTCAACTTTCAAGACACGCATTTTCTTGATTGTGCGTGGATTGAGGGGTACACACCCAAATAGTTGTTGCCGTATTATTTGTAGCCTGCTACTCTTTTTTCTACTTCTTGAGTGCGCTATCCCCCAGACAAATTGGAATGGAAGTTGCATGCATTATTTGAGTCTTAAAGTCAAGCATTTTTCATTCTGTAAATTCTTTTGTAAAGGCAAGAATATCTTCTAACAAGACAACTTTCTCTTTTTCCAATAAATACTTCAATTTCAAGACAGAAAAGAAACCCCTTAACATTTAGTTTGCAGTATTCTATGGTGAATATGCTCGGCGGTTATCTTCACTGTCAGATACAGAGTTCAAATCTTGTGCCTAACAATTGAGGGTAGGAAGGACGTAGAGCTGTTAATTTCATTTTTATTTTTTTTTTGTGATTTGGATTTTGAGGACCAAAAAAAAATTACCCTAGTTGAGTAACATACTTTAATTTGAATTCCTTAACAAACAATCTCGTTTTATATGCCACAATTGTCTAATTTGCTCAATATCTTTTTTAGTATAATTTTAACTACTATATTTTCCTGACTCTCTGGTTAATAGGGGATCATTGTCTCGCATGTCTTCACTATATACACGAGCAGATCTTCACTATTTGGTTCCGCTCTTCTTATGAAACACTTTCAAAATGGTACTCCTACTCCGCTTTTTTTTAGAGTAAATCTTATATATATATTGACGATGCATACACTATCATGGTTGGATATACGATACATATGCAAAATTTGAGTTTCAAATTCAAATTTGAATTATGTGTCATGCATCTAATAGTGAAAGTGTATACGCTGTCAATGTATAAAAAATTAATCCTTTTTTTAATACACCTTTATGCAAAAAAAGTTTTATAGTCAATGATGGAGTCAGAACCTTTGGTCAGTGAAGACAATATTATACATTAAAAATGATAAAATTACTATGCAATGAGATATTTTGATTTGAAATTATGTATTTATTTTAAGTCATTTTTACATTTTTATAAATTTGTTACTTATTCAAGTAGTATTAATTTTTTTTCTTTAATTAGCTTTGAAACAATTGTACCGAAAGGAGAGATGTCTAAAGTTATTGGTTATTTGGGGAATAGGATTTTTCAAAATATAGGTGGGGAATTTCAAGGGAGAAGGATATTTCTTAGAATTGAGGGGAGCAATTGTGACAAAAATCTAAAAACTCTGTAAATTTTTTATGATTATTCTATAAACTCTGCAAAATTGTTAATGTAGCTCTGCCCCTCAATATAGCAATTTGTTTTAAAAAAAAAAAAAAAAAAAGACACCAACACTAGAATCTAACTAGAGCCTTAGTATCTTATTTGATAGAAAGCAGTAACATTAAAACCTTAATATAATGTATACCTCAAAGGAAACATTGTAAGTTTGATTCTGTTCTCCAACAATTTGGTTTCTTCCAAATACTTTGTAAATCCTCTGACTGAAATTTTGTCACATACCACAACTGAAACATCAACCGAACGTAAAGAATTCTTCAGTAAAAAGAAAGGTTAATTGCCTCTGGATTTCACCCCATGAGAATATATAATAGACCAATGAATGCAATGGCATAATTAATCTGCACCTTCAATTGTAGGCTGCCTATAAATCTCAGGCCCTGATTAGCTTTTCTCTTCCATCGACATTTCATCTAAAACAAACTCAATGGCCTCTTCTCCTCAGCTTTTAACCACTTTCTTGTTCACCCTTTTCATCAATGTAACAATATATCACAAAACAGAAGCTTTGAAGGTTGTTGATCCAACTGATGGCTTCGTTTCTCTTCCACTAAATCAATCAAACTTTGAAATTCAAAGACCTTATAACGTGCCAGTAGATCAGCGATATTCGTACGTTGATGGAGTTCATAAAATGTGGGTTTTCGATACCGATAAACCTCATTTTCCTGCGAGCAATACCAGACCTCGTACTGAACTTCGAATAGAGGTAAGTTTACATATTGCAGCTAAATTTATGATTGCCATATTGGTCAAGTTTTATATGGAACAAAAAAAAAAGGTAGCAAGTCTGCATATGTTTTGTAAAAGCAATTACGTATGGTGCTTATCTGAAAATTTAAGGGTAAATTCTGAAATTGGACTTTCTCTAACACAAACAAGTTTTGCACCTTTTGAATTTTGAAGCACACAGCGTGATCATTTCACTAGTTAATAGGCTTCGAGGCACAAGGTTTGAAATTATTGATCAAGTTAATTAATTTAATTACAAAGAGATCACTGTAAAGTAGTGAAGGGTTTTGAGCTTGTTCTTGATTGCAGTAGATTTTGTTAAAGTTAATTGTGAAAAGTAATTATAGAGAATAATGAAAATTAATCAAAACTACTCTTCGGTATTAAATCCTTTGCTATAAGAAAAATATAAAACCTAGACGCAAAAGTACTAGACGAGAACATCAACCAAAAAAAGAAAATTGATCATTAAAAATCAAAATATATAATCAGATGAAATAATCAAACAATAAACAGCTCCTCGTCAAGAGTCGTATCAATTATTGAGAGCCAAAATCCGAATCTAAAGGAAAGAAGGGAGGAAAACATCCCAAGACCTATGAGCTTTCGAAGACGAGACAATCACTTTTTGTTTTATCAAATACATAATCTTCTGCTGTGTTTTGCGAAACCATGTACATAGTTGGTATAACCTGTCTCCTAAAGTCCATATAGCAGCTTAAAGAAATAAAAGTAACATGTATCTCTAACATTTTGTTTTTCACCCTTTCTTTTTTGTAGACCTTCTACAGATTAAAAGAAACATGGTGATTATCTTTTTCTCACTAATTTGCTTTCAGGGTTACGATTACTCTTCGGGGGTTTGGCAATTTGAAGGTTATGGATATGTACCATCTGGAACATCTGGTGTGTGCATCATGCAAGTCTTTGGAGCACAGCTTCATGCTACGACTCTAATGCTTAGAGTTTACAATGGAAACCTCTCATACTATAAAAATCCTGTCATAGTCCCTAACATCGACAACAGGTGGTTCAAACTCAATGTAATTCATGATGTGGAAGCTAGCAAAGTCACAGTTTTCATTGATGGAGTCCAAATGTTTGAAACTGATGGGAGAGGTGGAAGTGACCATTTCTTCAAGTGTGGAGTTTATACACAAGATGATGCCTCTCATCGCATGGAGTCACGTTGGAAAGGAATCAAAATTCTTAAAAAAAATTAATTTATTAACGACAAGAAATGTGCTATTGATGCTTTTTTGGTTGTAATCCAAATCACTATGTCTATCTTTTGATGTTTTCCTTAACTATATATGTATATATATATATATATATAATTGCTATAGTCCATGAACATTTTCTTTTAGACAATGTATGATTTTCATTCTCCTCTTTTTGTTTTTCATTTTTGAAGGGTTAAAATAGAGAGGAGAGTAAGCTATCATCTATACAGCAACAAATAAGTTCAGTGTAATTTCTAATCAATACACGGTTTGTGTTTGTAGACATTGAACGAAAAATTATGTCAATCCAGATCAATTGAGTACTTAACATGTTTAATAATGATCTTTGACCAACGAAAATGTTCTGAATAAGATTGTGAAGTATATTATCTAAATAAGATTGGTGGGAAATTATTGTCCAATTAGTGTTATCAAGTCAAAGACTAAGTAGGAGGAGGATTGGATTGGTTGTAAGTTGAGCAAAATTACAAGTAAGAGATCTTGAGTTTCGATCCTCTTAAAAAAAAAAATTCAAAGACTAAGTACTTGGTCACTAACCCAAATAAAATTTTTCTTACATTTACCATTTCTAAAGTCCATAAAATAGTTAGGTGAACTAAGTTCATGACTCCACTTATAGACCTATAAATAAGTTTGTCCATAATTGCTACATTTAGGCATCTTTCAAAATCCACCACCCTTAGTTAACATTTGATAGTTTCATGCTACCATACTTGGTCATGTGTCATCAGTGGCACGAGAACGTATTTTACAGCTTGACCTTGGATCTCAAGATGATTTGATTGAGAAAGTCTTGCATATTTTGGTTAGAGGAACCGGCTAGTGCCACGGCTTCCTCAGCCTTCTTCTTCCACTTCAACGCACTCTCTTTAATCTCTGCTGCCTTCGGACCACATGTGGCCTCGACCAAACATTTTTCCACCTCTTCCTTTGGAATAATTTTGTCCTCCGCCACTCCTCTACACATCCTTATCCCAACTCTAAATTCATCGACCAAGTACTTGGCATTGGTGACTTGATCACCCCAGTGGGGAAAAGCTAAAACCGGCACTCCAGAAGCAAGTGCCTCCAGAGTCGAGTTCCATCCACAATGAGTCAAAAAGCAGGAAATGGAAGGATGTGCCAACACTTGTTGCTGTGGACTCCATTGCACTACCTTCCCTTTATCACCAACCTTTTCCCAGAAACCATCTGGTAAAACATGTGGCTTGCTGGAGTATAGTTTCTCGGGCGGCTTCATCACCCACAAGAATGAGACCCCAGAATTCAGCAATCCATATGCAATCTCCGTGACTTGTTCTTGCTTCAAGAAAACGACGCTTCCAAAAGAGATGTACACGACAGAAGACGGTGGCTTTGAGTCGAGCCACCCCATGCAGTCATCAGCCTTCAAAATATCAACACTTATATTTGAGCTTGAGACTTTGGGATTGATGAACAATGGCCCTATAGGCTTGACTGGGCAAAGCTTTGACATATAGTCAAGGACATCATCTTCAAGCTCCTGGAAAGTATCCATCAATATGCAAATACTTTTCGATAGGTTCTTGATCTGGCCCAAGATGGCCTTGATCATAACTGGTTTTGGGTTGAAAGGATGTAAGAGACTCGGTATCTCATCGTGCATCAGCACAGGCATGCAGGGCAGTTGAACATCGATTTGGGGTTCAGCTTGAGTGGGGAAAGGAACAAGGCCATGGTGATAGTGGTAAAAAGCTGAAAAGCAGGCACAAGACTCGATCCAAAATGCAGCACTAGGGATGTGAAGGGTCTCGGCTATATCACAAACCCAAGGAACAAAAATGCTGTAAATTAGGCAAGAAACAGGGCGACCTTCTCCCTCTTGTTTCTTGATCAGTTCAGGGAGTTTTTGCTTGCCAATGAACTCAAGATGAAGAATGTACAGGTCATAGTCACTAATCACTTCTGTTTCATCATCAAAGAATTCAAACCTGATCATTCCATCACCGACTGGGGTCGGCTCATCAGTACTGATATTACTATTGGCCTTTCTAATTTGTGCACCAATGATCTCTGGTGCTGAAAGGGTCACCAGAAGACCATTTGAAGCAAGGAGCTTGCCTAGTCTGAGCAGAGGATTAACATGTCCTTGCCCTGCAAACGACACTAGAAAAACATGAGGGTTAGGAGAAAGACTATTGCAGCTTTCAGAATCCATTTTTCAGAGCTTTTACTTTCGTAAGTTACTCAGCAAAATGAAAAGAGAGAAGGGAGATGAGATTGACTATATAATAATACAGTTGCTTGCTATGCCTGCAAAGGATTTGCCTTGATATTTATAACTTCATATTGCTATGGAAATATCTATTCATCTCATTTAATTTTTCACAAATATTACTGCCCCCCTTTCCTTTTTTTGTTCCTCAAACATGTTATAAATATTGATCAGTTTCAACTACTGATCTTCCACTAAATTGAACATTACTGCAAAAGAATTAATGTACTTTATACCATGTAACAAATTAAATAAAACGGATAGAGTACAAGTTTTACTGTACACTACCAGTATAGCCCGAACGTAATGTCGTTGTGCATATGCTAAGATGGAAAGATACCTGAGGAGGGTATTTCCAGCTCGGCTAGAGCTGGGATCCCGTCCTGTGTTTCTTCGTTCCGACTGCCTCGGCCTTTCACCATCGGGAATCGACTTCGGCCTAGTTACCGCCTCGGCCAAGGCTTTCTCTCACCAAGCCGAAGTCAAGTATAATGACCTGGCAACCGGAGTTGTGGAACATGGTCTCTGACACCTCTGACATTTCTGATAAAGCTACCCTGACATGCGCCGCCTGACACACAACTGTTCCGGCGTACCTTTCCACAGAGTCCATCAAGTCATCTTGATACGCTGACCCTGCCAGATCTCTAGGGACCCGTGCAAGCAGTCCCTCTCTCCTATCTGACTTCTATAAATACTCAGCACCTCTACTGAGAAAGGGGACGGCCAAATTTCTGGTAAAGGCATACTAGTCTTCTCTATACTTATTACTCTTTCACTCCCGAACTGACTTAAGTTTCGGAGTTACACCGGGGACTTTAGTCCCTCCTACAATTTAAGCAGGTGACCTCATCTGAGATAACCACCCAGGATAAGAGGCCTTCTCCAGCTCGGGTGACTCACTCCAGCAGGGCAAAAACGACCTCTTTAATTGGCGCCGTCTGTGGGAACGCGAAGACATCAAAGAATGAAGCCTACGCGTTCTAGGAGCAGGAAAGCTCTCACTATTGGGGCTGAGCAGAGTAATGTAGCTCAGCAAGAAGGTATCTCTGAAGGGCAAGAATCCCCAAGGACCCAGCCCGCAAACGGAGAAGCCATAACCCGTATGGCCGAGTTTGTGACCGAGAACCCTAACATTTTCGAGGAGTTAGGGAGGTATCTCAAGAGACAAGGCAAGCAAAAGCTCGAGTCCTCTAAAAGGAAGTCGGATGGATCCCCTGAAGGTTCGTCCGAAGAAGAGTCCGATGGGAGACGCTTGAGCCGAAGTGCTTCGAAGAAAGCATTCTCCAAGGCCATCTCTAAGGTATCCTCCCTGACCAGGTCTTTATCAAGAGGGCTTTTGGGCCGACGACCTAAGGAATCTCGGCCCATGGAGAGAGCCGGGGTGGATTACCAGAGGGATCCACCCTTCACCGATGACATCAACGAGGAGAGACTTCCTCCCAACTTCAAGCTTCCCTCGATACCGTCTTATGACGGCCGAGGTGATCCGGAAGACCACATTCATGCCTTCATCTCGGCCTTCCGCCTATATTGCATCCCTGATCCCGTCATATGCCGGGCTTTTCTAGTATTCCTCCAGGGGACAGCTCGAAAATGGTTCTGGGGTCTAAAACCTAGAAGCATTTCAACTCTGGGGGAATTAGTGGAGAAATTTCTTCACCGTTTTGTTTCCTCCCGACCGACGACCCGGACCTCGGCTTATCTGCTGAATATGCAGCAGAACCCGGGGGAATCACTTCGGTCGTATGTCCAGAGGTTCCACGAAGAAAGCGTGCAGATACCTAACCCTAATGAGCAGGTCACCATTGCCGCTTTCACCCATGGGCTCGTTGCCGGGGTATTCAACACGGGGATCCACAAGAAGTATCCCCGTTCACTCCACGAATTGTGGTTGAAGGTCGAGAAGGGCATACAGGCCGAGGACCTCAACCGCATGAAAAAAGAAGTCCAACCTGCTCGCCCGAGGGTTGACGCCCGAAGAGGGAAGGAGCCTAGCTGAAGTGAAGCGGGGACAGGAAGTGGCTTCCAGAGTCCCGGCCGAGATCGCCGGAGTGTGTTCGACAGGATCTCAAAGGGAAAGTCACCCATTCCTGAATCCGAACTGACTCCCTTAAACACTTCCCGATCTCGCGTGCTGTCTGTAATGGAACAGAACAACCTCGGGAAAGCCCCTCCCAAAATGTTCGGCAACAGAGACAAGAGGAACTCGAACCTCTACTGTCTGTACCACCGGGACGTCGGGCACGAAACTGAGGACTGCAACGATCTCAAAAAAGAGATCGAGAACCTCATCAGACAGGGTCACCTGAAGCAGTTCATCCGCCGAAGTGGCGGACAGCCACGTAATGAACCCCGACGAGATAGCCGGGGTGATCAACGCCGAGATGAAAGGCGACCCTCTAGGAGCAGTTGCAGGCCTCCAGAGGAACCTAGGGAGACAAAAAGGCCTCCCCGAGATGGATCTTCTGGACATGGATTAGGGTATGGATCCAACATAGTCGGGGTCATCAATACGATTGCCGGAGGTCCGACGGGAGGGGATAGCCAGAACTCCCGGAAGAGGACCTACAGGCAGGCTAATCCGGACCAGGCAGAATCGAGCTCTCGCCTGTCCGAAGTCCTTTCCTATGGTCCTACTGACCCCGTCCCGGCTGCCTCCAGCAGTCATGAAGCCTTGGTGATTGAAATCCTCACCAATAACTACATCGTGAAAAAGGTTTACATTGACCCGGGAAGTTCAGTTGACGTCATGTACCTCCGTACCTTTGAGAGCCTTAAACTGGTTAGGGAGTGCATAACCCCGGTGAGAACCCCTCTTGTTGGGTTCGGGGGACACATTGTGCACCCCGAAGGGATGGTGGCTTTGACAGTGACTGTAGGGCGTCACCCCCGCTGCAGAACTATCCCCGTTAACTTCGTAGTAGTTAGGGCTGACTCGCCGTACAACCTACTCCTAGGTCGTCCAACACTTAATGCTTTGCGGGCAGTATACTCCACCTACCACTTAAGCTTCAAGTTTCCTACTCCTGCGGGAGTGGCCGAAGTCAGCAGCGACGTCTGCGCTGCCCGAGAATGCTACCTCGCCACTCTACAAGCAGCCTCCCCATCAACCTCCGGGGCAAGGCCCGAGAAGAGGTCAAATATCCTCTCGATAGATAGCATTGATCCTCAGCGAGCTGAGAAGATCCCAAGGCTGGAGACTGGGGATGAGGTGGAGGAGATCCCTCTCAACCCCACGAAGCCTGACCAGACAGTTCGTGTTGGGTCCCGACTGCCCGGCCCTGTCAAAAGAGCTATGGTGGACCTCCTCAAAGAGTACCGGGACGTCTTTGCTTGGGCCGCAGAAGAGGTTCAAGGAGTCCCGCATCATCTCATGATACATGAGCTGAATGTCGATCCCCAAGTCCGTCCGGTCAAACAAAAAAGAAGGCGCCTCGGCCCTGAGCGCAGCTGAGCTGTGGGCGAGGAGGTAGACAAGCTCCTCCCTGCAAAGATCATCCGGGAGGTCCAATATCCGACCTGATTGTCCAACCCGGTCATGGTAAAGAAAGACACCGGGGACTGGAGAATGTGCGTCGACTTCACCGACCTCAACAAGGCTTGCCCCAAGGACTGCTACCCGTTGCCCAAGGTCGACACCTTGGTAGACTCGGCAATGGGTTATGATGTCCTCTGCTTTTTTTATGCCTTCAAAGGATATCACCAGATTGGGATGAGTCCGGAGGATCAGGAGAAGACCGCCTTCTACACCGACAGAGGCACATATTGTTACACCACCATGTCTTTTGGATTGAAGAATGCCGGGGCCACGTATCAACGCTTGGTTAATCAAGCCTTTAAATCTCAAATCGGCCGGACTGCCGAGGCTAACGTAGATGATGTCCTCTTGAAGAGCCAGACAACCTCCACATTCCTTGCCGACCTGAAAGAAGTCCTGGAAGTTCTTCGGGAGACACGAATGATGCTGAACCCCAAGAAATGTGTTCTCGGGGTCACTTCGGGAAAGTTCCTGGGCTACCTCGTCTCTAGGCGGGGTATTGAAGCAAATCCGGACAAGGTGAGAGCCATCCAAGAAATGTCCCCACCACGGTGCGTCCGCGACGTCCAGAGGCTCAGGGGGCGATTGGCCGCCCTGAACCGGTTTTTATCACAATCCGCCTCCAAGGCACTGCCATTTTTCAAAGTTCTCAAGAAAGCTGACAAATTTTCCTGGACGGAAGAGTGTCAACGGGCGTTTGAGCAGTTGAAGGATTACCTCAACCGCCTCCCAACACTCACCTCACCTCGTCCAGGGGACAGGTTATTCTTGTACCTGTCTGCTGTGGCTGAAGCCGTAAGTGCCGTACTGATAAGGGAGGAAGATGCCCAAACACCTGTTTATTATGTCAGCCGAGTCCTCCGAGATCCGGAGACCAGGTACACTCAGGCGGAGAAACTTGTGCTGGCCTTAATCCATGCAGCTCGTAGACTTAAGCCCTACTTCTTGGCCCATCACGTCTGCCTAAGGACAGACCAACCACTTCAGCAGGTCCTATCGCGGCCGAAGGCCTCTGGACGCCTCACCAAATGGGCCATCGAGCTGGGAGAATACGACTTATCTTATGAGCCTCGCACGGCAATTAAAGCCCAGGCTCTCGCGGATTTCTTTGCCGAGCTTACTTTTGAGAAAGTGAGTGAGACCATCCCGGCTACAACCCAGGCTGTCACCTCGTCCAGCGCCGAGCCTCAACGATGGACCTTGCATGTGGATGGTTCATCCAATAGTGAGGGTAGTGGAGCCGGCCTGCTCCTCGAAGATCCCCAAGGAGAAATTTGCTCGTATGCCTTAAGGTTTGATTTCGTAGTCTCAAATAATAAAGCCAAATACGAAGCTGTCATTGCCGGCTTACAACTAGCTCGAAAGCTCGGGGCCGCGCATATCTTGGTCTACAGCGACTCCCAACTCGTTGTGTGCCAGATACTAGGTGAATACGAGGCCAGGGATGAGGTGATGCATTGGTACCTCTCCAAGGTTCTTCAATTGGTGGCACACTTCGAGTCTTTTGCAATCCAAAGAATACCGCGGTCACAAAACAGAAGGGTTGACGCCCTCTCCCGGCTTGCTTCTACCTCTTTCTCCGATCTGAACAAGACAGTTCTCGTAGAAGTTCTAGCTGAGCCGGGATATTTAGCTGAGGTCGTGTACCCCGTCTACCCTGGGGACACCTGGATGGGGCCCCTGATTCGATATCTCAGTCGGGGTGAGCTCCCAGAAGACCGAGCTGAATCACGGAAGCTTCAACGAAAAGCAGCTCGGTACACCCTCCGGCAAGGCCTCTTGTACAAGAGATCCTACCTCGGCCCCTGGCTACGATGTATCACCCCGGAAGAAGGCGAGAGAATCCTCGAGGACATTCATGAGGGACTCTGTGGTGCCCACGTCGGCTTCAAGATGCTCGTGAAGAAAGCTCTGCTCCTCGGGTACTTTTGGCCCACCATGAGGGTAGATGCCCAGGTCATGGTTCTTTGTTGCCCTTCTTGTCAACACCATGCCTCTGAGCACCACCAACCGATTAATCTTATGATCCCCATCACTTCGCCATGGCCATTCGAGCAATGGGGGACTGACATAATCGGTCCATTCCCCAGAGCCCCAGGCAACTATGCCTACGTGGTGGTGGCAGTGGACTATTTCACTAAATGGGTCGAAGCAGAGCCCCTGAGAAGCATCACCGGAATGGCTGTCCAAAAATTTTTCTGGAAAAACGTGGTCTGTCGCTTCGGACTGCCTCGAGTTGTCATCTCGGATAACGGAAGGCAGTTCGCTGATAACCCTTTCAAGGCATGGTGCGAGAACTTAGGGATCAAACAACATTTCACCTCGGTGGGGCACCCTCAGGCGAATGGACAAGCCGAAAATTTCAACCGAACTCTCCTCCATGGCCTCAAGACCAGGCTTCACCGAGCTGGATCATCGTGGATGGAAGAGCTCCCTAGCGTGCTGTGGTCCTACCGGACTACGCCGAGGTCAGCGACTCAAGAAACGCCGTTTTCCCTAACTTATGGGTCTGAGACCGTCGTTCCAGCCGAGTTCATCACACCCAACCCGCGAATGGCTGCGTATGCTGCCGAAGTCAATGAAGAGGAGCGGCAAGTTGACCTCGACCTCGCCGAAAAGAAGCGTGATATGGCCGCGGCCAAAGTTGCGATCTACAAAAATATCCTAACTGGCTATTACAATGCTCGGGTCAAACATTTAAGGTTCAGTCCGGGAGACCTTGTGCTCCGGAAGAACTCGGTTAGCCGAGCTGAGACTCAGGAAAAACTCAATCCAAAGTGGGAAGGACCATATCGTGTTGTTGAATCCAGCCAAAACGGATATCGTAAATTGGCATACCGAGATGGATCTCGGGTACCCCGAATTTGGCATGCTGAAAATCTTAAATTATACTACCCTTGAAGGGTACGTGTTCTTTCTGTCCACTTCTTTAAGTTATTTCTCACTCGTTCTTATTTCATTACAAGTAACAAATAAGGGGACAAAGCAGTAGTTAAAAGAAAGAAAAACTGAACTCAATTGAAAAGAAGACAATATGCAAAACCCAACTTTATTGAAGCATGAAAAGCAAAAGGCCGAGGTCATAATTACAAAAGTGAAATGTCGAGGTCGTAGTTGACCTCGGCCCTCTATTACAAAACATGAGTGCTTCTAAGCACCTCCTGCCCTGGGGTCCTGTCCTCCCAGGGTCTCTCCGCCTGCCTCGGCATCCTGCTGTCCAGCATCCTGCTGTTCTTCCTCTCCTCCACCGGCCTGGTCCCCTTCAGCACTGTCACCATCCAGCTCGAACTCCTGGAGCCACTTGTTGAATTCAGCTCGGACTTCGGCCAGGTCCTTTCCAGCCTGGATGCCCTCACCCACGCGGTCACATAATTTCTTGGCATCCTCATTGTAGTGTGAGGCACTCTGGAAGGACTCCAGCTGCTCAGGGGGAAGAAAGGGTGCCGCATCATTAATGGCCGACGTATAGCTGAACATGAAGCTCGGCCGAGTGAGTTCACCGAGGTCGCGAATGAAAGACTCCGACTTCCGGAATGCTTCCACGGCGGTGGCCCCGGCTGTGTCTATGGCCACTTTGGATGATTGTTCTTCCTGAGCTCTCTTCTCCCTCTCCTCATCAAGAGCAGTTATGAGGGAGTTATTCGAGACCTCGGCCTTCTTCTTCGCCGCCTCGGCCTTGTCACGTGCCAGCTCGACGGCCTTTAGTTTCCCCTCCAGGTCGGCGATCTTCTTCTGGAGCTCGGCAGGGGATTCATAAGTCTCTATGAAGTCACCAAAGCGTTGGTACATCTCAGCGAGGAACGCCGTGGTGGAAGCCCAAGAAACCGAGGCGCCCTGCATCAGCTCGGCCGAATTGAGTTTCCTGGTGTAAGTATTGTCCCGTGGCAGGACTGAATTCACCAGGAGCTCGTGCGCGACCTGGGGATTCTTGCAGCGGTCATTGACATTGACCGACCACTCCGGGCAAAATTGTGCTCCGGAGTGCCTCTTGTCCTCCCCGGCTGCTAGAGAGGGCACGTGGTGGAGGTTGAATAATGAGTTCCCCGAGACGGAGTCACCCTGGACAACGGTCGCACCTCGACCCCGCCCCCGAGGTTGAGAGGCTATGGTTACTCCATGGGATGGAACTCCCACTGGAATGGACGCTTTGGATCTTCCCGGCGTGTCCGAGGTATGCGACCCCTCACCTATAATCACCACGGCAGGTTCGCGAGTGCCTGCCGCTGCAGTGGTCTTCTTAGCCGGCCTGGAAGAGGACTCACCAGCGTCCTTGCGCTTTTTTGCTGGCCTCTTTGCCACCTCGACCTCTCCCGAGATAATCAGGTCGGAAACCCTCATTACTGCGAAGCACGAAATGAAGTTAGTTAGAATTCAAGGAAAACAAACAAGAAAGTGAGAAGTGGAAAAGTACGAGGTATGTGAAGCCTAGTGAAGATGAGGACGGGAAAGTCCGAGCTGATCAAGGCTCGGCTGAGCTCGCCCTTCACGAGCACTCTTTCAGGGAAGTCCCAACAGTTAATCTTCAGGCCCGACCCCGTCAACTTTTGGAAGTTGCGTTCTTCCAATTTGCCCGGGGAGGTTTCTTTGACCGAAATGGGAGGTCTCCACCAGAATCCCCTGGGGAAGTCCTCAGCCGGGACGAAGAAAATGTTATTCTTCCACTCCTTTATTGAGCTCGGGGCATCATATACAAACTTGGGAACCTTGTTCCCGAAGTAGAACCACCCCTTCTCGCTCCCACTGTTCTTGAGTGAATAACAACGGCGGAAGAGGTTGACGTTCGGCTCTATCTCTTGATGTCGGCAGAGTAGCTGGAAGCCGACGAGGATACGAATTGCATTTGGGGTGAGCTGAGTAATCCTCACCCCCCAGTACCTCAGGCAGTCCTGAAGAAACCTTGTGGTGGGCACCCTGAGTCCGGCCTCCAGCTGTTCTATGTAGATAGCTACCATACCCTTTGGAGGCAGGGCGGCGGACTGATGTGGGCGCGTGAGGTAAATACTGTACTCCCTCCTCCACGGGTACTTGCGGATCACCTCGGCTATGGAAGCTTGATCCACCGCACTGGTGAAGGCCGGCATCTGGCCATAGTTTAGCGTGGCCACGTTTGGAGGAGTGGAGAGCTCCTGTACACCTACGTCCCTAGGGACTTCATTCCCGAGGTCATCATTGTACAAGACCTCGGGATCGATCTCAATCTCTTCGGCCTGCTCTGCCGGAGACTCAGATCGGCGGGATGCCTCCGCACCTCCTCCCCGGGCTCGATCAGACGCTTCCCCACCTCCTTCCTCGGCGTTGGAGGTCGTTCTCTCCTCGGAAGGGTCGGGCCTTTCTGCCTCGGTGAAGTCAGGCCTCACCGTCTCTTTGAATGTGCGAGCTGTTCTAGCCATTAACACAAAGAGAAGAAGTGAACTTACTTAGGGAATGCAGAAAGAAGTTGCTGGAGAAGATGTGGTTCAGAAAGACTGCCGAAATGAATAAGCAGAAAGACGGAGCTCTGAGGTGATTTCGAATTTTGGTAAAAAATGGAACGGTGAAAAGAGACCCCTATTTATAGGCCATAGGAGGAAACCGAAGAGACGCGATCTTTGGGATTCCCTAAAGCTCTCTCTCTCCCCTCATTAATGAAGGTACTGTTCACCTGACAATCGATCGTATTGATCCGACGTTAAAGCTGCCAGCCCCCGTTTCACCTTTCCCCAGTCACATCTCCACAGTCGTGACGTGTCCTAATCCTGTTCCGTATTCCACACGCGTGTCAGCCTCGGGAAGTGATGACCTCGTGAGACCACGATCTCGCTCTTCCCGAAGCTTGGGGGGCTTAGTGAGGAGGGTATTTCCAGCTCGCCTAGAGCTGGGATCCCGTCCTGTGTTTCTTCGTTCCGACTGCCTCGGCCTTTCACCATCGGGAATCGACTTCGGCCTAGTTACCGCCTCGGCCAAGGTTTTCCCTCACCAAGCCGAAGTCAAGTATAATGACCTGGCAACCGGAGTTGTGGAACATGGTCTCTGATACCTCTGACATTTCTGATAAAGCTGCCCTGACATGCGCCGCCTGACACACAACTGTTCCGGCGTACCTTTCCGCAGAGTCCATCAAGTCATCTTGATACGCTGACCCTGCCAGATCTCTAGGGACCCGTGCAAGCAGTCCCTCTCTCCTATCTGACTTCTATAAATACTCAGCACCTCTACTGAGAAGTGGGACGGCCAAATTTCTGGTAAAGGCATACTAGTCTTCTCTATACTTATTACTCTTTCACTCCCGAACTGACTTAAGTTTCGGAGTTATACCGGGGACTTTAGTCCCTCCTACAATTTAAGCAGGTGACCTCATCTAAGATAACTACCCAGGATAAGAGGTCTTCTCCAACTCGGGTGACTCACTCCAGCAGGGCAAAAACGACCTCTTCAATACCTATGGAGTGGGTGGTCAAATTTCATCCTTTTCCCTGTTGTTCTATTATTGTATTAAGGCGGCTATAACACTTCAGCTTCATATCATTTGAAGTCCGTCATTTTTTTCCCTCCTCAAGAATTTTAACCTGTGCGGAAAGAAGCTCAGAGAATTTTAACCTGTTCGGAAAGAATCTCAAAAAAAATTGGAACTTTTTTGACTAACTTACCTGAATAGAATTTTTTTTTTTCAAAGAAATTTTAGTGCTGTATTCATTACTAATTTTTGCATTTTATTTATACGAAAACAAGCATAAAATTGACAGACAAAGTTCACATGCACAATTCATTTTTTTTAAAACCAAGTATAACAAATACTTTTAAAAAATGTACACTCATAAAACTTTGCATCTAATTACTCGGGAAATTCCAAATGCATTTCTAGTTTTAGAAAATTATTACAATGCTGCTTCGTTTTTTTAATCTGATTCTTAACCTTTAAACGGTTCAAATGAAATCGTGTACTACACAATTTTCTTCTTTTAGAAATAGAAGTACATTTTCTTGATCTGCTACAAGGAAGGTGACTGTAATCCCGGATGGCCACTATGAAGAATTTAAATCGGGAGTACCCAATTAATGCTTCAAATATAGTCGTGGAAAATTATTGCTCTGTTTGGATGGGAGTGTTTTTCAAAAATAATAAAAAATTTTAAAAAGTACTCTAAAAGGTAATCTAAAAATTAGTTTAAATTTTTTTAAAATTTTAAAAAATATCTCAAAATATATTCTAGAGACTCATCTACTCTTAAATATCCCAAAATATTTTCTAAAAATATCCCAAAATATAATCTAAAAACTCTGCTACAGCAAAATTTTTCAAAAATATCCCCAAAAACAGTTAATCCAAAGTTTGGAATGTGACAAGTTTAGTAAGAATTTAGTTGACTTTTTATGTTGAGTTGATATCTTTCTTAAATGATTTTGTGTAACTTTGTCGTACAGGTAAATTTTATTCACATATAACAGCTTAATATATAAGAATACTAACTTAATTATTTAGGGAAACACCAAATGTTGTAAAAAATACACAAATCAGAACTATATTAAAGCCCAAAAATACTTCATTGTTCTCTTGGTCTACTGGAAGGAAGAAGATAAGGTTGCCAAATGGCCGGCAAGGAGAAGTGAAAGACAAAGAAGAAAATCCTCCAAAAAATAAATGGGAACCACCCAACGGAGAGATGCACCAAGGACTTAGGCCAGAAAATAGAATTGTTTATCTATTTTGGCTCTTCTAGACATGACGGAACCCTAGCCGACGGCCGATAAAAACAGGCGCTAAATGAATAAACCTAAAAATAGTTGGTCGTCCGTTCAATAAGAATGAGAATATAACTCCTTGATAAATGACAGAACCTCAAGACAACAATTAAGTGGCACCACAGACCTAGGATTGCTTTGCTAAGTTTTTGTCAACTTGTGATTTGAAACTTCTTATTGCTCACTAGCCATATGGATGTCACTAACAAAATTTTCTAATGTAGATGGTTGGATCACCATCAGCCATAGCTTGAAAAAAGATATAATTACTTAATTTTAAACTTTTTATGAATTAGCCCATGTATTCAAATTCAAAATTTTCTTTTTACATATCTGACATGCATCTATACTTACACCAGATTTCGCACATATCATCTATTGCAAGTTGGTATTTTCAAAGGCCTACAAGTGGATAACTCAATAAGGTTTCTAATGGATATAAATCATCCGTGGTGCATACATCCAATAACCAACCCCCACTTGAGGGAGCCGCCTCAATGACTCAAATGTTATAGTTCCATTGAACTTCGACAATTTTAAGTAGAGGCGTCAAAATGGATAATTATGGAGGGTTTGGACGGGTCATAATTGAGTAATAAATATAATTAGATCAACTTATTTATACTCATTTAATAAATAAGTCAAAATGAGTCAGTCTATTTATATCTATTTAAGAAATGGGTATAGATACATATTCAATTACCAATTTATGATTCACTTGAAATTTTATTTATTTTTTCTTATTTTTTGCACGTTGTTTAACAAGAAATAACGACATTTTTTTAATATTAGATTGATAAAAAAATTCAAATTTGTCCACTTAACATCCACTAAAAATTGAATTTAAATGCATATTTATTTTTAAATCGATATAAATTGATGAACCAAATCAACCCACTATCCATCAATTAAATGGGCTTAATTGTATGTTTATTTAGACCCATTTAAAGTTCATTACAGACCCAAGTCCACTTATTAGTAAGCGGGTTTCAACGGATCAATATAATTGGATTGTGGTTAATACCTTTAATTTTGAGTATTTCGGATAAAATAAAATAAAGTTTAACCCTTTAATGGTTTTTGGAAGGGAAAAATAAGGAAGAAATTGTTTATTGCAACTCTCCCTCTGGTCGCATGCCCCAAAAAGGGGGAAAAGAAAAGGCCATGGCTGCTGAAGCAAAAATCTCCCACTTCGTGAATGCCGGCACTTCCATGAATGACAATATGGAGCAATATTGTCAAATTGTGTAGACCTGTAGGGACAGCTATCTTTGTTAAATTATTCGTCAAAGAATTCAGCGGCCGACTTATAATTATCACAAGAATTAATCTCAGCTAAGAAAAACTCTAGAATGAAGCATTCTTTTCTTTTCTTTTTTCGCCTAAGGGTATCCGGGCCTTGAAACTCGAGTAATCCCCCAGGGCCCGGGGAAAGGCGTCCAAGCTGAACTTCGAGCAAGGTACTCCTGAGACTCGAATCGTGATCGATATATCCTGATGAGGGACCGAAACCACTCGATGTACCAGGAGGGGCTAGAATGAAGCATTCGGATTGAGTCAATAAGTAGTGAGGAGATCATAGAGGGAACAGAAGGAGTGGCAGGAGGGGCCACCTGTCCTATTTCCCCCACGGTTGGGGCAAGTAGCAATCGTCCCGAAAGATTGACAGCCGTGTTTTGACCAATATATATTTATATATAAGTCCTAAATTACATCATATTCATCAATTTTAACACCATATTTGAATTTCACATAATTTTATTTTATATTTACAAGTTATTAAAAGTAATTTACATCCCGTAAAAAATGAAGCAAAATCGACTCAAACAGCAATCGTTTGAGTCCCTGATCCTCCACAGTTCTATAAGTTTAGATTTTTATCCCTTAGAAAATTAAAAAATTTTAAAAATATTCTTTACAAGTTTAGATATTTGCCCATGCAAAAATTAAAAATATCATATATTACATACTTGAATGCAAAATATTAAAATTTGCATTGTCAAAGTAAACTTTCTAGTTCCGTTTATGATAGGGAATTAGGGATGACAAAGCCATGAGGGGGCGTGGATATGGATTCAAGTTCAGAGGGTGGCCCCCTAACATAACCAAATAGTCAATTTTTGGATACCCTCTAGACAAAAAATTTTGTGTAAAGCAAGTCAGTTAATTAGCAGAGGCAGCTCTATCCTTAACTATGTTATAATGTTACTCTTTAATTCTTAGACAATTTGCAGAATTTAAGAAGTTACAAGTTAGAACAATCTTATTGTATAATCTGATATAGTGAATGCAACGACAACGAGAAAGTATTTCGTTGTATTTAACTAAGGATGTCAACAAGTTTAATCAAGTCGAACATCCTAGTGTTCAAATTTATTTAATTATTTTAACAAGTTTAAAATTTTAACAAATTTAAAATTTTGTTCAAACTTGGTTTATTTATTTACTAAATCAAGTTTGACCAAGTTTTTTTTTTTTTATCGAGTTTGAATGTTTATCAAACATAAAACGCTGTTTATCTTTGGTCTAATTAGTTGGTGAATCAAATTTGAATGAATTCTTACCAAACCAAATTCAATTCGAGTATCAAATAGTTTGGTTTATCTTTCAGTCCTACTTTCAACTTATGTATATCTCCAATTTGAGGACTAGAATGAAATTTTGTAAGTATTGCTGGGATTATTTCATGACATGATAAAAAATTTCACCAACATAAGGTAGTTTTCTTAAGAAGATTTTTTTTTTGGGTAAACAACAAAAAAACCCTTGTGGTATAGCTATCTTACAGAAAACCCCCTATGATTTCGAATCATATGTGTTGGTATCTCATGATTTGAAGTAATTTGAACATTGACGGAAATCGTTAAAAGAAACGATTTTGAGTGAAATGACAGAAATGCCCATATAATATAAGCGACAAAATAGCCTAAAACAACCGATTTTTGATTCATTAGTTTCATTCACTAATAATATAAACAAAAAACGTCGATTTCTACAAGATTAGAACAAATTTGAAAAAGAATCATGGTTGTTTTATTAAGGTACGAGGGATAAAATAGGTATTTTAGATCAAAATTTGCCTTCAAAAACTATTTTTTGGAAGAACCACGCCCATTTCCAGCGCGTTTACATCACACGCATTGAATTTAACAATTTCCTTTGATTTTTCACTTTACTTCAAACCATGAGGTACCGATGTGTATGAATTGAAATCATAGGGGATTATTCTATAAAATAGCTATACTATAGAGGACTTTTTTGTTGTTTACCCTTTTTTTTTTTAATTTGCTGCACTTAGGACAGCAGATGAGAACAAAAAAGATAAAAAAAAAAAAAAGAAAAAGAAAAAGGTGACCAACTATTATAACCATTAATATTACAACTCACCCCTGAATTGCAACATTTTGCAAAAAAAAAAAAAAAAAAAAAAATTGTGTGTTTAAAGAATGGATGAACGCATTTCAGAATGGATAAGCCGGTGTTTCTTATGTCTAACGGCAAATTACCCCCAACCTTCCTAATTTCTCAATTGTCAAATTTCTCAACAGAACACTTCTCTTCCCTGTGAATGACATGATTAAGAATCTTCAGCTCTATGGGAGTCATATGCTCTGTATGTGTCGGCGTGTTTAGATTAAACAACAATTGTCATGCTTGTGAAGTACTCTGGTGTAATGCATCCTAAACAGAAGCTCTAGGGTTACCCTTTCTATATGAAAAACAAGAGGAGCAGAGAGTGTTTTTATGGCTTTAAATTAGAGACAATGCGTAAGGGAAGGATATTTCTCCAGGGCTTATCCTCATATCTTGAGTTCATGTTGCAGGTTCGTGGATGGAAATTAGTTGACAATTGATTGTTGACAAATAAAATGAACAATTTCCACAGTCGGTTAAATGTCAACTTACAATGCATGACTAGTTTTTTTTTTATCGAAAAAAATATAAGACACACACACCCAACTAATTAAATATAATTGAGGGTTAAAGCTAGGAGGATCTAAGAGGTAATCTAAGGGGACCTACAAAGCTTACCTATCCAACCAATTGATAACTGGAAGGCAAACCCGTGGACCTTAAGTCCAGGTCAAAGAACCCACATCCTAGCGATGTGGGACGGATGCCCATCCCCCAGCAGATCTCACCATGTGAACGGTTGTTTATGAATCTTTTTGCAGGGCATATTAGGTCTTTTAAAATCGATGTATGCCCTCGTTACTTTGGAATTTGGAAGATGACTCAGATTTCCACCTTTCAATAGAAAATGCTGGATTTGAGGGGAACTGAGACCACTTGCACCTTTCTTGGTCAGCTCCATTGGCGTTCCTGATGGTTTGTTGAGCCCGATTGCTTTCAATTGGATTGAAGCAAACTCTTGGTCCTATACTCAACACTAGCTTCTTGTAAGTGATAATATTTGCACGTACTGAAGAGAAATTGGAACATCTCTATTTTGTAGTACCCACCAATATGTTAGAATTTAGAGCTTAAACTACTAAAACAATATTTAGAACTGCAAAAAAAAAAAAAAAAAAAAATAGTTTACTAAGACTTGTATTGAGAGTTGAAAAACGATTTTAGATTTCTCATTAAATATGTCTCTATTAATCGAAAGTGTAAGTAATAAGTCTACACAAATTTTTCGTGACAAACCTCAACACACTATCCAAATCTCTCCTAACAAATCTCAACATAATATTTAGAACAAAAAACAAACTTGAACTAGTCAAAAACAACAAGTGTGGAACAACTCTAAGAACTTGACTTAGTCAATTACTAATTTATTTTAATTTTGTGCTAAAATATCTGTAGAACAGTCACATATCTCAATACAATAAATTCAGTCATTAAATAAACTTCACTTGGATTAAATGAATGAAGTCCTTGTAATCTCATTATTTGAAATATGCATCGTGTATTGTGTATATTATATTTGCAATATTCAGTTGATTGTGTCGTTTAACACCCTTTGTCTGTGCAAGGGCAAAACTTTTCTTTAGTTTTTCACACCCTTTGTGTGGGAATCTCACTCGTACTATTCTAATTATTGTTGTCCTAGCTTTAACATGTGAAGACCCTACCAAAAGCCAAGGAAAAAAAAAACGACAAACAAAAAAATGTACGGCTAGAATATAATTAATAATTCTTTCAGTGAATACTAGGAAATTTCGTTTTGGAAAAAATGAAAGATAAGTAATGGATTCGGTGCTTTGTAACTTTTACCTGTTGAATGTTGACCATCTCTGGCTGCAAAAAGTAGTCCAACTATTCAACCAAAGCATTTTACCTCCATCTGTTAAGAGTTTCCCTGAAGATGGCTGAAGCTGTACTCAGTTTTGTTAGTGTAATCTTGAATAAGATACTTCCGCTTACTGCCGACGAGATCAGCCGGGTATGGGGTGTAAAGAAAGACCTTCAGAAGCTTGCCAAGAAAGTAGAGATGGTGGAAGCTTTGATTTTTGATGCTAAATGCAAGAAATCAACAAGCAAAGCCGTGCAGCTTTGGCTGAAAAGGCTCCAGTCCGTAGCACGTGATGCTGAGATCGTGTTGGATGACTTCGGATATGAAGTTTTGCAGCAGAAGGTTGAGAATCGGAAGCGCGACAAGGTACGCAACTTCTTTTCTTCCTCAAATCCTATTTCCTTTCATCTAGAGATGGCTAACAAGATCAAGAATGTTAGCGCATCTCTAGAGGAAGCTTACAGAGAAGCAAATCAGATAGGGCTTCATCCAGTTCAGCTAACCATGACATCTGCTGATCACAAAGAGGATCGGTCGACTGATCCTTTTATGGATGAGTCGGAAATGATGGGAAGGGAAGTTGAGAAATCTCATGTTGTAAGGATGTTAATTAGCTCAGACTATAAGAAGGATTTACCTGTCATGTCAATAGTTGGTTTGGGTGGCCAGGGAAAAACAACCCTTGCACAGCTGGTGCTAAAAAATGGGAGTGTAGTGAAGCATTTTGATGAAACAATATGGATTTGTGTGTCTGATGATTTCAAAGTGGAAAGGCTGTTGAATGAGATGCTTCAATCCCTCGGGAAAAAGAACGCTGAGACGACAAACAGGGAAGCATTGGTGAGGAGGCTTCAAGAAAATTTGCAAGGAAAAAGTTACTTGCTTGTGCTTGATGATGCTTGGAATGACAATCGAGAGAAATGGGATCGCATGAGGAAATGTTTGCTGGCAATAGGGGGTGCTCTAGGAAGCAAAATATTGGCTACCACACGTAGTGATGAGGTAGCCTCAGCAATGCAAACATCTGGTTTGTATCATCTAGAGATCCTCTCAGATGATTATAGCTGGATGTTGTTTGAAAAACTAGCTTTTGCAGACGGTGGTGCAACCAAGACTCTAGATCTAGTGGACATTGGCAGAAGGATACTGAAAAAGTGTGGTGATGTGCCACTAGCGATCAAAGTGATTGGGGGTCTATTGTACTCTAAAAAGGATGCCTCAGAATGGTTGACGATTGAGAAAAGTGAAATATGGAATAAGTCAAGCAATGTTGCAGATGGAGTCTTTTCTGTCCTGAAGCTGAGTTATGAAAACTTACCTTCATTGTCAATGAAACAATGCTTTGCAAGTTGTTCCATTTTCCTGAAGGACACTGTTATGGAAAAAGAAAGCTTGATACAGATTTGGATGATCCAAGGATTGATTAATGATGCCAAGGGAGGAGGTCATTTGCAAATGGAGGATATAGGCAGTGACTATTTCAACATATTATTTCGGAGTTCTTTGTTGCAAGCCACTTTTGGGAATTCCATTAACAAAACCAAGTTCTGCCGGATGCACGACCTTGTGCATGGTCTTTCATTGCAAGTGTCAAATAACTGTTGCTTAAATACGGAGGATGGCATGGAAGTCAGTCATGATGATGAAGTTATGCATTTGACCATCATTCTGAGTCGAGGGAAGATGCTCAAGAATATCAAAGGGATTCCTCCAAATTGGCAGACGTTTTATCTTGTGGGTGATGGCATGCTCGAAGACATCTCCAAAATGTCTAGACACCTTTGTGTATTAAAAGTAGACTGCACGAATGGTACTCATCTCTCGAATGCAGTAGGTGATATGAAACATTTAAGACATCTTGATATCAGCAAAACTCGTGTCACTGCTCTGTCAGATTCCATCACAAAGCTCTACAATTTGATAACCTTGAAAGTATTTTGCGTGAAGGAGATACCTAAGAAGTTTAGCAATTTAATTAACTTGAGGCATTTCCAGTTTTTATTTCGTGCTGCTTTGGTCCAATCATGTTTGTTCCCTGGAACTGGGCAGTTGTCTAATCTTCAGACATTGCCCTACTTTGTGGTAAGCCAAGCCAAGGGATGTCAACTTGAGGAGTTGGAACACTTGAGCAACCTCTGAGGCGAGTTAGAAATATTTGGACTGGAGAATGTGAGCAGCTTTGAATCAGCAGCAAAAGCAAATTTGTCCAAAAAATAAGACTTTCATGGGATGACACGAAAGAACATTGTGACGACAACAATATCAATAGTGCCATGGAAGGTCTCCAACCTCACCCAAACTTGAAAAGTTTAGGTATTAGGGGTTTCAAAGGTTCAAGGTTTCCATTGTGGATGGTAGCAAAGGATCACTTGATGGTACTTCGGAATCTGGTACACCTCAGGTTGGAGATATTGGGTAAGTGTGAACAAGTACTACCACTGGGGGGACTTGTTTTGTCTCGAGTCCTTAGAGATGGTGTCCTTACACAATGTGAAACGCATTGGGGCTGAATTCTACGGTCTTGAACATCTCGATAGTGCCAGGAGCAGTAGTAGAGAGGCGAAACCAATCAATCTGTTTCCAAAACTATCGCGTTTTGTGTTGGAGGACATGGATAGTCTAGAGGAGTGGTCAAATGCAATGGTTCCCTCGAATTCTTCCTCATCAATTAAAGTATTCCCTAATCTCCAGTACTTGGCAATCGAAAGGCTCCCCAGTTTGGCTGTTTTACCAGATATGGAGAACTTGACATCTCTTGAGGAGTTAGAGATACGAAGATGCGGAATTGTGGCATGTATAAGGAATTTGAATAGCCTTACATCTCTTGAATCCTCATCCTTAGAAAAATGCCCTGCTTTAGATTAGAAGACTGCCCTGCTTTAGATGCTTCTCTAGATATGAAAAACCCCCAATCCCTACATACTCTAAACATCTCAAGATGTGATAAGTTGAATACTTCATTGAGTAATAATCTTGAGAAGTTCACATTGCTCGAGCGGTTGACGATCTTTTCTGACGACCCTGGTTGTTGGGCAAAGGGTCTACAATATCTTGCCAACCTCTGCGAGTTGGAACTCGGTGGCTTCTCTGACAACCTTGATTATTTCCCGTGGCCAGACTCCATCACCAAGAATGATGGTGATTCTGCAAAACAACATTTCTTCTCTCTGGAAAAACTTGAATTGTTTGGATGGCCAAAAATCACGTCTCTTCCAGACCAATTCAGCATCACTCTACCTTGACAGTTCTAGAGATACGGGAGTTTGAGGGGTTGGAAGTTCTTCCAAAGTGGATAGGTAGCCTTCAAAATCTTCGAGAAGTGTGCGTTGGCAATTGCACTAACCTCAAACAATTGCCCTCTGCAGAAGCAATACAACACCTCACCAGTTTAAATCTACTGTATATCGCCGACTGTCCTCTTTTAGCAGAGAGATGCACCAAAGGAAGTGGCGAAAAGTGGCCCAAGATTGCATGTATTCCCCTTATTGATACCGATTGAACAAAGTTTGACTCGTTTCACATTAGGGAAACAAACCGCCCTGTAAGTTAATTTTGCCAATGTTTTATCCTACTTATTCTGTTTTCTCAAGCTGCCTTATTGATACCAGATGTCTGCTGATTGTCTTATTCTGATTCTTGGACACGATTCAGAAAATTTAACATAGATTATAAGTATTAATAAACTTATTTTTTTAAAAATAAAACGATTCATTACATCATCTAAAAAACTTCAATGCACCAGGTTTTTAGTAGTGGACTATGAAAATTTACTTTTTTTTTTTTTTGGGTGAGCCCTGCCATCGAATTGGTAGAATAGACATGAGCATGTTTTTTAAAAGAAAAATTACAAATGATTAGGAATTGAATAAAAATTTTCTTTTCAAGTATCCCAAGTATAGGTATTTTCCCTGAGCCAAAGGAGGCTTTTCCAGTGTTGCAACTGCATTTGATCCTAAACAACTTATCTACTTGACCCTTTGTCATTCATTCTCGACTCTGGGGATTCTTTATTAGAAGCAGTTGCTCACAATTTCAAACAAGGTTGTAGCTAAATGCTTAGAAATACTTTTGTTCTCTGTTATGTAATCAACCTTATTGGCATTTTCGGGCCAACAAAATCTAACATCTCTGACCTGCTCCTTTATGAACAACGCATAATTGAGCTGCAGTCACTTAGCTTGATTTTGTTTTTGGCATTTAATAGCTTGCTAAGCTAATTCTTACACGTTCTACTATTTTCCCTTTCCTGATTCAGCAAATGACTGCCTATTTGTTGAGCTCATGTCTGTTATGCTGCAGGGACAACAACCTTTCCTCACCAAGACCGACCAAAGTATTTCCATGAGGACACCTGAGTTACAGCTTTACAGTGTTATATGCAACCAGACAACTCATTTTACGGTGTTAAGTGTCCTTGAGTGCCCTGTTGTGTTAGATTGAGAATCAGCATCCGTCCAGTTATGAATGACTGAGTGCCTGTGAATCGACGATGGTGCAGCAGAGCTTGCATGCGGTGAGCTGAGGCCAGATGGACATTTTGGGGGATTTTGATGAAACCTGTTCTAACTATGTTGAACAGCATGGTTATTACCTCTTGTAAAATTTCCAAGTCTTGCTTTCAGAACTAGCTATTACCAACTTTATTTATTCTGATTTTGCGAGGAACTTGATAAAGATTGTTGAACAAGTACATGGAGGACCTGTTGTGCACTTGTACTGGGACCAACAGTTATGCAAATGATGAAACTATACAACGGCATGTATATATGCAAACAATAGAATTATATTGAGATCCAATAAGGCTAGCGGATTGTGCATTTGAACAAGAATAATGCTTGAAACAGTTGTTAAGAGAAGATCTTTCATTTGTCAAAATGAACTACTCTGTGGTAATTTACAGACGCATGCCACAGCGCACACACAATGGGCTGAGGACTGCTTTGGATCCCTATTTCTAATTCAGAATGTCTAGTGTAATGATGCCAATGGGCTTCATGTGAGATTCCAAAAGTAGTCGTAAGAAATGAGAAGGTTCTTGATTCCGCTGTAAGGTTCTAATTAGTGTTCATGGATAAAAAAACGACACATTAATATTTAATCAAATGTATGAATGCTATTTAGTTTGGGTGCATGAGAAACTCTCTATCTCTTTGGACAGATTAGTTGCTCATTCAACTCGTGGTGGCTACATGCCGAGTAATAGGTTAATGTGCTTCCAAGGGGTCAGAATCCCATATCAGATTCTTGGTGCTTGGAAACTAAATGAGGTAATTGAGTAGTATATTTCATCCTTCAGACTAATTGGAAATGATGCATAAAGTTAGCAATGAGAAAAGCTTGCTTATGTATTCATAGCCTATGATGTTCAAAAGGTCAAAACGCTATGATTTTCACCCATTGATGAACAAATTTGGGCTGACTCCATTACTTACTTAAAGATTAATCTTTCCTATACTAACAGTGTATATACTGTCAACATTGAATGAATGACAATTATGCAAAATTTGAATTTGAAATTTAATTTTTGTACATATGTCATAGATCTAACGGTAATAGTGTATACACTGTCAGTGTATATAGGATTTAATCTTACTTAAATCTTCACCTGTTGATCATTTTAAGTTTCAAATACCTACTAATTGACATTGTCACCGATTGCTGCAGAGGAGATTGCACACATGCCCATGATTAAAATCAATGACATTATATTTATAACTCTGGACTTTCACTGCTTCCTGTAAGTTTAGATTTCCTCCAGTCTTCTGGGTATTTTTTTTGTTCAAAAAAACAAAGGAAAAAAAAAAAAAACTCTTCCACATAACTCTTTTCTATTTTCATATCCACCAACTCTGATTATCTCTCAAGCATAAAGAAATGCGGAAGTTTGGCTTATATGAGGAATTTGAAGAGCCTTGCATCTCTTCAACACTTTACCCTGACCCAGAGTAACTGCTCTAATTTAGATGCTTCCCTAGATATGGAAAACTCCCAATCTCTACGTTTTCTAGACATCTCAGGATGTGACAAGTTAAATTCTTCATTGAGTAGTATTGAAGATCTTTTATGGCCCTGAGTAACTGCTCTCATATAAGAGGATGGGAATCGCAATGGATCTTCTGTCCCATATTCTGTGTCACTCTCTGTGTTGCTTTTTATTATATTTCTATTTCTTTTACATAAATATCATTTTTTAATTCTTTTTTGTTATCTAAAGATCCAATAACTATTAATTGAATAATATACAAAATTATGAATTGGGACAGAAGATCCGTTGCAGATTGGAACTCAGTGGTTTCAACAAAACAACATCACTGCGTTATGTTTATCTGTCCCTCTGGTGGGGGGGGAAGCCTTGGCTGCCGAAGCAAAAATCCCACTTCGTGAATGCCGGCACTTCCATAAATGACAATATGGAGCAATATTGTCAAATTGCGTAGGCCCGTAGGGACAGCTACCTTTGTTAAATTATTCGTCAAAGAATTCAGCCGCCAGTGGTCATCTCAAACCTGGTGCGGAAGTTTAAGGGTTCAAATTTTACCTCTCACAAAATTTATTAAAATATGTGACGGTCTTTATTGATCAATTTCGATAGAAAAATTCTATCGTTTCAACAAAAAAAAAATTCAGCTGCCGACTTGTAATTATCACAAGTATTAATCTCAGCTAAGAAAAACTCTAGAATGAAGCATTCGGATTGAGTCAATAGGTAGTGAGGCGATCATAGAGGGAACCGGAGGAGTGGCAGGAGGAGCCACCGCCCTATTTCCCCACGGTTGGGCCAAGTAGCAATCGTACCTAGAGGTGGCAATATGGATAAATGGTTCATAATTGGTTTTGACTTACTGGATGGTGGATGAAATTTATCCAATCCATTTAGATCCATTTAATAAATGGATCTAAATGGATGGATCTAAATGGATTATATAAAAACCAATTATCCATTTATAATCCATTTATATATTTTGGTTACTTTTTTTTTTTTTTGTATTACCAAGTAACTATACCCATTCCTGATCCTACCAAGTAAGAATTTCATGAAAATACTAAAGTATTTCCATGTAACTGTCATCTTATATGATCCAAGACAAAGAGGACAATCAAATGAACAATATTGCTGGTTGAACGATGTAATGTACAGGACTTATGCAGCAAGAGCCATTGTCCTTGAAGATTTCCATGCAAGCTCTAGCTTGAACAGCATCCAATCTCTCAACATTCTCAAAGGTAGAACGTCTAGTGACATCATACACGAGTAAAGCACCAACAGCTCCTCTGTAGTAAGCACTGGTAATGGCATGGTACCTGCAGCGGGCAAAGGAAGCATATGAATGCAGAAGTTAAATGCTTTACAATTTATGTATGCAATTCCAACTACTTGTCATAATTCAGAAATGCATTACAGCTCAAGTACTTGATTTCAGCTGTAGTGCATATGAGCTAAATACTCCTTTAACTTCGGCATTAAAAAAAGTTCACAAAAATTAGATTTAAACACAAAAGTTTGCAAGAAATAAAGAACAAACAGAAAAAGTGATTAGAGGATGCTATAAAGAAATGCTAATATGATTAAAATTTCTTGGTAGAGATATGGTCTAAACAAAAGTGCAGAGAAAGTATGCATGCTAAAAAATTACACACAACATGGCCTAGGAAGCATATGATGCTGCCACTGAGAAGTTTGTAGTGCTATAGATCATAACCTTCCCAAAACACAGCTCCTCTTTTAGTCCAGCAAGGGCAGTGAATACTAGTCCCTAAGGAGTGAAAGAAGACACGAACAAAGGGCCCCATCAAGAAGCTGCAAAACTAGAAACCATACCAAATAAGCAACAGCTACGAGTCTACAATCCCATCCAATCATCCATGAAGGCACTCTAATAAAATACTTAATTGCTTCATAAATCAGTAACCATATTACCTTTGAGCAATCCAATAAGTCACATGACTAGATTTCCTCTTCGTAAACCTCCCTATTGGAGCCAAGAAGTTTTGTAACTAATGGAGCAAAATCTGTAATTAATGCAGCTTCTTCCTCGGCATTTTCTTGTGAAACTATATTAATATCATAAAACAGCAAATAAGTCATTTCTAAATAAAGAAAAATAATAATTTAACTACCGTAAATATTATGTGCAGTAAAAGAAATTTTTAACAAAATAAAGAATATATAAAATACTTACATTTTTCACCATATAACCAATCTTTAGTGCATATTAAAGCTTCTACATTCTCTGGCAAGATGGTACTACGATATTTGTTGATAATCCGACCGCCAACGCTGAAAGCGGACTCTGAAGCCACTGTAGTAATAGGAATACTCAAAATGTCTTGTGCCATCAATGAAATCACTGGATATCGATTTCTATTTTCTTTCCAAAATTGAAGAACATCCAAATCTTCTTTTGCTGGAAACCTATTCTCATTTAAATACAAATCCAACTGTGATGTATTCCTGTTCAAATTATAGTGTTCACTTTCATACATGGTAAACTCATCTATTTCATCAACAAGATTAGAAGAAACTCCCTCACTAAAAGATGCTACTTGTGATGAATCTGCCATAACTGAGGGATATAATTGCATATAATCATCAAACATCAAATGCAGTTTCTCACGAATCTCCCTCACACGTGTAGAAAAAGTTCTCGGGTATATCTTTGTCAAACAAAATTCTACCCATTGCAACTTAAAACGTGGATCCAATATCACGGCAAAACTCAAAACAAAACTGTAACACTCCCAATATTTGTTAAATTTATCATGCATTTTCATAGCCATTTGCACAAAATCATCATCTTGACTATGCATTTCTTCACAAATCAACTGCTGAATTTTCCAAACCCCATGAAAATATAAATTAGCAGTAGGATAATGAGATCCAGAAAACAATGTAGTGATATCATAAAACGGTTTTAAAAACAGAGATATGCGATGAACCTTTTTCCACTCTTCATCTGTTGGAAACCATTTATAATTTGGATCAACTAACTGCAATTCTTGAAATGTTCATCGATGCTCCAAAGCAGATTCACACATAAGATATGTTGAATTCCATCTTATTGAAATATCTTGTCGAACTTTCTTTTTACAATTGATAGAGACTCTAGCAATGCATTCAGCAAATTTGACTTTTCTTGCTTCACTTGACCGAACATACTTGACAGATTCCCGTATTTTTTAAAGAGGTTGCTCAACTATTTCTAAACCTGCTTTTACTATCAAGTTTAGAATGTGTGCTCCACAACGCACATGAAAGAATTCTCCATCACACACCAACGGACCAGCAATCTTCAAATGACGCTTCAAAACATTCACCAAAACATCATTATAGGCTGCATTATCCATACTCAATGAGAAAATTTTCTTTTCAATTCCCCATTCTCTGAGTAAATCCATTACCCTTGTTGCCAAAGAGACACCATTATGTGGTGGAGGAATATGACGGAAATTCAATATCCATTTTTGGAGCACCCAATTTTCATCAATATAATGAGCCGTAAGTGCCAAGTAACCATCTGTAGTGGATGAACTCCATAGATCGAATGTCAAACATATTCTACTCTTCACATTCTCTAAGGCATGTTTAAGAGTTTCTTTTTCTCTCGAGTACATTCTCACAACATCTGCTTTGATTGTGTTTCTTGATACAGGTTTTACCTCTTCACATAAGAAGTTATGCAGATCTTGAATGCCCTCATGTTCCACAAATTCAAAAGGGTAATTGTGTTTTATAATAGCAACTGCAATTTTTTCACGATACATATGTTGATCCAAAGGAGCCCCAAAGCTTGTATTCTTCAACTCTCTCCACTTGCAAGATTCAAAATGCTTGAGCATATTAGATGTTCCAGAATTACCTTTTAATAAATATGTTTGTGCACACCATTTACACTTAATTTTTTTCCTTCCATCAGCAGTCACTGCTACAGTATCAAAACCATCCCAAGCAATTGATGTTTGCCTCCTAATTCGCTTGGTTGAACTTTCTCCGTTAGCCTCTCCACTTTCAGGTATAGAATCTGTTGATGAAACTCGCTCAACATTGTGCTCTTCTTCTCCTTCCATTTGAACAAGTACCTAATATTCATTGCACCAAAGAATAGAAAAAAAAATTCAGATCTCATTAAGTGCAAAATGACAGCAAAAAAATACTAGTTAGAGGAAAGGATTAAGATAACATTAAGCATTTAGAAGTCCAGAAATCCCAAGCTTGCAATTTATCATGCATTACTTACTCTAAAAACTAAATTTTGATCAGTTTGCCAGATTTCGATGCATGCAATCATATGTCATGTCTTCTAATTAATGTTAGACATAACAACTCTACCTAAATTTCCTAATGTCCTCATCACAGTAATGAATTCAACTAGGAATAAGGACCTGGGAATTAGTTGTCTGCTATAACATGAATCATTCTAGAGAAAAATATTGTACAGAATCTCATTCCAGGTATCAGTGACTCCAGGGAAGCTCTCGTTGAAGTATCCATTTTATCTTGTAGTGCCAATTGACAAGTCCCTTCCCAACTTAGTTGGGATTTCTGAACCACAAATTCTGTGGTGCCAGGCTTGCACTCTAATCCTCCACAAGGAATCGTTGGGAAAAAGTAATGGGTTTGCTTCAAAGCCAACCGAATCTCACTCGTTTTAGCATTACAACCAAAAGACCTACAACTCCTAGTCGTCACAGCAGCTAGCTACATGCAAATGAAATGCGATAACCCCAATAATTCAAGTTAATTAGCCAGCCCAAAAGCTTTGATTTAACAAATATTGATTGGAAACTCAACAACCTAGAACCAGAAACAGAGACAGACCCGTTCCCTCCTAATTATCAAACAATTTAAGCGCAGACGGAAAACAAAGACGAAGATATTAGCAAGAAAAGGATGAAGATTTACCCCCGATCACTTGCCCGCAAAATTCATCCTCACTCGATCTGGGATCCTGGGTTGGGTAAAATTTTAGGAGGATGCAGACAGAGAGGATGGATTTAGTTAAGTAGTGATTAGAACAGAGGGGAATGGGAGGCGATGGCGGTGGCCGTGAAGGAGGGAACGAAACCGGTGAAAACGAGGGAGCACGGGGACGGCATTTTCACACCCCAACGTTCAATTTTAGGATAGCTCCTTTTTTAGTCATTTGCTGTCCATTTCTTTTATTTGGTTTTTAAGTAAATGGATATATGTGGTTTTTGTGGATAATCCATATAAATCCATTTAATTTAATGGTTTTACTTTGATCATCCATTTAAAACCAATATTATAAATGGATAATCCAAATCCATTTAATTATGGTTTATATGGATGGATAAATGGATTTCAATCCAAATTGCCACCTCTAATCGTACCGAAAGATTGACAGCCATAATTTGGCTATAAATATATATATATATGTCCCAAATTACATCTTGTACATCGATTTTAACACCATATTTGAGGTCTATAAAATTTTATTTTACATTTACAAGTTGTTAAAAGTAAATTACATCCCGTGAAAAATGAAGCAAAATTGGTCCAAATGATTTTTTTGACAACCGTTTGAACCCCCTGATCCTTCACAGTTCTGTAATTTTAGATTTTTGTCCCTTAGAAAATTGAAAATTTTTAAAAATATTCCCTATAAGTTTAGATATTTGCCCATGCAAAAATTAAAAATATCTTATATCACATACTTGAATGCAAATATATTAAGATTTGCATTGTCAAAGTAAACTTTCTAGCTTCGTTTGTGATAGGGAATTAGGGATGACAAAACCACGAGGGGGCGGCGGATATGGATTCAAGTTCAGAGGATGGCCCCCTAACATGACCAAATAGTCAATTTTTGGATACCCTCTAGACAAAAAATTTTGTGTAAAGCAAGCAAGTCACATTTAAGTGGTTTGCTTCAAAAAATCCAGACGGGTGTGTTGTGTACCCGTTTGATCCAGTGGTGATTCAGTCCCCTCCGGATTATCCCTGAACCTCCTTAGGTCCGCCCCTTCCCCCTTCGTGTAGAATAAATTAGGTTATACAACTGTTGTCGTCTCCGAAAAAAAAAGTCAGTTAATTAGCAGAGGCAGCTCAATCCTAAACTATGTCGTAATGTTACTCTTTAATTCTTAGACAATTTGCAAAATTTAAGAAGTGACAAATTAGAACAATCTTACTGTATAATCTGATATACTGAATGCAACGAGAAAGTATTTTGTCAAATTTAACTAGGGATGTAAATAAGTTTAATTAAGTCGAGCATTCTAGTGTTTAAATTTATTTGATTATTGTAACAAATTGAAAATTTTGTACAAACTTAGTTTATTTATTTACTGAATCAAGTTTGACCGAATCTTTTATCAAGTTTGAATGATTATCAAATATAAAATGTTGTTCATCCTTGGTTTAATTAGTTAGTGAATTAAATTTGAATGAATTCTTACCAAATTAAGTTCGATTCGAATATCAAATAGTTTGGTTTATCTTTCAGTCTTACTTTATACTTATGTATATCTCCAATTTGAGGAGTAGAATGAAATTTTGTAAGTATTACTGGCATTATTTCATGACATGATAAAAAATTTCACGAACATAAGGTAGTTTTCTTAAGAAGTTTTTTTTCTTTTAATTTGCTGCACTTAGGACAGCAGATAAGAACACAAAAAAAAAAAAAAAAGGTGACCCACTATTATAACCATTAATATTACAACTCACCCCTGAATTGCAACATTTTTCAAAAAAAAAAAATGTGTTTAAAGAATAGATGAACGCATTTCGGAATGAATAAGCTGGTGTTTCTTATGTCCAACGGAAAAAGTCTCGGGTTCATGGGTTAACCCAAGTAACTTTCGAACTGAAACCATGGGATCAAAATAATTATACTTATAATCCATGGACCCAAAGTTATATTTCACTCCTTTCCACTTCAATTCAATGTGGGACGGATCCTCACATTCATCCCCACTTAAGAATTTTGCATCTTCGCAAAATCGGATCATAATCCAAACTATACACTTAATCATGCATAGAATCTATAGGTGGCTCGTACAGAGTTTAGAGATGACCCTTGGTCAATGTGAAATTTTTTTAGAGATAGCCCCCATTGGACGTTGTACTCAACCCTTATAGCACTTAACTCCTTACACTCCATTGCATGGTCGAACCTATAACTGTACTGGTCCCAACTCATCCGATGCAGAGATGCATGGACCGGTTCAAGTAACTTTTTAATTGAAATCATGGATTCAAAATTGTTAATCCAAATTATTTTTTAATAGTCCATAGCCCCAAGATTATATTTCATTATTTTTCATTTCAAATTTTTGATAGGCTGAAGGTTATTTAGAACTCGTATGAGTCACCTCTAAACTTTGAGTACGATTAAGTGAACAGTTTGGATTGTGACGAGTTTTGCGCGAAAGTAACGTCCTTAAATAAGGATGAATGCATGATCCCACAACTAATTTCACATTGAAAGGGGAAGGAAATATAAATGATATATAAGTTTGAGCTCAGAGGCTACTAAGTAATTTGAATTAACCATTTTGAACCTGTAGTTTTAATCAAAATTTATTTGGACTAACCCATGGACCCAAAGTGTTACTCTAATAAATTACAGTCCAAAATTGTTTATTGAGAATTTTGGTCCTAAACATGTAATCCGGTCTACTTGAGTCGACTTTTAACAAAATATCCGGATTTGGAATAAAACCATCTCTGGATTGTCACAAACGACTTTGGTACAAATTGTGGACAATTTGTACAGATTGGTTTTATTCCACAAACGGAATGGATTCATTGAGGACAATATATTTTGAGGTACAAATTGGTTTTTGACTGCAAAAATTACAAGTACAATAATTGGAGAGCACTGAACTTTGTCAACTCTTTTGCAAAGTAAGTTTTTCAACATTTCTTTTTTTTTTTTTTAGTTCTGGAAAATGAATGCTCAATTCCTCAATAGTCATCATAATTGAACATATCTTCTGTGGTCTTATCCCACAATAAAAAACAATAATAATTGACTTCCTAAGATTCTAATTCCTAAGACCTCATTTTGCTGTCACATTGGGACTGCACTAACTTATGAAAACACCTGGCAAATTTAACAAAGAAAATCCCTCAAATGCTTCTTGGAACTCCATTTCCATAGTTGATATATATGTGTGTATGTGTGGAAAACTAGTTCCCTAGTAGACCCAAAATTTATAGAATTAAAAGGAAAATCTTAAAACAATTTTCTGTACTAAAAGTGGATTACTTGCTTAAATAATTGAACCCCAGATCAGTAAAAGTCCACTATCTACATGTAGAACCCACTGCGCAGGCCAGTGCAGTCAACATTTAATGGAGAACTACGTCTGCGGGCCTTAAGGACTTCACTGTTCTTTTAGTATTCAGTTCATGCATCTTCTTCAAAATTTGCTCCATTTTTTGCAATTTGGCACTTTAACTTTGAAATACCTTCAATGTACTTACTTATATTCTATAAGTTTTTCAAAATATCATCTGTACATGGTCATATCCCACAACACAAAAAATAAACAAACTGAAAAAAATAAGTAAATTACTATCTTTGATTCCAAGTCCTGACAACCTCATGCTGTTTTCGCATTAAAATTGCAGTTTTTGAATATTACTTGATATTGCCAACTTATATGGGCAACTTATTAGTAATTAGGCTCAAAGTTTCTTGAACCTAAAACGGATATTGGAATTTTTTTTATGTACTAAAAGGGGACTACTTGCTTCATGGACCATTTTTATATCAAAGACTTTCTTCAATTTAACTCTACAGACGAAGTTAAAATGAAAAAGAAGATAAGACTCCACTATCTAGCTATATAACCCATGCCCCAGTGTAGTCTTCCATCCCCACACCTAAAACACTTTCTTGCTCTTCCTTTCTTCAGTTAGCAATGACGCCTTTTCTCGTCTTAGCCACTTTGTTCTTAACCCTCCTGAGGGCTCTGAAGGCTGATCCAACTGATGGGTTCAGCTATGTTAAGCTGAGCGAGGCAAATTTTCAAGTCCAGAAGCCGTACGATGTCTCTGTCAATCAACGCTATTCCTACATTGGTGGTGAACATAGACTCTGGGTTTATAAGACAGATAAACCTTATTCTCAAACTAGCAATACCAAACCACGTACTGAAATTCGCATCACTGTAAGTATTTTTTTTCCAGCCAATATAACACTTGTTTGGATAGTATATTATTTATATCTTATTTACACACACTGAATTGCATCATCAACACATTTTTTAACCACATTTTTATCTCACATATATCAGATTAAAAAAATGTTACAGTATTTTCTTCAAAAAAATTATCCCGAATACGCTTGTGGCATTAGCAAAGTTAATTTTGGGTTGGGGATAGAGTAGGAAAACATTCAAACTAAACGATGAACTGTGAATGAAAATGCATGAAATGATGTTGAACTCATAGTATTGTCCATGGTTTTCATATTAGTCATGTCTGTGACGTGTTTAACGTATTTTCTGTTATTAGTATAAATTTCATGGAATGAAATATTGTATTTTATCCAAAAAAGAGAGTATTGTCCATGATAATAATTTTTTCATTCAGAAAGGGACATGGGCGGTTGCAATTGCGTTGAATATACGGTCCAAATCAGGCCACAATAATTCAGTCTAATCTATACCATTCATTTTAAAATAAAAAAAATTGAAATAAATGACTCAGATTGAATCGAACTGAAATTGACATGTTTTGAGTGATTAATAACACTCTGTGGTTGCACTTGCAACGTCAGAGGCCCCAAACCCAATCTTGAATTTGGAAGAGGACCCTACTTTGCTCTACCAAGCTCACAAGCTACCCCCAAAAAAAAAAATTTTTTTTTGAGTTGATTAATTCACCATGAATTAAGTTATAGACCTTTAATCGATTAAATTATACGACTACTTGATTACTTGATTAAGTTATAGACCTTCCATTTTGTAGCAAGTAACCTGATTGAAATATTTTTGTATATAAAATTGTTTCCTTTCCTCATTTTTTTCCTTTTTTTTTTTGGGAGAATAAATAGCAAAAAAATAAAATAAAATGAAGTTGACATAACATTGATGGTAATTTGCTTCTCAGGGCTACGACTACACTTCAGGTGTATGGCAATTCGAGGGTTATGCATATGTACCCTCTGGAACTTCTGGTGTCAGCATAATGCAAGTATTTGGAGCAAGCACTCAGGCCACAACTGCTATGCTGAGAGTCTACAATCCATCCCTCACATACTACACAAATCCTGTCCTAATCCCCAACGTCTACAACAAATGGTATCGTGTCAATGTGATACATGACACAGGTGCTGGGAGAGTTAGAGTGTACATTGATGGAGTTTTCAAGTATGAAACTCATGATAATGGTCCTGCTACGCACTATTTCAAGTTTGGAGTGTATACACAAGACAATCCTTCTGATTACATGGAGTCCCGTTGGGTTGGAATCAAAGTTCTCAGGAAGAACTGAGATATATTAATTGTGGCATAATTATGGGATATATATGTGAAGGCCAATGTGCACTTCTAATAATATTAATAACCGTTGTACTTGGGTTTGATGGTTGATATTTCTCAATAATGGAAAATAAAGGTTTTGTTTTTCATCTTTTTTTTTTTGTTGGTTTAAGTGAAACTTTAAACCTACTATAAAGTATCGAAAAAACACAAGATTAGAGAACGGAATCGGAAATCTCATGATTACCTGACTAATGTCCCTCTCGACTAAGTTTATTCAAATAATCTCATGGTCATTTCAAATAATCTACTATCCGAACACATTTACATATTCTTTTGGAAGAAATAAAAAAAAAACTCGTTTATGTGGAAATTCAATAGATGATTGGACTCGATACGAGTAGAAATTTTGTCCAACTTATTTGTCATCTGCAGCAAGGAAGTTGAGAAGACTGCTGGATGGGCACCAGTAAGTGGCGACAATTGCACCCCACCTAACTGACTGCTATGACTTCAAATTGAATTGTCACTGCGTAAAGCAGAATTTACAAATGAAGGGGATCTCATTGCTGAATTTACTTCAATGATTAGCATCTAATTGCTATAGCTGGATGAAATTGGCAGAGAATAATAGTTTGGGTACTAAATCATCACAAAAACAGCTTAAGATGCAAATATCAATGCCCCCTGAACTATATTATACGTATGTATCTTACAATATCCCTTTGTGTCATGAACACAAATGAAAAAGATAATGGAAGGCAAAGTATTGTCTCATGGATGATAAGAAAGCTTCACTTCATGTAAACCAAGAAACAAAAAAGCGACAATTAAACCTTGAGTTCTGTTTGTCTATTTCCATCTTTTTAACCACTTGTTCATCATAACCATTCTCATCAAGATAACAATTTAGCTCACTAATTAGCAGAATGAAATTATTTCAGAAAGGATCAAAAGTATGTAGACTTTGTACCCCTTAATTATGTACTTCTTGGATGCTTCAAATTTTGGTTTTGTTGATGTCATTCATCGCAATGGCGGAGAGACATTGTGTTGAGTGTGGGCATTTGCAGTTAGTTATTTTTTAAGTATTTACAAATGAATAACTGAAGAAGTCTCTAATAGATATGCCTGTGACATGTTCTACGTATATTCTACCATTAATACAATTTTTTTTTTAATCAAGTAATCAATTGGAAGATTTTTAATTAATTTATTAATAATATTGACTTCTATTTTATCTCAAAAAAAATTTCAAATGGATATAGATTTCCTGTGAAACATACAATGAATTCAACCCCTTAGCCAGGTTCTGTCGTTACCCTGGACATGTAGACATAGAAATGGTTACACGATGGTAAGCCGCCTGCAAAGTCAAATGTTGTATGGTTCCTTTGAAATTTGCAAATTTTCAGTACTTCTGAGGAATAATACAAGTTTACCATTTCTAGATTTTTTTTTTTAAGGACCATTTCCAGATTTCAAAACCGAAAAATAGTATAGTAATCCTTTATTTATATATGTTGATGTATTTTGCCTCCTTGCTCAAAAAACAAGGGAGAAAAAAGGCTTTGCAAAAATCTTGAGTTCGTGACGGTTCGCTCCCCCTCTTTAGGGTATGGTAACCTACCTGACTTCGGTCACGGTTCGAGTCCCGTTGTTGACTTGTTCGGTGTGGAGTGGGACCTCTTCTCCCGAACCGCAATGAGGATTAGTCGGGGCCCCGTAAGGATTGACCCGGACACCCCCTGTATTGACAAAAAAAAAAAAAAAAAGATCCTAAAAGCAACCTAGTAGAAAAAATGGTGTATATATATATATAGACACACCCACAGCTGGTAGCATTAATTTGGATGGAGTCAATAGGCAGTGATGAGGGGGAATTAGGGTAGAGGACCTAGAGGCTACGGGCAGGTGAGGTTATTGCAAGTCATAAATATGATTATTGATAGTTGATGAAAGTCTACAATTACACTCTTTTTTTTAAGTGGTATCTTGAATCCAGAACTTCCTACCTATAATTGCTAATAAATATTTATGTGTATTTTTATGTCTATCATAAGTTCTAAAGTGCAATATGGGATACGTAAATCCTAAGTCCAAAGAAATTTATGAATGATCAATTTGTATACCAAATATACCCCCAAAAAATCGATTGTTATTTAAAATTGAAATCAAACATCCGAAATCAAAATCGATTAACCAAATTAAATTTTACTGGGTTGAAAATTCGGATAACCAATTTTTTGGGGGCATATAATTAAATTTTATTGGGTTGAAAATTCGGATAACTAATTTGATGCTCACCCGACGGTCCGTGGGAAAGGCAAATTGCGTGGGCGGCTAAGAAACATGGTCAAAAAGTCAGCTTTCCTATTTCCACCACATGATTGGTTTAACAATTAACTAGTCCGCTAATAGAAGCAAATTACTTAATGATTAATTATAGGGTTATTATCACTTTATCCCCTTAAACTATATTATTACTATCAGTTTACCCCCTAACGTTGTTATCTTTTTATTACTTTACCCCCATAAGTAAGTCAACTCAACATATTAAGAAATTTTAGACAAAAATATCCTTTTATTTTATAGCATTACGACATTGTTATTATCACTTTATTCGTTTAGATTATAGTGATACAATCACTTTAGTTCCTAACATTATTTTCTAGGCATTTTACCTCATCGTTAATCTAAATAGTATGGTCAAGAAATTTTATATATATTTACCCTTTTTATATATAATTAAAAATAAAAAGTTGGAATGGTTATTTTTTCCTTTTTTTTCACTTTAAGAGATCGAAAAACATAAAAATAAAAGGGTTTTCTCAAATTCCTTTTTTCACATTTATTAATACTAGGAAAAGAGAAAGAGATAGGAAAGAAGGAGACAAAAAATTAGATTTTGCAAAAAAAGAAAATAAAGAAAAGTCTAACATTATCGTATTACTTTAAGGTTGTCGAGATTAGGATTGGAATTTGGTGGTAAACAAAAAAATGAAATAATTTTAAAATAATAAAAGTATTTAATTCTTTTTTGTTTGTAATTTTTTTTAAAAAAAAATTGAGCTCTCTCTCTCCCCCTCCCCCTCCCCCTCTCCCTCTCCATCTTTCTAATTTTTTCAATATTAATAAGATTGCCAAAAAGAAAGAAATTAATACTTTGACTTTTTTTCTTGATACTAAAATGGAGAAGAGTCACTTTAAATTTTTTATTATGCAAAGAGGAGGGTATTTCTTCTAAAGATTTTTAGCTTGCTAAGTTGGTTTAATGGTAGGATAAATTGCCTAAAAAATAACTCTATGGAGTAAATTGATAATGAGACTATATTTTATGGGGGTAAAACGATAATAATTTTAAGGGTTAAACATGTCTTTTCACTTTAATTAACAAATTTCGTTAAGTTTGACCGTTAGTCTTGGGGGTAAAGTGACTAAAAGATAACGTTAAGGGGGAAATTGATAGTGACACCAAACGTTAAGGAGGTGAAGTGATAATAACCCTTAATTATATTACTCCCTAATTCTCAGCCTCGTCCAAAAGGCAATGCAAAAATTTAACATACCATATAATAGTGGATTGGAAAATGTAATCGCACCCTACTTTTTATTAATCACACGCTTATCATTTATTTTTATATAATCTAATAAATGAAAATTACATGATAAAAAATTATAGTGGAAATATCATTAACAAAAAGTGGAGTGTCATCAACAATTTCTTAGTGGATTTTATCGGTCCTCGAGTAACAAAATAATTCTAACATTATGATAGTAGAGCGCTTTAACAAATGGGGGGCATGATAACCCATTTGCTAGGAGCAAATCACCTTTAATCTCCATAAACTTAAGTGATTTTGCCGCCTTGGTTTCTTGCGGTTTCAACATGTTATAGTGAGTTTTATATTGTGACAATTGTGCTCTAACTTTAGTTTTTTTTCTTTTTTTTTTGAAAGGAATTGTGCTCTAACTTGGCTTTGGATATTTTATCAAAATTTTGGTGTCAGACTTCCTATTACATTTTGAGTAAATCTTATATATATATATATATATATATATATATATATATATATATATATTGACGGTATATATACTATCACAGTTAGATATACGACACATATGTAAAATTTGAGTTTTAAATTTAAATTCGATTTATGTGTCATGCATCTAATGGTGAAAGTGTATACATTGTCAATGTATAGAAGATTATTCCTTACATTTTATTTACTTTCAATTTATCTCACTTTATGCACTTTCATTTTCGCCCTTATAAAAACTAATTTTACTTTAATTACCTAAATACATGTTGTCAAGATAACTACCATTAAGCATTTCTTAATTTGCTATTTAGACTTTTTTTTCAATATAACCATCCCCTAAGCAATAACTGCCAACATAACAATCATTTTATCAAAATAATTTGGATGAATTACTGACAACTCTCCTGTGATTTTATATAATCCCAGATGATCCCCTTCAGGTTTCAAAATAGTCACATAACTCCCCTATGATTTTGTGTAAAGTAGAAAATAGATGAAATACACAATCAATTACGAAGTTTACACCAAACGTACTCTAAGAACACGTGTGATAAAATCTTAATCTCCATGTAATCCTCTTATGGTTTATATAAATATCCACCTTATCCCCTATAATTTTTGCATTTATCCACATAACCCCCCTATACTTTTATACAAGGTAGTTAAGCTGTTGATTGATTTATCATTTAAATAAGGACACTATTGGTATTTTAATTAACGATGTTACATGGATTATTTTTCACTAAATTTTCACTTTACATAAAACTATAGGGGGTAAAGCTGATATTTTCAAATGTTAGGGGGTCATATGATAATAGATGAAACTAGAGGGGTTATATGTAATTTATCCAAATAATTTAGAAGATTAAAATTTTCTTTAACAATAAACATATGTATGTAAAATTCATTTACTTTAAATATTATGCATTTCTTTATTTCACACATATCGAATATACATTTATCACTATTTATTATAATACATACCCGTTACCTTATTCTAACTGGAAAAAAAAAAAAAGGGCGTCACCCTCATCAGCCTCATGCTTGGTGTAACAGAATGTGTAAAACTTATAATATTGGCCGGCTTAAGTCAACTTTCAAAAGAATTCAGATTTGGGCATTACACATTCGTCACAAGCAACTGTACCAGAGGGACAAAGTCCAATACTAAGCGTGCAATAATTTTGCATGATTGTTGCCAAATGGATTCATTTAAAACATTAATTCCAGTTACAAATTGATGTCATTGAGATCATTGAATGGAATTAGTCTTTTAGTTGGACATTTTCACTTTGTCAACTCTTTTGCAAAGACTAACACTTCTTGTGTTCTGAAAACAAGTAGGTTACAATAATGCAAAACTCTTCTGGCATTTGGGACTTGACTGTTCTTTTCCTTTTCAATTTATGCAATTTTACTTCTTCATGATTGAAATTTTGCCCCATTTTCTGGACTTCGGCACTTCGACTTTGAAATGCCTCCAAAAAGAGCACAATTCGAAATTTTAATTTTCCAATGTCTTGAAATGTACTTATATGTGGATTTTTAAAATTATCTAGTCTCCCCTCTCCATGGTCTTATACCACAACACACCCAAAAAAAGAAAAACACTTTCTAAGATTCTAATACCTGACAAATTTTCAAACTAGGATTGCAATCTTCGTTAAAATTAAAAAACAAGGTAGAACCATAGTAGAAGATTAATAAAATTAATCTTATAGGATAATTTCAGAAACCTTCCCTAAGGTTTCTAACAATTTCACTAAGCTCCCTTGAAGTTTGAAAAATTACACTTATCTCTCTTGATTTGATAGTTTTAGTAACTAAATCTTAAAATAATATTGACTTGCTCAAATTTTTAAATGAATACCCAAAAATGCCCTTGTGTAATGAGTTTTAATTTATTTTCCTATACAATTATAAGATTATCTAGTATAATTATAAGGAAAAGGTACCAAAATTTTCATATCCATACCTACTGTTTGATAAACAACTATAATAATAATTTTATCACTATGATATGATACTTTTGATGGTATTTTATTATGGATTTAGATTTATAAGATGGAAAGAAAATGTTGAAATAATTCATTTAGAATTTATGAATTTTTTGAGAAGTAAGATTATCATAATTTAGTAATGGTTTTGGGCTATTTCTTTTTATTTATTATCAATTTTAATACCAAAATATAGAAAACAAAAATCAGCAAAAACATTGGATTACATATAAGTTAACTCATAAAAAAATCATTAGTTCTACATTTGGTTACAATAGAAACTAGAAGTACTAGTGCTAGTTATACAGTTTTACTAGCAAAAAATTTAAAAAAAAAAGGAATATGAAGGAAAAAGAATGAAAAAATAATTTTGAAAGCTATTCTAAGTACAAGCATACCAAATAAGGGAATTTCATTAAAATATTTAGGGATAGTATTGTCACTTTAAATGACAAGGCACGTATATATAATTTTTAAAACCTTGAGGGAGCTAAATGAAATTGTTTTAAACCTCAAGGTAGGCTTCTGCAATTATCCCTTATCTTATCCTTACCTGTTATGGGCTTCTTGAGTTCAAAAGTAGACGCTTAGAATTTCTGTACTAAAAGGGCACTGCTTGCATTTTTGACCAGTTTTATTATCAAGACTTCCTTCAAATCGAATTTAAGCCGCCCCAAAAAAATAAAATAAAATAAAATCCAAGATCAGATTCTACCACCTATAAAAACCCATGCCCAGTTTCAGTCCTCCATCTCTTCACTACACCTAAAACAATTTCTTGCTCTTCATTTCTTGAGTTAGCAATGACAACTTTCCTCTTCTTCACCACTTTGATCCTAACCCTGCTGAGGGCTCTGAAGGCTGATCCAACTGATGGGTTCAGCCCTGTTTCGCTCAGTACTGCAAATTTTCAAGTTCAGAAGCCTTACGATGTCCCTGTCAATCAACGCTATTCCTACGTTGGTGGTGTTCATAAACTGTGGGTTTATAAGACAGACAAACCTTTTTCTGCTGGTAGTACTACCAAACCTCGTACTGAAGTTCGCATTACTGTAAGTTTTTCTCTTCTTCTCTTCTTCCGGCAATTCAAATAGAAAACGATATTTACCGTTCAACTTTTACCCCTTTTTTGACAATACATAGCAAAACAATGAAGTTTGAGTACCATTAATTATGTTACTTTGCTTCTCAGGGCTACGATTACACTTCAGGTGTATGGCAATTCGAGGGTAGTGTCTATGTACCCTCTGGAACCACTGGTGTTAGCGTAATGCAAGTTTTTGGAGCAAGCACTCAGGCCACAACTGCTATGCTAAGAGTCTACAATCCATCCCTCACATACTACAGAAGTCCTGTCCTAATCCCCAACGTCTACAACAAATGGTATCGCGTCAATGTGATACATGACACAGGTGCTGGGAGAGTTAGAGTGTACATTGATGGAGCTTTCAAGTACGAAACTAATGATAATGGTCCCGCTACACATTACTTCAAGTTTGGAGTGTATACACAAGACAATCCTTCTGATTATATGGAGTCTCGTTGGACTGGAATCAGAGTTCTCAAGAAAAACTGAGATATTGTGGCATAATTATGGGATATGTTACGCCCAAAATTTGGAGTTCTAAGTATCTTTAATAAGTAATAATAACTGCACTTTGGCTTGATGGTTGTTGTTTCTCAGTGAAAAATAATGGTTGCGTACAATTCCCTGTACTGCTTTTATTTTGCATTATTGAAGTAATAATTACTGCACTTATTCAAGGTTTTGGAATGCAGGGCCTTTTTTTCTTTTTTTTTTGCCCTTCCTTTTCAGCCTATAGAGGTCCAAAAGTTGTTCAATAAGTGTACAATATAGTTGCTCAAAATATGGGATTCCTTCGTTTGTCAAGGGTGTGGAATTGAGAAGAATTGGGACGACAGGGATCATAAAAATTGGGATGAGAGAGAGGGCATTTGTCTAAAAGTATCATTTGTGATTTCTAGATATCCATGTGAAGAACAAATAAGCCTGCTTTGTACCCTCAAATTTATAAGCACTAAAAATTATTGAAAATCGCTTATAAGTAAAGGTGTCAATCACAATTCAATTATATTGATCCGTCCAAACCCAATCAATTCACCCATTTTGACACCTCTAATCATAAATAAGATACCCCCTTGATATTTTTATAGGAAATCGAAACCTGGTTCCAAACTCCCATGAGAACTTATTGCAAGACAAGCAGCTTGATTTAAAAAGCTCTGTTTTGTGGCCAAGAAGTGTGACAGAGTTCTTTTATAAACAAGATAGAAAACGCAGTCCAGATTTTGCGCCTGGCATCTTGGAAATTTTATGGTTAGAGTTGGTTTCTTCGATAATTGGTAAAATTCGAGAATAAGGATTTGGAATAATGAGAAAAGTCAGAAATTTGACTTTGCTTTTGCTTATGTTATTCATTCTAATTTAACCAGCAAATGCAACTGAAGTCAAGTCTTCTGCTAGACTTCCTCAAATTTCAGTAAAAAACTAGCAAATTAGTACCTTGTGACTAATAAGGGACAACAATACTGGTCAAAGCCTCAAAAATGAGGAATAAAAATGATAATTTTTCCCTTTGATAGAATGATTTCCGTTACATACGAATCATTGGTTTGAACAAAAACACCTGTAATTCTCTTGGACCTCTTGGTCTTGGTCCTTGTGTGTGTAGAAGTCTTGGTCTTTGTTTGCCACAACAGAAGTTGCTGGGAAAGTGTTGTAACACTTATTCAACTTTTTACTATCATAGTACCGCATCTTTTGTGAACAAAATAGCGCATTGTACCATTTACCCCAAAAAAATAAAAAGTCTGGCCTGTAGTACTGGCTATTGTTAGATCACAGAAATTTGCAGATCTTCAGATAAGTTTATTTGATTGCTAAACCAGATAGAAATCTGATGTCCAAGGGAAAAGAAGATACCATGATGGAGACATCTTCCATCAATAACACTTGTTGCTTTGATTTTGCTTTAGATTATCTGGCCTGGCTGGACAAGTCCTGTAACTCCTGTTTTGACTGGTATCCTGATATTTGGAAGCTGAAGATGGAGGTAAGGCTATTGAAAACCTTTTTTCTGTATGTCAGAAATTGTAGGAGGAGGAGAAGGAGGAACAGTGGGGATGGGGAAACCTGTGTGGAGCATGGTCACGAGAACAAGGGTAATGCCATGTCTGAAACTTTAAGGCTTAGTACTATTTCTTTGAGGATCCAAGAATTGCTTAATGGGATGACGCATCATCTTCACTTAGCTTATCAGAGATATATCCATTCCCGTGCATTGGATCGTAGACGCATCATCCAAATTGAGCTCAACGGGTCCAGGGAAAATATCAAGTTGTTTCTTGAAACTGATATCAAGAAATCATGCATCCTCACCTTGTTGGACTACCACTCGCTAGGTGATCCACGACTAGTTATGGATCTCATTGATTCCCTTGTAGAGTATCTGGATGATCTTCGCGGGAGAAAATGGGAGAAGCTAATAGAAACCCTTCAAGAGAAGCTAATGTTGTTAAGGAATCTCATTGGCTTGGCCACAGTGCAAGGTGTTGAGCATATGCAATTGATAGATCTCTTGATTCACGTTGAAGTTGTGGCTGCACGCTTGATTTCTGTATGTCGGTTTGCAGAGATGATGAAGTGTTCGATGAAATGGAGTACAAAATTTCTCAATTGATACAGGAGAAGATTAATCCTGTTAACCCCCAGGTCCAAGAAACTTATATCCATGTCCTGACAGCTTCAAAGCAATCGAGATCATCATATGCTTCAGCCCTGGAGGAGAATGAATATGCAGCGGCCAACTTTGTTGATTCTCTCCTAGATTACCTTATCGATCTACTAGGATCTTATAACAGTTTTCAGGTTCAAGTGAAGGAGCAAATGCTAAAACTCCATCAGAAAATAAGATTCATGAGTATCGTACTCAAGAAGAAGTTCAATGAGCTACATGATGAATTGAAGGATCTTATTGGAGTTGTGGCTTGTGATGCAGGAATTTTGATGTTCACCCTTTCTCCAAATGAAATGAAGAAGGCTTGGCTGAGGAAACAGATCTTGCACTTTTCCATTTGCTCAAAGTGCTCAAGTATATAATGGCAGAAGTAGCACACATGTATCCACTAACATCATCATCTTCATTTAGTTTTCCCAGGACCAATGAGTTAGGCTCTGTTGATTTGTTCCTAGAAAATCTAAAGGAACTAGCAAGCTGCGATGAAACTGATCATTCACTTGCTTTCCCAGTTGATAGCATCGACATAGTCCAAAAAAATCTCACATTCTTAAGATCTTTCCTCGAGAATATGAAGGAGAAGCGCAATCAGAATGGCAAACTCAAAACTTGCTGGAATCGTGTTATGGAGATTGCATACAAGGCAGAGTTAGTAATTGACTCGATAGTTGTCAGTGATAAAGGTCATTACTTTTTGGATGCTGTTGCTGAAGACATCAATCTTATGAAGATCGAGGCCCAAGAGATCTGTGACAGCACAAGTTATAATGGTGAAATCAAGAGAGTTACCAGGGCTTCCGTTCATATGCCATCTCAATTAACTGCCGCCATGAAGATCTTATGGGTCTTGGAGACGAGGTGGAAACTATCACTGACAGACTTACAAGAGGAACAAAGCAGTTGGATGTTGTTCCTATCGTGGGTATGCCTGGGCTTGGTAAGACTACATTAGCCATTAAAGTTTACAGTGATCCTTCAATTAAACTGCACTTTCATATTCATGCTTGGTGTTATGTTTCTCAAGTATACAGCAATCACAATTTGTTAGTTCAGATTTTATGTAGCATTGATTCTAGGAGTCCTAACCAATGTGTTAAGATTGAAGAAGTTGTTTTGGCTGTAGAACTATACCAGCGTTTGAAGGGACATAGGTATCTCATTGTTTTAGATGACGTGTAGGACATTGGGGCATGGAATTTGTTGAGAAATTCACTACCGGATGATGCCAATGGAAGCAGGATCATGTTCGCCAGCAAATATCAGAATTTGTCTTCGCTATTTAAAGGAGATTGCAAGCCTCACCATCTTCGCCAACTTACTGATAAAGAGTGTTGGGCTTTGCTGCAGACTAAGATATTTGGCAAAGAAGGATGTCCTCCTATACTAAGTGAAGTTGGATTCCGAATAGCAACAAACTGTAAAGGACTACCTCTCATTGTTGTCCTGGTTTCTGGAATTCTTGCTACTACTGATCAAGATTGCTGGGAAGAAACTGCGGAAACTCTAAATGCCAGCATTATTCTTGACACTGGAAACTGCATGAAGACTCTTGAGCAGAGTTATAGTCATTTACCAGATTATTTGAAGCCATGTCTTCTTTACTTTAGTGCATTTCCAGATGAACGAGATATTTCTGTACAAAGGTTGTTACAGCTTTATATTTCTGAAGGATTTGTTCAAAAGACTGAAAGAAAGAGCTTAGAGGAAGTGGCCAATGACTGCTTGATGGATTTGATTGCTAGAAGTTTAGTTATGGTTACTCGAGAAAGAACTCTGGGAGGTGCCAAAGCCTGCCAAGTTCATGATTTGGTACATGAATTTTGTGTGGAAAAAGCCAAACTAGAAGGTTTTGTACATATAATTGATAGGTATAAAGACCCTTCTTGTCCTACAGGACCTTGCAACTACAATCCCCACCGACTGTGTATTTACAATACAATGGTAGAGGTGGTTAAGCAGTCAAGGCAATTTTTTCCCAATTTACGCTGTTTGCTCTTCTTTCCTAGCTATGAGCAGAATGCTACAGATCTGGATTTGGGGTTTTTGATGTCTAAACTTCTTAGAGTGTTGGATTTGGGAAACTTTGACTTTTGTGAATCATTTCCATTGGAAGTACTATGCCTTGTTCACTTGAGATACTTGGGGATTAATCTGAAAATAGACTTTGTTCCATCTGCAATAGCCAATCTCTCAAGGTTACATACTTTGGTGGTTTATGGAAGCATTACTCATGTCGAGTTGCCAAAGACTATCTGGAATATTAAGACGTTGAGGCATCTTTGGGTATAAAGTTATTATATATACGGTTTTAGTTTTCCCAGTGACAATCTTGAAGAATCCCCGGATTTAGTTCATTTAGAAACTCTAAACCTTATAATTGATCCCTCTTCTCAAAGCTTGCAAAAGATACTGAAAAAGTTACCCAACATCCGCAGGCTAAAGTGTGTTGGAGTCTCAGGGCTCTAAACAGCATCTTCTGGAATTTGCTATGGGACTCTGATGCTGGATCATTTGAGTCTACTAGAATCCCTAAAGGTAGTATGTGGATTTGAAGCATTCGAGTTTGAATTTCCATTAAATTTGAGAAAGTTGACTCTCTCATGCAATGACCGGACATGGAGTGAAATTTCAGCAATTGGAAAGCTGCCCAACCTTGAAGTTCTTAAAGTTAGAGATTCCTTTGTGGGGGAAGAATGGGAAATGAAAGAAGGGGAATTCTGTAATCTTCGATGCTTGGAGCTATCAGATTTAGGCTTTTGCAGGTGGACTGCCTCTGCTGATAATTTTCCCCGTCTTGAGAAATTGGATTTGCATTATTGTGAGGCCCTGGAAGAGGCCCCTTCTTGTTTAGGGGAATGTTCGACTCTTGAAATGATTGAGGTGAAAGGGTGTAGTGAGTCTGCTGTATGTTCTGTAAAGCAAATTGGACAAGAGCAGATGGAAATGGGAAATCAGGGTCTAAAGATCATTATGTGAAGTTATTGCTGATCCATGTTTTCTTGGTACTAAGATCAAATTGAAGTTATTGGTGATTTCTGTTTACTTACTACTCAGATCAAAAGGAGTCACAGACTCACCGCCCTCTCATCGTATTTTACAGTGGTGAGCCATTCCTGTCTTTTCTTGAATTGGATAGAATCAATTCAGAGTGGGATTCCATTCAGTAGGTTAGATGTACTACCACAGTACCACTTGTATATTCTGAATTAGTTCAATGACAGCTATTCATGTTTCTTTAAGCAATTTCTGGAGATCCCAATTATTTGGTCTCAACTTGATTCAGCTATAACTTTTCAAAATGCTGCTACAGATTGATATGATTTTTAAAAGCAGCAGAACACATGTCATATGTGCGAGGTGCCCTTTTCCGTTCCTTCGATACATTGCAACCAGAGTAATGCAGACTTCTACAAACAATTCCAGCCCACCACAGGTCTTAATTTAGAACTCCCAATTCATGACATCCAACAGCTATTCTAATTCTCACAAAGGCAGTTAACAAGCAAATCGTGTTTTGGCGCAAGAAAATGACAGAAAAATTAGTCGAATCACAGAACTTCATAAAAGAGCTAATAATGTTTGATTTAAAACTATTTAGACCTGAATCACAGAAGCTAATAGAAGAGCTAACGAATCAACAAGATTGACAGAAGTTCCAATATATCACGTTGATGTTATGGTTGAGAAAAGATATTGCAGGTAAAATATGTTCAAGGGACAGTTTCTGATGTTAATGGGTGCTTGATACCCAATTCAGAAGTAGTAAATTTGGTTGGGCAGGGTTGCAATGTATTCAGATGATTGTGCATGCATCTGAAGCTGTCCCTGTTAGTGGAAATTATCCTAGCTGTAGAAACTTTATACTCAGATATCACTTTACTATCTCTTATTTGTTGCAAGATCGTAGTTATGAGGATGATTTCTTAGTATAATTTGCATTCATGCTACTGCTGAGATGTTATCTTTTTCATTTTTCTGCTGATAGTTACTTGGAACAAGGGAGGGAAAGCAAATCCTACAGATCAAAAGCAAGGAGCAGCAATTCTGTGATCACCAAAACTTGGTTAAGTTTAGGATCTCTTTAATGCAATGTAACCAATTTTAGTCACAAAAAATTGTGTGCCTTTCAAACCTTGGATTGGTGTTGTTAGCCTTCATTTAACTCCCGCTTTTCTTTGTTCATCAATCGTCTAGCATTTCTGATGACAAGCAGCTCAAAATTAAATGGTGCTACAGTGGGAAGGTATGTTGAACTTGAACAGTAGGAAAAAAAAGAAAAAAATCTGTGCTAAATGAGAAGTGTAACTTCAAATTTCAGTAGCAAGTGACTTCTGCTGATTTGTGTTCTCTAGACACTGGTCTGATTAACTGCACACGGCATCATTGAGATGAGAAAAAATAAGAAATTTTAAATTGGTTGGTGCTAAGAAATTATAGATTTCGATTTAAAAAAATCCAAGAAAAAGGACTAATAATACTAAAGCATTATCAAGAAAAATCCTTGGTCTACATTGTCTTTATGATTGAATTAACAGTGTGGTTCCACAAAACACAGTTTTTTTTTTCCCATGAGCGCTCAATTACTCTACTTGAAAGATTAGTATTTTTACCACTAAACAGTAGAGGTTTCTTTTACCACTAACCATGTGTTTTCAGAATAGCTAAAAAAAAAAAAAAAAAAGGTACGTTGATGTCCTGATTTAGTTGTCAAGATTTAAACCGCCAGAGTTAGAGGTCCTGTCCAAATGAAACCTGATTTAGTGCTTGTATTCACCTTTTCAATAGTTTTTCAAATTTTCATGCTTGTACTAGTAAATGGGATCTATTATTTTGTCACAGGGTATTAGTAAATAGAGTGATTTCCTAGTATACATCCTATTCATGCTACCCTTTTGATCCAGTTTGGTTAATTGTAGAATCTCTTCATTGCACATACCCAAAAAAAAAAAAAAAAAAAAAAACTATGAGCCTTTAGAAATGGTTTGTATTTTCTGGTTTTCTATTCTTTCTTCAATTCTCTTGTACTTTTTATCCCAATCAGCTGAAAAGCCCCTTGCTACATCACTCTAGAATGCCCTATGTTCGTCCTGTATTTTACTGGAGTCAAGACACATTTGTATGCCTGGATAATTATAAGGCTAGATGTTCAAACACATTTATCAAATCGAAGGAATACAAAAATACTTAAAAATATGTAAGATATTGAGATTCAAGAGGCAAAGTCACTACAAGAACATTAAATAAAATATTTAATGGGATTTTTATTTTTCGAATAAATACATTGAGCATCAACTACGGCGTCAAGACGTGGGAAGACGAATTTGTGGTAGAATTCACAAGATGTGGAGGAGATGGTGGCTGAGGATAACCATAACCACCGGAATCATCATGTTCATCAGCTGCATCACAATAACCACGAAGGATGTCACCTTCTTCAGCAGTGTAGCCAAGAGAGCCAAGCATGGAAGGCCAGCAATGGTGTTCAATGGTTCTGATGGCACGGCAACAACTCGGTCCAAGATAGGTTTCCCCATTAAGGAAAAACAGAATGACTTCTCCAGTGCAAGACCTCAGCTCAAAGAGAGATTCCCAACAAGTAGCCAATAACGAGTTATCACCCTCTTCATCTTCCAATTTTAGCCTACCCATTAGGGTTGACGATTTCGAGTTTATCGGTCGAGCCATGAACATGGAGGGTGTTATGGAAATGGAACATGCCATTAGAGCTAGAAGGAGGACTTTGGAAGAGTAAGACATTGTTGGTTTTTTTAAGTCTTTAATTTGTTGTGGAGGATATTAGTACTTGTTAGTGTATTTATAGAAGGCAAGTTATGTGTATGGGGAGGTGAAGGGACTATAAACAATTTATGTGAAGGAAAAATGGACATGGGATTTGTTTAATTTTGTAACCGATGGAAGGATAAAGTTGTTTATAATTAAATGACGTGATTATCATGCATGGGAAATTTGATAATGCTTAAATGAAGTAATTATAATGATTAAACGTGTTAAGCTTGGTGATATTAATTTAGGTAGTGTTCGTCAGTTCATGGGGCTTCTCAGTTCTCATCATAAATGACAAGATATATGCTAGGTTTCAGATGTAAATGGCTCATTAAGTCCCCTGATTGCTGCTTCATCTGTTTAGGAAAATTAGTAGAATGTCACTTGAGTTCCAAGTTATAATCACTTTGCGTTTCAGGTTTAAGACAGTGCATTTTGATTTAGGGAAATTTGCCAATTTGGGGTCTGTTTGTTTCCGGTGAAAATCTTTCCCAGGAAAATATTTTCCTAATTTCCCGTGTTTGGTTGCACAAAAGTTACTGAAAATATTTTACTGTGTAAAAGTTTTTCACTCATCCTATGGAAAACAACTTCTCTTCTAAACTTACCGAAGTTGTTTTCCTAAACGCACGCATCCCGCTTGATAAAAGTATCTGTCAAACTTTCAAAACTTGTAGTATATTCAAAATCAAAAAAAGGCCTCACCCTGCTCACCCTATTCTAGTAATTAATTATGTATAATAGGGACATTCTTTTCTAGAGAAGCTTTCAGCAGTGAGAGTGCAAGATATATGTCACAATAAGCATTGCGTATGATTGATATTTGACAATGAATGGCCAGCAATTTGTTTATTGCTTAAGGAGAAAATTTTTATTCATATATACATTTCTCTAAGAATTTTTTAAAGTTGAACAATGAGATAATTTTTTTTATTTTGCATGGGAAGAAGTATGTGGTTATAATGTGTAGAAAGTAAATATAGAGGTAAAAGTGAAAATATTTCAAAAGTTAAACAAACACCAGAAAATGAAGTAAGAAAATATTTTCAATAGGCTAACCAAACACCTGAAAATGATGAAAGTGAAATGATTTTCCTGGAAAATATTTTCTCAAGGAAAACATTTTACTCCCAACCAAAAGGACCCCTCTCTCATATTTTCAAAAAAAACTTTTTTAGTCCTTCAAATTCAAAATCAACCAAAATAATTCCTCATAAAAAAAAACCTGCCTATTTGGTTCCAAAACTCATTTTTGCTCACTTTTTCTGCAAAAACTGCATGACTACCTCATGTGCTCATCTTGGTGAGGATGGCTTGTGCAAGTGAAGGAGACGTGCATTTCTTGGCTAGAGGAATGAGCGAAAATGAGTTTCGGAACCAAACATGCAAACTTTTTATATTTGAAGGATTATTTTGACTGATTTTAAATGTGAGGGACTAAAAAAGTTCTTTATGAAAATGTGAGGGACCAAATTGGCAAATTTTCCTTTGATTTATCAATTATTTCATCTAGGGAAAATAAGTTGTGTAAAGGAAAATAGGTTATGTTGATTTTGCCCAAAAGTAGTATTTTGATCACTTTGAATGTCTCCTCATGTGATAGAATGGTTTCTTTTTTTTTTTTTTGAGCCAATACTTTGTGTTAGATGATATGTGTGTGCATATATAGATATATGATAGGCGGATATACTGCAGTAAAATTAGCCATTTTTATTTTTGTGTACCCAATCAAATTCTTTCAAATGGTTAAACGATATGGCTGTCAGAAAATTGTACTCAAGAATAAGAAGCTTTCACCCAAGCAACTTTGAAAAAGAAAAAGAAAAAAGAGTTAGAGTGGAACCTTAAGGTATCTCATGCATCAATTTACATAAACCATTTTCCAGTAAAAAGTAAAAACTACCAGACAACTGATTATCTTGAGGGGTTTGATTTCATTATCTCCTATTCATTTTGCTTCATTGCTTTCTTTTAGGGCAAATTCTCTAATCATGGTCAATTACCCATCTGTCTTTTTTTCCTTATTTTTATTTTTATATCAAAGTTTCCTCTTGGTTGAAGAATTTGCTTTAACCCTTACATATTTTTTTTGAGGTAAGTAGTATTTAATTAGCCTTCTCATAATTTACCATTACAGGGCTCCTCACCGTATTTGTGGAATTTGTAACTAATTTCGGGGAATTTTCATAATTAATCTCGATAAGAAAGGCGAATTTTCTGTATTTCAGGAAACCTCACGCTTGAATTTTAGAAGTCATAGCCAGAGATAACATTTTTTTTTTTAATCTCGACAATAATCATCAAAGTAGGTAAGTACAAGTGTGATAATTAATGGAATCACAAAGCATAGACAAAAATTTATAGCAAAGACAATTATTCATATTGAAGTGGTAAAATGACTATTACTACTTCAATAAGCAAACTCGTACATAAGAGACTAGCTAGGAAAGCCACCAAACCTCCCATAATTTCCAAAACAACATACCTAATCAGTGATAACACCTGCAAGATAATCTAGAAATAGAGCAACACAACCACAATCATCAAAGGACTGGAAATAAATTACTTAGACCTCTTACATTAAACATAATAGTCTTAATTATTTGTGGTAATTAATTGGTGATTATCGACTAACGATCATGCTGATGGAGCTTGAGCTGGTCCAAAGGAGGAAAGTGATGCATCACAATAGCCTCGAAGGATATAGGTCTGATCCGCTGAAAAACCAAGTGCAGACAAGATTGTAGGCCAGCAATTGTGTGTAATCACAATGATGGCATGGCAGCATCCTGGTCCAATATCAGTTGTGCCATTTGTGAAGTAAGCAGCAATCTCATCTGTGCATGATTTTATCTCTGACAGGGCATTCCAGCAATCTAGCACACTTCCATTATTGGTCTCAGGCCGGGTGTTAAGCTTGGAAATGGATTGATCATCTGATCCAGAAAGGTTTCTTGGCAGTATCTTTCTTGCTGATGATGAGCAGGAAATCACCATAAAACAAGTTATGACAAGAAAAAGCAATTTGACAGACTTGAGAGCCATCTTTTGCCGAATAGAGTTGTGAAGAAAATTGAAGGGTTTTGGAGGGATTTATAGGGTGGTGAAGGAGGGAGAGGACATGTTATTATTAAGTGAATTCAATGGTAAATAATCAAAAGGGCATAGGGAAAGACATAACTGTTACAAAGTAATGGAAGCAACACAATATGGAGCGCTAGAGTTTCATTAAATATGTGAACTTTTGAGGCAGCTTTGATCAGTAATAACTAAGTAGGAGAAGGCAATCTAGTTGAATCTCTTGAGATTCATCGGCTGTTATGTGCTAGAACACAGATTCTCACGCGGCGTGTACATTGAAGACAGCTTTTCAATGGGGATGGACCTGAGAAGTTTGAATTGTTTGGTCCTCAAGTCTGCCCACTTATGCACGTATGGAGCCAGATTGAACAGCCTATAACTTTCAAATATTACATTTGAACTACAATAGATACTATTCTAATTGTGTTCCTAACTTCCAACAACAAAAGTGTCGCGGTGTAGCTTGTGATTCTTACTAAGAGAAGCATTATAAATATTAGGGAAAATTCACATTTTTTTCGTTTACAGTAATATTAGTGTTATCCATCATCTGAAGTAGTTTTAGTTTACAATAATGATATGTTCTGTGAGTTTTTTTTTTTTTTCTTGACGCAGAAGGTATTTTGACTTACACCAGACTAATCCTTCAGAGCGATAGTGTAAAACCCGTCCCAAGAATGCACTACACGTTAACAGGCGGGACTCGAAATTGTGACATATGAGTAAAAACCCAATAAGATCAATTACCACTGAGCTACCCCGCCTGGAGGCGTTGCATGAGTTTTATATGGATCATTCATTTGTGACTCATGTTGAATACTAGCATACTTGGACCCTTCCCTTTCTAGAACAATGCGGTGGGAGGACAATGACGTGATGAACAACGTACTAAAATTACAAATTAGTGAGAGTGAGGGTCCAAAGTGTTGAAGCCAAAAGATGAGCGATTGAGTTAAAAAACAGGCACAAGAAAGAAAGGGACAAGACAACATGTAATGAAGCATAAACATAAGGGGCTAATCTGAATCTAAACTATGCTAAAAATGATATTCCAAAATAATTTTCAAATTAGTATTCTAAACTAGCATTTTGGTTAGTGGCTAATATTGACTTCAGTCTACGTTCAAATCCTCCTCTTCCTTCCCCACCTCTTAATATCCTTCGTCTCGCCGCTGCTATTAGGGGAAAAAAAATTAAAAATTCTAAGCATACACTTACGGTAGAATTAAAATCCCAAATACAGATGGGCCAAGATTAGTTCTTGCATTTGTAAGCTTTTCGAAGGCTGGACTCAGGCATAAATTTCTGATTCAGTTGACAGGCCTACAGTCTGTTAGGCCCAATCCGGCTAAAGCCCAATAAAATTTTCCTATTTCGTTCCTGAAAATTTTTCCGACCCAGATTTTTGCCGCCCTTTTCTGCTTCATCAGCTGAGCCTTTCACCCCTTCCGGCGTACAAACCCGAAAATGAGCAACACCGGCGCCGAGAGCCTGCCGACGAAGGAAGTAAACGTGCTGAAAGGACACGAGGGTGCCGTCTTAGCAGCAAGATTCAACTCGAACGGCGAGTATTGTCTGAGCTGCGGCAAGGACCGTACCATACGCCTCTGGAATCCCCACCGTGGAATTCACATCAAAACCTACAAATCCCATGGCCGTGAAGTCCGGGATGTCCATGTCACCCCGTAAAAACTCTTCCTCTCCCTTTTCCAGTAGTCCCTTGACATGGGTTTTAATTCTTTCGAACCAAGATTTTAAATTTTTTGAGTTTTTATTTTTTCTACTTTTGGTTGGGTAGAATTCGAATGCAAATCCCAAACTCTATTTTTTATGCCAGGAAAAAATACGGTTGAATTAGATGAAAAGTTTTTTTTTTTGTGTGTGGATTGTTTTTTATCAGCTTGTTTTGGTTTTCTCGCCAGCAAAATGCAATTTTTATTATTTTTGAATCTGTGGTTTACTAAATTGATATGGTGAATTCTGATGTGGATTTTATAGTTATCGAGTTTGGTGGATATTTTGGGTTAATAGTGGTTATTTGTGTTGTAGGGACAATTCCAAGCTTTGTTCTTGTGGTGGTGATCGACAAGTCTTCTATTGGGATGTAGCAAGTGGTCGAGTAATTCGAAAATTCCGTGGCCATGACAGTGAGGTTAATGGCAATTCCATCACTAGAATTTTTTTTTTTTTTTTTTTTGTAATAGATACAGCTGGAGTAGTAAATTGTTAGTTTTATCAGAATAAGTTTAATAATAAATTCGTCTCACTTCTCATAGCAGCAGTTCTTTAAGCAATCCCCCCACCAAAAAAATGAAAAAAATCTGTGCACTCAGTTCCAATTGACTCCATTTAAGAGATCAATAATGACCTATGTAGCTATTTGTTGAATTCAGAAGGTTTCAGAGATCAGATTTGAATTTGATAAAAGATTCCTTTTGGTTCCTTGATGATAGAGATTCTCTTTTTTGGCGTTATTATATTGTGCTTGGTGGTGGGAGTTGGAATGTGTATAATGTGGACTGACATGTTGGTTGATCTCTTAAAGAATTGGTTACCTTTTTAAATTGCAGTCCAATGCTTTATTCATTTATCCAATTAAAGCTGAGATTGAAATCTTCAAAGCTTCTGCCCAGTTCCTCAGATGAAATGTGTGTATGTTTTGTTCTCAGATAATTTTCATACAGTTATATGTGACATTGAAATTTTATGCTTATCCATGATGTCTGTCCGATCCCACTTTTTTAATTCTATATTTGAGTTTTTGAGAAAACTTGTGGCAATGAGTAAAAGAGGCCTTATCATGTAGTCCACTGGTGGCCAATTTTCTACAATTCTTTGAAGCTATTTTCTTGATTTTAAAGCTTAAAGGTAACAATTTGAGTTAAAAACTAGTTTACATAGTCCTGTAATCTCCTTGAAGAACTTAACTGTTTTTTGAGTTCTTAATAACCTTTAAACAAAACTAAGTCAACAAAACTAAGTCTCGTTGTATGTTTTTGCCTCATTGGAAGTAATGATTGCATGCATATTTGGTTGTCATTGATACCCAAGATGTTAGAATGTAGAGAATAAAGAAGAGTATCGTGTCAATCAGTCTTATCTGACATTTTGCTCCATTTTCATCTTTTTACAGGTGAATGCTGTTAAGTTTAATGAGTATGCAACTGTAGTAGTATCAGCAGGAAATGATCACTCTTTGCGTGCTTGGGACTGCAGGTCTCATAGTACTGAGCCTATTCAGGTCAATTTCGTTATTCATTCTTCCATTGACTTGTTTAAATAGAATAGTGATGTTGACTGGGGGTGATAGATAGGAGTTTCTGGATTGTTAAGATAAGCATTTCCTGTAATTGCTGAAAGGCATGGGAATGGTTGCATTGATAAGACTTATTTAAGTGACCATTTTAAATGTGAAAGCTGAAGGTTATGTTGCTACCTAATGCCAAATCTCAAGGGTGAAAACGACAATGTTGTGTGCCAATCGGAGTTTTGGTTACATTGTGTAGATAGATTGGATAGATGGAGTTTGCAAGGAATTCTTGACGCCAAATTTCCTAAAGTTTCTTGACTCTCTAGAAGTATTAATAGACCATCATCATAGCAGCAATTTTTGCTTCAACAACATTTGGCTCTAGCTTTACATGAAAATGAAAATTCCAGAACTCTTGAGATCTAAGAAAAGATATCATATGTCGCTTCACTTTTAGGAGCACTATTTTGGTGTTTCCTTTAGTTTGCTCCTTGTTTACTGTGTCTTGCCCTACTCTCACAGTTCTAATAATTGGAATTTGATTACTTTGAACTGAATATTTTAATAACTCTACAGATCATTGATACTTTTCGGGATACTGTCATGTCTGTTTGTTTAACAAAAACTGAGATAATTGCTGGAAGTGTTGATGGAACTGTTCGGACATTTGATATTCGAATTGGTAGGTATGCACTTGACTTTATAGCAATGTTTAATCTTTTTAAGGATTGATTCCTTAGGGATTATCTTTTAACAAATTTTTGGTGCTTCTTAGAGAAATTTCTGATGACTTGGGCCAACCTGTCAACTGTATCTCTCTGTCAAATGACAGTAATTGTATCTTAGCAAGCTGCCTGGATTCAACTCTACGACTATTGGACAGGTAATTGGCCTTGGGAGTTTTTCTTTTGTCATATACTTTTGTATAATGCCCTTGTATTTTATCTGTTGAATCGTTGACATGATCTCGTTTTCTCTCTGATGACAATAGATCTACTGGTGAACTTTTGCAAGAATATAAAGGTCATACTTGCAAGGTAGCTTGTGGAGCCTCATTTTGGTCCTTAATATAGACATAGTATAAGTTTTATACTTCTTTTCCTAAACTTTGAACAGGAACATACTGCACTTCTCCGTCTTAATACTCAAGATCAATTCTTTTCTGTGATGACACTGCTACATTTTTTCCCCATTTCAAAGCAAGTTTTGACTTTGTTTATATGGTGTCTTAGTGTTTTGTCTGTGAATAGTAATTTTCTCTGTTTTGTTTTTGCCGTATCAGTCATTTAAGATGGACTGCTGCCTCACAAATAGTGATGCGCATGTGACTGGGGGTTCTGAAGATGGCTTTATCTACTTCTGGGATTTGGTGGATGCATCTGCCATATCAAGCTTCCGAGCTCACTCCTCAGTGGTAACATTCTACACTGACATATCTGTTATTGCATTTACTCAGTGTTTAACTAATATAACTGTTTTGAGTTTTAGTTGATCTCAATTGGGGCAACCCTCATATTCAAAGTTCTGCCTTTTAGTGCACGAAGTAAAATTTTTCAGTCCACTTTTCTTAATCTGTTTATATTTTCAGGAAAATGGCTAATTATCTTTTTTAATAGATGAATGCGGCTTCTGATACGTGAAGCATCATAGCCTTTTTGAAATTCAAAATACCCTTTTGAGAAAGTTATGCCTTATTTCTAATTTTGCATGATTTAGTGTTTGCTTTGCGTATGTTAAAAAGCTTATTTAGCATACGTTGAGGGTGTGTCATGACACTTGAGATTTTCGTATGCCTTTATTTATTGATTTTCTAATCCAGGATCATAAAGTACGCATTCATGAATTTTCCCTATGAAGTTTAACCTTTTTCTGGGTAAATCTGTCTCTCTTTCTCTCTCTCTCTCTCTGAAGGGAGGAGATCTTTGGTTAGATCTCTAGGTGGGTAAAGATTTCTTAACTTTAAGTTTTGGGTTTAATTTCAAGCCACTTGGGGCTTGTACTAATAATCTACCTATCTGCAGAATCCCATGTAAAAGTTATAGATGTTAGGATGGTTTTTTAAATGAGGAAAACTGGAAATTGAAGATTTAGTATTTTGTGTCTGCAGCGAGTGATTATCATTACCTGACCCATTTTGGAACTTCACATTAGTCTTCACAATTTCAGCTTCAACAACATGTGATAACACTTGTGTATTGGTACTAGGTGAGTGGATTCAATCAACAACATTTTGTTGTGTGTTTGTCGAATTTGTAGAAGTTATCTTCATCTTTAACAGATTAGGCAGCCAACCATTTATGGTTTCAATCATTGCATTAGATATTACAACCCAACGTCATGCTTGTTGGAGGAGAAATAAATCTAATGTTATTTGTTTTCTTGGGCAAAGGTGTATGTGGGAGTCCTAGAGGAGTTAAGATAAATGTTCCAGAACCCTCAAAAGTTTATGACTATGCCATTTCACTACTGGTCTATACCAAAAAGAATATAGTCAACAAAGTAAAGGATCGCCTACCTTTTCCAAGAATAATCCTGAGGGAAAAAATCTGAATACATTTTTTGCTGTACATGAAGAAAGAATGTATTTTTAAATTTCCTATATTGTGAAAATTGGACTGACATCAAATGCTTTCACTGGTGGCAGGTGACTAGCGTCAGCTATCACCCAACAGATAGCTGTATGGTGACTTCATCTGTTGATGGAACTATCCGGGTGTGGAAAACCTAAGACAAGATATCTTCTCCATATTTCCTTTCTTTTTCTCCATGATTCTTGGTCTTGCTCATCAGAGTTACTCAGGTTTGTAGATAAATGTATTTTTTGTTCTCTTATAAGTATATAAGCTAAGGCCTTGTCTATGTCCTTTTATCAGTAAAATCACGATCTGTTGAATGTAAACTTAGTTCATCAAAGGACACTTATGATTCTCGTTGAGCAGTATATGAAGTTAGTTCTAGTTTTAATTATGGTGAATGTGCCATTCAAAATGACAAAAGCTGCATTCGGTTTATTTTATTTTAATATTTTGCAGGCCTCCTGTAAAGACACATTATGTACGATGTGGTATAGAGCAAGAGAAGTGAACCAGTTAATAGTAATGCTTTGTAATTTATTATCCTCCGTTATCCCCTCTTGTAATTATTTGTATGGACGTGAGAATTACCTGTTTTATTAAGGCTGAGGTACTTTGACGTCTATAGGAATGTTGTCTGTGCGGTAGAAACATCTTCTCTGGACTTGCCAGATGACACCAGCTTCTTTTGGCATTTCTATTACTCAATGTTGATTTGGTCAAAGTCCAAAGGGAAAACAATCCCGATATTCATTATCAGATTCCCGATCCTGTCAGATTTAAATTTTGATTATTGGTTAGGAGTTTAACTACATATTTTATAGGCAGGTTAGCAATCAAAACATGGACTCCATTTGCTGAAAGTGAGCGTTTTCCATGTCTTATACTTTACCCTCTGGTTTCTGTGTGAAAGTGTTCGTAACTGGCTTTAAAGAATAAAAATGGGTAGTCAAGAGGTTGTTGTGTTGTGATAATTAGATTTTTTTTGTCATCTGGCGATGCATAAGGCATTGCATGCGAGCTATCTAATGCTTTATTATTCCCGTCCTAGCTTTGTTTTCTGGCTGGAGTTGCTTCAGATGGAATAATGTTCTCATTCCTGCTTACTACTGGCATGCAGTTGCTAATTATCATATCCCCCCTGCATAAAAAGAAATGGCTAAGAATTTTAACTAGTGTGGCGGGTATATATATTGCCTTTCTTCTTGTCAAATGGGCTTGTTTTATGTTGCTGAACAGTTCTTTGATCCCTATATCCTCCAGAATCTACTGCAATTCAGGGTCTTTACCATATTTCCATATGTTTCTAATTGAATTATTCTTTTAGGTCTGTGGGACTGGTCTTTCAGTCAGCAAATCACGGTATAAGGGGACTAAGAAAATGAAATTTAGGTCAGAAAATGCTTGGAGGAGCTGAAAACCACTGTTTGATTCTGGTTCTTATGAAGCCTGTAGTGATTAACTTATTCTGAATATTCAGGCACATGTCAACTGGGAAATTCTAAGCCCCCTGTTTGCAAATCTTTTGGGTCCAAAGGCTACCAATTCATGACTTTGTGGCTAATATTCTTGGGGAGGTGACCATATTTGATGGCTTTGTAGCAGTGGTTCTCAGGTTTCCCCTTTCTAAGAGGCATCTAAACATGAGGAGGAGCTGGCCAAGTGCAGCCCTCCTAATCATCCCAGTTGGAAGCCAGGAATGTCAAAGCAACCAAAAGGGTGTTGATTGATATGTTTGAGCCGGTCCCTAGGCCGAAAGTGTAAAAAGTTATGAGGGTTTCACTTGGAAGTTTGGCAACTGATAAGCTTGTAATGAATGGTTTTTGGTCTCCATTTCTTTATTTTCCTTTTTTGGGGTGACACTCCTGTTTTCCCTTGCTGATGGGGAAGCAATTGCTTCCCCTCCTTGCTCATCCTCACAGATCTCTCTCTAAAGCAACTCAACTAGAACTGATATCTCCCTTCATTTTTGGTTAAAACTTTCTTGAAGCAGGTAAGGATTGGGAAAGGCAAAACCGGCCCCGTGGGAAGTTGAACTAAAAGTGGGGTTGTTAATGCAGTTGCCTGGATCGAAAAACTCACTCAGGCAAGCAAAATCCATTAACTCTTTTGGTTGGTAAGGATAGTTCTCCAAAGTTAAAACGTAAGTTGAAAGTAGATTCTAAAGCTCATGTTTGAACTCAAAGAGTTTGATTGTCCTTCATAAGAAAAATCGAATGAAGACTTTGGATGGAGTTGCTTTTGTACAAATTCATGTGATATTCTTAGGAAAAGAGAGCATATAATTTGGTCAACCGTTACTAGACATCATGCGTGCCTTTGTGAATAGCTAAGAAGGGAAAGAAAGAAACACTGAGAGTTCAAATTTCCATTTAGTTATGTTTTTAGGGATTTGAAGTCCAAACATCTTTGTTAAATATTGGTCTAAGATATGGCATAATTTTTCTTGCCCCAAAAAAATTAAATTTTATTTTTCCCCTATTAAGTCTAGATTGCCCACTAATGATTCCCATAGTTACCCTAAATTGAACACATTTCTATTGATGAAATTGGGATTTAATCATTCATGATTACAGAATCAACATCAATAGATTACAAAACAGCATTTCAGCAACTCAAACTGAAAGCAGTTTTTTTTTATTAAAAAAAAATTAGCAAAAGAGGAGTAGAATTTAAGAAGCAATTCTCATAATTGCATCAAATCAAGAACACTTCTGTCGACGAAATTACAATTATGTCACGACGACAAAATTAATACTAATATATTACAATTCAACTCAAAGTGAAAGCACTTAAACAACATTAAACCACCACTAAATTACTAAAAAAAACACCTTCAAAATTAATATAATATTAGGAGAATGTTAAAATTTTCTCACAAAATTTAACCCTTTTTTTTCCTTCCCTTATAATAATGATGACCATTCACATCAAGAAATGGCTGGAAATGGTTGCGCGTACAAGACAGGCGACAGCTCAAGTACGCAAGGTGTGGTGCAGTCCATTCCCCTCGATCAGGGAAGCATCCGAACGTGTTGTTGGTCAATTTGTCACATGGAAGGTCGTAGAAAGGTTTGGCTGAACAGTGAGTGACCCCCTCCCCAACACACACATTCACGCACTGAAACACAAAGGAAACCCGTGATTTGTAGCAGCAACTGCTGGTGCTCCTGTTCCCGATTGCCAACTGTATATCCAAGTTGTAGCTCTTGTCTTCTCACTTCTCTTTGTCCCTTTTTGGATTTTGACCTTTCCCTTCTTTGATTTTTGAATGACCTAATTGCTTTCTTCTTATGGAAATCATCTTAATAATTGATAGCACATGGGGATTTTTTTTTTCCTGAAAATGAAGTGCAAATTCTTGATTTACCTAAAAATACAAGAAAGAAAGATAATAATATGTGGTTATATTCCTAACACCATATATCAGCAAATCTTAGGATCTACTTGAATGGTTGTTTTTAAAGTGTTTTTTATTTTTAAATTATTACTATAGTCATTTTATAGTGAAGATCATATGTGAATTAAAATATATAGTCAGAGAACGCTCTAAGAAATTTTTTTTTAACTTGGGTTTTCTAGAAACAGTAGTATATGTGAAACTGATTTTTTTCTCCACATATTGTTAATTACTAATTTAATACTATCTGAAGATATTTTCTATATAAATTTTTATCCTCTCCTTCTAGGAAAAAAATTGATGTGTCTTTTATTTGTGAACTAATGATGAAATTTAAACTTTTTGCTCTCCTACAATCAATTGTTTTCGATGTTGTGACAAATGAACAATCAAGTCAATAACACCAGGGGGAGGGAGAGATTGAACAGTACGGGAAGAGAACGTAAATGAGAAGTTCCGAATTCGAGATCTTCCACTCATACTTGAAAAAAAAAAAAAAAATTTCAATGACACCATCATTTGATGCCACGCTTGGGCTCATGCCCATGGACTAATTGGTTCTACTTAGCTCATTTGTCGCTGCCCAGACCTGAGTGTTCTTGGACCAGACCTGCCCCGCTTTGGCTGATTAGGTAAAATTAAAAGGTATACAACAATTACTTGTCCAATTGAATATAATGGTCGGTTCAATTGAATTGAGAAGGACAATGACCAAGTAAACAAATGGTTAAAGCTCAGTGGCCACCGGTGGGAGGTCAGGGCCACCAAATTGTCTGTTCCTCATGGGTAATTCGGTTGGTTTCAGCAAACCTTCTTAGGAACTGGTGTCCAGTACCCGCAAAGATCCGAGTCCTGTGATTATCGTGTTCGGGGGGATGGGGCCTCTCCTCCCTAGCCGAAGTGGGATTAGTCGGGCCCCGTAAGGATTGACCCGAACACCCACTCCGCAAGCAACAAAAAAAAAAAAAAAAAAAAGTAACAAATGGTTTGACATTTAACCATTCCCTTCTTTTCTTCCCTTTGCAAAGTTTAGAATCTCTATTTTGATATTCTAAATATTTATGAACTATATATAAATTGATTGAATTATCAACGTAGCTCAAGTGGACAAATTTGTACCCTTAAAAGTTGCACAAGTCCGCTCTTGCTTAGCTTTATGCATTTACAATTTTTTGTTTATAACTAGACTTAATAATTACTAATATGAGTTTAGTCCCTTGTCTTCTCTAATTTTTGCTAGTATCTGTCTAATGTAGCACGTGTATAATCATAGTTCTGCCCCAAAACTATCTCGAATTAGCATTATTTGATTTTTACAACTAATGGTGTTATCTTAACATGGCTTCACCATTCAAAAATCGAGTCAAGTTTTTACTAAATTTTTTTTTGTTGAAACAAATAGAATTAGAGATTTGAAAAATTCTCGTCTGTAAATGTAAAATAAAAAAAGTCAATGTATAAATCGATCTTATTTTCTCATAAATTGAAGGAATTGTCAATAGGAGAAAGAAAGAGTTGTCCTCTTCACTCGATTTGATAAGACATATTCTATACACGGTTCAATATATAACTTTGCTACAATTGCTTAGACTAGAGTACTGAAATTTCTCCTCAATCATCTTTTTTTTTTTATTTTGTCATCGTCACTTTATCTATACTACCCTACTCTAATATAATCTTAGGGAGAGGTCTAACTAGATATACAGGAAATTAATGCGAACTAAACCACTATCAGACTAGACAGGTGCACTATGCACCCGTATGAATTTTTCAGTATAACCTATTTTCCAGTCATCACAGTGGTGATCTCCTGCCACACCCGTTAGTTGCGCGCCATCCATATTGTGACGACTGATCCCTTGTTGTCACTGTTGATGAGTGTACCCATGGTCAACTATGATGACATCAAAAGTTATCACTTAATTTTCGCAAGGGTAAATTCCATTTTGTCCCCTCAAACTATGCCCAAAATCTCACTTCAGTCCCTAAACTTCAAAATGGGACATTTAAATCCTTAAACTATATAATCCGTCCCACTTTACTCCAAATTTTGACAGAATGCACAAAACCTAACAGAATAGTTGCCAATTCATTTAGGTTATAATTATAATTTAATTTAATCAAATCTAATAGGGACATAAATTTAATTTCATGAGACCCAATATAAAAAAAAAACAAAGAGACAGAGAAATAAAGATAATTTTACCTCTTTAATAATAATAATTAAAGTTTTTCCCTTTTTTAAACAAAAAAACCATTTTTTTAAACTTTCCTTTTCTTTTATTTTTTCCACCTTTTTTTCTATTTTCCTTTCATTTCCTTTTCTATTTTTTTTCTTTCTTTCTTCACTGCCTTCTTCCTCCAATACTGCACATCCACCACTGCTACACCATCATCTCCCTTTTCTCCTGCCATCATCGTCCGCCACGCTTTACTACTTCATTCTCCTCCCCACTCCCCAGTGATGAATCCAAAAATAAGACATTTATCACAGAAGAAATCACAAAATGTTTGCCATACCAATACATCACCAATTGTACTTATCACAACCTGTAACTTGTTTTTTGTCTCCTCTTTGAATAGCCGCCCCACCCAATTTCTTATCCCCTCTTCTTCATTCACCCCACCAAAAATCTCTCGTTCCATACTTTCTCTATCAGCCTAGCCTTCCATTGCTCTATTGCTCTCCTCTTCCCACCACATGACCCACCACCAAGTTCTGCCCCTATCCCTTTCTCTCTTTTAAAACCCATTATTTTTCCACATTTATTTTGTGCTAATAAAAGTATTTAGTTGTTATTATTTTTTTCAATTTTTATATCATCTCCTAAATTCATTTCCATTTGTTCTAGGCACGACTAATTTTTGTGGGATTCGTGAATATGTTTATCTTTTACATAGGTTTGGATCTGTGAATAAGAAAATAGATTAAAAGTAAGAAGATGAATGGGTGTTCATATCCAAACCAACAACAGAAGGTAGTCTTGATGAGATTCAGATTGGGTTTGGGAATGTGTAATTATGTTGGAGTTGGAGGAGATTCTTTTTTCGACTCTTCCTCTTTGTTGTCTATAGCTCTAGGTTGTCCAAACTGAGTTGCATGTCTTGAGCCTCGTAGCTTGTTAATAATGACCCCAAAAATGTCAGACCCTCCAAAATTGTTCATACCAAGCATGTTCTTTGAATTTCTTCTTTCCTTTTTTTTGTTGTAAAATTTTTTGTTGATATTGATTTGGTTTCTGATATTTAATTATTTTTTTTTGTGATTATGTTACAAGAATTAACTAATGCAAGGCTACGAGTCAAGGGTAGGGTTAGAGCTTCTGGTGGCAAAAGGTGGTAGTGGGTGGCATGGGTGGTGTGTGGCTGGGATGAAGGGAGAGATGGGGAGGAAGAGAAAGAAGGTGAATGAATAATTTTTAAAAATTTGGAGCGTATCAAAAGCTTTGGATTTCAAGAAATTACACTTATGTCCCTATTGGATTTGGTTAACTTTAATTATAATAATAACTAACAGAATTGGCAACTATTCCGTTAAGTTTCGTGCATTCTGTTAAAAATTGGAGTAAAGCGAGACATGTTTTATAGTTTAAGGATTTAAATGTCCCATTTTAAAGTTTAGGGATTGAAGTGGGATTCTGCTTATAGTTTGAGGGGACAAAGTGGAATTTACCCTTTTCGCAATTGTAACAAATTTCTCTTTTGTCATTGAGAATGTTATCACAAAAAGTCAAATTTCTTGTAGTGACCTACCCAAAAAAGTAATTATTCAATTTACATCATACGAATTTCACATTTTTGGCAGTGGCTTGTCATCAATCAATATTGTTATTGCCCTCAGGGGCTTGGTCTGGTGGTTGAGGTTGCTGAAGATGGAGTCTCAGGTCCCTGGTTCGAACCTTGCTGCTAGCAAGTTGCTGAGGGTGGTGAATAGTTTGCGGGGTCCACTCCTTGCAGGACACACTTAAAAAAAATCAATACTGTTATTAATGATAATAGAATTGTGTGCTCTGCGTACATGGGAGAGGGAATTACTATGGAACTCTAAGGCAATTCCATTATATTTAGATTAATCTTCTATACTCATTGATATAATATATTTTTAATACAAGTATACCTAAGTATATAAACATCCAATTTTTAATGAGTGCCATTGGGACACTCGTTAGTACATATATATTGCACTTAATTTATTATATGAATGCACACACTTATATTTAAAGAATGCGCTCACGGCATCTATTATCCAAACCTATAAAGTATAAACGTGAGTTAAACTTTGTTTGCAACTTATTGCACATTCAAAAGACAATTGACAATTTAAATTAATCCATGCAAATCTTCAATTAACCCTACCTTGTTCCTCAAATTTTGTCCTTTCACACCCACTACGTGATTATTCGCAAGGCTATACTACCTGATTTAGTTATGATATCAACACACACACATACATTTTTTTTATATATATATAGTGGTCAGATAACAATATATGCATCTCTTTACTTGCAAGAATTTCTTAGCAGTTGATGATGTGACTCACCATTATACAAGTTCTACAATCTGCAAAGAGACAAATACAAATATACATGTATATGTATATGTGTATATAATGTATATATGTAACGTATTTAGCACAATCATCATTGACTATTGCATTTCTCACTGCAAGTTGCAATTGACACTATGGCATCCATCATCATGCCTAGTACAATGAATTAGACAAGTTCTACTATTTTGCGCATGCCAAAGCCAAACTCCAAAATATGGAGAATCGCTTACGTAATGCGTGCTGCCCCAATCAAGAAATACAGTCTTAAGTGACATAATAATAATATGGACATGTGCACCAATTGTATGAGTACTTGAGATTTAGCTTCTTTTTTTTTTTTTTTTTTTTACTTTGATATATTTTTTTTAATTATCGAAGTTTCTAATATATTCAACACAAAGTCCGATAGTACAAATTATGTAGCGTGCTGATAGAGACCAGATCTCCCTTAATAAAATATCTTGGTGAATAGAAAATAGCCTGGTCACATTAACATATTTTGAATGTGGGTTTTCTCAATGGTGGAAGTAGTTTACCATTTAAATGGATAGAGTCACACTTGTTGTCGACTCTCAATTGCGATTAGTGTTCATGATTTGGCCGCTCATTCTAAATTTTTAAACGTATGATTTAGATTTTGCCATGTGAATTTACACTTAGGGATATATATATTATCTCGCATCACCTGCTCGCAATGCTTGCTTATATCTCTATATGGTGAAAATAATTGAGGGGACCATGATTGGGAATTGTTTGATCGACTTTCTATGAGGAACAGGCGAAAAAAGGACTTGCATTTATTGTGGAAATTTCATTTTATATACAATTAAAATATCTTCTCAAAGAGGTAGGGGCCAGGGGCATAAGTTCATTCCCATATCAAAAGGGGGCTTAAGTTCTATTTATTTATTTTGGTAGGATAAAAACTAGGAAGCGTTGAAAACAAAGAAATTGTTGTAGGTATCATTTTTATTTATAGTCCCAACAGGTTTGGATCTCTTGTAGGAAGGTTGGCTAGATATTTTTTGTAAAAACACTAGCCCCATCCAGTTCATAATGAGAATGTTTTAATCTTTTTTAAGTCCTTGTATTATTTTCCTTATACACAGAGGGCAGGAGCGTATAAAGCTAAAATTTCACGTATGGTTCTGGAATGGAGCTTTTTTGAATGACAATATATATATATATATATATATATATATATATATATATATATATATATATATATATATGTATATGTATATATTTTTATCGTGATATATATATATATATGTATATGTATATATTTTTATCGTGTGTGTTTGTGTGATCAGATTTGTGATCATCTGTATATTCAAATTTCAAATACATATAGATGATCACAAAATATTGAACAATCTAAAGATTTTGGATTTGCTACACAGGGATATCTTCTAGAAACTGAAAAGATTTGGGCCCTCGATATCCCCAACAAAAGCAAAGCACCTCGTCATGAAGCGCAGAATCCTATCGGATGTCACTTGTGCTATCTGCAAAGGGACCTATGGCAACCTATCCCACATTTTCTTCTACTGCCCAATGGCAGTGCAAGTCTGGGCACTTGTCTTCCTAGAGCGGAAAATTCAGAGTTGCCAACACTCCAGTTTTGAGCTTTGGTACAAGGAAATTATTCGTTCGCTGACTGGGGCTGAATGTGAAATTTTTGCTGTGTTGTACTACGCACTCTGGAACAACAGGAATTCTGCTCTGTTCAATGGCATATTTTGGCATCCCATGTCCTTAGTCAACTTGGCAACGCACAGTCTTAGTGAATTTCATGAGGCCAATGCTCGTCCTACTATGACTCCATCACAGATTGCTCAATTGAAATGGTCAGCCCCGCCTTCCCCCCATTTTAAAATTAATTTGATGCTGCCATATCCACAGCTCAAAGCATCTTTGGCATTGGTGTAGTAGTCCGCGACCATGAAGGCTCTTTTATAGCTGGCCTCGCAAAGAAATTTGTTGGTTCGGTGAGTGCAGAAATAGCGGAAGCCCATGCTGCTAGGAAAGCGGTCTGCTTGGCTCGAAATCTAATGATCCCAAGCTTTATTTTAGAGGAAGATGCATCTTCAATTATTAAACTCATTCTCGCTAAGGAAGACATCCTGTCTGACTTAGGCTTGATTCTTGAGGACATATGCTTAGCCTTACTAGATCAACTTTGTATTGATGTCAAATGGATACCAAGGGAGGTAAATAAGAGGTTGCGCATACCTTAGCCAACCAAGCAAAGATTGCCACCCTTCATGAATCTCTTTGGTCTGCTCCTCCAAATTTTGTCAAGCAAATCGTACTGGACGGTTTCCAGTAATCTCAGTAATAAAATTTTTTTGTTGTTTTCTTATCAAAAAAGAAACTGAAAAGTCTTTCAATTTTCTCCTATCCTATTAATCAATTATAATGAAATTCTTTTAAGATATGAAGATTCTTCGATTTGAAAATTGCAACACCATAACATTTTGATAATTTGCTATTGTCATATTACTATAATACAACAAATAGCCAACGTTATCAATGATTGGACGGATGGAACCCTTCAATTTTAAGAATATTTGTATTTGAACTTTTATGTGTGCAATAATAGCACTATGCATGTGAATCACGTAGCTTATAAATGGTCAAAAACCAAAATGGGTACGTAACCCTAAGGTGCCTAAACTCATTCAGGAAATCGTACTTAAACATTATAGTCCTTTAGCTTTATTAGACAAATCAATTCGATCCCTGTCAATAGTTTAGCTTTCCCCAAAAAATTTGACATTATCTCGGAGTGTAGAAAATTAGGCCATTTCATAAGCTCCATAAGAGCTAATACAGCATCATTTGGACATGATTTTGGTGCAATATTTTGTTAGTCTTAAGTCTATGACAAAATGTAAGGGAAAAAATTATGCTTCAATTTGTAAGAGTTTTATTTAATAATCAGTCGTTTATTAGTAATTGTATTTTTTATTTAACAAAATGTAAGGTTGTGGCTTTTCAGTTCGTTCATTTTTATTTCAACTTGATGTTATAAAGTTTATGAAAGACAGTGAATTTTCCAATATTTGGTTCAGAATTATACGAAAATGTTCAGGTCACATGGAATTCTAACTAGACTAAAATGCAAGATGTATCACCAATACGGCCTTCCTTATATAAAAAAAAATCTAATTCCATGCATCAAAATTGTGGGGGAAAGAAACAATTTTCATTAAGCTTTTATATCATAACTAGGTGTAAAAGAAGAGCATCCACATGCCACATTATTGTTTTTCTTTTTCCTTCTTTTAGCTATAACCTAAAAGTAATTAGCCCACGAAATTTGCACTCACAACAGCACCATAATCAATTAAAAAACTTCCAACATTTAACAAAAGTTATTTTCTTAATATACTGCAGCAATTTTTTGTTTGAACATTACAAGCACTTTTCTTATGATTTCTGCAAAGGGCATTACATAATCATCCTGTTTTGCCTCAAGGAAATGACGTGAATGAAAACAATGGTCATCACCACAATAATACAAGCTGCCAAAGACCAAGAAAGTGATGGGGTCTAATTATTGGACTGTAGGTTTGACTTACATCTCCTTCTCATGACTGAATTACAACCTAGGGGGCGTTTGGTAAAAGGGTATCGGAATGAAGTAATGAAATAAACTCCATAATTAGTGTTTGGTATGGGAATTGAAATTTTGGAATGATTTCTAAAAATTTGGCAACCCTCCATTCCTTAATAAAGGGGTGGGTTTTGTCCAAAATCCAAGTATGATTCCAAAATCTTATAATTACATAATATTTAGTATAATTAATATTTATATATATTATAACATTTTTATAATTAATAATTAATTATTATAACATTTGTATAATTATAATTAATTATATATAATATTTAATTTAATTAGTTACAAACTTATAATAATGATATTATTATATTATATAATTATATATTATAATTATTTAGCTAAATATAATTATACTTATATAATATATATTATAAATTTCATAATATTATATAATAATATATTTATAATATACATGTCTATTATATGTGCATATAATTATAATATATACATATATGTAATATTAATAAGTTATATAATTATAATTACAATTATTATTTTAAATATAATAATATATAATAATAACTATATTTAATATGTAATATATATTATATTTATATAAAATATTAGTATAATTAATATTTGTATATATTATATAATTATAAATATATATTTATGTCTAATTATATATAATATTTAATTTAATTAGTTACAAACTTATAATAATGATATTATTATATTATATAATTATATATTATAATTATTTAGTTAAATATAATTATACTTATATAATATATATTATAAATTTATTAATATTATATAATAATATATTTATAATATAAATGTCTATTATATGTGCATATAATTATAATATATACACGTATGTAATATTAATAAGTTATATAATTATAATTACAATTATTATTTTAAATATAATAATAACTATATTTAATATGTAATATATATTATATTTATATAAAATATTTGTATAATTAATATTTGTATATATTATATAATTGTAATTATATATTTATGTCTAATTATATATAATATTTAATTTAATTAGTTACGAACTTATAATAATATTATTATTAGTTATATGTATTATATAATGTATATTAATTTATGTAATATAATTAATATTATCAATTATACTAATAACTAAACATGTTTACTAATAGAAATTTTTAATTAGTTAGACTAAATTTACTAATACATTTATATTAATATATTTAATTAGTGAAAATTTCTTATATCCCATTTACAAAGAGCCAATAACAATTATTTACGATGTGGTTTATAATATATTTATTATATTCCATTCTGAAAGAGTCGACGAATCAAACATCAACTATAGTAATGACACAAATTCCAGGTATTTGAACCAAACAAATGTATTGGAATGAATGATCTCGTTCCAAACCCAGGATATCCGATTCCGAATCCGAATCCGATTCCGATGTGCGAGCCAAATGCCACCCCAGTTCTTTATGGAAGATCTTCCTTTTTTTTTTATCTTTGTCCTTTTTCTTGGGGCCAGAGAATAATTTGTGGAAGTTGAGTGATGCTATTCACCTCCTAATTAAGAAGATAACATAATTAAATTACTCAATATTTTCAAAAACCACAATTATTAACCCCTCATTGTTCATAAGATGTCATGCTTAATAGTGTAAGTTGATTATAGGAGGGCTAATTAGCAAGGCATCTGCAGCATAAGTTGATATTTGCATCTTTTCATTTTGTTTTTTACAATAGATACAAGTGAAATAACTTTACTTCACAAATATACGTTAGTATAGCTTTCTTGTTTATTCCAAAGGTATCATTAGTAGAAAGTTAACAACTTCTAAAATACACCTTTCTTGTATATTTGTGTGGCTCACTAACAAATTAACCTTGGTTTTAATACTTTAATTAGTTCTCGAGCCTTAGAAGTTGATTGAAAAGGCTTGTTTTCAAGTCTTATAGTTGTGAGTTGTACAACATACTTTAGTCTCACCCTTTACAAGTTATTATATCACATGAACTCCTGTCCTCCAATTGTTGTAACACCCAATCATAAGTTTTTTTTTCCTTCGAAAATTCTCTGCCTGATCTCAAAATCAATTACATTCTTCTACAATTAAGACCCCCTCCTCCCACCAACAACCCCACCACAAAAAAAAAAAAAAAAAAAAAAGTCAACAATGTCAAGCTATCCCTACTTCCCCAGAATCTTGCCCTGCTGAGGCTCAAAAATTTGCAGCAAGCCCTATGCTAGACACGCCTTTCACCATAACGCAACTTCAGAGAACTGTGCAATCCTGAGATACACTTGTTAGAACCAGAAGACCAAAGATGCAATTATTCCTACCCCAAAAAAAACGAGAGAGAGAGAGAGATGCAGTTATAAAATCATTTGCCAGCCATTGCACTTTGTCACCAACGAGAAATAAAAGAAACAAATTAAGGAGATTTTTTTAAAAAAAAAAAAAATTTGCTATGGATTAGACATTTGAACCACTTGAAAATGTCTTTGTTTTTCTATTTTGTGCGATCTTCTTTTCCTATATGATTGCGTCATCAAATTTTATTCTAATCAGTGTATAAAAACTTTGGCTAAAACGGAAACGAGCAAGAATCCAAGTCTAGTTTCAGTTGTTGCAGGGGAACTCGTCAGCTACCAATCATATGCTTGGCATATTCCTTACGGTTCCTTTTATACTCAAATTAAGCCTATTTGATTGCTTATTTCTTGATACAGATTTGTCTAGTCAGGCAAGAATCTTTTGAGAGTGTTTATAAACCCCAATGACAAATTTAAGTAACAAATGTGAAGTTCTGATTTGACGCAAATATTCAGATTATGTGGTTGCATTTTATATAATCATTTAGTCTTGAGTCTTATGGTCCAATTAAGATGCTCTTAGGTGATATGCCATGTGAGAACCCAAAAAAAAATTTAGTTTATAAACTCTCTTATTCTTGCCTTAATTTCATGGTAATTTTCTTGATTGAGTCAAGAGTTATATCATTCCCCTTTTATATTTTAGTGCATGTTAAGTTCCGTAGAGAATTAAAGTAGTTGACCGATTAGTGAGATGTGTGCGTTAAATTTGGTGGACGAGAACGAGTGTGGTATTAGAGGGAGTATATGATTAGAAGTGTTAAGAGTGTATTAGAGGAAACGAGATGGATTAGCTATAAGAACCACAAGGGAAAACAAAGAGATAGGCATGAACTAACTCGAGCCGTTTGTTATCGATCAAGCACACCACTTGACCAAGACTTTCTTTTCCCTAATCTTCTTATTTTTCTTTCATTTTTCTTTCCCTAATTTTTCCCTATGGCTGGCTGAAATTATTGACCAAAAAAGAGAGGAAAAAGAACAAAAATAAGGGACCGTTTGTTTCAATGTAAAATTTTTTCCCAAGGAGAACATTTTCAATGAAAATAATTTTCCTGAAAAAATTTTCATTTTCATTTATTTTCCAGTGTTTGGTGCAGTTTTATGAAAATGCACCACAAAACTAAAACCTACAAGAAGAAGATTCCCCGGTAGAATCCCTCCAACTACCGTCATCTCACGTACACTGGATCTACCATCTCAACCAGAGATTCTTTCAATCTCCAAATCTATCAAACTTCAGAAAGGAATTCATAATTTCTCAGACCAATTACACATCATACCAATAAAGATTCAAATTAATAATATGTCAATAAAAATTACTTCAGTAATTAAAACCTTATAATTGATCAATCATCATACGGAAAAGCAGCTCTTGAATTCTGTTGCAAACTTTTCTGCATAAAAGTCTTCCTCCATTCTATCTCCTTCACTTTTCCAGATTTCTCTCACCCAAAAACTTATCAAGACCCGCTCTCGGTATAGATTTTCTACATCTCCATGGATGCATTGTTTATGCTGGCATGGGAGGAAAGGAGTAGGATAGGCGAAGATGAGGAGGAGGGAAAGGTGGTAGACAATGGGGTTTTTCGTAGCAGGCGCAGGGATGGATTTTTAATGATGGTCTCAGTATTGGTATTTCTTATTTTTTGTGAGTATCTTAATAGGTAAGCCCTGAAATGGCTGATTGGCTTCATGAGTTTGATGGAAATTAACTTCTGTATGTCTGCTCTTTAAGTTATTTTACGTCCCGTAGCGTAAAACATTTTACACTGGAAAATATTTGCCTAACGCCTTCTACTGTCAAACACCAGAAAATCGGAAAACTATTTTCTGGAAAATATTTTGAATTCAAACAAACAGACCCTAAGAGGAAAAATGGTAGAGCGACAACTCTTGGCCATCAAGCCAACTTGACCAAAGACCATTCTAGTCTTTATCTTGTAAATTCTCCTCAAACCTATTCATTTGCTTCCTTCTTTGGCCGAGCAAGAGAGAGAGAGAAAAAAAAAAAAGATAAAAGAAAGCTTCATTTTGTTTGAGTGAAGATCAACAAGAATCACAAATCTAAACCGAACAAAGTTACAATAAGGTAGCAAGGAAGCTTATAGTGGAGATTTTTGGAGAGTGAAGCCTTGGTTTTTCACTTTCTCCTAGAGGTATTAAGGTACTGAGTTGGAAGACTCCCTTTATCTTTCTTATCTTGCAATTTTTTTTGGAAGATGTCTTGAAATTGGAAGTTTTATGGATGACAACCTAGATTTGTGAAGATTGGTGAAATTTCCAGCATAGGGTTTTATTTTTTTCAGCCTTGTTTTATATTTTTCATCCATGATATGATGGTATCTAGCTTTGTTATGGACTTGTACGAGACTTGTAACTAGAAAGATTGGATCTTTGATGGGTTGTTGATGGGTTTCTTTGAAAATCTTGATTTAGGTAGATAACTTGAGGAAATTTTCTATTTTGAATGCTTCTTGCTGGCCGAAACTTTTGAGTGCTATTAGCTCTTATTTTTCAAAAATTTTGGAAGAAATCTTACTCCACAAACTTTGTTAGATATTAAACTTTGATTGTGAGTTAGATTTGAACCAAAAATTATGAGCCTAAGTGGGAAGGTTGAGTCAAGTGTTGCTGAAAATGTTTTTCGCAGGAGATTCTGAGCAGTTTTGGGAAATCTATTATATCTTTGTGTAGAAAAATCCGAGTTGAGTCTCATTTGTTGCATTTGAAACTAGACTCATAGCTCTTTTAATCGTGTAAAATTCATGGTTTGGTTCACTTTCTATAAATACCAGCAAAATTTCAAATTGGGCTGAAAATTCAAGACTGTCCTATTTTTGCACTTAGTTGAGCAGTGAATTGAGGCTGAAATTTGACTAATTTATGGACTGAATTTTATGGAAGTGCCTTCTAGAGAGTTGTAGACTTTTGAATCTATTTTCTCACGGTATAAGATTTATGAATTTTGGACTTATGAAACTCAAGTTATGACTTTTCAAAGAGCGTTATAAAAATTAGAATGAGGAGTTTTTCTTGAACCTTGTTTGGAAATTTTGAAAGGTTTTGGCCAAATCTTGGATTGGAATTTGTCTCGTTTCCTCTAGCTTTAAAGTGAAATTTTGCTCAACATAACTTGCTAAGCAATTACCCTCGAATGTGCTTTTAAAAGGAGCAACAAGTTTGAATTAAAAAGGGGATGAAAAGCGGAGCGTCATGCCGAGAGTTTTGTGGGAAAATTTCACTTGTTTGATATTCAAAGCTTGGAGGATTGTTGGTGTCTTTGCTAAGATATAAATGGTGGTTTGGTGAAGTTTTGAATTATTGATGTGAATTAAGTGTGAATTATTGGTTTAATAGAACTTTTATGACAAGCTAGAGACGTGAAAGACTATTTTAGAAATGTTAATGAGTGAATCCTGACGAGAACTGAGTAGACGGTCAGCCAAACTCTTGAGTTCGCGCTAGGGGGAGGTGGAAGCGTCATATCCCACATACACATATGGATTAATTGTCAGTTGTCACCCATGTTACCCTTAGATAACATTTAAATTGTGGCAAAACATTGTCAGATAGTAAAGTTTGTACATTTTATTGTCACATTTTATAATATGATTGATACGAATTTGTTTGGATAGGAGTTTATTTGGATGATTTATTTGAAATAGTTACTGTAGCACTTTTGTGATGTGATATACATGAAATAAAAAGGTGATTGGGTAGATAAAAAAACAATTGGAATTTGTGAAGTAAATTATTTTATTTCACAACTATGCAATCCAAACACACTCAGTACTTTTGCTGCCTCTGGCACAAAAATTCTTGGAGTGGCTTGCCAAATATTTGGCATAGTTTGAGATGTCTACGCCTGTGAGCTTCATTGAAAAAAAAAAAACTCTATCCCTCAGTCACTACTTCGTAACATCGAATATTGACCTATCCTTTCTACTATTTATTCAAAAAGTTCGAGAGAAATTACCTAAAAATAAAGGAATATAGTACAAGATGATGAAAGTAAATACAATTGTAGTCTACAAGTAATATAGAGCTTATAACATGTCGTGTATGCATGTGTAGCTAAAGTGACAGCTTAATGTACCCTGCTCAGGCTGCTCTGTGTTCATTGATATGAAGATGATTGGAGTACGTGTTTTAAGAGGTTTTGGGGAAGATGCATCTAAGAAAATCAGCCATCCAATCTTTAAACAGATGCAATATATAGCGTCTTAATGTATTGTGCTTATGGTATATAATTTTTTTATTATGATAGTTTGATAATGTGGGTAACAAATATATGTGTCTTAGTCTTGGGCTTAGAACATGAATATGCGGTAACAAATATAATACTTTTCAATTTTCCTTTGTCATTCTTTTGCTAATGGTGCACTAAGGAGTTCTTTTGCTGAGTTTTATATTTAATTCCCCTAGAAAAAGTTAATGAGATAGGCAGAATTGAACAATGATTAAATCTCACTATTATTTTATATCGCTTTTGAGTTTGGATTTATAAATGTCTATACGCTAGCAAATTGTCCAAAACTGATTTGTTGAAACTTGAAAACCTCCAAATTGAATATTAAATTCTTCAGCCTTTTCTCAATGTTTGATGGAAATACAAACGTCACAGTTCATAAGAGATTCTCTTTTCTTGGCTTTTTTTTTTCTTCTTTCCTGATTGCCATTTTAGATTGACTATATTCTAAAGTGGCTAATTGTTTGGATGGAATTGTTTTTCAAAAATTAATTTTTTAAATATAATAAAAATTTTTAAAAAATGCTTTAAAAATAATTTAAAAATTAATTTAAATTTTTTTAAAATTTTAAAAAATATCTCAAAATATATTCTAAAAACTCTTCTACTCTTAAATATTTTAAAATATTTTTTAAAAATATCCTAAAATATAATTTAAAAAATCTTTTATAGCAAAATTTTTTAAAAATACTCTAAAAACAGCTAATCCAAACGGCACGTAGCTTTAAACAGTGTGCAAGCTACCCAATTTATCCAGTGATCATTGTTCCTACTCCATCATCAGTGAAAATCTCGAGGAGTAATGAGTGCCGTACTCGTCCATCAATTATACTTGCAGCCCTGACACCTTGAGCTACGGACCTCACGCAGCAATCCACCTTTTGAAACATCCCACCTGCAATCTTCCCATCATGCATCATCCTCCTCGCCCCTTTGATATCTACTTCCTTCACCAAACTTCCTGGATCATCTCGCTCCTCTAGAATTCCAGGCACATCAGTCAAAAGAATTAACTTATCAGCTGCCAAGGCAGCAGCAACCTCACCCGCAACTATGTCTGCATTGATGTTGTATGACTGGCCTGTCTTGTCAGCAGCTATAGAGGCAATGACTGGGATATCACCATTGGCAATGAGTGCTCGAAGCCCTGTGGGGTTCACAGTGGCTATATCACCAACGAAGCCAAGCTGAGCAGAATTTCGGGAAGGCCTGGCAGTCAAAAGACGGCCATCCATACCAGATAAGCCAACAGCAAAAGCCCCTGCCTTGTTGATTAAGGTAACAAGATGTTTGTTAACTTTACCCGCCAATACCATCGAAACAATTTCCATGGTTGTTCCATCAGTGACACGACGTCCATTCACAAACTTGGGCTCCATGCCCATCCTACCAAGCCACTGGTTGATTTCAGGACCCTCACCATGGACCATGACAATGCGAATACCAACAAATTGGAGAAGAACCAAGTCAGATATTACAGATGCTTGAAGGGCCTCAGACGCCATGGCTGCACCTCCATATTTGACCACAATTGTCTTGCCATGGAACTTTTGTATATAAGGCAGCGCCTCCGAAAGGAAATCGCCTCTGTTTTGTGCTGACATGGAACGTGCTTCAGGTACAACTACTGGTTCTGATGATGTCTCGCGGCAGGAGCTCTGAAAACTAAGAGAAGGATTGGTATACTTATTCCTACTCCATTTGTTGATGCCTATGTAGTATTTTGAGGTGAGATTAGCATCAGGAGATTTGGATGCTTTTATCAAAGGGGAAGAGAGAGGGAGGGATTTAGCAGACAGCATTTCTTCTGCCTAAGCTCCTTTTGCGTGGACTATTTTGGTCAAAGCAAGAAATCCAAACCAACCACACTCCGAGCAAAATGCGGCGAACTAGGTCAATGAGATCTGCAATAATAAGAGACTCCAAATTGGAACAGCAACAATTAAAATTTGTTTTACAACTGCAAAGCAATATAGTTACGTACAAAAAAGCACACATCGTTGTGTGAAATTTGGGAACAGAAAACAAATTTAGGATGTCAAAATCACAATCTTTATACGTCAAATTCAGAGCCTAGATTACTAATGAAGAGCTCCACTTACAGGTACAAGGAGGGTGTTGGAGGAATTTTTCTCTTCATAGGCTGATAAACAAGCATCTTCCAGATTCCAAAAGGTATTATTCGTAAAAAGAGAAAAAAACAACAAACAAAACTGCCACTGAGGTTCATATAGTACTAGAACAATTAAAGAACTGCTCAAGTGCAAATCATACAAAAAGTTCAGCAACCAGCGAAATTTAAAGCCAGCAAGAGGGTTCAGGAATTTCAAGATTGTCATGTTTTTGTACCATTTGAAACTCATTTCAAAATATAATATTAAAAAATTCATTTTGGGAGAGCGAATACAATTTTATTCCAAGTTTGCCCTTTTCTTGTGATTTCTTAATTATCATAATACGCCGAATTTATAACTTAATCTTTGCAAATTGATCAATGTCTCTTTAACAAATTTTGTGTCATTGGTTCGGACAAAATAGGTTAAATTACTTAAAAATTATGAATAATTTATAGTACGCTTAAAAACAACTTGCAATAATTCATAACCATGAGAATACCGTTTTGAACTAACTTAAAAATAATACAATTATATATATTAGCATGCTGTATCTTTTTAGTTATCAATCCATCGATTTGGGAAAAAAAATTCAAAAATGTGTAAATGATTTATAAATTAACTCAAAACACTTTAATTAAATGAGAGGAGACGAACAAATCCTAGGGTAAATCGGAAGATGAGATAGTGTACATAGAAGGTAAATCGGAAGGGCAAGCATAAATTGGGGGGAAAATCACTAATTTTTTTGGCCAATAAGAATGTTTTTTTAAATATACTTATTAATATTTCGATGCCTTAAAATACCACATAAAACCAGTAAAACGCAGCTATATCTTCTTAAGAAGCATAAGCAAAAGCTTATCATAAGAGTAAATAGCCAAACATATAACACTAATATTAAAATATTTAAAAATATCAGCCCATATAATATTAACAAAAATTTCAGCAGATTAATGATACGAATCAAAGGTAAACTAACCTGGAATGAACAGAATTTTTACTGCAAAACCTTTTCTATTTTCGGACCAAAGCTGAAAATTACAAGAAAAAAAATACGGATCAGTAAATATGTTCGTGGTGCAAAAAAAAATAAAGAAAAAAAGAATGGCAAGAAATACCAAAAAAAATCCCTGAATTTTAGGGTAAAAGTGTACGCGTAATCTGTGGAAAAATTTGTGGGTTTCATGTCTGCAAGTACAAATACCTGATAAAAGGAAGAAACTTACAGTGAAAATAAGAAAGAAATTGCGGTGATTGTCAGGCATAAAAAAAGGAAGTGAAAGGGGGAGAAGAAGCAGAGAAGCCCGAGAGAGGAAGGACACAGAACGCTCGCCGCAAAAGGAGGAGACTGGAGATGATCAACTGCGAGGGGGCCACAGAAATGTAGACCATTTGCAAGTTGAACTCAGCAAAATCAAATTCTGGGCCTTGCAACCCAAATCAAATTTATGGGCCTAGAACCTAAAATCCAATTAGGGGCTTATAGCCTGAAACTAAAACCAAAAAAAGAAAAATATGCATGATAGCTTAAAATTTATGGATTCATTATCGGACTTTAGAGCCTTTATATATTATTGTTATTAACGTGTGTTGTTTAGCCCAAATACTACAAGAATGATTCAGAGCCACGAGGCCACTTATGTGACTCTGAATACAAATAATTGGAGTATATATAATAAACAAAATTTGTGCTTGAATGATATAAACTGCAAATTTGTATCTGCGTAATCCTATGAATTTGTTGTGAAGTTCCGTGATTTATTTGGCCTATATGAAGAAGGTACTCTACTTTGATATACTAATTTAGTATTAGGCCACTTTACACGTGGAACATATTCCTCTCTCAATCAAAGTACATTTTGATTGGTGATACATAGACCAAAATGTGCTATTCGTCTTACATTTTAGTTTCTTGTGGCACCAATATAATGGGGTTCCTTACCCCAAAAATATTACAAGACCAGTCTTAATTCGAATTGGATGGGGACAAATAAATGGTTGTAAAGTTAGTTAAGTATAGCCCAGAGAATACACGTCAACTGTGATTAACTTATTCTGAATATTCAGACACATGTCAACTGGGCTGTTTGCAAATCTTTTGGGTCCAAAGGCTACCAATTCATGACTTTGTGGCTAATATTCTTGGGGAGGTGACCATATTTGATGGCTTTGTAGCAGTGGTTCTCAGGTTTCCCCTTTCTAAGAGGCATCTAAACATGAGGAGGAGCTGGCCAAGTGCAGCCCTCCTAATCATCCCAGTTGGAAGCCAGGAATGTCAAAGCAACCAAAAGGGTGTTGATTGATATGTTTGAGCCGGTCCCCAGGCCGAAAGTGTAAAAAGTTATGAGGGTTTCACTTGGAAGTTTGGCAACTGATAAGCTTGTAATGAATGGTTTTTGGTCTCCATTTCTTTATTTTTCCTTTTTTGGGGTGACACTACTGTTTTCCCTTGCTGATGGGGAAGCAATTGCTCCCCTCCTTGCTCATCCTCCTCACAGATCTCTCTCTAAAGCAACTCAACCAGAACTGATATCTCCCTTCATTTTTAGTTAAAACTTTCTTGAAGCAGGTAAGGATTGGGAAAAGGCAAAACCGGCCCCCGTGGGAAGTTGAACTAAAAGTGCGGTTGTTAATTAAGTTGCCTGGATCGAAAAACTCACTCAGGCAAGCAAAATCCATCAACTCTTTTGGTTGGTAAGGATAGTTCTCAAAAGTTAAAACGTAAGTTGAAAGTAGATTCTAAAGCTCATGTTTGAACTCAGAGAGCGTCTGATTGTCCTTCCTTCATCTGCAGCATGGCCATTGATTGGCAAAAACAGAAAGAAAAATTTCTTAGGAAAAGAGAGCATATAATTTGGTCAACTATTACTAAACATAATAATGTGTGTTGTCTTTGAGAATAGCTAGGAAGGGAAAGAAAGAAACACACTAATAATCGTGTGAGAGTTCAAATTTCCAATTAGTTATGTTTTTAGGGATTTGAAGTCCAAACATCTTTGTTAACTATGGTCTAAGATATGGCATAATTTTTCTTGCCCCAAAAAGTTAAATTTTATTTTTCCCTATTAAGTCTAGATTGCCCACTAATGATTCCCATAATGACCCTAAATTGAAAACATTTCTGTTGTTGAAATTACGATTTAGTCATGATGACAGCAAGGAGTAGAATTTAAGAAGCAATTCTCATATTTGCACCAAATAAAAAACGCTTCTATCGATGAAATTACAATTAAGCCACAATGACAAAATTAATACCAATAGATTACAATTCAACATTTTAGCAACTCAAACCACCAATAGTGAAAGTACTTAAACAACATTAAACCACCACTAAAATACTAAAAAAAAAAAAAAACCTTCAAAATTAATATAATATTAGAAGAATGTTAACATTTTCTCACAAAAGTTAACCCTTTTCTTTTCTTTTTTTCTCTTCCCTTATAATAATGATGACCACTCACATCAAGAAATGGCTGGAAATGGTTGCGCGTACAAGACAGGCGACAGCTCAAGTACACAAGGGGTGGTGCAGTCCATTCCCCTCGATCAGCGAAGCATCCGAACGTGTGTTGTTGGTCAATTTGTCACATGGAAGGTCGTAGAAATGTTTGGCTGAACAATGAGTGACCCTCCCCAGCAGCACACATTCACGCACTGAAACACAAAGGAAACCCGTGATTTTTAGCAGCAACTGCTGGTGCTCCTGTTCCCGATTGCCAACTGTATATCCAAGTTGTAGCTCCTGTCTTCTCACATCCCTTTGTCCCTTTCCGGATTTTGACCTTTCCCTTCTTTGATTTTTGAATGACCTAATTGCTTTCTTCTTATGGAAATCATCTTAATAATTGATAACACATGGGGATTTTGTTTCTGAAAATGAAGTGCAAATTTCTTGATTTACTTAAAAATACAAGAAAGAAAGAAAGATAATAAAATATGTCATTATATCAGTAACACCATATATCTGCAAATCTTGTGTTTGGATTGCATTTTCCGTCATTTTTCATGGAAAAATTACTGTAGCGATTTGATATATGTGTGGGAAAAAGGTGATAGGGAAATGTGATCACGGAAAACGATAATATTTTCCGACGGAAACAAGCAATCCAAACAAAAAGTGTTTTTTATTTTTAAATTATTACTATACTCATTTTATCGTGAAGATCATATGTGAATTAAAAATGTAGTTAGGGAACGCGTCAAGAAATTTTTTTAAACATGAGTTTTCTAGAAATACTAGTATATGTGAAACTGATTTTTTTTTCTCCACTTATATTGTTAATTACTAATTTAATAATACTATCTCAAGATATTTTCTATATAAATTTTTATCCTCTCCTTCTAGAAAAAAAATTGATGAGTCTTTTATTTGTGAACTAATGATGAAATTTAAGGGTGTGTTTGGTTGCATTTTTCGTGATTTTTCATGGAAAAATTACTGTAGCGATTTGATGTATGTGAGGGAAAAAGGTAATAGGGAAATGTGATCACGGAAAACGACGTAATTTTTCGATGAAAACCGGCAATCCAAACAAGGCCTAAACTTTCTGCTCTCCTACAATCAATTGTTTTCGATGTTGTGACAAATGAACAATCAAGTCAATAACACCAGGGAGGGAGAGATTGAATAGTACGGGAAGAGAATATAAATGATAAGTTCTGAATCCGAGATCTTCCGCTCATACTTGGAAAAAAAAAATTTCAATGACACCATCATTTGATGCCATGCTTGGGCTCATGCCGATGGACTAATTGGGGTCTACTTAGCTCTTTTGTCGCTGCCCAGACCTGAGTGTTCTTGGACCAGACCTGCCAACAATTACTTGTAGACAAGAGGTATATTATTTTTTATAATATAATGGTCGGTTCAATTGAATTGAAAAGGACAATGACCAAGTAACAAATGGTTTGACATTTAACCATTCCCTTTCTTTTCTTCCCTTTGCAAAGTTTAGAATCTCTATTTTGATATTCTAAATATTTATGAACTATATAAATTGATTGAATTATCAACTGAGCTCAAGTGGACAAATTTGTACCCTTAAAAGTTGCACAAGTCCGCTCCTGCTTAGCTTTATGCATTTACAATTTTTTGTTTATAACTAGACTTAATAATTACTAATACGAGTTTAGTCCCTTGTCTTCTCTAATTTTTGCTAGTATCCATCTAATGTAGCACGTGTATAATCATATTAGTTCTGCCCAAAAACTATCACGAATTAGCATTATTTGATTTTTATAACTAATGGTGTTATCTTAACATGGCTTCAACATTCAAAAATCGAGTCAAGTTTTAACTAATTTTTTTTTTTTTGTTGAAACAAATAGAGTTAGAGATTCGAAAAAGTCTCGTCTGTAGATGTAAAATAAAAAAAGTCAACGTATAAATCAATCTTATTTTCTCATAAATTGAAGGAATTGTCAATAGGAGAAAGAAAGAGTTGTCCTCTTCACTCGATTTGATAAAACACATTCTATACACGGTTCAACATATAACTTTGCTACAATTGCTTAGATTAGAGTACTGAAATTTCTCCCCAACCACCTTTTTTTTTTTGTCATTGTCACTTTATTTATATTATCCTACTCTAACCTAATTTTAGGGGAGACCCAATTGGACCTACGGAGAATTGATGGGAACTAAACCACTATCAGATCGGTCGGATGCATCATGTATCGGTATGAATTTTTTGAAGAAACCACATATTGTGGCAATTTTGAAAAAAGTATGCTATTTTGAAACTTACAAGAACATTCAAGTTCTTTTCTGATTGCATATTCACTCAAGCATATACACATTATTTGAGCCGCCAAAATGAGAAAACACACCTATAAAGATTGCCGCATGGTGATTTTTTCCTTTCCCCTAGTTCAACGGTAACCTTAACTTTATGTGGACGAAAGAAAACGTTACATAACCTTATCAACCGAGCCTACATTGCTTGGTTCGAACAAACAATGCACATCTGTTCATCTCCTTGGTCACCACAATTGCTCTTCTTGAAAGAGTTCAAATTGGCATTTATCACCATGGTCACACTCACCAACTCCCCAACATCTTCAAAATAAAACGACTTTTGTTTTTCTGTCTAAAAAGTGAGTTCAATTGTCTAATCACACTATTCTTCAACCCGTCCCAAGAGCCAGCCACAGAATAAAAATATTTGTCAAAGTGGGACATCTTTGTATTTTCAAAAGTGCATTTCTGCAATAGATAATTGATATACGCATGGAAGAGCAGCAAACTGCATTAATGTGGCACTGTATGAGATAACCCATGCGCCTTCTTGGTCAATCTGTCACACAAACGACTGTTAGGAAAATTGGTTGCAAAATTGACCGTTTGAGAAACGGATAGATCAATGGATGGTGTTGACTTGATTTTGATTTTTTTTTTTTCTTTGGGTGGAATTTTTGCTCTTGTCTCTTTGTCATTGGAGCTGGGATTGCATTAGGGCTAACTGGCTGGAGGCAGATTTTTTTTTTTATGGGGACAAATTGAAAGTTTACACTTGTGCGTATACAGTTGATGTTTCATGGTTTAGGTCTTAATACTCGGTTTAGTATAAAGTATAGAAGTAAGTGATTTCAAGCTGTCTCATCTGAGATGACAAGTTTGGTGGGAACCAACTTTTATGCGTGGGAACTTGCAAGGATGGCATGGGCGAAATGAAATATTAGAAAACTGGTGACATATTTTGGAAAATTAAATATATGTCACCAATAATTAGGCTTAATTATACTAGATGCCCCTGATTATACCATCACAAAAGGGTCAGTTGCAATTTCCCCCTGATTATTTTAGTAGCAATTTGCCCTTAGGACCAACAAACCATAGCCAAGGTTTCTCATGGCCTAGAAAATAAGTGCCATGCTTTATAATTACTAGTAATTAAGGCACATTTGAGAGGTGCACCTGAAAAGAAAGAAAGGAAAGTGAAAATTATCATGGCTAATTTTTTGTTGTGTATCTTAACATCTCCATCATAGATTCAGGCTGAAGTATTTTTCTTTTATATATAAAACATCGTCATTTTAGTGAAATTGCCTTAGTAACAGAGGTTACATCTAGCATACACAAACATAACGGATTTGAAAGAATGAAATTACAAATCTAAAAATTATTGTGAAGCTCTGAAAATACTCAAAGATAAGACAATGCATATGTGTATGTTTCAATCGCCAACATCAGATCTACTAATTAAGTACTGGAAGTCTCCGATATAATGGTGAGATTTGATGAGATGGATTTAGGTAATCCCAAATCTAACAACCAAATCTTACAAAAAAAAAATAGATCTAACAAAAGCAATGAAAGAACAAAAAGACCCTCATTAGAAATTCTTAAAAAAGAAGAAACTATCACAAGGGAGTAGGGCTATTCAGTATAATCCAAAAACCCCAATAAACGACTCTACTCGAACTCCAAAAATACGGTATCCGAACCGATTTTAGCATGTGGTTTGGGTAGCAGGTTGGGTTGACATGGGTGCGAGAGCAGCGAGACAGGTTGCAATTGACATATTTTAGGAATCTTGGGGACTTGATTCGAATAACTTATTCATTAAAATCAAAATTACTAGAGGAGGATCTAACCATCTTTCATCAAAACTTCCATATTTGAGATGTTTTAATTTATTATTTGAACAATACAAAGTTGATAACTTGTCACACACCTATATTATATATATACATATATATATATATATATTAATTTTTTTGTTGTTGTGAACAAATGACATTTTAAAAACTTGTCTACTATGGATATGTGAGCATTGATGGTATCAATTGAACTCAAAAACTAATGATGGTATCAATCGTCTTGCGATGCAGTGCATCAAAAAATCAAAATGGTCCAAGTATGATCCCATTGCTTTGGAGGCAAGAATGTCATCAAGAACAAATAGCATGACAGCCCATTAATCTAGATTAACTTCTCTGGAATTCTTATTGGCACTCTATATATTAAGACTAGTATTCCACTTTAATTTATTTATTTTTTTTTAAAAATGATATGGCAAGGAGCACCAATACCAATTTTTTGAATGCCAAATAGTCAATTAGGAGAAAACGAAAGAAAGATGGAAAAGGTACAAAAAAAATTTGGAAAAAAAAAAAAGAGAACTTTCTTGTTCTTTAAGTCAAATTGAAACCTTTCTTCAACACTAATAAAAGCCAACTAGCCTAGGACCAATGGCCTAAATCCCGTTTCCATGACTGGCAAGTGTTGTATTGGTGGAATGCAAATTTCCTAAAGGATCCATGGAGTTGGCAAACGCATTAGAACTTCTTGGTCCCACTTGATCTCTTTCTCAAAGCTTCTTTTCAATGGAAAAAAAAAAAAAGAAATCATATATAAAGTTATTTTTGTGCTGCTTTTTGTCTGCGTGGCATTTGAGTGGAGCTACAATTATGATTGGTAATTATAGCCCTCGTTTAGATAAACCTAACTTGTCCTTTGTGACTAAGAAATTAATTATGGTGGCTAACTTGCTCTAGAATATGAATATCAATTGTTTGATTATTGTTTGTTAGAGCATGTGAAGATGGATATGGTTCAAACTTAGGTCACAAGTTTTGGAAAAGCACTCAGAAAAACTGATTGATTCTTCAGAAACCAGCAGCATTTAGCACGTGTGATTGGACAATTATGCCATGGACAGGTTAGGTTTCCTAGTGATAATATTGACAAAAGCACAAGCATGTATGGTTTGATTTCAAAGTTTTGAAGGCTTAGCGACACCTGGTCCTTAAAGGTACCAAGAATTAGTAAGAAAGAAGAGGGAAAATGTTGATCAATCTATATGAAATATGGGTGAAAAGATATGATGGATTAGCCAAGTTGGCGAAATTGTTCAAGTTTCCTTTCTTCCGCGGGGAGCACTACGAGCTTGTTTGATAACTCAATTCAGTATTTAAACTTAATGAATTTAGATGTTTGATAATAAAAAATTGAACATCTGAATCCATTAATTTTAAGTACTGAATTGGATTATGAAACATGACTTGCTAAGAAAAGGATAATAGGAGGCTTAAGAGTCGAACCAGAAATCACACGTTTATTTTTTTTTTATTTTTTGAAAAGTAAATCTTATATACACTATCATTGTTGGATCCATGACGTATGTGCAAAATTTAAATTTTGCATAGTCGTCATTCATCCAACGCTGACAGTGTATATAGGAAAAATAATCATGTTTTTACTCATGTTTTTATTTTTCTTTTTTGGTCAAAAACATCAACTTGTATTACGTAGAATGAATACACATTAAAGCCTAATGCTGAGCAACTTCCCAGACAGATTATACAATCTGTTAGATATCATAGTCAGATAAAATCCCTCCATTCTTTTTCGTGAAAACTATATGTAATCCATATTTCGCTATTCTAAAGTTAATCTCATTTTCAGAGTTGTTGACGTCTCTACTAGTTAAGCTGAATATCGATGACTTTAGTTTGATTTTCATTGGCAACTAACTTATTTAAAGTTTTTTTTTAGTAAAGATTGCTAATATATTTTTCAGAAATAGTCCATAAATACAAATGTTCATAGAATTAATTAACCAACAACAAAATTAAGTACTATAATTAATTAACTATCTTCCTTTTATATTGTCTAACTAAAATTTGATGTGGTTATTTCACATAAATCGACCTAGTGAAAAAGAAGGCTGCTCTAGAATAAAATTTTAATTTGAGATCAAAGTGTTAATTTGGCAGCTCACTGGTCCAATTTGCCCTAATTGTGGCGAATAAGACACAGCTAGCTGGCAATGAAAGTTGTCGTAGCTGACATAATAGACGAAAGCCACAAATTAGAAAGGCAGATGGAAACCTAATGACATCATGAAAGAAATAGCTGTATTTTCTGGTCTGCTAAATAATAAAATGCTTCCATGATGAGACTAAGAACTAAGGTCCATCATGTATAATTTCTCCAGCTCACACATTTCAGCTCATCACCAATTCTTTTTAGTCTTCTCCTTCTTTATCTTTCATCGTGCTCATTAGTCTTTGATTTTTCTTTAACCACATTGCTGAAGTTATTTTAATGAGAGAATAGTCGAGGAGGTCTTGCTTTAGTTGCTAAAGTTGAAATTCTAAAAATTAGAGATTTTAAGTTTAATTTCCTGTTTCCTTCTTGTTTCTTAAATCTCATTGCTCTCTTGTTGGCAAAAAAAGAAATTAAAAAGAGGGGGTTATTTAGATGAGCACATATATGTAATTTCGAAGATGGCAATAATTGTAGTGTTATCTGTAAATATACCCCATAAACTATCATTAATTGCCATTTGCTCCAAGACGATTAATTGTTGCAGTTAATTCTTTATACTATCAACCTTTTATCCCATCTAAACTTGTGCTATCATTTCTTTTAGGGCAAAAAACCTCAGCGGCCATTAAACTATTGGCGAGATCATGTTTTGGCCATCGAACTATTTTTTGTCAATAATTGGCCACTAAACAATTTAATCCGTGAATCCGTGACCATTTTATCGTTAATTGCTCTTAAGTTCTGAAATTAGTATTACGCGTGGCAATGTTCGGGGGCAATTTTGTCCAGTAATTTACTAATCCTATTAGGTAGTGGCTGCTGGCCTGGTAAGTAAAGCAAGAGAGGATTGTGGTTTTTTGAAGAAGAGGAAGAGCAGGAGGTGCAGTCCAAAAGACAAAACCAGCGCGGAGCCCCACCGTCAGCCTCGGATCGGAGGATTTGGTCCTCCTCCGATACTCAGAAAGTAGTCTATTAAACCAGGACTCGTCACAACCCCTCCTGCTGCCGCTACTGCTTCTTGTTTCGTAGTAGTAGAGAGATGGGGCTGCCGCCTGTTGCCGTTGCTGATGTGAGGGAGGAGTACCGAACTTTGTCCTGGTGGTGGTGGTGGTGGTGGTTCAGCTGAGACAGCCGGTGGCCTGCAGCTCAGCGATGAAGCACCCGCTTTAGACCCGTTGGAGTATCGCGGTAATGATCTCGCTGTGCTTTTTCTTCTGCTACATATTCTTCTCCTCAGGTAATTAGAGGACATTTTCTGGTGACCGTAGATATCTGTATAAGGCCAAAAGCAGGAAGCCGGTGCAACCGCAACCCCACTTCCGATGGGCGCCATGGATCCTAGACACCGTGGGAATTGAGATCGCGTATCCACCCGGGCTAGGCCTCCTAATTAATCAAGTACTACTACTAATTGGTACTGGAGTACAATTTTAAATGTGGATTTAGGACAAACAATATAGGCTCCAAACTAGTAGCAGGGACCAATCATTTTGTTTTGATTGTAAGTATGGACAAAATTGCAGTAAATTGCTGGACAAAATTGCTGGACTTTTAGGATCAGTAAATTGCTGGACAAAATTGCCCCCGAACATTGCCACTAATTTCAGAACTTAAGAGCAATTAATGACGAAATGGTCACGGATTTACGGATTAAATTGTTTAGTGGCCAATTATTGACAAAAAATAGTTCGATGGCCAAAACATGATCCCGCCAATAGTTTAATGGCCACTGAGGTTTTTTGCCCTTTCTTTTAATGAGAAAGACTTTAGTACTCCCAAAGAAATAAGGGCATTTCGCATATCAAATTTAATCTAGAGGTACTAAAGTCTTTTTTTTAGGTACTTGTACTAAAAAAGTCTTTTTATTCCAAAGTAAGTATATAAATTGGCAAAAATCATTGGCTATGGGATAGTAGGCCTGTAGGTAATAAAGAACAAGAACAATTACAAAAGGCAAGTATTTGTGCGAGTTGTAAAAAGGCAAAATAGAATTAACCATAGTAGAACTACTAGGACGCCTCGACTAATGGTAAAGAAGAGTCAAATGAAGGTTAGGAAATTTAAACTAATTAGTCCAAATTTCTAGGACGCATAGGGTAAAGATTATGTATTTGTGGGGCTGCCCCCTCAAGAGTTTAGAAATGTTAAATTTCAATCAGACCCTTATTAAAAAACAATCAATTTTATCTCCCAAAAATGCTACAAAACTAAAATTGTTCCCCAAATGTATGTATTTGTGTGTGTGTGTATGTATGTATGTGTGTGTGTGTGTGTTTATATCTATGTATATATTAAAGAAACATACAACTCCCATTACTTGAATGGTATACTTACAAGTAGGGTGCTGTCGAACTCGAGTCGAGCTCGAGTAATGCATGAGGCAAAATAACTAAGCTCGAGCTCGAGCTCGTTAAGTTTTTAAAATTCGAGCTCGAACTCGAGCTCGATATCAATTTATGGAACTCGAGTTCGAGTTTAATTAAATGTAATTAATTCAAATCAAGTTCAATCGAGCTTATTCGAGCTCAATCAAGCCTAATCAAGCTCAAGTAATAAAAATTAATATTTTATATATAATTTTAAATAAAGGATATTATTGATATTTTACAATAATAAAAATTAAAATATATATTATAAAAAGCTCGATAGAGCTCGTCGAGCTCTCGAGTATCATATTTTCAAGATCGAGCTCGATTCAATAATTCTAACGAGCAGCTCGAGCTCGAGATCGAGCTTAGTCAACCGAGCTCGAGCTTGAGATCGAGCTTGGTCAACCGAGCTCGAGCTCGAGCTACTGACCAAGTAGTTCGCGAGCTCGAGCCGAGTTACTTGGTTCAACTCCAGCCCTACTTACAAGGCATTTGTTCGAGGTGCTTTTAATTACAAATATCATTAAAAAGCAAATATGGAATATGACTAGGAGGTTGATCAAAATACGAACAACCATCTCCATAATGTTATTTCTTCTCATAAAACTAAGTATAGCCCACAATTGTGAGATCAGTACAATAACTTATTAATTATTAAGGCATCAGCAGCAGAGCTAATATGCTTGTTGCAAATCAATTTCCATTTAGGGTTTGCGTTGAACTATTAATTGCATATAGTTTAACTGCATGTGTAGATGATAATTAAAAGATCTTTATTAGCTATATACATTGGTTCTTTCAGAGGGCAATCTTAGATGCATAATTTTTCATGTATGAGATTTTTATCGCTTCAAAAAGTAAAAATAGAAGTTTTAGAATCCCTTTGGATTGCTATTTCTTTTAGAGTTTTTGTAAAAAAAAAAAAAGTACTGTAGCGATGTGATGTAAGTGAGGTAAAAAATAATTGGGAAGTATATTTGCAGAAAACCTAAAAAAATTTGGGGGTGGAAAATTGCAATCCAAACTTCCAAAAATTGCCAACAATCAAATTGCATGGGAGAATGATTCTCCAAACTTTCTCCAGCTTGTGCTATGGCTTATTTACTGGCTATTAGGAAATACAAAAGTTTCTAATTTTCTCATCAAAGAAGAAGAAGACCTGACACAAACCAACCAGCTGCCAACTCATAGAAATAGACAATTCCAGGGTTCATTAATCCTTTCTCCCCTCTCAATAAAATCATAGTTAGGTGTGGACATTCCTGCTTAGTCTTTCTTGGAACACATGCTGTGCAGGTGACGCTTATGAAGCCGACAAATATTGCAATTCAACAAATCATAGCAGCCAGCATTACAACAGCCAGCTGGAGATCCTTACCTAAGTTTAATTTTCTCCAAATAATCACCAAGAAATTTGACCAATTTCTACAATCAAAACCTTCCCACATCATAACAGAATATGAAAACAACATGCAGCTGCAGGTAGATTGGTCATCAACTTTCTTTTGATTATTCTTCCCTAATGATGTGTAATTAATAGGTTTTTCATGTCAGAAAGGTCAATCAACTAATCATTGGTCTCTGAACTTTTTTCTTGAGTTGTCTGTAGTATGTTTATCCTACTAGTTTGTAATCAGGCAAGGGATAATCTAGTGACAACTGACAACTTTGCCTCATTAATGCTAGTTTTTTTTCATAATAAAATTAAGATGTCTAGATTAACCCTTGTGCTTCTGTATCATTTTTTTAAGTGGTGACACCATAATTATAGCAGGAATTAAAGAAGTCAATTAATCATGATACAGTGTATTTGTTTTGGTAGTGGATAACTTGGCCTGAGTTGGATATCACATGTAATGGAAAACAAAGATAAATCTAAGCCATCAATTATTGAGGAAGAATGAGATAAAAGAAAATTATGATAAGAACAGTATAATGTTTTTGGTGCTCAGTTTAACTAGAAAATCTGTGGCATTTTTTTTATCTAGCATTTGGTACGTCTTAACAATAGTTAATCTTTTTTTAACAGTAGTACTTTAAGTCTTTAACCACATTAAAGGCTAAAACCCTGTATAGTTAAATCATCCCATAATTTAAGTTGCCAAATCTAAATGGGATTTCATGTAGTCAAGAGAGAATTACAAAACGCACACATTTAAATGAGGTTAACAATAAGCATTTTGAAAGCCTTCATGCTCAACACCAAATTCATTTATCTTCTTGGGTTGAGAGAAAATATACGCGTTGAGAAAGTGAAATTAATCTGAAGCATCACTAGTGTCGTTTATATTCTCGAATCGAGAAAAAAAAATGCGAGTTAAAAAGGTAAATTAGTTTGAAACATTACGTAACACACACCACTTAATAACAAAATAACTTCCTATCAAAAAACAACAACCTTTAGAAGTATCGAAAAAAATTTCTAAATCTAGACGAGAAGTGAGTTGAAAAGTAAATCAGTTTGAACTATCGTACAAAATTACAAATCGACATGAAACATTCGATAATTGAAATAATAGAACTAAAAAAACCCTAGAATTATAGAATATTTTTACTACAACTACTACTACTAAGAGAGAGAGAGAGAGAGAGAATCGCACATAAGTACATTTACACTCAAATTAATTAGATAGAAAGATAACCCAAAAAATAGTACTATAAAACAGCAATAAACACAATCCTCCTTCCCACGTTTTACGTTTCGAGTCAATAGTCAAAATATTCAAGTCCTAAACCTAAAACCGTACATACACAAACGTTTCGTATTAATTTTTTTTAAAAAAAAACAGCGAATCAAACTTGCGAATAATTCAGAGTCCTTAACACACTCAAAACCTAGTAAAAATAGGATCCGGATCTGTTTGCTCACGCGGTTTTGTTTTTTTTTCTGTTTTTGTGTTTTTTTTTTCTTTTTGTTGAATTTAGTAGTAGTACTAACTCTGGAGGATTCAGTTCAGTTCCGTTCTCCCACACATCCCAGCTGGCCGCTTCTTTCTTTTACGCGTCTTTCCTTTTCTCTTCCCTTTGCGTTTGTCCTTTTCTCTTACCCCACCAAAAACTTTTTATATACTAGTACTTAAATAAAATGACAAATTTTTCAATTTGGGCAAAATAGCTTCTATCAATTGGGATGTTTTCCCCCACAAGCTTTTAATTTTGAAAATAAAATAATTCTTATGTTTTTGTTTAAAGATTTTTTTTAATATTTGGTGCCATAGGAGTATACAGTCAACACACTCAGAGGATGGTGAAATTTAAATTTATAATCCACCACTTAGAAAGTGATACTACTGAACTTATTTGTTATCCTGCGTTCAAATAACACCAATTTAATTTTTTATTAAAAGATTTGTCTAACGGATTCTTCGTTAAAATGTATTTCAGATGTTAAAATTTTAAAAATATAAGATTAATTTGAAAAAATGTATAAATACAAAGGGATTAATTAGAAAAAGTGTATAAATATAAGAGAAAATAGTAATTGTTTAGTGTGTATATATACATGATAAGTTGGGTGGAACGTATGTATGCTAATAGGTGCTCTATCCGTTAGAAAAACCATTATTAAATTAATGTTATCTTAAGAATTTAATATTTTAAAAATATTTTTTATGGGAGAATGATGCGAGCTCAATATTTTCGAAATGTTAAAAAATGCTTTACATGCTAGGAGTTACGATTTTTTTTTTTTTTTTTTTGTAGGTGGACTCTTTTCAGTGAATTATAAAAGTTGTGAAACGCATAAAAAAAATTACAATTATAGAAGTTATTGGAGAAAAGAAAAACAGCCCACAATTTTGTTTTTGTATTGAAGAAAGAAAACAACTGGATCTTGAATTGTATACAGGAAATAGACAGCCAAAAAGACATTTACAGCTCACTCCCAAAGTGCAGCAAAAACAAGACACACACAACACACACTACACGCACTGTAGTTACCTGCTTACACAACTGCGGTACATGTACTACTAGATTTGTGGGGGCAAAAATCCCACAAATAGAAGACACCAAAAAAAAATAAAGAGAAAAAAGAAAAGAAAAGAGAAAGCTCCTGCTCCACCATCACCATTTCCATCACCACCATGGATGGATGGTCCTACTTTTCACACATTTCCACACACATGAGTGAACAGTGAATAAATTACCCTTGTTATTAATTAAATGCATAATTGTTTTCTTCTAGTTAGTAGAAGTAGTAGTAGTATTTATCTCCCATAACAAACCTCTCCTTTATTTATTTTGTTTTCTTCTTTTCAAGAAAGAGATGAGATGAAAGTCCACCGAACCACCTCTACTTCTTCATGATTCAATCCAATCTCCCTTGCTCACCCTTCTTTCTTACGCGTCCACATTTCGCTACACCTCTCTAAAATCGTGTCAATTTTGATCCCTTTTTAAGTCTAAAGTCCACTCCAGCCAGATTACAGTAGTGCAGAGGGTCTTAGCTTGTAAAGAAATCAACTACTACTTTGCTACTTTTTTATATTATTCTTTTCTTTTTTTAAAAATTTTTTTGTCAAGAACCCATCAACCTTTTTAGTTCCCTTTACTTTATTGTGGGATAGTATTGTTTATTGTAATCATTATTGTTATATTATTCATTTTTCTTTCCATTGCCCAATTGGGTTTTTTGGGGTGTTTTTAAATAGTGCTTTTCTCAATGTGGAGGGTTGTTTAACCTTTGCTTTTGGGTATCTTCTGATGGTGGTTACATTCGAACATTTTCTCATTAGGCTTTGGGGGTTGTGAGATTTCCAAGATTGAGTTTTTGGCTGGAAAAGGGGGGCTTTTGGCACTGAAAAATTGATTGTTGAAGTGGGTTATTGTGGGATTCTGAAGAGTTTTTGTAAGGTGCAAAATGGTGATGGATACAGGTGGGAGGCTTATTGCTGGTTCTCATAACAGGAATGAGTTTGTACTCATCAATGCTGACGATATTGGAAAGGTAAGGCTATCTAAAACCCCTTCATTTTTCTTCTAATCTTCGTTTTGCAGATACCCTTTTGGCCATTTTGGTGGATGTTCTGTCTTGCGTCAATCAGTAATGCATTTTATTAGGGCTTTTTCTTCAGTGTAGTTGGATGCTTATTTTCTTAGCATTTGGTTTTTACTAGTATTTTCTAAGCATTTGGCCTTCACAATAGAGGTATTTTTTTCTCTTTCCCCCTGTTTAAGTGTTCAATTTTTTTTTAAAATCGAACTGTGTCAGTTATAAATGATTTTGAGGATGTTATATTTTATTTTCCTGTTTTTTCATCTTAGAATTTTCCCTATCCTTTTGAGGTTACTTTTATTTGCTGTTTTTGATTTTGATCTTTTTTTTTTAAAATTATTTTTGGGGAGGTTGTAGGAGGGTGGGGCTTTGGTTGACTGAAGGGGGTGATTTCGCCACATTAGCATTGGAAACTTCTTTTGAATTTGTATTTTATTTTGGAGCTGCGAGACAAAAGACTGTGTTTGGCCTCTGTTATGTGAGGAGATAATGGGGTCGCTATAACTTGTATAAACATGAAATAGAAAAGAGACAATGCGTGTTGTTCTAGAGAACATTGGACTAGCCATGTCCTGGAACAAAGAAGTTAAGTCCTGCAGAGCTGATTAGATTTTGAGAATTGGAAACACTTGAGTTGATTTAGGGGGGTGTCTAAAGAAAATGTCCAATGTCAGTTTCTCCAAATTAGGTGACTTTTTGTTTTTAATTTGGTGGAATATAGACAATAAATTGTGTTCTTAGTATCTTTTACAGTTTGATGTTGTTTTTGGGGAAACATGATTAGGCATTCTCAAGTGGTTTTGATAGCAAGTAACTCGCTTTCCTGGTCTTGTTGTCCAGATTAAATCTGTGCAAGAATTAAGTGGACAGATATGCCAGATTTGTGGGGATGAAGTGGAGATTACTGTTGATGGAGAACTCTTTGTGGCCTGCAATGAATGTGCTTTCCCCGTTTGTAGGCCGTGCTATGAATATGAGAGAAGAGAGGGGAATCAAGCTTGCCCTCAGTGCAAAACCAGATATAAGCGTATCAAAGGCGAGTTTGTTTGTCCCATGATGCTTCATAAGAATACTTGTTGTGGTCTTTCTTAAGCAAGTGAACTCATGGTTTGGTAGTTTTGTATTTGGTAGGTAGTCCAAGGGTTGAGGGGGATGAGGAAGAGGATAATATTGATGATCTCGAACATGAGTTTGATTACAACTATATTGATTCTCTAAGTCCGCCACATGCTGTGGGGGCAGCTGGACGGCATGCCCGTGGTGTTGAGGCAAGTTCATCTGGAGGTGGCATCGCAGGACACAATTCATCCCATGGTCTTGATATTCCTCTATTGACCTATGGCGAAGAGGTAAGCTGTTAGTGAACCTAATTTATATTGGCCTTGTATTGTTAGAGTATGTAAGTGCTTGGATTCTAGATTTGACCTAGCAAAGCGTAAGATTATATTTTAATTATTCTTTCTTGTTTTAGGATGCTGAAATTTCTTCAGATCATCATGCCCTTGTTGTACCCCCATTTGCTGGCCATGCAGCTGGTTCACATTCACCCGCTTTTCCTGATCCATCAGCATCTTGTAAGTTGTTTTGCTCAGCATCTAAGTTAACCTAGCATGCCCAAAATTCTGTATCCAAGGCTGAAGAAGATGTGTTCTTTATGTCACAGTGCAACGAAGGCCAATGGTTCCCGAGAAAGACATTGCACTATATGGATATGGAAGTGTTGCATGGAAGGATCGGATGGAGGATTGGAAGAAAAGGCAAAATGATAAACTCCAAATGGTCAAGCATGAAGGAGAAAATAACTCTCGCAATTTTGATGGTGGTGAATTTGATGATCCTGATTTGCCAATGTAAGTTACTGAAGTAAAATGTCTAAACTTAGTTCTTTCTCTTTGTGGTCTTTCTCTGAGGAAAACACATTCCGAAATTCACTGTTTTGACAACATGTTCAATTTGCAAGATCACATCATCAGAACGCGTTCAATTTGCAAGATTTCATCATCAAAAGACTACCTGTAGGAAACATAATCTTTTCTAGCTAGATGATGTCTTCAAGGAGGATGGACTATCACATGATTCAAGATGTTTGACATTCTGTAAAGAAACTAATCATTTAAGTAACAGAGGCTAGTTGTCCTTCTGGGATTAATTTTTTCCTCAAGGCAATTTTATTCTTGTAAGCAAGAAAAAGGTCTGGCTTGACTTGCTAGATTGCACAATCTGCCAAGTCCCTTAAGCTATCTACCATAAGTTATTGGTTATCCCAATTTTGACTAATGATGCACAGGAGCCCTCATGCTTTAAACATGTGTCATGCATCATTTGCACCTTGTCTTCTTTATCTAAAGCTTTGAATACCACTGAACAAGAATATAGAAATACATATAAAGCATACTTTTGTGGTAAAAAGTTACTTTACTTACATGAGATTGTAGACTTGCAAACTGTCCTGGAAAACATTAGACAGCATGATTAGGCACTTTTGCTCTTGTAACAAAATGTGGTGGCAAAATAGCTTTCTGTAGGACATGAAACTAGCCTGTATTCTGTAGATAGAGCTCTGATAATATTGTACAGAGAGCACTCTCAAACATGTCAATTGCCAAAATTGAAAGTTGCTATTTATGTTGGCATGCACTAGAAGATATGCACGTACAGATTGCGGTTAAATGTTAGAAATATGTTTCCATGTCTGTTGTTGATTTTTGGCATAACCCAAATTAGGCATTTATGTTTCCGTAAATGTTCCTAACCATTTTTGGAAAACTGTGAGTTCCGAGTGCCAAGTTGAATGGTAACAATTTTCCAAGGTAGTCTATCGTTTATCCCTTACCAGGCAAGCCAAGTAGTTACAAAAACTGGGGTGCATAGTCCCTGAAGTCCTTGTTCAGTTGCTGTGACTTAGAGCATACAAAATGAAGTTATGACACAGTTAATTTATGGAATATCCCTTTGTTGTTGACTTTATCTTCTCTGAAAATAGGGAAAGCTTTCTTGTTTGCTGCATTATGTGGGTGAAATAGCATAATTTTTTATGTTTTTCTCTAAATTTGCATTCCATGGCCATAGTCTCTTGCTTAGAATGTCTGCTGCTTTGGTAAATTACTCTGCTATTAAACTCTAGTTTATTGCTTTCTGATGGAAAGATGTTTCCTGTAATGCTGCCCATGATTCTCATATTAATTGCCAATTTCTCTTTTATGCATTCAATCAGGATGGATGAAGGGAGGCAACCACTGTCAAGGAAATTATCGGTGGCTTCAAGCAAAATAAGTCCGTATAGATTAATAATTATACTCCGCCTTACTGTTCTGGGCTTATTTTTCCATTACAGAATCCTCCATCCAGTTCATGATGCATATGGCTTGTGGATGACATCAGTTATCTGTGAAATATGGTTTGCTTTATCATGGATTCTTGATCAGTTTCCGAAATGGTACCCCATAGAGCGAGAAACATACCTTGATCGGTTATCTCTCAGGTACATGGACCAAAATTTTGTGATTTTTTTACTTCTCCGTAGTGGTGACATTTGGATCTTGTCCTGCAAAACAACCTTGATAGCTGCTGAATTTAAACTGCTTTTGTGCCACAAATTCTTTTACAATGTGCTCTTGGACACTCTTGTTCGTTTTTGGTAATCTCTTTTGAAGTATTCTGCTTTTTGAATCTCTAATTGTAACTGTGCAGGTATGAGAAAGAGGGAAAGCCATCTGAGCTAGCAGATCTTGACATCTTTGTCAGTACTGTGGATCCCATGAAAGAACCTCCACTGATCACTGCAAACACTGTTCTATCTATACTGGCAGTGGATTATCCAATTGAAAAAGTTGCATGTTATGTCTCAGACGATGGTGCTGCGATGCTTACTTTTGAAGCACTTTCTGAAACCTCTGAATTTGCCAGAAAATGGGTTCCCTTCTGCAAGAAGTTTAATATTGAGCCACGGGCTCCAGAATGGTATTTTTCTCAGAAGATTGACTATCTGAAAAACAAAGTTCATCCAGCATTTGTGAGGGAGAGGCGAGAAATGAAGGTTTGCAATTTATACTATATATGATTACTATCATGACTTAAATATTTGTATTCATTGATGACCCATGTATTCTCTGTAGAGAATCAGCTGTGCGGGTAGTTTTGTTCAAAATTTTCTGATAAACATGGGAAAAGTGGTTCTTTTTTTGACCATAGTAACTCTTTCATTTTCCTGGGTACAGAGAGAATACGAAGAATTTAAAGTTCGAATAAATGGTTTGGTTGCTACAGCCCAAAAGGTTCCAGAGGAAGGGTGGACAATGCAGGATGGTACCCCCTGGCCTGGTAACAATGTTCGAGACCATCCTGGTATGATCCAGGTGGGTTTTTCGTTAAATTTTTGTCCACACTTCTATTATCAACAAAAGCTGGTTCAGACTTGCTCTTTTTTTTTTTTTTTTGTCAAACAGCATAATTGCATTTCATTTCATAACTTGATACTACAAGAGTTTGATACATCAGACTTACTTCCTTGGTATTCATTTTGTGCTCTTTCATAGAGCCACATGGGAAAATACACTTCCCATTTAACAGGTTTTGTAAGCTTAATTGCATACTTCGCTAAGCTATGTGCACAAACGTTCCCCGTTCTATGCACAAAGGAGAAAGTACATTGTTCAAACAAACACCTCATATTTGCAATGTCCTCAAGGATGATAGCTGCTCTGGACTGCTGCTTTTCTTCCTTGTTGATCATGTCCACCACTTCTTTGCAGTCCGATTGGAATTCCACTGTCCTCCAGTTTGCCTCCCAGGCCATTTGCATTCCCATCCTGATTGCTGTAGCTTCCTCCACTTGTGGCTCGCTATTTTTGAGTTCCGATCTTGCCCATGCCTTCAGTAGCTCTCCTCTCGCGTTTCTTGCCACAACTCCTATTCCTGTTCTTTCCAAGTTCTGTGAGAATGCAGCATCAGAATTTATCCTTATGGAGTTATGTGGTGGTGGTCTCCATTTTTCTCCTTTGCAAGAGTTTGTTGTTTGTTGAATGAACTCTCCCGCTATATCTTTTTGGGCCTCTATATATTCATCCCATTCTACTATAGCTTTCTGCACTGCCTTCCTTGGGTCTGCTTCTTGTTCCTCAAAGGCTTTCCTATTTCTTGCCTTCCATATTTGCCAAAGAATATTTACAGTTAATGCTATGTGTTCTTGTCCTTGTTCTCTTTTTCTTGCTCCTAACATTCCTTCCCACCATTTGACAAAATTTCCTCGCATCTCCCTCAATCCATCCCACTGCAGAGGTGCTAGTTTCCATGTGGTTTCCGCAATGTCACAGAAGAACAACATATGTTCTAGTGTTTCCACCCCTTCCCCACAGCTGCAACACATTGGACTTCCTTTACCAGTTCTCTTCTGTATTTGTTCATTCACTGGCAGACTGTGGTGTAGGCACCTCCATATAAAGTGCTTCAGTTTGTGTTTCAGATTTAGTGTCCACACACTTTTCCAGATTCTTGAGTTTTGTTGATCATAGCTCGTGCTTCCACTATCCCTCCTCAGCCTTTCCATTTGTTGGTACTGTCTTGTTTCCATTGTCGCATCATAGGCAGATTTTACTGTAAATACACCTGATTTAGTGTATCGCCAATACAATCTATCCTGGCAGCCTGTTATACTGATTGGAATAGCCTTTATCCTTTGGACATCCTCTGCTATAAACCAACGATTCAGCACCTCCTGATTCCACTCCCCATCTGCTATCAGTTCCTCTACTTTCTCTAATGTGCATTTTGGATCTCTTTGCGTTTTAATCCTTCCTTCCTCAGTCCCGTGTATCCAATTATCCTTCCAAATGTCCACTGTTTGCCCATTTCCCACCCTCTTCCCTGTCCCTCTTGTTACCAAGAACCTTGTTCCAAAGATGCTTTTCCATATCCAAGAAGCTGCTTTAGGAGTTTCTCTATCCCAATCCTGTGGTTGTGCTAGATACTTTGCCTTCATGACCTTGCTCACAAGCAATTCTGGGTTATTTAGCATTCTCCACAGTTGCTTGGCTAGGAGAGCTTCATTGAACCTTTCCAGATCTCTAAAACCCAGTCCTCCCCTACCCTTTACCTGCGACATCTTGTTCCAGCTAATCCAATGCATTTTCCTGTTATGCTCTCCACCTCCCCACCAGAACGTAGCTATCATCTTGCTTATATCCTTACACAGCATTTTTGGAAGCTTGAAACATGACATGGTATAGGTGGGAAGTGCCATGGCCACCGACTTGATCAGAACCTCCTTCCCTGCATGACTTAACAGATTTCTTTTCCATCCTTGTAACTTTTCTTGCACCTTCTGCTTGATATATCCAAAAACTTGTTGCTTTGATCTACCTATCAGCATAGGTAATCCCAAGTATTTACCACTTGTAGCCTCCTTCATATATCCCATCTCAGCACATATATCCTTCCTCAGATCTTTGTTTGTGTTAGCACTAAAGAAGATTGCAGACTTCTCATAGTTGATGGCTTGGCCTGAAGCTCTTTCGTACGCAGCAAACATCTCTTTCATGTGTTGAGCTTCCTGTATGCTAGCTTTACAACAGAAGAGTGAGTCATCAGCAAACAATAAATGAGACAGTTGAGGACAATTTCTCCCCACTTTGACTCCTGTTAGATTTTTGCTTTGGATTTTTTGCTTCATCAAGTTTGACAGGCCCTCGGCACAGATAAGGAACAAGTATGGTGAAAGGGGATCCCCTTGTCTAATGCCCCTGGATGGTTTAACATATCCCACCTTCTGGCCATTGACATTAAAAGAGTAAGCTGCTGTGGTGACACAGTTAAGGATCCATTTTATCCATGTGGGACAGAACCCCATCTTCATCATCATCCTACCCAAAAACTGCCACTCTACTCGATCATAGGCCTTTGATAAATCCAGTTTTAGGGTCATAAAACCATTTCTGCCTGTTCTCTTATTTTTCATAAAATGCAGTAGCTCCTGTGCTAAAATAACATTATCAAGAATGTGTCTACCAGGAACAAAAGCAGATTGAGCAGAGCTAATACACTTTGGGATGACTCTTTTTAGCCTGTTTGCCAACACCTTTGCGATGATTCTATAAATGACATTACATAAAGATATAGGCCTATACTGAGACAGATTTATGGGGGCTTCTACTTTAGGAATCAAAGTCACTATTGTTTCATTCAAAGCCTTTAGTAAATAGCCCCCATCAAGAAAGCTTGGGGTTTGTTGCTTGGGGTTGTAAAACTGAGACGTAAGATTAGGGTTCAAGCAAAATGTGGAATTTGAGAATTTGGGTTGGACTTTTTATAAGTACGAATCTTGAGGATTTGGTTTACTGCCAAGGGGAAAAAAAAGAAGAAATCCGTAAGTGTAACTTTTAATGCTTCCAATGCTTGGAGAATACATCAAGAGAGAACATTCATCTCTTGGAGACTGATGCTTGCATTGATTACAATATAATAAGAGTGTAGGTTGGTTAAACAGACTATTTTGTCATCCATATCATGCGTCATTTCCATCTTCTATCTGGCAAATCCACCTTTTGTTCTATTTTGAGGAAGCAAGGGCATTTTCTAGTGTTAAAGATTAGATTATTGCATGTCAATCTAGCTTTTAGATTTGCATGATGCATCTAATTAAAATCAGTTTTACCCCAAAAAAAAATTCTAATCAAGATCAGTTCTTTGGCATTTATGGTTTTCTCGTTTGCTTTATGTAGGTATTCCTTGGGAATGATGGTGTTCGTGATATTGAAGGAAATCAGTTACCGCGCCTGGTCTATGTTTCTCGTGAAAAAAGGCCTGGGTTTGATCACCACAAAAAAGCAGGAGCAATGAATGCTTTGGTAAGACGTAGTGTCCAACTTAATAGTTATTGTGAAGCAAGGAAAGGAATTTTTACACTCCATTCAGAGTATTAAGCATTCTGTAAATATAATACCTTCAGGTGCGGGTTTCAGCAGTCATCTCGAATGCTCCTTATCTTCTCAATGTTGACTGTGATCACTACATCAATAATAGCAAGGCTCTCAGGGAAGCCATGTGTTTCATGATGGACCCCACTTCAGGGAAGAAAGTTTGCTATGTGCAGTTTCCACAAAGATTTGATGGGATTGACCGTCATGACAGATACTCAAATCGGAACGTCGTTTTCTTTGATGTATGTGCCCTTTCCTATTTGAGGCTATTGTATTACATCATTTGCTCCTTGGCGAGTCTGACTTTTCTGTTTCTTACAGATCAACATGAAGGGATTAGATGGATTGCAGGGACCAATATATGTAGGAACTGGTTGTGTTTTCAGAAGGCAAGCACTTTATGGTTTTGATGCTCCTGTCAGTAAGAAGCCTCCCAGCAAAACCTGCAATTGTTTGCCCAAGTGGTGCTGTTCATGTTGCTGTTCAAGCAAGAACAAGAAAGGAAAAGGAAAGAAAGAAAATAAGAAGAAACTGAAGCAAAAGGAAGCCTCTAAGCAAATACATGCTCTTGAAACAATTGAAGAAGGAATTAAAAGTAAGTCTTCTTTTGAAGAAAAGTATGACCTTGTTTGTCTGCTGTGCTGACATTGCGTCCTTGTTATGGAAACAAGAAGATTGATGCTTTCCAGTTTTTCATGAAAATCAATAAACAGGAATTCATAATTTTGCAAAAAGTTTTCTTGAAACATATAAAATTGAGTCCTGTATTTTCTGACTTTATGACTGACATGTCAATGAGCTTTCTTCAAATCTTTATGAAATTTGTAAGAAAAACCACTTTCAAAATTCTCTTCATTTTTTGCAAACTTGTCTAAATTAACTACAAGTTCTGATGGATGTTGGGATTTTATTGTCCTGAAAAGAAATCTAAGCATGTATGTACCCCCCACTGACAGTAAATTCATTTTCCAATGCAGAAATAAACCCTGAAAATGCATCTCAGCTTTCCCAAGTGAAACTTGAAAAGAAGTTTGGTCAATCTCCGGTTTTTGTAGCCTCAACACTGTTGGAGAATGGTGGAATTCCTAAGGACGCTAGTTCTGCATCCTTATTGAACGAAGCTATTCATGTTATCAGCTGTGGTTATGAAGATAAGACAGAATGGGGAAAGGAGGTAAACTACCCTACAAACATCCTATAATTCTGATAATTGAAATATTCGCGGAGAATGCCTAGAATTACTAAGTATTCTCTTTTGTTCCTGTTGTTCTCTTAATTGATGAAACAATTTGCATTTGCTGATTCAGGTTGGCTGGATATATGGTTCGGTCACAGAAGATATCTTGACAGGATTCAAGATGCACTGTCATGGTTGGCGGTCTGTGTATTGTATACCCAAGCGGCCTGCATTTAAGGGGTCTGCTCCAATTAATCTCTCAGATCGTCTTCACCAAGTTCTTAGGTGGGCCCTCGGATCTGTTGAGATTTTCATGAGCAGACACTGTCCAATTTGGTATGGCTATGGAGGTGGACTGAAGTGGCTTCAACGACTTTCATACATAAACTCTGTTGTATATCCTTGGACTTCCATTCCTTTGCTTGTGTATTGTATGCTGCCTGCCATCTGCCTTCTCACTGGAAAATTTATTGTCCCTGAGGTATGTTTTCATGTGAAATTTCCTGGTGCCTTGAGAATTTCAACTGCTAATTTGATATGTGTGTGACTTTTGGCTATAACCTGTCTTCTGTACACAGATTAGCAACTATGCAAGTGTTGTATTCATGGCCCTCTTCATCACCATCGCTGTCACTGGTATCCTTGAAATGCAATGGGGTGGTGTAGGAATAGATGATTGGTGGAGAAATGAACAATTCTGGGTTATTGGAGGTGTTTCCTCTCACCTTTTTGCTCTCTTCCAAGGATTACTCAAGGTCCTGGGTGGTATTGATACAAATTTCACCGTCACCTCCAAGGGAGGAGATGATGGAGAATTCTCGGAGCTTTACATCTTCAAGTGGACGTCACTGCTAATTCCTCCAACAACTTTGTTGATTGTAAACATTGTTGGAGTTATAGTTGGGATAGCGGATGCCATCAACAACGGTTATGATTCTTGGGGTCCATTATTTGGTCGGCTATTTTTTGCCTTCTGGGTCATCCTTCACCTTTATCCATTCCTCAAAGGATTGATCGGGAAGCAAGAACGCACTCCAACAATTATCATCGTCTGGTCTATTCTTCTGGCTTCAATAATAACCCTTTTGTGGGTTCGAGTTAACCCATTTGTTTCAAGGGATGGCCCTGTACTAGAGATCTGTGGATTGAACTGTGACGATTGAGACATCTCGAGACACAGCTTTGCCTAACGTGCATGAAACAAGAATGCTGTTGGGAATTTGCTTGTGCAGCCAGGCACACAGGTAATGCTGGAATGGTTTTGCATGATGAGATATAGCACGGGTAGACGGAATAAGATTCGAGTATAGTTCGGAGGTGTAGATACGAAGCATTGTCAGCTGACCAATTATTTGTTCTAGAATGGTTCCATTCATTCTTTTGTTGAATACCTGTACGAGGTTTTTCGGTGTCCTTGTGTAAGGTTTGTCAGTGCATATAGTGTCACAAAGTTACCCCATATTGAAGGGGTCCTTATATCAGTGTCTGAAATGTTATACTCTGCAAAAGTGCTTTCTGTTAATGGACTTTGTTACAACACTTCTGGTGGAAAAGCACAGGCATTTGTTGTTGTCTCTACGATCCTCCTAATTTGTGTTCTCAATTTGACAAATGAATCATTCTCCAGTACTCCAGTAAACTTGTGGTAAGGAGTAATCCCAGGCTAGATTACAATGGAAAGATGTCACTTTGAGGTTATTTTTGCATGATTCCTTAGCTGCAGATGTCTTGCTTAACAGGAGAATTTTGTCATGATTCCCTAGCTGAAGTCTGCGTTGCTTAGATAGAATGCCTCCTGCATAAGCAGAGCTAAAATTTGAGCATCAGATATCACATTAAAGCTTTCAACACAAAAATGCAGCATAAATAAAGATTTGAGGCCTATGAGGAGAGGCAGCTGCTCCAGATCAGGCTGCAGGATAACTTTTTCTTTTGATAAATTCAATCTGGTAGAATCAAGAAGGTTAAAAAAAGAAACAAAAAAGGTCGCATTGAAAAATTGGATGTTTTAAAAGAGAGAGACACTAATACATGATGCATTTCTTGCACACACATTTATTGATTTTTGGCTTGTGTTATCCTAGCTGTCCATAAATCAAGATGTTAAAATTGAATCACAACAATTGGATATGTCTGAAATTGATAAGTAATATATGGTGTTAGGATTTAGGAGATGTGACTAAATATCCACCTCACTAGTTTTGTAAGTAGAATGCACCTAAATGCTTTTTTTCTCAAGGGAACAATATTTCTCCTTCAGATTTTACATACTTAATTAGGAAAGTTTTTCGTACATAATCATGCAATTATTAGCTTCCTGGAAAAGAGACAAAGGTAGATTAGATTGCTTGCATAAGCCAATAAATTTCAGATCCCCTTCTGGCAAAAGGAAAATTCATGAAAAAGATATTGATTTTAAGGATTCTTATGTTTGTTTCTATCACTTAAAAATATCGTGATTTTCACTAGTGGTTTTTTTTTTTTTTTTTGTAGATGGACTCCTAAAAATAATGTTCCCGTTACTAGAAGAAAACTAAGGTGGTGTGTATGCTATCTTCAGAATAATTGTACAAGAGACAAATATATTTTCCGTATTTATACAAAATGATTAGCTACTTGGGAGTCTTAGAATACACAACTAGTTGTATAGCCTAAATTTTTAGAATAACTACCTACACGTATATGAACAGTAATCAATCACAGATTCAATCTAAAGAGTGTGTGTGTGTGTGTGTTTTTGGGCTTTTTAAATATCAATATATCAATTTCAAGACCCAACTTAACTGGTAGGGATGTAAGGTTAGTGACTTGATGTTCCTGATTCAACTTTCAAACCTTTCTTATATATATATATGTATATATATATATAAATATATATATATATCACAAACTTGATTCTAATTTTGTACATTCACGAAAGGCTAGTCTAACAAATACATAACAAAAGTACAATAGTCTGGCAAACAAGACAACACCACATAACAGAAGTATAATAGCCAAGCAAAGAAGGCAATAGTATCCAACACTCCAACCCGAGTCCTAGCAAATTCTAATGGGTGAAATTAAGAACATAAGCACAATACAGAAACTTTTTTATTTGGCTACAAAATCAGATGAATGAACGAAAAGGTCAAAAATAATTGAACAAATACTAAAAGAATTGTTAGACAACCACCTCAGATAGTAGTGTGAACTACAATTACAAGTCAAGTACCAGTAAGACTTTGAATTGAAAACCCTTGTACTATCGAAATGTTAATTTTGGTTTTTTGGCCACTAGTTCAAGACTTCATCCATGAAAACTGTAAACACACCATATTTGCACCTCATGAGGCCTACTTGCTTTTGAATCAAGAAATAGTCTGGGATGACAAATTTGACAGTCAAGTTCATTGAATTCACACCATGGAATGGTTTTGGTGAGTTATAGTATCAATCATTCTGCCTTAACACCTAAGCAAAGATCTTAAGGACACCATTAAAAGTAATAGCGGAACAGATTTGCTTCTTATTGCATTCAAGAGCATATAATTCGGTCACGCAAGCTACAAAAATAACATGAAAGAAGCGGAAAAAATTTCAATACAAACTGAAGTCAAAAACTCCTGTCTTCTTGATTAACGATGCAAGTTTGTAGGTTGTTAGTCTTTCCCTATTTCTTTTTTCTGGCCATATTAAAAGGATAATTTTTTGTTCTAATGCTAGTGCTTCTGAATTGAATGGGCTTTGGGTGGAATTTTTTACTTACAGTTCCACCCTTCACTAGCCAGGATCTAATTTGTCTTTATGCTTTCCTGAAATCACAATTTACTAATACAATGTTTGGTTGGACAAGCTTTTGAAGGGCTTTTTCCCCATTTTCTTGCTGATGACCCTGCAGTCATGCAGATACTTTTTAATTTTCATTGCTTCTGAGTGGAAGCAACCACAAAACAAGCATTTATCTTTTGAACCTCAACATTCCTCCCATGGGGTCATAAAGACCAGTTAAGTCTCACAGGCTAGTTTAATCAGGATATCATCTACTGATTAAAGGAACAAAAAGATGAAAAAGGAAAAACCGTACACAAAAAAACCACTGACAGAAATATGGAATTTTTCAATCATGCATCAGTAGATTAAAAAGCAAAGTATTAATCTGATCAGAAAATGAGAAGTTAATATTCAGGCAAAAGGGTTAATTCCTTCTAAAAACTCTCCCACAAAAATAAATAAAGGAAGAAAAAAGAAAAGAAAACTACTCTACATTCCTGACCAAAAGTTTTTAGAGCTTCTTCAAGGTTTCAACTTCTTTGCACAGAATCATTCATTGGCTTCGTCACCATATAAATATCATCGATCGACCGATACTTGGATTTCCTCTTCTTTGCGTTAGAGCCCTTGTTATGAGGATCATCTTTTCTAATCTTCTTAGATTCGATTAATCGACAGTTGCTCTCAGCACCACTAATGCCTTGATCATCATCTTGATCCTTGTCCTTTCTTTTCTTCTTCTCAAAGGTGGTCGCTATACTCTGTCTATCTTCTTCATCTCCACTTAACTGCATGAGTTGTTCTGCTACTTCTGCTTCTGCTGCAGCCATGTCTGAGTCTTTCTTGAATCCCTCTTGGGCTTCTTCATCATCTTTGCATGCCATTGGTACGGATTTCAGCAGAATTGGAATGCCAAAAAGGAATATTTCTCCTGCAGAATCACGCATATTTGCTGGTGTAGGTGAATAAATTTGTAAATGTTGATATCTGTAGCTGTATATATATATATATATATATATGATGATACGAAGATCACTAGATCAGTACGTGTTGGATGGTTTTGGATTGGTGTGTTTTTTTCTTTATTTGTTTTGGTCCTCCATAAAGCGCGTTTAAAGGATACGTGTAGTATTAGTTGATATAAGAGAGAAACAGCTGTGTGCTTGCATGGAAGATGGATGGAAGATATGTGGATTTTTTAGTACGGGAATAGGAAATTACCATACTAGCTTCCATCATTTGTTCTTATTTTGCAAATTTTTTTTCAGGTTTGTCTAACGGGAGTCTATTAGCCACTTGTTTAAATGTTATACTTTTGGAAAGATAGGACTAATTAGGAAAAATATATAAATAGAAGGAATGCTAATAATTGTTAGTGCGTATAAATATATGGTAAGTTAGATAGAATTTACATATGTTAACAAACATCCATTAGACTCCCGTTAGAGAAATTCTTTTTTTTTTTTTAATTTCATGGATTGGTTTAAAAAAAAAAAAAAAAAAGCAGACCGTGCCATTATTATTTGGTTACTCAGTTTTTTGTTGAATAATTAACCATTAAACTATTCAAAAAATATTGGTAAAATACTTTTTAATTGGTATCTAATATTTGGTAACCAATAACGGGCTGGATTTTTGAAAGTTCAAGATTATTTAGTAACAACAGATTGGAGATTTCCTAAACACAGTTTACTTGGTGGGATCATTTGGTTAGGTGACTGTTGAGTTCTTCATTCGACTCTGAAATTGTCCCATTTCTCCTGTCAGATTTAAAGTCTTCCTTGACAAAAAGAATTAAACTTTAATGGTAATTAGGAGTGGGAACGAGTCCGGTATCCATCTCATGCACCATTTGGCTGACTCGATCCGTATCTTGCGAAACAATCATTTTCTAATCCTTATTCACGGATTTTTAATTATGTGTATTAAAAAAAATGTATATGTGGTACGAGTCAGGTACCCACAGACTTTTAATTATGTAATCCTAACCTGCTCCACATCTAAATGGATATCTGACCCTTTTTGATTCGATCAAATAATACGAATTGAATATCATAATTTTCAAATCGAATTGAATCGAATCGAAGACGTTGGATTTTCGAATAAACGAGTATTTTTGTCCACCATCCACCCCTGATGGTAGCGGTACTACTACTACTACTATTAAGTTGATCAGTGAGTCAACGGTTGATTAATAATCAAATGTTACTTTTAGTGCTTTATCTAGCGATAGAAGTGAAGATGGTTTGGAACCGACTGTAGCTTCTTCAGATAAAACAAAAAATTGACCAAAATTTAATAACAGAACAACCGCCAATGACCAATCAGGTATAAACACCCCTAGTTCCTTTAACATGTGTATTTCCTTTTGAAATTCAACCTTTTAAAAATTTACCTAAGGTCTTCATTTTTGGCACTTTAATCTTTCACACTCGGATATTTATTGCGTGAATTTGCCAAGAAATTGCTATTACAAAACTAACAATTGCACGATTGCTCTTGCATTTTTACTTGACAAGTTTCAATGAGTAAGCAAAAAGTAAAAGGATGACCGTTTCAAACCATCCAAGATTCATCTAGTCTATAGGAGCCTGAATATTTGATTAAGAAAAATAGTGACATGCATCTTCTAGGGTACGGAGGGATTAATTCCATTAATTGTAGACCCAGTATTTTGCCATTCAAGTCGATTTCATTCAAAGCTAGACCTAGATTCAACATTCGTATGGAATCAAGTTTTTGAATGGGTGTTTTTGGAGTTTTTTTTTTTTTGAAAAATGTTTTATTATAGCAATTTTGTTAAAAGAATGTATGTGAGATAAATAGATGGTCGAAGAATGTATTAAAGATTATGCAAGTTAATTTAACCAATCTATACCAGTACACCAGTATATCTGCTGGTTTACTATGTGACTTTTTAACGACATTTTTATAGAAATTAAATTGATAAATGTGGATCTAAAAGCCCTTTTAACCCTAAGACATGAATTTGGCGGTCTTCATCTTTGAACATAATTTCAAGAATAAGGTCGCTTTATCATTACATTAGCATTTAGTATAACAATGTTTATCCTTGCTTGAATTTTTCTCCTTTTCTTTTGCGTTTTTCCACCCCAAAAAAGAGGCATTAAGGCTAGTATTTTACCATACACTATGGACTATTGTAGAAGTTTGACCAAAAGAAACACACAAAAAAATAAAAGATAAAATTGGGATGAATTTTTCTACCATCCACATTCCAATTGGTCTCAAGTGGATGGTTAATTTGTTTTGACTGATGGTAGTTTTCATGTCAAAAGTGAATTGCCTGCAATCAAATTGAGAAAATATTAAGACCCTTAATTAGTGCTGTCCATTTCATATTAACTATTGCTTCACTGACTTTAGAATGCCTCATCAGTCTTCAATCTAACGGCTAGAGTGCATTTTCTTTTGACTTCTTGTGTTCCACAAAATACTATCCTCTGCTGGAGGGCCAGGATTGCACGACTATGGTAAGAAAATGCCAAATTTTGGATCGTGACATGTTACATTATGACGTTTAACATCTGGGATCAACAAAGTTGTGTTAGAACTTAGAAAGAAACTCTGGTGATGCTGAGATCTTCAATCAGGTGTGTATTTCTCAATTCTTCGAGGTAATTTGTCAAACTGATACGTGTATACACATGTTTGTAAGCATATGCTCACAAGTAATAGAAAGGCTAAATTACTATACATCATATGTGATTTCGCTTATTACCATATAACTCAATTTTTTCGAGATAATTATATTATTACCCTATTATTTTATGTGAAGTTGAAAATGGATGGACACGAACTTTGGTTACTTTAATTAACGGACAACCTTAGCAGAAACGTGTAGGTTGAAATCATAGTATCCGGTAAATCCCTATATTATTTTACATATATCCACACAATTTTCTTTCTTCCTTTCTTTTTCAAAATGAGAGACTCCAAGCCTTACGGGGAAGGAAAAGGCATGAGAGTCAAACTAGAGATCTCACAGTAATCTTCCTATGATTTTATACAAAGTGGTTAGCCTCTCGTTATGTTTAATGTTTAAGTAAGGATAATATTGGCTTTTCAATTAATGACGTTATGGGGTTACTTTTGTTAAATTTATGCTTTACATGAAATCATATAGAGTTATATGAATGTTTTGAATTGTTAGGAGGATCATATAAGAATAAATAAAACCACAGGGTGGTGTGAAGTAATTTACCCTAATAGAAATGTTCTCACACACGTTCAAATGTCTGCAAATTTAAGGAAAGTTTACACAAGTCTCATTTTCTTCACCAGCATTGATATATAAGAGAAAAGAACCAGGCAATTTCATTCAATCAAGGATTGATTGACGAAAATTAGTTAAAGTATATGGTAGAAACAGGCCAACCATGTGTAAATGTCAACACTCAAGTTTAGATGTGGCCTTGTTTGCTAGCAACAATCTTATCTAATTATGCTTTACTTAAGATTGAAAACAATAACTTTTGATAGCGTACAACAAAGTAATAAGCATGGTAACAACGTTGAGTTGCAAACCGTTTGATTGTTCCAATTATGTGACAGAAAGAGCAAAAAAGAGAAAGAGAAAGGAAAGAAAATGGGATAATTATATTACTTAGAAAATTTTATGATCATTAATATTTATTTGGATTAATCTTAATACACTGAGAATATATACATTGATATCGTAGGATGCATGTCATTTAATTCCAATTTGAATTAACGTTCATGTGAAGTTCATGCTACTTGTTGGGGCTAGTAACTCGTTGAAATAATCATCAAATTGCCCTTGATAATTCAAACAAAAGGGTGAGGATTTAGTTTGTTCTCAAAACTTTGTGGACTTTTTTTTTTCATTTTTTGTTTCCAACTATTCGGATGACATTTAATTTAAATATATATTGATAGTAACTTGGTAATATGAGTAAGAATATTTCTGAATTCATAGAAAATTTCTGTATGTCATGAAATTTAATTGATACATTGATTTTGAAAACAAACTTATGGTCTAAATTGTGTACGATCCAAACCAATGAATGTACACAACTTTGTTGCATTTATCTGCATCAGTTGAAGAAGACGTATGTATACATGAAATGAGTACCCAGAATTGTTTCTGCCCCAATGAGGGATTATACAAGGGATCCTGAAAGCTGATATTATCTCCAGAGTTAAGATGTTTGTGCTCCGTAGTGAAACTGCTATTGACTTGAGGAGGGGACCTATTGGAAAAGAATCAAGAAGATCTTTGACCCTCAGATGGGTAGTAGTCGCTTGTCTTTAGGACTTAGTTAAGGACATGGTCGAAGAGTACTTCTTCAGGTCCGCTGGAAATTGATCAGGTAATTGCTTAAAGAGACTGTATCACTTCCTTGACACCCTGTTCTGGGAAGCTTCAACTTCTTAGCTCTACCTTAAATCACTAATCTAAAGAAAACAATTCTACTGTCAAAAGAATTCCTCAGACCTAAACGTATCTATCTGTTTCTTGGAATACAATCCCAAACTACTTAGTACTTCATATATTAGGCAGCCTTTGGGATGAAATTTGTCATTCACTCTGAAAGTATAGCTCTTGCCATCCACTTGAATAGTGCTTTCCCCGGGATATTTCCTGACTTGATTGCATTTCATTTTTGTTCTAATGGAAGCAACACCATCCCACCTTCCTGTTGATGCATATATGTTGGCCATTTCAACATATGGAGCAGCAGCCTGGGGTTCCAGTTCAAAAAGATGATGAGCTGCATACTCTCCAATATCTGCATTTCGGTGAATCTTGCAAGCACTAAGCAAAGCAGCCCAAATGCCGGCATCTGGTTTAATAGGCATACGTTGAATATACTCCAATGCTTCTTTCAGTTTTCCCTGACGTCCAAGGAGATCAGCCATGCAAGCATGGTGGTCCAGACCAGGACTTAACTTGTATAGCTCAGTCATCATATGAAATAATTCCCATCCTTTCTCCATCAGACCTGCATGAACACAGGCCTGAAGAACAGCAAGAAATGTAATATGGTTTGGTTCTAAACCTGACTTCAACATCACATTAAAATAATCCAATGCTTTTCCAGATTGTCCATTCAGTGCATAACCCGATATCATGGCAGTCCAAGAAACAATAGTCCTCTCATTCATGGAAGAAAAGAGTTCCTCAGCATCTCTTACGCTTCCGCACTTAGAGTACATGTATAATAGTGCATTCGAGACCCTTATATCGCTCTTCAATCCTCTTGAGATGGCATAACTGTCTATCCATCTCCCATAATCGAGGACTCCAACTTGGCCACAGGCTGAAATTAAATATATCACCGTAACTAAGTCAGGTTGCTCGCCAGCTGCTTCCATGTCATGGAACAAGGCCATTGCGTCCTCCAAATCCCCTTTCTCAGCATAACTACCGATCATGACAGTCCAAGAAACACGAGTTCTGTCCACTATGGAGTCAAACAAACTTCTTGCCGAATCTATGTCTGCACATCTGGAGTACATACAAACAAGGGTATTAAGAACAGAAACATCTGAGCAACAACCTAATCGAACTCCATGACAGTGGATCAACTTCCCAAGGAACAAAGCATTAGGTTTGGCAAATGATCCAAGCAAGTTAAGAATGGTACTCAAGTCAGGCCTAAATCCATCATATAACATATTATGGTACAACCCCATAGCCATAAATCCTTCTCCTGCATTACCACACCCAGTAATCATTGAATTCCAAGAAACAACAGTCAGAACATCCAAATCAATTTCATTAAAAACCATCTCAGACAAGGATAAATCACCGCATCTAGAATATGCAGCAATCCAAGTGTTAGCAACTGAAACATCAGCTTCTACCCCAATTCTAATCCCCAGACAGTGAACTGAAGTCAATAATTTAACATCCTTCAGACCAGAAGCCAACTGTGCTAACCCCATAGCCGTAACTGAATCCGGTCTAACCCCATCAAGCATCATCTCATTAAATAAACACAAAGCTCTATCAAAACACGACGCTTGCACGAAACCCATGAGCATCGCATTCCAAGCAGCAATCTCCCTTGCATGCATTCTATCAAACACTGCGTAAGCAAAATTTTCTACCTGATCACATTTTACATACATATTAACCAAGCCCGACTGTACATATTTATCTGAATAATAAGGAGATTTTAACATATGGGTGTGCACCATTTGGGAGCACTTGAGGCTAGAGAGTTTTGCACAGGCTTTGGCTATGAAAGGGAAGGTCAATTTGCTGGGTTCTAAGCCGTTTTGCTTCATTTGGCGGAAGAGAATAAGCGCTTTGTCTGGGTAGCCTTGGCTAACTGCATCTCTTACACCAGAGTTCATTGAAGTGACCCTGGAGAACTTTGAAAATCGGTTGAGGATTGGAGTAACGGTCGATTTCGACTTCCTCATGTGTCATTTTCATTTGGGGAAATTTTCAAGGCTTTGCTCAAAGTTCTCTTTTAATATAAAAAATTTTCCTTATTGGACAGTAGTTTAGTTCATTATCTTGTACTTTATAACTCTACGAACACTTGTATTACAAATTGTACCGCGTTAATGTGTAGTTTATAAGTTAGAAGAAAAAAGTTCAAGTTAGGGGAAAAAAAGGGAAGAGAAAAGATTAGAATTGTTATTTTATTTTTGGATTGCTCAGTTTTAACAATAAAAAAAATAATAAAGAAAATGTTAGGCATGGTTTTATCGCTCAAAATAATGGTCTTTTTAAAAAAATCACCCAAATAGAGTTAATTTGGACAGTAGTTTATCATCGTCTCGTATTTTTTAACCCTACAAACACTTGTCTTACAAATTGTGCTGCGTTAATGCCTAGTTTGGAAGTTAGAAAAAACAAGGTTTAAGTTAAGAAAAAAAAAAAAAAGGAAGAGAAAATATTAGAATTGTTTTTTGGGGTTGCTCAGTTTTAACAATAAAAAAAATAGAAAAAAAAGGGTTAGGCATGGTTTTGTCTCTTGAAATAATGGTCTTTTAAAAAAAATCGCTCAAATAGCGTTAATTTGGACAGTATTTTATCATCATATTATACTTTTTAACCCCACAAACACCTGTCTTACAAATTATGAAGTTTAGTTTGAAAGTTAGAAAAAAAGAAAAAAGAAAAAAAGTTTAATTTAGGAAAAAAAGGGGTTTTTGGGGGGAGAGGGAGGAGGGAAGAAAAAAGATTAGAATTGTTCTTTCAAGTTGCTTGGTTTTACAATAAAAAACAATAATAAAAAAAAGGGTTAGACATGATTTTATCTCTTGAAATAATGGTCCAAATAGATTAAATTTGGGGGTCTTTCTGAATATAAGTCCATGAATTTTTAAAATGTGTCTAGCCAACACTAGATGCATTTGTGTGTTTAACTGACACGTCGTGAAATGCATCTTGGGCTAGAATTTGGAAAGGGAAAAAAAAAAAACAAGAAAATCAACACAGCTGGAATTTGGTTTTCAGAAATTTGGTTTTGAGGCACTGAGTGGTTGTGAAACCATCATGTTTTTGCAATAGAGGCCTTTTGGGGGCTTTGATCATGGATGTAGCTTTTGAAGTGGCCAGCCTGCCTGTCACCTTCTTCTTCTTTCTGGACGAAGATGGTGTTTGGAACTATAAGCCATCGTAAAATCATTAAAATTGAACAAAATATTTTCTAATAAGATTACAAATTGATGACTTTCATATAACTTCCAATATTTATTTTGACCAGCATTCAACTAAAAAAGGAGTTCAAAACCATTTACAAGTCTCAAAGAGCACCCACTAGCCTCCTTCAGGCCCTCTTCAACCTGATTGAGCAACCATTAAGTCCCCATCTGAAAACAAAGATATTTCTTTCGATAATTTTCAAATACACTCTAAATTAAGACTGGCAACAGAATTTTTACGAAAAAAGGGGGAAGAATTAAAAAAAAAAAAAAACTGATTTCCAAGGGACAAAAGAGTTCATGAAACTAGATGGAGATTTTAAACATAATTACAAGGAAAAAACTGAAGGACCTAGGTGGAAGAATAAAAATGGTACACTTGAGTCATTAAAAGCTATACAACAATTGATAGAATAAATATTTGGTAAGATATTTGGGCCCCAATGGCTACCCAAGTATTTTCCAAAAATTCCCACCAATTAATGGATATAAATGAGATTAGTACCATTTCAAACCCAACATCAAAATTAAAATATCCATCCCGCCTAAAATCCCTTTAAGCATGGATAGCCCATTGAAACATGGAACAAATTGCCACCTCTATCAAAAAGGGACATAATTTAGATCTAAAATGAAAAAGATTCTTTAAATGGTCAAATTATATTCCATCCATAACAAATAAGATTGCAAATGAATCAATTCATTCGCAAGTGCTCCCAAGCCAGTTCGATCAAAATTCAACTCAAACTCAATTAATACTGAATTCGAGTCGACCAAGTCAAACTACCAAACTCGAACAATTCGATTAAAATTCAACTCAAACTCAATTAATACTAAAATCGAGTCAACCAAGTCAAACTATCGAACTCGAGCGAGCATAAAGATACTCAAACTCAATAGCTCATCCAATTTTATACATATATATCTAATATTTTTATTTATTAAAAAAATAAATATTTTATTCATTTTTAAAAGATAAAATAATTATTTTTAATTTTTTAAACTCAAATAGGCTTGTTCGAGCTTGACTATGCTCGAATTTGTGATGGAACTTTCAGTGCAAAACTTGAGCTCGATATTAGACTTGATTCAATTAGACCAAAACTTTGACTTGACTTGGTTTATTTGCAACCCAAATTGCAAGGCGGAAAGGGGAAGGTGAAAGGGAAGGAGTATAGAGTTAAATATGTAGAAAATTTCGAACCATCCCAACAACATTTGCTATCATGCTAATAAAAATATTCGGTACTACATTTCAAAGGGAAAATAATCGATCAAATTGTATACACATCCACCACATAACAATAACCAAATCTAAAACCAAATTATACATGTGAAGCAAGTAGAGTTATTGTAATCCACATCGTAATGAAACCATAAGCAAACACGCTCAGCAACTCCACTTTAAGGTTGTACTCCATCCACATTGATTCCAGCATGCGGAACAGTATCAAGCAGCCCCTTTAAATTTTGCATCATATTCATATGGTTGCTGCAAACAAATAAAATATTCGTCAAAATTAAGCAACCCAAACATATGCATTGATCAATGTACACACAAATATATCACCAGTAGTCATAATGCTCCAAATTCTCAACCTTCAATCACATTCAAATGAAGCATTTGCCTCCAGACTAGCTTGCATTGCCCCCAATATTTTCACATCATAATCAGACAAGAATTACAATTTCTAAACCTCAAAGGAGCATCATAGACTGGAGATACAAAAAATTGCAGTAAAAATAATCAAAGAAATTAAAGATCCATACACACTAACATACAATTTGAGGCCATCTATACAAGTGCCCCAAGTTCACAGACACATTCTGTTAGATAAAAACTTGACCAATATGAACTACTTAAGTTGCTTCATGTTTTTTAAGTTCAAATGCTCTACTTTTTGCACGAGAAATGCAATGCAAGAACACTAGTCTGCATGTGCTTGTAAGCGCACCTTCGCTACACATATATGGTTTTATTCTCCACAAACATAGCTAATGTTGTAACTTAGCATTGACATTGACAGTTGAGTTCAACATCACCATAATTAGTTTATTATTCAATTGAAGAATGCTTCCACACATATTTCAACTGTGGAAGGAAACTAGTGCTTTAAATTCATCAGTTAAGCTACCAGTTGGGACAGGCCCAGGTGGCCTCTGTCTACAACATGTCGGTCAAACTAAAGAAAAGAGCCATTTTGCGATTGCATTACTGATTGTAGTATCAGAACCAAACAAATGTACACGCACGCGCGCACACACATACGTCTATATCTCTCTGTTTGCCTGTGTGTTTGTGTGTCTATATATACATATGCACATACATGCACACACATGTATGTACATACACACACACACACAAATATGCATGCATGCATATACACATATACATATAATGTGAATGTCTGTGTGTGTGTGTGTGAAAGTGAGAGAGAGAGAGAGAGAGAGCACATGAATAAATATTAAGGAAAAAAAATAGTGAATGTGCTCCTCCCATTTTGCAAAAACTATGGTCCAATATATTACCAAGAAGATTGCTGAAATCAATCGGCGAGCAAACCATCGCTTGTGCATGGCTTGTTGAGCACGTGCTGCAGCCTCCACATTCTCAAAGCGCAAATAAACATAACCAGAACTATTCCTGTAAATGACATAAAATGGAAGACAAAATCAAGCATAAATAATACAATGCAACAACTGACAAAGCTCAAATTTGCTGCTAAAAATAGGAAATACCAAGGAAAAGAGAGTACATGGGGCCGGTTCTCAACTGACAGGAGTTAAATATCTGTTAATTATCTTCAGCTAAGCTTCATAATTTCTTGAGAAGTGGACCATTATTATGATTTATAGACTGAATGGTAAAAGCACGGGAACATAACAAGTAGACATACAATGCAATAGGATGTCTGTCGCTCAAAAGTTTATACTCTCAAATTTTAATTGTTTTTCTTCGCTGACCTCCCTTGTGCCAGGAAAAGGTAGGTATCCTCAATTCTTTTTGCCTTTTCCATGCCCCTTATAGCTGCACTCCTACCTACTTGAATTTCTTTCCACCTTAACAGTAAAAGACAAGATCACACCCAACACATTTTTTATTCTCTTTCCATATATTTGACATATTGCACCAAGGATAATTGTCACCTGACAATTGGCTACTATCATAGAAAATGTTGCTTTGGCAGTTAATTTTAGAGCTTTGCTGATAAATGAAAATCTTTAGTCTATAAAGCTAAAATTAATAATAGGACTCTGCTAAAAATCCTGTTTCAAGTTTAAACAATCTTTCTGAGAGCCTCCTCCTTTTGAAATGCCAACCATCTTCAACTAGTATTCATCTCAGCAAGTAAATGATTTCTGGTTGCGGATACATCAGAAGTCAAATACCAAGCATACACTCGAGTCAAGATTCTTACTTGTCCACAAGGATATGCTTCACCGGGCCATACTTTGAACATTCTTCACGCACATCATCCCTGATGTCCAAATCAAATTCTGGATCCGTCTGCAAACAAAATTCCAAGAATAAGCAAAAGGAAAGGCAATGACAAACACATAAATCTTTGATTAGGAATTCCATGCACGTATGGCAAGTATGTGTACTTGTACATAGATCATCAAACAATTAACAAACCTCAGTTGCAGGATCAAACATATTCTTCAAAAGTAAACACTCGCTTGGGTTGCCAATGGGCTCTGGGGGCATTAAAACTTGTGCTGGAAGTACCGGAGCAGACATTGCTGTAGGTGCAACCATGGGCATGGTTATGGATTGTTGTGCAGGAGTTGCGCCATTAAGCGCAGGTACTCCAAGGGAACCAGCAACACTGAATAGGCAAAAGATATCAAACTTCCGCAGCAAAAAAGTGAATTTCCAGAGAAAAAGGACATAATACTACAGACAAACCTTGACGCAATCCCACTGCGATCCAGTTTTGCCATTAGCATTGCTCTTGATTGAGCATTCAAAGCCTGAATAAGTTTAAACCCATAAATAAGTGTTTAATATTAGCAATTAAAAGGAATCAATATACTAGATTCAACAAATTTCAGAGCAGTCAAATTCTCAATTTGATTTGTTACTTCAGAATTTGCTCAATGTGTGTGATGCAACAAGCAATATCTCTCAACTTAAAGCTAAACTGTTTTTTAACAGAACAGTGATGCTTTCAGAATAATTGCCTTCAAGGACTATTTTAAATTATAATTTAACATCTTGAATAGAAATCGTTGAAAATCCAAAAGAAAATTGATCATACTTCACAAGTTGAAACCTAAAACCCACTTAGACAACATTCATGCATCATATTGCTGTTGAATTTGAACAATTTAGTGATTTACACTGTTAATGCACCAAACGACACATTCGTTAATTATCAATTCCATCAAGCAATGTCTCAAATGCATTTGCTAAGTAGTCCATCCTACTAGAGACGTGATGAAAAGATAATACTAATTAAGAAAACAAGTTCCAGAATCCCAATAAGATAAAAGTAATATTCTATAATCAACACCACAGTAATATTCTATAATCCCAGGATATGCTGCTATTGCCACCTATCAGCCACTGTATTATAACATAAAGTACCCTCAGTCCTGTCTCTCCAAAAACATACATTCAAATAAATGTTGATTTATTACGGGAATACTAGGTTGGCAAAAAATTTAAAAACAGATATATTATCAATTAACTATATCCAAAATTAGGGCATTTAAAAAACTGCAGTTTCACAAAATCAACTAACCAATCCACCCCCATCATCATCATCAAAATCGGCAGTTTTCTGCCCTGAATCTTGCACTCCAACATGATCCGTAACAGATGAAACCTGCACTCAAAAACATTAGAATTAGACACTGCATCAATAAAAATTATAAAAAATGAAGTACAATATATTAACCATCTAATGAAGCTTGAATTTCATAAGCGCACCTTAATAGTTCGACCAGCAATCTCCAATTTCCCATTTAGAACTTGCGCAGCCTTTGCATGTTCTAGTTGAGCAAACTAAAAATAATAATCATGTCATCAACATCGTCAGAATTAAGGATTCATTGAACTGGTATAATTAGCTAGAGAATCAAGACATCAAAATCTTAACCAATACCGACTTGAACAAAGCCAAAACCTTTGCAGTGTCCAGTCTCAGGATCAGTAGGCAGCTGTACAAGTTCAACGGGCCCAAATGCTTCAAAAATCTGCAAATAAATAGTTACCAGATTTAGCAAATGAAGCCAGATACCACAAAACACTGCTAAACAGGAGGTGCAATAAAAGCTGGACTACAAGCTAATGACCATTGCGTAAAAGATTAAAGTCCAATAGGCCAGTGACAAAAAGCTTTAAAAAGACCAAGTCAGATAAAAGGAGAGATCATCCCATGGCCAATTTCTGATACATAAAGGAAGTGGCAAGGATATTTACCTTTGAATTACCTAAAGCTAAAATTTATTTTGCTTCACCTAAACTCGCAGACCTCAAAGAATTAGTGAATCTGTTGATATGCCAACACGTTCAACTTAAAAAAAGATGCAAGAGTTAAAAACCCATCTACCTCCAAAGACCAGAGGTGATCGATGATTATGGAGGGGAAAAAGTGCCTTGTAGACTGATAACTTCTAAAAGGAGCAATTTCCCCAACTCCTACAACTTTCATCTCCTACACTAATTGAACAATGGTATGAAGTTTGCTTTCATCCAACTGCTTACTATGGTAAAACATAATTTGCAAAGCTTACCTGTTTAAGCTGAAATTCAGTCATGTTGAAATGTAAATTTCCAACATAGAGTTTCCTATCTGTTGCACCATACGGGCCCACAACGCTTGAATTACTGGAAGCATTTGATGGAACAAGGTTCTTTTCTGCCTCTGATGGTTTAACCATAACAGGCTGTCCATGAAGTAGATGCCCAGATAGAGCAATTGCCATCGGCACAGACATGGAATCAAAGAACTCAATGTACCTGCAGTATCAAGGGAATCAATATCAAGACTGCAAGACACAGAAGTCAAGAAAAAAGTTGGAAAACCAATGGTTGTAAAAGAAATCGCTGTGGAAGATGAATCCCAACTTAAAAGGCTCAGAACTAAGAGATTAATAGTATTAAGTAATAACTAACCAAGAATATCAAAAAAAAAAAAGCCCCAAAGTGAATCAAGCTCAAAATCATGGGAATACCAACGTATCTCAAAGATGCGTCAAAAGAGACCAGCTAACTACATTTGAAGGCCTTCTAACAAATCCATGAATTTAGCTTGAACTCCTTTTGGAACATTATCCAAAAGTAAGACTTGACAGCACTACAATTTTATAATATTAAAAAAAGGTAGAAATAGAGAGCAACCAGAAAAGGAGAAAGATACATAAGGAGCACATACCCAACTCCTTTTGATCTCCTCGAATTTCGATCCATGATAAGACGTACATCCCTCACCTGGAAATTAAAAATAGCAAAACTGAGAAGAAATGCCAAATAATTTGATCCACAAAAGAAAAATAAAAGTTAAAGAGCAAAGAAATGGATCTTATAACTTGTCATTCTTCACAAATTGAATTCATATGCATACAAAACATATCTACTCAAACAAGCACAAGAATTATTATGTTATAATCAAAAATCAGTTAGTAATCAGTAGCAACAAGCAAAACGTGCAACTAATACCATGTATTCCATGCAATGAGACCATGAATCTTTTGCAATTCAGCGCACTCAGACCGTGAGATTTTTCCCTTATGTATATGCATAACAGTGTACGAATATTAGCATAAACAGAAATTGAGAATCATTTATTCTTAAAGAAATACAGCAAAGGTTGGAGTTATAATACACCACATAAATACATAAAATGATGATATCCATCCAAACAATAGACAGAAGAACACCAACCTTTCCTGCTTTTGAGAAAAACTCGTAAACATCCCTCTCAGTTGCCTTCAAGGGCATCTGCAATCAAAATATGTATACATCAGCAAACAATATTGTCTAATCCTAAGCCTCTCCTCTACAAAAAAGAAGCAACTTCGAACAGGCAAGTAATTCCTGTAACACTTGATCTATAAAAATCTGGGAAGTTAAGCCATCCACCTGGTAAGCAAATACTGTTCTCTGATCCCTTTCTGGGTCAGCCTCAGGTTCCACCGCTTCTTTCTTTTCTTTAAATCTCCTGCATAAATGACTCAGAAAATAGTAAGTATAAACCCTACAATGAGAGGAACATATTAACATATAAAGCCTTATAGGTGTATTTTCTTGTAGAAAAACTTATCTCAACCTCAACATCATGTTCTCCTCCCTACCACAGAGATAATCAACCTCCTTAAATTCCAAGCCAGCACCCTACTTTTCCATAAATCAAACTTTTTGATAACAGAAATACCAAAAACGAATACCAACTTCAAATTTAACAAGTATAAACATAAAACATTCTAGACTATGATTGTATAAAGTTCCTCAGCCAGTGGTCAGCAAGAGAGTGAGAACAAGCACATCATTTTTCAATGCTTAGCAAATTTTTATACTTCATTAGCAATCCACCTTCAATAACAAGCAGATTAGAAACTAAATGTTTTCGCTAATTGTCAACTAAAGCCCCCTTATTCATGTAGACCAAGTCACTTCTACCCAACAGCAATGGATGACTCAAATTAAAAAACAGTTTTAAGCTTAAGTACAATTAAGATTAGAAGGAATATCAAAGAAAAACAGGGGGGATAACAAGAAGTAAACCAGAAACCTAAAATCTGGCTTATGATTTCAGCAAGGAAAATGACTGGAATAACCTTCATAAGTTCACTCCAATCACTATTCTGGATGATTTAAGACCATTGATTATTTATACTTCAATTAAGATTGTGTTCATTAGGACACTCGAGTTCACTGATATTTTGAATCAAAAAAGTCATTCAAACAGAGGATTTGCTATTCTGGTCCCTGTTTCACTGCAAAGAGGGAACAAGAATTATGGGGATAAGGCATTTTCGTCTTCACAGTGAACAAAAGGCTGGAAAACTGATACAGCCTCACCACATGCGTTGCCAACCTAAAAATTGAATACATCATTGATCAACATCTCAGCTTAGATGTAAGAAATCAAGCTTAATCCAGGTATGCAAAAAACATTAGAAGGATTGAAGAGTGAGCCAAATCTTAAGGCCGGAAAAGAGAAACACAACAGACCTTATCAAAACCAATATGTGGAAAAGCCACTTTCTTCAGACAAGCCGTGAAGAAGTTTCCGCATGTTAGCCCATTAAGATGCATCTACGATTTCAACCCAAGTTAGAAAGTTATATTCTTCATGCATAAACTCAGACTTTTTTCTGCACTTAGCCATTCTACATATTCTTTCTGTGATTTCATCTGTTGGCAGAGATTTGGATACACATGCATATAACAGAACAAGCCACACTGGAAACAATTGTGTACACACACGTGTGCTATATATGTATGTCTACATATGAACTCTTAACATTTTTTTTGCTGCAATTACTCGGAGTCCATTTGATTGAGAAACTCCAAGATTGGTGATGCAAAAACAATAAGCAAAAACACACATAATTAAAATAAGCCACCTCCATAAGTATAGGTAGGGCAAATAACCTTTAATCGAAAAGGCCCTTCATAAGTCAGTGAAGTTAAACCATCAAAAACCGAACTTCATAAATCATATGTTCCAATTTTCCATATCAGTTCACGAAAAACCACTCCAAGCAAACAAATTCACTTACCCATCATGTGATTCTAATGATATCAAAGTCCCCGTGCAAGTGCAAAGAATCTTAACCATCAACGAGGAAAAAAATTCTCAAATCATTAGCAAGCAATGCCTCATCTGAAAGCACTCTAAACGTAATTAACCAAGAATTATTTGCCAAGTAAAGCACCATCAATGTATGTAAGCATAACTGTGTAGAGAAATCTATAAAATGCAACGGCAGAAACAAGTTAAAACTGAGCATCACCTGCTTTCCCTCATCTCGAGCTCGCGCTCTCGTTCCCTGATCAACTCTCTCTCCCTTTCACGATCGAGCCTGGACCTGCTTCGGCTCCTCCTTGACCTCTCCATTTCCTTCGACCTCTCCATTTCCCTATCTCTTTCCTTCTCCTTTTCCCTATCCCTCCTCTCCCTGTCCTTCTCCTTCTCCTTGTCCCTGTCCCTATCCCTCTCCCTCTCCTTCTCCTTGTCTCTGTCTCTCCTCTCCCTATCTCTTTCCCTATCCCTATCTCTCTCTTTCTCCCTCTTCTCCTTGTCTCTATCCCTGTCCCTCGAACTCCTCTCACTCTCCCTATCTCGACTCCGGTGCAGCGAGCTCCTCTCCTTCTCCCTATCCCTATCTCGTTCCCTCTCGCGGTCTCTATCTCGGCCGTTTTCGTCATCTCCCCGGGACCTTTTGCTGGAGGAATTTTTCCGATCTCTTTCGTCCTCGTCAATATCACCTTCGTCCTCGTCGCCACGCTCTTTTCTCCGATATCCTTTCTCCTTGTCTCTCTCTTTCTCGGCGGAGTCCTTAGTCTCCTTCGTTTTGGACGGAGGACCGTTGGTTTCTTCCACGGTTTTCTCCAAATAATCGTACTCGTCGAAGTCCATTGCTAGTGTTCCCCGACGTGGGAATGCTGGTGGCGGTGCCGCCGGTTGGTTTAGCAGAACCCTACTATGGGAGTGTGTGTGAGAGGTAAACTATTGGTCGTTGTTAGGGTTTTTGAGAGGTGGAAATCGGTGGGGATTGTGGTGTATATCATGCGTTTGTTTGGTAGTCAGGATGGGCTGGGACTTGGATGGAATTCTGAGACGGAATGTGGTTTTATTGGCAATTCGACTTCGAGTTGTGTCGGGTCAATTGAGAAAGTCGGGAAGGAGGTGGCTGGGTGGTTCCTGGTTCAACCGATGAGTCAACCAATTACTTGTCACGAGAGACGGGTCGAAACTTGAGTGATACGGGAGAAGGTACGGGAGGGAGGAGGAAGTGAAAATGAGATATTCGAGTTCGGAACCTCTCCGGCTCATATTTAAAACAATGACACCAGATAAAACTAATTACTTGCAAATATTTTCGTCTTCAAAGTCATATGAAAATTGTCTTCAATCATAGTAAATGTATGAAGCATTTTATTTTCTTACAAATAAGAAACACAACTATTTTGTCCTTGAAGATTTTTCTAGTCATATTTTTGTTGAAAAATCATACACAGATCATATGCTTGAATTAGTGTGGACTGCCCATATGGTTTTTGTCCAAAACTTATAAACCCTACCCTCTCTAATTTTCCCCAAATTCTTCTTTACTTACTTTATCATTATTTCTCTCTCTTTTTTTTTTGAGAAAAATGAAGCTATATAATAAAAAAAAACTAAATAAAAATGATCACAATGTGCCAAATGTGGAGTGAAGACAACAAAATCACGCTCACTCCCGCTTCTACTAGTCCTACTGCTGTCACTAATTATTAATATCGTGTATATCCTGTAGCTATTATCCATTTTTTTGTTTTTCCCTAGCACCCAAGTTATGCTTTGATCGTCAATCAAGTATGAGTAACTCAATTTCAGTTAATTTAGATAGTTTCCCTCCATTTTTCTAGATTAGTTAACATACTCGTGAACCACGGAACCTTGGTCCGGTGGCCACCAGGGGAACTTCAGTTCCTCCTTGGAGTATCAGTCAAGGTTTGAATCCTGCCAACATAGATTGCCTTGTTTGGGAGCCAAATTTTTTGTCAAGTTTGTCTGCTACAAGTTTTTTAAAAACTTTAACTACAGTAATCTTAAAAAAATTTTCAAAAATTTTAAATTATACACTTCAAAATATTCAAAAATAAACACACTTAAAAAATTTTAAAAAAAACTTCTACAGTAAGTTATAGTAAAGTTTTAGACAAACCCCCAAAAAACTCACCTTCCAAACATGTCAAAATCCGCCAAGGAGTAGCAACAACAGTAATAGGCATACCATAGAAATAAATAACAGCAGGAGGGATCTCCCTTCCCCCAAAATCCCCTTCCCCAAGACTCCTTATAATATAGCATCCTCTTCTCTGTGACCCCTCCCCAGGGTTGAAAATCTTTGCGGATATTTTGAAATGAGAAGGGACTCCTTTGACTTTAGCGTAAACCAAAAGGGTTTCCCTATTACCCTAAAGAAAAGTTACGGCGTCTATGTTGCAAAGTTATATAAATATAAATTGAAATAAGTAAATCATATTTTTATAATACCAAGAGAGGCTATGAAACTGATTCTTCACATAAATAACGACGATGAGTCGTACCCACATAATCCGCAGACCATAAAATGCTTTGTTTAACTCCATGACCTTTTTGTTTGTAAAGCATAACAGAGTGAAATTGACTCTGCCATTAATGTTTATATATTTGTAAAACATCTTTTAAATATAATAATCAACATCCAAATGCACTGTATTTACCAAATCCCAAATTTACCTATGCTAAAATATCTAACATTTTATACGTATTTCAATGACCCACTGATTTAGCCACCTACTTAACTGGTAGAATTAGCGACCCATTTACCTAGTCTCTTTAATGGTTTCCTTGTCGAGCTAGATTTAATAATGCTGCTCATAACCAAGGGCAAAATAATCTCTTGGATCAATAAGATATGATGTTATATTTTTTGATTATTGATATACAAGAAAAAAAAATAGTACAGAAATTAAAATAATCTCCTTCTGTTTGGTTAAATTCTCGAAACCAAATAGGCAGTTCTTGAAACTATTCCTCTGAGTGGTGTGTTTTACTTTTTTGGTATAATGGATAATTTTTACATTTTTAGGGAGGCAATGCCAATGTGAGAGTAAAAGGAAAACTCTACAAAATTCAGGCCAGCAAATGGGATCACCAAGTGGTAGTCTGATAGACAAACAGAAGAGGCAAGAGCACCCCATTGAATCAGAGGACAGTTACAGTATAAACCATTGCCGTGGAGGAAATGCTTTGAGTTTCTTCATACTACCAGAAATGAAGGTCTAAGTATCAGTTCCTGAAAGCAAACCAAAAAAATAAAATGCCCACATAAGAGCAGACGAGATTTTTTTTGTTGGCTGATGTTAAGCTAATCATGTACATTATGCCAACAAGCTCAGAAGGAGCTATTCTTCCTATATGGTAAAGCACCTTCGTTGAAGAGGGCCGTGAAATCCACCAGTAAGTTGTTGAGACAAACAAATAGGCATATATCACCAACAATTACCCTACCAGATATCTTAAGAACGAGAACTTCAAATATCATGCCTTACTGAATAGGAACAAACGAGCACCACAAAAGGATGAAGTATAAGCATGAGATAGAAGAAAACCACCACTGCAAGAGGGAAAAGAACAATTTGATGTATGAATTAGTAACACTGGTTTATACATCATTTATACCCTTGTACAACATCTTTTCGAAGTGAGAAAAAGGTGGGTGAAAAGCTCTCCTCCATCACAAAGTAAAGCAAAGAAAATGCCCACAAAAAGCAAGTTAAAAGACAAATCAGATAAATGGTGGCTAATCTCATCATCAAGCAGTCCTCTTAGGAGGAGCCATATTGCGGATAAGAGATGTCGTCGTACTGATTGTATATAATTGTACCACGAATCCTGCAAATTGATCAAAAGACATATAAATGACGTATGAAATCTATGAAAAGACACCATTAACTCAAATCATAATCACAGTATTTACCTAGCAGGCCAGTTGCAACCTTTGAAAGTTCAAGCATTGACGTACCCCAGCTACTAAAATCCTTGATAACCTATTCCAGAACATACAGATATTTCACACAATATATCCATCAATGTCTCTGGCTGTAATATGGTACATTTCTTACATAGCAACCTAGATAAAGAACCTTTCAAAATAGAGCAAGTGTGAATTAACAATAGGTCCCACTCTCTCCTAAACAGCAAGTCAAAAGTTAAAACTTATGAGAAATATCTACCAGTTAATTTCATCCTTGATAAGGCCTAGTCAATGATAAGGTAATTACAGACTCTTAAAAATTTTCTTCCACATTATCTCTAATACTTCTATCTCATTCCACATTTCTTTCTTCAAGTTGACTCAAAGAGTGATTAAATATTTATCTGTTTCTGTCTGATTTATCGTCAAGTTTAAAGTCAAGAAGAATAATCATGATTTAATGGGTTTCTAAACAAATAAAGCCACGAAAATCAGTAAGTGGTCGTACTTGTACCACATAAGCACTCCTTGAGAGATTAGCAGTTGATATCAGTACAGCTATTGATGATCCTAACATGTATAACTTCAGAAAACTTGCCCGGCTTCGCTTCCTACCTTCAGAACAACAAGAAACTCAACAGTAAAGATCAGTCTCCAATCACTGAATGACTAGGACAACAAAAACATGTTAAGGTCACCTAATTCTCCTATGAAGAGAGAAATGAAACATATAACAGATGAAGAAACTGCAATTTTGTCAAGCTCCTCCGTCTTAGTTGTGGATAAAAATACATTCACTGCTGCTAACAATTGAATAATAGCCTGTCGATAGATGACATAAACTGTGTCAAAAGTGAAACTGTGAATTCGAAATCAAACATTAGCCTCCGTAAAACATGCCCAATTAATACGGAAACTAAACAACAGTATCAGTTGAAGAATTACAGCGAAAAATTGTCCAATGTAAGTCCAAAAAATACTATGAATGCAACTAAAATAAGAAACCTCCATTGGCTAATTCTTCAATTTCAGCAAGACATAAAAGAAAAAACATATACCAAATGCTTAAAAGAAAAATTCCAAAATTAAATTTCTTACCTGTTAATTTAACACTAACACCTAAGGCTACTCAAAAGTTAAAAAGAAAAGGCTCATGACGAATTGATCACAACACAGAATCTGGCAGATCTTTAAATCGTTTTTTTCTTAGATAACCAAAACTCTCACTAATACACAAGCGCTATAACAGACTTGCCCATTTTTAAACTAAAAGATACTATACATGTACTTTTTCTGTTTTCTGTTCTTATAGTCTTCTGTACCTGGGTGAAGATGAGAACAGAAAGGCGAGACTTGTATTCAGCGACCTTTTTATAGCCTAATAAGTACATAACAGATTGAAAGAAAGATTTAGATATCTTCCAAAACAAACACAAATTGGAGAAATTGGGTTAAATGAAAATCCAAACTCACAAGAAGAATGAAAAAAGACACGTACGCGAGTCCACTACCATGCGATAGGAAAAATCAGAACCATCAGTTCCAGAAGGCCTTCCGCTCCCAGGTCCTCTCTGATGCATATTCTCTCACTCCCTTCCTAAAACTGCTTTGACTCTGCATGCAGAATCCAGAAGTGAAATGTTCATGCCACATCGGTAGACAAATGATGATTTTGCATCGAAACAACATATAAAGTTTCATAACATTAAGTTTTAAAATGTTATAGTGACATAAGTAGAAAAATGATGATGGTTCGTTCAAACCATCACTATAACATTATAATGTTAAGTAGCATTCTGTCACTACATAAGTAGAAAAATGATGATGGTTCGTTCAAACCATAGATTAAGTTTTAAAAGATTATAGTGGACAACCTGCAACTATTCTTTTCACGAAAAGAACTCTCTCTTGTCAAGAGAATTATTGCTATTCTACCATTGGTTTGTTATTTTCTTGAAATTTCTTCCTTTAAATTCAGTAAAAAAAAGAGTTATGAAAAATACATAAAAGAAATCAAGTCGTGAACTTAAAAGTTCAAATAAGCTAAAATGCAAAACCTAAACAAAACCAGATCAAAATAAAATGAAGAAAAGTACACAGTAGAAAGATATTGGGTATTGACAAAACCATTGCAGCTATTCCATTCCAAAGGAATAAAAAGCTCAATTACTTCTACTTGGAAAACCACAGATTTTAAGCACTCCCACAAAATAATCACAGACAGCACTTTGATTTCCTAGTATTCATGTATTTATTTCAAGAAAAAAAGAGCATATAAATTCGCAATTCTATAACAGTTTAGAAGCGGATGAAAAATCCAGAATATTCAATCCAAATAAAGGAAACAAGGTAACGAAATTGAACGAAATGGAAGAACGAAAAGCTGAGATTAGCTACCACTTTTGAGATCTCCGGCGGCTATCCTGGATTTTCCGGCGAATCCACGAGATGACCTGCGACGGAGACGGGGAGGGGAGGTTGTCTTTGCTCACGGGGCCGGTGTGGAAAATAAAAGAAGTTTAAAATTTTTTTTAAAAAAAAAAAGCAGGGAGAGAGTTATAAAATTTTTTTGCTACAATAGTCCTTACATTTTTGTGAAATTGGTTTGGTGTCTCTTATATTTCCTTAAAATGAAGCAATATGTATCCAATTTAAAACATGGTTTATATAAACCTTGTTTTGGAAAGCCATTTTCCCCAAAAAAATTCTACGTTTTTTGTGAACACATTTTACGTATATCAAATGATTATAGTATATTTTTCTACAAAACTCTAGAAAATAGCAATCCAAACTGGTTTAAAATATAGGTTGACGATTCCATTTCTCTCTACATTGAAGTCCTTTATGAATACATGAACTTTATCGACCCAGACAAAAGCACTACACACTCGTGTAACAGCCACTTGAACTGGCCTGCCACATTAGTGGCAAATGGTGAGAGGTAGAGTTTGAATCCCTGACTTCCCACCTCACCAAGCCTTAAGGCTTTGGTAGTGGCCACTGAGCTAAGCTCAGTGGTTTGATCCATCTTCTTATTCAAAAGGAAGGTATGAGTGGATTAGCGTTAACATATGAAATTTACTAATTTAGAATATTTGCAGCGTATATTAAACTAGACTGAATGAAGATACCTCATAATTTACATAAAGTAATCACGCTGAGCATACTTGATCTGATAGCTAAGATTAAGGTCGCAGGAATCATAAGTTTTGGTCCAATTACTCCTTTCCTTTCTTATTTCTTAAATCCCATTTTCCTTTATTTTTTAAAAGGCAATTATATTATACTAATGAGTTATAAATTATAATGGACTAATGCCATATAATCTAGCATTAATTCTTTGATATTTTGGTATGCAGCAAAAGGGATACAAGTAGATTAACATCATCCTTGTGTAAAGGTCACACTCAAGAATCAAGAAATGGTCCAAAATTCTTGGACTGAACCCCATTCGGACAGCTTCATTGTCCTAGGGCTGAATGAGCTAAATCCCAGTAAGCCAATTGTACAACATACTTGGAAGAATCTGGTAACCAAGTACAATCCAAAGAGAATCCGAGCTAACGTTCATAGAATTTTTTTCCCTATTTGGGTGAGGAATGTTCAAAGACTCAAGGTGCTATTAGATATCAAAGTGGATCTAGGTTCAAACACAAAATCAATGATGTATAAGGCAAGAGTAAGATGCCTACATTGCCACCACCTTGTCACCAAATGTCCCTTCAAGAGAAGATAAGTTCTCAATAGCAAATTTAGAAGAAAAATTTTCTAAAAAAAATGTCACACAACACTGGAAACTTTTGGTTAGAAAGGATATATCTGAATATGGAAACGGTTTCGAATCCTCTGTCTTTAAAGTAGTCTCCGTCCCCTCTGTCCCTTATTTATACAGCTGCTACGTGTCTCTAACATTTTGTTAACCCAAACTCAAATAAACCATGGGTTTGTTTGCATGAAAAGCAAGCTTTTATTTAGATATTATGCTGATATAATTTTTTTTGAGTCTTGATGATATAATTATTCATTTATATTTTTTATTTTTAAGCATGTGCATGAAGGTCCTACTGGTAGTGGAGATGGTTTAAACTTTAAACATATGGGAACCAAATAGCCAACGTATGTTGTGCTCAACGCAATTGTCACAGGTAATATTTTCTTGTTTATAATTAAATTTTAGTTATTCCAATAATTCACTTGTTTGCAAGAAATAGTTATTTAATCTAAAATTTATTTGAGTTTGGGTTAACAAAAGGTTAGAGACACGTGGTAGCTATATAAATAAGGGACATAGACTACTTTGGGGACAGAGATTCGAAGCCACCATGGCAAAAGGATTACTATATCACGAGGCACATACGGTAAATGCATGTAAACTTCTGAATGCAGTTAGATGCTTGTCATTGATATCAATCAAGATACTTTGCATCATATCATCCATACAACAAAGCAAAACAACATTTTAACCAAATCACCTGCTTGTAATATTGGAAAATGGGGGACAAATAGGAGACATATATTTGATAGTCTCACATAGGTGCAAACCAGATTAGTTAACAAACCATAGAATGAAAATTAGTAGTAACTTTGCTCAAGCACCTCAAGTTCTTGTTAGACTCTTATATGTTGTTGTCATCTAAACATCAGGAATTTTGTGCAAGAGCCTCCTTCACTCAAACCAAACAAAAAGGAGATGCATTGGATCTTTTAAAAAGTGTGGCTTAATTACTTTGCCCCAAAACCATAAACATCTAATCATACTTGGCCCCATTCATGTGCCACCTGATCCCAAAAATGGTCTCATGGAAGAGGTTTATTTTACATGCGTCAAGTGGGTATGACAAGAAGAATACCGGTGCAATTGAGTCGAGTTGATCGTGAAGAGTGTTGAGTTACAACTCAACTTGAACTCAACTCAACTCAACTCAAATGAGCATTGATTTCTATGATCGAGTTCGATTCGCTAAACTTTATGAGGTGATCGAATAAGGTCAAGCCTGCAGATGTAATTTGTATTATACACTAATGCACACACACATATGCACTGCTCGATAAAACTCGTCGAGTTTTTGAGTTTAACATATCAATACTTGATATGTTATTTGTTTGAATAATCGGGTAGTTTGAGATTGACTTAAATTCAATCAATGCTAAGTCGAGTCGATCGTTTGAAAACTCATGAGCTGCTTGATTTGTTTGCATCCAGAGAATGGTTAAGGTATTCTAATTTTATAAATTGTCAAATTAAGTAAAAAAATATTTAAATACATTACGTGCAAGAAATATATAAGTATATACAATTGAATGATAAATTAGGGGTCATTATCACTAGATAATAATTTTTACAAAATATTAATTGCACTCTTATTATCTGTTTTATCATATAATCTAAATGTTTAATAAATAAAAATTATATGATAAAAATAATAGTGCAATTAACATTTTTTCTTAATTTTTTTGAAATAATAAATTAGATGTATTAAAATTTTAAACCTTTATGGTACACTGTAACAAGTCAACCCAAAGCTTCAAATTCAAGGCAAAAGGAGGAAAGAAATTAAGAAACCACGATCCCATCATTTCTTTAAACGCTTTACAGCTTTTTTACTTCAATTCCAATCCAAGTCTAAATACCATAGTGATAAAATTCCAATATTTCTCAAGTCTAGTCAGGTCTGGTCTTAGTTCATTCTTTGGGCAGAAAACTTTTGGGTTAGATTGTTCTGAATCCGCAAAAAGGGAGAAGAAAACGAAGATGGCGGACGAGAAAGATGCCACGTCAGTGCCACTCAGTCAAAGCGTTGATGAAGAAGATCCCGAAAACCCAGTTAAATCTTCCCCCAATTCGTCCAATTCTTCCACCCGTAAGGTAGTAGTTTGTTTTAATTTTGCCTATTTGTTCCACCGTTTTTATTTATTTTTGCTTTAATACCCTTTTCATTTCATTAAATTTGGACCTCCTAATATTGGATGTCTTGTTAAGTACATTTTCAATGAACATTTCTGAACCCATTTATATGGGGAAATCATGGTATTATCTGAATGTGATGCTTCTTAATTGAATTTCAATAACAAGAAAATAGAACCCTTAATATTCAAATAAAATTTTAAGTTAATTGGGCATTTTATGGGTAGATTGAGAACTCTAGCTGATGGAGTTTGATTGGTTGTTTCATTTTATGCGTGTAATTGAGTTTTTCATTACAGTCTGAAGGATGTCGAAGGTTTTACATGACCAATCATGGAATGTGTTTCTAAGGGATATTCAACTGGAGCAAGGATGCTTCGAATCCAGATCCAGTTCATGATCTGATACTTGAAACAGAATCAGTGAAACAACAATAGACAGTTCTTATGCTAAAAAAAAATGGTATACTGTTGACAGCTCTGTGGGAAATAATGAAACAAGGTAAGATTGTAATGCACAACCCATTTTTCTGGCAGAAGTTAGGATCCGATTAGCCTGAGATGGTTAACAAAGACATTGATATATTACAAAGAATCTAAAAGGATATGTGGCTATATGTTGTATAGATAGGTAATATCGTGTCTTTTGGATAAATAATATAACACTACTTTCTAGAGTATTCACCTAGTATATTGATTAGATAAGGTTCTCATCACATAAGAGGACAGTGGCGGTAAGAGTGTTCAGAATACCCACTTGGACTGTGTTTTCGCTCTAATGTTAAGTTGACCTATAATTAGCCATTTGTTGAAGTAAACAGGAAGTTGGCTTTGGTTGATCATGCATGCCTTGCCATGGAACTTCAGAGTGCATATTTTTTCAAGCAACTCTTCTAGGTGTTGTGGTCAGATGATGCAACCATCGTCCTGGCAGATGAAGTTCTGTAAAATGAGCATCTTTTCATTGTGATGAAGTTCTATTTTGGCATTATTCTTTGAGGGTTGCTGCAAATGGGATGGTCTGAGGTTGGATAATTGCGTTTTCTTTGATGAGTGTGAGCTTGGGAAATGATCTTGTCTTCATTTTCTGTACTATAAGCATTTTCAAGCTGCCAGCATCTGAATACCATTTTTGGCTCCTTGAATGTTTCAAACATAAGAGAGAATATGTACACTTGCAGAAATCAGAATGGCTCTTTGTCCATCCTTTTTCATACCCTCTGATGATGATGATGTTATGATGATAAATACAATTCTGTGAAGTAAATGAGAGCAACGCATTGCTTTGTTTGTGACCGAATGCCACTCTTTTTTTTTTTTTTTTAAATATTGGTGAATCTAAGTTAGTCATTTGTTGCATCTTTTGTTCATTATAAATACCTTGCAATAGTGCTACAGTTACTCCGATTGAACTAGTTTTTTGGCTAAAGATTCCTTTACTAAAATTTGATAATTTCATTCTATATCTATGTGTCTTTAACTGAATCACTTTCTGAAATTTAGGGCACCTCTCAATCACATGGCATACTTATCACTGCCAAAAGTATTAGAATATGTGTTTGAAGTTATACAATAAATAGCAATTTCAACCATTGCATCTTTTGTCAAGCATCCTTTCGGCATGAAAGAGTCTGAGCTGATGCATCTGTATGTTTACAAAATTCTTTTGGATGTCTTATCTCATGATTTTCTTCATTTTTTCAGGCTTGCTGTTTCTTCCTTCAAAGTTGGGTTTCGAAGAAGTTCATGACTGGATGGTAACTAGTTTGCTGTTTCATTTTATTATTTCTCAGTTTTCTAACAGTCTTGAGCCTAATCATCCCAGAATTTGAATTGCAGTGTGGTACTCTTCCCTGTTGCTGTTACGTTTTTTGTCACATGGTGGTTTGTTCAGTTTGTTGATGGTTTCTTCAGTCCACTATATGAGCAACTGGGCATTGACATTTTTGGTATGCTGTACCATTCTTTTGTTTCTTATTTAGGCCTTATAGTCTTATATAACTGTTTGTAATAGCGTAAGTAAATGTGCCGAATGGGGATAGATCTATTATTCTTATGGTTCTAAGAAATGAAGAGCAACATGATGCTCGGTTGAAGACTGGAACTCGTGGAAAAGAACTGAGAGTGTACAACAAGGGTGGAATTTTCAAAAATTGTTTTTGTGTACCCTCTGACAATAATTGGAGAAGATTAATTTTTCCAGTGTAACTAAGTCGAAATGCTTTGCAAACTCTGTTAATATTGCACTTAAGTGACAGTGAGGAGCTACAACTGAAATTATGGGCTTTTGTGAAAATTGTTGAACTGCAAAATGTTTGATGAATTCCCATCATAAGAGTTTAAGCTGCAGTCAGATGTTGAGCTTGAAGCTGACAAATCCATTGAAGTTTTTGCTCTTGATATAAGGAAATCAAAAGTTAGTCAAGGTTAACTGATTTATTTCCGTGTATTGAACTTCAAGAATGCCAAAAACTGTAAAAACTTGTTCCCAGCTTCTTGACTTAAATGAAAAATTCAATAGTACCTAGTATTGGTCATCCAACCAGTTAAGCTCAACTGGTTTAGTGTCTTATTTGCTATATGAAGTTGGAGTCGATTGACTTAATTACTAGTCATATCCTCTTCAGCTCACCTGCCTGACATTATAGGTATTTGGGCCCTTCATTTTAATGACGGGAGCAATATTTTGATATTTGGTTTTCAAGAAGTCCTATTATCAACCTAGGATTCTACAAATATTTAACTCTGTTGGATTGCCTCTCTAAATTTATTGTACGAGTCAATTGTCATCCTATTAGAGAAATTTCTTTGGGATCTCAAAGCCTAATGCTTCAGATAAATATGTCTTTTGTGGGGTAATAAACATAGTTTCAGGCACACGCAGGACTTATTTATGTTCCCTATCATAAGATATTTGCATTTTTATTACTAATTTGACAGCAATATGGACATTTTCCCTAGCAAAGTCCATAAATTGTTTGACCAATTATTGTTAGGTATCTAACTATTTTTGCAGAACCTAGTCTTTATTTTTTTTCTCTTTCTATTAGTATGTTTGTATGTGTCTGTTTCTTTGTCCTTTATGCAGTTCTTCATGATGCAGGACTTGGATTTGTCACATCCTTAGTTTTTGTCTTCCTTGTTGGCGTTTTTGTATCATCATGGCTGGGTGCCACAGTTTTCTGGATTGGAGAATGGATTATCAAGCGAATGCCTTTTGTGAAACATATTTACTCAGCCTCCAAGCAAATCAGTGCTGCTATTTCTCCTGGCAAGGATAATTTTTTCTTACCTAAATATGTTTGCATTATAGTGGGTGGCATGTTTCATTATTTTTGGGATATACACGTGTTGGATGTCTATGTCGATGTATTTATTAAAGAATCAAAGTTTTATCAGAAGTCCATGCTTTTCTTTGTAACTTTCAAATCTTATGCACGATCTTGATTAGCCTCGGCTTTTATTTTAGAGACAAAGATATTGACACATTGAGTTGATTATGATAGTTTTGTTGAATCTTTGCTTCATGTAGGTTATGTAGTTGATTAAAATAAGTTTAAACAACTTTGACCAAATTCTCCAGAATATAGGAACAACTTTAATCTCTGCATGGACATAAAAGTTTCATATGCTAATATTCACCTGCAAATATTTTCTCAGTCTCCATGGACTATTCATTCTTTGATGGTCGACTATATGGTCCGGATCTTATTACACTCTTTCTTAGCCGAAATAGAAGTGGTGGTCTTAATTGGTAATGATACTCCGGAGTCTGGGTATGCCACGCAAATCTACTTAGAGCTTAATAAAGCTACTGCACAAATACAATGCTGTCACCAAACCCAAACTATCATAAACATGAGATTTAACAGACAACTGTTTTCTTGAGGTCAGAAGACGGCGTCATGCTCATGTGTTACCACTTCATATACTTTGTTTTTCAGAATTGTCATCTCCAAGAGTCCATTAAGCTGACCTTCTGTCTGGATATTCTGTTTCAGACCAAAACACAACTGCATTTAAAGAAGTTGCTATTATCCGTCACCCACGTGTTGGTGAATATGCCTTTGGATTTATCACTTCCACAGTCCTCCTTCAGGTACTTGGTTTGTTAATTACTGGTTTTTTGTTTTTTCTACACTTAGTAAGTTTGCTTTTATTTCCAAGCCACTTGGTTCTTAGTGGATTGTTGAATTAAGTCCAGACTTGTTCAAAATTGACCAAATTCAAGAAGTAAAGATGGACGTTTTTACACACATATCTTGCTTCATGCATTTTAACTTCTAATCACTAGTAAAAGTTTTGAGTTTTTTTGCATTTTTAATAACAGTTCTCACATTAATATACTATTTTAAACATGATTAACTTTGAAAAGATCAACGCTCGAGTTTTTGTGTACGTAAATCTTTGCCAATCTTTGGACTTCGACTGAAGTACCTGCTTTTGCTTGATAATTTTTCAGTATGAACTTCTTCTATACTTCCCTGCTAGTTCTATTAATAGCTGTCTTCAAATGGTTTTATAAGTTCTTTTTGATACAGAGAGATGATGGAGATGAAGAATTGTGTAGCGTATTTGTTCCAACAAACCACTTGTATCTTGGTGACATATTGTTAGTCAACTCTAAGGATGTCATAAGGCCAAATTTGTCAATTCGTGAAGGCATAGGTATGTTGTTTACATGTTAACAATACATTGTGCTTGGATATAGTGTATTTGTCACGCTGTTTGTGAATGTTCAGTGATTTATTAGATAAGGTATTTCTTGAATTGCTTTTGTTCTGACTCGCTCTTGGGTTTGTGAGATCATCACAGTGCTGAAAATATGACCTGATTATCCAAACTGTAGGGTGCATGCGCAATTCTCATATTTTGGCCGGATAATCTTGGTATTTAATTTTCTAAAGAGAGATTAAAAAATACAGCTTTTTAACTGGTGAAAAGCCACTTTCAAATCTTTTTGATGGCTGGTGCACCTCATTGCCCGAACCCCATCTATCTGTATCCTACCCTTCATACATGGACTGTTCTGCTCTAGATCTGATGAGCTTTGTTATGATTGCCTTGTGCTGCGTGAGTTGTATATATGGTTTGCCTTCTGGTCTCTCAACTTGAGAACCATCTATATACTGTGCAACTTTATCAGTACAGAAGCTTGTGTATAATCTACTTCTATACTCTGCTCAGTTGTCCTTTCCATGAATCCCAAACAACGTACCATTTTTGGCTAAATTAGTGCGCTGGAAATTGCTCATTAAGAAATGACTACGGCCTTGATTTTACACCTGCATGCATTTTACTTTTTTCTTTGCAACTGTTTTGCTTCATTTCTCACATTTGGATACCAAATGCAGAAATCATCGTTTCTGGCGGCATGACAATGCCACAGAGGATATCTCCTGCAGACCGAGTTGCTCGACAAAATGAAAGAATCCCTCTAAACAGAATTGTTTGATTGTCAGAGTAGTGATTTTTTTTATTTATAACAACCATTCCATTGTATTATACCCGAAGTCCTGGTTGGTGACAGGAAGTTAGAGTTAAACTCGCCAGTTTAATCTGATTGACTGTTGAAAACTTGCATGAAACCAGATGCCTATATATTTCACACACTGGTTGTATACTGTTGCTTATCAATTGGTAATTGAGAAAATTTACGCCCCTTTGCACAGTATCTAGGTTCTAAAGAGGCTAGTTCAAATCACAGGTGCAAACAAATCGAGTCGAGTCGAGTTTTGGCCTAATCGAGCCGAACCTGCAAACTCGAATTCGAGCTCAAAGTGTCAAGCTCGATCTCGAGCTTAAAAAATAAAATAATAATAATTATTTTATTTTAAAACATAAAAATAATTATTTTATTTTTAAAATGAATAAAATAATAATTTTTTAAACAAATAATAAAATATTAGAGATATATATGTAATTTTACCATTAAAATAATAAAAAATAAATATATATATATATAATCGAACTCGCGAGTCTAACGAGTTTAATGTTTTTAACTTCGAGCTCGATATTGACCCAACTTGAGTTGAGCTCGTATTTGAGCCGCTCTAAATCACACCAACGTGTTTTGTTCTATCTCTTTTGAGATTGGTCTTTTACTGTTCTTGAGGTTAAAAAAGGAGATTTGGCATAGAAAGGCTAACACAACTAGAGAAATCTATGCCGGCCTATATATTGTTGCACTTAATTGTCACTCTCGTTGAACACTTCATCTAATAAATCTACAAAGATTAATTAATGTATGATTTATTATTGTAAATTTCAATAAGTGTAATCATTTCCGCAAATCAAGAAATCGCCTTCATTTTTTGTTTTTCCATTTGTTCAGAAAATTTTCGAGAAAAGAGCTAGGTTTGCTTGGATGGTACGTTGTATTGTTATTTTTTCTCAAAAATTTTTTACGTTTTTTATAAATACATTTCTCGATTATCTTTTATTTTACATACATTAAATCGCTATCATATATTTTTCTACAAAAACTCAAGAAAATAGCAAGCCAATCGGGAATTTTTTATAATTGCATCATAAATATCTTTTCATTTCGACAAATATTTTTTTTCTAATAATCTCTTATCCAAAAATTGTGACTTATAAGATGACTTCCCCGACTTTGTAAATAGTCCCAAGAAAGAAACAAAAAATATAAAGAAACCAATTGATTACTACCGTTCCAACTCCCAAGCTTCCACAAGAAGGATGAATCTTGAAATTCAAACACCCCAAGTTTTATCAGGCCCAACGTTTCCAAAACTTTCAATGGAAGCTTTACTTCCATCCCCCATTCATTCACAATTGTGGTACATGAACATAAATATATCCCCATTGTGCCTTTCAATGGAAGCTATTATTGTGTATTAGCCTAATCACTTCCATTCTTTCCTTTTCAGCATTAGTTGTAAAAGGCGAAAAAAGCATGCCCAAGTGGACCCTAGCTCCAGCTCCACCCCCATCCAGTCCAACCAGCAGGCGCCTTTTCCTGAGTGCCCGCCACCAAACCTTGCTGCTTCTTGGCGGGAAAATTTCAAATCCCATCGTCTAAATTCTTCTTTTTTAGAGGGAAAAACCAGAAGCCCAGTAGACCCTTTCAATTTTTAAGTAAAGATTTCAAATTTAAAAAGCCGGTTTCTTGTTTTTGCCACTATATATATGTATGCCATCTTCTATCGTCATTTTGCTCTGTAGCCTCTAAGCCGTTTGACGAAATTCCCCAGAGAAAAGGCAGTTATCCGTTTTGCTAATTTTGAGAAGAGATGTATGTGGTGAAGAGAGACGGGAGGCAAGAAGCTGTGCATTTTGACAAGATTACTGCCCGGTTGAAGAAGTTGAGTTATGGGCTCAGCAGCGACCACTGCGACCCGGTTTTGGTTTCCCAGAAGGTCTGCGCCGGCGTCTACAAGGGGGTTACTACCAGTCAGCTTGATGAGTTGGCTGCTGAGACCGCCGCGGCCATGACTGCTAACCACCCTGATTATGCTTCAGTGAGTAGTTTTCTGTAAAATCTCCTTCCGGGGTTTCCATTTTTTCTTTTGTTTCTCTAATTGTGATCAGATCTTTTAACGATTGGATTCTATATGATGGTTAATTACTTGATTAAGGATTTTGTTTTTCTCAACTTGGATTATCGATTTTTGCTGTTTTGGCTCAAGGCTCTGTTAACTTTGTTGCAGATTGTGTTTTATGTATGTGTTGATGTACTGATGTGACTTGTGAGCATGTTCTAGATCTATATCTTTTCTAATTATATGATTTATTGTAATGATTTTGAGTTATCTGGTTCTCTCCGGTTGAATGAATTGCGCAATGAATGAATAGTAGCCAAACCCACTAGAGGATGTTGAGTTTTTTGTGGTGTTTATGTTGTGTGGTTGTTGCTTATATTGATTATTGTTGGCTACGGGGTCAAATTGTTGACGGATGGGTAGATTAAGTGAACTAGTAATTTTTACACATTTGTCATCAGTATGAGAGTTTGTGGTTGGAATGGAAGCTAATATTGGCTTTACTTACTGTTGATTATTGTTTTCAACAGTTGGCTGCAAGAATTGCTGTTTCAAATCTGCACAAAAACACCAAGAAATCATTTTCTGAGACGTGAGTCCTTGAGGGATTTTGCCAATTCTATATATCAGGTTTGAATTTTGAGTTTGAAATATAGCACATAATTTTTAAATCTTCCTGTGGTGGCTGCAGGGTCAAGGACATGTATGGCCATGTCAGTGAAAGATCAGGCCTTAAAGCTCCTTTGATTGCTGATGATGTTTATGAGATAATCATGAAGGTAAGAAATCCTTTTTGGCATTCTGTTGATGCTCTGCCTCTGAAACACACAGATGTACACATTTGTGCATGTTGCACCAAACATAAGCCAATCGAGAAGATTCAGTTGATTGCAGGTTTTCATATTATATTTTTAGCTTGTATTCCTGTATTCTCAAGTGGCATAATTAATGTAATGTTTGTTTCAGAATGCTGCTCGTCTGGACAGTGAGATCATTTATGACCGAGACTTTGACTATGATTACTTTGGCTTCAAAACACTTGAGCGGTCTTACCTCTTAAAAGTCCAAGGAAAGGTTGTTGAAAGGCCACAGCATATGTTGATGAGGGTAGCTGTTGGAATCCACAAGGATGATATTGATTCTGCTTTAAGAACTTATCACCTGATGTCTCAGCGATGGTTTACTCATGCTTCTCCTACCCTTTTTAATGCTGGAACTCCAAGGCCACAAGTAAGCTAAATTTTGAAACTTAGAAGTTACACTTGCATTGACTGTACTATGCAAGAAAATTAATCTTTTTAGTTCTGCATCTCTGAGATATTCTCATTTTCAGTTTCCATATGATTTGTGCCTCCAACAATATGCGTTCTAACATGGTTATGTGCTGTGGATGGTAGTTGAGTAGCTGCTTCCTGTTGTGCATGAAAGAGGATAGTATTGAGGGCATTTATGATACCCTCAAGGAATGTGCTGTTATCAGCAAATCAGCTGGGGGCATTGGTGTATCTGTTCATAACATCCGTGCCACAGGAAGTTATATTCGTGGAACAAATGGAACATCCAATGGTATTGTTCCAATGCTGCGAGTATTCAATGATACTGCTCGTTATGTTGATCAAGGCGGTGGCAAGAGGAAGGGTATGCAACAGTTTTATGTGCCCTCTGGTATATCCCTTGTTAAGGTGGTTCCTCTATTTGATTTATTTCAGCTTTCTACTGTCAATAGGTGCTTTTGCTGTATATCTGGAGCCATGGCATGCTGATATCTTTGAATTTTTGGATTTAAGGAAAAACCATGGGAAGGTATGGTTGATTTGTTGACTCAGTTGTATGCATGACTCTACATATTAATCATATGAGTCCAACCATGTACATAGTCTGTATTTTAATTAGCTTTTGATGGTACTTTGATGCTTTTGGATTGGTACTTTGATTAATGGCTAATTGGCAGTGAGAGTTTCTTGGTTTGCAGGAAGAGCACCGGGCTCGAGATCTGTTTTTTGCTCTCTGGGTGCCTGATCTCTTTATGGAAAGAGTACAGAAGAATGAAAAATGGTCCTTGTTTTGCCCAAATGAGGCCCCTGGGTTGGCTGATTGCTGGGCCGAAGAATTTGAAAGGCTCTACACTCAATATGAAAAACAGGTATATAGCCAGACAATCAGATATTACTAGTTTGTCCTTGCATTCTCTGGGAGTGGTTTTATCTAAGAGTGACTTCTTTTCATAGGGTAAGGCAAAAAAAGTTGTTCAGGCACAGAATCTCTGGTTTGAAATCCTGAAATCCCAGATTGAAACTGGAACACCTTACATGCTGTACAAGGTTAGTGGAGTTCGGGCATTTCTTATGGCTAAATTTGGTGCTTATGCTTGTTTGTGAGTTATTCTACCCACCTTTTTGTTTGCTTTCTCTCAGGATACTTGCAATAGAAAAAGCAACCAGCAGAACCTGGGGACAATTAAATCTTCTAACTTGTGTACCGAGATCATTGAATACACAAGTCCTACAGAAACTGCTGTGTGCAATTTGGCTTCAATTGCTCTGCCACGATATGTTAGAGAAAAGGTAGTTATCATAGGCAGATGTTTTCAATTAAAGTTGTTCTTTCTAAAAATTTCCTTAATTGATTATTGAGCAAGGGCTGTTTTATTTATTTTATTTTTGTAGGGATTCACATCTGAATCACAACCATCCAAACTTGTTGGCAGCAGAGGTTCTGCAAATCGATTCTTTGACTTTGACAAGCTAGCAGAGGTTATATTTATTCCATTAATTTCCTGTTGCTTTGAAATATGAGCGTTTGTCATAAAATTGAAGTGTGGATTTGGCTTTGGTTTGTTCTTTGAAACAGGTTACTGCAATAGTTACTTCAAATCTGAACAAAATAATTGACATCAATTACTACCCTGTTGATACTGCAAAGCGATCCAACTTTCGACACAGGCCCATTGGCATTGGAGTCCAGGGCCTTGCTGACACTTTCATATTGCTTGGCATGGCCTTTGACTCGCTTGAGGTAAATTTTTTACCTGTTGTTTATTTGCTGGAATTTCTGATTCACTGCAGTCTGATTATGCAGCCAATTGTTCTGACAGGCTCAACAGCTGAACAAGGACATATTTGAGACCATATACTATCATGCATTAAAATCTTCTTCTGAATTAGCTGCTAAAGATGGCCCATATGAAACTTATGATGGAAGTCCTGTGAGCAAGGTATTCTAAAGATTCCTTACAGTGACACCAGTAGTCATATGATGTCTTATTGTTTAGTTAATAACTTTGTATGTCGATCTGGTTTACATGTGCTTTTGTGCTTGTTTTTTGCTTTGGCATATCTGGAATTATTACTGCTAGTTATTGGACTTCTTCAAACTAAAGTCCTTGTCTTTATCTGGTTGAAATGATGAAACAAGTTCAACATAGTTACTAGTTCCATTTTGAGCCGCCCTTGGTTATGCTAAAATAAATCAGGAAGTTGGAGCAAGTATTTGAGCTAAGATATCTTCATCTCTGCAATGTTTCTACTGGGGTAATCACTGGCCACTGTGTTTGCAGGGAATTCTTCAGCCAGACATGTGGGGAGTAACACCTTCAAGTAGGTGGGATTGGGATGCTCTACGGGCAATGATTGCAACAAATGGAGTACGAAATTCACTTCTTATAGCACCAATGCCAACTGCTTCTACTAGTCAGATTCTTGGAAATAATGAGTGCTTTGAGCCATATACATCCAACATCTATAGTCGCAGGGTTCTAAGGTATATTTTCTTGATGCTATTTGAGCTCACTCCGAATTGAGTATTATTTGCTGACATCCGAGTGTTTTACTGTTCTTCCAGTGGGGAGTTTGTTGTGGTGAATAAGCATCTGCTTCATGACTTAACTGAGATGGGTCTTTGGACTCCAGCACTTAAGAATAGGATAATCTATGAGGATGGCTCTGTACAGAAAATCCCTGAAATTCCTGAAGATCTTAAAGCCATATACAAGTATGCTTCTTATTTTGGAGCACTTACACGCCTTATTTTCCTATTTTCTCACATTCCTTATCGCAACATGCTGACTCAATTTGGTACTAACAGGACTGTTTGGGAGATCAAACAGCGGACATTGGTTGATATGGCTGTAGATCGTGGATGCTACATAGACCAAAGTCAAAGTCTTAACATTCATATGGACCAACCCAACTTTGGGAAGCTTACGTCGCTTCATTTTCATGCTTGGTCAAAGGTATAGTTGGATCAATACAATGATTAGTTGAGGGAGATGTTAATTAAGAGTTTGAATACTAACATCACTAAATTTATGAATTTATGTAAGAAATATTTGTATATGTCATGCTACGAGTGTTCCATGTTTGAAGGACTACTATAATAGAAAGTGTCTGGTTAGTGTTTTTAATTGTATGATAAAGTCAAAGCTATAATCATTAGTGCAGCACAAGTAGATCAGTTTTCAAGAACTAACTATTTCTTTGTCCAAAACTACTGTATTTCACACCTTATGTCTCAACTGATAAGTTTGTAAAGAAATGGAATATGGCTAATTGGATAGTTTTAACTGATTTTTGTTCTCTTTGGATTGAATTCTTTGACTGTACTAGTCAGTACAATTATATCCATAAAATACATAGATAAGATTGTATACTGAAATAGCATGACACAGGTTGAGTTAAGATTTCCACACTTGATCAAGCTGCATTTGACATGAATATCAGTTATGAGATAATTGATCATATCCTTTTCAGAAGTTGATCATACCATTAAATTGAGCCATTGTTACTCTTTCTTTTTCTCACTTAAAATTTTGGTTGAATTGTTCCTACTTAACCAACTCTTAATTATATCTTTTTTGGTGTATGTGGATATCAAGGGCTTAAAAACAGGGATGTATTATCTGCGCTCACGAGCTGCAGCGGATGCCATCAAATTCACAGTAGACACTGCAATGCTTAAGGTAAGTACTGCTAAACTACAAAACCCAACTGTCTCATTTAACCTGTATTGTTTTGCTGAGGTGCTGCATTTACGTATTTGATGCAGGATAAACCAAAGACAACTGCTGATGATGATAGTAAAATGGCCCAGATGGTGTGCTCCCTAGCAAACAGGGAAGAGTGCATGGCTTGTGGAAGTTAAAACCACTAACAGATTAGAATTTGGCCTAGAGTCATGTTTTGTTAACAGACTGGCAATGGCACACTCGGGTGCAGAAAACAAGAATCAATGGTGTTTTGGGATGTGGTTCAAGAGTGTAGTTAGTGTGCTACTTGTAACTTTTAACCCATTTGTATAGAGTTAATTCTTAATATATATCTATATGGCTACATTTTGAAAATTGTACTTGTACTGGGTTTTGATGGATTGTGATTGCTGGCTCCTCAAAAGCTAAAGTTAAGAAATGAAAATTGCTTGATTCTAGTAATTTGTCCCCTGTGAGCTACAATGGTGGCACGCTTTCTTTGAAGACTCTTTAAAGATCATTCAACTATTTAGTGGAAACTTGTCAAACTTATGCTCAAATCCACTCCTCCGTATTGAAAAAACTCCCACATTTGGTTTTCACATGATTCAGTAGCTTGGAGTAGAGTTTCAGAACTTCCAGTATGAAGCTTTTACGGTTGCCGTTGCCTTCTCGAGACAGCCAAAGGGGTTCAAATCAGTAATCACAACTGCATCAAAATTGGGATGGCGAAGTGTTAAGGAGGCCCATTGGGGGAAATGTTGACCCAAAAATAAGTCGAGTTTGGGTTAACCGTTATATGTGTGGGAAATCTAAGACTGGGGGTTGTTTACCTCAATGCTGCAGTTTTTGATCAACTTTAAAATAGGAAAAAAAAAAGTGCTGTTTTTACTGGACTTGCCAACATGTGAAAGTTGATTATCATCAATTTCAAGTTAAATCTCAATTTTAGTAAGGTTAGGGCTATGAAAAAAGCAACTTTTCCATTGTGATTTAGATTTTTTTTTCACCCAAAATCGATACACTATCACCGTAAGGAGTAAATGTTTGGATTGACAATTTAACGATCAACTCCTATACTTTGAAAAATTCCCATAAAGCGATTAAATGTATGTTTCATGTTTATGAGGTAAAAAGGTGAATAAGAAATATGATTAAAAAAATACATAAAAATTTTTCTTTGAAAAACTGCAATCCAAAAAAAGCGAATCCTGCAAAATCTCCCACTTTTTGTTTTCCAATAGCTTTCCTACTGAAGAATCTTGACTTTGAAGTCCAAAGCGTCAGTTTCTCTGGACAACCATCCACGTTTCTAAATTCTAACGACGACCGGGTTAAAGAGGATTAGGTGAAGCATTAGAGGTCCTTTAAGGAAACACAAAATTTTCTGCAAGAAAAAGGACCATCACTTTGGTATTCTTTTCCTTCTTGAAAGAGGTTAATATTGACCTAAAAGCTCTGGAATAATTTCTGGTTTTCTGAAGAGAAAATGATAGAGTAAACTCATAAAAATGACAGTCACCTTGTTCATGCGAAGAATGGATGACCAAACACAATTCTGCTGCATTTGAACATTGACAAGATTTGTTTGTTTTAATGTTGGATGAGGACTGATTGCTGTAAAGATGGAGATGTCAAATGGCAGAATCTGAATGCTTCCTAACTAAACTAATTTTACTTCTAGTTTTTATGAACTGACTGCTCATTAGTGCCTAGTCTTTATGCTGAATTGGACAGGCTGACTTAGAAGAACTTAGAAGAACAGAAGTTTTTCCAGATGTTCACAGATGTAGGCCCTAATAGATAATGGCTTACATTTATTTTGATGATTTCTAACTATAAATATACACATATGGTTGATTCATTTGGAACATATTTAACCTGGGTAAATCACATAGAGTTGAACTGCTGAAGTATACTGAAAATGATGTCTGCCAATTAAATGCATATATAAAAACAGGATTAATTACAAATATTTTTGGGCCTCAGTTATACAAGTTTACTATTATTGTAACTTCAAGCAATGCATGTAAGAAATTTCTGCACAATAGTTGTGTTTGGATCCACATTCTTGAACTGCAAGATTTGTGAATAATGTCACCTTTGTTCCTTAAGTTTTAGAAGTCCCTCAAGTTTTGTTCTAAACTCTTTTGCTTTCCGGCTTTATTTATTTATTTTTTTAAAAAACCAAATTGAGCTAAAGAAAAACCAAAGAAGAGGGTGTAGAAAATCAGAACAATCCAAAATCACTGCTCATATTTGCTTGCCTATCGAAGCCACGGATCAATTTCAAGAATGTACATGTTGAGTATGATGCATAAGTTGGTTAGCAACGTTGGGGGCTATGAATTATAAAAACTCACTAGGTTCCTTTGACTCATATGAACACCACATTTGCAAGATAAGAATATGGTGATTTTGTGGAATTGAATCTCATAAATTCTCAATTGGGCCACTTTTTCATCTTTTTTACTTCTTTTTTTTTGGGGGAGGGGGGGGGGGGAGGTTTTGGAAAGCACTCATGTGAGACCCCGTAAATTTTCTTATTTTCTAGGTTTTATTCTATTTAATTGCATGCTTTTCTGCATTTTCTTTATTAGGAAAATTTTCTAGAAAATTTTTATGAGTAAATATAGTTTTTAGATGATTTTTCTAGTATCGGTTAGTTTTTGAGAAATTAAGAGCGTATACCGGACGTGGGACCTGCTAGTGCGAAAAATTTGGTAAAATTCGGCCAGTTAGGTTAAGTGTTGGATACCGGGTTTATTTTAGCAGGTGTTAAGAGATAATTAGAGGTTACTCAATGGATGAGAGTTGGAGAGACAAAAGGATAGCCATGCATTAATGGTAGTGACAAGTGTCACTCGGTGGTTAATTCTTGACTTTGACCACTATTCACTACTTTACCAATTAAATAAAAAATTACCCAAAAATCATCTTCATTTCAAGCTTCTTGTGGCCAGCCTCTCTAGGAAGAAAAGAAAAGAAAAGCTCTCCAATTTCTTGCTCCAATCTTGCTCAATCCAACAAACCAACCGATTAATCTTGAATTTTCTCCATAAAAACCCTTAGTTTAGTGATTGTGAGGTGATTAGTGAAATGGTTTGGAAGACTAAGGTGCTAAGTTGTCTCCTTTCTTTGGTTGATAAGGTGAGTAGCTAAGGAACCTCTCTTTTCTATCTAATGATGTTTAATTAGTGGCTTGTGGAAGTCTAAGAGGTGATTTTGTGGGCTATTTCATGATTTTGGTTGAGATTGGTGAATTTTTCTATTTATTCATGATTTTTCTGTTTTTATATGTTTAATATTGATTGGCCATGGATAATGGTTGGGAATGATCTAGAATGAAGCTATGGTGCGTAAATTGTGGCTATTTGCGGAAAATTTCCGCTTTGAAAGGAAATTTCGGAATTAGGGTTTCAATTAACCCCATTCTTCCAGGTACTGTTTCCCCTAGTTAGAGGACGAATTAGTCTTGGGTTAAAACATCAAATTTGTAGAGAATGATGTTTTATAGTTTCCTACAAAATTTCAGCCCAATCGGAGCAACGTAGCCTGTGAAAAGGCCGAAATACCCCTGCTGCCCTGTTTCTGTCCGAAACTGATAATCCACTTCTGTAATTGGTTAGTTTGACCGGGAATACTACTGATTTGGTTGTCAATGTCTTCTTAAGAAATATATCCTGGTATCTTAGCTTTCAGATGGCTTTGGAATCACTTGAATTGGACTTCGGTAGCCTGAGTTATGGTTATTTAACCAGAATGCGGTTCGCTAACCTGTTTATGCGGTTCTGGTTTGGTACATTGAAATTTTGACCTAGTTGCACTACAAACTGGACTTAGTGGCCTTCTTCAACATTGTAGCCCTTTCTTTTAGCTTCGAAACGGTGTATATTGGACATCCATCCGATAATCGTAGTGCCGGTTGTGTCCAATACGCTAAAAGACATCAAAACTATTTTTGGGTTTTTAGGGTTTGACTTTCATTTCCGGACTTTCCTTAGCTTACTTTGGTACTTATACGTTCTAATGGAGCCTTATTTTTGGTAGTATGTGGATTTGGTTTATGACTCGTATTCGAGTCTCATTGTGCTTGTTTGAATGTTTTAGGGCGTGACTGTGATTCAAGACGCTCTTTGGGCGGAAGTTTATGAAATTTCATTTGCTTGCTTGGTGAGTGTACTACTCACTTGCTTGTTACTATGTGACTTTGTTACACTTGACATTGATGCCTTGAATGTTTATTTGCACCATTGAAATTGATTAAAGCGAGGGTGTACTTGATCACTCTCACTCTTTATGTCTCATATGACTGTTTACTGTGTTACTTGAATGGTATATGAACATACTGGAATTGGTGTCGTTTGGACGAGTATCCAACGGTCATTACTGTTACTACTGAGCTCAACCCCATTGGTAGTCGATTGAATCGAGCTGGCGAGGGCTTGATCGTAAAAATTGACGAGCCATGGGGACTGTTATATGGAATCTTGTAGTATGAGACTCTCGATTCCAGTATACTCGAGTATTACCAAATTTAAACTGTTTGGAGTTCGGGCCCGGTAGGGGTATGTTGGGTGGAAGGAATGGAAGTAAAGTGGAGTCTACGTTTGATTACACGTTGTACATTGACGGAGGGTCAATGAGATACGATCAAGTATGGCGAGCGAGGAAAGGGACTCTTGAGAGCCGTCCGTATCCTTTTACCATTGTTATTGATATGTGACTTTATTTAGCTTTCTTCTTGAATGATTTGGGATTGATCGTTTTCATGTATAATTGAACTTCCTTGCTTGAGTGAAAGTATCTCACTGGGCGTAAGCTCACTCTATTAAATTTTGTTTTCCTTACAGGGAACCACTTTTGGGGACTATAATGTTTTGAAGCATGAGTTGAGCTAGTTTTAATATATTTTGTAAAGCTCCTCGATAGTTGGAAAAACCCTAAATGTATTTTGATCTAATTATCTTCCTTTTATTTTGTAAATTATAAATGTATGTGTATAACACTGTTTAACCCTGTTTAACCCTGTTTATGTGTCCTATTTGGTTTGGAAATATTTTTCCGAGTTATATGACATGGCACCCACTTTTCATCGACGGTTTGATTTGCGTTTGGCTATTTTGCGATTTCGACTTGTTGGAGCCATAGTTGTCAAAATCGCGATCCGGATCGTAGGATCGTACGATCCTACGATCCGGATAACCAAAATCGATCCGGATCGTATGCAGAGTCGCAAATCATATTAATTTTTGCAGGATCGCATAGAATCGTAGCAGGATCGTGTAGGATCGTGTAGGATCGTAGGATCGTAGGATCGGTAGGATCGTACGATCCTACAATTTTTTGGTAAATTTGTGAAATACGAAGCTCCATTTTGCAAATAAATGAAAATATTTATTGTATATTTATAATTTATCAAAGAATTGTAACCTTTAATTGCAATTAAGAGCTTTTGGTAGGATCTTACGATACTACGATCCGATCCTACGATCCGATCCTGTGAAACTAAAATCGATCCTACGTAGGATCCCGATTTTACAAACCTTGGTTGGAGCGCGCTTTTATTTTTCCGGAACGTTTTAGATCGTGTTTGCTTGCACCGTTAGTCCTGGCGAGAGTTGGGCAGGCAGTCCGCTAACCTCTTTGGTTCGCCTTAGAGGAAGGTGAGGCTGTCACAACTCATTGACCCAGACGAAGGACTACTTTGGTACAAATTGAAAAGCATATGTACTAAAAAAAAGTTTATTATAATACTTGAGGATTCACGAAATATTAAGAAATAGTTTAGGGACTAAATAGTTCAAAATACACCTTGAGGGGATTTTGCGAGATTTTTAATTTTATTTAGGGACTAAACATGTAAATTACTCCAATATGTATATGTAGGATAACAAGGTAATTAGTGTAACGCGTTTTGGAAGTTGCATCATTCACCATACACAGATATCAAAGAATAGTTTTGAAAATAGCTGTAATTATATCATTCATCATTCACCATAGATATCAAAGAATAGATCTGCACCAATGGAAAAAGTTACATCATTCATCATTCAACTAGCACCCCTAAAGTTTCAGAAATCTCACATAGTTCCCTTGGAATGACAATTTTTGTAACATTTTGTCACCCCTTATGTGTAAACACAATATTAAAAAATGCATTGGAGGAGAGAAATTATATCATCTTTCCACTTTTACCCTTGTGCAATTTGATTTATGAATGTTGAAATATGAAAAAAAAAAGACAAATAAGGTGGAATACTAAACTTAAACTATGAGAAGATGTAAGAGTAATAAGTAATAAATTTAGTCACTTCATAACTAGAGATTACTGTTGTCTGCAAGGGAAGCTTTTGAAACTACTTCAACATTATAAAAAGATAAAAACTTCAAGAGATTGGAAGTGGCAATTAAGAGCAAAGATTTTGCAGCAAAGAGACACGAAAATCTTGCCGCAAAGAGGAAAATTAGAATGAAAATTTTAGGAGATCAGTTGTGGCAAAGATGAAAATTAAAAGTATAGATTTTTGCAACAAAGAGGGAGAAAAATAGTTTAGTTGGCATTCTTATTATTTGTGTTTTGAAATTTTAGCTCGTAGGAATTTTTTTTTAAAAATCTTTTCTCAACCTTTTGCTACTTAAAAAAAAGTAGGAGAACATTGGGGGTAATTTTGTCATTTCAATCCCTCTAATCGGGACATCTAGTCACATCATATTGATAGGATAGGTAAGTGAGACTTTTGAAACTTTAAGAGCGCTAGGTGATATTAGAATGAACCTCGAGGGAGGTTTTTGAAATTAACCCTTATTTACTTCATGCATGATTATGTAGTGGAGTACGTAGGGTCTTTGAAATCAATGAAAACTTGGTAGAATGTTACCGACATGAGAAGGCAAAGTCAGGTGCATGATCAGCGGTCTTGATGTAGTACTACTAGTGGCAAAGATAAATGTTTGTCTTATTTTGAAATATTAGGCAGACTGTTAGTGGAATTATCTTTGTCTATGTCAACCAACAAGCAAGTTGCCTGTCCAATCGTTTACTTGGTAGATAATTTTCATGCCGTTGACAAATTCTAGATTATTTGGATGTTTCTGTCCCACTTTTAAATAATACTGTAATAAATAGGTTGTGGTTGTGGTTGTGGTTTAACATCCTAGGAGGATGGACCAAATGCTGGAACAAACTAGTCATTAGATGTTAGGTAATGGATATTGCATGCGTACGAATGAAGTTTGATCAGAAAGTGAGTCCACTTGAGATTTTTGTTTTTAGGTTATTATTCGGGTTTGTTTGGATAGTTCCAATATCTCAAATAATATTTCGCTTGCATCATAAACACATTTCTCAACCCACCTTTTTATATTCTCAATCACCTTTTTATCTCACATACATCATATCACAAAAAATGCTACAGTAATTATTCCAAATAATATTTCAAATAATACCCTATCCAAACAAGCCTTCGAGGTCGATGGATTTGACCATGTGATGATAAATTATTGGGATAATTGAGCAAATAGTCCTTCAAATATTGCATCTATACATTTTTAGTCCTTCACTTTCAGAATGATGCAAATTCATCCTTCACACACAAAAAAAAAAAAAGTATCATTTTGATCTCTATATCCATTTCAGATAACTTTTAAGTCGGAAAAAAAAGTCATGCCTCACCATGTAAGGATAATTTCAACGGTAAAAAAGATAAAACACTTTGTTCTGGCGTGAAGACATCAAATTTAGTAAAACTAACAATTGAAAAAGAGTTAGAGTAAATCTTATATACACTCATAGTGTATATACTATCACCGTTTGGGTTATATAGGACTTTTTAAAATGGAAAAATCCTAAATTCCAAAGAAAAATTTAACCCAAAAAAAAAAAAAACTATATTGAGAAAGGTTGAAAAGAAGATAAAAGTTGCCAATGGGTCGCCCCAATTTGAGCTTTGGCAGCATCAAATCGTCCGTCACCTGTTTTTTTTTTTACCCTCTATCTCCCTTCACCAGAAGGCGACATAATTAAATATCATTATATTTATCTATATAAAGTATAGCAAAAGCAGCACAATTTTTTTTTCTTTTTTGATTTTAAAAAAGAAAATAATGAACTAGTCACACAAATATCAAAAAAGGTTTATTTAAAAAAATTGTCAACAGCTACATAAATTCCTACCCTACAAAAAAGAATATAGCAACAACCAGATAAAAAATGGACAAGAAAAGCTTTAACTTAGGTATGTAAATATTTTACTCACGGAAAAAATAGTTGGAAAAATTTGTTTAACTTGGGGTTATGAGTTTTTTACTTCTCTTTTTGCCATTGTTGGGTTCTATTTGAAATGATAAAGAAAATAAAACATGAATGAAACTAGTTTTGATAGAATTTAACTAAAAAATTGGTTTTTAATGAATTTTCTGATTATATATTGTTATTGAATTTGCTATTTTTTGCATTCTACCCCATAATTAATTATTGGAACATAATGGGACAAGAAAAAAGAATTAAAATGGGAGGTTCATGAAGGATATATGGCGATCTAATAGATGTTGGGTCAAGAAATGATACAGGAATTTGGGACAAAAGACTTTTTACAATAAAATATCGGATTATCTGTTTGTTTTGCCTACCAGAGATACCTGTATAGCCAAATGGCAGTTTCTAATAAAAGGGACAAAGAGAACATTTTTTATGCAAAAAATTGACATTTCTTGTATAAAGCATTCATTTTATCATTTTCCCCAGAATAATTGATTAGTGGAGTAGTTTCAAAGATAGAAATCATTGACTTATAAATGTGGATGTTGAAACTGCTGATTTTTTTAGTTTTATAAGATTTTATCTTTTGTAACAATTATATGTTTGTGGAAAAGCTTGTGTATAAATTTTCAATTATTTGAATGAAATTGGAACACCATCAAAGGATAACACCCTTGTGTGCATGTGTCTGATTCCCTTCCAAATGTGAATGCACTCCACAACTGAAATAATATACATTCAAACGTCTCCCCCCCTTCAAAACTGAAAACCTTCAATTTGGAACAAATTCATGTCCTAAGCAAGAATTTTGTGAGCTCAAAATTTGTAGCTTCAATCAGTGTAGGAGATAACAGCAGAAATGGTTAAAAACAGTGTATTCTTGTTTTATTTGGCATTTGAAAAATACTTCACAAGTTGTAGCGGAATATGGCACATTTTTCCCCCTACTAGAAGTTTATTCTTCTAAATTGCACCCAAAAGTTAGTTTTTTCAGGCACACACACTAAAACTTATGATTGCATGCATTTTTTAGCCCTAAGTTGTTAGAGAAGATTGCCTCTCACAATTGGTCTCAACCCAGATTCTTACTTTACATATTTTTCTGAAGTAGCTAAATATGCGGTGGGCGTGTAGATATAAATAAAATCTGAAGTCCAATGAAAATCATGAAATAATCAAAAGAAATAACGAGACAAAAGCATGAGAGGAACAAGAAATAATCAACACTACAAACTTGAAATTATCTAATTCATTCACAAATGAAAGAAAGCAGCACTTCATCATGAGATGATCGTCTTCAGCAATCTGCGTTATCATGAACACGAATTTCTTCTACCCAGACAGTTGTGCAAATTTCAAACCATTCATGTTCTCTTTCTTTCCCTTTTTTCTTTTGGTCTTTATTAGTATGTGGCGGGTTTAATTTGGATTATTTGCCTGAAATTTGACTTTGACTTTGACCTAAATTAATTGAATGCTTAAACCTAAATTAATACGCGTTTATCTAATTCTAAATTGTATACATTTGAACCCACAATCCAATTTTGGTTATTTAAACTTCAATAAAAGGCCTTTGTCTGAAATTTGACTTTGACTTTGACCTAAGTTAATGGATTCCTTCTAATTCTAAATTGCACAGATTTGAATCTACAATCAACAGAAGGCCACTAAAATTAAAGAAACTGACCTTAAGAAATCAAGAATGTCTCCTCCACTTGAATTGGCTGCCTATTAACAAAATACATAGCATAAAGCTAAACTTTGCAGCATAATCCAGGGCCAAGGGATGAAGCGATGTCATGCATGTAATAGCATGTTCTTTCAAGGGCAATCAGCCTCTATAGCATGTTCCTTGAAAGACTTCGAAACTTTCTTTTTGCTATTGATTTTTTTGCCCAAACAGACACTTAACAAGATTAAGATTTTTCCCACTCAAAATTTGAACTAAATTCTTCCAAGCTATTCGTACGTATATAAATGTTTTTTCTCTCTAATTCTAAAATTTTAGAGGATCTACTAACAATTTTGGCTATCAAATGAGTGAAAACTCGTATTTGAAATAGTCTAAATCTTATATCTAATGTTTTTATTATTCAATTTCCCTTGTATTACCAATTCCTTCTATGTATCTTTTGGCATAGTCTTGCATTGCCCACATTTTCTTTTTCTTTTCCTTTTTCTTCCCTTTCTTTTCACGGTCAAAGCACTTTAAAAATGTTCAAAGTTGGTGATCGTTCGTTTTGACAAGGAGCTTGCATGCATATTAAAGGGTCAATTTTGGCATGACAATCCTTGTCCTATTTTGTGTTCCACAAATCAAATAAGTTTTTAAGTTGACATTGCAAAAGTTAACCCAAAGTTAAAAACACAAGAACAGTCAGAATCAAAGGTCTCTGACTCCGAAAAAAGTGAGCAACGTTGTCCCGCTTTCTCGAGTCTTCTTGCGACTTTTCATCACCTAGCATCGTGTAGCCTATGTTTACCTTTTTTTCTTTTTTTTTATCGCAAAGATAACATTTGTATAACCTACTCTAATTTAGTCTAGGGGAGGGGGAATGGACGGAATTTTTTCATCGGAAGAAACCACAATTAAGTGACAAGGTGAAAGACAAGAGTTGAACCCTTGACCTCTTACCCCCATCAAGATTTAAATGTCTTGGTGGTACTAACCTGGGCTGTTGGTGTAGCCTATGTTTACCTATTTTTAGCTAATTAGTCAATAGTACCTCTTTATATGACAATAGCCCGGGGAAAGAAAGGCAACACAAAACAAAAAAGAACGAAATTGTGCTATATAAGCATAAACTCTTTGGTAATTAAAATGCTGTGGTGCATGGGAATTTTTAGACGTATATAATTGCATGGTAATTTTTGTTAATAAGTCATAAATTGAGCTATGGAAGTAGTAATCGTTGTTATAGAAATGGTAAGATAATCCTTATTGGTTAACCAATCTAATTTAACCATTATACTATATTAATTATCCATAATCTTAAATATATGTATAAAAAAGATTAATCATATATACACTGTCAGCGTATACACTATAACCATTAGATATATGATACATGTGTAAAATTTGCATTTTAAATTCAAAATTTACTCATGTATCATCTATCCAACAGTGATAGTGTATACACTGATAGTGTATATAAAATTTACTCATATATATATGCCTCTGGTAAAATATATAAAAACTTATGAATATTAACTTCCATCTGCAACCAATCCAAATCATCAACTATTTTTGTTTTCATTTGATTAAAAAATGGATTTTGAAAACACAACCATGTAATTATTTTTATGTAAATATGTATCTATTTCTTGTAGTGTGTACTTAACAATTTTATTGATTTTGTTTATTTTAACTTTTGTGGTTACTAAAAGGCCAACATCTCCCCAACTAGGGCTGCTAACAAGCCGAGCCGAGTCTAGTTTTGGTCTTATCGAGCCGAGTCTTGACTTAATTTTATTGAACTTGAATTCGAGCTCGAGTTCGACTTGATTCGAGCCGAGCTCGAAAAAAATAAAAAATAATTATTTTATTTTTTAAAAAATAAATAAAATAATATTTTTTTGTTAATAAATAATAAAATATTAAGGATATATATGTAATTTTACTATTAAAATAAAAAATAAAAAATATATATACTTAAAAAAAATATATATATATATATATATATATATATATATATACTCGAGACGAGCTTAATATTTTGAGCTCGAATTCGAACTCGATTTCAACTCGAGCAAGCTCGAGCTCGACTCGAACTCAATCGAGCCGCTAGCGAGCAGTTCGGTTCGTTTGCAGCCCTGTCCCCAAGTATATGGGGTGGGATGCTTGTGATAAGTTACCTTAAATATGAGCAATTCCTTAAACATAAAATAAAGAAAACTGACAGATTAATCGTTAAATATGAGTTTCAATACTTCCATTTTTTCCTTTGGTGATTCATTACTATGGGATGGTGTGAGCAGGAGGAGCAATTACACGAGGACAATCTATAAATTGTTGCACGCACAATTTACCATCCTGCAAAATTTTCACTTCATCCCTTTTGATGGTAAAAGCTCCCAATGGTCTTGTCTTCCTAGGCTTTGTAATGTGTAATTAGCTTTCTAAAATGTTATAAAAGTTCCTTTCGTTGTAGTTTGGAAGGAAGAATAGTAGCTTTCATCCTGAAACAATCTTTGATTGGTAATTAAAACTATCATCCGATCCTCATGGAAATCGTAACCACAAAAAAAGAACAACCCTTTTCATGGCAATGAAGTAAGTTCTATATGGACTAGTAAAAGAGGCAATTTTCATAGAGGTCCTTTGATGAAACATGGATGGAAGAGTCAAGCAGGTGTGAATGAATACAAGGGTGCTAAAAAGGACCATTTCGTAGGATTTTTTCTTGAAACTTGAAAAATATTTGTGGTTTAAGAGAAACTAAGAGAAGGAAAAGTATACTCGCACGCTCTGCATCTTAAATTTTGGCTCATGACCAGGTAAAGTTCTGCTGCATTTGAACGTTAAGAAGTTTTCTTTGTTTGAATACTTTGATACGAACTAAGTTTGTTAAGGTACGCAGTAGATATGTCAATGCTCTTCTTTTCCTGATTTTACATCTAGAATAATGTAACTGCTCTATTCTATATCAGTACCTGGCTCGTTTATGATAATAAATCTAAGTATATACTAGTGCAGTTGTTAACTCAAGAATGTACGAAAATTGATTCACAAATTTTTTCTCAAAGAACATAACCCGTGAAGGCTATAAAATCAGAAACTTTGATAATATCCAATCCACATGCAAAGCAATAATCCTTACGCAACTAATCGAATTATCACCACTACATTTTGTCTGTGTCAACTGTCAACTAATATATAAGCAAGTTGCCTATCCAACTTTTCATTTTCGCCGTTTACTTCTTTTGGAATATGTGCCATTGACAAATTCTAGAGGGTTTGGCTGTTTTTGTCCCACTTTTTCTTTGGTTGTGATTGAGAGGTGGTACTGGTAATTAGGGATGGACCAAATGCTTAGACAATAGGGCAAGCAATGTTAGGTATTCAATGCATTACGTACCCAAAATGTTAGGTATTTGCATGGGAATGGTGGCTCAAATAGTAAGTACACTTGGGCTTTTTGTTTTGATATTCAATTATGAACCTTTTTTTGGTTGCTTAAGCTTGTGGTTATTTGCCAGATTATGGTAAGACTTGCATACAACACCACAAGTTAGTGTGACCATATATTATATATAGATGTTGTCCGGTTGTCATGCATAATTATAAATAATTATATACATACACTTGACAGAAGAAATCAAACTGGTTACGTGGATAATGACATAAAGCAGTAAGGCAATTTTTATTTATAATTTATCCAAGTTATTAGTAGGATTACATGTGGTTAGAATTTAGACATTTGTACACATAACTTGTCAAAGAAATTTACTTCTTAGTTCTTACAACTCTTCTCCCCACAAAAATCTAACATTCAGCAAGTTTTTGCAGCGGATAAGGACATAGTCGTCTGTGGAACTAGGTAATATTTCAACTCGCGATCATGTCAAATTGAAGAAAGAAAAAGTAGAGCTAAGGAACAATCTATCATAATCAATACTTGGCAAAGATATCAAACTTGGAAAACTGGTAAATCTTATGACTTTTGCTGTATTAAAAAAAAGTACCTAGTACTTCATGTTATCATGAGGGGTTTTCACTTTTCAGCAATCTCCATCATCTGGAACTCATATTTCTTCTACCCAAATAATTGTTTATTTCTTCTACCACTCGAGTCCTTTTTTGTGGTGGTTAAGGCTTCCTCTTCTGAATTTTGACTTTGACTTTGACTAAGTTCGTTAATTGCTTCATAGACAAACTAATAACTTTAAAGTTTGTATGTTTTTAGACTATGCATCTTTAATTGTCAATTTGGCATATGCGGATATTGATCATTGAACAATTCAGCCACCAAAAGATTCTACAAGAATGCACTTCAAAAAATCAAGAATCTCCTTAACTAGCTAGCCGTTGTTAAATTAGGTACAGCAATATTGCTGCTTAAAGGTAAACTAAGCTGATTTGAATTTGCTGTCACGCTCAAAGTTCGAATCCTGACAATTAGAGATAGGGAAGGGTGTGAGGAGGGATAAAAAAGTTTTTTTTTAAAAAAAAGCTGATTTGGACCGAATAATTGATTTCTAGAACTCTCATATATGTGTGTGTGTGTGTGAGGCTTTCTAGTTCTTGCAAGGACAACTAGCCTGTCAATTGAAAAAATGTCTTTTTCTTTTTGGAGACACAAAATGTGTTAGTCATTAGAATAGTAAGTTATGAATGTGATTCTGGTGTATCATCGTACAAAATGTGATAATTATTATTAAAGACAACTTATGTTGAATAATAATATGAACTAATTTGGTGAAATTATGTAAATACACAGATTTCCAAGTTTGATGGGTTGACAATATTCAAATCCACAATCCAAGCTACAAATGGTCTATGAAAGAGTTGAAAAAAGGTTGCAATCTTTGGGTCATCTCGTGGGATGTTGGCAAATAGTAGTAGTTTTTTTTTTTTTTTTATTTAAGGGCAAATAGTAGTAGTTCAATATTGTACTAAGTTGACCTGCTCTTAGATAATTCATAAGGTAACAATCCTATGCCGGTAGTCCGAGGTCCAAAACAGTACTATCATCTGCAACCATAACTATTACGTCAAACGTTTACCCACAACAATTAGATTTTGAATTTGGATTTAATGATTATTTTTACACATCTAGTAGTGTTTGAGATCATCAAATTGTTTTATTTTACTTTTTTAATCATTGGTTTGGTGTTCTATATTAGGCATAATAAGTTTATAAATAAAAATAAGCTCATCCATTGAACTCAAATTCTTTTTTTTTCATATTGAGTACTTAAACAGTAGGGTTAATTTACATTTTACCTCCTAAAAACTCACTGTTGTACTTTATCCGCCTAGGATGCACACTTTAATTACCTCTTTTGAAAATTGATTAAAAAAATTAGAAAAATTGACAATTTATATATATATGTGATATAAAATGGTACAACAGGATGGAGCCTTAATGCTTCCTTTGGATAGGAAGTTATTTGAAATAATTGCTGTAGTAATTTTTGTGATGTAATGTATGTGAGATAAAAAAGTGGTTGAAAATTATGTGTATGATGCAAGCAAGGGCCTACTTTCGGTGGATAAAGTTTTTTTTTTTTTTTTGAGACCGGTGGATAAAGTTTAATTAATTAATTAATCCCTAGATAGTAGTAGTATCAATAAATTCTATCTTTTGGTTGGAAAAAGACAGAGAGTAATCAGGTGCAAATGTGCAATGCAACCCATACACTGTTTCACGTACGGCAAGAAACCGCGTCTGCAAATGGGAGGCTTTGACCGAAGTCAACGTTGAAAATCCACTTATCCATTTCGATGTTGTCAACACCGTCCCATCCACCAATCAAATTTGTCCCCCGCAAATCCATATCACGGAAAATATTTTTTTTAAAAAGAAAGGAAATATAGGCATATTTGCAGTGAATAAAACTATTGCTATTTTTTTTACTAATTTCTTTTCCCAGAAAAGAAAGAGTGGGATTTAGGAAGCGGAGAGGGGCAGGAAAATTTGAATAAAATTATTGCAATTACAAAATTAGTTCCAGTCAAAATAGTCTATTTAATGTGACTTTGACTAACATGTTCAAAAAATATGAATGTCATACAACCAAGGATTCTTTTTTGTGATATATTGCCATGTTCATTTAATGTGTTGAAAGGTACAAACTTCTATTCTTAATTTTTTTTTTTTTTGAGTAAGATATGACTTTGTAAAAAAGAATTAGGTTTCACATCATTTAATCATGTGCTTGTTCCATAATTAATGGAGCTTAATTGGTAATCACCACCTTTGGTGGTTTGGCTTGAATGTGACAATGTGGAAAAGGTCAAAAGAAATATATATAAGCAATTAAGCAAAGTTGTTAGTGGGATTATGGTTCCACGTTTCTATTTTTTGAAATGTAAAAACAAGAATTGGATTATGTGTTCATTATTGTTCGGTGCTTAGAATATAAGAAGAATAATCTATCTTGTTCAAATGAAGAGAGTTCAACTTTGCTTGTTAGTCCCTCATTTGTTTAATGGAACTAAGTCGGCAAACAACAAGTTTTAGTAATTAAAAAGATCCTAAGGTTTGAAGAGGACAATTAAAAGGAACATGCAAAGTCACATTTTTCATCAACTTTGTCATTAATCTATTTCATCCATTTATGCATCGTACTTGGATATGTATTTCTTTATTGAGGCATGAGGAAATATTTTGTTGTTATGAAAAAATAGGGAAGGCATGGTTGTTAAAGTGAAATTAGTAGCATAATTAAGAAGCTAAAAGTTGGTAAATTAAACTTAAGCCCTTCTAGTTATGCACTAGTATTAGATATTCACCACAACCTCTTCAAACTCATAGTTTAGCCAATCTATTAGCAACTATATATTGATATTTTTGGTTTAGATGTCCTCCTTACAATTAAATAATACACCCTATTTTTCTTTGTTCTTTTTGTCCCCTCTTTTTTTTTTTTTTTGGACAAGTTGCCTTTGCTATACTTGTGCATACAATGAAGAACGGCTTGGCAAGAAGGAAGATAGAGGGAAGTCAAAGGAAATAAAGGAATAAAGGAAATATGGTACAACTAAAATGTGGAGGAAGTTTGTGTTAAGAAATATCTTACGTGGAGTTAATTGCTACCTTAAAAAAATTTGCAGAGCGTAAAGTGATTTACTGTACAACTACAGGGGTGCAAGTGAAATTAACCCTTCAAAATGTATTTGCAACCATAGATTATTGACTTGATGGTCCAATTAACAGCCAGAAGGAAATCAAACATAGCTGGTGTTTAGTGCGTCACAAGATGTCAATTTTTTTTTTTTTTGGTCAAATGTCACAAGATGTCAATTAGAATCTAGAAAATTGTCATTTTTTATCAATAGTCAACTAAACCTTACAGTTTATCCAACTGATTTGACAATGATTAAAAAAAAAAAATTTAGTTTTTAGCATTTTAGGAGGCCTTGATCTAGTGATTGAGATTAAGACTGTACGATTTAGAAATCCTAGATTCTAACTCCCTTTCCCCTTCTCTGCTTCTTAAATCCCATTATTTTCTTGCTGGAAAAAAAACATTAAAAAAATCTATGGAATTCATTTGGGTAAAATTGACTCGTATACAAATTAATTTAAAGTTTATTTTGCACTAACAAGTATAACTAAATACTATTTGGATAATGCAGAGTGTGTTTGGATTGTAAATTATTTGAGATAATTTTGTGAAAAAAGTACAGTAGCACTTTTTTGATATGATGTACGGTGAGATAAAAAGGTGATTGGAAAATGTGTTGATGATGCAAGCAAATCAGTGTGTGTGAATAAGGTGTAAATAAAGTGGAATAATTGCCAATCCAATTCTTATCCAAAATCATATGAACGCATTAATCTGTACAAAAAAAAAAAAACGTGTTGGAAATCAAGTGTAAGTTTGATTGACCAATATCAAAACTTAGTCCCACACTAGTTCACATATTGAGAGACACTGGTTGGGCCGGGATTATCTCCCAAAAATATAAACAAAACCAAGCCCAGATGTGCCTATGTCGGCTGTGAAAATCCCAAGGCCGACCTGCCCGAAAGCGTCTGGGAGGTTCCTAAATATCTGTAGCAGATACCGCCCACTGGCTCTAGATTCACACTTAGTCCAACCCTTTGACTCAATCAAATTCAAACACCTAAACCTTAGCTAACTCGAACCACAAATTTTACCGTTTTCACAATATTCCACCACCCCTTTACAGCTTTGACAAATCCCACTTGCCAATTCAAACAAAAATTGAATTTTTCAATAAGAGAATGATAGTTTAATTTGTGCAGGAGGTCAGACGGACGATATGATCTTCTATTTCACTTTCTGTGTCAATTTTTAGTTATCTTTTTATTATGTAATATGTTTATATGCGATATAGAAAATAAAATGAACGTTCAAGATTTTTGATCCCACTTTTCTACGTTTTTATTTATTACTTTTAATGTGCAATGTATCCATGTTTGACTGAAAATTAAAGCGGGATAAAAGTTGGGACAGGAAGGGAGATAGAAGCCGAACGAAGGGTTTACATCTAACCAAAATTTTTTTTTGTTTTTGTTTTTGAAGAATCATTTGTGAGTAATATCCATTTATGAGCTTGAGTGGTTCTATTCAGATGTCAGACTACGTAGAAAAGGCAACAAAGAGCTAGAGCTATTCTATCTACTAGTCTAGAAGACTAGAACCCAAGACGTTTCTTCCTGTTGATGAACGGTGGACGGTCTTAATATTCATGGCGGCGGAGAAGGATTGTTTATTACTACTAATATTAACTGTAGTGCTTTAAAAATTTTCAACTCTCAACTTGCAGTCTATATATAACGGTCGGTTGTGGAAGCTAGCTTGATTGGTGATGTTGTTGTTGTTGTCAAACCTTCTTGCGAAGTACTACTTCTTAAGGCTGTTGTTGCCTTATTACCTTGGAATATAAGGCAGCATAAGATTACAAGTTTTGAATTCTGAAACTCGTTACATGTGTGTTTTCGAGGTGGCGAATTCAGGCAAGCGAGCGAGGGGTGAAAATAGAGGTGGTGATGGGGAGAAGAGTTTGCTAGAGTCCTTGGTTTCGCCAATGCTTTCAGGGTTCGACAGAGAACAGGAGAATTCAGCTATTGTGTCTGCTTTGGCTCGTGTAGTTGCTGGTGAAGCTGAGGATATTGATCAAGAACTGGTGGTGATGAACCAAGGTGACGGCGGTGGAGTTGTCGGAGGTTATTATGGAGCAGCAGCATCATCAAATGGTGATTCTAGTTCTCCATCTGCATGCTCTTCCTGGGGTGGTGGTGTTGGAGAAAAAAGAGGACGTCCAGAGCTGAATCCTGATGTGGGATTGTCAGAATCAGTTTCGGCTGTTTGCTGGGCATTTAATGATCGCCCTCCAGTTGGTTCGAACTTGGGATCAGGTATGTCGACTTTTGATACTTCTGTCTGAATGCCAAACATCTCTTTCCCCAAGCCCAGACAACCCCAACCCCAACCCCCCACCCCCACAAAAAAAAAAAAAAAAAAAAAATTCTCTATTCCCTTCTCATTTTGCATGCTTTTTAAAGAAGTGGAGGAAGCGGGAAAACATGAATGCCATATGAGAATCAAACTGATTCAGAAAAGAGAGGTTATACTCAGTATTAGACTTCACATGATAAGAAAACGATGCTGATAGTTTAGGTATGATTAAGGAAGCTTAGCATTTGGAAAGCTTCCTTTTATGATTTCTATGGACCCTTTTTGTAGTTTTATTAGTGTCATTTTTTTATTTCTTGATTTTTTTTTTCAAAAAAAATTGGTGATGGGATTTTGATTGCCACTATGAAATCTCATTTCTATCCAAACCACTTCTCATCTCTCTCTCTCTATATATATATATATATATTTTGGGTCACTTCTGATTTCTAATAGGTTATCATCTGGAAATGAATCTTCTTCTTTTGCTTTGTTGTTTACAACTTCTCAAATGGAATGATTCAGGAGCGGAGAGTTCATTGATGAGAACCAGCATGGCAGCAACAGGAGCAACATATACATATGCTGCAACAAGTACCAACAGCACAGAGCCCTACACAGGAGAGCCAAAGAGAAGATACAGAGGAGTTCGACGGCGGCCGTGGGGCAAATGGGCAGCTGAAATAAGGGATCCATACAAGGCTGCAAGAGTTTGGTTAGGAACATTTGACACAGCTGAGGCAGCTGCTAGAGCTTATGATGAGGCAGCTCTAAGATTTCGAGGCAATAAAGCCAAACTCAATTTCCCAGAAAACGTAACACTTTTGCCATCTTCTGCATCCTCTACTTCATCTTCATCATCCTTATCGTCCTCCCAGTTGATGGTTTCTGATTCTCCAAACGCCCTTTTCTCAATCGTATCATCCTCTGAGCCAATCGTTCACACTCATCAGGTTCTTCATCACATGCAAAATCCTGCTTATTCTGCCAATTTCTTGAATTCCAATGCTGCTCAGAATCAGATGTCTTTCATAAATCCTAGCCGGTTTTTGCCGAGACAACCAACAAGTTTGTTGGACCAGTTTCTTTTACCATCTTCCTCAACGGGCTCTACCTTTCAATCAACTTCATCCTCCTTCCCCCCTTATACTATTTCAGCACCAGCTCCTTCTCCTCAAACCCCTGCTTATCCTCTGTTTTTGCCAGTTCAACCACCAGTTCTGAAGCCTTCAAGCAGCAGGAGCGAAAACACGGCAGATTTTCCAATGAACTCTTGGTCCGATTCTGGACATCATCAATCTTCTTCGGAATGATTTTTAGCCCATGATTAGGCTGGTTTAGTTTAGTTTGGCTAAATTTTGGTGGCCATTTTCGTTGTTATTTCACTGCAAAACCAAAAGCATGATTGAAGTGTAATATGGGGTAAATTTCAAAAGTATTATATATACTTTTTGCTGCATGTAGCATCAGCTTTCCATTTTTTTCCGATGCGTGGTATATACAGAGGTTGTTCTCAGTTGATTATAGTTTTACCCATTTGCTTCTGTGTTCAGATTATAGATATTTTAATAAGCCAACAAAACTAAAATTCATAATTAATCAAAGAATAGCTGATTCTGATTATTTTTTATAATCGCATTCCATAATTAGATGTTACAAAATTTAAAGCAACCGAGAACAAGGGTATAGTAAATTAATGTTACGTTTTCGTGAAATCCAGAAGGGCAAAGGACAGCTCAATTTGGTATGTGCTGAATCTTTCCTTGCGAAGCAGGTTTATACTTCTTTTTCTTGTAACTGTTAAAGAAGTTATAGAACTCAATTGGCTGAAGACTTGAGGGCGAACTACTACATTGTACAAGAATGTTCTTGATATTGACTTTTGTAGCGAAGAGGGAAAAAAATGTATGTTTTTGGATAAGATCTGATGTATGCTCAAGAAGAGTCGGCAGATGCCAAATTTCTTAATCAGAGAAGAGGCAAAAAAAAAAAGAAAAGAATGTTATTGGTAACAATCCAATCATCAGATTAATTGAGTCGTACATATTTTAATGATGTAGAATGCCAAAATCACAGCAACAGTTTATGTGTATGCATGTATTATTTGAGTTAGTTTATGCATTAATTGTGTGTATATGATTCTGAAATCGTTAATCAACAGTAAATCCAGTCCAAAACTATTTTCTTTACATTATTCCACGATTTCATAAAAAAATTAATACTCCCCATAAGAAACATAGTACTATTTTCCAGACAAGCATAAAAAACTTGTTACATGCTTTTTAGCAATGCAATAGGATAAGGATAAGAATAACATGTGGTTGGTGAATTAAAAATGAAAATGCCTTTCTTTCATCCTGATCTTGACTCTTGCAATTTGAGACGAATATGTGGTTGGTCAAATTCATGCAGCATATGCAATGAATCAACACTTTTCTCTATATACATATATATATACACACACACACACATACACACACACAGAGTTTTCCATATAATTTGGTTTTTCACAGGTTTTGAAACAATTTAACAACTTTGAAGTTGCTGTTGATTTCTTCTACAATTTTGCTGTGGGCTATGCAGCATATACATTAAGAAGAGCCCACAGAATCCGAACGTTTCATTTCCTTGCATTTTCTTTGACACTTCACAGTTGACAAGGTAGATGGAGGATGGCTGGTGGGAAAAAGACACAAACCCTGTTATCCATGTCGACTCCAATGTATCCAGAAGGAGTAGAATCATTCAAGGACTGGATAACAGGATAAAGTCCAGACTCTTAAAAGTTGTCTGGCTTTTATTATTATTTTTTCCGACTCAAAGCAATTGACTTTTGTCGAATGAAATAAACCTAATCCCAGAGCTAATACCAAAAGCCGGCAACTCTTGGTACAGCCCCAGGGACTTTTATTATTTGCATTAGGAAAGGTTTCATTTGTTCTACTTTGTAGCAAGTTAAAAAATTCACCAAATGGATGGCAACCTTATCCTGGTTGCATTCCAATTAATGGTACCCAATAACATTTTATTGCCAACACAAGCTGGTGAAACTGTCTGTTCGAATATCGCTGTTGATATGACTGCTGAATTGGTAGGTGATATAGAATCCCTATAAATGATTTATGGTCTTGAAAATATGTCCTTATTCATGGTGGTGGTCAGAAATGAATCCACCCAAATTTTTTTTTATACCTAAAAGAATAACATTTTATTTAATAATAGATCTCAGCAATCTTTTCTTTTTTTTTTTTTAAATAAAACACATCACAATTTCATATAATAATAGAACCTGCACAAATGGACTCAACTGTCTGTCCGGAGTTAATTCTTGGTGTTGGGATGATTCAGGCTTAGGATGTAATAAAAGTTAGCAGTACAAACTATAAGCTGCAAACTAACATCCTTGGAAGATTCAAACATGCAAATAATCAAACTCCTTATTATCAAAATAATAATCAAACTCCTTAAAACCTCTAGTTGGCAGTACTAGGGTTGAAAAAATTGGATTCGTGCTTCTTCTATCAATACTTTAATAGGGAAAAGACATTGGAAAATTAATTCAATTATATAACCTACTTGAAGTCATGGAAATGAAATATTGCATGGCTGCAAAGCTTTTAAATTAAAAAAAAATTATCAACTAAATCGTGCCCAAAACATTTGGAGTTTGCCGATTAAAGAGGGAGAAAGGAAAGGAGAAGAAACATAATCAAACATATTGTTTAATTTGTAAATGTGAAATCAGATAGTGGTTTGAAGTTGTAATTGTAAATGGTCAATTGACATATGCTGATTTAAGAAATTAAAGCTCGAAAAATAAATTATGATCTTCGAGACACAAAAAAAAAAAAAAGCATTTGGAAATTACGTATTACTTAAAATAAGAGCATCTGAAAGGTCAAAAGGCCGCACAGAAAAATTGGTTGCGTTCTAAGATTGGAACTAAAAGAGTTTGGGCTTCCAAAAGGCAATTGCTTCTCAATTGGCACAGAGAAGCAAAAGCACAAATATATGGCTTGGATTGCGATTAATTTGTCAAGCATGACTATTAAAAATGAAGATAGTCAAACTTCCTTTAAAAAAAAAAGATTAATCAAACTTAGTCGTATAATCAAGACAAAGCTACCAAGTCTAAAATTTGAATATGACAGGAGAAGTATTCCACATTTGATGGTTCATGCCAGTTATGACTTTTGATAGCCTATACAGTAGTATAATTGTGGATGGTAATTGGCTGATGATGAGAAATCTAATCAGTAAGAGTATATATGGCATCACAAAAAGGGGAAGAAAAGAAATATTTGTGTGTAGTATTATAGTATAATAATAAGTCGGATTTGTCTAAAGGGTGCTCATTGAACACTCATAAAAATTTATTTCAGGTGTTATATTTTTGAAAATATAAAATTAATTAGAAAAATTGTATAAATGTAATGAAGGATAATAACTACTCCCAAATCCTCCGTCCCATTTTGATAATCCTGTTTTCCTTTTTCGTTTGTCCCAAATTGTAGTCCACTTTCCAATTGAAGAATGTAGTTGTATTTTAATTTTCCTAAAATACTCTTATTCAATGTAAGTTGTTGTTACTATAAACCTACCCCATTTAATGAGAATTGATTCTTTTTTTACCATCAATTCAAGTTCCCATAAAGTTGTACTCTAACTAATGTGAGGGTATTTTAGGAAAATAGCTACCTAAATTGATTGTTCCAACAAAGTTAACTATTTTTTATTAAACTGTGTGAAAAAAGAACCAGAACTATCAAAGTGGGACGGAGGGAGTATTGGTATATATATATATATATATACATGATATATTAGGTTAAATTTAAATCTGTTAATGAGTGCTTATTAGATACTCGCTAAAAAACTCTAATAGATTTAGTACTATACAATGGAATAAGAAGAGGCACGAACTAATTTGCTTTCTTATTTATGACCGGATATAGAAAGTTTTATCACGTTGCTTCTAGTATACAAACTCCAACACAATATTACTATAGCCTATTAATGGTCCAACATAATATTAAAGTAATATTTCTATAGCCTATTAACAGTCCAACGTAAGGCGTGACCCAATTCTGTTTCCAGCTCTGTATAAAAATATTCAAGTCAAACAGTTCTTTAATTTATTACTTTTGCAGGATAGATGGAAAAAGAATGATATAATAATCCTTTTAAAACTCGCAATCCTTTTGAAAAGGTATAGGAGTTACAACCTTAATGCATAATCCTTGACCTTTTTTCTTTTTTTCTTTTTTGGTTACAAAACATATTTGTCTAGATTCATTCTATGATAGTCAAATTGGCATTAATGTCAACCCTAACAACAATAAAAATTCTCGACTTTTATAAAGAAATTGTGACTGAAATTTTTATTAATAATGACAAATTTTTTTCATTTTTTGAAATATTTCAACATATGTTAAATACCTCAGGCAGGGCTTTTTTTTAAATTCATTTTCCAATAAAGGAATTTTAATGATAATACACTATAGGCCATGGGTGTGTTTGGATAGTAGATTATCTAAGATATTTTTTTGAAAAAAGAAATACTGTAGCACTTTTTTTATACAATATATTTGAAATAAAAAAAAGTGGTTGGAAAATGAGTTAATGATGCAAACAAATAAATTTTGACAAATAATTCCTCCGATGTGATTTACTAACTAATAGTAACATATATTCAATTGGTAAACGGAGGAATTCCTATTATTTTATACCCTTTTGTTTGGTTTTTAGCCACCAGATGTGACTTCTAATCCTCAGTTGACTTAGAAATCAAAGAAAATTAACGGTCTAAGGTATGCATTTCTGTTTGAAATTTAGATAACATAATGAACAGGAAACAAATTGACAAGTTTTTAGAAGTTCAAAGAGAAGAAAATAGCTAAAAATTCTGAATAAAATTTGCGTTACATATTTATTCTGCTGAATAAAATTTGCGTTACATTTTTATTCTGCTAAATAAAATTTTTTACCTATCGTCACTTCAAGCATCTACATAAATTCAAGCTGAAAGAGACATCAACACTCAAATTAATTGAGAAGGCAACAAATATCTTCAAATCATGATGTGTCCAGCTTTAGTCTGGATAACTATCACGGTACTTGCAACTGTTCTTCTCTTCAATTCATTGTTGATCGGAAAGAACAAGAAGAAGAAATTGCCCCCTAGTCCAAGAGGACTTCCTATTCTAGGACATCTTCATCTGTTGGGGAAAAATCCTTACCAGGATCTGCATAAGCTGTCTATGCAATATGGTTCTATCATGCATCTACGATTCGGATTCATATCAAACATCATTGTTTCATCGCCCCATGCGGCTGAGCAATTCCTGAAGACATATGATCTTGTTTTTGCCAGTAGGCCACCTCATGAGGCTGCTAAGCATATGAGTTTTGGGCAAAGAAGCCTGGCCTTTGGGAAGTATGGTCCATATTGGCGCAACATGCGTAAATTATGCACCTTAAATTTGCTTAGTAATCTTAAGATCAGTTCATTTCAGTCTATGAGAAGGGAAGAGCTTGGATTGTTTGTTGAATCACTCAAACAGGCGGCTCTTAATCAAGATGTTGTTGATATTGGTGCAGAAGTTGCTGCCTTAAGCGCGAACATGACTTGTCTGATGGTGTTTGGAAAGAAGTATGCTGATAAGGAATTCGATGAGAGAGGCTTCAAAGCTGTGATCAAAGAGGCTATGCAATTAATGGCAACACCTAACCTTGGAGATTACTATCCTTTTCTTAAGGTACTTGATCTTCAAGGCTTGACCAGGAGAATGAAGGCGGTTGGCAAAATTTTTGATGAATTCTTAGAGAAGATTATTGATGAACACGAGCAATCTGCAAACCAAGCTAGGCAAGCTGATGACTTTGTCTATACCATTTTGGCCCTCATGAAATCTAAAGAAACTGAATTTGAATTTGATCGCCGCCACATCAAAGCAGTTTTGGTGGTAAGGAATGCATGAATTAAGTTTACAATCTCCTCTTAAGTTGGATGCTCCATTTCTTTCTCAAGTCTGCAATGATCCACGGCTTACTTTCTCAAAGGCCAAAGCTTTTGTCGTTTACATAGCCAATACAACATTTTAGTTTGCTCCTGGTGATCATTTCTTGCGTCTTACTTTCCATCAGTCTTTATATTTACTAGCTCAAGTCACAGTAGGATCTTTCTGAATTCTAAATCAACTTCTCTCTAATCATGATTGACAAGTGTCAGGTTGACTGATGGTGTTCTATTGTTAGTCCACTAGGGTGTGAGAACTTTCTGCCATTGCTTTCCCTTAACATTAGTTAATCTCCTGAAACATAGAGATTAAAAAAATATGCATCTTCATTTCAGGACTTACTTACTGCAGCAATGGACACTACAGCTACAACTGTTGAATGGATACTCGCGGAGCTCTTGAAAAACCCCCGAGTAATGAAGAAAGTCCAGCAAGAATTGGAAGAAAAAGTAGGCCTACACAGGATGGTTGAGGAATCAGAATTGGAAAACCTAACATACTTAGACATGGTTGTAAAGGAAGCATTAAGGCTCCATCCTGTTGTACCATTACTTCTTCCTCATGCAGCCTTGGAGGATTGCATAGTTGATGGTTTCCATATACCGAAAGATTCCAGAGTGATGATCAATGTTTGGACAATCGGAAGAGATCCAAATGCATGGTCTGATCCTGAGAAGTTTACACCAGAGAGATTTATTGGGAGCAACATAGATGTAAGAGGACATGATTTCCAGCTTATTCCCTTTGGCTCAGGCAGAAGAAGCTGCCCTGGAATGCAGTTGGGGCTAACTGTGGTCCGTCTTATGGTAGCACAAACAGTGCACTGTTTCAATTGGGAACTTCCAAATGGGATGCTGCCTTCAGAGCTAGACATGACCGAGGAATTTGGCCTTGTGGTGACCAGGGCCAAGCATCTGATGGCTATTCCAACATATCGATTGAGTAAATGATTAAGCAGGTCTTGAGATGCATACTTTTTCTATATTGCACCTTATATATTAAGGTCTACTCTGCTAAGTTCTTGAAATGATCAATGGTTGTCAAGAATAGATATCATGAGAGAACCAAGTACTTTAAAATCTTCTTCTTTTGTCACTTAAAAAGTACGAAAGATGGAATCTTTTTCACAAATTCTGTACAATTAAAATTAGGATTACTGCATTTTTCTTTTATATTCTCTTATAAAGTATGCATGTTAATTTGAAAGAATAGAAGCTCTAAAAGTAGATAAAGAAATGGGGAAATATTTTCTGTGTTTCTCAGTTATTTACAATGATATAGAATGGCTGTACTTATAGGTTTACAATGAGATATGATATATTGAACCTAATCAAATTCGAATCTATAACTATACAAGTAAAAAGTTTTGATAAGATATATACAAATTTGTCTTTCAGTTAGGATTATTGAGTTATAGGGTAAAATATTACTATTCTGAACCTAATTAAATGTGTGCTAATGATAAAAGAATCGCTTCTTCACTAGCTTGTGTTGTCACATCCTAATTAGGGCTAATCGCACTTTATCCCCTTTAGGTATGGGTCGTTTCTCACTTTACCCCTCAACGTTTGTTTTTCCTCAATTTACCCCAAAGATTGATGGTCAACTCCAATGGAGATAAACAGAAAAATGAAAAGACAGTAATATCCTTAAGAAAATAATGAACAAACCAAATTACCCATATCTCTAGGTTCATGAAATACAAGTTTCCAAAATTACCCTGACAAAATGGAGAAGGGAAATCTCCCTCCTTCTGCCACATGCGACAAAAAAAAAAAAAAGAAATTAGGAGGACAAAAAGTTTCTTTTTGTTGTTGTCGGTCAATTTCTCACTTTGTCCTCTATCAGCCACTTTCTCCTTTGGCTGAATCCCTAACAAAACCTCCATTAAAGAACTTGAAATTCGCCAGAATCTTGAATGGAAAAGATGAAGTCAATCGATGAACTTGCGTAGCAGACAACAAAATTGAATTTGAAGATTGTGGAAGTAGATCGTAGCAAGGGCAGTCCTTAAGGTTTGGCTTTGCAATTTTTTCTCGATCTTAGTAGAAACAACAATAGCAGGGTATGGGTTTTTTTAGTGGCTTCATAGCCTTTAATGTGGTAGACAATTACTGTTTGAATCATATGTTGCTGTGGTCCCCTATTTTGTTGCTATGTCATTGTCGGGTTAGAATGAAAATGATGGGTTTTTAGCAATTTTTGTCTTTTTTAATTATTAATTTGCTGGATTATTTGTTTACTTTGTGATAGGTTGCATTTTTGTCATAAAATTTATGATTATTTCCCTCTTGATTATAGTCAAATATTGCATTAATTGATAGATTCTACTTATATTTGATAATTGTGTTAATTGTAGGGATTTGGAGCGAAAAGGAGTTAAGAACGTGAACTGTAACTAATTTCTATGCAATGTGGCATGGGCGCATCAAAGTCTAATTTTGCAAGTTTGGGATGCTCGGAATTTGGCACGTGTTCTCCAAAATTTGAATTGAAGTCACAACGGTCGAATGTCTCACCAGATGGATAGTGTTTTATTCCTACTAGAATGCTAGTCTATTTTGTCTACTAAGACGTTTTGTTTTTGTTGGAATAAGACTTGATTTGTTACAATTTGATTTCGCTAAGTAGTAGTAGTTGACTAGTAGTAGGAAAGGAAACAAAGGAGCATTATCGTTTCTTTGTTCTTCCTTTTTATCGAAACGAGGAACTAATCAGTGGTGAATAGGTCTCGTTTCTTCTTAGGAAGAAACATGAGTACCGAATTCATTTCTCTTTTTCTCAGGAATTCATCTCAATTGGAGAATGGCCGCAGCAATAAATTCCAATATTTCGCACTTGGCTTTTTCCATGGCGATAAACTAAGTTTCTCATTCTAGTCAAGGAAGAACGGAGGATTTGGTTCATCTAAAATTGTGAAATTGAATTAATTATAATTATTTCTTTTATTTACTGGTATTCGTATGGTCTCTGATTTAATTTCTTATGATTATTATGTTATTTGAATATCAATGGCCCGATATTTAATTTAATCTAATAACCTAAAACTAGTTAGAGCAGTTAAATCCGTAATTATTTAATTGCTTTAAATTAGTGGTGACTGACATGATTGGATTTGTGTTAGGGAAACATATGGCCTAATTTAAAATAACCCTTGTAACGTATTATTTGGTTAGAACAGGGCTTCTGTAATTTTTAAGGCAATTGAAAAATTGAACTTTACGGTCGTACATAGAATTATTTGTTGATTAGGGAAGTGATTAGCGGTCGTACCTTGATCACCGATACAATAAGGAGAAGTTGATTGTCATCGCTTATTTGGCAGTTATAATTTGTTTATCAGTGAGTAAATGAAATTATCAGTACATCGATGATCAATTGAGTGAACCATCTCTGAAGTTATTTCTTTACTAGAATTTATTTATTCTTAATTCAATTTTAATAAATTTTCATTCAGTTTTTATTTATTTATTTTATTTGAGTTATTTGATTATTCTTGATTTTATAAACACCCTCCTTACTTTGAACTCTAGAAGAAATGAATTATCTCCAATTTTTTTGGATTCAACCCTACTCACCCTGTATACAAAATTTATATATTTTTCTCGAATAGGTACTTATTATTGTACAGATTCGACATCTGTCATTTTTGTTTGGTTATATATCAGCTATTAGATAGACTAAACTAAGATGTTTTTATGGGACAATAAAAGATGAATGTTTTATGTTACCTTTGCATGCATTGAAAAATTGCCTTTGTCTGTGTGATTATAGAAAAATGAATTTTAAAACTTTTGTTTTAGAGGTTCACTATGGAGGCCATTTTGCCCACGTCCCAAATTTATTGGGGGAGAAGTTGCTAATTTTGATGATGTTGACCTTGGTTTGATGTCAATTTTTGAGTTTAAAGATGCTTTTTAAGAAACCGGAATTCCATATGAAACATCAGTGTACTACAGGGTTGGAAATCTTGATTTTTAGGTTGGTCTTAGGCTGTTAAACAGTGACTAGATAATTTTAGAAATTTTTGTGACAAATAAAATTCAAACTATCATACAACTTTATGTTGGTGAGATTCTTGAAGAAGATATGCATGCTGGTGAAATTATTGTAGAAGATAATGTTGAGGTTGATGGTAAACAAAATTTGAATCCTAATAAAGAGCATAAAAAAAAGTATAACCTGAATTGTACAAACTCTCAAATATATAGAGTAAAAGAGAAGGCAGAGGAAGCAGTCACAGGGTCATGTGCAAAGCAGTATGCAAGATTAAGAGACTATTGTGCTACACTTCTTCAAAGAAATCCAGATTCAGTGGCATTTCTTGTAACTGAAAAATTCCAACTTTGTAAAAGTCCAATCTTTAAGAGAATGTTTGTGATGTTTACTGTACAAAAGAAAGGTTTTGTAAATGCATATAGGCCTGTAATAAGGTTGGATGCATGTCGCCTTAAGGGGGTCATGGAAGGGTAGCTTATGTCTGCAATTGGTAGGGATGCAAATAACCAGATGTTCCCAATTGCTATGGCTCTTGTTGAGTCTGAGAGCAAAGATAGTTGGAGGTGGTTTTTGGACAGCTTATTGATGCCATTTGGATTCCATTTGAAAGGAATTGGGTATTTTTGTCAGATAGACAAAATGTTAGCACCACTATAATCTGCTTTATTTTCTTTTTTTCTCACTTACTCATGTCACTAATTCTATGATTTATTTTTTTATGTTAGGGATTAATTGATTGCATTGAGAATAAGTATCATGAAGTGGAGCGTCGATTTTGTGTTAGACGCATGTATGCTGATTTCAATCTAAAATTCAAGGATAAGCAGCTAAGAGACTTAATGTGAGCAGCAGCCAGGGTTTATTTGCCTAGTCACTATAAAAGCAAAATGAGAGAGTTGCAAACAGTACCACCAGAAGCACATGCATGGCTCAGAGCCATACCAGCTAACCTGTGGGCTAGACACACTTTTTCTTCAAGGGCAAAATGTGACCTCTTAAGTAATAACACATGTGAGAGCTTCAATCAATAGGTTAAGGATGCTAGGGAGGAGTTTGTTTTGACTATGTTTGAAGCCATTTGAAGGCAAATAATGTGTAGATTTCAAGAAAAAAGAGACTGGATTCAGAAGGTGAAGTCTCACAATTGTCCGAGGATTTGTCAGAAAATTGAAGAGAGGAAAAAATAATTAGCTCAGTTTGACGCATTTGTGTCCATAAGAGAGATGTATGAGGTGACTGGTATAGCTGAAACTTTTGTTGTTAATGCAATTCAAAGGTCTTGCACATGTAGTGAGTGGGATATGACAGGAATTCCGTGTGTCCATGTATATGCTGGACTTGTGCAAGACAATAAAAATCCATATGCATATGTTAATGATTGATACTCAGTGGAAACATATAAAAAGGCATATGCAAAAGTTATTATGCCTATGCCAGACCAAGCAAATTAGGTGAACATAGATTTTGATTTATTATTCCCATCTCGTAGGAGGATAGCCTCAGGTAGACCTAAGAAATTGAGAAAAAAGGCTCCATTAGAGGATTTACATGTTAAAAAAGGGTCTAAAATAGGGCTGCTAATTCATTGTAGTCATTGTGGTCATACTGATCACAATAATAGAAGTTGCAAAGTCACTCGGCAAAAGAAACTAGTGAATGCACATGTAAAAGCTAAAATATATGCTTGTTGGGTTTTTTATATCTACATCTAGCTGTCAATTTTTGATGTGTTGCAAGGTACATGGACCTACTAAACGAGCTGCTAGACTTCTAGCACAAGATAGAGGTGAAAAAAGTGGTACCAATAGGGGTGTAGGAAGGGGAGCTGGTAAGGGCCACTCTAAAATTAATGTTGAGCCTATTTTGATTTCTAGTGTTGGGATGAGTGCTGAAATGCTGATATAACTAATTCTACTACTGCAAGAGGCCCAACTAGAGTTAATTGGAGAGGTAGAGGTAGCAGCAGGCGTAAGGGTAGGGGTTGGGACCATAACAATGGCCCACTATGTGGCATTGGACTTTGGAATGGCCAAGAGCTATCAACAAGTAAAATATATATACCATTTGACTCTATGTAAAACATAATATCAATGAGTAAAACATATATTCCATTTGACTCTAAGTAAAACATATATCAACAAGTAAAATAGTCTGTTCGAATATTGTTGTCAATATGACTACTGAATTGGTAGGTGATATAGAATCCCTATAAATGATTTATGGTTTCGAAAATATGCCCTAATTCGTGGTGGTGGTTGGAAATGAATCCACCCAAAAATTTTTTTATACCTAAAAGAATAACATTTTATTTAATAATAGATCTCAGCAATCTTTTCTTTTCTTTTTTAAATAAAACACATCATAATTTCATATAATAATAGAACCTGCACAAATGGCCTCAACTGTCTATTTGGAGTTGATTCTTGGTGTTGGGATGATTCAGGCTTAGGATGTAATAAAAGTTAGCAGTACAAATGATGTGATAGAGTTTATATGGATTTGTAGCTGATTTATAAGTTTCTTGATTTCATCTTTTGTCTTTCTTTGTTTCCCCTTAAAACCCACATTTTCTCGATCAGTAAAGCATAGTCAAACTGGATAAATCCCACAACTCATCACAAGGAGACTGAGTAATCTCAATGAACTACAAATTACAAATAAATTAAAAATAGAAATACACAGAAAACACATTAAATAAAAGTGCGTTGAACAAAATTCAAATTAACATTTAATTCTAAGCTCCCAATTTCTCTTATAAGCCATTCCACTTTCAGCTAACTACAAGCTGCAAGCTAACATCCTTGAAAGATTCAAACATGCAAATAATCAAACTCCTTATTATCAAAATAATAATCAAACTCCTTAAAACCTCTAGTTGGCAGTACTAGGGTTGAAAAAATTGGATTCGTGCTTCTTCTATCAATACTTTAATAGGGAAAAGACATTGGAAAATTAATTCAATTATATAACCTACTTAAAGTCATGGAAATGAAATATTGCACGGCTGCAAAGCTTTTAAATAAAAAAAAAAACATAATCAGCTAAATCGTGCCCAAAACATTTGGAGTTTGCCGATTAAAGAGGGAAAAAGAAAAGGAGAAGAAACATCATCAAACATCTTGTTTAATTTGTAAATGTGAAAATTAGATAGTTGTTTGAAGTTGTAATTGTAAATGGTCAATTGACATATTCTGATTTAAGAAATTAAAGCTCGAAAAATAAATTATGATCTTCGAGACACAAAAAAAAAGCATTTGGAAATTACATATTACTTAAAATAAGAGCATCTGAAAGGTCAAAAGGCCGCACAGAAAAATTGGTTGCGTTCTAAGATTGGAACTAAAAGAGTTTGGGCTTCCAAAAGGCAATTGCTTCTCAATTGGCACAGAGAAGCAGAAGAACAAATATATGGCTTGGATTGCGATTAATTTGTCAAGCATGACTATTAAAATTGAAGATAGTCAAACTTCCTTTTAAAAAAAAAAGATTAATCAAAAGTTGTATAATCAAGACAAAGCTACCAAGTCTAAAATTTGAATATGGCAGGAGAAGCATTCCACATTTGATGGTTCATGCCAGTTATGACTTTTGATAGCTTATACAGTAGTATAATAATTGGCTGATGATGAGAAATCTAATCAGTAAGATTATATATGGCATCACATAAAGGGAAGAAAAGAAATACTTGTGAGTAGTATTATAGTATAATAATATGTTGGGTTTGTTTAACGGGTGCTTATTGAATACTCATAAAAATCTATTTCAAGTAGGGGTGGACAAAAAAACCTGCCGATCCGAAAACCTGATGAACCCGATCCAATTCGATCCGAAAAATAGGATATCCGATTCGATTTTTCTTAGCGAGGCAAATGAGGATCGGGTACCCACAAAAATGGGTACTGATACGGATAAAAAAGATAAAAATCCATGGGTACCCAACCCGCAAGGTATATTATATAAATATTTAAAAAATTAGTGGTCATTTTATAATTTTATAATTTTAATCCTAAATGTAAGTGAAATGGCTCATAGCCTCATATTCTAATCCCATATGATCCGCCTCTCCTTATCTTGTTTGAAGAAAGCGAATATTCTCAATGAAGCCTGAACCAAATGAACAAAATGAAAAAAAATTTGTGAAACTCTATCATAAGAATTGTTCATCCCTTCATCCTTTTCATTTTTATTCTACCTGCATTGATCTTTCTTGCAAATTTTTCATCAATTCAATCAAATATTTGTGTTTGAAGATCCAATTTTCTGTTAGCTAGGTAATTAAAAAATTTGTGTCTTTCATTTATTTATTTATTTGATTTATTTTATTGGAATTATGTCACTTAAATTTCTCTCTTTTGTTTTAATGCAAGAAATTTATTTTTCTTTTTCATCACCTTTAGTGCCATAAGGTCTATTCCAAAGATGTAAGGAAGTTCGGGAGGGTTTTTCAAACTTATTTTGGATATACTTTCTCCAAAAATAATCAGCTCTGTTCAATTATTTTTCGGACTTGATTACACAGTCGATTCATTTGGGATGCAGTCTTGTACCATAACATCCTTAAGGAAGTTGGAAAAGTTGCCGAATACTTATTACCCTTGTGTTTGTTGTGTTGTAGAAGGATGAAATGTGTGAGAATGGTAATGTACTCAAAATTATCATGAAATTTTCTTTTATCTATTAGATATTATAATTCTAAAATGTACTAAATTTATGAGATTGGTTTCATTGTTGGATGAAATGCATGAGAATGGTGATGTATGGACTTTGATTACAATATCTCTATTAATATTAATTGGAAAGCGGATTTTTTTTATATTGAAAAACATATTGATATTAGGTGGAAAGCAATTTTTTCATTGGAAAGTAAATTTTTTTTTAGTGGCGGGTACCCTATGATCCGCCTCTTTTTTTCGGGTACCCGAAGACATTAGAAGCGGGTTAAGATTGCAAAATGGTTGATCCGATATATTAGGGTCGGATCAACCAAATCATAATAGGGGCGGATACCCGACCCGTGTCCACCCCTAATTTCAGGTGTTATATTTTTGAAAATATGATATTAATTTGAAAACTTGTATAAATATAAGGATAATAACTATTAGTATGTATATATATACATGATATGTTAGGTCAAATTTGAGTGTGTTAATGAGTGCTTATTAGATACTTGCTAAAAAACTCTAATAGATTTAGTACTATACAATGGAATAGGAAGAGGTGCGAACTAATTTGCTCTCTTATTTGTGACCTGATATAGAAAGTTTTAGCACATTGCTTCTAGCATACAAAGTCCAACACAATATTACTATGGCTTTTAATAGTCCAACATAATATTAAAGTAATATTTCTGTAGCCTATTAATAGTCCAAGATAAGGCGTGACCCAATTCTGTTTCTTGCTCTATATAAAAATATTCAAGTTAAACAGTTCTTTAATTTATTACTTTTGCAGGATAGATGTAAAAGAATGATATAATAATCCTTTTAAAACTCGCAATCCTTTTGAAAACGTATAGGAGTTACAACCTTAATGCATAATCATTGACTTTTTTCTTTTTTTTCTTTTTGTTACAAAACATATTTGTCTAGATTCATTCTATGATATCAAATTGGCATTAATATCAACCCTAACAACAATAAAAATTCTTGACTTTTACAAAGAATTTGTGACTAAAATTGTGATTAATAATGACAAAAATTTTTCATTTTTTGAAATATTCCAACATATGTTAAATACGTCAAGCAGGGCTTTTTTTAAAATTAATTTTCCAATAAAGGTACTTTAATGATAATACACTATAAGCCATCGGATAGTAGATTATCTGAGATAATTTTTTTAAAAAAATACTATAGCATTTTTTTTTGATATGATGTACATGAGATAAAATGACGGTTAGAAAATGTAATTTATAAATGACGGTAGATTATCTGAGATAAATTTTGATAAATAATTCCTCTGATGTGATTTACTACCTAATAGTAACACATATTCCATGGGTAAACAGAGGAATTCCTATTATTTTATTTAAGCCACCTGATGCAACTTCTGATCCTCAGTTGATTTAGAAATCAAAGAAAATAATTCCTCTGATGTGATTTACTACCTAATAGTAACACATATTCAATTGGTAAACAGAGGAATTCCTATTATTTTATTTAAGCCACCAGATGCGACTTCTAATCCTCAGTTGATTTAGAAATCAAAGAAAATTAACGGTTCCGTTTGAATTTAGATAACAAAATTAATAGGAAACAAATTGACCGGTTTTTTAGAAGTTCAAAGAAAAGAAAACAGCCAAAAATTCTGAATAAAGTTTGTGTTACATTTTTATTCTGCTAAATAACATTTGTTACCTATCATCACTTCAAGCATCTGCATAAATTCAAGCTGAAAAAGACAAGAAAGCAACAAGGATCTTCCAAATCATGATGTTTTCAGCTTTGGTCTGGATAACTTTCACAGTACTTGCAACTGTTCTTCTCTTCAATTCATTGTTGATCAGAAAGAACAAGAAGAAGAAATTGCCCCCTAGTCCAAGAGGAGTTCCTATTCTAGGACATCTTCATCTGTTGGGGAAAAATCCTCACCAGGATCTGCATAAGCTGTCTAAGCAATATGGTTCTATCATGCATCTACGATTCGGATTCATATCAAACATCGTTGTTTCATCCCCCCATGCGGCTGAGCAATTCCTGAAGACATATGATCTTGTTTTTGCCAGTAGGCCACCTCATGAAGCTGCAAAGTATCTGATGTTTGGGCAAAGAAGCCTGGCCTTTGGGAAGTATGGTCCATATTGGCGCAACATGCGTAAATTATGCACCTTAAATTTGCTTAGTAATCTTAAGATCGGTTCATTTCAGTCTGTGAGAAAGGAAGAGCTTGGATTGTTTGTTGAATCACTCAAACAGGCGGCTCTTAATCATGATGTTGTTGATATTGGTGCTGAAGTTGCTGCCTTAAGCGCGAACATGACTTGTCTGATGGTGTTTGGAAAGAAGTATGCTGATAAGGAATTCGATGACAGAGGCTTCAAAGCAGTAATTAAAGAGGCTATGCAATTAATGGCAACACCTAACCTTGGAGATTACTATCCTTTTCTTAAGGTACTTGATCTTCAAGGCTTGACCAGGAGAATGAAGACTGTCGGCAAAATTTTTGATGAATTCTTAGAGAAGATTATTGATGAACACGAGCAATCTGCAAACCAAGCTAGGCAAGCTGATGACTTTGTCTATACCATTTTGGCCCTCATGAAATCTAAAGAAACTGAATTTGAATTTGATCGCCGCCACATCAAAGCAGTTTTGGTGGTAAGGAATGCATGAATTAAGTTTACAATCTACTCTTAAGTTGGATGCTCCATTTCTTTCTCAAGTCTGCAATGATCCGTGGCTTACTTTCTGAAAGGCCAAAGCTTTTGTCGTTTACATAGCCAATACAACATTTTTAGTTTGCTCCTGGTGATCATTTCTTGCGTCTTACTTTCCATCAGTCTTTATATTTACTAGCTCAAGTCACAGTAGGATCTTTCTGAATTCTAAATCAACTTCTCTCTAATCATGATTGACAAGTGTCAGGTTGACTGATGGTGTTCTATTGTTAGTCCACTAGGGTGTGAGAACTTTCTGCCATTGCTTTCCCTTAACATTAGTTAATCTCCTGAAACATAGAGATTAAAAAAATATGCATCTTCATTTCAGGACTTGCTTACTGCAGCAATGGACACTACAGCTACAACTGTTGAATGGATACTCGCGGAGCTCTTGAAAAACCCCCGAGTAATGAAGAAAGTCCAGCAAGAATTGGACGAAAAAGTAGGCCTACACAGGATGGTTGAGGAATCAGAATTGGAAAACCTGACATACTTAGACATGGTTGTAAAGGAAGCATTAAGGCTCCATCCTGTTGTACCATTACTTCTTCCTCATGCAGCCTTGGAGGATTGCATAGTTGACGGTTTCCATATACCGAAAGATTCCCGAGTGACGATCAATGTTTGGACAATCGGAAGAGATCCAAATGCATGGTCTGATCCTGAGAAGTTTACACCAGAGAGATTTATTGGGAGCGACATAGATGTAAGAGGACATGATTTCCAGCTTATTCCCTTTGGCTCAGGCAGAAGAAGCTGCCCTGGAATGCAGTTGGGGCTAACTGTGGTCCGTCTTATGTTGGCACGAATGGTGCATTGTTTCAATTGGGAACTTCCAAATGGGATGCTGCCTTCAGAGCTAGACATGACCGAGGAATTTGGCCTTGTGATGACCAGGGCCAAGCATCTGATGGCTATTCCAACATATCGATTGAGCAAATGATTAAGCAGGTCTTGAGATGCATACTATTTCTATATTGCACCTTATATATTAAGGTCTACTCTGCTAAGTTCTTGAAATGATAAATGGTTGTCAAGAATAGGTAGGTATTCATGACAGAACCAAGTACTTTAAAAGCTTCTTCTTTTGTCACTTATAAAGTATGAAAGATGGAATCTTTTTCACAAATTCTGTACAGTTTAAATTAGGATTACTGCATTTTTCTTTTATATTCTCTTATAAAGTATGCATGTTAATTTGAAAGAGTAGAAGCTATAAAAGTAGATAAAGAAATGGGGAAATATTTTCTGTGTTTCTCAGTTATTTAAAATGATATAGAAGCCCAAGCACTACAGGAATTGCTCACCAAATATGAGAAAGCATCAGGGAAAAAGCATCAACAATGAGAAGTCAGCAGTGTTCTTCAGCAGAAATTGCAGCAGACAGCAAAGGAAGGATATGTGTAAACAGTTGGTAAGTGGCTTCAAAGGGCTAAACTTGATTGCTGCGGTGAACTGCACGGATTGCATAATACATTGAACAGGGGACATGAACATCTTTTTGAATATTGGATCCTGTGTTCTCGTATGATCATTAGGAGGGCTCCTCATTGTACAATTTCTCATCCATGAGAATCGTACAACTATGAGATTTTCATCCATTTTCCCTACCTATTGATCAAAACTTTGAATAACTCGCTTAGTTTTTATTGAAACCGAGCACTTTCCGTAAAATAATAAGGGCAAAGGACACTAATTGATAGGGAAAACAAAAAGCTATATGCAGTACAAAACCACAAGTCGAGCAATTTGGGATTTTACACTTTTACTTCGGTGTAAATAAAGAAGGGAAAAATTCGATAAATAGTCTCTATAGTTTTTCCACGTTTCATATTTGAAATAGCCTCGAAAGTATACCCCAGATTGTATTTTGACCTGAAAAGCATACGAGCGTGTCACATTGCCAAAAGTGTTTACTTATTGTTGTAGGCTTTGAATTGCCAGGCAAAGTTGGTGGGTGGTTTGCTCCTGTTCTGTATCAGTATGTGGAACGCCTTTTTGTTTCATGAGAAAATGGAATTGAGATTTCTCCAGACGCAACAGAAGTTTCAAGAGCTAATGCAAAAACGTAACAGCCACTAGTGGAAAGAAGCCTTCGAAAACTACCAGTAACTCTCGATACAGCCTCTTGCAAAGCGTTAAAGGCCACTAAATCATTAAACAAAAATCAGTTTGTGATGGCGAATTGAAGATCCGTATCCAAATCTCGATCCCGACACCGGTATAAACAAGAACATGAAAAACACTTGAAACAGTAATGGATCATGAGATAAAATATGATTTTGAGGCCCTAATTCGCAAGTTAAATGTGCAAAAAGGAGTACAGGCGCCAATACCAAGCGATTCCTAAGCACTAAAGTGTAGAAGTTTTTTGTGATAATGAATAAATCGCGAAACAGATACAAAGCATCACAGAAGGCTCGGCAGAAACATGTAGAAGCATCAGCACCAATCTGCAGAAGGAAAAAATTCACGCATAGCTTTTCGGCTAGAATTCAAGTCCAACATGTTCTCAGGCAAATATTGCCAAAAGGGACCCCAACGCCAACCTGCGAGGATGTAATTACAATCTCACATTATTGGACATATCTCTGTAACATGCAAAAGTAATCGCCAAATGCATTCCCAACAAAAGTCACAGATAAAATCTTACGCGGATGTCATGATGTCAGCATGTATTCAAGCTTTCAAGACAGCTTTGTGAACCATCGTCTCCTTGTGAATTTGATGGCAACTCTTTTCCACAAGATCAAGAAGCTTTTCTAAATTCATAGCCCATGAATTCAAGATATCATTGCTATCTTTTGCTTTTTGGAAACAGACTACTCCCAGTGGCCTGTCAATCTTTGCAACCAGTGCTGTGGAGACAACCATATCTGACAGATGCTTCTCAGCCTCCTGCAATAGGGAGAAATCGAATAGAAACACGTATAACATTAGAGAAGACGACGAAAACAATGTGTTCGAAATATCTGCAAAATCACATTTTCAAGAAAACTGCAAATCTTCCGAGACTGTAAAAGAAACACGGCCAGGGTTTCAATTGTATAACGACACTCTTTCTATGCAAATATTGGCTAAATAACCAAAATACAGTTACCAGACAGTAAGAAATTACGGGTTCTTTGATTTGAAAAAAAAAAAAGAAGATTGCTGTAAAGTTAACTCCCAAAGGGAGTTCTACTTGGTGAAGTGAAAAACAAAATCTTGCAAAAGGATTTCTTGCACGAAGGATGGAAAAAGAAAGGACAGATCATGTAATTGAATGGGAAAAAATGGAAACACCAGGCAAAAGAGGACAACTAGATATAATAGATCTGAATCACTGAATAATTATGACATAGCCCTCTAAAGCTTATAGGCACATAGATATCCCAAAACCACAAAGCCCGGTTTAAAAGGTAAATTCAGATAAAAAGGACCTACCAAGGGTTCATTATGCAGGGTAAATGCCTTTGCAGAACTGCATTATGCATATATGATGATGGGGTACAGTATATGCTTCTATATAGAGTATGCAGTAGGATGAACGATGGAAAAGTCTGTACTGCTAAAGCAGTGAAACAGGAGAAAATCTGAGAAAAAAATGCTAGCATCCCACTTTTTCTCCTTTGTTACAATCCAGTCCAGGTCCATCATGATCCAAAGAAATCCTTTTGGCCCTTCATGTTTGGTTTCATGGCACTTACATCTCATGTTTCCATGTTCAACATGCTTGATCACTAGAGTTTCCATGATTCTATTTGATACGGCTAAAATATACCAACATCCATAGTTACAAAAACAAATGGCACCAGATGTTTCAAAATTTAAACACAAGGGCCTACATAGGAACAATTACATAATATAAGCAAGTAAAAGTGTTCAGCTGAAACACAGGAACCAAAATGGAAACCAGTCAAGAACTTTGGGGGCTAAATCTACAATCATCCCAGCTTTAAAAAGCATGAGGGACAAATGAATTGGAATTAAAGTTTGTAAGGGTCTTGAAAGAGGAAAGACATAAAGTAACCAAGCACCATAAAGTCTATTATATGTGCAGGAAGAGGATAGCAGATGATAAATTAAATAGAGATTTGGAGGGTACAGAATTTCCATCATAAATTCTTCCTATAGCACAATAGCAGCAAGTTTAAGGCTTTCTTTTCAATTGGTATAGGGAAGGACGAAAAAGGGGGGGGGGGTGGTGGTTTACCATCCTAGTCTCTATATATAACACAGCTGAAATGAATATAAGAAATTCTAGGTGCACGTCATAAACCATGAGAGACATGAAATGGCTCAAAAGCATGTATAGATACTTAGGTGAAATAAGGGCACTTTAAACTGATTTCAACATACATCCAGTATGCAGTTTCAGAAAAGAACCAAAACATGCACCTACTACAAAACTAAGCCATTCTCTTTGGTGTTAAGACTTTTTCACATTATTACATTCATAACTGTTCTACAGTTCAGCACAAGAAAAAAGTTTAATTGACGTATCATGCCAAACATCTTTAAAACCAAAATACTCAGAAAATTCTGTCATTAACTTGAACAATGTATCATATATCATGTCAAACAATTTTTTCATCTTAATTTCAAGTTCAAGTTACAGAAACAAATCGTATGGTATGGGCATGGGCAATTAATATTTATTAGAAGCTTCTTACTGACCAAACACAAAATGATCCAGAATCCTGATTAAACTCATCTTACAAATGAAGTTGAAAAATAATTAGAACCCAGTAGAGTTGATACAGCAATAATCCGTGTTTTGTTAACCACATTGCGCAGCTGCTAGCACAAGACCATAGGAGAAATGGGGAAAGAAAGGACAAAAGGGAAAAAAAATTGGAAGAGAGAAGGAAGGTTATTTGACATAAAGCAACACCTGGTGAGACGTAAGCCCTAGCAATCCATGTCCAGCACATCATCAGTTCAATCATTTCCATTCAAAAGAAAAAGGAATTTTCACATAAAAGGAAGATTTCATTCACCAGTATTGTTTTTGTCACCATCATCATTATTTATATCACCATATGAAACAGCTTAAGTGTAAAAACCACAAGATGTACAAAAAAGAAAGAAGATTTTTGCTTTTGTTTTTTTGTTGTTGTTTTGGGGGGGGGCGTCGCTGAGGAATAACAAGTTTGCTGCAAGTACATAAAAATTATAACTAGAATTGATTTACTTTCTGCAGGAATGGGGAACAAAGTATAATATCTTTCTATATATAAAGCATGAGTCTGATGTTAATGAAGTTTTTTAACCCCCAATTCATCAACCACTAAGAAACTACCACAAATCATAACACTGAAAACACCAACACAACCCATGTAATGAAAGATGAAATTGGACAAACCTCTCACACAAAATTAATGGAATATCAAGGTAGTTTTATAACTACCCCTAATACTTCACGGTAGTTTTATAGCCATCCGTAACTTCTATTTTTTTTAAACAAATGCAGATGGAACTACTAGTGTTACAAGAAATGAAACAAACCTGGATACTTAGACACAGTAAATCTGCAAGTCTCTTCAAGGTTACTCGTGAATAATACTTTGAGACAACAAGGATATTCTGCATTGCAAGAATACTTCTGTAGATTAGTGATCATTGATTTACTAAGAAAATCAAAAGAGACAACAGACTGCTATAACAGCAGTAAATTCAGGGGGTGTAGTCATTATGAAAATTAGACATATCACATAGATTAAAGATTTCCAGGAAATTACGTGTTCTATTACTCTGAGTCTAAGGTCCTCAGCTGCTTTATCAGCTAAGGAGCCACCAAGCATGTTCTGCTCATTGTCAAACTCTTCTTTAAATGTATTCCACAAGGCTGTCCACTGGATGACCTCCATTGTAATCAATTGTTTCAAAAGCAGCCTTATCACAGAATCAGGCCCAAATTAGTGTAACTCAGATGCAGCACAGACAAGAGTAGGCCACAAGGAAAACAGAGGAAACTGAAAAATCTTATACAGGACAAACCTAAAATGAGGAATTTCTGAAAGATTTTTGTCCTCCAAAGTTGAGTTAAGAAGACTTGACTGCATAGAATCATGTGGTGAAAGCACCAAATACCAGCATATTTTCCTAAGCACCTGCACAAATGATGGTAATGAAAGAGATCAGCAGAGCTGAAAGAAAATCTGTTCAACTGTCAACCAATCTTTAATTTATGACACAATATCTAATCAAGTAGAATAAAGATATGTTCATGGAAGAGGTCCTTTACCGGAACCCATTGTGTAGGGTCCTCTTTAACAGAGGGGATGTCATATATTGCCTTGTAACAGCGGCATATTTCAAGATAATCATTGCTATGTGAATGGTACCTATACAGATAAGATTGAAATAGTAAGCAGACAGGTTGGTTTTGGAAACTATTTGCCAACAAATTTTTGAATTATGACCATGTTACCTGTCAGGTAAAAGATATACAGCTATCAAAACCGTACATAAAAGACACCATTATGAGACACACTCAATGTATCACAACACCAGACTCAATCTCAATGAGTTCAAAACTGCCTAAAAATCAGGAAAGCACCACTTCACGCGTTTCACTGTTTGTCACGCTACTGCATAAACCAAATTCGAAACTTACCTAGGGTGCAGTCCTAATAATGGTTACAAAAGTACAGGCATATTTCCTTTTTCAAATTCATGTACTTGCTCAAGCTCCAAGCAATATTACAGTCGCCTCCCATACTGATTATGGCAACCTTCAGTCAATTAAGAGGGGCTTAGAATTTGTAAAATGATCAAATTGGTCCTTGATGTTGATTTTCTTCAAATAAGGATATGAATGTCTTATGAACTATGAATACTTTTAATCATTCTTTAGAGGTGGGGTGGACTCTCTGATAGAGATCTTATTAAAACGTCACATGATTGCTACAATTGTTTGCAAATTTATGAGACTGGCAGTGAAAAGTTACCAAACATCAGAACATAGTAAAGTATCCAAGGCCACAACCTTTTGTCATCTCAAAAACTGCTAAAAAGAACACAACGCATTGCTTTGAAAGCATTGCCAGCAGAACTACTTGAAGCCCCCAATATCACTAATTAGCTAGAATTGCTGAAGTTCCACTCGAATATTAGTACCCTTTAAAAGCTTATCAATGATTTTATAATCTAACTGCAGTTGCACAATACCTCTACTGGCTAAAGGTTCATCAAATTAAACTATAACCCATTATCTTTGGCACAGAGAGAGAGAGAGAGAGATAGAGAGATTGATATTCACCAAACAGCAACTAAAAGCAGGCAGCCGAATGCCTTCTCTTAGCTGCTTTTGTTTTAATTTCTTCTTTCACACCAAAAAACCAACAGAGGCCTAAAACTGACAGTAGTAAAAGGGCAATCAAGAACCCATACTGAATCATCAATTCATAGTAGATTCGCTTCAACTCCAAGAGTGATGGAATATCAGCAGGAGCCTCTTCCACTATATTTTCACCTTCCTTGGGTTTTTTCTTTTCTTTTGAAGTATCAGCTTCAAAAACTCTTGGACTGATCTTTCTTGAGAGTATTTGTGCACGCACATAATCCCTGCGATCTAAACAAAGACGAACCTGCAAAATCGTGACATCAAATGGTGCACAAAGTTCCTGATATCTGTCCTGGCTTTAAGAACAAGTAATGGAAAGAGTTTAAAGCGTACTTGTTCAAGAATAAAAGCTATTTTCTCCGTTTTCGCCATTGCACCAAAAGTTTCCACCTGAAACATCATATTTGCTACTAATTAGGAAAAAGGAACACGTTGACAAAAAATCAAAATTAACAGCATGCCCAGTTCACAACAACCAAACACAACAAACATCTATATATCTAGATACATATCTAAACATATGGAACTTGGCACACTAACCGCAATCTCTTGCATCAGATCAGCTGCCTCAGCAATCAATCCTTGGTCTTCCTTGATCTTTGCAAGTCTCTTGATCAACCGAGCCCGTTCTATCTCAACGTAAATCTACGGGGTCACCAAGAACGACCCGAGTAAGATGAAGAAAAGAAGTTTCCAAAAAATAAATAGGTCACCAATTTACAAATTCAACTACTGATTCACCTTCCCAGCAGATACGTTGTTAAGAGTCTTAATGAGCTCTATCTTCGTTTCTAGGTCTGGTGTCTGATCAATATATTGCATTGCCTGCTGAACCATGGCTTGTACAGCCTGCAGAAAAGGAAGGCAGATTGGAAACTATTACTCGGGGTTTTGGCAAAGGATGTGGTTTAGAACCACATACAGACCAAAAAAATAAAAAATAAAAAAATCAAACTGAAGTTAAAAACTGAAATTGTAGATGGATCATTTCAGATGTACAACTTACTAAGCCAGCACTACCAGACAGCGACAACCATCCAATGCAGATGTTACTGTCTCTCTTCATAGTGACACTAGAATTTACAGAAAGAATATCTGTTTCTGTCTTTACACACACTACTCTTCCTAAGGTATATGACTAAGCACAGAAGAACAACTACGAGCAAAAGAAAAATACAAGGACACTCCAACAGTAGGGCACGCCTGATGCCTAAGTAAAACAGATCATTAACCAAGAATTTGTTCAAGTGCCCATTATTAAAATAAAACTTTTGAAAGGCACAAAAATATCTCACTCCGATCTTAGCTTTTGATCCTTTGCAAAAGAAAGAAAAGTACACAATCAATCCCACGGTCTCTTAAGAATAGGTGCTCATACCTTCAAAAAAAGAAAAAGTGATTTTACACAACCTAGTGTTGATAGCTGTGGATACCAGTAAACATACTTAAATCCACCCACAGAAGCCAAAATAATATAGAAATTACACTTGGCTATGACTGAATCCAGCTTAAGTCAATGAAAAGTCAGCGAATGAAAAGGCCCCATCAACCCAACTATAAAATGGTTGATTCAATGTTTCCATGGCTTGCAGGAAATGAATTATACCCAATCTCTTTAAGGGGATCCAACAGAAAACAGCGTTTCCAAGTTCATAAACTCATATTAACACACAGTGTGGCCTCAACTAACAGTATATTTAATTTAAAAAGTTGTCACTGAGTATGGATGTTTTGCTCAAACATGCTATATGCTGTGCCTAAAGATCCACACACACACACTCTCTCTCTCTCTCTCCAAACTTCAAATAAGTACAACAAGTGATAGCATACTTTTAGCTTCTGACTCTTCACAGAGTTCTCAGGGGGCAACACGAGAAAGGAGCTTCATACTGCCTACAGAAGAGTTACATGAGAGCCAACAACAAATGTTGCAAGTCATAAATAGCCCCCTAAATCCAATATAACTAACAAATGTGCCAAATACTTCTCAATGAAAAGTCTACAAGCCATTGAAATAGGGGTTCCATCCCGTACATTCCTGTTCCATAAATTTATCTGAGATAACTATACTTCAAAACCCAGTAAAATCTTCTGCTCCAGTACAAATTTGTCCGTAATCCTTGATCTTATAGAATGAAAAGAACTCGAAACAGGGTCATTGAGATTATGATAAAGCATGACATATCAATTTACTTTTCCACTACAAGATATGTATGGTTGTCAAACTGGAACAAGTCACTGTACTTCAAACCAGTGTAACAAGCCACAATCATGAGTAAAGAAGCCAAGCAATTGCGCTAAAACCATTTTCATCACAAAAGTAAATCAATTCAAAAGACATACTTTCAAGGTAAAGCATAAAGATCCAACTTATTTAGAATACTTGAATGCATGAAAAAGCACACACATATATTCTTTTGTGGAACTTCTGTCATCATGTTCAATATAGATCCTCCGCCCAGCTACAAATATCTTTGCCTGAACTATACATATTCAAAGAAAGCTATAAAAGGCCAACTAATTCGGTATATTAAAAAATCCAATCGACAATCCTAAAGCAGTCAAAATTCTCCAACTTACAACTAATTCACCTGATCTACAAACACCGCTAGCTTTGCAATTGTAAATAAACACCAACTAAAACAGAAAGCATTAGCTTGCTCAAAGTTCTGCAATCTACATACATTATATCTCCTGGAATATTTTCATAAACATGTTCTGAATACACAAAAAAAATCAAATAAACGTGTGAATATGTCTACAATTAATTCATATCTCCCATCACTTGGACCAAAAATCATAGTAAACCAATCAAAGCTAGGAAACGCAGAGCGCACTGAAGATCAAAACTGTCCAATCACATTAACATTTTCCCCAGAGAAACCTGTCAACCAATCAAAGTACACACCCACTAAAAAAAGCTGATTTTAAGTCAATAATCCAATAAAACCTTCCTTTCACATCTACATGTATGGTAATTTAAGTCACCAAACAACCATTTTTCCGACAAATCAATTTCAGTTTACACAGAACATCGAAATTAAAAAGAAACCAATTAACTCAAAAACAAAACCTATAGCTGAACAAATAAACAACAAATGCTTATTATTCATGTGAAACCAAATCTATATTTCTAGACACGTGTATAATTAAAATTTCTAAACCACAAACAGGGAGACGAAAGAAACCAAACCTGTTTTAATTGTCCTCGGCGTTTGGACAAGAGAACAATCTGATCATTTAGGGTTTTCCAAGCGCGAGCTTCAAAGCAAAGCTGAAGAATCTCAGTAACGGCCTTTCTGGTGCCGGCGACGTCGCCATTCTGCCTCATCTGCTTCTCCTCATTCAATAAAGCTTCAATTCTTTCGTCCAATTTGCTATTGCTGCTATTCGCAACCCCTTCCTAAACCACCGGGAAGAAACCCCAAATTAAATACAGAAAATTTCCAAAAATCAAAATACAATATGAATAGATCTGAGTCAGTGGAACCAAAACTGTAAAACTTCGACGAAATTTAATTTACCATTTTTGTTGACTTCAATTGACTGAGTATTTATGGATTGCTTCGTCCTCAACGTAGAACCCTAGAGAGAGAATGTGTGAAGAAGAAAGCCAGTAGTCGCAGTAAAGTATTTTTGGTGTAATTTATGAAAAAGAAAACATATAAATAGTGAAAGTACTTTTGTAGCCTGCTTTTTCAGATTGCCTCTTCTTCAAGAAGGAGATATTTGGTGGTTGGGGCACGCGCCTACTTTTTGCTGTCATTTGGTTTTTAAATAGAGTTAATAACATTTTTGCCCCTTAACTTTAAGGTAGTCACACTTTATCGCTTGAACAACATTTTTTTTTTTTTAGCAATTGAACCCTTTTATAGTACAGGCCAGCTTGGGAGTAATGTAGACATTAACGACCAATTATAGATTGGATACTCATCTTAAGTAACCTTTTCGATGCTAGCGAAGATTTTTCTCTCGCAGAGGGCAAAATGGTGCGCTCCACCTCTACATATTTCTTAGATGAAATAAGGGTTGTTGTCCGTCATCCTACTTTATCCAAGGAAAAAAGTATCCAACATTCATGAAGCAACATGTGATTCTGTTCTGTTGGTCCTTTTATTCTACTCAAATCACCACCTACCAAATATGCATGTCTTATATGTTAAATGTCAAGTGAATGTGATGACGATAAAAGAAAAAAGAAAAGTATTGTGAATACTCAATGGGTGTCCATCACCAATCACGCTTTACCAATTATGTAAGTTAGGTCATATATGTCAAATGGCCAAAAATGACTATTACAGAAAGAGAAGTATTGAGTACTCATAGGGTAGCACATGGAAGTACCATGAAAAAACATATTTAGGTTGATCGCCAATCATGAAAGAGGGATCGATGCAATTGCAGATTCAACCATTCTGAGCCATGAGCAACTTTTTGCGGTTGCATCTACAACTACATTGTAGAGATCTCAGATCAGCTAATTTTTTATCTATCAATTATGTAAGTTAGATCTTACATGTCAAGTAACTATTACTACTAAAGAAAGGAGGCCATATATAATTAGTGTGATTGGATATGATAATGCACAAGTACCTAACATGCAATATTCAATATTGTTGAACTCAATTAAGAGAACAATGATTGTTAAACTCACTATGAGGTGGCTCAAACAAATTTCTATGAAGAGAAAGTAATTTAACTTTCATTTGCAAGTAATTTTTGGTTGAATCTTTTTGAATATGGGTTATACGGATCAAATTTCAAGTTGGAAATAGGAACTACTCTTGATCTGACCCCTTCTGTGGGGCAACCTCCGGAGAGTTAATCCAATACTCCTGAAGATCACGTGCCATAGTCAAGAAAGTCTTACACCATTTGTCATCCTGAAGTTGTAAAAGAGCTGTGACTTTCCTCCCTTTGGACACGCCTTCGAACGACTCTGTAACCTGATTTGCCATTGTAACATCATATTTCTCAGAGTCGTTGGAGCGACGATCCTTAATCTGCAGTTTCACTGAGGCTAGGTTGTTGAGCGAGTTGGCACACTCAACGAATGGATTGTCGAAACTTCTGCTTGACTTGCTCTGGCAAGATCTGTGTGCCGATGTCGTAGGCCCTACACTGGCCGATCCTCTCTTTCTTCCAACTTTAGGAGCATAATCGTAGTATTCGACATCTAGGTTACTAGTGAGCAATTCCTCGCTAAAATGCAAACTTGATTGCCCTCTGAAATGAATAACTGGAATATGTCGAGCCCCACGCGAAGATGGAGATGCAGAAGAAGTTGCCTGGATTCCAGTGGCAGTTTCTCCTTCCAAGATCTTAGATAGTATCGAATATTTGTCGACGCACTGGTGGTATCTGAAGTTCCGATAATCTTCATTCTTCTCTCCAATTTGAAAAAATAATCCTTCTAGTCTCATACATCTCATATGTTAAAGTCAAGACTAAAAAGTGAGCAAACGAGTACCTATCCATCCTATTCTACCATAGCAGCCTACATATTTGCATTTAAAATATTACAAAGTCAAGTAACAAGTCACAAGTCAACCCAGCAGTTATGAATTAAGCATCATGGGAAAAAAATGAAAACAAATTCTGTTGTCAATAACAATTATAAGTTGGATAGGTTATTACCATTTGCAGATTGGCCCACTGAGATTCATCGGTCAAGAAGTATCTCCTATTCTCGTCCCACCCAATTCCAGTTTCGACCGAGAGTCGCAAACCTTTTAATTTGGCAAATGCATGTCAAATCCTCTTCAAACACGTGTATTTCGAATGGTAGACAGTCCAACCATACTACTTTCCCTAGACGGAATTAAGGTGGGCAGCCAGTTTCATCTAATTTGCCTCGGTGGCGATGTTTGGATTCCACTTCCCACTTTTTTTTCACTCAACGTATGTCATACAGAAGTGCATCTCCATGTTTTCATCCAAATGAACTTTTGCGGTGGTGTGGTCATGAGGCATCTGCAGATTAAAGATCAAAGGAAATGCATATCAGTTCTTAGTAGTGCATAACAAAAATTAAACTCTCCAACAATTGCAGCGCAACACTAATATATATTGTGACTCATTACATGCTATTTTTTGCAATCACATTATAAATGTAGCAGTCCCAAGTGAAGTAGTTTTTATATTTCATGTACTTATATAAGTATTGTCATAATTTCTGTTCAAATCTCCCCATTTAATTAACAACAGTGGCATGCAGTCCTAATCCAAACAAATACAGCAACTGGAAAACACCAAACGCAAAATCCGTGTGGATGGCCCCATAACTTCCTCAGGCTTATATCTAATTACAGATTGGTATTTCTACTAATCTGGCTGGAACTAACAAAAAGCTAAGGCTTAGATGACAGCTAAATCCGAGTAATCTAGTCAAAGTAAACAAAATGCATAACTCATCATAACAGCAATACTTCAAGTAATCAGGCCGAACTCAAACTTGGACATATGCACTACTTCAAGTGATCTAACCGAAGGCAACAAAATGCCAAAGTATTGGTTGCAGAAAATTAAAAGTTCCAAGTGGTTGTAGCAGCTATCAAATAATAACATCTGTTGATAGGTTGCAATTTTATCATTTATTTTATTATTAATTTCCTCTATTACCTAACCCAATGTGAATTAATTATTAGATTCTACTCACTTTTAGTATTTTGCATTTATTTCAGGAAGTAGAACGAAAATATGATAACAGGTGCCAATTTGTCAGGAAAGGAGCCCAAGTCACAGAGCTTAGCCCAAGGGCATTGTTGGCAAAGGAAAAAATCTTTTGCCCTTTCTTTTGGCAACGGCTGAACTGAAGAGGGGTTGTTCCTTTCCCTTGGGGAGCCGCCGCACAAGGCAGGAGCAATAGATAGGAACTAGAATAAGAATTGCAGAGAAGGAGCACTATCTTTTTGGTCTTTTTTAGTTTTTCATCTTGTAGCGTAGCATGGAGCTTTTGACTTTTCTTTCTTTTTAGCTTTTAGTAGTTTATTGTCTTCCTTCGTATGTCAGACAAGAGTAAAAGCAATCAATCAACTCCTATAGCTTACTTTTCTTATTGATTAGAGCGAATTGAATTTGCCCAATTCATGGATACGAAGGTTGTAACTATTGCCGCAATTTTGCGTGGATTTTGTTCATCAAACATGAGCTAATTTCACCACTCTAGTCAAGAAACAACGGATGCTTTGGGTCGTCTAAAAATTGTGAGATCGATTTAATTTTATCTTTTTCTCTATTTATTGGTATTCGCATATTCCTTGGTTGCAGTGCTTATGATTGTTTAATTAATTGATTATCTTGTATCCGGATAATTAGTTAATTTGATAATCTATTGTCAATTGGGACGTTGAATCCGTAATTGTTTAATTGTCTCAAAATAGTGGCAACTGGCATGATTAGATTTGTGTCAGGGGGATACGCGGGCTAACCTAAAATAACACTGGTAGTGCGTTATTTGGTTAGAATAGGGCTCCTCTAATACGTAAGGCAATTGGGGAATTAAATCTTATAAGCGTACCTAAGATTATCTCTTAATTAGAGCAGTGATTAACGGGCGTACCTTAATCACTGACACAGTAAGGAGGGGTTAACTGCCATCGCTTGTTTGGTAGTTATAACCTATTTATTGATAAATAATTGGAATTGCCTTTGTTTCGATGATCAATTAGGTGCACCATTACTGAAGTTATTTCTTGGTTAGATCCTTAATTATTACTCATTTGATTTTAGTAATTTGTTATTTAATTTTTAGTAGTTTCTTAGATTTTATTTGAATTTATTTGATTGTCACTTTCTGCACAAAAACACCCCCCTTGTCACTGTGAATTTGGAAAGAAACAGTTACACCCAATCCTTGTGGATTCGACCTTACTCACCACTATCTACAGAAATTACTTTTAGTTTGAGCAAGTTTTATTATTGCACAGGCTGACACCCTGTCATCTGTAATTGCTGGACAATACGTCGGCAGAGGGGAACGAATCAGCCAAATTGGTGCTAATTTGAACTCTTGCATACCTCAAACTATCATGTGAATGACAGACAAAGCACAAAAATCCAGTGGAGTAAACAGCTTTAGTTGGAGAATGATTAGCCATGTTCAACAAGTAGACCGAAGAATGATCATAAATGGATGTATGAAGATGCTTATACAGGGTCAAAAGTTGAAGACACCATCATGAAAATGCAAAGCAAATACTTGTTTTTGCACATTAGATGACATAACAGCTATGGACTTACCTTGAAGTAGTTAATTAGAAATTCGATGTAGTCGTTTGAGACTGTGAATGAGTGAACGGAAGAAGTCTCGGATGCACGGGCGAGAATTGGTGGACCGGACAATGATAGCCTGCGCTTGTTAGGCATTTACTCCACGTCAGGGTGTGTTAAGAGGATGCAGCTCATGAGTATCACACACTCGAATGAAGTAGTTTAAAATAGGAAGGTTCCAAGTTATCTTCTATTCTCAATCTTCGTTACCGGATGGGGGAGGGAAATGGATGACCGCCTGGGGATCTTGCCTATGGTATTTCTTTGTGAAAACACAAAGCATTTATTCGTTTTCGCTTTTTACTCAATTCTTCAAAAATTATCTCTAAAAGAGCATTACTATTATGACTTCTGGTCATTGAGAGCTCGCCCCTAATTTTCTAAAAAAGCAGGATACTTTTTAGCTGGTTTCCCTTATAAAATAAACCTCTGTCTCTCTCTCTCTCAATCTGTAATTATCTAGTCAGACTGTTAAGGCAAATCCACAACTGCGAAGCTGCACAATAACTGACAACCCAAGCATAAGGTATCAAACGTAGCTCTAGGAAACTGATTTTGAATCCCACATCTACATAACAAGTTTGTATTTTTCCTTCAACATATAGGAAATATAACATCACCGGAAATGGAACAGTTAATGGACTTATTCTTGTATATCTTTTTCAAGCAACAGCAGGCATTCTGTTTATACTTCAGCTATAGGAGATAACAGGTTAATTAAAATTTCAGCATACTTAGCTATTTCTAAACTTCAGCATATAAACAGCTTCAGCATACTTCATCATATTTCTAAACAACAGAAATTCTAATATCTTTTTCAAATAGTAGCTATACTTCAGCAAGCCTCAAATTCCGTTTATGGGATTTCTTTGAAATGTATACTGTCAAAAAATAGAAGATTTGCGACAGTCAAGAATGAATCATCTAACGAGATAATTCAGTTCATCAGGCATTCACTTTGTGGCTAACGCTAATGCTGGCTTAACTCGATTTACAAATAAACATGAAATTTCATCATAACTCACAAATTCCGTGTGTATAGGTGCCTATATGCGGCAACTCTGAAGGCAATGCGTGCGTGAAGCGGGATTAAAAAAAGACCCGCAACTAACCTGGTTCTCAAATTGGTTGCAAAATTGTTTCAGATGACACCTTTGAATTTGCTCTTTATAAGCTCCAGTTACGATGACTTGCTCTTTTTTGAACATCAACCGAACATAACTCTGGTAAATAACTTGGCACTCGCACGTATACAAATCCCAGATCTGGTTGTCTATTTGTGCCTCCATTGGTGGCTTTTGCGGCACACTAATTAACGTTATCTGGAATAGAATGGCCGGGCACCATCGCTTTGGATGAAACTTTTTATTGCTCGAAGGGGTATACGAATTGCAGTGGTGGCTGGAGTACGCGGAAGAAGCAAGGAAAGTAACTCAGAGAATCCTCAACGCTCTTGACAACAATGGATAGATTTTAGGCAAAAGGTTTCATGTGTCAGTACAGAGGCAATAAAGCTGTTGAGTGAGAATTAAACAAACAAGATAGGTCCCTCTACCACGTGAACCCTTACTCCAACACAAGTTTTGTCTGTTAATTTGGTGGGTATTTGAAAATATCCGCTTGTCCAACCAAATGCAAAAAATGACGTGTCCAAAAAAAGATTTAAAATTAAATTTTGCATGCTAAATTAAGCAAAACAAATTATGCAGTCCAAACGTACCCAATGATTCATTATACAATTCTTAGATACAATCAAGGTTTTACGGTCTAATAATGATGGCGAGTATGACAATCGACCATTTCAAAATTTCTTTGATAGTAATAGTCATACATGGAACTTCTTGTACCACAACAAAATAGAATAGATCAAAAAAATTGGCACATAATGGAAATAGCTCACACGTTGCTAATTGGAGCAAATGTTCCATGTCGATATTGGCCTAATTCTTGGCATAAAAAAATACACACACAGCGGAAGCAATTCTAACACATATAAAAACAATATATGGAAAGAGTAGGAGAATAAACACACAAACAAATACTCAATAATTTATTAATTCAAAATCCTAAAAAAAATATGATTTTTTAAAAGCGTAATGCCAACCACATTTTATTCTTAAAACATTGGTTTGGAAAGGTGATAGTACTGATTATTCATGTCAATGATGTGATTATCACGTGTGATGATGTTGAGAAAATTTCTAAGTTACAGGTCAAACTATCAGTTGAATTCGACATGAAAAATTTTCAGTTTAAAAACTTTTTATGCAAAGAAGTGGCAAGATCCAAATACGGCAATGAAAGTGTGTATTTGATCTATTGGCAAAAGTTGGATTGCTAGATTGTAAACCTGTTGACACCCTGATTATCGAGAACCATAGATTTGAAAAATATCGAAATTAAAAGCCGACTGATAGAGAAAGTTATCAAAGATTAATCACTGAACTTATGTATCTTTCGATATTTAAAGGGTTCATCTGAGAAAGATTTTTTTATTTTCAAGAACAATCATCTCGGTATTGATGGTTACATTGATGCCGATTGGGCGGGACATATTGTCGATTGAAAATCGACTTGAGGATACTTCACCTTTATCGAGAACATTTTAGTTATTTAAATGAATAAGAGACAAAACGAGGAGGCATTTTCTAGTGTGAAGGTCAAGTTCAGAGGAATGACTAAGGATATGTGTGAACTTCTGTGACTTAAGAGATTGATAACTGGTATCGGTCTTTCTCTAAAGTCAGAAATGAATCTATTTTATGATAACAGAGTAGCTATCAATATCAATTATAATTTCATTGAATATAATCGCACCAAACACATTGAAGTGGATCGGAACTTTATCAAACAAAATCTTGAATATAATGTAATGCGGTCCCATTCGTGAAATCTGAAAATCAATTGGCCAATATACTCATAAAAAGCTATGCTAGCTAAAAGTTTCTATAACTCACTTGATAAGTTGGGCATGCATGACATCTATGCGCCAAATTGAAGGAGAATATTGTAATGAGTTGTTAGTTATTGGATATTGAGGGGGAATGTTGTAGTGAGTTATTACTTGTTGGATATTGGGTTGTTGAAATTGTTTTTGTTTTTGAAGTATATCAAATTAATGATAGTTACTATTTTAAAGATAATCTAAATTCATTGTATTTTACTCTATTGTTAGTCTATATATTGGTCTCGTACCATTGTAATATTGGTGAGTGAAATATAGAGAAAATATTTCTGCCAAAACTCCTTTCTTCTTTACGATGTTAGGTTTTGCATTTCGTTTTCCCATACTGAACCAACATGGGCTGCGGCCTATTTAGAATCATATTCTTTTTTCTTTTTTTTTTGGTTGATATATTTTATAACAAGGTACTTTAAATTGATAAGTGAGAGATTAATCTATCTTTTCAACTGGTAAAATCCCGATTAAAGAATGACGACGGTGATGTTATAACTCGGGCATTGGAAGTGTATATTTTGTTCAAGGGGCAAAAACTTCTACAAGCAAAACCTGTCCAGTGTCATTTAAATTTTAATCTATGAACCATCAGGTTTAGAAGCCTCAGAAAATTGGATGGCCAAGGTGCAAAAAGGGATGAATATGATGAATGATAAGACGATGAATGCTGTTTCGAATGAACATTTCAAGAGACTATAACCATCCTTTGTACATGTGACCGCATCAATATCCAAAAATCCCCCATCCAGCTTCATCCAACATATGCTGAAAATCATGCTTTCAAGGCTCAAAAGTCCATCAGAAGACAAGGAATTGGATTCGTAATCCTTTCTCATCCCCTGTTTTTCATCTTCTCTCATTCTTCCTACGCATGTTAGAATGATGTCTATCAAATTTAGATGAGGAAACATGTGATTCTAACCCCAATGCATAGTCAACTTCAGAAAGTTGCTGAGGTTGGCTGTCAGTCGCTCTACTTCGAACATCAGTGACTTCTTCAGTATCAGGACATTGGGATATCTTCAAAAGATCATTACCCATCTCAAGATTATCTTCTACCTTCTCTCGTCTGCCCTCATCAGTATCGCCGACTAGCAATCCCTGGATTAAAGCACAGGGAGGCTTCGATGCCTCCTCAGTTTCATATGCACGAAAATTAATTCTTGAAGATTCATTTTTCGCGCAGAATACTTGGCCATAATTGTTTGCACAGCCGCGGTCATAAACATTGATCCTATTCTCTGCTTTATACCGAAACAACTCGTACGTGGTCTGCAGATATCATAGATTATCAGACAAAATTGAGAAGGTTATGTGGACAGAAAATAATGACAAAATAGCCAAGTTAAGCTTAATGGTCATACAGACATTGAAATTAGCTTCTACTCTCTTCACTTGGTCTGCTAACTTGTAGTGACATTCATGTTTGAGGCATTTCTTTCTTCAACAATAGTATGACGTTAAATAATTGAATAAGATTTTCCACAACTTTTGAACCTTATCAAAGCATCTAGTTACTCCAGGAAAACATAAAATGAGGGAGAATATTAGATGTCGAGTTAAGATGCAAACTTTCCAACAGAAAAGCGACTCTGTAACATCTAATTTGGCAAGGCAAAGACATCCCATGATTGTACCCCAGTAAAAGAAAGAACTCAGAGTGAAACCAAATAAAAGAAAGAACACGGAGTGAAACCAAATAAAGAACTTGGGAATGCTATCATACATGAAGACAATAAACAACATTAAGGTGCAAAAGAGAGGCAATCTGAAGAAGCAGCTTTTGCATCAAGCAGGTGTAGACTAAAGATGAAATAGTCCAGCTTGATGCATTAAACTAACAGAGTAGAAAATAGGTTATATTTCCCAGGTCTAGACTTCAGAATCTTTATTGATTTCTTGTAATCAAATTGACCAAACTTGATTTTGATAATATCAAACTGATCCAAGATGGATAAAACTTTTTCTCAGGTTTTATATATAACAATAATTAGTTAATTACCATGGACCCGTGCAACAAACAAATATGTAGTCATACAAAGAGAAGGAAGACCCAATTCACCTGATTTGTGGCTATGAGATATAAATGGAAGCTTGTGAGGCCCCCAACAAACCAAAACAAGACAAAGCAATAGGCCATCAACACAACTGATGCCGGTGATTGTTTCACAGCCTCCCAAGCAGTGCCATTGCCATCCATGAGAAATTTCATGTACAAAGCTGACATTGAGAAGACAAAGATGCACAAAAGTGCCGAGGAAGATATGAAGAGAAAGAAGCAACGATAGTTGCGCTGTACCAGAAAAAATAGAAGTTCACTATCAGAAAACTTTTCAATTGCATAATCTGGGGAAAAAATTCCATCATTAATTTCACGTTTCACATCTACTACAAGCTTTATTTAATCTCCAACATAAGCAACAGATTTTCCCGGACTAAGACTTTATCCACTTCCTTACACCCCAATATTCTGTGGTGCTTCACCTTGCGTCCTGATACATTGCTCAGAAAAAGAATGCAACTAAACTAAAAACAACCACAGCGCTAGTGGAGTTTTAATTTCAAGGCAAGATTAAGAAGACCATGCAACAATAGCTAAGGAGCAAATGCGAGAGGAACAATCAGAAAAAGGCATAGGGCAGAAAACTATGCAAGAACAACAAACCTTTCCAATACACTGTCCCACCCAAGGGCAATGATGATCAAATTTCTCCACGCAATTATCACACACCGAGCAATGAGAGCACCTTGGAGGACGATAAATCATGCATGTTTCACAATATTTGACTCTGACAGGCAGACCATTAACAAAGACCTCTTTGGTGCGAGGTAACTGCAAGCTTTGTCTCCCACCAACTTCAACAGAAGCAGAAGAATCATAGCCAGACAAATCCTCTAGAGGATGAGGGCTACGAGGAACAATGCCAGGATCACATGCTGAGGTTAAAAGTAGAAGCAGCAACACCTGTTACAACCACTAACAGCATTAACACAAAAGGACAAAGAATCAAACAACACCAAAACTTCAAGCTAAGCAAGAAAAAACTTCAAGCTTTGCAAGAAAAACCATTACAAATAATTATCTCATCTTTTCCTTCATTTAGAATGTCCAATTCTTCTTTCCACCACTTTACTTTTCACTATTTTACCCCCAGGTCCCATTCTATGCGCATGTGCTTGTGTGTACATAGCAAGCATCCAATATGCAAGCACACACAAGATCAGAATGCGTTATGCATTTAAAGACCTTGGAAATATCATGGAATGTCACTCAATAAAGACATGTTAAGTTAACAATGCTGTAATCTCCATCTATGTCCTTTTTTCTTTTGTGTGTGTGTGTGTGTGTGTCTCTGTCTGTCTCAGCTACTGAGTACTTGAGCAGGAAAAGTAAGCTAAAAACCATCATGTATAGAAAGGGAGCTGAAGCCACTTAAAATCTACAGCTGGAAATTAAAAAACTAGGACAGCTCAACTGAAACTTCTAACAGTGCATACTTGTTTAAATTTGGAACTGATAGTCTGTACAATCTCCGTTTACCATATCAGGTTTCCACTGATTACCTCTTTCTAAGGTATCTTACAGAAAGGAACGGATAGGAGTAAAAGCTGAACTCTTGAAGAGTTCAAACATCAAGTGAGAGAAAAAGAATGGAACAGCACATCTAACTGTAGTGAAAATAATGAAATGCAATGCAAAATGAGATAAATAGAACTGACATAGACAGTGAATACAACTGCCGCCACAAACACTGCATATCCTGCATTCTCTGTTGGAAATTCATGAATGAGATTCCTTGCTACAAATGCACAGAAAATCACAACAGGGACAAGAATAAGCAATAAGGTGACAATCAATGAGCTAGCATCTGGCCCAAATACCAGCCTCCCATTGAGTAAGAATTTCTGCACCACAAACAAAAAAAAGAAATCTTGAATTTAAGACGTAAAATTGATCAATCTGCTGTAAATTTAATTTGGATATATATGATAGCAAAGAAAGAAAGAATAATGTTAGAATCTTTGTTTATTCAACAATTCTATCTGTCAGTTACTAGAAATAAAAAGGTAACAACCTCATTGTCCTTTGTTGTTTTTTGTATTCCTTTCTCTTTTCTCTAACCAAGCAAAATTGGAGAAAAAAGAGTCGCCAATGAGTAGCTTGGACAAAGCTTGGTTGAATTGATTCTTCCTTTTCTTGGTTGGTGAATTTGGTACACCTGAATACGTTCTGTTTCATTTTCTTTTTGACAGCTTATAAAGAGGCATTACCCAAAAGAATCCAACCATTCCTTGGTAAGTAAACCAAGGAACAATTCTATAAGCTCAACTATGTCATTCTGGGCCTTGTCAATTTGGCTTGACAGCATTCCAACTAGTAGCCTTAAACACATATAATTAAACTATATTTCAAGACAACAGTTCATCAATGAAATAAGGTGATCCAGATCTCAATAATACCCTTAAAGAGACACATAATGCACATACATATGTCTATGATGTTCCAAAGCATGTCTTAAAGGAATGGAAATCAGAGTGGGTAGAAAAACATAGATTCACTGTCAATGGAAAACAGAAATGGAAAATAGGAGCCACAACTGGGGAGGAAAAAGAAAAAGACAGTAGTTTTCCACCCCAGCTGCATGCACACTATAAGGCAAAGAGTGAAAGAGACCTTAGCCAACTTATTATCCACCTTGATTTAACTTAAGAAGCAAATAGATGGACAAAAAGGGTTAAAACAAATTAAAAAACAAAGGAACAATCTAGAAAGAGAGAGACAATCCAGCAACAAGAGGTTTTTAGGAAGAAAAATCAATTACCCAGCTAAAACTTTGCTGAGTTACTGCAACTAAATTCTTAATAAACAGTTGGCAATACAGTTGAAATTGAACCTAAATAATGTTTTTTCAAAGATTTTGAGATAAAACAACACATTGAGGCTTGTGATATCTCCTTATTTATTCATAAAGAATCAAGATATGCAATTCAGATTTTCCAGTTCCCGAAACAAGAAGCATTCCATCCTTTGCATCAGAGAGCCCTTTCTGTGAATCAGTCTTTTCCTCTAACTTCTTAGCTAGTATGCCCTTGCCCTCTTGTTAAGTGGTTGAGGAAAAAGCACCTACTTTGTATAACAAAAAACCTTAACCTTTCTGCTTCATAAACAAATGATCTTCTCAATCAAATTCTAGAATAGACCCCTTCATCCATAAGTTACCCCTCTCCTATTGAAACCCAATGAACAGACGAACGATGAAAATTTCTGATACCATAAATTGATTATGTACTCCCTATCTTCGAGATCTCTGATTTTGATCCCTATTCGAGTGACATATCACCTTTTGATCCTTAAAGGTACACTACAATGAGAACTAATCCCTAAGTTAATTTCATTCACGTAGTAACTCAACTGAAGAAAAGCCTCTCCCAGCTTTTCAACCTGCTGCAAATAAATCTTATCTTTCATTTAACCATATGAAGCCTAATCCTAATTTAAAGCACAATTCAGATAACATTAGCTAGATCATTCATCTCTTTGAGCAGCAAACTGTACTAGCATAAAAGAATGGACTTCACGCAAAAAACAAAAACAGACGTTCACTCTTAACTCCAAATTACAAAAACTAAAAGCTACTTAGAAACAAACAAAAATTCACCAATAAATCGACCAAAAAATCAAAACCTCAAAAATAGCACAACCCCAGATCATATTTTGGTGATTTAATCACAACGCATATAAGCAAATGACAATCACATTATATTAAAAACATCAAAATTAAAAAAAAAACAAAAATTTTATATTACTTACGTTTCTTCCTTTCCAAACCTTGTACACTGGCTGGGCCATGAGGAATGAATTTGTTTGACAACTGTTTACTCCAGAAGGAGAATGCTTAGCTTTATTTAGGATTTGGGAATTCGGTTGTTTTGGCTTTTTGGTTTTGCTGACCTTATTCTTGCATGAAAATTCGCGTCAGGATGGCGGAATGTGGGTTCAAGTGCTGTGGATTTCATGATGGCTATTGGTCTTGCTCTTGCATGCTCCGTATTTGTGTCATCGAGTGGCTTTTCTTTTCTTTGCTCACTTTTGCTTTTGCTTTATTTATTTATTTTTCTTTCTTTCATATTTATGGGGTCAAAAGATGAACATCATTTCTTCATTTTGAAGGTTGTTCGCCGTTGCAATGATACGCTCTGAAAATTCAAAAGTGAAGATTTTTTTTTAACCTTTAAAACTTTTATTCATTTTCCTTACTAATCATCTAAACTGTTTTTTTTTTTTTTTTTTTTACTGAATTCTCATCTATAGGATTGAATGAGTTCATATTGATAAGATTAGGATTTGAGACAGAAACAGTTAACGGAGAAATCGTTCGAATCGATTTTATGTATTTTGTACAAGAAGTAACTTAGCTACATACGATATAATTCACTTTACACAACGTGTAACTATAGAACAAAATTTTGTGAATCTCACATTTGATGTAAAAAAAATGATAGGGCTAAGAGATCTTACTCTCTCTCTCTAATGTGGGGAAATTTTATGATCCAAAGAAGACATGATTTATTCAGAAAGAATTGCTCTTTCTATAGTTTATTGGGATTTAACACAAATTCTACACATGAAATGAGAATTCAGATGCCTAATTGATCTAAAATTGGTTATTACCAAATTTTTTTCCAAGTGGTAAATTAAATAGCCAAAAATGAGTTGAGATGAAAAATTCAACACATTACTGACATTGAAAAGTGTTTTTTTAAACCATTTTCTTTTTGTACTTGGTATTAAATAAATGACAGCTTCTTCTTCATTTTTTTGAAATTGACAATAAATACTTTTTTGATATTGCTACATGTTCTCAAAAAAAAAATTTATACAGTACCATTAATCAATTACGTAGCATTCACTTGACGTTTCCAAAATTATCCATATCTAGCTAATTCTTTCATATGCGTTTTTTTTTTGGGGCACGCATCGGGAGAGCAGAATTCAGAAGCCAAATCAAGGCACTGAATAGACATGCCACTAAAATCTGCTAACACATATTCTTCCAAAATTACTAGGAAGTTGGGAGCCAAAGCTCCAACAAATCTTTTTTTCCTTCTTTTTTTTTGTGGCTCCCAAATAAGCAAGAAAATCTGCACAAAAACTCTCTTGTTTCTTGCAAGTAGCCACTTCTTCCCTTGCATAAATTCTCTATGGTACACTTTTTGGACTATTTTGAATCATTATTTATTTGCATATGGTATCCAATTTCTAGTGTGACATGCAAATTTGGATGAAAAAAGAATAATCAAAAGCCCTAATAAGTTACCATGATTGAATTGCTCAAATTATCCAGCAAAAATTGAAAGCTATTATTAATTGGCCAAAGCGAAATTTCTCCAGAAACAAATTATATATTAATGGGCTTCCATTGTTGACGATTATGAAAACTAACCCATCAAAAGTGAACATAAAAGTTGAAAGCATACATATCCAATACAGGAGAGGGAAAAAGGAAAGAAGAACCAGGAATTGTTCCATCCCTGAGTGGTCAACAAAGCATAATGTCAAGAAGGATTGCTGACCAAGCAAAGGGATGGATCTTCATGTAAGGGACTCCTTTTATTCCCTCGAGCAATTGATTTCACGCTCAAGGGCAAGACATTCACAAGTCCCTGAAACAGTTCAATTAACCTTCTCAGCTTCTTGCGAGCATATTGAGCTTCAATAGAACAAATCTCTGGACGAATATATAACCATTGGAAAATGAAACAGTAAAACCCGTATTCAGGGTTCCTTCAATTATGTGTACTACATCTTTGTCGAATCCTCTAATTGACTACGAAAAAAATAATTGATCTATAATGGAAATGCTCTTAATGTGATCGATACGACCAGGAGAAGAAAACAAAATACAGCACAATGCATAGAAAGATCCAGGCAAATTTGGTACCACTATTACTCTGTCAAACTCAAAATTAAATCAACACAGTACATCAAAGTTGATTCAATACTGCGATTTACAGATACAATCCTGACACATTATGCATCCATTAAACCCTAAACCTTCTAACTGGTAGGAACAGCCTGAAGGACATCCACTCGCCCCTTGACAGTATCTATCGATACTTTCATTTCAAAGTTAGAAGAAAGAAGGAATCACTCAATTTCTTGGATGATAGAATATACATTTGGCAGAAATATTTTCTAAGATCTATTGGGTCTTGATCGCTTGATATAATGACACCAATAGTACTATATCTAAATTGATGTAATACACGCTTGTAGCTTTTGTGTGGGTCGGTTCTCCAGATGATTTACTTGAACCTGTCAAATCATCAGGTGAATGGGGGCAAAACAATAAACTAAAATATCCTTCACAGCAAAATCAAAGACCTGCAATTCGAAATCATAGAATTATCACAAACTGAAAGCAGAACCCATATTCAGCACATTGAATGAACAGTATTAATCCATGTACATTTTCATAATTTACATATGAGATATCAGCCACTACAGGATAGCCTCTTCTAGGTTAAATTGAGAAAGAGGCTTCAAAGAAAAGGTGGCCAAACTAAATGTAGCTTATGATTATGTTAAGTGCTGTTGTGCAAAAACTAAACAGCACCGGACCGTCCATAAGCACTAAATTAGCTGTAGTGGAATCACTACAGGTATAGAAAAATATTTGATCTTAAATTCTTTACTAACCAACAAAGTTTTGCAACAAAGTTTTCAAAGCAAAAATGGTCAGGCCGTTGAGATAATGGGATAATCTAATCAAATACGTGAATTAAAGGGCTATCAATAAGATAGAATGCCTCAGAATTGCAGAATGACAGCAAGGCTATTAACAAGCCATTCAGTCCCGAAAGATGGTATTTTTGGTATAGATCTCATCATAGGCATATTTTCTCTTTGAACTTTGATAAACCTGTAATAAATGTGTCGGTGTGTGTGTGTGTTGAATGTATTTCTCATGGCCAATCCCAAGAGGTCATAGCAGAGACTCTGCTACACAAGGCGATAGGATATGAGAACGCAACTCATCACAGTGGGATTCTTCATTAGAAGCCTCAACCACAAAAACAAGTGCTTTATGTCTGACGATTATTGAAAAACTCGTGGGTTTTACAAGCACAACAGCAGCTCGCCCCAATACAAAGAATCGTCATTAAAGAGCCACTATCAAATAAACATCAGGAAGCAAACAGAATTCGCTTTTCCCATTTCTCGTTTATAAGTTTTCAAAGTTCTCAACAGCATTAAATCCCTAACAACAATTAGAAAAAAGAATAGTCCCAAGCAACAAAAAAGTACAACACCAAGAAGGAAAATTTTGTTTCATCCCCGTATAATCAGCAAAACATATACCAGCAATGCAGATTAAGTATAGGATGAATGATGATTGGATGTAAGGGACCTGTTCATCCCAAAAGCAACCCAGATACATGCCAAAGGGGCAGACGTTGAAAGTCCCAGATAATAGTTCTTCCATGTTTCATAGTCCTAAACACGCAAAGGTTGCAATTTCATAGGCAACTAATTCATCCTATCTTGAAACCCTAATTCAGAGGACCAAAATTAATGAAAGTACAAAGTAAAAATTATCTATCCTATCCACTGACACACTGTAAGTGGGCCTCTCTTCAACCAACTTGCTCGCGTGAAGCAAAAAAATCTCTCAAGGACTTGTACATCAATATTTAAGAAAGAGAAAACAGGCAAGCAAAAACACAACAGATAAATTACCTAATCAGATAAAACCATGCAATGTTCCATCTATCAAGTAACTGCAGGGCAAAAAGAATAAATCAAATAAAAGAACAAACAAAATTAAACAAGATCAATTCAAAGCAATAGTAGGAGATTGCTTCAGACATCCAAGGAAGGATAGAAGCAGCATAAGCTCTCAAGCCCGGCAAAGGCGAAAGCTCTTAGGCGGCCACTGCGAATGTTTTGAGAAACAAGCCCTTGCATTTGTCATCATTAACCAAAAATTAATAACTGCAACAATACAAAAGTATGCTAACTAGATGACAAAATAAAAATTGGGACGAGGCATCAAGAAACAACTAAAGAAACATAACACAAAGATGGTGACCAAACATATCATGCGAGAAACACAGTCACATTCCAAGAGCTAAAAAAATTGTTCCATCACTGCATAATCAGTGAAACATCAAAAGAAGTGCAGATTACGTATAGGATGAATAATTGTATATAGGGGACTTGTTCATCCCAAAAGCAACTCAAATTGATGCAAAAGGGGCAGACATCAAAAGTCCCAAAATCCAAAGCCCCTACAGGAATGTAACCAATTTAGTAGTTGATAGCTACTGCAAACTCACACCCATGTCCTAAATGCAACTTCATAATCAATTAAAATTCACTGTCGTTGCTAACAGAGGGACATAATTCTACAACACAATTCTCGGTGTTAGCTCAACAATGGTTGAAACAAGCATCACTACAAATTTAAAACTGCAACATGGTCCAAATAAAGACCTTAAAGCCTAATTGGCAACTGACAAGCCCAAAGTAATCTTCTAACCTTCTCCAACAGAAGGTGTACATCTTGAACATACCACAGCACAAGAAACACACTGAATGATGATAAATAAATGTTTCAGACATCCAAGGAAGGATAAAAGCAGCACAAGCTCTCAAGCCTGGCGAAGGCGAAAGCTCTTAGGCGGCCACTGCGAATGTTTTGAGAAACAAGCCTTTGGATTTGTCATCATAAACCAAATGTTATAACTCATACAACTGAAACTCGAATCATTGATCCTATCCTAAACCAGAAACAAGAACAGACTTCAAAACTTAAGCCAAGGAACAGAAAAGGAAAAAAAGCCAAGAATTAGAAAAGAAAGAACGAAGAAAGAGTAAACGCTCAGACATCCAAGGAAGGATAGAAGCAGCATAAGCTCTCAAGCCCGGCGAAGGCGAAAGCTCTTAGGCGGCCACTGCGAATGTTTTGAGAAACAAGCCCTTGCATTTGTCATCATTGCTAATTTCCAATTTAGCAAAACATATCCAAAACAAAAACAGAACCAATAGTTTTGGTATTCCATCCTTGAATGACCAGCAAAACATATGGTATTGCTGACAAAGTGATTGGATGGATGAAATTGCATATCAGGAACTTCTAAATCCCTGAAGCAATAATTCAATCCAATGCTAAAGGGCCAACGTTAATAGTCCCTCCTAAACAAATAAACATACATGCCTGTAGCATTTATCCTTACACGTTAAAGTTTTTTGAAAAAAAGTTGTAATAATGGAGGTATGGAGGGGGTGCCTCAGATAGAAATTAGAATAAAAAGGCAGCATAAGCTTTCAAGCCTGGCGTAGGCGAAAGCTCTCGAGCCTTTTTGTGTCATCTTAGACACCTAGAAATTTTATAAATAACGAGAAATTCGTGCAAAAAATCTAATAAAAAACAATGAAATCGGAATAGCAGAATACAATCAAAGTTTTCAACTTTTCAATCAAAAAGCATCAGAAACTAAAAAACTCAAGCTACCAGAGTAGAATTAGATCCAGATCCAACCACTAATGAGACCAGAAAAAAAAATCTCGCAAGTGAATTGGAGATGCTGATTCCGCGGAGTAAAATTAGCAAAAACACCATCAAAATTTTCAACCTTTCAACGGAAAAACTAAAAAACCAACGAACAAATCAAGCTACCGGAGTAGAATTCAATCCAGAACCAGAAATCATCAGAAAAGAACGAGCTCAGAAATGAATCGGAAGTAATTCTGCGGCGGACTTGGCGAGAGCTACCAATGAAGGCAACGACAGGGTTTTGGGATAGTTATATAGAAGAAAAGGAGTCTAGGGTTTATATTGGTTCCGGAATGGGTTTAGGGTTTTACGGAAAATGGACGGCTGAGATATGGATTACAGTTCCGGAACAATCTGGACTCTTCAGGGTCTCTGATTGGGCCCAGAGTGAACTCGGTTGCTGTGCTTGGGGTTTAAACTTCGTGTTGTAGCCCTCCTCCCAAGGGCCCAAATTATTTCATGAGGACCAAAATATTTCCTAGGGTACTTTGATAATTATTGTCAGTACAGGTACCTATATATTTCGATAATTACACTTACCTCCACTGGTACTGCAAAATAAATCAAGAACACTAAAAAAAGAAATTTGAATCAATATTATTATATGGTGATTGTTAATATTATTAATTACAAAAAATTTTAGATTTAGGCCATTGGCTTATTGAGGCATTGCTAAAGGAGAAGACTTACAGGGGGTAGAAAAAGAGAGAGAAAGAGAGTAGATGATATATAGTTTTTCAAATAACAAATAGGTATTTTAGGACATTGAGGGAAGAAAATTCATTTAACTCAATTTTATGGGTGTCTTTTGTTATTAGAATAGGAAAACTATAAGACAATTTGCAAATCTAACTAATTCATGCCAATTTTCCAAAAAATAGAGTTTTGTAAAATTATACCTTCTCCTTGTGAAAACGTCCTTTAATTTATTTAACGTTATTAATTGTCATAACTAACCCTGATCTTTGTAATATATTACTCCATGTAATTGAACATTTTACTTATACTTAATTTAAATTTTCTCATATTACTAACAATATATATATCTAATATTTTTTAAAGAAAAAATTGAAGTGTTTATATTTTTGAAAATTTAATACTTGAAACTATGTTGATGACCTTAAGGTTGTTAAAAAAAAAATTTAACCTAACCCATACAAAATTTGTCGTGCATTTTCATTGGGTTACAAAATGTAAAATATATATAAATAATTAACCTAACTAACAAAAAAAGTCAATTATGCAGTTTCATTAGGGTATAAATGTAAAATCCAGATTACACCACAAACAAACAGTTATGTTTCTGTAATATGAATAGATAATCTCAATTGTAAGAAAACAACATGAACATATATTAATTTGCATCTCTTTTATAATGCATACCATTTGAATCACAAACTATATGCACAGATCCTCATAAGTGAGAATTCTTTATGAAATATAAAAAGAACATCACACTTTATATATCACAAACCAAGCATTTAAATTAAGCATCAATTTATACAATTCAACCAGGATACAATTGCCAAACCCTATTTACAACGTTAAAAAAAAAACATATACATTTCTAATGAATGATATAGTTTTTTTTCCTTTCTTTTTGACAATTATAAGTTATTATAAAAAAGAACATCACACTTTATATATCACAAACCAAGCATTTAAATTAAGCATCAACTTATACAATTCAACCAGGATACAATTGCCAAACCCTATTTACAACGTTAAAAAAAAAGCATATACATTTCTAATGAATGATATAGTTTTTTTTCCTTTCTTTTTGACAATTATAAGTTATTATTGCAAGGAACAATTGCTACAAACCTAAAAATTTACTGTAAGATTATTGTTCCTACTAACTTGATGTTAAGTTCGTAACCGATAATTTAGTAGAGTAACATAAGATCAAGTGTGAAGGTGGCAATTATTAGTTGACATATTGAAAAAATTAGCATAAAAAATTTTAAATTACACACTCTCATAAAAAAAGCAAAATTATAAAGAACTTTATTAGAACTGGAAAAAACAAGTGTATAATTTAGAGCTTCAAATTAGCATGAACCATATAATACAGCACCATAGCAGTCAAATTGCAAAAGGTTAAAAAAGCAGTCAAATTGCCAATTCCCATATTTTTGGGGCAATTGGTAAATAATGGAAAGAACGAGTGCCAACGAAGGCGCGATAGATTCCCCATAGTACCGACGAAGAGATACAGAAGTACTTGAGAATTGGGATAGGTAATTTTTGTCTATGAGCCATGAAAATTCAAGGAAGAATAGATATTCAGTCCCTTGTAGAAAAATTGAAATTTGGAGCCAAATTTTTGCCCCAAGTGAACTGGAGTTCACCAACCGGGCTTCACATATCAGTGGCTGCAAGCCTTTTGGGTGCTACTGGCTTGATCTTGGCTGTCAAAGATGGTAAAGTTGGAAGCTTTGTCAACTTTGGTCTACCATGGTCATCATCTGATGGACTTGTTAGTTCTGACAAAAATTGGGTTGTGCCCGGATTGCAAAACCTTGGAAACAATTGTTTCTTGAATGTTGTTTTGCAGGTATATTCAAATTCATGACATGGCTCTTGTTTTTATTCTATTTTATTTTTTGTGGCTTTACCTCAATGGATGTTTGTTTCTGAGCTAATTTTATGCCGACTTGTAGTAAAGTTGGGAACTTTATTTGCTTTGGCCTACCATGGTCATCTACTTCTTACATAAATTCGGATTTCAAAGTCTTTGATTAAGATTTATTTAATCTATTCTTCAGATAGATCAAATTTATAATTGTCTTTTTATAATTAATATACACCTCATTGGGTTGTTTGTTTTTGAGCTTATTGAATGCTTTTGGAATTTTGTGTTGGTTCCTTCTTGTTTCAAATATATCGTTGGTTTTTCATCTGCTAAGTTATTAAAGATTGCATGTTGTTTGTATTAAGTTGGAATATATATTGAGAGCTCTAGCACACTTTTTTTTTTTTTTGAGTATTTCGTCTTATGCTTACCTTTATTCGTAGGCTTTGGCTAGTTGTTCGAGTTTTCAAAGATTCCTCGATATCGTCTTTGAGGACTATAAGTTTCCATCAGTAGAAGAGAGTGCTAAAGCATTGCCTCTTACTGCTGCCGTGACATCCCTGCTGGAAGGTTTGTGTAGAACTTGTGTATAAATGGAAATTGCTTTGAATTTGGGTAATTCCATGCTAAATGAATGAGCATGCCTGCCCATTTATGCCTTTGGACAATGACTACTTATGGCAATTAATAATTGGATATGAACTCAGATGGTCTTGCTTAATTGCTTTGTATAGATTTCATTGAAGGAATGCTCTGAAAGTTATTTTAATAATAATAAATGGTTGTTAACGAGTGCTTTATGATCCGTCTTGCTGCAAATCATGAATACGATTTGTTATTGGGCAGGCCAGAAAATTGCCACAATTTTCTAGTCTAACTAGCTAAGGATATGATTCTTTATTCATGCCAGAAATTGCACTCAAATGGCTGTTTTGTCACATTGGGAAGAGTCATGTCTAGCCATAAGGGAATTTGCATTTTGTGGCAACTTAATGTTTAAGTCCTTCATTGTTTTGTACCTGAGGTAATCTGATGTAATTTTATCCTGTAATCCTCAAATCTGCACTGGTTTAAGATATAGCAACATCAGCACCAAGTAGTGAATAAATTAATAGAGAGAGTATTTCTGCAACTCGGATGTGTTAAATTATAAGCAGCTTTCAGCTTACCCTGTGGGTCTCATTAATAGTGGTTGTTTTTTCGGTTTTTCATGGCAAGTTTATGTGTTTAATTGTATCCTGCAGAACTATGTATGGTTCAATATGTGAGATCTGTACGAAGTCCACGAAAGGTGATGGTTGCTATGGAGAATTACATGCCAAGTTTCAGCTTAACTAGCCAGCAGGTGGACATTTTAATAATCAGCACTGGAATAGGTTGTGCTAGGGTTACTTTTTATCAGCTTAATGGTCAAGCTGTTCTATGTGTAGGATGCAGAGGAAGCATTCTTTCATCTTCTCTCTTCTTTGAGGGAAGAATTGTCAGAATCTTATGTTCACAGGCCCAGCTCCTTGGCTGATGCAACTGTACTCGATAATTCCAGAATTCTTGCTCCAAGAAAGAGGCTAAGGGAATCTGAACAGCAAAGATGGCGGCGTAGTTTCCTTGGACCTTTTGATGGGATCCTTGGTAGCATCTTGACCTGTCAGAGTTGTTCGTTTCAGGTTGAATGGTACTTGTGACACTATTTCTCATTTTGATACTGCTACTAATCTTTAATGGTCACTGCTTTCAAGCAGCTGTCCAAACTTAAGTGCATGTGTTTATCTTACAATTGGAATTGGATTTATTTTGAACATATGAGGAGCTGAAAAGAAAGAACTGCATCATATTTGTTTTCTCCTGTCTATTCATTGTTTAAAGATGAATATGGGTTTCTTCTTTTTTCTTATTTGAATCAAACTTGTAGTTCCTCTAATTTCTTATCAGTTTCCTTTCCTACATGCTTTGTAATAAACCTAATTTTACTTATAGCATAAACATTTTGCGTACTCTGTAGATCTCTCTGGATTTCCAATTATTTCATAGCTTACACCTCTCGCCGGTGCTCAGTAGTGGTGGTACAATTGTAAGTTTGTAAAATACATAGTGTTTTGCTGTAAATTCTTCTGGATCCTCTATTTGGTGTCATCATGCTGGCCCTTTTTTTTCCCACAAACTTACAGATGACCGGATGCTCCTTGGAGAGTTGCCTGAGCCAGTTCTTTGTTTCTGAACGACTTGATAATTACTTCTGCAGTCACTGCTGGCATAATGCTGCTATTAAGTACCTATCCTTGACACGTGAAAATAAGGTATTTTGCATTGTAAGTTATTAAAGAAAGCGAATCAAGTCTGCAAGTGCTAATGTAGATGCTGCTTGTGACACTGGAAGTCATGTCTATGTAAAAGTATTTTTCAGTACTCAGCTTTTTCACATGAACAGATACTGATTTTCTTGTTAACCTTTTCACTCTTAAATCATGCATTTTATGGAGATTTTAACTATGTAACTTAGGCAAGCTTTCTTCTCAGACAGATATTGAAAAGCTGATACTCTGTAGTCAGGATGATTCATGTGACTGTAAAAGTCTCTGTTCTCTTAGACTATTACCCTGGTCGAACAGCTACTCAAGAAGCTTCAAGCAGCTGAGTATAGCACGTAGCCCACAGGTATCGCCACTACCGTCTTCATGGTCTTTCAAAGTACACTATGTGCTAAACAAAAGTATGGAAGGCATATGAATATCAAAGCTGCTAAATTAGGTAATAGTCAGGAATAATACATTGCGCATTATGTACATTGGTATTTTCAAATTTAAGCACAATATATCCATGGCATTGGCTTTTGATCTCTTGTAATTGTCAGTTTCTCTTTAACTAAATCTACTAAAAAAGTTTCACTTCTCTGCATCCTTACCAGTTTGGTCTTTCATGTGCAGATTCTGTGTGTTCACCTGCAACGTGCTTCTGTGAATCTTTTTGGAGAACTAGTCAAAATTCAGGTATTCTTTTTGGTTAATTTTACACAAGTTCTCTAGTTCTCTGGTATTCTTTGCCAAGGAACTTTATTGTCTTGGTTGTGAAGTGTCTAACTCCATCCATCATATTTTGCACATAAAAAAATAGATTTCATGATTTTCCCCTTGCGTATGTGTACCATGATTTTTTAGAGCTATTTCCTTGCACCAGATCTTAATTATGATCATTTTTGTTTGTGAAATTTTGTTCTAGACTAGGTTTTTATTGGTTTTGCAGAAAAAACTAATGCATATCTCTGGGTAGTCTACTAATGGCTATTGTAACTGCGTTATGGTAATTCTAGGGTCACATCTCATTTCCATTGATTTTGGACCTCTCACCTTTTATGAAGAGGGGATTAGTAATAAAGAGCTTGGAAGAAAATTTGCAAAGAGGGCAAGTACTGTCCAAATGTCAGCCACCCTTCCCTTGTCCAATGCAACCAACCATGGAAAATGCTACAGGTCTGATAAATTGCAATGGGGAGACAGCAAATAAATTTCCTTTGGAAGCAGAGAATCCAGATCACGAACAAACTGTATATGACCCGCCAAAAAATGTTCATGGGATCAAAACTTGGCCAAAAATGCCTGGGAATGGAAGCTCTGTGGACTTCATGATGAACTTTAGGCCTATTCATTCTAATGACAAGGTTAGCTTAGAGATAACAAGTCTAGTACTTTCCACACCTTGTTATATGTAACCAGTGATTTGCCACATCAAAATATTTTCAGTTGCATTGAGTTCTACCTGAAGATCCATTACATTTGAAAAGCAACTACTGAAAACTCAAAATATTTGTCCTTGTTTTCAGTCATATTTTGTAATTGCAAGTTGTTTCATTCATTTAACGATTGAGAAATTTTATTTTCTGCTCAAGGTCTATAATTTTTTTTTTATCTTGTATTCTGTTTAATGTGCTGACTTATCTGAATAAGTCCACAAGAATATATCTGCATTCATATGGAATTCTTTAGTTACTTGGTATTATTATGGTTCTCCTTGTTATAAACTCTGGAATTCTTCCCCATGCAAAGTTTATTATGTTTAAACTCTGGAATTCTTCCCCATGGAATGTTTATTGTGTTACAAATAGCACTTGTGCCAATAATCAAGCAAAATTTTTTTGTGGAAGACACAGGAAAGACAACTGCCTGGTGGTACAGGTGTTAAAGATATGAAAAGCATAATGGTCATAGCTTTCATGAGACAAAACAGTGAAGTTTAGAGAAGCTGATATTTTTCCTCTGCACAGGCAGATTGCATTTCTATCTAAATGCTACTTTGAAATTGGAGAACAGCCTTTATGTATCCAGTTGTTGTTTGAACTGAGATTCAAGTAGTCAAATTTTTCTGGATTATGCTAAGTAGCTCATAGTCATCTGGCTTTCATTCTCCCCCACAATTACTGATCACATCTCCTCAACCCATGATTTATTTTATGGTGGTCACAGCTGCTGTGAGTTTAACCTTACCTCTGAATTCAGCACTGCATCGTTTTTCCCATCTTTGGTGTTTAAAGTCATTTACATGGACATTTCTTTCTGAATCAAATATACATCTTCATTTCTAAGCAGCTAGGTGCATCATGCAGTTTTTTTATTTTCTTCTTGGTGCAGGTAGATGGACCTTCCACTTCTACATCTTCCAAAGATCATACCTACAGGCTAGTTTCAGTCGTCCAGCACTTTGGAAAAGTTGGAAGCGGTCATTACACTGTTTACAGAAGAGTCAAAGCTGAGACTTGTGATGAAGATCCAATTGCGCTCTTAGAACCGACTCATGCACGATGGTTTTGCATCTCGGATTCTGAAGTGCATGGTGTCTCAGAGAAGGATGTTCTGGAAGCAGAGGCTAGTTTGTTGTTCTATGAGAAAATCCACTGAAAACTGACTACTTCAAGAAATGGTGCTGCTGTTGTTTCTGGTTACCATTTATTATGATCAGAGTTACCTCGATCATCAACTTCTTCAATAAAGCCATTCTGTCCTAAAATCTTTTAAAGACCTGAACAAGTACACAGATGATTGCTGACAAGGGATCATTTGACAGCTCTTACAGAAGCAAGATATGGCATTTCTTATGTTAATCTCACTTAGCATAGTACTTTGTACAGGAGAGGACTCTTGAGTTGATTCTTCGACACCATTTTTCCTTGAAATTTATCTTTACCACCTAGATACAAATATAGAGGGTATATTTTGTTTTCTTTCATCATAGGGTTATTGTTTCAATTTGTACTATAAACATGGCAGCAATAAAAGCTGTCTTTGTCCAGAAAAGAAAAACAAAAAGCTATGTTTGGCATATGAGAAAAGAGCTTGGGTGGCTTATACACGATTCTCTCACTTTTCCGTTGTATATTTTGGATTAATTTTCTATATAATGATAGTGTATATACTTTCACTATTAAATGTATGACACATCATTTAAATTAAATTTTGCATGTATATCAGACATTCAACTGTGATGGTGTACGCACTGTTAGTGTCTTTTTGTTAATTTTCAATTCATTATTCTGAGTATGGTGATTGAGACTTATGGCCTGTTTGGAACCTGAGTTTTTTGGAAGTTTGTCTAAAACTTTACTGTAGTGCACTGTAGAAGTTTTTAAAAAAATTTTGTAGAAATTTTTATAAGGTGAAAAATTTTGTAGAAGTTTTTGTAAGGTGAAAAACTTTTTCTTTTTCTTTTTTTTTTCCTTTTCTTTTTTTTTTCTCTTTCTTTTTCTTTTTCTTTTTCTTTCTTTTCTTTTTCTTTTCTTTCCTCTCTTTTTCTTCTTCTTCTTCTTCTTCTTCTTCTTCCCCGCTACACCCAGCTGCAACTCCACCTCTCGCCGCCCTCTGCCCCGCCTTCCCCCTCTCGCCCGCCGCCCCCCTCTGCCCCGCCGTCCCCCTCCCCCCGCAGCACCCCTCTGCCCCTTCCCCCTCCCCCCGCCCCTTCCCCCTCCCCCCGCCTTCCCTCTCTCCCCCGCCGCCCCCCTCTGCCCCGCCGTCCCCCTCCCTGCCCCTTCCCCCTCCCCTCGCCGCCTCCCTCTCCCCCGCCTTCCCCCTCCCCCCGCAGCACCCCTCTGCCCCTTCCCCCTCCCCCCGCCTTCCCTCTCTCCCCCCGCCGCCTCTCTCTCCCCCGCCTTCCCCCCCCCCCGCAGCCCCCCTCTGCCCCTTCCCCATCACCCCGCCGCCTCTCTCTCCCCTTCCTTCCCCCTCTTCCCGCCGTCCCCCTCTGCCCCTTCCCCCTCTCCCCTCGCCGCCCCTCTCTGCGCCACCCCCCTCTGCGCCGGACGTAGAGAGAAAAAAAAAAGGCGAGAGGATGATGGCAGGGGAGGAAGAGGGGGAGAGGGAAAAAATTCTCCAATTCCGGCGAGTTCTCCAATTCCAGCCACTGCAGAGGTTCCATCCGCCGGTGCCAATGTTCCTTCCACTTCTGCGACACCGGCAAAGTCGCCGGCGGTGTTCCTTCCACTTCTGCTACCTCCATTCATGGGGGGCCTAATTGTTCTTGCTGGGCACTGGAAGAGGTGGTGACGGAGGTGGTGGTGACGAAGGTGGTGGTGACGGAGGAAGAAGAAGAAAAATGGGAGGTGGGATAGGAGATGGTGGTGTGTTGGAGTGGGTGACGGAGGTGGTGGTGGAGGTGGTGGTGGGTTGGAGTGGGTGAGGAAGTAGAAGAAAAAGGGGAGGGAATTTTTTTTTGTGTGTTTTGGGTATTTTGAGGTGTGTAGGTAAAAAACTTTGTGAAATTTTTTGGGGTTCCTGTAGTAAAAGTTGTTAAAAAACTTGTATGAAACAAACTTGCTAAAAACTTGCACTTCCAAACAGGGCCTTAGGTTTAATAAACTAGTAATATTATATTAAGTTGGCCCTTAAATATTAGATGCTAAATGGATGGCCTTAAATTATCCTATTAGGGAGTGAAACGCTAACTTTCCCACCGAACGACAGGATTAAGCTATGATTTAATTGCTTTCTTTAAGAATTATACTCCTCATTCAGTTTGTGAAGTGATTGATTGATGTTCAAATTAATAAAGAAGAAAAGGAAAAAGATGCAGGTTCATCTGAGGTTCAAGCAAAGTTTTAAGCCAAAAGAGATAGATTTTTTCACCTAATCAAGAATCCTTAGAGTTATGTCTAGAATTCTACAATGCCGAATCTAACAATGTAGGAAGTCAATTAGCATTCGCCGTACAAGTGAGCTCTGCTTAGGCTTCTTTTCTCTCTACCATCGGTCCTCTCCTCTATATAAGTGAACATAAAGCTTTTCTAAGCTATACTAGTGAGAGTTTTGTCTCTAGTGTTTTCTTCTCTTCTAAGCTATTTCAATGGGAGCTTTGTTTAATTATGTTATTTTTTTCTCAGATCTAAGTAGTTTTTTCAAATCTTATATATAGATTTAAGGGAATAGACATGTACAAATATCTATGGAGTAGCTCCTGCAATTGGTCAAATCTGATAATTCACAGTGTAATCTTTTATATTTTGTAATTTTATTAAATCTAATGATTTTTCATATTAAATATATCTGTGACATACTTTATGTATTATCTGACATTAGTGCAGATTGCTTTATCAAATAAACTGGCTTTCGTTTTATATATAAAAAAAGAACTCACTATATAAGCAATTTATCATTAATTAGGGAATACGTATATTGCTGTTTCGACCACTTATTCTCCAAATCTAATTGATTTTTCAATGCTAACAATCTAATTGATTTTTCGCTACTTGAGAATTTGTCTCCTATATTCATAACTCTCGACTTTATTAAAATTTGAAATTCTACTTTTCGAGTTGCGTAGAGTAAAAATATTTTAGATTCAAAACCTCTTATTTTAAAAAAAGGTCATTCAAAATTAAGATAAAATAATCTAAAGGACTACGCCATGATGATGAAAGTTGTCCTGTACTCTCACCTGTCAATGTTGGAATCAATTTGTGTTAACACATCTAAGATATGGAGCATACTGTTTCGATTCATTCCCACTCTTCCAATCAAGGGAAAAAAAGAAGTCAATGATGTCAACGATATTGCATTGCCAAGAAACATTTGACATGTAATTATTGTCAAGAAAGGTTGAGAAACATTAACAAGATCAATCATTAAAAACCTCCAAAGTCCAAACTACCACATGTTTTTACGTTTATATGTTGGATGAGAAGGACAAGGAAAATATCACTTCTTAAGGTTGAAATTTGAATGTGAGAATTGAGTCTTTTGTCCAAGTCAAGAAAATTCAACATTTCAAATCTTCTTTCATTGTTTACTCAATTCAATTATGGTGCTTGTTTGGATCAAACCCCAACTATCAATTTGTGACAATTTGTGACAATTTGAGTATCAAGGTCATTATCTGTCGACTTTGGTCGGGTTACTGATATAGTCCTTTACAATTAAGACAAAGATGCTGCAACTAATTAATAATTATATGCACTTTTGGTTATTCTTTAATTTAATACTGTCTATAGTTCAATTTTCTGTCTTACCAATTTGACCTCAAAAATTTGGCGCAAATCAATAATTAGTTAGATTCATAAGCAGCCACAACAACTTTTTAGTTGTCTAGTTCAAATTGGCTATAAAAATTAATATAAGTTTGGGAGCCACCAAACTGTGACAGAAGCTAAGATGGTAGCTACTTCTTTGGTATGTCCAAATTCCAATTATCACTGCCCCAGGAATATGATATCCACCAGGCAAGAAAATTGAAAACTAGTGGAAGGATGTGTGTGTTTCTATATATACATGTGTGTGTGTCTATATATATATATATATATATATAGGCAGTAAAATGTTGGTTTGAATATCATATCCTTTTTTTGGTAATTAATACCTGAAACATATAAAACTATATCAGTTTATATATTAAAGTGCCAACTATATATCAACCATTTGCTGCAAGTATGGAAACAAAGTATTTTTGGCTATATAACATAATTGTGCTAATCTAGAACTGCACTTTCTAGATTTAGGGTACCAAAAAATAAATAAATAAAGGTGTTGCAATTTATAATAGAGTTTTCTAACGGGTGCCTATGCCTCGTTAACACACATAAACTTCATTTAACCTGCCATGTATATACACATACTAACAATTATTATCTTCTCTTATATTTATACAGTACTTTTCCTAATTAATCTTATCTTTTCAAAATTCTAACACTTGAAATATATCTTAATTACAATTTGACGGAAAGTCTATTGTATTCTAGTGTAGGAAAGATTGTGCCAATTATAATTAAGGTGTATAATGAGTTCCAAACTTTCTTTGAGGTGCTAATTCAACTTGCTCGTGTAACCATAATTACACTGTTTAATTAATATGCCACCTCTGAGAATTGCTTGACATAGAGAAATACTTAATGACATTCATCCTGATGAACTGCAGAAAGTTAGGAGCAAGTTAAAAAATTTGTCTACATAGGTTTTCTCTACAAATATAAGAGTTGATTTCAGCATTAATGCCATCTCTAGAACTTGTAGAAGAGTTGGAAAAAGTACCTTCACTATAAATGTCGTAAAAGAAAATTAAGCAATCCAAATTTATCCCCGAATGATGAATTCTTTAATCACACTATTAGTTAAGGATAAAAATGAAAGAAAAAGCTTTATTTTAATTCTGGCTATCTTGTCACCAATTTCAAATCTTCCATAAATTGGCATATTTCCTAGACGACCATATATATTAATCTTCCAAAAAATCAAGTTGTTTTACAATGCCTAATCAGAAAAAAAGTCTCTCTCCCCATCTGGAACCTTGATTAAATCTGCAAAATATGAATGAAAGATAAACTAACTGAATTCTTTCCAGGAAGCTGGCAATTCATTGTCCTCAACTTAATTTGATAGAGCAAGGGACACAAGAATTAACATATATAATCACCTAATATATCCGTCTGATGTATACTGCTTGATTATAAAATTCACTACTTTTTTTGAGGTTCAAGAAGAAGGAGATCAAGAACCACCACTCAAGTGGACCAGAAATAGAAAAAAAAAAAAAAAACTCCATGATATGACAAATCTAAAATAAATAACATGTTGTGTCCAAAAACTTCAGAAATCTCCCTTTTGACAGCACTCATAATTCATGTACAATGATGTAAGGCCATATACAGTCAGCTTCTTCACAAAGAAAAGTTTCATAGTTCACCATATCTGTAAACCCTAATGCAAAATATATCTCTTCTCTTCTACTTTTCTTCTAACTAATTTTGTGACTTTCCTCTAACCTGCCAGAATCTATAAGCATAAGCTTGCATACTAAGTAGTACAGGATATAATATGCCTGCACTCATCTGATGGATTCCATCACACAACTCTTGCTAGTTATGAATTGGAGTTTTCTTTCTAGCTGGACTGTAATCCATCATTTCCAATTCTTCACTTGTTGGCACCTCTTTTGTTGTTGATAGCATTTTTTCATCTGCCTTCTCAACTCCTCTACTTTCCCTTGGCGTGCTTCTTGCTGCAAGAGCAAAATCAAGTTCTTAGTTTTATTACAAATACACTACTTTTGCCTTCAAATAGAGGAAGATAACAAGGACACATGGGATTTATACCTTGAGCGGTGACTATGAGAAAGCAAAGCAAGAAAGAAGCCATGAGAAGAGTATGCTTCTTTGGGGCAACAGCCATAGTTTGATATTCTTCAAGCACTTTAAAGTTGAATAGATCCCTTTAATTTATGTATCCTGTTCTGCAACTGCATAGACTATATATAGAAGAATGTAGACAGACAACTTCAACTTGAACTGATGTGCAGAGTTACATTAAGGCCTGTTGCAGTATTAATTAGTAGGTTCTTATTCTTTGTACACATTCTACAACATGAGGACCCTCATGGGTCACAGAAGTCACCATCAATATTAGGGGTAGCTTTAATTTGCAAGAAATTTCCTTGCATGATATATGTAAATGACTTATTTTCCAAAAAGGGACTACATGAGCATCTCAAAAATGATTGTTCTTTAATTTTTTTTTTTTTTTTGGGGCGGTGGGGCGGGGAGAACATGACTAGCCTAGAATTAAAGATGTATATTTGATTCAAAGAGGGTTTGAGAAACATGTTAGGAATCACCATGTTCGGATTAGAAGAAGAAAGCCTGTAATAAAATGATTCCAAATGTACATAAAAACTTTAGGTAGTAAAATTTTCAGAAGCCTGGGTGAAGGAAAGCTTTTTGTCTGGATCTAGTCTAGTCAGTGGTGGCTATAAATCACAATACTTGGCTGATTACTTTGTGATGAAGTTGACTTGTTTCCTTTCAAGGGTACTAGTGCTAATTTAGAACTATAAGCTTCTGTATTTCTCTTTCTTTTTAATTACTTTAGACTAATGAAGAAAATGATTAGTACGTGTCCAGAATTGCAAAATGGAAGGGATCATATTGTAAGTAAAAAAAAAAAAAAAAAACCTCTTCCTTGATATATATATATATATATAGACACATACACACACATATACATACATATAGTTTGTCTCTTTTCTTAAAGGTTCCTTGTTTATCATATTAAAACATCAAGGGTAAAAAAACAAAAAAACCCCCTGTGATAAGTCTAATACACAGAAAAGCCTTATATGATTTCAAAATATACAATACGACACCTTATGCTTTGAACTAAATTGTAAAGGTGACAGAATCCATTAAACTTAACGGAAATGACTTATTGGAATCTAAAAAAAAAATTTTATACTTAATTTTTATCAAATATACCTGTTCTACCCCTCAACCCTCAATTCTCCCTATTTAGAAAATAAAATAAATGATTTTTTTGAGCTGTCTTTTGCTTAATTATATCAGGGCATTTTTGTCATTTCGTCCATTTCCGTTAAGTTTAACGGATTCCGTCATCTTTACAATTTAGTTCAAAATATGAGAGGTCGTGTTGTATATTTTGAAACTATGGGGGACTTTTCTGTATATTAAATTTATCACAGGGGGCTTTTTTGTTTTTTATCCAAACATCAAATTTAAAAGTTTAAGCTGCCAGGTACTAAGTAGGAGCTTTGTTCTTGTGTATATGTACCTCCTCACGTGCATGTTTTGTGCTTTTAAGGGAGCAGCATATCAAATTGTTAGATTCTTACATTTTCATTTCCCCTTGTTTTGGAAATGTTGCTGAGTGCAAAGAATCAGTATGCAACATCATCAGGTCATTTGTGTTTTGATGTTTTAATTCAATGAACTCAGTTGAGAAAAAGGGCCATGATGGTTTTGCCCGAAAGAAAAAGAATACAAAAGACAGATGGATTTTGAAGCAGAAATAAGAGCCTCCTTTTACAATAAATTGCTACAAGTTTAGGTACAATATAGCCAGCACATATAAACAGATGTTTGCCGTAAACATTATCAACTCAAGTCTATGGCAATAAGCAACCATTTAACCCAAAAAAAAAAGAGAAAAAAAGCGTGCAAATGATTCAATACTACTTCCTCTACTTAGTAAAACCACTATTAGTCACTCTAATCCTCGTTCCTCCTCCCTGCTTCTTAAATCTCATCCGTCCACCGCTAAATTAAAAAAAAAAACACTATTAGACACGATCCACAATTTAATCAATTTATCGTACATATCATGTGCAATTCCATCAATTTCCTAGTTTGACAATTAAAATATAAAAAAATATTGATTTAAATGAAAAAAACATATGATTTATCTTTGATTAGATCAATTTTTGTCAAATCACAAAAAGGAGATCATGATAGTAATAAGCTGCAGAGACAGACGAAGACGATGGACAGCACTCCCCGGGCCTAAGGTCGTATTTGGGATAAGGCGATTGACAGTGTCTTGCTACGAAATTCACATGGCATGTAACACCCTTCAACCACCTTGTGGGTGCCCCTTTGTCTTCAAGAAATGCACATTAACCAAACATGCTGTTTCCTCCTAGTAGACCCTTAGAAAGAGACATAGATAGCATTCGAAGATCTTGAAGACATATTCTTTACAAGCACATAGGGTGTAATTAATTTTACAACCTTGGATTTTCATATATTCACACATGACTTAGAAACATTTCATACATGTTGACGTTATTGTCCTAGCATATTTAGCACTTTGCTTTGATTTGTTCATGTTCTCGTTCAATATGTGAACGAATCTTCACTGCCTTGTTTGGAAAGCCATTTTTTACCAAAATTTTTTTTTTTTACGTTTTTTATGAATACATTTTTCAGTCACATTTTTATCTAATATATATATATCAAATTGCTACGGTACATTTTCTACAAAAACTTCAAAAAAATTGCAATACAAACCGGACCAAAATTATATTGATAATTTTAACCTTTTATATATCTATAACCGTAGTGTTTACATTTGCTATATATCAAAGTGTCTACTTGTTCATATTCTTGTTGTGAGATTGGCTTATTAGGCTTGGCATTTTTAATGATTTTGTGCATTGGCTTTGACTTCTTTTTTTTATTAACTTTGTGAATGAGCTGGTTCATTCCAACTCACATGTGAGAACTAGGTGTTGAGTTGAACTATAAAATATTCATTTCTAGTTTTCCTAAAGCTCATAAACAAGTTGATAAAGCTTTTACTTCTGTATTATTATTATTATTTTTCTTGTAAATGGAGATATTAGATTTGTCTCCATTTGTTGAAAAGTGAAAAATATATTAAGACTAGTTAACAAGTCAAAAAAAATCTTTTTATTATGCAAGTGTTAGAGCTTATAATATTGCAAGGCCATGATGGATTTAAGTAATGTCAATTGTTAATTCAAAAGGGTGTCTTGTTAGCCCCTGTGGCCGTACAAGTACGGAAAGCAGCAGCAACAACAACAGGGGTAAACATGAAAGAAGAATCTTACACTGGCAAAGACCAAGGTCCATCAACATTAACAGATCATGTTCCAGAAACAAGTCAATTTCAGAGTAGATATAAATTAGTCCATATTAATTGGAAATTATTATATAAGAGTTGATTATTGTTCATGTAAGCATTTATAAAATGGTTCAATATATATATTGACCTTTAAAAAGAGGAAAAAGAACATGAAAATCTTATTGTAGCAATTTCGGTTCAATGGAAATCAAGAAAAGACATGAAACTTGATTGCTTTTGTGATATGCTTAGGGATTATAAATCTCAATCTTGTGCTTTGGTATGAAAAAGTGCAAACATTTACGCAATCAATTTGGCACGTATCTAATTGGAAATTAAGATAAACTTGGTAGAAGTTGGAATTGTCATAATCAAAATTATCAAGTTTGGCAAAATAATTCAAACTGTATAAGCAGTCACTTGTTTGTCCATGTCGGGCTTTGATTGGAGGGAGACATCGTCATTTGTCGTTGGCGGTGATAAGAGTTTATTTTACGTATTTTTTGTGTGTTTTATTAGTTAATTTTGGTTTGATTATTTAGTTTAATAACTAAAATAACTAAGGTTTTGGTAAAAAAACTACATTTTATGTTAAAATGGCTAAACATTGCATTTTATGGATTTTTATGGTAAAAACTTCATATTTTGTAGGTTTAATGATTCAATCATCAAATGAAGTGCATTGAGAAGATATTTGGATGATTGAAGATGGATTAAAGTGGTGAAAATAAAATATGAAGTGTAAAAAGGAAAAATGCAATTTGAATCAAGAAAAGTCAGGTTTTGACAACTCTGACACGTTTTGGTATTTTGACTATATCTGGAGCTACACAGATCGGATCAAGGTGATCTTGGTACCATTTTGAAGCTAAGAGATATATCTACATTTGGTATGAAGACATCAAAGTCCAGTTCAGCCGTTTTCATAGTCCAAAAGTTGAAATACCGAAATTCAACTCAGCTGTCCAAAGTGGAAAACAGAGCTCTGACCAGTGTTTAGTATTTCGATCATATCTCAGGCTACAAAGCTCAGATTTGGATGATTCTTGAAGCATTGGAAAGCTAACTCAAAGGGCTACAACTTTGGTGTTTTACAAAAAATCCAGTTCAGCCTTTATGATAGAGAAAATCGTAGCTGAAGTAAGGACAAAGTGAATACGCGAGTACACAAAACGTGACTTGTAACCGCGTTTTGTGTAGGCGCGTTTTCCGGCCGCAATTCTGCAATTTTGCTCAGTCAATTCTCTTGTGTTCTGACTACTTTCCAGCTACAATCTGCAAGAGAATTCGGTGCACATGCTTTAGAAGACAAAAGGGCAAGAAAGTTGGCATATTTTCAAGTCAAAAACAATGGCTATTGACTATCTTAACAATTTCAGATTTGGAAATCAAATGCAGCAAACTTGGACCAATGGAAAAGGAGCTTTTGGAGCAGTTTATATAGGGAGCAACCAGGACATGCAGAGCATACGGGAGAAGCTTGGAAGTGCAGAAATGTAGTTTTTCCATTCTCTTAGTATTAGATTAGTGTAGTATAGTTTAGCTAGTTAGTTCATCCACTCTTGTACATTATCTAGATTAGGATGAAAATGGAGATGAAGAAGGCAAGGTGATGAGCTCAAGTGACATGGGTTACATTCCTTTCCAACTCTTTATCTTTTGTATTTGATTCCAAGTTTAGCTAATATACAAGTTCTGGATTTTATATTTAATATGTGTTTTTAAAGTTTATACCTTGGGTTTGGTTGAACTTCCTATGATTGTTAGTGTTTATTATTTGGCTATTTGATTGCTAGTATTTGAGCAAGTTATTTAGCACTTTGGCTCTTGAAATCATGATTAATCTGGTACCATTAATTCTGATTATCTAAGGTGTTATTTCTGCAATGAAAATTGAGATTTAACATTAGTTCAAGAAGTGTTAAACATAGGGAGTACACTCACGAAAGTAGAGGTGCACCTATGTGGTTTTTAGTGATTCATTTCATGTAATTTCACTGAAGAAATGAACTTGTAGCTAATTTCATAACCATGAGAATAGGTATGGATTAGTTATAAGTATAATTGATTCACTGCGAAAGTAGGATTCAAATGCATAAGGAAATTACACCATAATTAGCCTAGATGTAGTATTCAATGATCCAAATATAATACTTGCATGAGTAGTTAGGGATACCACAACCTAAGGAGCTTTTATTTGTTAATTTCTTGTATAAGTGCAGTAGGTTAAATTTCTTATCATTAATTGATAGTCTAAATAATAGAGAAACTTTAGTAATACCGGTAATTGTTCACTCTTCCTTGTGGGATCGACCCGATATATACCCTAAACTACTAGTTGATCTGTATACTTGCAGTGAACGGGTGTAATTCGGTATTTTTTAGCTTGCACGTATGTAAAATACCCGTCAAGTTTTTGGCGCCGTTGCCGGGGAAGATTTGGCAATATCGGTGTGAAGAGTAACTTTATTAGTTTAGACATTTTATTAGTTATTGTGTGAATGTTATTTTCTGTCATTTTAGTATTTTCTGTGTGTATGCATTTTATCACCTATTCTTCTTACTAATTTTGCTCTTAAGTTGTTTAAAAGCAATTTTAGGTGATGAGGAGGATAGATCAATTTGGAGGACAAAGCTTGAGAAATGAAAGATTGGCAATGGATGGTTACCTAGTGCAAAGCTCCTTCAACAGAGGTAACCAAGAAATTACTGAAGGTATGTTTTTTGAAGATGGTATAAGGTGCTTAAAGGCTAAATTTGATGTTATGATGCTACAAGTTCAAATGGACAAAATTGTGCAGGAAATTGAACAAAGGAGGAATGCAAATGTTTTTAATTCTTATCATGTGATTTGTGACTTGTGTGGAGATTATCATGCTTCTAATACATGTAGACAAGCACAAAATATGGATTATTATGATGAATTAGAGCATTACAATCCTTGTTTTGATCGATATAGTGCTAATTTGAGCAATTCTCCTGCTTATGGTTGGAATAATCAATGTACTTATAGTAATTCTTCATATTTTTATGATTACCAACCTGAATGTGTCCAATATGAATCAAAACCATCTTGGGAGTTGGCAATTGAAATGGTAGCTAATGATTCTAAGCCATCTTGGGAATTAGCTTTAGAAAAATTAGCTAATGCAACTTCCAACCGTTTTGATAGGATTGAGGAAAGAATAGATGAATTAACTTCTCACTTTGGCAGAATAAATGAGCAATTGAATGCATTGTGTGAGGTTATTTCTTCTAATAATTTGCAAAATGATCCTAGCATGAATGGTAGGAATGTTGTATGTGAAAATGGATTTCATTTGGATGAAAATGATGAATTTCAATTGTGTTTTAATGAGCAAATATCCATTTCACATGATAATATCTTTGGAACTAACCTTGAACCTCAAGAGGTGAGTTTTAATGACTCATTTTTCACCCCTCTTGAGGAATGCATTGAAAGTGTAGGTTCTAAGGGTATTGCTGCCCAGGATACTCTCATGACATTTCCGTTGGTAAGTTCTCAAGTGGTGTATTTTCAAGGTAATATTTATGAAACACTTGGAATAGGTAAGCCACTTCCATTTCTCACATCATTAGATTATGTGGCTTTCACGATAAAGCCACCTTTTAATGATCCACCACGGCCTAAAATGGTGGATTATTCGTTAACTAAGCCTCCTTGAAAAATGAGGTGAAATAGTCAAGCTATTGACTTTAAAGAAGCGCTTATTGGGAGGCAACCCAATGTTTGTTTAAGTTTATGTTATTTTGGGGTGATTTTATGTTTAAAGTATATGTTTGAGTTATTTTGTTATTTTTCATTTGTAGGTATTGGAAATGGAAGCAAAAGTGACCAAATGAGGTGAAAAAGGCGAAATTTGATCAAGGAACTCAACCCCTCAATTTGAGTAATTGTTGTTTTTGATTTGTTAGAAGGGGTGAAAATGCATATTTTGATCATTTTACATGTGCATGCATTGAGAATTTTAGCAAACAAATGATCTATGATGCATTTCGTGTGATTGGGGTACAAATGGTAATTTTTCCAAATTGGCTTTCTGCAAAAATTTCGCAGAAGAAAATGCACTTGGGCTGAAAACGCGCCTTATAATCGCGTTTTCCATAATCGCGTTTTGAATTCTGCGCCTATACTGAAGAAAACGCGCCTCAAAACGCGACAGGAAGTCGCGTTTTCTACCAAGTCGCGTTTTACAGCCTGTTCAGAAACCAAAAACGCGCCTTCAAATACGCGACTTAAAGTCGCGTTTTCTCACGTAGTCGCGTTTTCGATTCTACAAGATATGTGAAGAAACACGACTTCATAAAACGCGGCTTGATGGCGCGTTTTGATGAGTCGCGTTTTCTGAGCACCTTTTTTTTTAAAAAAAAAAAAATGCAGCTTCCTTGATTCTCTTTTTCTTCTTTTCCTCATATATTTTCTTGTACCTTCAGTTGCTTATTGTGTATTTTCTATAGGTACATCACCACCACAAAGGCTTAGGAATTACGGATCGCCGTTATATGTTTATTAAGCCTTTGTTATCACTTTTGTTTCTCATTTTCCATTTTTAGGTTATATCACTAATGGTTACCAAATGGAACTCATGAAGCGATGAAGACAAGCGAACAACATACCTTGAAGCTTCATATTCAATCACAATAATAGGGGAGTATTATTATTATTATTATTTTTTATCTTGATTTTCCTTCTTACACATTGAGGACAATGTGTATGTTAAGTGTGGGGGGAGAATTGAGATTATATACATTGTATGTGATTGAATTATTAGTTGCAAATATTGGACTTGTGTTAAAATTCAAAATTTTTCTAAAATCTTGTCCAAAATTGCAAACTTGCCCCAAAAAGTTTCATATTTTTTCGATTTTATCCAAGGGGTACCAAGTTCCATACCATTAGTAGTTCAAATTCCTCCTACATTTGAGATAAATATATGTGATTTGGAAACTTCTTTTCTCATTTAACTTGGAAATGACTATTATGTGATTATAATTTTTGCATTTGTAGGAAAGTATATCTTTTAAAGTGGAGAAAATTATACCTATATTTTTTTTTTTGCATATTTGATGAAATTTCTTCTCTTTATTGGATTTTATAAGTTAAGTGATAAATATGGTCAATAAGTGCAATACTCTTCTCATGATTATTCTTTTGAGGAATTTATTATTATCTTTGCTGTAAAAAAAAAAAAATGAAAAAAAAGAAGAAAAAAAAAAAAAGATCTATTCTACTCCAATGATTCTTGTACTTAGTAACCGGGAGTTTTCATCTACAAATGTCGACTTTCGCGTAAAACGGTACTTGAATTAAGAGTATGCAAAGCAACTTGAGTATGTGAAGTGTTGAGTAACCGGTGATCTTCATCTAAAAATGTCGATTCTCGCGTCAAAAGACACTTTCACAACTTAAGTAATATTTAGCTACGTTATATGAATAAATATCTGTTTAAGTAGAATAAGAAATGATCATGAGTTTAGGAAGCATATTATTGACCATATGAGTTACTTGCGTATGAAATTAAGTAAGAATGAGAAATTGAATTAAACTTGTTATAATTACGGTATAATTGGCTCTCCTTTACTTGATATTATGAGTACTTGAACTTAATTGAATAATTGCATAATGGTTATTTACTTTGTTTTGAGGAAATGAAGTTGAAATGCTACATATGTTTATTTTCAAATTTTGGATCATTGTTGGTTTGTATTTTTATTGCTTGAGGACAAGCAATGGTTCAAGTGTGGGGGTATTTGATAAGAGTTTATTTTACGTATTTTTTGTGTGTTTTATTAGTTAATTTTGGTTTGATTATTTAGTTTAATAACTAAAATAACTAAGGTTTTGGTAAAAAAACTACATTTTATGTTAAAATGGCTAAACATTGCATTTTATGGATTTTTATGGTAAAAACTTCATATTTTGTAGGTTTAATGATTCAATCATCAAATGAAGTGCATTGAGAAGATATTTGGATGATTGAAGATGGATTAAAGTGGTGAAAATAAAATATGAAGTGTAAAAAGGAAAAATGCAATTTGAATCAAGAAAAGTCAGGTTTTGACAACTCTGACACGTTTTGGTATTTTGACTATATCTGGAGCTACACAGATCGGATCAAGGTGATCTTGGTACCATTTTGAAGCTAAGAGATATATCTACATTTGGTATGAAGACATCAAAGTCCAGTTCAGCCGTTTTCATAGTCCAAAAGTTGAAATACCGAAATTCAACTCAGCTGTCCAAAGTGGAAAACAGAGCTCTGACCAGTGTTTAGTATTTCGATCATATCTCAGGCTACAAAGCTCAGATTTGGATGATTCTTGAAGCATTGGAAAGCTAACTCAAAGGGCTACAACTTTGGTGTTTTACAAAAAATCCAGTTCAGCCTTTATGATAGAGAAAATCGTAGCTGAAGTAAGGACAAAGTGAATACGCGAGTACACAAAACGTGACTTGTAACCGCGTTTTGTGTAGGCGCGTTTTCCGGCCGCAATTCTGCAATTTTGCTCAGTCAATTCTCTTGTGTTCTGACTACTTTCCAGCTACAATCTGCAAGAGAATTCGGTGCACATGCTTTAGAAGACAAAAGGGCAAGAAAGTTGGCATATTTTCAAGTCAAAAACAATGGCTATTGACTATCTTAACAATTTCAGATTTGGAAATCAAATGCAGCAAACTTGGACCAATGGAAAAGGAGCTTTTGGAGCAGTTTATATAGGGAGCAACCAGGACATGCAGAGCATACGGGAGAAGCTTGGAAGTGCAGAAATGTAGTTTTTCCATTCTCTTAGTATTAGATTAGTGTAGTATAGTTTAGCTAGTTAGTTCATCCACTCTTGTACATTATCTAGATTAGGATGAAAATGGAGATGAAGAAGGCAAGGTGATGAGCTCAAGTGACATGGGTTACATTCCTTTCCAACTCTTTATCTTTTGTATTTGATTCCAAGTTTAGCTAATATACAAGTTCTGGATTTTATATTTAATATGTGTTTTTAAAGTTTATACCTTGGGTTTGGTTGAACTTCCTATGATTGTTAGTGTTTATTATTTGGCTATTTGATTGCTAGTATTTGAGCAAGTTATTTAGCACTTTGGCTCTTGAAATCATGATTAATCTGGTACCATTAATTCTGATTATCTAAGGTGTTATTTCTGCAATGAAAATTGAGATTTAACATTAGTTCAAGAAGTGTTAAACATAGGGAGTACACTCACGAAAGTAGAGGTGCACCTATGTGGTTTTTAGTGATTCATTTCATGTAATTTCACTGAAGAAATGAACTTGTAGCTAATTTCATAACCATGAGAATAGGTATGGATTAGTTATAAGTATAATTGATTCACTGCGAAAGTAGGATTCAAATGCATAAGGAAATTACACCATAATTAGCCTAGATGTAGTATTCAATGATCCAAATATAATACTTGCATGAGTAGTTAGGGATACCACAACCTAAGGAGCTTTTATTTGTTAATTTCTTGTATAAGTGCAGTAGGTTAAATTTCTTATCATTAATTGATAGTCTAAATAATAGAGAAACTTTAGTAATACCGGTAATTGTTCACTCTTCCTTGTGGGATCGACCCGATATATACCCTAAACTACTAGTTGATCTGTATACTTGCAGTGAACGGGTGTAATTCGGTATTTTTTAGCTTGCACGTATGTAAAATACCCGTCAAGTTTTTGGCGCCGTTGCCGGGGAAGATTTGGCAATATCGGTGTGAAGAGTAACTTTATTAGTTTAGACATTTTATTAGTTATTGTGTGAATGTTATTTTCTGTCATTTTAGTATTTTCTGTGTGTATGCATTTTATCACCTATTCTTCTTACTAATTTTGCTCTTAAGTTGTTTAAAAGCAATTTTAGGTGATGAGGAGGATAGATCAATTTGGAGGACAAAGCTTGAGAAATGAAAGATTGGCAATGGATGGTTACCTAGTGCAAAGCTCCTTCAACAGAGGTAACCAAGAAATTACTGAAGGTATGTTTTTTGAAGATGGTATAAGGTGCTTAAAGGCTAAATTTGATGTTATGATGCTACAAGTTCAAATGGACAAAATTGTGCAGGAAATTGAACAAAGGAGGAATGCAAATGTTTTTAATTCTTATCATGTGATTTGTGACTTGTGTGGAGATTATCATGCTTCTAATACATGTAGACAAGCACAAAATATGGATTATTATGATGAATTAGAGCATTACAATCCTTGTTTTGATCGATATAGTGCTAATTTGAGCAATTCTCCTGCTTATGGTTGGAATAATCAATGTACTTATAGTAATTCTTCATATTTTTATGATTACCAACCTGAATGTGTCCAATATGAATCAAAACCATCTTGGGAGTTGGCAATTGAAATGGTAGCTAATGATTCTAAGCCATCTTGGGAATTAGCTTTAGAAAAATTAGCTAATGCAACTTCCAACCGTTTTGATAGGATTGAGGAAAGAATAGATGAATTAACTTCTCACTTTGGCAGAATAAATGAGCAATTGAATGCATTGTGTGAGGTTATTTCTTCTAATAATTTGCAAAATGATCCTAGCATGAATGGTAGGAATGTTGTATGTGAAAATGGATTTCATTTGGATGAAAATGATGAATTTCAATTGTGTTTTAATGAGCAAATATCCATTTCACATGATAATATCTTTGGAACTAACCTTGAACCTCAAGAGGTGAGTTTTAATGACTCATTTTTCACCCCTCTTGAGGAATGCATTGAAAGTGTAGGTTCTAAGGGTATTGCTGCCCAGGATACTCTCATGACATTTCCGTTGGTAAGTTCTCAAGTGGTGTATTTTCAAGGTAATATTTATGAAACACTTGGAATAGGTAAGCCACTTCCATTTCTCACATCATTAGATTATGTGGCTTTCACGATAAAGCCACCTTTTAATGATCCACCACGGCCTAAAATGGTGGATTATTCGTTAACTAAGCCTCCTTGAAAAATGAGGTGAAATAGTCAAGCTATTGACTTTAAAGAAGCGCTTATTGGGAGGCAACCCAATGTTTGTTTAAATTTATGTTATTTTGGGGTAATTTTATGTTTAAAGTATATGTTTGAGTTATTTTGTTATTTTTCATTTGTAGGTATTGGAAATGGAAGCAAAAGTGACCAAATGAGGTGAAAAAGGCGAAATTTGATCAAGGAACTCAACCCCTCAATTTGAGTAATTGTTGTTTTTGATTTGTTAGAAGGGGTGAAAATGCATATTTTGATCATTTTACATGTGCATGCATTGAGAATTTTAGCAAACAAATGATCTATGATGCATTTCGTGTGATTGGGGTACAAATGGTAATTTTTCCAAATTGGCTTTCTGCAAAAATTTCGCAGAAGAAAATGCACTTGGGCTGAAAACGCGCCTTATAATCGCGTTTTCCATAATCGCGTTTTGAATTCTGCGCCTATACTGAAGAAAACGCGCCTCAAAACGCGACAGGAAGTCGCGTTTTCTACCAAGTCGCGTTTTACAGCCTGTTCAGAAACCAAAAACGCGCCTTCAAATACGCGACTTAAAGTCGCGTTTTCTCACGTAGTCGCGTTTTCGATTCTACAAGATATGTGAAGAAACACGACTTCATAAAACGCGGCTTGATGGCGCGTTTTGATGAGTCGCGTTTTCTGAGCACCTTTTTTTTAAAAAAAAAAAAAATGCAGCTTCCTTGATTCTCTTTTTCTTCTTTTCCTCATATATTTTCTTGTACCTTCAGTTGCTTATTGTGTATTTTCTATAGGTACATCACCACCACAAAGGCTTAGGAATTACGGATCGCCGTTATATGTTTATTAAGCCTTTGTTATCACTTTTGTTTCTCATTTTCCATTTTTAGGTTATATCACTAATGGTTACCAAATGGAACTCATGAAGCGATGAAGACAAGCGAACAACATACCTTGAAGCTTCATATTCAATCACAATAATAGGGGAGTATTATTATTATTATTATTTTTTATCTTGATTTTCCTTCTTACACATTGAGGACAATGTGTATGTTAAGTGTGGGGGGAGAATTGAGATTATATACATTGTATGTGATTGAATTATTAGTTGCAAATATTGGACTTGTGTTAAAATTCAAAATTTTTCTAAAATCTTGTCCAAAATTGCAAACTTGCCCCAAAAAGTTTCATATTTTTTCGATTTTATCCAAGGGGTACCAAGTTCCATACCATTAGTAGTTCAAATTCCTCCTACATTTGAGATAAATATATGTGATTTGGAAACTTCTTTTCTCATTTAACTTGGAAATGACTATTATGTGATTATAATTTTTGCATTTGTAGGAAAGTATATCTTTTAAAGTGGAGAAAATTATACCTATATTTTTTTTTTTGCATATTTGATGAAATTTCTTCTCTTTATTGGATTTTATAAGTTAAGTGATAAATATGGTCAATAAGTGCAATACTCTTCTCATGATTATTCTTTTGAGGAATTTATTATTATCTTTGCTGTAAAAAAAAAAAATGAAAAAAAAGAAGAAAAAAAAAAAAAGATCTATTCTACTCCAATGATTCTTGTACTTAGTAACCGGGAGTTTTCATCTACAAATGTCGACTTTCGCGTAAAACGGTACTTGAATTAAGAGTATGCAAAGCAACTTGAGTATGTGAAGTGTTGAGTAACCGGTGATCTTCATCTAAAAATGTCGATTCTCGCGTCAAAAGACACTTTCACAACTTAAGTAATATTTAGCTACGTTATATGAATAAATATCTGTTTAAGTAGAATAAGAAATGATCATGAGTTTAGGAAGCATATTATTGACCATATGAGTTACTTGCGTATGAAATTAAGTAAGAATGAGAAATTGAATTAAACTTGTTATAATTACGGTATAATTGGCTCTCCTTTACTTGATATTATGAGTACTTGAACTTAATTGAATAATTGCATAATGGTTATTTACTTTGTTTTGAGGAAATGAAGTTGAAATGCTACATATGTTTATTTTCAAATTTTGGATCATTGTTGGTTTGTATTTTTATTGCTTGAGGACAAGCAATGGTTCAAGTGTGGGGGTATTTGATAAGAGTTTATTTTACGTATTTTTTGTGTGTTTTATTAGTTAATTTTGGTTTGATTATTTAGTTTAATAACTAAAATAACTAAGGTTTTGGTAAAAAAACTACATTTTATGTTAAAATGGCTAAACATTGCATTTTATGGATTTTTATGGTAAAAACTTCATATTTTGTAGGTTTAATGATTCAATCATCAAATGAAGTGCATTGAGAAGATATTTGGATGATTGAAGATGGATTAAAGTGGTGAAAATAAAATATGAAGTGTAAAAAGGAAAAATGCAATTTGAATCAAGAAAAGTCAGGTTTTGACAACTCTGACACGTTTTGGTATTTTGACTATATCTGGAGCTACACAGATCGGATCAAGGTGATCTTGGTACCATTTTGAAGCTAAGAGATATATCTACATTTGGTATGAAGACATCAAAGTCCAGTTCAGCCGTTTTCATAGTCCAAAAGTTGAAATACCGAAATTCAACTCAGCTGTCCAAAGTGGAAAACAGAGCTCTGACCAGTGTTTAGTATTTCGATCATATCTCAGGCTACAAAGCTCAGATTTGGATGATTCTTGAAGCATTGGAAAGCTAACTCAAAGGGCTACAACTTTGGTGTTTTACAAAAAATCCAGTTCAGCCTTTATGATAGAGAAAATCGTAGCTGAAGTAAGGACAAAGTGAATACGCGAGTACACAAAACGTGACTTGTAACCGCGTTTTGTGTAGGCGCGTTTTCCGGCCGCAATTCTGCAATTTTGCTCAGTCAATTCTCTTGTGTTCTGACTACTTTCCAGCTACAATCTGCAAGAGAATTCGGTGCACATGCTTTAGAAGACAAAAGGGCAAGAAAGTTGGCATATTTTCAAGTCAAAAACAATGGCTATTGACTATCTTAACAATTTCAGATTTGGAAATCAAATGCAGCAAACTTGGACCAATGGAAAAGGAGCTTTTGGAGCAGTTTATATAGGGAGCAACCAGGACATGCAGAGCATACGGGAGAAGCTTGGAAGTGCAGAAATGTAGTTTTTCCATTCTCTTAGTATTAGATTAGTGTAGTATAGTTTAGCTAGTTAGTTCATCCACTCTTGTACATTATCTAGATTAGGATGAAAATGGAGATGAAGAAGGCAAGGTGATGAGCTCAAGTGACATGGGTTACATTCCTTTCCAACTCTTTATCTTTTGTATTTGATTCCAAGTTTAGCTAATATACAAGTTCTGGATTTTATATTTAATATGTGTTTTTAAAGTTTATACCTTGGGTTTGGTTGAACTTCCTATGATTGTTAGTGTTTATTATTTGGCTATTTGATTGCTAGTATTTGAGCAAGTTATTTAGCACTTTGGCTCTTGAAATCATGATTAATCTGGTACCATTAATTCTGATTATCTAAGGTGTTATTTCTGCAATGAAAATTGAGATTTAACATTAGTTCAAGAAGTGTTAAACATAGGGAGTACACTCACGAAAGTAGAGGTGCACCTATGTGGTTTTTAGTGATTCATTTCATGTAATTTCACTGAAGAAATGAACTTGTAGCTAATTTCATAACCATGAGAATAGGTATGGATTAGTTATAAGTATAATTGATTCACTGCGAAAGTAGGATTCAAATGCATAAGGAAATTACACCATAATTAGCCTAGATGTAGTATTCAATGATCCAAATATAATACTTGCATGAGTAGTTAGGGATACCACAACCTAAGGAGCTTTTATTTGTTAATTTCTTGTATAAGTGCAGTAGGTTAAATTTCTTATCATTAATTGATAGTCTAAATAATAGAGAAACTTTAGTAATACCGGTAATTGTTCACTCTTCCTTGTGGGATCGACCCGATATATACCCTAAACTACTAGTTGATCTGTATACTTGCAGTGAACGGGTGTAATTCGGTATTTTTTAGCTTGCACGTATGTAAAATACCCGTCAGGCGGAAAACTGAAATGTAATCAGTGTCATTAACAAAATGATTAATTAGTTGCCAAGGATACATCATTAACCAAACTAGGAGTACTGTTTTGATTTTCCTCTAAGACCAAGATGAAGAACATGAAAATTATATAGTCTAGCAAATTAATGGACAGAGAGAAACCATAGATATCTGTATCTTCTGATGGATGAGTAAACTGAGATCTTTGGCAGATCATTATGAAAACTAATTAAGTAAATATTTCAAAATTAATATATAACGAGAATTTAAGGCACATTCAATGTGTTTGAAATTAATAAAAAAATTTATTTGTAAGAACTATTCTCTTCTCTAGTAGATTTAGAGACAAAATAATGAAAATGTGTAAGAATATTAAAGGGCATGAGGTTTTGGAAAAGTTTGAATATTTTGGAGTTGCGTATAATGTGGCCATCGGGGAAAATTTTAATAGAGTCAAATTGTGATTAATTTTCAATTATGCAGATCATGTTTTATAATAGGATTAATTATTATTTTTATTAATAGCATGGGACCATTCCACTCTTTTTAGTATGTATACAATAGATTTTTTTTTTTAATAGGCATATGTAAAGTGCCCGCTAAATGTTAACACCATATTAACACCACATAGTGAGAGTTAGGTCCTAATTGATAATTCAATTTAGCATTTAAACTTAATGAATTAAGATCTTAACATGTTCGACGCATTTAATAACAAAAAATTGAACATTCGAATTCATTAAATGACACTAAATTTCTTAGACAAAACTTGCTCTAAAAAACAAGTGATGATCTATTCACTTATCACTTAATGTGATATACACTCAAATGTATCAGATTTAGTATTTAATAATTCAACAATTTAATGAATTCAAATTTCAAATTTCAGTTTTCAGAATTCAATTTTATCAAACGCATCCTTAGCTATATGTAATGTATGAATAATGCTGGTCTTTGGTGAATTTGTATAAGCTTTCTTTTCCCAAAGGAGCAAAGTTTTGCAGGAGCCAAGGTATTAGCGGTTGTATGTGGACGCCAACATGACCAAATTAAACTAAAACATGGAGTTATAAAGTATGAGTTTTAGCATGCCATGAATCACTTTTAAAGAACTCTAACACTAGTTTTCATATGTGATTTGCATACCATGCTGTTGTTTTACACTTTCACACTGCATGGGGTTGGTTTTGTTGAGGTATATTTTGGTCAAAAATTGTTACATCATATACTTATTTTCTAGAGCTGAGTTTTCAATATTGTATTGTCTGACCAAATGAAAAGTCTATTCTTGTTATCATTAATATTTTAAGCAATCTTGATGAAAGCAAATCTGTTTAATCTTTCAATATTCCTAGATACAAAAGCTTAGATTGTACTTATGGCAATAAATTAAATTTAAAACAACTGAAGCATTGTCACCCAATTATTGGTTACTCAATTCTATAACAACACTGCTCCTATGTCTACTGCAAATGGAGTGCTGTGTTTCCTGGACGACAAGCTCACAAGGTTTGCTGCAGCCCACCACCACCCATCATTGATATAAATAAGTAACATATTTGCTGCCACCAGAGATAGCATTATAGAAAACAAAAATTCACCAAAAAACATGAGCAGTTAGCAATATAGAAGACAAAAAGTTAACAAAATATATGACTAAGTCCATTGAATTCCGTACAAAGAAGGCTATCTTTGCTATCCATGAAAAATCAACAAGAAAAACGTTTTAGTCATGTTTTTTTTGCCAATAGTATTTGTTTTTGCAAGAAATTTTTGTGTTTAGGGTTTGGTGTTTTGGGAGTGTTTTTTAAGTTTTTGCTGTGGCACTTGTTTTCTTTTTCATGGATGTGTCTGTGTGAGATAATAAGTTATTAAAACAAATGTGTTTAAAAGTTTTCAAAAACATAATTTCTTTTGCAGTACAATGGAGGGTTCACCACATTCCAAGCAGACATGACTCATCCAAGGATAACAAATAGGATATCTACTGTTTTTTTAGTAATATTCTTGGAGTCATAGTTTTATTTTAGAACCTTGAGTTGTAAGACTTGATCCCTAATCCAAAATCTCTGGCACTCATTTGGATTGCTGGGATTAGTTGAACCATACAGCACTCAATTAGTAACCCCTTGTAATCCTTTGTTTGGTTAGTACTTTTATTATTTTAGCATCAGATTACATCCTAATTCCAGAACTTTATATATATTAGTCCAACAACATGCAATTAGTAGCAATGCACCACACACTTTTGATCCGTTTATCCCTATTCATTTGGACAGATCCTGAAACCCAAAGCCACCAGCCAATTGACACAACCAAGTCTATAGCAAACATTTTTCCTCAAAAACCAACACAAAATGCTTTTCTAGCTAGTCAAGTTTGTTCACATCCAAGATTTTTTGTGCTAGTTTTCTAGTTTCCAACACATTAATTTTTTGTTCTTCATCGCCCTCTTCCATGGGCAAGGGATAGGTTCGTGTATAACTGTTTTTAAATAATATAACAATGTTTAAATAAGTTGTAACTTATTATTAATTACTTGTACAACACCAGATAGTATTGAAAAATGATTGACCTAACGATCTTGCCCCTTTCGGCCTTTCCCCTCTTCAAACTCGTTGAGAACTATACTGCATAGGCTTATGGTATTCATGATGACTAGTTGGCCACTTTGGTTGGCACCAAATTCAAGTGATCCAGGCTGTGTTTAGCTCCATGGTTTGAACTTGGTGGTACCAATATACAAGCCTCGAATTTTCAATCATTTAACTATTAAGGTGGCAAATTCAAATTCTTAACTTTTGTGTAGTAAGAAAGTCATTTGATTATGAAAATCAAGAAATCCTGATGTTAAATCCACCGTTGAGTTAGATGAAATTCAGGAAAACTTACCTGCGAAATTCGCAAATCTTTGGTACGAATTTCAACCTCCCATTAGATCTACAAGTTGGAGCATAGACCACCGTTATTAGTGAACAAACGTTCATAAATTGGTAATCAAAATTTGATCAACGTCACAAAATATTTGAATGTAAAACTTATATTACGTCACGTAATTCTTATATAATTGACATGTACGGACTCATATAAACTGAATATAAAATCTTTGTTTCAAATTGTACACGTTATTTATAGTAAAGGTGCAATTTATTCAAAAAATTTGAGATCATTTAGAAACGACTGAACTTACCATCTCCTTCAATAGCGCCCTTACTACTAAATAATTGGGCTTCCTAAATTTTTAGATACTAAAGTGGCTAAGGTTTCGACTTTGGAGTTCGACTTTACAATGCGAAGTCCTAGGCTAGATTTTCCCATGCATGAAATTTATGACAAAACACTAAAATTGCCACCTCTAGAATTACCCTTTGGAATTATTGCAACCTGCAAATTGATGAGACATTCAAAACAAAGTTCAGGTCATGAATCAAGAAAACATATAAAGTTGAGGTCACAAAATGAAATTTATTGAGAAAAGTTAATAATGCTATTATTAACATTACCTGTCATTACTCTTCTGAATTGTTATAAATAATAAAGAGTCAAGAAATAGTGTATATGCAGACAAAAGTAATCTAACAGGAGTCTATCTCTGGCTTATCACTTTTGAGTTGTGAGCAGACCATCTTCAATCATCAACAAATCATTGAACTGTTACTTAGACAAATGAATATACTAGCCTCCAAACTGTACCATTGCGAAAGCCTCCCTTAATGCAATTCTAGCATAGGTGAGAGGTCCACTCTAGCTTACCTAACACGCGTTCCAAATATAGCCCCTTGAAAGAGAGTGCAGACCTAAATTTCATAAAGGAAATTCAGTGGTGCATATTCCATGCAAATTTGTCATTTTGTTTTATGTAAATTGATACAGATTTATTGAACCACCGATGTTCGTCCAATGGTCAGATTCTTGCTACCAAATTTATCGTCTGATAGTTGGAGGTGGGAAGGATTAGGGGATGGGAGGGAAGGTAAATAAAAAAAAAGAAAGAGAAAAAGAGAGAGATAATGATTTATTTTAGCAAATAAACAAATACAAGTAAAATTTGGAACCCCCAAGGAAAATAAACTAAATGCTACTAAATTTAATTGGTTGATGTAACAACATTCATCAAAACTTTTCTCCAAATTGATGCAAATTTGCAAGTTCAATTCTTCTAACTATATTCTAATGTTCATATTCTACCAATGTGTGTTATTTTGTAATATTATTTAGTTATATTGATTATTATTATTAAGTTATCTGATTCTGCTATTGTAAAATACTTGCAATTTACAAAAAAAATTAATATTTTTTGTTCAAGGGAGACTCTAAACAATTATAAGGGAAAAGGGAAATGTTTGAAAGTGGAATATGAGATTTCACGGGTCCTCTGAAGCTCTAACTAATGGTCCCCCTAAAAATTTTTTTTTATTAAAAATTAATTTATGTACATTCAAAAAAAATTATCTATCATACATTTGCTAGTGTCATTCAGCTAACCGTTCGTTTCTATGTACAAAAGTCTAGGAAAGTTTTTAATGTTGTAATTCGCAAAAGAAGAAGAAAGAGTTAAGCAATATTGAAGGCCCCACAAAATACAAAAGTATGTACTATGTCAAAGCCGACAGAATATAATACTAGCAACCCTCTTGGAATGACTTGACTTGAGGTGTTGGAAAAGCTCATCTGATTTCTACGTTGTCTCAACCTAACATGGCAGGAAGCAGTAGCATCAAAGTCCACAGCTGATCACATGCACTGCATGGTTTGCCATGCTCATGTACATGGGTTTTAAGATACGTTTTCAAACTATTTATTTGATCCTGTTGCAGATCAAGAAGGATCAATCATCAAAGAGTTGGTCATAATCAAAATAATGGTTGGTTTTGTGAGTGAATTTTTGGGTTCAAATCTGTGTTTACATATTTTGTTTGATCCCTTGGATTCAATTGGTAATCTTTCTCGGTTAACACATGCGAGTGGTTGTGGAAAGTGGAAACGGGACATGGAAAATGGCCTTCAACAGTTCAATCTCACGTGATTCTGTTGGTCATCGGCAACACTTCGCTGTTGGCAAGGGTGGCCAATGGCCGGCTGAGCAAACCTATAAGAGGAAACCCCTACCTTCTTCTCTCCCCCTCTCGCTATCTCTTTCTTGATCTTGTCCCGTTTAGAGAAGATTTCTGTGCACCTCATTGCCTAGTCAATCTTTGTTAGCTATCAGCTTTTTATTTTTGTTTTTGTTCTGAGTTTATACAATTAATATTTGGCAGAAATATTTGTTTTGAGCTTGACATCTTTATTGTCATACGCAATGTTTATCCAAAAACAAAGGCTCTATTTCGATTTGCTGTTTTTTCGCAGATTACTTTTGTTTGTGGGATTTAAAATAACAAACTCCAAAAACAATTTTAAAAAAACTCAAATACAACTTGCCAAAAAAAAAAATCAAATCATACAGTATTTTCTTCTCGCCACCACCACCAACCACCTCTCTCCTCCTCCCTCTATCATCATCACTGCCTCCAACATCTCCCACTCCCCCCTTCCTCATCTCTTCTCCCTCTTCCTTTCCCCTCCCTCTACTCTCCTCCCCCTCCCCCCCCCCCCTTTTTGGGGAAGAACAAGGAGAGGAGGGTCAATAGGGGTAGAGGAAGAAAAGGGAGAGGAGGGAAGAAAGGTGAAGAAGGGAGGGGAAGGAAGAGGAAGGAGAGAAGAAGGGGTGGCGGCGGCGACGGAAAAAAGGTGGAAGCAATGGAGGAGGGAGGAAGAGAGGGTGGTGAGTTATTTTTAACAAATTTATAAAAAAATATTCAAAAAATTTTAAGTTCTAACAATACTCCAGAATACATATTCAAAAACACCAAATCCAAATAAATCATTTACAGTAAAAGTTTTACACGTATACCATTATATTAAAGTTTTTAAAAAACACCCATAAAATACCTAATACATATGAAGTTAAAAATTTCTACAAAGTGTGACTTTCAAAATATCATACTTAGTTAAAATTAAGAGCTTGTATTGAATGTCATTTTTAGGCAATCATGCCCCTTTAGAATTAAGATTTTTTTTCTTAATGCGATGCTATAGTAATTAAATTTAGTTGAATATCAGATTTTTTTATTCAATGTGACTTAAAATATAAATTATATTAAAATAAAAGTTTATTTTGAATGTGACTTTTAAGAAATTACACTCAATTAAAATAAGACCTTTTCTAATGTAACATTATTCAAGAAATCAAATTCAATTAAATTGTAGATTTTATACTAAATAGGACTTTAAAGAATCAAATTAAGTTAAGCAGAAAAGTTTTATACTGAATGTGACTTTAAAGAAATATCATTCACTTAAAATTAAGTTTTTTGTACTCAAAACGAGTTTCAAGTAATAGACTTAGTTAAATATAAGTTTATGAACTAAATGGCTGTTTAAAGAGTCAAATCAAATTAACGTAAAAGATTTTTTTTCTTAAATGTGGCTTTCAAAATATCAAATGTAGATAAAATTTAAGGTTTTTATTGAACATGACGTTTAGGATTTCCCATTTAGTTAAAATCAAAATTTTGCACTAAATATGATTTTCAAGAAGTCAAATTCAATTAAATTGAGATTTTATTCTAGGGAAAATCATTTAAAACATCCCTCACATTTTACGAAATAACTTTTTTTGTCCCTCACTTTTAAAAGTGTTATTTTACATCATTTACAAATTCACATTGGTCAAATTTAGTCCCTACCTAGATTTTCGACTAATTTTTAGTCGAAATCCACCACGTGCCTTACACGTGATCATTTTTTAAGGGCAAAATTGTCAAATCAAATTTTATATAATCTGATCCATAATTTCTCACATTTTACAAAATAAATTTTTTCGTGTGTCATATTTCACATAATGAACTTTTTCATTCCTCACATTTCATAAAATGAATTTTTTCATCCCTCACATTTTACAAAATAAAAATTTTCATTCCTCATTGATCATGTGTACGAATAGTTTCTCTTTCAAACCCATGTATATATCTATTTGATTTCACCAGAACAATATGAATAGCATGTAATATATCTCTATTTAATTTCGCCTTAACATACTATTTAGGTGAAATCAAATAGATATATACATGAATTTTAAAAAATTGTTAGTTTTTCACTCATGTTCATTTTCTTTTACTCAAAAATTGAAAATAAAGAAGACATTTAATTCTAAACATTATTGAGTGTTTGTATCGAATTAAATTTGGACAGAAAAAATAAACAAAGAAAAAGTATGACAAAAAGAAGTAAGTGATTGGCACATTCAAAATTTAAGACAATCACAATGCAAGTAGTTTAACTATTGGTCTTAAAGATAGCAAGTAGAAATTTCAGATTTAAACTGCAATTTATTAGCATGACTATAGAATTCGAGTTAGGACCTATTAGTTAGATGATCTTATTATACAACTCAATAAATAAATTATTACCAAAATAGAAAATGCCACAAATATTGAATAATCAAATAGATATGTACATGGGTTTAAAACAAAATTATTGGTTTTAAACCCATGTACATATCTATTGAATAGTATGTGTACAACTACAATTAGCCTATTTAGGTGAAATCAAATAAAGATATAATACATGTTATTTGTACTGTTCAAATGAAATCAAATAGATATATATATGGGTTTAAAAAGAACTATTCGTATACATGGTCAATGAAGGATGAAAAAATATATTTTGTAAAATGTGAGGGATGAAAAAAATTCATTTTATGAAATGTGAGAGACAAAACAATCCATTTTGTCACAAAATGTGAGGGATGAAAAAAAATTATTTTGTGAAATGTGAAGAACGAAACAATTCATTTTATGAAATATGAGAGACTATGGATCGGATTATGTAAATTTTTATATGACAGTTTTGCCCTTCAAAAATGATCACATACTGTCACGCCCCATTTTTTAAAAAATAAAATTTAGATGTTAGAAAAAATAAATTTTTTGACTAATTTTTATTTGAAATTAGTTTTTTATTTTAGATAATAAATAAAGAAAAAATGCCTAAAATGAGATTTAAAATATGCGACGGTTTTGGCCCAAAATAATAGTTTAAAAAGGATTTTTAGGAACAAATAAGAGTCACCACTTGGTATTGAGTTTAGATGTACCAAGTCACCCAAAATATATTTTAAACAAATAAATAAAAATAACAATAATAAAATCCCTTTTAGATGACTCCAGGTCTTTGAAAACAAAAAAAAGGGTTCTGAAGTCACGATTGAAGAAAAAAAAGATAAAGATTTAATAAATTCAAATCTAAGGCACCCTTTCAATCTAACCAAAACTAGTTGCGAGATTTAGTCAAAAATTTTCCTAATCTAACCTATAAACTTATCACATTAGGATGTTTCTATATGGATGCGAATCTATACCTAGGTGATATCGGGAGGGTCGAAATGTCTTTTCAAAGTTTAATTGGGATCAATGACATTAATTATGAATCCCAAAAATGATTCTTTGAGGAGGTCACGAATATGTAAAAGATGACATTTGAAGGAAAGAAAAATTATAATATTAGATAAATATACGTGACCTAAGAGAGGGATGCAACATAACAGATATAGAAAACTAAAATTCGTGACTCAATTTTCCTTTTTATAGAGGGGATGGGAGCGTGCTAATGTTAAGAAGCCACACTCGTTCGTTTTTCATATTCGAATGGTGACTCTCCTAACGTACTCAAGCAAATAGACTAGTATACTTCTAATTTTCTAAATGGAATGTAAGTCTAAATGTCATGTTTTGCGTATATACGGATAAAAAATATAATATATAGAGAAAATATCATGCAAGATGAGAAAAGATTCTAAAAATAAAAAAACATGTATGAAATGCGATGAATGTCATACAAAAAATATGAATCTAGCGCAAAAACAGTTTAAAGGGTTTAATATTGGACTAGCCCATTTCTACAAGTCCTCATTAGCATTGGACTAATGAAAAATCGGGAAGAAAGACCACAACTAGTCTTGAACTAGTGTGGTGATGTCATACATTTATCAGAAATAAATAAATTATATAAAGAGCGAATTGCGCGAAATGTCACTAAACTATTTCAAAGTGCCGGTTCTGGTCACTAAACTTTTTTATTAGCGCGAAATGTCACTGAACTAGTAAATCTGTACCGTTTTGGTCACTCCGTGTATTTGTGCCGTCAGGAGAGACAGAAATCAACTTTTTGAGGGGCAAATTCGTCTGCACAGTCTTTTCCTTGAAACTCTCCACCATAAATCACTCTCAAATGTCAGACAACTCGTAAGTTCAATTAGGAAGTGCAAACCCTTATCCTGTAATAGATTTCTTCTGCAAATATGGAGTAGGAGGGACAATATACGAAGTTGCAATTTGCTGGGAATGTGTTGAAGCTTCATTGGAGGAATACCTAAGAAAAGAACTCCGACTTGCAATTTGCTGGGAATGTGTTGAACCTTCATGAGAGGAAAAGGCAAGGAAACAACTCCGACCTGCTCTTGTGGCAGTAAAACCAATTTGAAGACTTCATGGACTGATAGGAACCCGGCAAGGAGATATGTTGAATGTGCTAATGGCAAGGTAAGTGTGTGAAGATATAGGAAATTCGTTAAATTAGGTTAATGTTTAATTGTTTAGACATTTATCGGCTAAAAAGAATTTGGATAATTTTTTTGTAGGTTGATGGCTGTGGTTATTGGAATTGGTATGATGAAGAAATGTGTGAGCGTTCGAAACAAGTCATACCTGGTCTTTTAAGAAGAATAAATAGGGTGGAAACCGAGAATGAAACTTTGCGGCAACAAATTCTCAAGTTGCAAAAGAAAGCTGAGAAAATGGAGGATAAAGTAAAAAATCTGAAGGAGAAGCTTGGAAGAAAGAATGTGAAAAAAATGGTCATTGTTCTTTTTGTTATAGCCTGGACAATTTTTAATGCATCAATGTGGATTTGGGGGCCTAACAAGGGACAGAAGTTTGGAAGGCTGCAAATTGATGGCTACTAGAGTATTGTTGTACTTCAAATCCTAAACCAGTGTTGTCAAATGTTTTAATACACAGCTCGTTTTTGTTGAGGTTGTAGTGTTTTTATATACACCTCATTTTGGTTGGTGTTGTTTACACCATGGATGTTTGAAATTGTAATTTATGAATAAAAGACTGAAGTATTAGTTCCAACATATGGGTGGTGCAAAAGAAAAGTAGCTCACAAATGCAGAAAACATAAAGCCAAATACAACAAAAGAGATAATTATCACTATCATTCCAAACAGCTGCTTTACAAAAGAGATAATTGTCACTGTCATTCCAAACAACTGCCAACAAAGTTAGCCATGTTTCACATATAAATAATCTGGAATTGTCCTAGACATAGAATACATCCAAACAAAAGCTATGCAAACAAGTCCTTTAATCTGATCTTCCACTTCTACTTCTACTGCTCCTTGATGTTCCAGCCCATCTACCAATCTTGAATGGAGGCTCTTTGCCCAAGTACTCATAGTTGGTGTTGATCCTTATCTTGTCAATTTCAGACAGCTTTCTCTTTGAATGGAGAGACTGTTTGTTGGCCGCTGTAGTAGACTGGTCGGTATCATTGACTGGCCTAACTCTCCTCACCTGTACACAAGTACAATAAATATTAACAATAGCTATTTACCATAGTAAAATTAAAAATAAAATTAGAAATAAATTTTTGCACCTACAGGTGTCTTAGTCTTTCTAATCTGCTGCTTTTTCTTACTACTAGTGGCAGCTTGTGCATTACGTTCAGCATGTGAACCAGTGTCATTATGGGAAGTAGTTTGCTCTTCAGCTCCATGTGGCTGAGAATTGACACAACTTGAAGAATATCCTTGAACTTCCACATGAGCAAAATCAGGCTCCTGAGAATTAGCTCCATGTGTTGTGCTTGAGCCATTGTTGGTGCCTTTTGACTTTCTAGCATGTTTAGGAGCTGGAGCAGGTTGACTGCAGCCTTCACCTCCATTATTTTCTGGAACACTTTTGCAGGTAGCAGCATTGTGGCCTGCCTGACCACATCTTCTACAGTGCATGATCACATGCTTTCTTAATTTTTGCACATTATTCGTTCCCACATGAACACCACTTCTATTTTCAGAACTATCTTTTCTTCTTGCTTTCTTGGGCCTACCAGGTTGGACACATGCAAGTGGAGGATCTAATATGGGAATATCACTCTGAGGCCATAGAGACTTTCCGCTAATTGGATATAGTACATTCTCATATATTTGAAAGAATAGATCTCTACTATAACACTGATCGGCATAGTCATTTGGGTTCCTACCAATTTTTAAAATGGCAGAAATTGCATGGCAGCAGGGGAGCCCACTAATTTGCCACAACCTGCATGTACAGGTTCTGTCTCTTAAGTACACAGCAAATTGTTCCCCCTTAGGTCCCCTAACCTGATATCCCCCCTTCCCATTTGATATTGACTTCCACTTTCTAGAAAACTTTTCCCTCTCCTCAATCAAAGCCTTTATTGCTGGTCCTACAGGACCACTACATTTTCTCATCCAATACACCCTATTTGATATCCTTTCCATTATGAATTGTCTAATCCACTCAACCATCCCAATCACTGGCAACTCTCTAGCATTTAATATATGAGAATTAAATGTCTCTGATAAATTATTAACCAGCATGTCAGATTTCATGTGAAGTGGAAAAAAAGCCTTACACCAGTGATGAGGTGGTGCAGCTCTCTTGACCCACGCTTGAGCTTGCTGGTCATATGCTCTAAGCTCTTCCAACGCTGCCTCATAGAACTCCACTGTTGATGCTGCTGCAATGCTCCATAATTTTTCTTTAAGCACTTCACCAGGGTGCTTTTTCTTGAAATTTCTGTACATATGCTGTACACAATATCTATGGCCAGCTTCTGGTAATAACTCCAGCAGTGCACTATCAAGACCCTATAAAAGAGTTCTAAGTTTTGTCACTTGCAAAAATTATCCTATACAATACATGCTATAAGGATAAAGAACAGTACTCCTAACCTTCTGTTGGTCTGAAATAAAAGTGTATTCACTGCTAGTTGCTGGTATTTCTAGATCACCAATCAGTAAACTCAAAAACCACAGCCATTGTTCCCGAGCCTCCTTCTCAACAACTGCCCAAGCTAATGGCCACCAACCATTATTTGGATCTGCCCCAATAGCAGTCAACAACTGCCCTGGATATGCCCCCTTAGTGTGACAGCCATCAAGAGCAATAAGAGGCCTACATCCCTCTCTAAATCCCTTTTTCATTGGTCCCAAACTGCAGTAAAATCTCATGAATCTGGGATTACTTTTAGGATCAGCTCTTGGTGAATACTTGATGTCTATAGTGGTGTCAGGGTGAGTTTTTTGTAGTTCTGCTGCGAACCTCCCAACATCAATATACTGCTGAGATGCTGACCCTTTGATAGCAGTTTTAGCCATTGCAAGTGCTTTGTAACCTTTGTTTCTTGTGATCTCGCAACTATATTGCTCATCTATACTCTGTAACAATTGCCTAACAGGCATGTTCATGTTGGATCTAACAGACTCTTCAAACTTGTCGGCTACCCAATTGGATGTCATGTTTTTGTTTCTCCAAGCATGGCTGCAATTGGTGTGGACATCGTAAATTGTTTTAACTACAAAGTCTTCAGTACCCAAAGCAGGAACGTGGCTAGCATAAATGTACCACTTACACGGATCTGCACATTTAGCTTTCATTCTTGTTTTGTCACTTGTATACATGTATACAGGTCTTCCACTTATAATTGCATAATTTCTGAGAGCATCTCTGAACTGTTTTTTTGTTCCAAATTTTTGCCCAACATGAAAATGGGGATCTGTTCCATCTCTGCTAGCATTGAAACTAGTGTATCTCACAGGAACATCTTCATCTTCTGAATCTGGATCACTATTTAATTCCCCTTCCACAATATCATCCAATAGTGGGTTGTGTTCCGCTCTATTTTCACATGCTTCAGCTTCAGTTTCAGGACCAGCTTCGGTTTCAGCTTCAGTTGCTGCACCTTCTCTATTTTCACATGCTTCAGCTTCAGTTGCTGCCCCAGTTTCTGTTACAGGTTCAGTTGCTGCACCTTCATTTGTTGCACCTTCACCTACTGCACTTCCATTTGATGCACCTTGACCTGCTGCACCTCCATTTGATGCACCTTCAGTTGCAGCACCATTATTTGATACACCTTCATTTGCTACATCTCCTTTTCTAACTCTTTTTGTAGCACCACAAAGGGCCTCCGACGTACGAGATTTTCTCCTATCTCTGTTTCTTCTATTCCTGGAACTGTCATTGTCCCTCCTATTCTGACTTGATGGAGTTGGGTCATTATCAACTTGGCTATGCATTTGTGGCTCGGACTCCTGTGTATTGTTGTTGGCCTGCTCACATCTCCCAGAAGAATTTTGGTATGCATCTTCATCTTCACCAGCATGGTCATGTGTCCACTCTAAAGCTGCAACTGATCTACTAGCTTGGACTCCTTTTCGTTGTCTATGAGGTATTGCTGCCTGTTGTGTAAGAATTTCACCATCATCCAAGATCTCCTCTATTACCACTGAACTCTTTGTCTGTGATAACTGTTCCAATTCCTTTTTCTTCTGCAACTCATATATTTCCTCAACTGTTAAATGATGACAGTATACTTCCATCAACTTGTACTCATTAACCCAACCACAGAATTGCATAATGTCTTCATCCGTTTGAAGTTCCATCAGTCCATGGTTCAAATCCCCTCTAGGGTCAATGTAATAATATAACATAGTATCGTTGTGCCCACACTTTTCCACCATTTTATTTATTTCATGAATCGACATAAAATCAGCATGGCAAAGATCGAAATAATCAATCTCTCCACCCACATAACTCTTGTATTTCTCTCCCTCAATTTTACCGCCGTGGTGGAGTTTAATCGAAAATGCAGGTCTATCAGCAACTGCAACAACAACAACAAAGGCAAACAACATGATTCTTGTTAATCACCATTTTTTATTGTCATACATGCTGTTCTTCTTATGAAAATACTTAACCCCCATTTGTTAATTAACCCGAATCAGACAACTGCATTTTGAAAAGTTTATTTTTTATGATTAAATTACAAGATAGAGGGTTCTTGTAGGACCCTTTGCAACCCACTTATACGACAAAAAGGGAAGTCAATCGTTCTTATGTCATTTTCTAAACAACCGGATCACTTCAGCAAACCCTAAACCCAATAAAAACTCTCACTAAATACTTCTTTATACTCAAAACACAAACAACACCATTAATCAAGCAAAATGTGTACGGATTGTAATATTTCTTACCGTATAATGTGTACGGATCAATGAATTCATCCCTTTGCCTTTTCACCCATTTCGCTGTCATCGATGACCGATTCTTCACTGCTAATCTTCGTCTTTTGCCGGTTCTTTGAGTCTTGTCACTGATTACTGTGAGAAGAATGGATCAATTTTGATACTTTTCACTGTCATTGTCCACATTTCCAAAAATTTTACCAACATTCCAAAGCCCCACAGTTAAACCTTTCACTTACCAGATGAAACTCTTCCCACTAAGGCTGTACAGACGAATTTGCCCCTCAAAAAGTTGATTTCCGTCTCTACTGACGGCACAAATACACGGAGTGACCAAAACGGTACAGATTTACTAGTTCAGTGACATTTCGCGCTAATAAAAAAGTTTAGTGACCAGAACCGACACTTTGAAATAGTTTAGTGACATTTCGCGCAATTCGCTCTTATATAAAACATAGTTAAAGTAAGTAAACACATAAAACACATAGACCCCATAATACATAAGTATAATATCTAAATGCAAAGGCTCTAAAAAAAGCGAATAAACACATATGCACACAAGCAAAAAAATGCGTACAAAGGTCTAACTATTATCTTTGGGGTCCTAACTACAATTTAAAGGAGAAATTTAAAAAATAATAACCTAACTATTACACTTATCTACTAATTACATTTTTGACAAAATTAAAACCTATCTATTACATAGCCTAGCTAGATACATGTCTTGAACATATATCTATTACAATTTGACATTTAAATGTCCTCCAAATAATCATCAAAAATTAAATATAATAAATAAAAACTTAAAATGAATAAAAATGAGTAAATATAAGAAAAAACACTCAAAACATGCAATCATACATAAAGAACACATAAGAGAATTTAAAATAACAATAGAAGGTACCTCTCTTGAAATAGTGGTTAAATAAGGGTGGATTTTCCCTATTTATACTCCAAAATCAACAAAATAGTCAAGACATCAATTTAATTAACAAATAAAGAGAATAAAATATAAACATATGGCAAATTTCCTTTACTGTTATAAAGAAAATGAAACAACCATGCAATCTACCAATTAAAAGCATTTAAATAATGTATAATTAATAATTAAAGAAGATAAACAACTTATATTTAAGAAATCAAAACTGTTAGAGACCTAATTGTAATAATTAAAAAGTTTTTGGATCAAATTTTAATTTTCAAAAAGTTGAGGGTCAAAATTAAACAAAAGATGAAGTTTAGAGACCAAAATGTAATTAAATTAGAGACCTATTTGAAAGAAATCAAAAGTTCTAAGGCTACAATGCAATAACCTAAAAGACAGGGACTGACTTGTAATTTTCGTATCAGACCTTTTAAGAAGGAAAGGTCATTTGAGCCATTTTCATTTCCTTTGTGGGCTGAAGACCCTTGGCCCAACGAAAAACCCAAGGAAAAGGATGGGTCAGCTCGTTATTTTGACCAAATAAACCCTACCAACAAGGGTGGGATTTAACCTCCCAAACCCAGAAAAATAAACCCAAACCTACTCCCAAAAATCCAACCAAAAATAACCCTAATCCAAACCTAACTTATTTATTAAACCCAACAAGACAATAAATCTTCTAAAATTAGTAAGGCCTAATTATGCCCTAAAACTCAGAAATAATTTGCTTAAAAACGTATTTAAAACATGCAAAAGAGGATTAAAGCTTAAAAGGGGCAAAATTGATTGATTTTTTTAGATTTTGGGCCACGGTGAGATTATTCAAAAGGTCAGGGGTCAAAATGAAATTTTTAAAAATTTCCATGCATCTGGTTCGAAGAGCATTGCTGCGTTTCTGAGTTCAGTTCATCAAACACAAGGAAGATGCTTGTCGCTTGCTGAGATTTCAAACCTCAAATACACGAAATTTACACACCCAAAATCCACAGGCAAAACTCAACACAACATCATGTAATGAAATCTAGCCTAATGATCTACAAGATAAATAGAGAAATTGCAAAAAAAAAAGAAAGAACAAGAGGAAATAGCTTCTGCAAAATCTCTGACAAGTTTGATGTGAATCTAGGCGTAGATGAAGCGGGAAAAGATGAAACACCTTACCCTTTGGGGCTTTAAAGGTGAAACACCGCGTTGAACCTCAAGGAAGTGGGAAAATCGCAGGTAGGAGCTCGATTTTTTTTTTTGTTTTTGCTGCAGAACTTCTTCAAGGGGTGATAAATCCGCCACTATGGACCTCAATTTGATGAACTTGGAGCTGTTTTTTCTAAATGGTTTTTGAATGAAAGCTGTTCGAATACATCCCAGGAAAGTGTATAAACCACGAAGCCCTTCTAAAAGCTCTAAATAAGATCAGAATTCGATGAGAAAGAAGGCTGATGGCTCAACCTGATCACTGAATTTTTCCAGCAAAAAATTTTTGGTTTGCATTCCTTCTTTTCTCTCTTTTTGGTTTCCCCACCGCCCTCTCTTCTCTTTTTTTCTAATCCTCGCGTTTTGTTCCATTTTATACGAGATAGGGGTTGCTAAAACCCTTATCTCAATGGTTCGTATGAAAGTTGGGATTTGTGGCATTTTTAGGGCCATTAGATGGCTTGTGTTCTAGATTTTTCGGATTAAGGCGAGGTGGCCTTGTACTGGGGGGTTTAGAGGGAAAGAAAATGGAGCAGAAATCACGCGGAAATTGCCTCAACAATGCCAGCTGCAATTCTGTACCGCAACCTTGCTTCTTGTACGAGTGTTGAAGAAGATGATGCGCGCGTGTCTTGCACGCGTGCGTATGAAGGTCTTTTTTTTTTGTTTTTACAAAATCTGATTTTGATTGATTTTTTTCTTTTCTTTTCTTTCTAATTTTCAAAAAAATGAATTTGAGATGATTTTTTATAGAAAAAATAAGAAATAAAAATAAAAATAAAACAAAACAAAAATAAAATATAATGAATTGATAAAAAAATAAATGACACAAAATTTTTGGTGTCTACACATACAAGGTACGTGGTGGATTTCAACAAAAAACTAGTTGGAAACCTAGGTAATGACCACATTTGACCAATATAAATTTGTAAAATACGTAAAATTACACTTTTAAAAGTAACTGACAAAAAAAGTCATTTTACAAAATGTGAAGGACGTTTTGAACGATTTTCCCTTTATTCTATATGTGAGTTTAAAAAATAGAATGAAGTTAAGCACAAGAGTTTGTATTGAATGTGGTGTTCAGGAAATCATATTTAGTTAAAAAAAAATTTTGTACAAACTGTGACGGCTAAGAAATCAAATTCAGTTAAATTTGAGATTTTCGATTCCACAGTAGCTACCACGACCTTTTCACCATCTCCATTCTTTGTAGTGGTCATCGCTGTCATGGTTGTGATGATGTTGTTAATTGTGAAGTCTTAAATATTATAGTATTGGGATTTTGTGATTTTTTTTTCTTTGGTGTATGAATTGAATCCTAGATCCACATTGTTACCACCTGTGGTATGATTTGGTGCCTTTGTTTTGTTTGGCAAAGTTTCATATCTACGCATTAGGTTAGGATACCTCAAACTCCATTAATTTGGATCATTTCTTGTTTTATATAAGTTCAAAATAAAAGGGATTCTCTGGGGTTCTTAAATCATAGGAAGACTCTCTGACATTCGCTAAAATTGCAGTTTTTTTTTTTTTTTGGATTTTATCCAAAAAACAAAATCTAGACATAAAAGCAAACATGAATATTAAAGAAACTAATTTTTCAAATAACAATCACTTAAATCTCTTGGTCATTTTACCCACCAAATAAGTAGTCCACTTGTATGGTGTGTATTTTTCAGTGTTTGTCTAAATTTTTACTATAATTTATAATATTTTAGAAAAAAATATTGGTGATGTGATGCACGCGAGATAAAAAAATGTTTGAAAATTAATGTTTATGATGCAAATTGAATAATATTTGAATTTGTTTGTCAAATCATGCTAACGAAACGAACCTCTATTTTGTTTTTTTTTTAAACACTTTCCTTCTCCTTTTTCCACTGCCTGCCATCAGTAACCTCCGCCACCGATCACTATCACATTTCTCACCCCCATTGGTACCCTATTCTTTTGATAGTTTTTTAAAATATTTGTTAGCTTTTAAAGTGTTATTGTAAATGGTGTGCTAGATGGATTTTGAATTTCTAAAACCCAAAAAAAAAAAATCAGGCCTATCAAATAGATAAAATGTTAGTCAAAATACAGCTAACGAATTGCCTGCCTGGCCCAATTGGTAATTTGAAAGATTGGGTCGGGCCTAGGGCTGCAAACGAATCGAGCCGCTCGCGAGCTCGAGTATATAGATATATATTTTTTATTTTTTTATTTTAAGTATATATATATTTTATTTTTTTATTTTAAGTATATATATTTTTTATTTTTTTATTTTAAGTATATATATATTTTATTTTAAGTATATATATATTTTATATTTTTTAATTTTAATAGTAAAATTACATATATATCCTTAATATTTTATTATTTATTAAGAAAAAAAATATTATTTTATTTATTTTTAAAAAAATAAAAATAATTATTTTTTATTTTTTCGAACTCGAGTTCGAGTTCAATGGAATTATGTCGAGACTCGACTCGATTAGGCCAAAACTCGACTCGACTTGACTCGTTTGCAGCCCTAGTCGGGCCATTTGGCTTTCGATTTTTAGTGGATTGAGTTAACTGAACCTAACTTGTTCATTGGTTAGGTTGGGTTTTTTCTTTGGATATCCAGCTTGTGTTTAAGCAGATTAAATTCAAAGAATTAGTTAAGGTGAAGCGGTACTCCTCTGATAGAACGGTTATTTGGCGTATTTTGGACTGTTATTTTGTCCTAATTTTGACTATTCACGGTGCTAAGAACTGGAGTTTCACTCATATTCGACATTTGTGTGAATTGTAGGTGGTCGGCATAAAAAATGATCTCGCAAGGCAAAATTCCAGAAGACCTTGCATTTCAGAGCGTGGTCACGCCTTGGAAGGTGGACGAAACCGAAAGCCGGACTGCGGTCCACGTGAACCGCGAGGAGCATGAGATTAAAACTCCAAAAGCTAGCTTTTGTGCAATCAATTGGGCCAGACGTTTGTTTTCTTCTTGACTTCTCTTGGGCGGCGCTACATATAAAAAGAAAAAGGAGATTCAGAATCAGGGGATCAATACCTGAGCTTTAGTCTTCTTTTCCGAGATTTGTCAGACGCTTTTATTTTTCTTTTGTTTCTTCGGCGGCTCTGGGTCAGACATTGGAGACTTTCTCCTCTGCTGTAGCTTTTGCTTTCGGATTCTGTACAATTTTTTCTATTCGACTTTTGCTTCTACTTTCGCTCCAGGGGTACGAACGCGAAACCCAACAAAGGGAAGCGAAGGTTTTTCAGCCGTTCCTTCGTTAATTCATCTTTTCCAATTCTTCGGCAATTAATTGAATGAATTCAATTAAATCACGCGGGATTGACACGATGAGGAGCGGCTAATTTCCTCATCTACCCAAAGGTTGACGCGAAGGCGCGGTCCATAATATCTGTGAGATCTAACCGAATCTTCATTATTTCCTCCAATTAATTGCTATTCGTGCGTTTCCTGAATTAATTGTTCATGGGTATTTTATTAATTGAATATCAACGGCCGGGTATTTGATTTAATTTAATAGTCTACTGCCACGTTAATTAAATAGAATCCGTAATTGTTCATTTAGTTAACACCCCGTGGCAACCACCATAATTGGTTTTATGATGGGGAAACGCAGGATCTAGCTTAAATAAACCCTCTTAGCGTGTTTATTGGTTAGGGTTGGGTTCTTCTAACTTTAATGCAATTGGGTAATTAAATTCCTATGGTCGTACCTATGGTTGTTATCTGGTTAGGGAAGCAGTCAATGGTCGTACCTTGACTGTCGAAAATGTAAGGAAGAACTGGTTGTCAGAGCTTATTGATAACTATAACCAACCTAGTGAAAAATGGATGAAATATCTTTGCATCGATGAGCATTTAATTGGACCGTGCCTGAGCAGTTGATCCTTTGGGTAGAACTTTTATTAATTGCTATTTTTAGTGAATTGTGCTTTGTGAGTTAGTTTTGAATTTTGTTTGTTTTATTTTATTTTATTTTTGTTTGCCTCCCATTGAAAATCCCCCAATTTCGTTCTACTAATTTGGAAAGAAATAATTTCCTACCTGCTCCCTGTGGAATCGACCCTACTTGCCATTGTACGCAAAATTAGTATTTTTATAGACAAACCCGGTATATCGGATCAAGCAAACTCTTCGGGAACAGGGTGAATCAAGTAACCCATTGCACACCTAGGGTCCCTGCTCCAGTACTTGGATTTGTTCTATAATTATTTAATTGAGGTGGTAATTAGGACTTTTTAGTAATTATTATTGCACAGGTTCGGCACCTGTCAATTTTTGGCGCCGTTGCCGGGGAGCTGGTGTTTGGATTATTTATTTCTTTTCAAATTCAGTTTTTGTTTTATTTTTATTTTATTCTATTTTTCTTGGTATTTTTGCTAGTTTATGCCCCGTTCTTCTCGCACAGGTGAATTGGTATACGATCCTGAGGTTGAGAAGGCAGCGCGTAGGCGAAGGCAAGAGACCAAGAGGCAAAAAGAAGGGCACTTATTTTCTGCAAACGAGTCAGCGGAAAACGAAGTAAGCATGGCCAACACCCAAACATTGAGGGAGCTGGCTGCCCCGGAGCTGACTCACCAGCCCTTATGCATCACATTCCCCACTCTGGCTGAGAATACTGCTTTCGAACTGAAGTCGGGGCTGATTCACCTCTTACCTTCTTTCCATGGTCTCTCTGGTGAAGAACCCCACAAGCACGTTAAGGAGTTCGAGATGGTTTGCTCTAGTATGAAACCTCCTGGGGTCACTGAAGAGCAAATTAGACTGAGAGCCTTTCCGTTCTCTCTCAAAGATGCAGCTAAACATTGGCTGTACTACCTACCGGCAGGTAGTATTACCACATGGGCGCAGCTGAAAAAGAAATTCTTGGAAAAATTTTTCCCTGCATCCCGGGCTGCGAGTTTGAGGAAGGAGATCTGCGGCATTAAACAATATCCCGGTGAGTCCTTGTATGAATACTGGGATAGGTTTAACAAGTTGTGCACTAGATGCCCGCAGCATCAAATTAGTGAACAACTGTTAATCCAATACTTCTATGAAGGGCTCCAATCAACAGATAGGAGTATCATTGATGCTGCGAGTGGGGGAGCACTTGCAAACAAGACATCGAGGGAAGCGTGGGAGCTCATCGAAGCCATGGCAGAGAACTCCCAGCAATTTGGTTTACGTGAGAGCAACCCTCCTCGTAGAGTCAATGAGGTAGAGACTTCATCCATACAGCAGCAACTGTCAGAATTGACGTCTGTTGTTAGGCAATTAGCCATGAGAGACACGCCGCGAGCAAAGGTGTGTGGAATCTGTACTAGCATGGACCACCCCACTGACTCATGCCCTATGTTGCAAGAGGATGGAGCTGAACAAGTGAACATGGCTGGAGGCGTGCCCGCGCCTCAAAGACCGTACGACCCATACTCTAACACGTACAACCCTGGTTGGAGAGATCATCACAATTTCAGCTATGGTAGTAGGCCACAAAATGCATTCTCCAATCGGCCTCCAGGTTTTCAGCAACCTTGGCAACATAAGTCTCAACCCTCGTCCTCAAACTCAGGGAGTTCTTTGGAAGAAATTGTCAAGAGTTTGGCCACGACTACCACTCAACTCGTCGCGACCACCACTCAGCTCCAACAGGAGACTAGGTCCTTAGTTGCAAGTACTACTCAGTTCCAACATGACACCAAAGCAGGCATGAAGGACATGGAGACTCGTATGAGTCAAATGGCAACTGCCATTAATCGTCTGGAGTCCCACGTCTATGGAAAATTGCCATCGCAACCTGAGATAAACCCCAGAAATGTAAGTGCCATGACATTAAGGAGTGGCAAGGAAGTGGAGGGGCCGAAGGTCACAAACTCAAAGAGTAAAAGTGAAGACGAGATCGAGCAGGAGATAGAGGAAGAAGGACACATTCGTGGAGGTCCTGAGGTAATTCTCACACCATCAATACCCGTTAAAGCTAATTTACCCCCTTTTCCGTGCAGGTTGGCGAAGACGAAGAAGGCAGAGAAGGAGAAAGAAATCCTGGATGTGTTCCGCAAAGTTCAAGTAAACATCCCCCTATTGGACGCGATCAAGCAGGTACCCAAGTACGCAAAGTTCTTGAAAGACTTGTGCGTTAACAAAAGAAAGCTAAAGGGTGATGAAAGAGTGATGGTAGGAGAGAATGTATCAGTTGTACTTCAAAGGAAACTCCCACCCAAATGCGGAGATCCAGGTATGTTTGCTATCCCCTGTAAGATTGGTCATTCTAGTATCAAAAATGCCATGATAGATTTAGGAGCTTCTATTAATGTGATGCCTAAGTCAATCTATGATTCCCTAAATTTAGGACCTTTAAAAGAAACGGGGATAATAATTCAATTGGCTGATCGTACATGTGCTTATCCGGATGGGATAGTTGATGATGTTTTAGTGCAAATAGATGGATTAATTTTTCCTGCTGATTTTTATGTGCTTTACATGGATGATAGAAGTGCCCTAAATCCATCACCCATTATACTAGGAAGACCATTTTTGAGTACTGCCCAGACTAAAATTGACGTTAGTAAGGGTACTCTCACGATGGAATTTGATGGAGAAATAGTCCACTTTAATATTTTTGATACAATGAAACATCCTGTTAACTCTCATTCTGTGTTTGCTATTTATACCACTAATCCCTCTGTGCAAGAATTTTCTGAATTTGCTTGTAGGGGTAAATTCAAAATTGCTTCGAACAAGTACCACAGGATGAAGGCAGTTCATGAGGTGAAAATGGAGAGAAAGTTTAGGAAAAAGGTTGCACTCAATGGCCATGTGGATCCCGGAGGAGGGCCACCAATTACAAGAAAAATTCAATTACATCCAGACTAAGGAGTGGTCCTATGTCTAGCCAAAGACGTTAAAGAAAGGCGCTGCTTGGGAGGCAACCCAAGGATTACAATATTAGTAGTGATCATTCTTCATTACTCTGCAATTTTTCAGTTTCCTTTTAATGTTTTGACTGTTTTTGTGGTGTTGGACAGAAGGATAGGGGTTCCAAGGCGTGCCCACGCCTTCCAACCCTTACGATAGCAAAAAAAAAAAAAAAAAAAAAAAAATTTGACCAAGACTCTACTTTTTGCCATTTTTTCCTTATTCTTTGACTAGTCTTGGACAATCCTTCCAAACTCCTTCTGCCTAAGCTCCAATAATTTTTCTCCCAGTCTTGACCACGCCGCCCGCCGTCCGCATTCAAACAGAGAATCAGGCGGCCTTCTTCGCTCACATTGGATTCACCCCGCCTCACCCCCCTCCGCCTTAGTATCTCATTTTCCCCCCCGGAGCCAGGGAAGTTTCTCTTCTTTCCTCCTATTACTTTATATTGTCTCTTCTACATTGAGGACAATGTAGGTCTTAGGTGTGGGGGGAGTGGCTTCCATTAGTTCTGTTTTTCATTAGTTCTTTTTGCTTTGATTACTCAAAAAAAAAATATATATAACATGGGATGAATGAAAAAAAAAATGAAAAATATTGTAGTTAGTCGGCTTTTTGGTTATTTCTATGCTTGTTAGTGTTGGGGCATGTTGCTGTGATAAATGACATAATCAATGTGAGTGGGTATGTGGTCGTATATGCTGGCTGTGCATTTTGTTTCCCTTGGCAATGTCATTGAATGTTGAGTATGCTGGAATTCACCCATTTTTGTAACTTTTGGGGAGCTTTTGAGCCTTACTTGAGCATATTATTCTTGTTTGCTCTAATTTGTTTGATTGAGTGGGTATCGCACATGGTATGAACATTCTAGAACTTGCTATTTTGTACATGTCAAGACCTTCATTTTGATGAACTGGATGCATTTGAAATGATAAGGGCATTTAGGATTTAACCCTCTTCAGCTTTCTAAAAAAAAAAAAAATCTAGCCCTCATTTTATATCCCAATAGTGAACCAATTTGAGCTTTTGTCCTTCGTTTCTGGTTGATATCCGTGTTTGTTAACCCAAGACCTCTTTAAACTTTCTTGTTTATCCCTGTGTTGTCAAGGGATGTCTGAAATCCATCATTTGTGCAAATCAAACAAATTCGGGGGTTGCAAGTGTTGTTAGATTAGGAGTGGTATGATGTTATCCTTGTAAAAGGAGGAGAAATTGGAAAAAGGCCACTGACCAGAGAACTTTGGCTTACAGGGCGTGCCCACGCCTTACAGGACTTTCTCCTGAAAAAAAAAAAAAAAAATTCTGAAGAGACCTCGTGACCAGAGGACTATGGGCTACAAGGCGTGCCCACGCCTCGCGAGCAGTATTCAAAAAAAAAAAAAAAAAAAGAGAGAGAGAAAGAGAAAAAATTAGGGACACTTGTACAGTGTGTACAGCAAATGGAAACTGCCTTGTTAGTGAAACTCCTCCGGTAAAGCACTGTGGTTATTGGTGAGTTTCGGACGTTCTCTTGACACTTTACCCCCTACCTATACCTTATTAACCCGCCTTTCACCTGAGCCCCATTACAACCCTATTAAAGTCCCTTTGATTTATGTGTTTAGTTCACTTTTAAGTGGTGGAGATGTGATAAACGTGCAAGCCTATGGTAATGGCATTCCGTGATGTTGAATTGAGCGTTTCTAGTATTCATATATATTCTTTGAATTACAACATGTCCGGTGTGTTTTACCTTCGGTGATATTGTCAGGGACCCTAGATGCTTGTGTTAGTATAGACTACTACATGGCCTTTGCTCTCTTGGTTGTACTTCTGAGCTCCGAAATGCTTGAGGGCAAGCATTGTCTAGGTGTGGGGGGATTTGATAGAACGGTTATTTGGCGTATTTTGGACTGTTATTTTGTCCTAATTTTGACTATTCACGGTGCTAAGAACTGGAGTTTCACTCATATTCGACATTTGTGTGAATTGTAGGTGGTCGGCATAAAAAATGATCTCGCAAGGCAAAATTCCAGAAGACCTTGCATTTCAGAGCGTGGTCACGCCTTGGAAGGTGGACGAAACCGAAAGCCGGACTGCGGTCCACGTGAACCGCGAGGAGCATGGGATTAAAACTCCAAAAGCTAGCTTTTGTGCAATCAATTGGGCCAGACGTTTGTTTTCTTCTTGACTTCTCTTGGGCGGCGCTACATATAAAAAGAAAAAGGAGATTCAGAATCAGGGGATCAATACCTGAGCTTTAGTCTTCTTTTCCGAGATTTGTCAGACGCTTTTATTTTTCTTTTGTTTCTTCGGCGGCTCTGGGTCAGACATTGGAGACTTTCTCCTCTGCTGTAGCTTTTGCTTTCGGATTCTGTACAATTTTTTCTATTCGACTTTTGCTTCTACTTTCGCTCCAGGGGTACGAACGCGAAACCCAACAAAGGGAAGCGAAGGTTTTTCAGCCGTTCCTTCGTTAATTCATCTTTTCCAATTCTTCGGCAATTAATTGAATGAATTCAATTAAATCACGCGGGATTGACACGATGAGGAGCGGCTAATTTCCTCATCTACCCAAAGGTTGACGCGAAGGCGCGGTCCATAATATCTGTGAGATCTAACCGAATCTTCATTATTTCCTCCAATTAATTGCTATTCGTGCGTTTCCTGAATTAATTGTTCATGGGTATTTTATTAATTGAATATCAACGGCCGGGTATTTGATTTAATTTAATAGTCTACTGCCACGTTAATTAAATAGAATCCGTAATTGTTCATTTAGTTAACACCCCGTGGCAACCACCATAATTGGTTTTATGATGGGGAAACGCAGGATCTAGCTTAAATAAACCCTCTTAGCGTGTTTATTGGTTAGGGTTGGGTTCTTCTAACTTTAATGCAATTGGGTAATTAAATTCCTATGGTCGTACCTATGGTTGTTATCTGGTTAGGGAAGCAGTCAATGGTCGTACCTTGACTGTCGAAAATGTAAGGAAGAACTGGTTGTCAGAGCTTATTGATAACTATAACCAACCTAGTGAAAAATGGATGAAATATCTTTGCATCGATGAGCATTTAATTGGACCGTGCCTGAGCAGTTGATCCTTTGGGTAGAACTTTTATTAATTGCTATTTTTAGTGAATTGTGCTTTGTGAGTTAGTTTTGAATTTTGTTTGTTTTATTTTATTTTATTTTTGTTTGCCTCCCATTGAAAATCCCCCAATTTCGTTCTACTAATTTGGAAAGAAATAATTTCCTACCTGCTCCCTGTGGAATCGACCCTACTTGCCATTGTACGCAAAATTAGTATTTTTATAGACAAACCCGGTATATCGGATCAAGCAAACTCTTCGGGAACAGGGTGAATCAAGTAACCCATTGCACACCTAGGGTCCCTGCTCCAGTACTTGGATTTGTTCTATAATTATTTAATTGAGGTGGTAATTAGGACTTTTTAGTAATTATTATTGCACAGGTTCGGCACCTGTCATCCTCTCTCTCACCTAAACACAGCTGAATCATCCCATTGTAATTTCAGCTTGCCTACTAAAATCACTTCTTTTGAGCACTTGCCTTGTTTGGACTGTGATTTTCGATAGAAAAATTTTTACGTTTTTGTGAATGCATTTCTCAATCGCCATTTTACCTCACATATGAATCGTTACAGTATATTTTTTCTATAAAACTTCCAAAAATGGCAATCCAAATGTGTTGCGACGACTATCCGTTTAGATTAGCTATTTTTTGAGGTATGTTTGAAAAATTTTAATGTAGTAGAGTTTTTAGCGTATATTTTGAGATACTTTTAGAAAATATTTTGAAATATTTAAAAGTAGTAGAGTTTTTAAAATATATTTTGAGATACTTTTTAAACATTAAAAAAAATTTAGACTACTTTTTAGAGTACCTTTTAGAGTACTTTTTAAAAATTTAAGGATCCAAACTATTTGAAAATGTTTGAAAAAACTAGTTTTTGAAAATTTGTACATATTTTGTAGCTTCGTTAGCTGAAACGTCTGTGCTTGCAAGATTTCCAATGGCATGGACATAAAACAACTATTATTTTTTCGAGCTCTGATTGGATTAAGCTTGCAGGCATTAGATGACGATGCTGCAGATGTTTCATAAGGCCTCAAGATAATAGATTTAATATTTGCTTCTTACTACATGATGGAATCAATCAGGACATGTTCCTTGGGCAGTTTATCTGAAATTCTGCATTACCATATCAAAAGCAAATCCTCGCATCTTCCAGACATTTCAGTCTATAAATTTTATCATCCAAATTTTTGCCGACTGCAAAATTTGCATCCCTTGAGCTCCTGTTATTGCTCTTTTCTACACAAGATAAATAGAAACAGGTTTTGGTGTTGCTTGTTGGAGAATTCTTTTCAGCCACAGCAGACATTCAAGAAATAATTGTAGAGATTGATTTTTTATGACTGATAGCAAATACACTACACATTCTACTCTAAATAACAGCTGAAAGCAGGGAAATAAGCATAGAAATTGTTTTCTTTAGTTAATCATAGCTCACCACACTGATTAAACCTGAAATTGTGAGTATCAGAGCATGATCTATCTCCTATCTGCAAAGCAAAGATTTCTCATGTTTGGTAATTCATCCTCTGCAGAGCCAAGGAAGCAAAGAAATAACACTAAGATACATAAAGAGATAATAAAAATGTTACCCTATTTCAGTCCAGAAAGCTGTGATCCTGAATCAAAATATCACCCTTTCTTCATTGCATCCAAGACATGATTTATCAGCTCCATCCTCAAGTTTAACTTCATCAAGAAGAGTTCAATCTCCTTTCTCCGTAATTCCTTCCATTTAACCTCCAACTCCTTTGCCTTCTCGCAATCAATCAAAGTCATATTTCCCCTCATAAAGACTTTCAAACTTTCAGGCATCCACAAAAGTTCAAGATTTTTTACATCAGATGACTCCTCCAAAAATGGATGATTAGGCTTGAAACCTCCTTGATCTTCCTCAACATTCACTTCATCATCATGCTTTAGTTGTAATTTTCTAACCATAGCCTTCTTTCCATCCATTTTCTTCTTCATTCCACTCTTCACATCATCAACAAAATCAACACCACCCCATAGCTTTTTTGAAAGCTCAAAGGAAATAGATTCATGTGGACTCAAGAAAACAGGGTCGTTTCCACTACCTTTACGTTTCTCCAGGATTTTCAAGTAGTTGTTCTTCAAGCGTCTGATTTTCCCATATACCTGAGTCTTTGTAAACTCAAAATGAAGCTTCCCTTTCAAGAACTCATAAACTGCATACGTGTGAGCTGACAAATCAGTGACATTTTGCAATTTGGCGTAATCAATCACACCTTGGAGTATATCAATCTCATCTTTCTCGGTAAAAACCCTAGCAAAAGAAGATGGAGTGGCATAGACAGAAGCCTTCTTTTGGTTTTCTTTTTTCCTTGCACCAATAACAACAACATCCTTCCTCGTCTTGTTCTTTCTTGCACCATCCTTCTGATCCCGCTTGGCCCGTTTGAAAGAGTGTTTTTGGGGTGCATCAGAATCATAACCGGTTCCTGAAGTTGGACGGTATTGGGTTGGTCGTGGACTTGCTTCACGAACAGCTGCTTGTTGAGTTTGAGGGATTCTTTCTTTTTCCTCTTGATCTTCTTCAGGGATTTCCTCTCCTTGCAATGCAGCTTCCGAGATTTCCTTTCCATGTTGAGTTTGAGGGATTCCGTCATTTTCCAGTTTGTCTTCTTCTTCTTCAGGGATTTCCTCTCCTTGTAATGCATCTCCTTCTGGATCATCATTATCATCTCCATCCCCATCATCATCATCTTCCTCTTCCTCTCCTTCTTCTTCTTCTTCTTCTGGGTTTTGGATATCCCATGGAAGGCGAGGGAGACTACTTTTGATGCCCATTTTTCTGTGGGTTGAGAGCTGATCCTTGATGGTTTGAACTTGGAAGCAGTCAATGGCTTATTTAAATTTTAAAGAGTGCAATGCACAGTGCGAAGACCAAGGTGAAGGTGAAGGTGAAGAGTCTGGCGCTTCAGCTGACCCATTGAGGACCCATTGAGGCTCTCTTGGTACTCAACTGCTAAAGCATACTCAATCACTTACTGAGAAATTTCTAAAATTATGATGATTTTTAAAAAAATTCTACAAAGGGGGCATTTTGTGTATGGTTTTCTATCCTTGGGGTCTTCGCATTTAGCAAATGCGAGCTCAAGGAGAAATTTCTAAAATTATGATGATTTTTAAAAAAATTCTACAAAGGGGGCATTTTGTGTATGATTTTCTATCCTTGGGGTCTTCGCATTTAGCAAATGCGAGCTCAAGGAGAAATTTCTAAAATTATGATGATTTTTAAAAAAATTCTACAAAGGGGGCATTTTGTGTATGGTTTTCTATCCTTGGGGTCTTCGCATTTGCTAAATGCGAAGTCGACATGAATTTTTCGACCACCGAAATTATAAAAAAAAAAAAAAAAAGAAGCATACAAATGCGAGGTCAAACTAACCTCGCATTTTACAAATGCGAGGTCATGTATACCTCGCATTTGTGAAATGCGAGGTTAGTAACCACCAATATAGAAGGTCATTTCCTTCATTCTTTTTGACGTTTGATTAATACGTATTTGGACTTCTTAACTTTAGTAAATATTTAAAAGTCACTACCACTAAATATGTCACAGTTATGATTTCTTGGCTGTAAAGTTGTGTGAATTTCATTTCACTCGACAATAGTGAGACTAACAATAACCATTTTTTGCATTTAAAATAGCGATTGGTGGATTCAAAAAATTTATGAGTTTTGTAGCTTATTTGGAATTAGTCGGAAAAAGGAGAAAATGTTTGGAAAATTGCAGTTGCTGTAATTAGTGCAGAATTGTGATGATCCGAGCTCGTATCCTATAAAACCCAGAAGGATCCGACCACGGATCGTTTGAAGCGCAAAAAATTAAAACAGGAGATCCGAGCTCGGATCATTCAAGTTCCAGTTTGATCCGAGACCTCGGATAAACTTCTGGTGTAGTGGATCCGAGCCATGTAGGATCCGAGGACTACAAGAACGGATACGACCTCGGATCTGTTCGCGGATAAAGCAGAAACGAGGGTTCGTTTCTGCACTTTTCAAATATTTCTTCCCTCTTCTCACCGAAACCCTACCCCTTTCCTCCAATCTTCTATTTAATCTATCAAATCTCCAATCCTTCACCATAAACACCTCCCTAACCCTTGTATGATCATAAACCATAAGCTATTTCACCACAAAACATCATCAAAAGTGGATTTTGATCTTCAAAAGGGAATTTTGGGCCGCACGGAATTTGTTTGATTTCTGGGTAAAATTGGACTTGTTTCTTCCTCATTTTTCATCATTATCATCCTCCAGCATCCTCCTTTACATTTGAGGTAACAATTTGCAATTTCTTTTGAGATTTTATAATTCCTATTTTTGCATAATTTTTTTAGTTTTTGAGTATATGTGATAAAAGCTTATTTGTTGAAATTTCTTGATACAATTGTGTTACATTGTGATAATATATACATTTAGTAATGGTTGTTTGCTTAGATTTGAGAAATTTGTTAATATGGTGATAAATTTTATAATTTTTCTCATGAAAGCACACTATACTTTTGTTTCCAATTTCTTGTTTTCGTGTATAATTTGCATTTGTTTGCTTGAAATAAGCGCATCTTTATGCAAATTGATGATAAATTGTGGTAAGTATAGTGGGTAGTTATGTATTGGTTTGAAGGAAAGTGCCAAAAGTTGAGAATTGTTTGAATTGAAGATGTTTTTCGTAAGGCATATGGAGACGCTGCGATGAATTGATGTTTGAAGCTTAATGTTATAGCATAGTGTCATTGATAGTCTACTTTACTTTCAAATTTTATTCCAATCTTACAAATGGTTTTAATTGTCAAAGTATTGGAAGTATTTAGCGTATCATGACAACCTTGTTGGTAATATTCATTCTCAATGTGAGAATTGTATTTGTGAGGTCTTACGTAGATTTTTTGCTTGAATTTTTGGTAAATGTTGGCAGGTAGTTTAGCCCTTTTTCAAGGGGAAATTCTGCCGAAATTTTTTTAAATTCTTATTTAATACGTGTGAGCAAGTTTCTACGATTTCTAATGAACGTTCATCTTGCTTTTGGTATAGGTATTATGGCTCGCACAAGAAGGTCTAGAGCACCGACACCTCCATCTTCGTCGACTGAGGAACACACACCTTCCTTGCAAGAGGAGTCACCTGAAGAGGAATCTCCGTCACCAGAGCCGCCACCTCGCTCTCGCCGGAAGACCGCGTCTACTAGCCGTGACGAGCCACCTCCGGACTACGATACCACTCGATTCACCTCGCTTGAAAACCAACAATGGTATGAAGCCGGCTTAGACAAGGAGATTATCATCGAGAAGCACTTGGCACCGGAAGTGGATGCACACTACCACATCTCCACAGCATTCAAGCGCCTTGGTTGGGAGAACATCTTACAACTTCCCAACCACCTCGTTCCCGTAGATCTTGCTTGTTCCGATATACCTTTTTGGATCTATTCACCCAAATTCAAAGAAAATATGCGTTGGTAAACTAAATAACATAGGTATAGAAAACATACTTATAGAAAATAAAAAAATGTCCACGCAAGGGGGTTACTTTGGTGTCCCATTCCGACAAGGGAGGTGTTCAAGCATTTTAAATGCGACCTGTGCTAGGTTCGCATTTCTCAGTTTATGCTCCTTACCAATTCCTTCACACATATTAACAACTTAAGAGTGTATATTTATCTCATTATTTGTTCCTACTTTGTAAAACCCTTTGTTTCCTTTCTGTTGATGCCAAGGACTAAATCATGATGATTGTCTTTTCTTGTTTTTATCATTTTTTCAACTATTCTATAAAATGCAGATGAACGTCCAACATTTAATCCAACCATAATGTTTTCACAAAAAATAAAATACCAAAAATCCCAAGAAAGGTGAGTCCTCACATTCACCTTTTTTTTAAAAAAAAAAAGAATTGTGGATGAGTTGTTCTCTTCCCAAAAATGGGGTTTGTTTTTAAGGACTGTCAAGTTAAAACTAAATAATATCCTCCATGACGAAAAATTTGAACGCTAAAATTCCTTATATGAAAGCTTGGTATGATAGAAGAAGAGCTATTGAGCTTGTTTATGGCGTTTCGGTTACCGATTTAGTTGAATTACTCAAGTATGTGGAAGCATTTGGCCAATTAAGTAATATTAGTCTATACTTAAAACACCCTTGTTGCGGAGATTTTTTTAAATTCGTCATCAAATTGGAAATTTGTCAAACACAAATTACACAACAAAGGTGACTTCATATTGATGTTCAAGGTCAACTTCATAACTCAAAGGGCCGACTTCATTGATGTTCAATGAATTGAAGATCAAATGCAGAAGTACAAGAAGACACCATAATAGAAAACTAATGACGGCATGCAACTAAGAGCCCAACCGAAACAACAACAGTGTCCAATAAATTGCCAAATCAGAAAAGCCACTTCATTTTGGAAAACAAAAAATCCCAAAAAATATTTAAATGCAAGGTACTACGTGACCTCACATTTTCATGTCCGTACAGGCCATGTCCAAGTGAGTGATGAGACTGGAGCCAACATTTGCACTATTTACCATCTTAAGATTATTTCCACGAATCCGAATCTAGGCATAAGCCATGATTTTTTCCCTAGGGTTGTAATGCCATTTTCCCTTGCGTTACGATTGCACTGCAAATTATAAAAATCGATACAGAGTTGCTAGAATTATTTCTACAACTTTTACTACTTAATGCTCTAAATTCATCATAATTGGGGAAAAAAATTTCAACTCAGGAATCGAATTTAATTCTTACCTCTTGTGCTATTTCTGGTGATAGCAATGGCAAATGGAGAAAGCTGGATGCCGGACTTAAATGGAGCTAGCTACCAGAGATGGCTTCCCAAAGGCCTCCGGCTGCTTATTGTTTCTATACGTGAAAAGCATCATAGAGAATCCAATAGCCAATAGAAGTATTAGAATTGCAAAGATCAGACTGGCCGGACTGGTGCAAAAGTTGTATCTTGACATATTAAAAAATTCTGTAGTATGAAATTGGAACCCCCTCACTTTTGATGCCCACTAATTTAGCTATGGCTTGAATCTGATATATATAGCATGATTTTCATATCGACAATTGGCAAGTAATGGTTATAGTCAATCCATTAAAAAGAAAATAAACAAAACGACAGAAACCGCATATGTATAAACATTTTGTCTTATACACAAAAAGCTTTGGATAAAGAAAGAAAAGAACCTTCCTGTACAGAAAATCAAATCATGTTTCATCATACAATCTTTGTGTCACTGCACTTTGGTTAATAAAGTTTTCTAATTATAGGATTAAGTGTTTACCTATAACAGCCAAAGATTGAAAGACCGGCAACTATGACAAATGGTAGCCAGAGATTATTATTGAACGAGTCATGCTTATTATATCTATGTTACCCTGTTATACTAACCTAGCAAGACAAACAAGAAGATGTGTTCAACAACTGAAAAACATGTTTTGGAAGATTCTGTCAAATTCTCACTTCACTCACCAAGTAACCAATCGTGTCAAAATATCGTCCCAATGAACCAAATGAAAGTACTTGAAGCAAGGGAAACTTTCTACATGCTTCAATATCAGATTATAATACAACTCCACAATGGCATGGTTATCAATTACTGAATTAAGTGACAGAAGGGACCATTAGATAGGCTGTCGAACTTCAAGACCGAGGACTTTTTTTTTTTTTTTACTTTACTCCAGTTTTCAGATAATACCAAAACAAAAAGGCTTTTACTTAGGCCTTTGGTGGAATTTAGCAGTGAAGTACTGGAATTTAGCTGTTTAGTACCAACACCAAAATAGATCCGAGGTCATATCTGTTCTTGAAGTCCTCGGATCCGACATGGCTCGGATCCACTATACCAGAAGTTTATCCGAGGTCTCGGATCCAACAGGAACTTGTAGGATCCGAGCTCGGATCCCCTGTTTTAATTTTTGGTGCTTCAAACGATCCGAGGTCGGATCCTTCTAGGTTTTATACGATTCGAGCTCGGATCATACGCCCAAAAATTACAGCAGTACATATTCATTATACAGAGGGCCGAGGGGACGGAAGGGCAACCAAAAGCTAGTAATCAACAACGACATAACTTAAACAAAAAAAAGGAACAAGGATAAACAAACCTGGTATAATCTGAGCTGGGTAGCAGCTGAGAAATGAAGCGGCGGCGAAGAGTGTGGTGAAGCGGCGAAGGCTATGAACCGGCGAAGATGAACTGACTTGAAGCGCAACCGGCGAAGGGGAAGGAGGAGGGCCGGCGTGGCGGACGGCTATGAAGCGGCGAAAGCTACCAAGGTTGGCACCATTTGGTGAAGCGGCGAAGATGAAACGAAAATAGACGGAAAAAGGGACAACCAAAACCCAGCTGCAATGAATTGATAGGTAGCAGCTGAGAAATGAGATTCGAAATTGAGCTGAAGCGGGAAACCGAAGAGTGTCTTGGAGGCTGAAGCCGGTTGAACTGATGCTTCAACAGGTGAAGCTTGGGTTTAGACAATTGCGGTCAGAATTGAATTTTCGGTCAAAAAAGCTTGAGTACCTTGCATTTCTTGAATGCGAGGAAAAAAGCTCGCATTCTGCAAATGCGAGCTCTTGAGCTCGCAACCAAAGAATGCGAGCTTATTTTTCTTTTTTTTTTTGAAAGCACTTACCTCGCATTTGTGGAATGCGAGGTACCTGAACTCGCATTTCACAAATGCGAAAATCACATTTGTGGAAGCTGCTTCACTAATCACCCCCTTTGTAGTATAACTTTTGTTTTTCATCACAAATTAAGAATTTTCTCATCACTTACTACCTTCTTTTATTAGCCAAAACTCAAAAGACTTGGCTGTTGCACGCTTGGAGTTCTGACGTGCCCAAATTGCCTTTTTTTTTTTATGTAAAGTGCCCAAAAATTTTCTTCCATCATTTTTGGAAACATTTTCTTTATTGTTCAATTGTTGGGGCATGTATAAAGATTTTTGGGTAGGTATTTATTCTTCATTTGAGCATTTTGAATATAAATGTTTATGAGGTTAAAAGATGAGTAAAAAGATATGAAAGGGGATTAAATGTGTTTAGGGAATAATTGCCAAAACTCTCTATATAATATAAGTGGAAAAAAAATTCACTTTAAGATGTTGAAGGGTCGCTAATTATCAAATAGATATAAGTAGGGACATAAATGAGTCTAATCAGATCGAACATCTTAGTGTTCAAATTTGTTTGATTATTTTAACGAATTTAAATTTTTGTTCAATTTTGAATTGTTTATTTGTTGAATCGAGATTGAATGAGTTTTTGTTATCGAGTTTGAATGTCATTGAATAATGAGTATAAAATGCTGTTTAATCTTGATTTGACTAGTTAGTAAACTAAATTCGAACAAATTCTCATTAAGTCAAGTTTGATTCGAATATTAAGTAGCTTGATTCACCTTCCAATTCCATATATAAGTTTATAGATTTTACAAAACCACAATCTCAACCCTCAATCTACCAATGTTAAATGATAAAATTTAGATTTATTGAACACCTTTAAATTTAATAGCTAGATTCGAATTCGAAATATTGTTATAATTCTTGAAGCATTCAAACTGAATCATATCCTTTTGCCACTAGATTAGAAATATTCGCCGTAACACCTACAAATCCAAAATAGAAAATAATTAGCACATACGGTCACAAAACTGATGTGTTTCAATTATGATATTTTTTATTTTACTTTTGTCATAAACACATTCGAGATGCCTAAATCAAGTCACATTAAAAGCGTAACCAATATGGTTAGATGTTTGGATTCTCAACAATCGCATTAGGTGTAACAAAATTTATAAATTTTTAGCAAAAATAGTTAAAACTCATACTATATCGGTTCAAGTCAAGTAAATGAAAGTCGTTTTTGTTGAATAATTTTTTCTTTTTAAAATTTTCTCGTATCACAAATATATTTTTCAATTAGCTTTTTATATTTTAATTATTTTTTATTTCACATATATTAGATTACAAAATGTATCACATGATACTACAAAAAAATTCAAACAATCTTGTATAAGCTTTTTGCAAGCCCAATGCCCCAATCGCCCGCTGAACAAGTCGGATAGAGAATCATCTAAACGGGCGGGTACCCGTACCTGCATTTGTAGTCTGGCTCCTCCTCGTCATCCCGCGCCCAAAATCTCATTCAAAGGCCTAATTAGAAACCCAAAAAAAAAAAAAAATGTCGCAGCCGGAGCCGGTGAACATTCTCTCCGACGACGACGATGAAGACGACGTCGTTGCCAAAACCGGTAATGCAAAGTACAACAGAACTGCTCCGAGATCAGAAAACGACGTCGTCTGCATCGACCTCTCAACTCCATCCCCGTACTTCCCGACGAAGAAGAAGCAAAGATTATCAGACCGCTGGGCTAATTCAAAACCTAGTTCGAGCAATTCTACCGCTCCACTCTTCATCCTTGACGATGACGTCACGCCGCAGAAGCATCCTCCGGGAACCACCCCCACTCAGCCTGTCGTCACCGAGACTCCTCCGAATTTTTCTCATTTCTTCTCCTCCAAGCTCGAGGAGGCCTCAATTCGCAAATGCTCCTATGATTCCTTCGGTATGGATTGTTGGTTGCATTTTATTTTTTGTTATATATTTTTAGCGGTAATTGAGTAAATGTTTTTCGTTTCAGGGTTGAATTCCCCGCCATCTGTTGTTGGGGAGACGCCATTTTCGGATAAAGTGTCCAATTCTGAACTTGCAAATGGTGGATTCAGCAGCGGCAACTACAGTTCTCAACTATTGGCAGCGACAGCAGATGCTGCAGGGGCTTTATTTTCCGTCTACTCTCCCCCCGGTGAGCTTTAACTTTTGCCATATCCCATGAGCTTGAACCATCAATCCCAAGTTTGTATCTTTTTCCGTTTTTCAGGGTTAAATTCTCCTCCATCTGTTGTTGATGAGACACCAATATTGGAAAAAGTGTCCAATTCTGAACTTGCAATTACTGAATTCAAGCGCGTCGACTCCAATTTTCAACAATTGGCAGCAGCAGCAGATGCTCCTGGGGCTTTATTCTCCGACTGCTCGCCCCCTGGTGAGCTCTAGCTTTTGCATACTCCGCGAGCTTGGACTCTAATTTCCCAAGTTCATTCTTTTTTAAACATCTTAACATGCTTTTAGATGAGTTTTGAAGCAACCTTTTGTTTTGCCTCGAAATATTGCCAGGATGATGGGTTTTTTTCTCTACATTTTGCCAGTAGTTGTGCTCAGACAATATGCACTTTCATTTAGTTAACTGGAAGAGATGCTTTAGTTCAATCAGAGCTAAAAATGTAATTCAAGACACAAACCTTGGCGCAATATGCAAGATAGCTGTTCCACTGGTTGAGTGTGAACTTCTATTTTGTCACTTGAATTTTGTTACTACTTTCTTTTTTTAGCAATTTTTGACAAATTACAAAATGTTTAATTGTAAATTCCTTCAAGAAGGCATGCAATTGGATATTTTTGAACCAAAATTTGAAAGAGACCTGCGTAAATGGCCGTTTATGGTTCATTTGCTGTCTGTTAGTTGTTCCATATGCATAACACTTTATGACATATTTGTTACAGTTACTTCATCTTTGTTCTCTTTTTCCTTTTTCTGGAAAATTTTCAGAGAGTAGATTGATATGTCTGCAGTCTGACAATGAGTCTGAGAGAGGATTGGAAGCTGATGAAAGAACTGGTTTGATAGTTGATGTGGCAGAGGAGTTTGAATTGAGCTCCGGATTTGTTGAATCCACACTTTCTTATGGTAAGTGACCTATTCTTTTATGCCTTTATTTTTACTCTTGGCATCAATCTACAAAAGAGAAAATTTAGCTCTCTTCATGAACTCCTTTTACATAGTATCACTGAATAGAAAGCAAATTTGACAGGTAAGGCTAATCAAACGCACCTGGCAGTGGTCAGCTCTCCACGTCCTTGTTCATTGGAATATGATCTATCTCTGGTTTGTTTTCTTGCTAAATTTAATGTGGCATTTCCGAACTTATCTCTATTTTGATTTTATTATCTTGAAGCTTTTTGGAATCTTGAAACACTTAATTGGTTACTTGAATTTGCTGTCTCATTTTCTTTTTTAACCTATTTTTAATAGAAATCCAAGGGCGAAATAAATTGAGTTTTGGAATCTTATTTTGAGAAACAGTATATAATTTATTTTAATTGAACTTAAATCATATTTACCCTTCATTTTATATTGGCTAGAGATCTGCTGACAAGGATCTAGTAGCTTGAGACAGAATGAACAGCTAATGTATGACACTTACACTGTAATGGTCATCAGACCATTTTTCTGATCACTGGTTGGCTTCTGTTCCTATTAAATTTGCACTTAACCTTTAATCCCTTCAGAAGTTTAAGTCTGCATGGATACTCATGTTTCTGAAATTTTGGTCTAAGGCACTGGTAGCTTCTCCTCTGGATTGTGATTATACTGTGCTGGCAGCCAAAACTGTGCCAGTTCCCTTCAGTATATCAAGAGATGAATTTTTGCCTTGTACCAATGGATATCCATGTCTGTGCATGATATTAGTAGCAAAACAGGTCGTCACATTGTGTCTTGTTTTGAAGGTATGCTAGGAGAAATAAATAGTGCAATCATAAGAATGGATGATTAGGGCATGTTCTAAGATTGACTTGACATAAACATTCCTGGCTTGGTCCCCATATTCATTTCAGAATCTACCAAAAACGAATATAATGAAGAAACATAGACATGAGTAAGAAAGTGTCTTACTTAGGCGGCTGTTTTTGGTTGCTTAAATTTAGGTAATTCAAACTTCTTGGCTAAAGGTAGTTTTGAGGTATTCTGGTTTGCTTCTGCTTCAACTGTTACTTCTCCATAAATTGAGAAAAGCTGACATTAAGAAGCACCGTCAGAGTCCTTTTGCGAGACAGCATTTGGCATTACAAACAAAACATACGAAACATGCTGGAATTTGTTCTTTTATGTTTGATATATATGTGTGTGTGTGTGTGTGTATGTATCTATGTATGTATGTATTTATTCATTTATTAGAGGCTTAAACAGTTTGCAAATTGGTTCAAGTACTTTGAAAGAGCTGACATAACTCAGATCAGGATCTGCACTGGAACTGTAATCGGTCACTTTAGTAGAAGCAATAAAAGTATCTCATAGCTCTAGTCTTTTAACAGCCTTAATGCTCTTTATAAAGCTTGGGAATGAATTAGCAGCAACATTACATGCATTTGTGCAGCAGGTCATCAATTGTTCTACGATCTGCTGAAAATTTAGCAACACCTTGAGTTTTGATCCTGTGTACTGAGATAGTAAATGTTTGATGGCTGGCAATTAGCAAAATTAAATCTTTGTTGAGTTTGATTGTATAACACAGGAGTTAGCTTAATCTATCACCAGTTTTTTCTCCATCTTCTGACCTCTTTTTGATAGGCTTCTATACAATTAATTCCCTTCCTCCCCATGAACTCATCTGCATACCAGAAGGCAAGAAGGTGAAAGAAAGAAAAGATCACCTGAGTTAATTCAGGAAAAAAAAGGAATGGTGAAGCACACATGCAGTTTAAGAATTTATAATAGCCATGAATAGAAATTCAAATGGAAATATGATCCAGTGCCACAAAGCAAGCTGAATGAAGTTAGCTATTGGAAGAAAGAGAAGACCTTTTGTACCTAAGGTGAAATCTGCATTTGGCAATGCTGTTATATTGGATCTCTGTTTTCCTCTTGAAGTATAAGCCTTTCAATAAGGGTTTTGATGTATGCTTGGTGAATTGGAACTAGTACCTTAGTGAGACTTTAGGCACTTGTGGATGATTTATTGGAAAAATAATTGGTCAAGTTAAATGGAATTTCTGGAAATAGTTGATCGTATTGGATTCTTTTCTGCAGAACAGAGTGTTAGCTTGTATTGAGTGCACTAACGAAGCACATGTGCATTCTTATTTTGATAAGGAAAATTGTTCAGGTTATTATATGAAAACAAAAGTATAGACATTGCATGATATGCCTTTTATAGTTTTCTGCAAATATACTTTCTTTGTGTTTTGATGGGTTTGAAAACTGAGAGAGGGATAGAAAAGCTGTTTCTGACAACTTCTGACAGAGTACTTGCATTCGAAGCACTAAAAGCCAATGTCTTTAAGACAGCAAAAAACTTTGTACATAAGTTCGATGACTAATTTACGATGAAAGTTGGAGTTTGGAAATTGCTCTTCCTTTGGAACTTTTAGCTGCAAACTGTCATCTCTATGGCTTTCAATGTACTGAAAATATTACCAAAAGAATTTATATGTACTGGAAATCACTTTATATGAAATGCTTTGTTCAAGTGATTTGCCCTACTGTTTTTGTGGATAATGGTTTGATGAATTCCTTTTCAGGTACATGGTACTTTTGGTGATGAGTGTGATAGAAAGGAGCTCATGGTTCAAGTGCCTGAACCAAAAGGCAAAATCAAGAGTAAAGCCATTTCAGAGAAAGGTTCAGATAATTCAATCAGGAAAGGGAGGATGTTGAAGGAAGCAAGGCTTCTCCTGAAGGAAGAAAGGAAACAGCAGAAAGAAGTAAGTCTTTTCCAGTATGGTGATTAATTGGAACAACAGTAACTTTTAGAGAGGAACAACTCATGGAAGATTAACTTACAGCAAGAAAAACTGGAAAAAGAATCTCAAAAGGCTGAAGCTGCTGAGTTGGTGAAATTGCAGAATGAAAAGCAAAAGATCTACCTGGAGGAGGAGAAATTGGAAAGAGAAGCTCAAAAGGTTGAAGCTTCTGAGTCGGTAAAATTGCAGAAAGAAAAGCAAAAGATCTGCCTGCAGAAGGAGAAATTGGAAAGAGCAGCTGAAAAGGCTGAAGCTGCAGCTTTGAAAAAACTGCAGAAAGAAAAGCAAAAGATCTATCGGCAGCAACAGAAATTGGAAAGAGCAGCTCAAATAGCTGAAGCTGCAGCATTAAAAAAACTAGCAAAAGAGAAGCAGAAGTGGGAAAAAGGAAAGTTTCCCCAAAAAACAATTGTGGCTCAAATAGATAGTAAAATAGTTGAAATGGGGTCAATCGGAGGTATGATGCTTAGTAATACATAGTGCTGTTGTAGCTACTTTGCTAGAGTTCTTTTCATGCACTTTTTTTTTTCTGGTATGGTGTTAAGCAAATGTTTTACTTTTGTATATCAGGACATCTGCTTACAAGGTTTGCAGAAAAGGGTCTCTCATATCGTATAATGTCAAACCCAATTGAAAGATCTATTGTGTGGACAATACCTGTTCCAGAGCAATTGGTGCAGGTAATATATGTTTTTACAATGTTTTTCTAATGGGGCAATTTTATATGCTTCATTTGTCACTTTCACAGGTGCATGTAGTTAGATTTTAGATTTTCCTGCTTTAGTTACACAAGCATAATTTTTTAGAGATGCAAGATAAAAAGAAAAAAAATTTCCTTCTCAAGCAATGATTGAGATGTACTATGCTGATATTCCAATGTCTAATTTTCTTTTGCTTGAATTTGTAAATGCTATTATATGAATGTGTGAAGGTTGCCAATCACTTGAATTCCATTCACATTTATAGGTGTCACCTTCATATAGGCATATGAACTGTAGATAGTATAATACTGGAATGGATGTTGCCCTTCTTGTCATAAGCATTTCCCTTTGGATGAGAAAGATTTGTTGGATTCTGGCAAGTCATCATTGTTTAGTTATATATGTCTTTCCAATTTTGAGATATAGAGAAGTTTCTGCAATAAATGAATGGGGGCTCATGAAGAAAGTTAGATTTTTATAGTTACTTCTGGAGTCCCAAGATAGCTTAACTGCTACCCCAATGGTGTAATATCATTTGCCTTCTTTTTTTTTTTCTTTTCTTTTTCTTATAAATAATTTCCTTGTATTAGAGGCTGCAAAATTTAGGTTCATTGTCAAGTGAAAAACTGGGTAGACAAGATGTAAAATTTGACATTCTCAAAAATGGTGTATTTTGTTTATCAAATAGGGATCATATACCAATAATGCAGATTATGGAATTGCTACCAAATCTATATTATAGTGATGGAATTTTTGTATTCAGTTAAAGTTCTAATAGGATTTCTTCTCTGAGTTTCTTTATTCTCTGCCAAATAGTGTCATGGCGTTTCTTGTTTCTTAGAGGTTAAGATATTAAGATAAATTAAGATAATTTCATGTTTTGAATATTTTTTATCTAATGGAAATCTTAAAGACTATTGTGCACTTTTTGTCTACATTATTGATTGTTTTTCATACCTTTTAGAGAATGTTCATTGAACCTAGATTTTTGACCTACCATATAACAAGTGCTAGGCTGTGTAATAGTTTAGTGTATGTTGTGTAAAAGACGTCTTGGGACTTGGTATGAATTGGTTTTCGGGTCTAAGACAAGAATATTTTAAATTGTTATACAATTAAAGCTGAATCTGTTGACTCCTATTCCTTGTGGAGCTGTGAGGTATAAATATGTGAAGCGATGATGCTTCAGGCGTACTGGTCTTGGTGTGCGATAAGAAGGTTGCAATAGTGTGATGTAGATCTATCGGTTCATATTGGGATGCTTTATACTTTCTGCATCTATGCGCACATCTGTAATTTTTATTGAATCTGTGTCTTTTAGGTGTTCTAGTGATACACCAATTTCTGAGCTAAACCTTACCCTGTTCCTTTCATTGCTATCAAATCTGGATTTTGATTGGCTTGTAAAAATTTTCACACTGAAACGATAAACTTCTCATTGTCAAACATGAGACTGAACTTTGTAAATTTGAAGAGATATTGTCAGTCCCATATTCCTGGGTACCTATGTTAGCTACATCTGTTTTTTGGGCACTGTAACCAGTTGCTTCTTGTTCAATACTCTACTGGATTTAACCTTATGCTTTTCTGGTTCAGTACAGTCAACAAGAAGGTTGAATACAACTTATTTTTTGCACAAACACAATTTATATCCTCTTATAACTATGACCTTGAGTTTCTTGAGTGTTATGTGGGTCAATCTGTATTCTAGTAGATTCCCTGGGGACTTCCACTGGGCTATGCCTTAGCCTTTTGGGCCTTTCAAAAAACCCCTTTAGGTGAACCCAGTATCATTAAGAAGCATGTTTTCATTGGATTTATGTCATGCTCATCGAAATGTTAATCCTGCAAGCCAAGATGCTGTACTTTCTTTTAGCCTATTACTGATTCTTAGTAGTCTTTCTTTGATTTTCTAAATTAATAGGCATGGTGTTTGAACTATATTTTGGAATGTTTTGACTTCGGTGTGATGCAGATTTCATCTGAGGGCATAGTTGTACCATACGTGTTACTCGTATATGGGGCTGAAGAATTCTGCAATCTCGTCATGGATGGAACACTTATGGATCAAGTTTCCAGGGTTCAATACCATTATCCAAACCATACGATTTGTTACCTCACAAATAGACTGATGGCCTACATAAATAAACGGTTAGAAGCTATGCTATCTTTCTGATGTAATTTATATTCACAGATGGATTTTGGTTATAATTGACTTGATGATATGTTATCACTTACAATAATTTTATGAATGTGGAAATCCTTGAAGAGATGAAGACGTGAGTAGATTTTTGACTATACCATATTGGTATGACTTTGAGAGGAAAGGAATCCAGTATCTACTCATTATTATCTGGTTGCTTATTAGATCTTTGTTTATAGTTTTCACTTCTTTCCTCTGTTTAGTCAACATAATTGAGTTATGTGTTTATTCTTCCTTTTTCAAAAATATGCAGATAGATACACATAGTGGTTTACACACAAATTCAGGGCAACATTGGACACACAGATGCATATGTTGTGTGTGTGCTTGTGAGTATTATTTGGTCCTGTAATAACCTGAATGTCAACTTGGGGATTTGTTTGATCAAAGCTGATTCAACTGCTGTTTAAGGTTTCTGGTTATTGGCTAATTATACAATTAAAATGGTAAATGTCAACATGTGTCTTTACTGATTGATAAAAGTGAAAGAGAACGTTTTTGTTAAATAATTTGAGTCTAAAGGTGTGATTTGTCCTCTGGGGCATGGACTTCATTGTTCTGGGCCTATTTGTGTGGTCAATGCTGTATTTCATGTGCTTTGACTTATTGCATTTGTGCTTAATGTATGTATAATTGGCAGTAAGAAAAAAAAAGCTACACAAAGACAAGTGGTTGTAGTACCTAGGAAATTAAGGTAGATGACAAATTTTACTGCTTTTCTTTCAAATCACTCTGGATTAAAGTCTTTAAAGCACTATTGGAGCTTGAATTTCTAAGGCTTAGTAGCTAATTAGAACCCTAACAATGTCACATCCAAATCCACTGGCAATACCATTCTGCTAAATGATATTAGTTCCTGTAATCAAATCCAAAGTCTCAATCTAAACATGTGTCTTTGTGGTCTTATCATGCCATCATCAACATACTAGCCTGCCTACCTTTTTCTGTTATCACTTTTTCAATTTCCATTCTGAGGAAGAAATTAAGAAACCCTAAGTCCTTCCTTTGAAGAAAAATGATGTGGAAACTAGTCTTTCTGATTGATAATCTGGATTGCCAAATCCTAATTAAAATAAGAGAAAGAAAACTTTAATCACGGTGCATATGTTCATTGTGTATGTGTTTATAGATGGTGATGCTAAAGTTTTCTGACTTGATTTCTGGATGCTTGCTGTGCTTTTAATGCAAGTTTGGGGTTCAGGCTCATTTCTGGATGTTCAGGTTCAATTCCAAAGTCTGGTAGAGCATGTTTATAGTGCTGCAATTTCATGCTACCCCTACAATTATATTTTCTGGCTTAGAATCATTGGAACAATAATATGCAGATATCTACCACTTGGTTTGTGCTTGTCATTTCAAATCCTATATTTTCATTGTGCACTTAAGCTTTCTGTTTTTCATTGAACTCCTGCTGGAGACCAGATGCAGGCATAGACATTTGTCCTTCTTTGACTGTGCTGCCTGATCTGCATATAGCTAGAATAGTATTTAGTCACTATTCTAACATTGCCATGTATACTAGTTAAAAGAGCCCAAAGCCCACAATTAAGTGCAAAGCCAGGCAGAGCACAAGCCCAGAGCTTTTTATCATCTGAAGCAAGTGGCCATTATAAAGCACAAGAAAAGCACATGGAGCCCCCCAAAAAAGAAATCTCTTTGTTGACTTTTCTTTATTTATTTATAAAAACCATTGAATGTCTTCTTATGGGGACCCCTGGTTAATGAGTAGTGTGATTAGTTTGTGGCATCAGAAGCATAGGATAACTGATTATTACTCGAGTAGACCCTCAATTTTTGTTGACTTGATTAATGAAGATTATAAGGAGCTTCATAGTCTATGCATTTTACAATGCTTGAACCTTGAAAGTTAACTGTTTGTTTGCTATATTTCTATTTTTATCTTTCTTCGAAATTGCATATGTTATTTGTTTTGACTTTCTTAGTATGTAAATTAGCATTCGATGCACTAATTTGCATTTTTGGACATAGAATGTGCTGTTCATTATTCATCTTTTAGTAATGAAAATGTTGAAAAACTGTTGTTGCAGTATTTTATGCTATAAATGAAAACATACGATATGCATAAGAGTCTTAATGTCAATAAAGCTTGCATGCTTTAAACTTTGTGCTTAAGCCTCAGAAGGCCCTTATTCTATAGTGCGCATTGTGCCTTTGACCACCATGTAGCCATGTTGTGTTGTATACTTATGTGATGAATAAAGCTTTTATAGTTTCCATCTGATTTGATTGCTTTGCTGAATTCGTGGCATGTTTCTAATTCTGAACTGAGCTACAGTTATTCTGTATGAGACTTCTGGAATGACGCAATTTTTGACTATTGAAAATATTTGAGTCGCATCGGCTTTTCTTTTTGGATACTCTATTGAATTTTTATGCTTTATGATGTTGATGTAATAGGGAACAAGATCATTATAAGAATCCCAGCAAATATGAAGGTTGGAAGCGCCCACCAATAGAGGAGGTTGTTGGACATGACTTTGTTGTCATTAATAGTCATAATTGCTTGAAGAATTTTGTTTGCAGGGAACAGAAATCTCCTATCAGGACAGCTTATGAAACTAAATGTTGCCTTTAAACCATTTTTTTTCCGGTTCACAGGTATTGGCAAAATTAGCCACTCATTTTACTAGGGTGCATTCAAGACTGTGTTGTGATGAAGCTGAATTAGCAGAACATGTTGTTGGTTTGACTCACAGCCTTGCCTCTTGTCAGTATAGGTATGCAATGGACAGTTCTGTCGTAAGTTTGAGTATGTAGACGACCTGAATGTGTATCTTACAGGTTTGAGCTTTTTATGAGCTGATGTTGCAGATTTATTGAGCATATATAATTATTGGGTGACAACTTTTTCCATCTAAGTAAGAATATAGTACCTAAAAGTTAGTTGTTTCAGCTCTACTGCTGTTTTTGTTGCCAGAAGCCATTGGTCTGATTGTACTTACTTAATCCTTACTTCAGTAACAGCATTCTAAAATCCGGCTTGCTCTCTGTTGTATGTCATTTGTCATTAAAATGTTGAGACCTGGAGGTTGAATGGAGCAATACAGTTAAGGGAATGGGTAATTCTCACAAAAATGAGATGAACTAACTTTGAATCCCTTTGCACTTGGTTGAATGAGATTTCTAGAGGGATAATGTACAAAATGAAGCAAGAATAACAAATTGAAACAAAAACTTCAGGGTGTAATATTTTATTTGGCTAATCCTGTCTTTAGGGGCCAAAGTTGTATTTACCTGAGAGGAGAAGGTGATTTTAGGTGAGAGGTTATTTGCCTCTGGCCTTCACTGTTCACTTCAGTTTAGTATTTGTAAGAATATTGTTGTATTTAACTAAGGTTGCCAATGTCCGTTGTTGGTCTATTATGATTTATAACTCTGAAGTCGTCCTTTTTTCATCTCCAATTTCTTCTTTAGTCTGCTGTATTTACCCCATTTTCCTTTTCCCATTCTCATCTGTGTGTCTTCTTGAAATCAGTTAGGTCAATCTAAATATGCCCAGGGAATGTTGACTATAAACGGGCTAATCTGGTCGTCTTGTTTAATAATGCATGATATATGCCATGGGGGAACATTTTGTATGGTGGTAAAGAAGACAAAATGGAAAACGTATAAGGAGAACAGAAGAAAGGAAATGAGTTCCAACCTGTACCAGATATCAAGTTTACATTGGACTATGGTACAGTCTGATATGTACTACAAACCTTATTTAAATTTTAAGCATACAAACCTACTTAAAACTCTGTCAAATCTGGCCATAGAACTTATTTGTGGAAGCTAAAAATGATATGCTACACTTCCCAGGTTGGTTTTGTCGACCTAGATATTAGTTACAAGTAGGTTTTATGTCTTTCTGCATGAGGATTAGGGGATTAGAATTTATTTATTTATTTTTTTAAAAAAGTTTTTGATGGATCAAATGCTTGACCTGTAACTGCAACAAAGTTTTGACAAGGTCTGATTAACTACTTCAGTGCTCTTTGTGGATACCATCAAATTTCCACCTTGGCCGAAAGTTGGTCAAAATCTAGTACTTAGGTCCTTTGCTATCTGCTTTTTACCAATGCAGGAAGAAGCCAACACCATTATCAGTGAATGCAAATGGCTCTCTTGTACCCAAGGATTGTGCTGATAGAAATCTCATAAAGAAGAATACATGGTAAGTAATTTCAAACAGTTTGTTCATTAAGGGATCTTGGTTCTTGCTGTAGGAATTTATTTGGTTTTTTCCCCCTCTAATCTAAAGTTTTTTGGGCTAATGCATCATGCTCTAAACATGCAACTCATGATTTCGCTATCATTTTCACTTACTATTTTACTTCAGCATAGCAATCCATTCTTGATGTTTTAAAATGTACACTACTTTTACTTAATACTTCGATTTATGAATTATATAAGAATTCATATGGAAATTGGATTTATTGGTGTCCACTGTGTCAGATTTGTTTGAACTGGCTCATTCAGATAATACTGGCCTATCTTCCATTGCTGTCAAATCAGCTGAATATAGCCCCTTTTTAAACTAAAAGCTAGTTTTGTGTTTTGAAATCTGCTTTTACCTTACTTTAAGCTGGAAAAGTGCCATTCGAAGAAACGTGCCTCAAGGTGCTATTGTGAACAGCTTTTGACTGTTTAAAACTTTTACACTTCAAAATTTTTAAACAGCTTTACAAAAATGGCATTTCTTTAGCAGCTTTAAAAAGGAGGAGGAAATTCGTCAAAGAAAAATAAGCAGGAGAGGTTGAAGACTTGCGCATTGTTTTTAACTTTGTTTGACAATCGTTTTTGGATTAATATTATTATACTCAGTTTGTCAGGAACTTGGAAAAATGATAATATAAGAGAATGGCAGAAGCGCTAATAAAAGTTCAAAATGCTTTGTAGTGTGTTATTCCTTGGACTATATTATGTTGCACATCTAAGACCTAACACTAGGAACACTTTAGCATGGGTTGCTATGAAGCACCAAGTACCATAGTTTCTGCTTTCTATTGTATTTTAGCATGATATAACTTCTTAAGGCTATCTTGTGCTGCCCAGCAATTCAACATTTCGAGTTTAGTCCTATTGCTCTGTTTTGACCTCCTTTTCTGTAGACAATTTAATCCTGGGGTAAGCTAAAGTTGCAACCTTTCTTACAGGAGTATATGCGTATATTACATCTCTACTTTGTCTTTTTTTATCCCCTTTTTTCTAATGATGTGAACAAAGATCAAGCACAGTAAATTAGAAGAAAGTAAGAATTACCTCATCCTTTTTTTTTTTTTTTAAAAGGTTTACCTCATTTTCCTCTTCAGGATGGTCTGTTATATGAGTAAGTGTCTCACAGAGAAAACATAAACAAAGCATGGATTTAAAAGTTGTTGAATATTTAACTGGGGTAAGGCAGAGCAAAATTGAAAGATTAATGAGAATTTAGGATAAGTGAAAAGGCAGAGCGAAGTTGGAAATTAACTTTTTATATGCTAAAACTCAGTTAAAAATTCATCTGCAGGAGTTCAGTTCCCCCTAGCAACCATTAGTTGCGAATTATGTTCCCCAATGTTTTTACAGTTTTATCCTTTGTCACTTTTATCTAGGATAACACTTTATCAATTACAGTTTGTCCCTTTTTTTGGGGATTTTTTTTGTTGTGGGGGGGGGGGGGGGTGGTGGAGATTTCTGCCTGGTTTCCACGATTATTTCTTATGAATTACAGAATAATGCATTAACATAATGAAGCGGGAACCTGAACTAAGAGAAGTTATTGGGATTGATATCTAGAGTCTTCAGTTTACATATGCATTAGCTAAAAAGGTGGTTAGTGAGACACATTTCCAAAAACCAGATCAGCAGTTGCCATAGCATGTAAGACATGCACTGGTGCACCCAATTGTATAGGTTGCAATCCTTTACATAGGGGAAAGAATACAAGGATTTCATTGTTAATGTGTATATACTTGGAGACCTGAGGAATATAAGGAGCGAGTTTTGCTCATGAGGTTTTGGTGTGGCTATGAAAGAGTTAAATTTCACCTTTGTCACAGCTCTGAAATCAATCTAGCAATTTTTAATTTTTTTTACCCTGGATATTTAAACTGTAGTTATTCTGTATGCAAGATGCTTCTTCTGCTGTAAAGGCTGTCATTAGGTATATTTGTATCATGTGCTATATGACAGTCTTGGTTTTTGCACTTATATTCCGTGTACAATTAATTGCAGGTTAAAAGCATTGGTAGCTATCCCTAAGGTACAACCACGGTTTGCCATTGCTATATGGAAAAAGTATCCCACAATGAAATCACTTTTGACTGTTTACATGGATCCGAGTAAATCGGTTAGTATCAATACAGAATTTTTTAAAACTCTCTCTCTCTCTCTCTCTCATCATTAGATAATTCTTATATGTTGAAAATTCTACTTGTCAACTATTTTATTCTATTAATTTGCCACAATACCTTGTCTTGCCCGTGCTTGCCAGTTCATTTGAAGACCTTTCTAAGCTACTCTGTTGACTGTCTCCATGTCCATATTTGGGGACAAGAATATGTAAATTTTTAATTGTTGATCTGGTTTTGAAAATCTCAGATAAGAGAAAATCAAATTGGCTGATCAAATTGGCTGCAAGTGTGATGGTTTATGTCATCCTTTCAAGGGTGCCACAGAATGGAATAAAAAGGTCTGCTTGAGAAAGTCTTCCCCCACCCCCAAAAAAAAAAGAACTATTAAATTGATAAATAAATAAAACTTAAGGGAATCAACATATTTGCTCTAAGTTGGTTAAAAAAACAGGATAGGTATTTCATTAGACTTTCTTATATTTCTAGGACTGCTTTTTAGCAGTTACATGAACTTATAATGGTAGCTATAATGGTAGCTTTCCTGAAAGCTTTTGAAATAGTTGAAGCTTGACTAGTTCCTGAATTACCACGGTTTCTTTTCTTGGTTTTCCAGTACTTTACATGACCAAAAGGCTGTTTTGATACTTCTCTTGGTTTTTTTTCTTTTTCATTTTTTTAAACTTGCTTGTTATTTTATCTAGAATTTCAAATTAGCCAAAGAAATTTTTTCCATTAGGATTGCACACTCCCGAGTTTCAGGTTTCACTATTAAGGATCTATAATGTTCTGCATCCGATGTGATTGCCCCATTGAGGTTTTCTGTAAAAGGGGCTGGGTGATAGTTGCAAAAGGCAAATAGATTTATTCTATTAAACACTTAGATTACTTTCTAAAGAACTAGAAGATTGGACCAGTTTCCATAACCTAAGCTGTTCATTTAAATTTTTGTGAGGGGAAATTAGCTTAAAGTTCAGATATTGCCTGTTAAAAGATTGGCTGAGATTCCAGATTGTGCTCATGGATGATGTGTGTGTTAGGTTTTTGCTTCTCTCATAATTATAATGCAAAATTTGATCAATTGTGTTGGCCTGAGTCCAATATGATCTATATGTTCTCTGGTTGACGTCAGTTTCGGTTCGAGTTTAAGTTTCTTCTGCATGTTGTCAGGTGCATGAGAAAGAATTTTTGCTCCAAGATTTGACTACAGAAGGTTTACTTGGTGATGACAGAAGATTAGGAGAGATTTGTTCTAAGAGAATTTATAGGGTACTCATGGCTCAATGTGGGAACGTCATTACTGATGACGTTGAGCATGGAGCTGATTTTTTTTCGTTTACCAGCCCACTCTGCTGTTAATGCTCCCGCTACTAGGTTTGTACATGCTCTCGAGTCTGGACATTGCTTTTACCAATATTACTTGTGTTTTTTGCTTCAGTGTTTTTTTCTTTTTTGGAAGTATATACATGTTTGAATCTATGGGGTAAAAGAGTAGTGGCATCTTTTCTGCAACTGACTGCTCACTAGTGAAGTTACTAGGATAAGAAGTAACTAGTGAAGTGACTGCTTAGTATGTCATGGTTATGGTCCAATCTATGCTTCAAAAAATTTGCTTTGATGCAATCAGAGGGATTGCAGTTCGATGTCATTAATTGCTTTACTTGTATGTAAAAGTTGAATTCCCTTCCTCCCTCCAGAAAAAAAGGGCTGTTAAGAAATCAGAAAAAGAGTTGATTAGATCTTTTTTTTTTTTTTTTAAACAGGGACTTAGTCATTTTCTCGTTTGAAACTTCCTGATGTACCGCAATGCTTCTGCCTTCACTTTACAGATTGAAAGTTGTTAAGAAATCTCTGATCATGAATTGCAGGCTGATTGAAAGTTATTTGGCAAGTGTTGTATCCTATTCGAATGAGGAAAAGATATTACAATCTTATCAGTTGTGAACTGGATAAAGCAGCATGCGGCAGCGTATTTATCAAATCAATGTGGCCTCAACAACTTGTTGGAAGCTTTTCTGCTGTGATGTCAGATCAGTGGAGGTGAAAAGATTTAGATTATCACCTTTCAGCTACGACTATATTGGCATATGTATATATGTCTTTTGCTAACATCAATGTTGCAAAACCTTGTCCAATTGACCTCTGCTATTATTTTCTAATTGGAAAATGAAGCATTGTGGAAAACTGACTAATAAGAAAGTTGAACTTTTTATCACAAATGCTTTGGCCCATATATTTGGTGTCTATCTCGCGAGCATTGTAGTTTGTGCATGTAAAGCACTTCACATGCACATAAAGCTGTGTTGAGACAATATCAGTTGGAGTCTCATCTCATATATTTTGTCTAGCTACTTTATTCGATTTTAAAGGACTTTCTGCAGTTACAAGTAAATGCAGACGGATACTCACTCTGGTGCATGCTCCGTTCCTCATGGAAAGCATGGGGAAAGAGAGGAAGAAACCGAACAGAGATAAATGCCAGAACTTCTCTTTTTCAAAATCCAATAGTTATCTCATTTAGGTGATTCTACTTCACCAGCGTTCAATTGTTGTTGGTTGATTCATGTTTGATTCTGATGTCAGCTCTCTCTCTCTCTCTCTCTATATATATATATATATATATCGTGAATTTCCATTTGGTTGCCATCAGTATTATAAAAGAGAGTAGGCTTTTGCAGCAGTGTATGTAATCCAAATGTGATTTAAGCAAGGTTGGCTTTTTACCGTGGCAGGTAGCACTTGAGATAATTGATTATTTGCTCAAGAACTTTGGCTAAATATGATTCAAGAATACATTTTTGAAGGGATGATTTGCCTAGTTGATAATTAGTTCTCTGGAAAAAAGTGTATCAAAGAAACAGCTGAATAATGTTTCAATCAAAACGTTCGTGCCTATGATATCTACCTATTGCAGTGAAACTGATCAATGCATAACAAGCTGATGAGCGTTTGAGTTTTAGCAAAAAATGGCTGGCAAGATAGACACAGAAGGCCCACAAACTTGAGCAAAGGATAAAGGAAACAGCCGCACGAGGTTTATTTTTTTGAACAGGTGGAGCTAGCCAGCACCCCCATTGATGCTGTCCCAGTCTCAGGTTCAACTCCAACTTGGTGCTGCAATTGGTGGTGGGTGGTGGAGCCACCTATACTTTACCTTAACTTTGCTGGCTCCCACAACCCATCATGACCAAACATCGGTGGACTTTCCACCCTATTTTCTACACATCCTATTTTTTTTTTTTAATGCTAACATCACTTTCCATTGCATGATCAAATCATAGGCACAAAAAATAATTAAACACACGAGAGTCTCAACAATCATCTTCTCTTCTCCTCTCCTCTCCTCCTAAATTTTTGAAATAGTGATCTATTTTTTTTAGCTGAGATGTGGAATTTCGTTTTCAAATTCATTTAGATCTTTGCTTCATCAAGTGTTAGCTACCATATATTTATAGCAACCCTATGGCATTCTGTTAACAGTTCACCATAAACAAAAAGTATGCAATAGTACCATTTTCATTTCCCTTTCGAGTAGCCTTTCTTTTCTTTTCAGAAGTAGCATTGGGGCTCCATGTGGCAGCCTGTCTTTGGCTCTGAGTGCTGGTTTGGTTTGCAGATTAGGTAGGATTAGTTATTGTGGATCAAGGCTTCATAGATTGATAGTCCTTAGGTTCATGTTTCATTTAAGACACCCGTCTCGCATTTTTCATCATAATTGCTTGGAATAATTGGATGATTTCCTAGAAGTGACAGCACTATTTTTTTTTGTATTGTCTCGAAATGGTATCGAATTGACTGCATGTATTTTAGGAATACATAAATTTACACTATTGTTATCACTAGTCAAATAATTTTACATTGTTGTTGAGTTTAATTAGAACTTCAATCCCATATCTAATGGTCAACCAACAAAAAGTAAGAAGACATGATCATAGCCATCCTTCAGTGCTCTTGATCTAGAAGATTGGAAGTGTGATAAACCAATCTATACAAATTATCTATCACCGCAGAAATCATGGTACAAATTTTTTAGTGCCAATTTTTGTTGGTATATCTAATGTGACTCCATCTTGTAATGATGAGCACCAATGAGTTTAATGCTTCACAATATTATTTGTAGATATTTTACTAGTTTAGTGCACACTTTGGTGAGAGATACCCCCACATCCATTTAATTCAGCCACTATATGTGTTCATCCTATGGTGCTGCTATACACGAATCTTGATACAAATCCTCTAATATTCAAATCAAAGTCACAATCATGCCCCATGCAGACCGCACTAGACACACAAACCTTTTGCATGGGGTCCATATATGTTTCCTCTCCTCCATATATTTCATTGTTATGGGAGTAAATGTTTCTCTCTACCTCCATAGGCATAAGGAAGCTTCCCGTTCTCCTCTTTCTTTTTCATCTATCATGGAGAAAATGAAATCATTTCCCTATTATTCAGCATCTTATGCAGAAGCAAGATTTGATTTTGAAGACAGAAGCAAGTCATATAGCTTTAATGGCCCTGGTGACGATCCTGAGGTCAAGAGGAGAAAAAGAGTTGCAGCCTATAATATGTATACTATGGAAGGTAAGGTCAAGTCATCTCTGAGGAACAGCTTCAAGTGGATCAAGAGTAAATTCACAGATACCTATTATGATTCTTGATCCAGAAACAAGAATCACTACTATTATATCATATCTTCTTAAGGGTCTACCTTTCCTTTTCTTTTTTAATGAGATGGAGGAGGGCTTTGGATGGTCCTGAAAGGAGCTGAGGTTTGCTGCTTCTATAAAGAGTAAATACTTTCATCCTGGGCTGAGAGTTCCTTCATCACTATGAATATATTGAGAAAAGTTGTCAACAAGGGTGTACAGCATTATTAGCTTTGAAAGCATGGAAAAATTATGTTTTCATGTAATTTGAATTATGCGTTGGCTTGCTGTAAACAGACTATATATATAGTATTTATGTAGTTTTTTTTTTCCTCTTTTTTGAACTTCAAGAATTGTAATAGTCGTACATCATGTACGATGCTAATGAAATAATTGGACATACAAATATTTCCACTGGCGCAAGTACTTTGAGTATCTGATGATGTCTTCCATCTAAGAACCTAAGGTAAGATGAAAATTATACTTATGGTTTAATTTTTGGTTAGTTCTGTATCCCGAATTAGCCTTGGTTAAGTTCATTTTCTGTCATTTTTCCATGACTTTGGCATGGGATTGAGCAACCGGGAGCTACTCCGCAAAATTTTTACCTATTCGATGGTGAAGAAAGTGAACGAAAGGAAAAGTAGGGAAAGAGTACAACTGCCATGCCCAAGGAGATTGTATATATTCCACTCCAGAAATGGAAAGATCAACACAATTGGGATTTGTTTTGGAAATTGGCTACGCTTACAAAATGAAAACTTCATTTGTGATTCCACGAGAAATTTAATGAAAGGATAGAAGTTTAGTTCTCCGTGAATGTATCATAACTTTTGGCCAAAATCTTCTTCTGATGATCGATTCATCCTTGGACAAAACGATATACATTTACTAGTTACTTTCTAAATTCTTTATTTGATTTTCTTGTGTAATTTTACATTATTTGGATCTATTAGTCTCCTTCTCGTGTTTATGTAATATACTTAGGTAAATTATTGTGAATTTATAACCTCACTAATCAAGTCCTCCATTATGTTATTTTTTTTTTTGATTTTATAACACTAATGAAACAACTAATTCACTTCCTCTAGAAATGGTATATCAACTTTTGCGTAGTATTTCAACACTTGGTGTCTTTCTCTAAATTTTTTACTTGGAGCGTGCAGATTTCATGACCTTCTTGGAGAAACTCAAAAACATGAGTTGTTTCCTCCTAGAAGTATCCTTTTCCTCTATGAAGTGATATACTATTACATGCATTTGATGTACACATAAACAATCTATATCTACCTATCTATACTCCCTCGATAATCTAGGCAAGTTCAAATGCATACATAAATAATCTATATCTATTTATCTATCTGTATATATCTATGCTTCTTGGATAGTCTAGGCAAGGGGACTGTGAAGCGATATACTATTACACGCATTGATTAGGAGTGTCAATTGGATTTTTTAAGTCGGGTTTTAACAAGTTCAAACTCGACTTACAAATTATATGAATTTGTGGGATTTGAGCTCAAATTTAGCTCGCACTATTATATGAGTTTTGGGTTCAAATTGGATTTGATCCAAACTCATAATTAAATACATAATTATATAAAGGGTTAAATTCACCAATTACTTGGATGAAATTAATTTTTGAATTATTTTTCAGTTGACCAAGGTGTAAAGTTCCTATTAGAATACTTTAGGGTGTAAAGTTCAACTAGGATAATAGTTTGTTGAGTTTTTATACATTTAACCCTTATATATAATATATTTGATAATTATGAACTAATACGAATTTATATAAATTATTAACATTTTATGTCAGAATATGTATAATTATAAATTATAAATATTATTGTATATATTTTACATCTATAATCATACTCATATATGGGTCGGACTTTAATCAAACTTGAGCCTAGTATCGCCTAAGTTCTATTCACATTTAGTTCGAATCTAATATTTAGCCCCAAACTCTATCCGGTCCAATTAAAGCTTAGGCTCAGTGAGCCTTTTTGGACTGGATGGTTCGAATTCAGGATGATCCGGCCCCATTGACAGTCCAATATTTGATGGATACATACATAATCTATATTTATCTATATCTATACTTCTTGGATAGTCAAGGCAAGTGTTTAGTAAGTAATTAGGAGTGTAAGCATTTTTTTGTCTTAGTTTTTGGTGAGATCAAAGTACCCTTTCATCTAATTATTAGAGTCATTTTATTTCGGTTATAATAGTAATGAAATGAATAAAATGTTACTAATTGATTGATAACTTCTGTATACATGGTCAATGTAAAATTTTTTTACACAAGCAAGTTTGGTTTAGATCATAGCACATAACATGAATTCAAATTATGCACATATGTCATCCATTCAAAGTTGTTAGTGTAAACAAAATAATTACACTGTCAGTGCATAAAAAGTTAATTTTTTATTACACTAAACTTCTTATAAATAATGTCAAATGTCTTCTTTCACGTAGTCAGTAAAGAATATTTTACTTTTACTAAGTAGTGCGAAGAAATTTTCTAACATTCCAGTTCCAACCACTCATAGTACAGTTAACTAATTATAGAAGAAGCTAATAAGAAACCAAGCAAAACTAACAACTAACAATTGATATCTATGGGAATTATAATACGCTAGACTCAAAAACCTTTTTTTAAAAAAAAAAAATTCTTAAAGCTTTTCATCATATTCTTCCAGAACAAGAATCAAAATTTCAAGATCATGAAGTCCATCTCAATGATAATATCTAGATTTATAGAATATCCAAGTGTAAAAAATATATCAAACGTCAACAGAAATATAGCCAACTTGGTTATTACTTTCACTATTAATCACACAAGCTCTAAAATCGTAAAGGTAATACAAAACTTAACGCCCACATTACAGAAAAAAAGTTTTAAATTGAAATACAACTATCAATCATTGACACCAATTGAAAGAGCACTATTAATCATTTACACCAAATATTAACAGCCAAAAATCATTTAGACCAATCATTAACGGCTAAGAAGAAAAAACCGAAAGAATCCACTAAAACTAAAAATACAATCTTAAAATGACATGAAGGTAAACAACAAATTAATCACAAAAACTGAAAACTTACTTCGTATATATACAACAAAAAAAGAAAAAATCACATCAGCAAAATGCAGCGAATACACGAAGGCTCTTCACATATCTCATCTACACAAATATCACATTTTTACTAATTTCTAAACCATATTTCCAAAGGTCTTACACACAAAAAAAAAAAAAAAAGAAAGGGAACAGAAGATGAGCAAAAGGAGTGTTAGGCACCAATATTACATATGCCTTTTTTAAAAATTGTTATTTTGGTGAAACTTCTTTATATTACCTCGGATACCATCGATAAGCACAAATTCATCGATTGGCACTAACAAACAGCATAATTTGATTGTATGAAAAAAAGGAGAGACAATATTCGGAAGGGATGTTAGAATGGTAGTTTATATTAATTTTTGGTGAAAATCATCACCTATTAAATCCAAAATTTTTATGGCGATTATTAAGAAATAAATAAACGGCAAAATTACGGAAGCATACCTGAATTCACGTTGACAAACTGGTATTTGAATCTCTAGAGATTTTGGAGTGGCATTTCAGGTCAACACGTATTTGCCAATCCTTAAAAGAATCATTTAATTTCTCTTTGGTATTTTTCCTGACGATAGGATATCAGGAAAGAGTTATTTTGTAATATTAGAAAAATGAGATAATAAGTATACGTGTGAATTGGAGACCATAACTCTATTTATAAATAATATTCCTATTACCTTTCGGATTCCTATTTTAACCCATCATAAAAATAGAAAATATTTTTAAATCTCTACACATTAAAAACTAACATTCTATTAAATACATTAGAATCTAATTCATAATTGATCACTTTAATTGAATTTAACATTATTTGACAGTCTGCAATACATAATTATTCACATATAAGTTCAACGATGGATTCTTTGATTAAGAATCCAACAATTTTCACTTGGACTACATGTGTAATTTTATAATTATATTTTATAATTAACCATATGAGTTCAACTTTACTGTCATTATCAAATGTATCTGTAGTCAATTCGGTCCATCAATCACACCAACATAGGATCAAAGCGGCCTTTGTTACAATTTCGTAATTGGACCCATCAATGGACACATATGCTGATATAATTGAATGACATGAATCATAATGTAGATGTATAGTATAAAAATTTCATGCAATGTGATTATAACATGCCTATTTTCAACTAATCCATATTAAATTTTGTGAGATCAAACCATACAAAAAACAGAATGTAAATAAATCCAAACTTTATTTATGCATAAAATAACTTTAAAATATTAATAATAAAAAAATATCATAAGAGCATTTAAAACAATAAATTTCCACTAAAATTGTACATCATTTAATAATATGAAACACTTTGATATTTGGATTGTGATCCCTTAATAAACGGATCCGCAACCATCAAATTTGTTCTAATATACTCTATCGATAACTGTTCACTTTGTACTCTTTCTTTAACAGTCAGGAATTTGATATCCATACGTTTAGATTTTGTCAAACTTCCGTTGTTATTGGAATATAGAATTATTGACTTATTGTCACAAAATAATTTAAATGGTCTTTCAATATTATCCACTACATATAATTTTGTGACAAAATTTCACAATCAAATTTCATGGTTAGATGTCTCATAGTAAGTTATAAATTCTGCAATCATAGTGGAAGATGTTATAAGAGACTATTTAACACTCTTCCAAGATACAACACCTTTAGTCAACAAATAGATATAGTTTGATGTTGATTTCATAGAATTTTGGCATCCAACATAATCGAAATTAGTATATCCAATGATTTCGAACTTATCCGACCTCTGATACGTGAGTATGTAGTCTTTTATTTTCTGTAAATACTGCAAGACCTGTTTGGTTGTCTTTCAATGATTTAATTCAGAATTGTTTAAATATCTACCCAATATCCCAATAATGTACGCAATAACTGGATGCATATAAATTTGAGCATACAGTAGACTCTCTATTGGTGACAGGTTTGGCCCCCCTCTAATTTGATGTATTTTTTTCTCGATTTTTAATATATTAAGGGATGTTAAAATAAAAATAAATAAATAAAAAAAGACTCTCTATTGGTGACGCATAAGAAATCCTTTGCATTTTTTTTCTTCAAAACCATTTTTAGGATACTGATTGAGACTAAACTTGTCTCCTTTACTCACAGGGGTGTCTTTTGATTTACAATTTTGCATGTCATATTTTTTAAGAATCTTTTGCGATGGTTTCAAAATACCTTAAGGGCGATCCTGGTATATCTGTATGCTTAACACAAAAGATACATCATCAAAATCTTTCATCACAAAATTTTTAATTAAAAATCTATTGATTTCATGCAATAGGCACATATCATTGTTGGTATCAGAAAAATATCAGAAAAATATATTTGCTCCTATAGAATTTATGGTATATACAATCATTTACTAAATTCATTTCAAAATCAAATGAGATGATCACTTGATAAAATTTGAAATACCATTATCGAGACGCTTGTTTGAGCCTATAGATAAATTTTTTAAATTTGTAAATCATATTATTTGGATCTCCCAATACAAAGTTTTCTGCTTGTACCATTTAGATCATCTCATCAATATTATTATTGAGAAATGCTGTCTTTAAATCCATCTGATCTAACTCAAGATTGAAGTGCGCCACTAATGCCATGATAAATCTAAAAGAGTCCTTCGAAAAGATCAAAGAGAACGTTTCTTTATAGTCGATACCTTCCTTTTGTACAAATTTCTCAAGAACAAGACGAGTTTTGTATCTTTTCATATTACCTTTCGAATCTTTTTTAATTTTAAATATCCATTTTACAACCAATGAATTTTGTTCCTTTGACAATGGAACAAGATTTCAGACATCATTGCCTTTCATGAATTTAATCTATTCATTCATGGTATCGATCCACTTTCGATAATTTAAACTTTTCATGATTTGATGAAAGTTGATTGGGTCATCTTCCATTAATCCAGTATCATCCTCATATTTTTGGAGAAAAATAATATAATCATCTGGCACTATACTTCTCATTTCTCTAGTGAATTTTCTTAATGGCATTAGTTCTGAAGTAGGTAGAGTTTGTTCTTCTATTACAATTTGTTCTTCGATATTGTCTTAATTTGTTGTATCACGATCAAAGTCAGGAATAAGATCCTGAACAATATCAATGACACCTATGAAAATATTAACATATTTCTCTTCAAAGACAAGGTTCTTTACTGTATCTTCTCCCCCAAACTCGACATCCTCAAAGAATCGAGCATTTTTCATCTCGAAAATCAATTTAGTCGTGGGATCGTAAAACTTGTAACCCCTTAATCTTTCAAGGTATCCAATAAAAAAACAGCAAATCGTCTTTGAATCCAGTTTCTTTTTATTTGGACTATGAGGTCTTGTCTTAATTGGATATCCCCAAATATGTAAATGTTTCACACTAGGTTTTTTTTTGTCCAAAACTCATATGAAATTTTGTTAGTTGCTTTAGTTGAAATTCTGTTAAGAATATAAACTACAGTTTTAAGTGCTTCTCCTTAGGGTGATTCTGGAAAGGTAGAATGATATATCATACTCCTTACCATGTCTTTATACGTTCTATTTCGTCTTTCAACTCTACCATTTATAGTGGGTGAACCTGACATAGTGTACTGTGGGACGATACCGCATTTCTCTAGATATTTATCAAATGGCCCTGAACATTGTTCATCTGAACTGTTATATTTGTCATAGTATTCACCATCACGATCAGATTTAATGCTTTTGATTCTTTTGTTGACTCGATTTTCAACTTTAGTTTTAAACTTGTTGAACGCGTTCAGTGACTGTGATTTTTCAGAAATGAGATATATGTAGCGATATCTTGAAAAATCGTCTATGAACGTTATAAAATATTATTAATCATTCTAAACAGATGTAGAAAATGACCCATAAATATCTGTATGTATAAGTTTTAAGACGTCTAAAGACCTATTGATTTCAAATCTCCTTTTATTGATTTATTTTCCTTTTGTACAGTTAATACAATCATCAAAATCTGTAAAATTCAAGAGGTCGAAAATTTTATTTGACATAAGTCTTTTTAGAGATATGTTCTAATCTCTTATGCCATAATGCAGTCGAATTCTCATTGGTTAATTTTCTCTTTACTCTTCTGACACTAAAATACAGAATTTTATTAAATGAGACAATTATATCAATTAAATATAGATTATTATAATGCATTGAAGAATCAGAACCAATCAATTTTGAATTATGAAATAATTTAAATTTTTTATTTTCAAATGAACAAAAATAATCAAATTTGTCCAAAATAACGATTTCTTTTGTTGTTTCTTTTGAGGTGCCATACATGTAGTTTCTTTATCTTTCTTTCTTTTAAATCCCTTATTTTTATTATTAATGGTTGAAATCAAATGAACGCTCTCTGTTTGATTTTACTTTAACGTTTTCTCTTCCTCTACATAGTGTGAGGTGAGTTCATTTAGAAACAAAGTTTATTTTTGACAGTTATAACCCACCTTAAACATGTTAAATTATGTAGGAAGAGATATTAAAATCAAATGCACTAGTAACTCTTAATAGAGTATCAATTTAAGTGCATTTAAATTCGAAATAAAATGAGATATATTCATGATATACTCTCTGATATTACCTTTACCATTATATTTCATTGAAACTAGGCGTGTTAAGAGCGTACTAATTTCAATCTTTTCGTTCATGACAAATTTTTTTTCAATGTTCTGAAGGAATTCTTTAGCAATAACTGTCGTTTCTGACATTGTTTCTCTGAATGCTTCTGAAACGGCTTTTTTAATAATCATCAGACACAAGCGATTTGATCTCTCCCACCTTTCCTTATCCCCTTTTTCATCAGATGTACTCTTATCTATAAGACGTGGAAGAGAATCATCCATTAACTTAAAGTCGAGATCCATTATTTCAAGTACTATCAAGAGATTTTCTTTTCAAGACTTGAAATTTGTGCCATTCAGCATAGAAATATTATTGGTATTGATAGTAATATTCGTAAGATTATTCGCAACAGAACAGAAAATATAAAATAATTAAAACAAACTCACATAAATCAAAATAATAATAAATTCAAATAATGATAACCCTATCTCAAGATACCAATATTCTATTAAAATTTTATTTTTGGACAAAAATACTAACTTCTAACTGATATCTTGACATAGTAATAAGTACTGGCAATAATAACATGTTAAAAAATAATTTTTTTTGGCCAATTTATAATTCACATGTAAAAAGTTGAATAATTATCACATGTTTATTATCACAAGTGCACATGCAATATTGTTAAACATTGATCTTCCTTGGGACCAATCAATATTTGCAAAATTACAAGTACCCAACTAGTTATATTTTAAAATAAATTAATTTTTACAATAGAGGTATCTTTGGTGGCATATTGTTTCAATTAATTTATTCCAAAATATATATAATCACATCAATATTCAAATTTAAAATTACACAAATTACACAAAAATTTTAATCAAAGTCAACTTTGGTCAATTTTGATCAAAACGTGGTCAAACTAGTCAATTGGATCAAGACTTATTGGACCAAAAGTTCATATTCATAACTTGACCCAAATTTATTATTTAAACCCAAAATTTTCTTGAAATCCATAATACCTTGTCTTATTTAACTTTATTAGGATTCACTTAAATTAAAGAAATCCTAATTTCCTTGACATATTAATAAATTACATATCATGCAGGCCCTATCAAATATTATGTTAATCAAAACTCTTGAATGAATAAACAAACAAAACAAACTACGAAAAAGACCGAACAACTTTTGGAAAACAAAAATCAAGTTAATTTATATCATGGAAAGTATGTGGATCCCACATATCAAGAGTTTAACAAAATTCAACAATTAAGCAAGACAAGCACACGTGATCTTGGAACCATGTGTACTTGAACCATGTGCTAACTAATCATAACAAACAAAGCAAATATGTGTACTTGATTGTGCATCATGTTTATTGATTTCGGCAAACTTATGGATTCATATGTAATCAAAAGTAATAAATTGGACAATACAAATTTATTGAAAATATAAGCAAACAAATTACATTAAAATCACAATTCAAGATTGTCAACCGCCGCACAATCAAAATAAAAATAATTCTAGTTAAAAAAAACTTGAAAACTATGAATTATTTAAAACCAAATTATTTCTTAATAATCAACCATATCCTACTCTGATATCACTTGTTAGGGTGCTAGTTTATATTAACTTTTGGTGAAAACCATCACCTATTAAACCCAAAATCTTTATGGCGATTGTTAAAAAATAAGTTAACAGCAAAATTATCAAAGTATACTTGTATTCATATTGACAAACTGGTATTTGAATCCCTAGAGATTTTAGGGTGACCTTTGAGGTCAGCACGTATTTGTCAATTCTTGAGAAAGTCATTTAATTTCTCTCTGGTATCTTTCCTGACGATGAGATATCAGGAAAGAGTTATTTTGTAGTACTAGAAAAATACGACAATAAGAATACGTGTGACTTGGAGACCATAATTCTATTTATAGATAACATTCATGTTATCTTTTAGATTCTTATTTCAACCCATCATAGAAATTATCCTTAAGTCTCTACACATTAAAAACTCACATCCTATGAGATACATTAAAATTCAATTCATAATTAATCACTTTAATTGAATTTAATCACTTTAATTGACAGTCTACAACACATAATTATTCACATATAAGCCTAACGTTAGATTAAGGATCCAACAAGGGAAAGGTTGAATCAAGCAGGTGACCGAAGAGATGGAGTGGACGACAAAAACAGCGAGAGTTTTGGTGTTGGAGAAAATGATGGTGGTTTGATGAATTCACTAAAGTTGGATAAAAAGATGTGGACAATTTGAGTCTTACTGTTATGAAAATTTAATATTGAGCCTTATGTTGGAAAACAAAAATCTAGAACACTAATAGAAATTAGTTTTTGTTGATGATGAGGTGAGAAAATGTGTACTTTCATGTTTATCTTTTAATTTATATTGTACACCTTATTACCATTTCTAAGTTATAACCAAAAAAAATATCAGGGAAAAAGAGTTTAAGCTATCATATTTGATGATATCATCACAAAATTAGGAAATACAATAAGTCGTACTTGCTCTCAAATAAAAGTGTCAACAAAACAAACACTTTTTTATGCAAATGTCAACAATGAAATTGAATTGATTTTGTGAAATTATAGGCATGTCAAAGAAGATAATTCTCATAACAAGGAATATTGTCCATGCAACTATCTTGCTTGAAAGGCCTAAAAAAAGAAAACCAAACTTCCTCAAAAAACGAATAGGTAACTTTTGTTACCAAATTTATATAGATTTCTTACAAACCTTCTAAAAATATTCTACATTTAGCGCGTACAACATTACTAGTAATAATTTAAAAAAAAATAGAAATTCCCATTCTACTGATCAAAATCCATTTTGCCATATGCCTTTGGCTTCTTTGCAGGCTTCATTACTATTATCAGGGGATATCTCATTCATACATCAGGATGAAAGTAAAAATCTTTATGATTGACATTGGTGCTAGTTTCTTCCTTTTCTGACTCTGGCACTCGGAGGAGACAGTATACCAGTATTGCAGCCAGGGAGCCAAGGACGGGTGCCACGATGTAGACCCAAAGGTTTTTATAGGCACCAGCGGCTATTGCAGCTCCGATACTCCTTCCCGGATTCATTGAAGCTCCAGTGATGGGCCTGCATTTTTCATTAAAAAGCAAGTCACCTTTACAAGTTTTTTTTTTTAAATTTTTTTCTTGAAAGAGACAGAAAGAATTGGTAATGTGATCTAAATTGAGGTTGTCTTTACCCAGCTATGATGACATTAAACGAGACTGCACCTCCAATTGCCACCCCAGATAGTGCCTTGTTCTGTTTTCATGCATGAATCCAACAAAGCTTTTTGTCAAAAGATCACAAGAAAACTTTCTCCAGCAGCTAAACATACTTACTTGATCCTATTATGCATTTAGCTTCTAGTTACTATTGTTTAAGGATTACTTGCGGAGGGATCTTCAGGTACTGCTGCACAGACGAACATTAGAATGAAAATGATAATGAGTTCCCACGCTATTGCTTCAACATCACTAGTTGAGCATGAGCTTTTGTGCTGAGTAAGAATTGGAAGTATATCAGGTTGCCCATTGAATAACAACTTCAAGGTTAGGCATGCAAGCGTTGAACCGACCAACTGACAGACGACATAGATAAGCCACCTACAATACAATCACATGCATGAATGATTGTGAGTGGAGTTATTCTATCAACAAGAACCCGATCCAACCATGGTTCGAAGTCTCGGCCGAGACCGAGACGACTCGGCCGAGTCGTCACCGTCTCGACTCCTACCGATACGATACCTTGACGAAACGATACCGAGATACTTAACTCGCCGAGAAATCGGCCGAGACGTCACCGCGACGGATTGACTCGGTCGAGTCACACCGAGTCAAGACGAGAAATCGGCCGAGTTATACCGTGACGGATTGACTTGGCCATTTCTTTTGCTATTTTTTATTATTTTTGTTTAGCATACTTTTTTTATATTATTAATAATTTTTAGAATATTAAATACTTTAAAATTTGCATCTCATCGAGACCGCGACTGATATGCCGAAACCGATGTGGAACGTTCCGGACCGCGACCGCGACCACGACTTTGAACCATGGATCCAACACCTATAAATATGAATATGTAGGTGCCAACTAGCTCTGCAAGTGCTTTTTCCACACAAGTAAATGATAAAATTTCAGTATTTAACACCTAAATAGATGGAAATCACATTACACTAGCTAGTACACGGTGCATAGTAATCAGCATAGCTAAACTGATCACCTACTGATAGATTGAAGGAGACTCGGGCTTTGAAACCATTTTGGCAATCATTACGCGTTTAACTGTTTTCTTTGCTTGCTCCAGCATAGATAAATCATCACGGGAATTCCTTGTTGGAGAATTCATACTAACTATTGAAGTTGAGTCGGGCTTGTTGGCCATAGTAGGTGATGGCTCCCGTTGGGGCAAGTCAGGCTGGTAGTAATTTTTTTTTCCTTTTTGACTAACAGGCTAGTAGTAATAGGCACACTTGTTTAGTAATCGAGATTAGCTATTTATACTAGGCTTGTCCAGTCAATTTAAATTGGATGTGATTGAATATTTTAATTAGTAGATTCATGACAATCACATTAGGCTGAATACCCATTCAAGATTTACACGTGATGATTCTAGCGCAATAAGAACGTGCTCTTAAAGGAGTACTTTTGTGTTCAACTGATATATGTGCTATTGTGGCGTTGAAGACAAAACAGAGGGAAGCAAAGTTCTTTATTTTTTTTTATTAATCCCTTTAACACTCTTCAAGAATCCTAATTAGCCGGCCAATTACGTGAAGAAAATACATGTATCAGAAATAAGGAAAGGCTTAGGGCAAATTCTGCCGCATTTGATGATCCAAGACAACAGGAAATCATTAAGAGGAAAAACAAATTAGGACTATACAAACCAGGAAGAGAAGGCCAATTAACCAAGTCATGAAATTCTTCAGGTTGTACAAAGTGAATGTGGAAAGGCCTGTACTTTTAGATATGCTTGATATTAATGCCAATGAAAATATATAAACCTTGGATCGATGTCGAGGTCTCTGTCAAAATTATAGACATTCATGATTATGCAGATCAATCAAGTGAACTTTATGTAGTTTTTTTGCATGCTTTTTCCATAAATTTTCCCCATGATTTATGTGTTAAGCAAGTTAGTGAGTTGTTGCTGAAAAAAATCAGAACAAGTCTAAGTTAAGCAACATTGCCAAATCCAACCTCGATCCTATGGCTGAAAAAAGTGCAAATTATGCAAAGTAAGTAAAAAAGCCTTGCAGCACCCGGCCAAATCTCAGCAGCAACGCACTTCAGAGAAACCTGTAGACTAGAGGACATGTGGCCGAGACCAAGGCAGCAGCTCCTTCTCCACCAATGAAAAAGTCCAAAAGTATTGCAATGTATATATTTAGCTAACAGCGAATTATAGAAGAACCATTTATTTAATCATTCATATGCATTTCTTTACTTCTTCCAGAACATCTGGGCTTGGAGGAACCGAGGAAGAGCAACCTTTCTTCAAATCGGTGGACATGATTCTCTTTGACTAATGCTGATCTGAAGAAAGAAAAAGATTTGTGTTTTCCAATATAGGCAAAAGTTGCTTTGGAACCTGCAACTGTAACCTGGCAACGGTGGACTTCCCGGCTATTAATTAAATCCAGTGAGCTCCAAGTGGCGCGGCTCTCTCTAGTTCCATAGTCAACTAGCAGAGTTCTTCTCAGGGAAAAGAGTTAAAGAGTCACCGATCAAGGAATCTTGATTCAACCCTCTGATAAAAGTATTTTATAACTATTTAAATTTTCTACCTAAACAGGAAAAGAAAAATATCCCGATAGAGCTCTCCTGTTTAGGGATGTAAAGGAATTTAAACAAGTCGAATACCCTAGTGTTTAGATTTGTTTGATTATTTTGATGAATTTGAAATTTTGTTCAAACTTAACTTATTTGCTTCTTGAGTCTAATTCGAAACAGCTTTTATCGAGTTGAACTCTGAGTTGAGCTCAAATAGTGTGAACTTCTTATATAAATTTCACTTATATGCTAATCAAATTGAATTCGAATCAAATTTGAAAGTTTATCAAACACAAAATGATATTCAAACTTGATTAGCTAGCAAGCCAAACATGAACGGGCTCTTATTGAGCCATGCTCGATTCAAATATCGAGTAATTTGATTCATCTTTTAGTGATACTCCTTATCAAGAACTCAAGTATTACTGATTATTCAAGCAGAAAAAGAAAAGAACAATGGAATTAAGAAAAGAAGATTAAGGAAAAGACTTAGGGTGCGTTTGATAAAATTGAAGTCTGAAAACTGAAGTTTGAATCCATTAAATTATTGAATTATTAAGTATTAAATCTAATACAATTGAGTGCATATCACATTCAGTGATAAGTGAATAGCTTATCACTTAATTTTGGGAGCAAGTTTTGCTTAAGAAATTCAGTGCAACTTAATTAATCAGATGCTCAATTTTTGGTTATCAAATAATCTGAATATGTTAAGATCTTAATCCATTAATTTTAAATGCTGAACTAGGTTATTAAACAAGGCTTTAATCTTGACACTCTGTCCTGCATGTAACTATTTACTTAGATGATAACCTTTTGGCAATCAGAACACTTTAGGCTCGAAATCTAGCTTTGAGTTCACGTTAGATGGTTTCTCAAGAAAATTTGTGCCATGACGACTAGAGCTCCATGGGAAGACAACAATAACAATAAGACATGAACTCCCAAAAAAAAAAATATATTTTAATGAAAAGTCCCCCAGTATTTAGAAGTGGAAGTTTTTCCCATGTACCTAAAGATCTAGGGCAGCCAACCTATTTGAGTATAGTATAGAGGACTAACATCTTTGTAGACCATGGTTATATTCATGGTTATCATCTAAGTATTATGCTTAGATAGGCGATTATTTGAAATCATTATTGTAGTATAAATATTTTTTATACAATGTATATGAGATAAAAAGGTGATTAGAAAAATAAAAAAAATGATTGAAAAATGTGTTATAATATAAATAAAATATTGAGAAAAATTGATATTTGACTTTTTCAATAGTAACTGTGTAGAGGTAATGTTGAAAGTTTTTTATCCAAGTAGAATGTCAACCAATATATGAACATCATACTTAGCAGTTAGCACACTTCCAAAACTGACCTGTATGCTTGGATCGCATCTTCAATATTATCTGATCTCAGTAATGCTGAAAAAAAAAGGTGACAAATTTTGATGCGAATCATCAAGGTGATGTATATGACGCTAAATAATCAAGGAATATGAAGGTGATGATGAGTCCAACTTACAAATAAACAAAAAAAAAAAAAAATCACATATCCGTCTCATTTTACAAGGTGATGATGAGTTCAACTTGGGTACTACTCTTCAGGTTTTTATAACTACACTTTTTCTCCATCACTTTTTGTGGGTTCTTGAATATATTCACTATTTGGATGGTCTGTTTGGATGGCATATATTTTTGACTCATTTTAGAAAAATAAAGTTTGTTTAAACATCATCCATCTTAACACTCTACAACACCACAAATTTTTTAAAAACACCCAGAAAAAATAATACATTAAGTAGGGTACTAGTGACAGAAGTAGGTAATGGTGGTGAATGATAGAGGTTGCCAGTGATGGATAGCGAGTAGAGGGGGATAAGGGAAAGGGTGTTTTATAAAAATAGTGTGTTTTGCACAAATACCAACCTTTTTTTATAGAACAACTATTGTTTATAGTAAAATTTTAGATAAACACGTTAAAAGAACTTTGCCCAGGTAGAACGTTTAAAGGGAAATGCTGAATTTTACTTTCAAATCTTTTGCTGCCATGCTCTAAAAAAGAAGGGGATACAAATTATTTAGGGGAAATTCGTGAAAAGGAAGAGCTTGAATCCATGTTCAAAAAGAAAGGGATAAAAGTTATTTTATCTGTCTTTTTCCTTTTTTTTAGATTGTTTTTTTCCAATTGGAAAAGCTGACTTCGTAACTCTCGATCAGATATTTACTTTTTGGGATTTAAGAAAAATCTTTCAATTTGAACAAATTATTTAAAAGAATATTTTTTAGCAGCTTTTGGTACCAAGATAATTAAATATAAGTTGTTATCCAATAATCATTAACTCACAAGATTTATTTTTAAAAAACTCTAACTATACACTTTTCTTACGGCAATGTACTACCATTGTACAAATGTACGACTAATATTCCTAGCTTTGTTATAGTCCATTTCTCCGCTCTCCTAACTTGTACGAGTGTGTGTGTATATAAATATATATGTGAGAAAAAATAACAAAGAAAAATCAAAACTAAATTTTGTTTGATTAGTTGTTGGTTAATCATTCAAATTTGATGTATAAACATAGTCATATCAGAGAATATGTAGCAAACTCAAGCAATACATGCACTTTTTTTGCCAACTCATATGAAGGTTCAATTGATTGCCAAAAAAATTTAAAAATACCACCAATTTTGTAAAGAATTTATACTTTGAAATCGGTTTGATGGTTTATTTCTATATCATATTATTGGTTATCTATTGTGGCACTGAATAATTTACCATAATAACTGATTATTCTCCATTTCTGCACTCAAGAACTCATGCGGCATCTTTGACAAGGAAAAAGATATCATTATTGTTATCTGCATGTTGCTTATCGTTTTATGCGTTCACTTTCTCAGAATCTCCTGCTTTGTTCTTCATTTCTTGAATCAGAAATTCTTTTTTGGGGGGTGGGTGGGGTTTGAATTTTGAGAAAACCACTTGCATCATCTTGTGAAGGTGGTCAGTATAGAGATTTTGATTACCATATATAACAATAATTTGCTGTTAAATACTTCTACTCTTGTTAATTGCAGCTGCATAGACTGATAAATATATCATAGATAATGCAATTCATGTTGTATATTATTGTATTTCCTGCAGAAACTAATTTTTTTTAAAAAAAAAGAATCTGGAGAATGAATGGTCTGCAAAGATTGAACAAAATAATGATCAGTTAAACTCTACTACTAACTGCAGATAATGATCAATTAAACTCTACTACTAACTGCAGAGATATCAGGCCATTTTTTAAATAATAAATTATGGAGTTAAAATCATAAAGGAGAAGACAGGACAGGAGACCACATGTAATTTCAATTAAGCTTTTCTCTCACCTTTTTTTTTTGTTTTTTTGTAAATTTAATTTTAATTAGCATACAAACTTTGTAATTTATACACTATTTAGATAGAAATTCAGACAATAAAATTCCAATTAACATTGCACAAGACTGCTAAGTGCTACAGCTATTCCTCTCTCTCTCTCTCTCTCTCTAAGAAAAAAAAAAGTATTGGCTAATCAGCTAAGTGTATTTTAGTTTGCATCTTTCTTTATTAAGCTTGATTCATCTTAGTCGTCCCTCTGTTCCAAAACTGTGCGTAGCTGTAGAGGAAGTAAACAGGGATTAAATCGCAATTTTCAATCCTGATTGGTGGAATAAAACCCAAGTCTAACATTCATAATGGAGAATAAAATCATCTAAGCTAATTAATAATATGTCAATTTTTTTAAAATCAAATGCATAATAATGTTAGATTGTCTAATGAATTGTCTAAGCCATAGAGCAGACAATGGAACAAGTTCTAGTGATCAAGTTTTTTCAGTACCCTCATTCAGAAGACTACTGGCAATTAATGTTCCTGAATGGAGGCAGGCAACAGCGGGATGTGTAAGTGCTATGTTATTTTGTGCAATTCAACCATCTTATGCATGTGCCATGGGGTCGATGATATCAGTGTATTTCTTGACGGATCATAAAGAGATCAAGCAGAAGACAGAAGTATATGCCTTGTGCTTTGTGGGGCTTGCATTGTTCTCAGTGTTTATAAACATATGCCAGCATTATAATTTTGCATCAATGGGGGAGCACTTGACCAAGAGAATCCGAGAAATGATGGTTGCCAAGATGCTCAGCTTTGAAATTGGGTGGTTTGATCAGGATGAGAACACAACTGGTGTTGTTTGCTCCAGACTAGCCAATGTGGTAAGTAGGATTCTTCCCCAGGAAACATCATTTAATGCAGCTTTGAGTATTGAATCTAATCTTGTAACAATGGCTTACTCAGTGTTGGCTCTGATTACATGATACACCAGTTTAGATTTGTTACAACCAAGTCTATGTTTGAAACTTTCGACTATTGGTCTAGTTAATTTAAGGATCCATTTCGCCTGTTCAAAATGAAACATGTATTTTTATTTAAAACCAGTTATCCTAATATCTATTGAAATCCATAATTTACTAGATTTATTTTGGAGGACTTCATGAAGACAGTGAGCCTTCAATGCTCACTTTTAGATGATTTGCCGGTAAAACAGGCTAATTATCACTATGCTGGTCTTATTGTCCTCATGACCATATAGTGCTGAACAGAACCAAGGTTCACTATGGAAAACAATTTTCTGAACTATCCTAGAGATGTCCAACCAAAAAGGAAAAAAAAAATCCTATTAGTCTGGTGCTACAGGCTTGAACCAATCCAGGCTTGAATGGAAACTGTGCAAATCTGTATACTTGGAACATGTTACCCTGTAGCTCTCTTTGAACTAATCATTAAGAAATGACTCATTTTAAGATACAAGTTAGAACATACATTGAAAAGAACAACTTTGTTGCACTACCTGTTGGAAAAAATGCACATCCTGTAGCTGAACTCTAGTATCTAAGTGACGTTTACTTGGCATGCACAGGTGCGGTCATTACTCATTAGTGGGTGATCGCATGGGGCTACTCATCAATGCTTTTTCGGCAATGGCCATTGCATGCACCTTGGGCCTTGTTATTGCATGGAGGCTTGCGTTGGTGATACTAGCCACTCAACCCCTTCTCATTATTTGCTATTATGGTATGTTTGCTCTCCTGAAAATCATGTCAAAAAAGTCCATTAAAGCTCACGAAGAAAGTAGTAAGCTTGCAGCAGAAGCTGTCACCAATATTCGAACTGTCACAGCCTTCAGCTGCCAAGCCCGAATTCTCCATATGCTCGAAAAAGCACAAGAAGGACCACGACAAGAAAGTATTCGCCAATCATGGTTTGCTGGTATTGTGCTTGGGGTATCCTCTAGTTTGTTGACATTAACGTGGGCCCTTGATTCTTGGTACGGGGGTAAACTCATTGCCGATGGCTGTCTAGGAGCAAAAGCACTTTTCCAAACTCTTTTGATGCTGATAAGCACTGGTCGTTGCATTGCTAATGCAGGAACAATGACTAGTGATCTAGCTGCAGGTTTAGATGCAGTTAGGTCTGTATTTGCAATTCAGGACCGGTACTCCCAAATTGATCTTGAAGACCGAAAAGGCCACATGCCTGAAAAGATCATAGGCCATGTTGAATTGCAAGATGTTGTTAGTGTGGCTTTAGTCCCACATCGCTAATAGCAAAGGAATTCTTTCCTTTGCTACCTATAAATATAGGGATCGTATGATAGGATTAAATGCACCACTCAAGAGAGTATTATATGGGCTATTAGTTTCTTGGGCTTTAGTCCCACGTCGTTAATAGCAAAGGAAATTTTTTCCTTTGCTACCTATAAATATAGGGGTCCTATGACCCAAGAAACTAATAGTCCATATAATGATCTCTTGAGTGGTGCATTTAATCCTATCATAGGACCCCTATATATATTTATAGGTAGCAAAGGAAAGAATTTTCTTTACTATTAGCAATGTGAGACTAAAGCAAGAGAGCATTATATGGACTATTAGTTTTTTTGGGTCATAGACCCCTATATTTATAGGTAGCAAAGTAAAGAATTTCTTTACTATTAGCAATGTGGGACTAAAGCCCCACTAACAGATGTTGATTTCGCATATCCTGCCAGGCAGGACGTCATCATTTTCAAAGGATTCTCACTCACATTTGAGTCAGGAAAGTCAACAGCAGTGGTTGGACAAAGTGGCTCAGGAAAGTCAACCATAATCAGCTTAATTGAGAGGTTCTATAGTCCACTTGGAGGAACTGTGATGATTGATGGTCAAGATATAAAATCTTATCACTTAAGATCTTCAAGACGACACATAGCACTCGTTAGCCAGGAGCCCCCATTATTTGAAGGCACCATACGCCAAAATCTAGCATATTGTGCATCAGAGGATGTAAACGAGTCAGAGATCATTGTGGCTTCTAAGGCTGCCAATGCTCAGGACTTCGTTGCAGCATTGCAGGACGGATATGATACATGGTGCGGGGACAGGGGATTGCAGCTATCTGGTGGTCAGAAGCAGCGTATTGCCATTGTTGCTATACTTAAAAATCCAGCAATATTATTGTTGGATGAAGCAACAAGTGCACTTGATAGTCAATCAGGAAAGCTCCTACAGGGTGCACTTGAGGGAGTGGTGGTGGGAAGGACTAGTGTGGTTGTAGCGCATAGGCTAAGTACAATCCAGTGCTGTGATATAATAGCGGTTTTGGACAAAGGTAAAGTAGTAGAGAAAGGGACTCATTCTTCTCTGATGGCTAAAGGTCCAAATGGAGCATACTACTCACTTTTCAGCCTCCAAAGTGACCGCTATGCCACCAATAACATCAGCTAAACTTCCTACACCTTCTGCATGCTTCTCTGCAACTATCTCTGAGATGAACAATGGGGACATGAATTTACAGCGAAATGTTGCATTGGCTATTAATATTCATTTTACTAGTGCTTTTCTAATATTGTACTAGGAAGAAATAAATGCTGTTTGTGAATGAATGCTTATGTAACCATATAAATTTATTGTAGAAGATCAATTGTAACTAAGAGAAAATGAAATACTCAATCAACATACATTACTTCACAGATTAATATTGGCATGCTCATCAATTCCTGATTTTTTTTTTCTTGGTCTCCTTCTTTTACTCCTTCCCTTTTGAGTTGACTTTAGCACTTTTCAGATCGTTTCATAGTTTTGTTGCTCATCTTTTTAGTTTGTGTGTTAACAGAAACCTTCATTTACCAAAGAAAACTATCTTTCATGAGACGTTTCTACAATGGATCACTTTGCTTTTTATCATTGCAAACACTTCGTCTGCCAATTGGAATGCTTTGCTTTCTATTTGGCGTAGATCTCGATGAAAGACCTTGTACCTTACAACTTGCAAACTGCAACTCGTGAGTTGATGATGATATCTTTTTCCTTTTCTGGTTGACAAGCATGCAACTGTATGAAAGTGATTACTAAAGTGTTTTTGGACAGCAAAAATATTCTGAGATTTAACTACAACTGATACTCTTTTTCCCAAATGAAGAGAGTCAGGATCTCTACATTATTTCTCTACAATTTAAGCATTTGACTTGTTGACTCCTGCATTTTCCTTTCCTTCTTATGGCTTGCTTCGTTGGCCAAGATATAGGGTAAGCTGGCTTAAAATAAGCCTGACATGCTACTTAGCCACCGGAGTAAGTTTCTTTGCACATTGTTGGATGTTGACTTACCAATTTGTTGTGTTTGGATTTTCTGCAACTACTCAAATGTTGAAAATGTTAACAAGCTAAATTAACTGGCATGTGTTTCTGGTTGTGATCATTGTATAAGAATGAGTTTATCAGTAGCCTTTCTAAAGGAAATTTTCACTGCTGTCCAATTGTTATCAGATAGCTACTCGTAGAAGCTTTTCAGTTGCTGATGGACCTTCGTGCAATTTTCGGCAAAAGCACAGGCAGTTGTAATTTTACAGCTTGCTGCTGTTCCTTGATATGTGTTTAATGCGAGAAAATCTGATTTTAATCTGTTTCTGGATTCAAACAGGTTGCTTTAATAACCTTAGCCTTGTCCTAACTGCCACCTTGAATGTCTTGCTAAGAAATGACAGCACGTATTGCACCTTAACTTCCATATCTTTTGTTATTACTAGGTCATATCTTAGCGCAATGGATCTTCTGTCTCATACTCTGTGCCACTCTCTGTCCCGTTTTATAGTCTCCTACACAAAATTAATAATTATTGGATCTTAAGAAAATAAAAAAGAACTAAAACATGATATTTATGTAGGAGAAATAGTAATATAATAAAAAACGGGACAGAGAGTAGCACAGAATATGAGACAGAAGATCCGTTGCGATATCCTTGCATGTATCTTCATACAAAGTTCTATGGTCCTTGAATATCATCCTCAATTTGCTATACCAGTTGGTGACTATGTAGTTACACAAAAAGAGAGTAAAAAATTTTCCAATTGGCAACGTTTTCCTCTAATATGTGTTTCCCTTTTTTGGAATAGAAAAGTACATAAAGGTTTGAAGTTCATATCAAAGAAGTGAACTGGGCAGCTGGCAATTATGCTGTTTGACTCGCTCAAGCATAATAGTAATGGAACTATCATAGCTCCAATGAAACTTTCATGAAGCATAATAGAAACATGGTCATGACACATTTGCTTCAAGTCCTCGAAAGGAAACGACCTAATAGCAAGCTACAGGACTAGGAGCTAATGATAGCTTATATGAAGCGAGATGCCAAGGTACTCCAGTTTCTGTCTGCTTTCGAAAGGTTTCATTTGGTGAAGAACTGAGGGGGCAACATACGTTTTAAACCTGAAGATAAAGTGGAAAAAACAGGGTTTAAACTTGATAGCTTTAGACGTCGCTGCAGACCAGAGAAATGAAAGGAAACCGGGGGTATATTTCGGTGCTTACTGAGGCTACTGCCCCGGATATGGAGAACAGCAGCCTTTGCATTCATGGAATCATCTTTTAGAACACCAGCCTTTGCATTCATCTGCAACTGAGGCTGCTGCCCCGGATAGGGAGAAAGCAAATTTTCACTGACAGATGCCATAAACGACACCAAATCAATTTGGCGTGTTGTAATTAATTATTTGTATGTATAATAGTCACTTTCCAAACGCAAATGATCAAATTTAATTAGATAGAATGCATTTCTCGAAGTACATGAGTGAGTCAAGATCGGGCTAATGGGACTTGATCTGAACTGCTCATTTCAAAATAAAAGGAGTAACCTAGATCAAGCCGGACCTCATTAGCTCGATCTTGGCCACTTACCGCACCGGTCAATTGACCCTATAACATTAGAGGTCTTGGATCTCTCGAAAAATTTTATGTAACTTATGATATTTAAGCATAGTTATTAAATTCGGCTCGACTTGACGGTTGAATTGATCGGCCCGATGACCTAGGTATCAAGTCAGATCGAGTCTCTATTTTGACCGAACAAGCAATTGATCCGTTCAAATCTGTTTGATCCGTTGATTCAACTGAGAATCTATCCGGTTTTTCAGTTGACCCATCTTTTTTTTTTTACAACAATTGTGGATCTTTATTTCTTAAACAAAATGTATATATGCTGTTATCAGGTTTTGTACATTATATCTTCATTTAAATGTGCACAAGGGTTTACCACTTGCACAGTTTTTATTTGATAAATATATATTTTTTAAATAAATTTGTTTACTTTTTTATTATACAATTAATCCTTTTAACTTTCAAATGGACAATATTTGAGTAGTAAAAAAACTGTTTTATTTTTAAACAAAAAATAAAAAAGTAAAAAAGAGGCTATATCTTTGAAAACAAGTGATGCAATTTTATTTTATATTTGACTACATTATTTATTTATGTAAAAGTACAATAAAATGAAATTAAATCTTCTATTAATATTTATATGTTCATTATATATATATTTTTTAAGTACAATAATTAGTATCTAAAAGCACTTAATAAGACATTTTACGTATATTAAAATTACTATTTTGTATTTATAAATATTAAATTAGTATCCACCAGTCCAATCAATGATTCAATTGTTGAACAGACTCGATCCCTCTACCAAGTTCCTTATCGAATTGGTTCAATAACTATGCATTCAAATGACAATACAAATTTTGATTTGACTTTTGCTTTTTAGGATTGAAAACATAAGAATAATCCCTCAATTCAAATAATAATTTAACAGAAAATTTTTTAGCATGATTTGGTAAAGAGAAATGACCCTAATTAATTAAGTTGTCATCCAATACTCATTAACCGACAAGCTTTAATTATAAGGAAAAAAAAAAAACCAAGCTGTCTCTTTTTTCCCATTCCCTAAAATATTAAGCACACTGTTGAATGTTCAATTACCTATTTTTTGTGTTTTCGGATTTTCTGCAAGTACTCATTCGTGATTAAATGAAAATTTCCCCCTTGTAATAGCTAAGATTTCAAAATTTAAAAATGTTAACGAACTGAATTAACTGGCATGTATTTCTTGTTTTTTCTCAAGAACAGACTTTATTGGTAGCCCTTCTGAAGGAAGTTTTCACTGCTGTCCCATCGTTAGCAGACGTACAGTTATCCCTTTGCTTTTCATCTGCTATGGTCTGTGAGTATAATCCTCAACTCGCTACATGAGTTCGTGAGATATGTAATTCAACAGAAAGACTGTAAAAATGTCCCATTGACAACATATTCCTCTAATATATGTTTCCTTTTGGTGAATGGAAAAGTCGATACTGTTTTGAAGTTCATATCCAGCAGTCCATCACTGACATTAAACCATCATAGAGCATTAGAGAAACATGTTAATGATGCATTAATTTGTTTCAAGCTCTTTAAAAGAGCAGAACATGATAGCAATTTTGATACATTCTCCTAGCTTATATGAAGCGAGATACAACATACAAGGAACTCGAATCTCCAGTTAATTTCTCTCTGCTTTAGAAAGGTTTCATTTGGTGAAGAAAACGTTTTGCAATATATGTTTTGAAGAATAAAGTATAAAAGAAAAAAAAAGGGAATCTGAAGTTAATAGTTTTTGATGCCGCAATTTGTTAAGAAAAGGTCAATGCATTGAAGTTTCTGCATTCGAATTACCTTCAGGACATTGATCAACAACATAAATTTTATTTGGCAGAAATTTGTTGGTTGCATTTCAGTAAAGAGTCGAAGACATGCATACATGTGATTATGGGATTGCTGCAAACCTTTGAAATTATGTGAAAAAAGAATGCAGGCATGACCATATAGATCTAAACTAATCAAATATGTATATGAACCACCAACTAAAAGGGAATTTTTCTATACTACTTTATTTATACATCATTAATGTACATTTCTGGCATCAAAATATCATCATCCAGTCCTCCGGTTTTATACTTTGGCCCAACCAATCGAACCCATTGACCCCTGAGTTCATCAAACACCTCAATCCATGTTTGAAAACACAGGATTTCTTGTAGCTTGTTGAGGAAGTAGAACTTCTCCTTCTTCTATCACATGGCTGGAGCTAGTTGGCTCCCTAACTACTTCATGAGGATTTTCCAGAGCTTTAAGAACATATCTCATCAAGGGTCGCATTGAAGGTCTGGGATTAAGGCAAGACCTGGCAACTATAGCCACAGCCCATGCTTCCTCCAACAGATCTTCGTCTATGAACAAATATGGATCGATAATTTTTGCCACAAGCTCTTTATCATAAATGCTGATGTAGGGTAGTGTCTGCTCCAACCACACCTTCATGGCTGCTTCACTGGATGCACTGATACCTAGCTTTCCTGTTACAAGCTGAAGCAAAACCTTCCCAAAGCAATAGACATCATCCGCCCATGTAGCCTCTGGGGTACCTAAACATATCAAAATAAGAAAAGATGTCCGGTAAATAGTTAATGAGTAAAAGAAAACTTTAAGGTAGATAGTCAGTTGTCCTTCAAAACTTTCCCTCTTTACATCTCCTTAAAATCTAAAATGCATTGCAAAGTTGCAACATTTCACGTAAAGACCAAAAATCGACCCAGGCACTGACCATATAGATGGACAACAGAATTGAGCATCAAATGGAGGGAAAACGAAGAAATATGACAAAGAAAAATCTGCAAAAAAAAAAAGAAAAAAGAAAAAAAGGGTATGCTTACCAGAGGTGCCTTGATTAGAGCTCCTGCGTCTAGGGAAGAATTTTCTTTATCAGAGCCTTATTTTGGAATAACTTTGCAGTGTAATAGTGATATTGCAACTTGCAAATAGTGGTAAGAGCTAAAGAATACTGCTCCAGAAGAAAGAAAACAAAAACTTATATGTCTCAATGAGAAAAATTGAACGTTTTATTGTATAGCTGAGCAATCCATACTACATTTCTGGTGGTGGTAGCTCATAACAATAGCTTTCAGAAGATCAAAGATCCAAGATTTTACTGTTCCAAGATCAAATTAGAAATCATCTAAAAGCAACATGAATCTTAAGAAAGTGTAAAATCTGTGGCTGCCTTTTTTTTACAGTTGTATATATTACTGAGCTTTTTTTTTTAAGTGTAAGTGATGTTACTGAGCTTCTGTGTTCTCATTGTAAATATTTTTTGCCTAATCAGTAACGAGAATAGTTATATTTGCCTAAAAAATCTTAAGTAAAATGGAATGTTCCATTTAATTTATATCGTTGTATTACGACAACAACATTAGCACACTAAAAAAAATAGGTCCTCGTTAAATTAAATTGGATAGGAAAAATAGGCAACTTCTCCACAAAGAAAGGCAAGAACAATTGTCAACACAACCGCTTTAAATGCTGTAACTTAGTATTAACAAATTATACGTTACTGTGAGAAGAGAGATGAGTCAAGTGGCAAGGGGAAAGGAATTATAAGTAGGAGGTTTTCTGAATTCAAAACCTCCTACTTGCTAAAAAAAAACCCCGCTTACCCAAAAAAAAGTTATAAGTTATTGTGAACAACTTGTGCAAAAAAAAAAAAAAAAAAAAGTTATAAGTCATTGTGAACAACATGTGCAAAAAAAAAAAGTTGTAAGTTATTGTAAACAACTTGTCCAATTCCATAATAAAGATGCAATTAATATGTATACAATCCACATGAAGAGCAATTGAATATCATGCCTTTGTTACAAAGTTATGCAAGTAGTTCACAATAAGTTATAACTTGTTCAAACAAACCTACATCAATTCGAAAATAAGTTATAACTCGTTGAAATAAACTTACATCAATTAAAAACTGTTATATTGGTAATTGTTTCTGCCTTTTTTCCTTTCTAAGCACAAGAGTGTATCACAATCATGCCTCCAAGCAAAGACGTAGAAGTCAGGTATTAAGGCTACTTACTGAGGCAACCGCAAGAACCTGCTAATTATATTTTGACGACTCTCAGTAGTCTCCCGCTTTTGAGCATAGACCTCACTTAAGCTTCCCAAGCGTACTTCAAATCTATCATCGAGGAGTATGCTACTGGCTTGAATGTCCCTTCAGGAATAAGAAAAGAATATCATCAACAGGAATTTTTAGGATTTTTTTTGTAAGAAAATATATTGTAACGATTTGATTTGATACATGTAAGGTAAAAAAGTGATTGGAAAATATATTCACAAAAATATAAAAAAATTTTAGCAGAAAATCACAATCCAAACAAGGCCTTGTAGAAAAAAAGATATTCTATAGAATCATACAAAAAAGAATCCCCGCTCACAATGGTAGAAGAGGAGTTCAGATTTTGGGGACAAGACTAGTAAGGTTGTCTTGCATTTTTGCAAAAGACTTGGGGCCGGGGCAAAGGCTAATTTTTCAGGATATAAGTGAAAATACTCTTTCTTTCTTTTTTAAGAGGATAAAAAAGATTTTTAAAATCTTGGAGGACAAAGTCTAATTTCTACAAGGATATAATCGAAAAATTCAAGTAGCTCCCCAACAAGAAATCCATCTATCCTAAAGGTGTGTTAGCGAGGGATAACAGTCATCACTTTGAACATGCCGAAAGCATATGTTAAGGAAGATTATAGAATGCCAAATGCAAAGTTCACAAACTAAGAATATATTGTAACGATCTAATAAATATGAATTAAAATGATTAAAAAATATAAACACGAAAAATATAAATATTTTTCATTAGAAAACTTCAATCTAAACAAAGCCATTAATATCCATCATATCCCTCTTTTTGATTTTCCAAGCAAGAAAGCATCAATACCAACCAACCTGACCATCCAACACTCTTAACATGTGCATATTCAAAACAAGTGCCACCACAATGCATCTATAATATATTATCAGCCCTTTTCATCAATCTGTTTAAGGTCAAACTTTCCCAACTTTTGTCTGGCTGTAGCAATTTTTTCCCCGGGGTATTTCAGGTGATAGAGTCACAAGGTTGGATTATCAATTAGCTGCCAAAATGATCACAGGCCGCAATAATTGAAACACTTTTTCAGTTCCAATATATATTTTCAACGCGCTTTATGGACTTCATCAAATGGTGCGTTGAATAAACATCCTACACGAATTGATGAGTGCAGATTGCAGAAAAGTTGCAGCAAAATTGAAAAACTTTGTTGAATGTGACCCCATGTTGTTTTAGAAAGATTGTAAGTGCCAAAAATTTCTTGTACTACCAATAGAATAGTGAAGCATGTTAGAGGAAATTCTTGGAATGACCATTAAACTAGGAATGCACCACTACTCACCAATTTTCCTAAAATCAACCGTGTTAGCCTGTTCAACAGATTTGACCAGTAGCTACCCAGTCCAAAAGGCCAAAAAAAAAGTTTTCTTCGTTGATTGGGAACTTCTGCTTTTATTAATTTTTAAAAATTGTTTAATTAATTTATTATTCGCATCATTTTAACATTATTTACTATCATTCTAACCGATTGAACCCTCGACCCTGACCTGACTGCGGCCTGTTCGGTCCGCAGTCGGAGATTTAAGACATTACTACTCATTCATTTGAACCAGTAAAAAGAAGAAAAGAAAGAGATAAAACTATGCCTAAAATTAACATGTAAAGTAAAATCATGAGGTACCTATGAACAAGAGGTGGATTGCATTCCTCATGCAGGTAGCACAGCCCTTCGGCAGCTCCAATTGCAATCTTCATCCTCCTAACAAAATCCAGCGATTGGGAACTCTCATCATCACCCTCCAATCCTTGAAAACTCGACAAATCCTTGTAAGGCATATACTTGTAAACCAGATACTTGTCATCATTAATCCCATTCTCCATGCAATACCCCAGCAGAGGAACCAGTCTGCTATGCGAAACCTTCCCTAAAACACCCAACTCCGTTATCAACCGCGCTTGCTTCTCAACAGACGAAGACAAATCAATTCTCTTGACCACAACAGGAGTGTTATCTCGCAGACTACCCCGAAAGAGATCTCCAGAGCGTCCACGCTTGATCAGATTCGATTTGCTCAAGTAACCTGTAGCAGCAAGAATTTCAGCGTACTCGAATGCCTCTCCAGCTGCTGATAGTAGTAAGGTGGAGAAGTTGAAAGACGAAATTGGCCGGAGAGGGGAAGAAGCAGTAGAACTAAGATTGAAGGAGGATGACAAGAGGGATATAGCGGACACGTCGCTCGGAGTCCTTTCGCCGGTATACCGGAGATCCTCCATCCGCAGGATGGCTCGGACAAGCCTTTCCCAGTTGTCGTAAACATGAGCCATGGGGAAAGCAAGTCATACAAAGGATGAAATGATGAATTTTTTTTTCAGTTGCATATAATTAGTGCTGTTGATTAATGCAGGAGTTGACGAGTTGGGGTCAACTTTATTTGGATATATTACTCGTGTTTTTTAGCTCTCAAAGTCAACGCTCTTTGTGGAAATATCGAACTCTTTTTCGTTTGTTTCCACTCAACACCGTCCGACCACTAAGGCCGGCTTTTGTCTTGTTTGATGGGTGCGTCTTGCTGTCAAGCTCCTTTCTGCCTTTTGCACTCTATGGCCAAATTCCATCCGATTCGAGGAAACCTTTGTACGGTTTCGTTTCCTTCCAAAGTTAGCTAACCTCTAATTTCAATTGGATTTTTCCACTTTTTGTTTGGGTATTCGAGCTAAGCCATGTTAAAGCCAATCTTAGCAGAAAAAGATGGCCTGTTTAGGAAATTCAACTTATGATGAAAATACAAGGAAATTGTGTGTGTGTGTGTGAGAGAGAGAGAGAGAGTGAGCGAACTGAAATACTAGATTTTAATGTTTTGCGATTTTTCCATGCTTGCAATATTGGTGTTTATTCACTTTGAGGGCTATAAATTGAAAGGCAAAAGTTATTTAAAAAAAAAAAGCAAATAGATTAAAGGTAATTATTTCAATTTTTTTTAAAAAAAAAAGCAACATTCAATCCTTTCATAGCCTCAAAAGATGAATAAGCAGAAGAATATTGATTATTCAATTCATATTTAAATCAATACAATTGGTTATTGTTTCAACACGAAAAAAAATTTAACAAATTGTGATAGTTTAATTTATGAGTCAAGATAGAACCTGCTATATTTATGAGTCGAGATGAATCGAGATTGAACCCGCTGAAACCACTCAAAAAGTCCGATTGAGACACAACTTAGGAAGATAACGAAGAAAAGAAGAGGTCTAGTTTCTATTTGTGTTTTGTATGCATGTGTGGAAGAGGAAAGGACAGAGATACCGTGTGCAAAGGGAGAAGAAATAGTGGTTTTTTTGTTTTGACCCCTCAATGTTTCAAGAAAATGTATAATTGACCTATACATTTTGCAATTTACGATTCTACCTTAATTTCTATGACTTTTTAAGTGGAACTGTTTGTATTGAATCTAAATCCATCAAATATTTATATGAGTTATCAACTCAAGAGAAAATTTTCTCGCATTTTTTTTAGTTTTTTTTATTGTCCGATCCAATCGATTATCGAACTCATGGACTATGAACTTGACCAAATCAATATTGCCTTGGCCAAATTTCAAGACACTAAACTTCTTGTTGCTTGTTGAGGAAGTAGTCATTCTACCCTGATGAGAAGGGAGTCAATGGGCTCCCTCAATACTTCATGAGGGTTTTCCAGAGCTTTAAGAACATATCTCATCAGTGGTCGCCTTGAAGGTCGAGGATTGAGGCAAGACCTAGCAACTATAGCCACAGCCCATACTTCCTCCAATAGATCTTCGTCTATGATCAAGGATGGATCGATAATTATTGGCAGAAGTTCTTTTTCATAAATGCTAATCAAGGGTAGTGTCTGCTCCAACCACTCCTTCATGGCAGCATCACTAGATGATGCACTCATACCTAGCTTTCCTGTAACAAGCTCAAGCAGAATCTTCCCAAAGCAATAGACATCATCCTCCCATGCAGCCTCTGGGCTACCTGAACATGTCAAACCAAAAAAAAATTTCAAGTAAATAGTTAGGTGAGGGGGGAAAACCTCCAATTATTTTGCATTGCAAAATTTCGCATAAAGACCAAAAATTGATCTGGGCAGTGACCGTATGACAGAGCTGAGCATCAAATGGAGGGAAAAAGAAGTAAGGAGGACAAACAAAAAGCTGCAATGAGAAGAAAGGTTTACTTACCAGATGAACCTTGATCAGATCTCCTGCATGGGGGGAAAATTTTCCTCTATTAGAGCCCTTATTCAGAATAGTTTTGCAGTGCAATAGTGGCATTGCAATTTGCACAAATTGGTAAGGGCTATAGAATGCTGCTACAGAAGACAGTAACTTAGATGTCTCAATTATTAAAAGGGAAGGGAGGCAATTTCATAACCTGAGAACTGTATTAAAAAAAGATAATGCCAAGTAATAAAAGTACCAGCTAGTATATGGTTCCATAAGTGAGTTCCAGACATGACAGTAAAGACTAGTTCTTCAATGCATGGTTCTATTACATGTGCTTATATGACTGAAGCCGGCATACTAAACATGTTCTTCAATGGTTCTATTACATGTGTTTATAGAGAGTCAACAAAGATGTTACTAAACTGAAATCCGACTTCATTTACACTAAACAAACTGCATTTCACGAGAATGTTGAACATCTTAATTGATAGCAGAGCAATCCATACTACATTGCTGATGGGGTGATACCTCACAACATTCATCTAGATCTGGATCCTCTCTTTAGACTATTTCTGAATGGAAGCATATAATGTGTCCATTAAACAGTCAGCAAGACTACTTAACTTGTATAGTGCATTCAGTTTTCAGAAAATCTAGGATCCAAGAATCGTACTGTTCTAAGCTCCAATTGGAAATCATCTAAAAGCCAAATGAGTACCTTAAGTAGAACGGAGTGTATAATACATTTTGTACCTTTGTATCAGGGCAACAACATTTATACAGTAAAAAGTAGCTTGGCTTTAAATTTAGCTGGAAAGGAAAAATAGGCAATTTCTCACCACAGGTGTGGATCAAAATCATGCCTCCAAGCTAAGACGTTGAAGTGAAATGAGGTATCTGGACTACTTACAGTGGCAACCGCAAAAACTTGCTAACCATATGTTTATGACTCTCAGTCTCCCACTTTTGAGCACAGACATCACTTAAGCTTCCTAAACGTACTTCAAATCTATCATCGAGGAGTATGCTGCTGGCTTGAATATCCCTTTAGGAAGGGGAAAAGAATGTCGTCAGCAGGACCATAAAACATGTTTGTATTACTCACCAAATGGAGAAGAGTCATCACTTTGAATATACCTAAAGCAGATGATAAGGAAGACTAAAAGAAGTAATAGAATGCTAAATACAAAGGCTTCAAACCAACGTCCATCAGGTCTCTCTTTTATTTCCTAAGCAAGAGTGCTGATAAGCAAAGCCAACCAACTTGACCATCCAATGGTCTATTATCATATGCATATTCAAAACAAGTTCAAGAGTACAAAACTAGTGCCACCAAAATGCATTTATAATAAATTCTTATCAGCCCTTTTTATCAATCTCTTTAGGGTGAACACTTTTCCAACTTTTCATGTGGCTGTAGTAATTTTTTTTTTTTTAATGTTCTTTTCGGGTATACGAGGCGGTGGTTAGGGATAGATGTTTTTTATGAGAGTGATAAGGTTGAAATATGGGTGGCCAAAATGATTACAGGCCCCAATGATTGAAATATATTTTTCAATCTCAACTCTATATATGTGTGTGTATATATATGTATATATATATATATATATATATTTAAGCAAATCTCCTAATTAACTCAAATTGCAAAATATTGCTACTGAAAGACAAAAGTATACCTGAAACATGCTCAGTTATTTCAGGTACCTGTGAGCAAGAGGTGGAACGCATTCGTGATGTAGGTAGCACAGACCCTCTGCAGCTCCAATTGCAATCTTCATCCTCCTAACAAAATCCAGCGATTGGGAACTGTCATTACCATCACTCTCCAATCCACGAAAACTCGACAAATCCTTGTAAGGCATATACTTGTAAACCAGAAACCTGTCATCATTGTTCTTATTCTCCAAGCAATACCCCAGCAGGGGAACCAGTCTATTATGGGAAACCTTCCCTAAAACTCCCAACTCTGTGACCAATCTCTCTTGCTTCTCAACAGAGGAAGACAAATCAATTCTTTTGACTACAACATTAGTTTTATCTCTCAACCTACCACGAAACAGATCCCCGGAGCGTCCACGCTTGATGAGATTCGATTCACTCAAGCGATCTGTAGCTTCAAGAATTTCAGCATATTCAAATGCCCGTCCCGCCGCTGCCAGCAAAAAGCTGGACAAGTATAAAGATGAAAATTGCACAGGTGAAGCAGCAGCAGTATTACTAAATTTGAAGGAAGATGACGCAGTTCTAGAATTGAAGGAAGGTGATGAGAGGGATGATGATATGGAGGAAACCTCCCTGGGAGTCATTTCACCGGTGATCCGGAGATCCTCCATCCGCAGCGTGGCTCGGACAAGCCTTTCCCAGTTGTCATAAACATGAGCCATGGTTATAACCCAAGTCATGCAAACCGGTGAATCATGAAATGATGAAATGATGGATTTTCCGATCAGTTGCATATAATTACTACTGTTTTGGAAATAATTCAGGAGTTGACGAACTGGGGTCAATATTATTTGGATAATTTTGTATTGTGCATATGTTCGAATTCTCAAATTCAACGCGCTTTGATAAACTAATCAACTATCCACCTTTTTTTTAATGCCTTGTGGGTTTTTTTTTAAGAAGGAACAAGCAGGGGTTCACAGCGCCGCACGCGGTGGCGGTGGAACTGCAAGTATTTGTTCCCACCACGAGATATATATATTTGAAGACAACTTTTCACCGTTGAGCTTCCAAGTCTTCATTCTTTTGTTTTTCAATTTTTTGATTTATTTTAATTGTTTAAAATAGCATTAGTACCTTTAGTTTGGAATATGTACTTTTATTAGTTAGGTTTAGTCTGTAAAAATTAGAAGATTCTTCCAAACGTAGCATACCAAGAAATAGGAAAGACTGCCTATGATTTTGCAATCTAATTTCATTTTTTATTAACGTACCAAAATAAAATAGGGTAAAAAACAAAAAATCCTGTGATAAATCTAATATACAGAAAAGCCTCCCGTAATTTCAAAATATACGACACAACACCTTATATTTTGAATTAAATTGTAAAGGTAATAGAATCCATTAAAATTAACGGAACGGACTAAATGACAAAAATGTCCTACTATAACTAAGCAAAAAGCAGTTTAACAAACTCATTTGTTTCATTCTCTACAAAGAGAGAATTGGGGGTTAAGGGGTAGAACAAGTATATTTATTAAAAATTAGGTATAAAAATTTTGTTTTTAGGTTCCAATAAGTCATTTCCATTAATTTTATTGGATTCCATCACATTTATAATTTAGTTCAAAGTATGAGATGTTGTTTTGTATGTTTTTCTATATATTAGGTTTACTACAAGGGGCTTTTTTGTTTTTTACCCAATAAAATATGATCATGTTTGATATTGGTTAATTTTATCAAAATTAGAATGGACAATTAAATTTTTGAAACTAATAATAAGGAAACCTTTCCCAATTCTCTTGGTCTTTTATTAACCTTAACCAAAAAGAAAAAAAAAAGTTCGGCCATTTAATACACATAAAACAAAGTTAAGGAAACATCTTTGCAATTGTTTAATTATACTGAAAATAATTATGAACATATTAATGGTTTGAACATCAAATTAAGGAAACTCTAAATGATATGATTTGAATAGGGATGGCAACGGGGCGGGGTTGGGGCGGGGGACCCCTCCCCCATCCCCCGCCCCGCTGCCTAGAAACTCCCCCCGCCCCCGCCCCGTCCTCTTCCCCCGCGGGGGCACCCGCGGGGCTAATAAAAATTTGTTATATAATTTTATTATGGTTAAATTTTAGCAAATAATCAAGTACTAAAATATTAAAACATCATCAAATTATTATTCATTATAATTTTACAATTGAAACTTATAAAAACAATCAAACAAAAAATATTTGAATACAATCCAACATGATGAAATAAATATAACTAAAATAGTCAAGTTTTCACTTTTGGCACAAATGCAATCACTAATTCATTATTGTGCTTGTGCTTTTTTTAAGAAAAAAATATTATTGTATTAAGTGTAATTAGGGATTTAGTATAAATTTAGTATAACCAATTAATAATTTATATTAGTACACATATATAATTATAAGTATAATTAATAATATCAATTATATTATATATACTAATAGACATTATATAATACATATAACTAATAATATCATTATCATAAGTTTGTAACTAATTAAATTATATATTATATATTTATTTTTTAAAGCTGGTCGCGGCGCGGGGGTACACTCCCCTGCCCCCCGCCCCAACCCCCTCCCCATTAATTCCCCGCGGGGCGGGTGCTCGCGGTCACCCGCCCGATTGCCATCCCTAGATTTGAAACAAACATTATACTTAGAAATTTCCTCACTTCTCATGATATAAACACCACATATGATTTTTGAAGCCAAAAAAAGATATCATGACAAACCCAAATATGTTTCATTTCTTTGATATTTCTACAAAATCTATTATTTTACTAAGAAACTGACTCCACCGTAATCCAAGGTACATATGTTTTTCTATTCTCTTTCTCACTCTATAGATGAGATATTCAAAATCTATTAGTTTCTAACTATATATATCTGATACAATAATACGAGAAGAAATGACATGATTTCCTAAAACTTGCTTCTGCTGGAATAAAACATACAATCCACTCACAAGGAAAGGCCGCCTGCATGCTTTCTCTAATAAGACCCACTTCTTCTCTACATTGACAAGAAAATAGAAAAGAAAGCCAAAACTAAAAGAAGGAGAAAAAATATGGGGAATCTAGTAATTTTTCAAGGAAAATTGTAGGGGGATGAAACTGAAAGTCGAGTCATTTCATCGATCGGCTTCTAGTATCATATTTTCCCTTCTAGTTCTCTGTATTGAGACCAAAAGGAGAGCCAAAATAAAGGAACAAAGAAAACCACGGATAAAAGTGCAGCAAAGGTTAAGAAAAATTAGAAAATGGCCTAAAACAGTTTCTCGATTCTTTAGCTATGCATTCTCCTTCATATAGAACTCATCCTGGATAATCTTGTGACTTTCAATGGTCTTTTTTAGCACATTTGCATTGGAATAAATTAAGAAATCCTAGCAGACTCTTCAAAGTTCCGGCATATTTTGGCACGTATTTGTAAAACAAGAAAAACATAAAAGGACAGGAAGTCCAACTAAATCACGTTTAAAATTGATATGGGTGCAATCAAATCAAATCAAGTCGAGTCGAGTTTGAGTAGAGCACGACTCCAATTTAAAAACTTGGGTTCGAGCTCCAAACTCACTCGATTTTTAAGAATTCAAGTTCAAGCTCGATTTTGTTTTGCCTTACTTGAGTTTGAACTCGAATTTATGCAAATTGAGTTCAATCGAGCTTAATTTGAATTCAGTTAAATTTAATTGAATCTTATCAAGTTTAAGAAATATAAATATATTTATATAGTTTTAATTAAGGGACAAAATAAATATTTCATATTAATAAAAAAAACAAATATAGGTGAAACTCGATTAAACTCAACAAGGTTTCAAACTTTACATATTAGATTCAAGTTTGAACTTGTCAAGTAACTCGAATTCAGTCAATACGAGTTCAAACTCGAATTTTAACAAAGCAAACTTGCAAACTACTTAATTGAGTTCAACTCGCTTGCATAGTAAATTTTGGGAGGAAAGCCAATTGAAATTGCAACGAATATTCACAATATTTAAAGGATTGCAAGCTCCAAATCTCAATAACGAATAAGGATAGGGCATGGGGTAGTTTTCTGCTACGCTACACACGAGCCAATGCTAATAGCCTTGCCATAAAACACAATACAGACAATTTTCACTAGAAATCACTCAAATTTAGACAGAGAATTTACTATTGGGTTAAAACTATTAAACCTTCCTAAACTTTACCCTCAGTTACACTTTATTCCTTTTCAACTCAATAAATAGGTACTTTGTCCCCTTCCTTCCCCCCTCTTCCCCTCGTACTTTATATTTTAGTATAAAAGTGCTTATTCCATATTAATTATTTTCTTATTATTTTCTTTTTTGCCCTTCTTCTACTTGTCTCTGTTCTTTATTTATTTTATTTTCTCCTTTTTTTCATGGATCAACTACTTTCTTTTCTTTGCTATTATCTCTGTATTAATTTCAGTCTTTCTACAATTATTTTTATTTATTTCAATTTTTTGACTTTTTGTTATTGGAAATAACAATATCATAAAGTCTATACTATAACAAAGTATATGTTGTCTATGCGCATAGACTATTTTATATATTACTTAAATCAATACATCTAGATTTTATAATAAATTAATTATTAATAACAACGATAACAAATTCAGATGGTATTGATATAGCGGTTAATCAACTATATGTTTAAAAAGTAAATAAAAATATTAATTACTTTATTTTTTTTTTGATATGCTTTTCTAAATATTAAGCAATTTAAAGTTCTAGTTTGCTAATTTTTTAAATAGTCAAATTGTTAGTAAAATATACTTTTTGATTTCATTATAAGGATTTATCAGTTTTTATGTTATACAGTTTGTCTTGAATTTTTTAGTAGTGTAATAAATAAAACAATAATAAATTATAAGTAAAAGATAATTACAATATGACACTAAGCATACAAATTAGTAATACTAATTTGCAAGTGAAACAAAGTAGTGGCATGAGAAATGTAAAAAAGAAAAGGAAATAGTAAAAAAAATAAAAGAAAGTAGTGAAAAAGAAAAAAAAAAAGGGAATGAATAAATAAGAAAGAAACAAAATAAAATAGCAAAGGCACTTTTATTTTAAAATATCAAATAGAGAGGCAAAGTGTTTATTAAATGAGTTTGTGGAAGGCAAAGCGCAACTAGGATTAGTGCATTTGACTCTTTACCATTTTCTTCATTAAAATAGTTAGTGGGTGCTGGGTGCATGATATGGTGCAAAATCCATACTTCGATTTCTATCATCTCCAACCAAATCAAATATATTATCCACTCTAAAACAAACACTGCAATAATGGCAACAGTGACGCATTTCCTCCCTTTTCCCGGTGCCAAAAAGTTGTAAAAACGTAAAGAAGATATCATCCACCACTAGCTCACCACAAGCGGGCAGCCAGGGAGGCCTCACCACCTATTGCTGTAGCAAATCAAAGCAACAAAAGAGAAATCCTGACTAAATTTTTCTCTCTTTCTCTTGTAAGTATTCATATTCTCCTTCCCTTTTGGCCCAATTGTCCAGCTTGCAGAGTGCCCACTTTTCAGGTTCGTTCATGGTTCTCTCAGTTATGTGTGGTGGTAGCTACTGTCTACATTTTTTTAGTTGCCCGCATTTGGATTTATGCAATATTTGGCTTTGGAATTTATGATTTTTGCTAGTAGAAGACTTCTTGAAACCTAGACTGTATTTTCAAGAATTGTGAAGACCCTTTTGAAATAACTTGAAATAAAGTGTACCCACTTGGAAAAAGATGGGGATTTTGCTGAAGACACCTAATAAGCTTCATTTTGTGTCTCCCTTGTGTGGTTTTGCTGATAAAGTTAGTGCCTTAAGCTCTTTGAAGCCTCAGATTAGTCAAGAATTTAGCAAGTTTGGTTGTAAAAAATCTTGCTTTAGAGGAGGGAGTGGTAGAAATGGTTGGATTAAGGCTAGTAGTAGTGCTATTTTGGAACTTGTTCCTGAAACCAAGAAAGAAAATCTTGAATTTGAACTTCCTTTATATGACCCCTCAAAAGGGCTGGTTGTGGATTTGGCTGTTGTAGGGGGTGGCCCTGCAGGGCTTGCAGTTGCACAGCAAGTCTCAGAAGCAGGGCTTTCTGTTTGTTCAATTGATCCTTCTCCCAAATTGATTTGGCCTAATAATTATGGTGTCTGGGTCGATGAATTTGAGGCTATGGATTTGTTAGATTGCCTCGACGCCACGTGGTCAGGTGCTGTTGTTTATATTGATGATCAGAATACTAAAGATCTTGATAGACCTTATGGGAGGGTTAATAGGAAACTGTTGAAATCGAAAATGATGCAAAAATGCATAGTGAATGGTGTTAAGTTTCATCAAGCTAAGGTTGTGAAAGTTATCCATGAAGAGTCCAAATCTTTGTTGATCTGTAATGATGGTGTTACCATTCAAGCTGCTGCAGTACTAGATGCAACTGGTTTTGCTAGATGTTTGGTTCAGTATGATAAGCCTTATAATCCCGGATACCAAGTTGCTTATGGAATTTTGGCAGAAGTAGAAGAGCATCCCTTTGATGTAAACAAGATGGTTTTCATGGATTGGCGAGATTCACATCTTAATAATAACTTGGTGCTAAAGGAGAGAAACCAAAGGATACCAACTTTTCTTTATGCCATGCCATTTTCATCAGATAGGATTTTCCTTGAAGAAACTTCCCTTGTGGCTCGTCCAGGAGTCCCGATGGAGGATATTCAGGAGAGGATGGTTGCTCGGTTGAGGCACCTTGGGATAAAAGTTAAAAGTATTGAAGAGGATGAGCGGTGTGTGATTCCGATGGGGGGCCCTCTTCCAGTAATACCTCAGAGAGTTGTTGGAATTGGTGGTACAGCCGGCATGGTACACCCTTCAACTGGGTATATGGTAGCAAGGACTCTAGCAGCAGCTCCTATTGTTGCCAATGCCATAGTTCGATACCTTGGTTCAGAGAAAACTCCTGTGGGTGCAGATTTATGTTCAGAAGTCTGGAAAGATTTGTGGCCAATAGATAGGAGACGCCAAAGGGAATTCTTTTGCTTTGGGATGGATATTCTGTTGAAGCTTGATTTAGATGCCACAAGAAGGTTTTTTTATGCCTTTTTCAACCTAGAACCTCGATACTGGCATGGGTTCTTGTCATCTCGATTATTTCTTCCAGAGCTAGCTCTTTTTGGGCTTTCTCTTTTCTCTCACGCCTCCAATACCTCGAGATTTGAGATTATGACAAAGGGAACTCTCCCTTTGGTAACTATGATCAATAACTTATTGCAGGATGGAGAATAAGAAACATGGACTTGCAGTCATCATGTACCAGATAAGGTGATGCATCTGCCTCTCTAATGTTAACCTCTCAGCAATCAGGACTTATAAATGAGTTTCCTTGTTTAAGGGAAACCTTTTGTGTAACAATTTCCATTTTTTGTTCTTTTCCTTTTTGGTTGTACCTCAGATTTAGTTCTTGCATTCGTCCTATAAGAGCAAAGTGCAAACAGGGATTGTATGGGTTCTGTGTGTTAGGATGACTAAAGCTTCCCATTGTACATAAGGAGATAGCATTCCAGGTGCCTTTGTATCCTGAGCTGTAATTTTCTTACCAAACAAACACCGCTGGAAATATCCAGTCACTTAATAGTTTTACCAATAATTTTTTAGCTTTTGTCACTTTCTGTGCCTTCTTTCTGTAAATGAACTAGAATTTGAGAATAATCATAACATCCAGAGCATGACCATGAAGGAAACTTTGTTGTGCTTTTTGGGGATGTACTGATACCGAAACAATGTGCAAGTACGAAACTAAAGCCCCCATCTTGGAGTTGTGGTGGCTTATAGAAAACACTTCTGACATAAGTGTTTTTTGTAAACTCAACGCATCCCTAAATGGGGTCTAAGTTCGGCAAGCAAACATGAACACCATTCTCTATATTTTCATCCTCGGTTGCTTTTCAAATTTCTGTACTAATCCTTTCTCGTCGAGGCTACTACAGCATGCCATGATCATTCAGTTTCTATATTTATGTTTGACCTTCTTCTTGACATTCCAAATCAATTACTCGGGGCAGAAGTTCAGCAAATTTAAGGTTGATCTAGTATTTCATCCATCCCTTTAAATGTGTGATTGCTACCAATCCAGTCTTTCTGTTGGTTTTTGAAGCATAAACAAAGATATCAAAACTATATTGAGGGCTGAAAAAGGAGCTTAATTTCTTCATTCATCAACACCCTATTTATAGTGCTTACAAAGAAACAAACTAAAATAATTTTAGCTAACAATTCTCTAGAAAATCTCAACAAAAACTACTTGATAACATGATCTTCTACCTAGCAAATCTTAGCTAAAATATTTGATCATAACAATAAGACTTATTCTTCTACCAATTGAATGATTCTGTTATCAAACTTAATCTGATAAAATCTGTAGGAAAAGTTGGCATATCTCAACACTCCTCCTTGGCACTTTTACTGCAGATCCCAACTGTCTTCTTAGGCATTCAAACCTTGTTTTGGACAAGGCCTTCGTAAAAATATCTGCAATCTGATAATCAGTCTTGCAATGAACTAGAACAATTTCTTCGTTCTTTTGAACTTCTCGAAGAAAATAATATTTAATTTTGAAGTGCTTAGTCTTCCCATGAAACACTGGATTGTTGGAAATAGCTATAGCAGCTTCATTATCAACAAAAATTTGAGTAGCTTCTTGTTGAACTTGATTTAGATCAGCTAACAATTTCCTAAGCCATAAGGCTTGATTAACAGCGGCCGTAGCAGCAACATATTCTGCCTCAGCGGTAGATTGAGCTACCACATCTTGCTTCTTAGAATTCCATGAAAAACATCCAGAACCCAGGTTGAACAAGTATCCAGAAGTGCTCCTCATATCATCGTATGAACCAGCCCAGTCACTATCTGAATAGCCATGTAACTCCAATTTTTCTGATTTTTTGAAACAAACTCCAAAGTCAGCAGTGCCTTTGACATACCTGAGTACTCTTTTTGCAGCTTTGAAGTGCAACTCACTTGCACAATGCATAAATCTAGACAGTAAACTCACAGCATACATAATATCAGGCCTTGTTGTTGTAAGATACATCAAACAACCTACAAGACTTCTGTATAGGCCTTCATCAACTTTGGCAGCTCCATCATCTTTACTAAGCTTCTCGTTCTCCATCAATGGAGTGCTAATTGATTTGCAACTTTCCATATTAAACTTTTTCAACACATCTCTTGCATATTTGTGCTGACTTATGAAGATTTCTTGTTGAGATTGAATAACCTCCATGCCAAGAAAATAGGACATCTCTCCCAAGTCTGTCATTTCAAAGACTTGCTTCATCTGCTCCTTAAACTGATTTACCAAGATTGGCTTACTTCCTGTGACAAGCAAATCATCAACGTATAGTGAAATAACAATTATATCATCATTGACAATTTTTACATAAAGAGTTGATTCACTCAAACTCTTCTTAAATCCAATCTTCAGAAGATGATCATCAATCCTACTGTACCAGGCTCTTGGTGCCTGTTTTAGGCCATATAGCGCCTTGTGAAGTAAGTACACCTTGTCTTCTTGACCTTTCACTGCAAATCCTTGAGGTTGCTCCACAAAGATCTCCTCCTCCAAGTAGCCATTTAGAAATGCTGACTTGACGTCAAGTTGATAAACTCTCCAGTTTTTTTGAGCTGCAAGTGCTAGGATCAACCTGATGGTGTCAAATCTTGCTACTGGTGCAAATGTATCTGAGAAGTCCACTCCAAATTGTTGAGCATATCCCTTGACGACCAACCTTGCCTTGTGCTTGTTGATGGAATCATCAGCATTTAATTTGGTTCTAAAAACCCACTTTACACCAATGGGTTTCTTGTGAATTGGTCTGTCCACAAGCGCCCAAGTCTGGTTCTTTTCAATCATTCTCAACTCCTCCTTCATTGCCTCGATCCACTTCAAGTCTTTGGCAACTTTTTCATAATCTGCAGGTTCAAGAACTGCAACATTACATTTGTTATAAATGTCAGAGAGTAATTTGGTACCTCTAACTGGAATATGATCTATTGATTCATCAATATTCTTCTCCTGCAATTCTTTAGATTCTGATCCCTTGAAATGTTCAACTTTGGAATTGATCCAGTCCCATGTTGCGTATTCATCAAAATGGATGTCTCTACTGACTATCACTTTTGCAGTCAAAGGTTGATAAACTTTATAACCTTTGGTACTGCTGCAATAGCCAATTAGAATCCCAACTTCTGCCTTTTCGTCAAGCTTGCCTCTCTTTACATCAGGAATATGTCTGTAGCAAATGGAGCCGAATACTTTCAAGTTTTGTACTGAAGGTTTATATCCAAACCAAGTTTCAAACGAGGTTCTACCATTCAATAATTTTGTAGACAACCTGTTTAAAAGATACACTGCAGTATTGACAGCTTCTGCCCAAAACTTCTTTGGCAATTTTTTCTCAAACAACAAACACCTGGCCATCTCCATGATTGTCCTGTTCTTTCTTTCACTTACTCCATTTTGTTGTGGAGTGTAAGTGACAGTTAATTGATGTTCAATTCCTGCATCTTCACAAAACTTGTTGAACTGATTAGAAGTATATTCTGTTCCATTATCTGACCGAATCACTTTAATCATCTTGCCACTTTGATTTTCAATCCAATTTTTAAACTTCAAAAAAATTGCAGCAACCTCTGATTTTTGTTTCATGAAATAGACCCAACAATATCTACTGAAGTCATCAATGAAAACTATGAAATACCTGCTGCCATATAATGAAGAAGTTCTCATTGGACCACATACATCTGTGTGAACAAGTTGAAGCCTTTCTGAAGCTCTCCAAGATTTGTTGTGAGGAAATGACAATCTGCTTTGTTTTCCCAACTGACAAACTTCACAAACTCCACCTTTATCTTCTATAAAAGGCAAGTCCTGCACAAGACTATTCTTATGCATGTAGTTAAGTGCAAAATAGTGATAGTGGCCCAATCGTTTATGCCATAATTCAGATTGATCCACTAAACTTGGGTATGCACTTGAACCTGCTTTCAACCAATTTAGAGAAAAACTTTTTCCATTCATTTTTACTGAAAAAAGTTCACCTCCATTTTGATCATAAATGACGCAGCTCCTATTTTTGAAGACAACAGAATAATTTTTCTCAAGCAATTGTCCAACACTCAACAGGTTTTGATTAATTTCAGGTACATATAAAACATCATAAATTATTTTAGTACCTGAACCATAATCAATAACCACATTACCTTTGCCTTTCACCCCAATACAATCTCCATTTCCAATTTTAACTTTGGAAATATATGATTTATCCAATTCCTTGAATATGGACTCATCATATGCCATGTGATGAGTACAACCACTATCAATTAGCCAAGCTTCACTGGAGATCTTGCTTGCAAAGCAAGTGGCCACAAATAATTGCTCCTCCTCTTGTTGGTCAGTTACTTGAGCATGTTGGTCTCTTCTGTTATTTTTGCATACCTTTTCGACGTGTCCCTTCTGATTGCATGACCTACATTGGACGTCAGGTCTCCACCAGCAATATTGTTGCAGATGTGAAGTCTTTTTGCAATGTGGACATTGAGGAAATTTTCCTCTTCTTCCTTCATCTCTACTAGACTCACCTTCTTTCTTGCTCTTCTTGTTCCATTGCTGTTTCTTTTCTTTGCCACCTTGTTGATTTTGAATTTTGTCTTTCACCTGAAAAGCACCTTCTACTGCTTCCTCCTTTCGGATAGCTCTTCTCTGCTCTTGTGCTTGTAATGCATTGATTAGTTCTGGCAAAGTGATTTGAGACAAATCCCTTGAATCTTCAAGGGAGGAAATCTTGGCCTCAAACCTTTCAGGTAAGCTCACCAAGACTTTCTCTATAACTTTGCTATCTGGTAATTGTTCTCCAATCAATCTGATTTTATTCACAACATCTAAGAGTTTGTCAGAGTACTCTTTGATGTTTTCTGTGTCTTTCATCCTAAGGAGCTCAAACTCTCTCCTAAGGTTCAAAACCTGCATTTGTCTTGTTCTGTCATTGCCTTGAAAAGCCACTTTGAGAGTATCCCAAGCTTCCTTTGCAGTTTCACAAGTCATAATTTTTGTGAATACTGCATTAGAAACTGCTGAATGAATGCACGTCATGGCTTTTGATCTCCTTTTGACTGCATCTCTATGGGCTCTCATTTCTGCAATAGTTGGATCTTCCGATAATTCAGGAACATGATCTGTCTCTACCACATCCCAAAGATCATTAGCATCCAAATAGGACTTCATTTTGACAGCCCAGATTTGGTAGTTTTCACCAGTAAAATTTGGAGGATTGGACAAGAAGTTATTTCCTGGCATTTTGATGTTGAAGGCTTAAGTGTATAATTTTATAGTGAACAGGGTTTCTCACCAAGTTCACTCACTCTCAAAGAAACAGGCCCTTAAGATTTAGGCTCTTGATACCACTTTGTTGGTTTTTGAAGCATAAACAAAGATATCAAGACTATATTGAGGGCTGAAAAAGGAGCTTAATTTCTTCATTCATCAACACCCTATTTATAGTGCTTACAAAGAAACAAACTAAAATAATTTTAGCTAACAATTCTCTAGAAAATCTCAACAAAAACTACTTGATAACATGATCTTCTACCTAGCAAATCTTAGCTAAAATATTTGATCCTAACAATAAGACTTATTCTTCTACCAATTGAATGATTCTGTTATCAAACTTAATCTGATAAAATCTGTAGGAAAAGTTGGCATATCTCAACACTTTCATCAATCCATTGAATGTAAATTTGCCATTTTTTGGATGTATCGATTTACCTAAAAGGTAAAATTGCTGAATAATTATCGCGCCATAATATTAATGTTGAATCAACAATAAGTTCTGTTTTCATGTCAGATTAGATACAACAAAACACGTTTAACCAATTTCTCTTTTCTTTTATTTGACTTTCCTACACTCAACTCTTACATAAACCATCATGCCTAGTTAAACTTGGTAACATGATTGGGAAGGATGGATTCCCATAATGACAACATGCTACTCTTATAATTTTTGCCCCAGTATTGTCCTTGGTAGAACCACCAAGATGGACATTACTTAATATGTAAGTAGCTTATACATATAAAGTGAAAAAAAAAAAATTTTGTAAGCAGATAAAGTGAAATGTCCAAGTGAAGGCGTTTGTTTTTCCAGGCATTACTGATCCTCCAAGCCAAAGAGTTTTGATATCTTCTCAGTATCCAGATTTCTGAAGTCCATTGTGGAAAGAGACCTGTGATTGAGACTCAATCTGTTCTGTTCAAAACGGCTGGCAGCTTCAGTTAGAGAGGCTAGCAGGAGAGGATAGTTCTGGATATTCTTGAGTGCATTAGGATGTGCCTCTGTCTTCGCAGATCTGCCTTGCCGAGAATGAAAAGCTGGACGTGGAGATGGAGGTGACCTTTCATGAGTCCTTCCTTGTTTTGCACTTGAGCTGCTGCAACTTGCACTATTCATTATCTCTTGGCTATGTAAGCTTATCTCTGCTGGCTTTTCTTGCTGTGATGAGACAAGTATATCAATGTAAACGTGTCTGTGATGCATAAAATCCATTGTGAAGAAAGGAAAACATAATTAAGCAGGTCATATAGCTTACCGAGGGAAAATGTTGGAACTTGGTGAAGTAATTTCTTTATCTTAAGAGTTCCTTTTGAAGCTTAATTAAAAGCATGATCACAAAATTGGTAGATATCTTGTTTTCTACATATAGAGGGTCATTTATTTTCAAACGCACAACTCTTACAGATTTAAGACCAAAGGGTTCTGTGGATTCTTGGCCAGGTAACACTTACACTTGAGATGTGTAGAAATTACAAAATTAAGTACCTCTTTTGAAGATCCAAAATCTTCTTTGACCGTTTCAGGGAATGAGACCTTTTCTTTATGCCCTTCACGATTTCTGCGGGACACTTGCTTTGCTTTTGAAGCCCTGATCCTATCAGGAAAAAAAATGGTGTGATCAGTTTATCTCACCGCCATACTGGAGAGTGGATAAGAATCAGAACGTTAAGAGTATATTGTGGATTTTAAAGAATGGGGAAGATAGTAGCCTGATATGTGATACACCAATAGGCATTACTAAACCACTTGAATTGCTTCAGATAGTACCAAGAACAAAAGAAAACTAACGACTTAAGCCACAGGTCAAGAAAGAATTTACTCCTATCCTTCCCCTCCATCTCAAGTTATCTTGAGTTGTCATGGTGTTTTCCAGTACAAAACAAATAATCAAAGAAACTGAAGCTCTTCTGAGTTGGTTATAAAGCTCTATTCTTGATTCCATTTATGCTAATAAAAGGGCCAGCAAAATGATCATGGTTCAAAAGTATACAATCTCATGGCATATCCTCTCCTGTACATATCATTTTGGACAATAAACTGAGATCCTAGATTTTGGAACCTTTCTAAGCTGGTAATGTGTCTGTTAGAGCTATTGAAGAATACATTTCGACTCGAGTGTTGCGTTTTGTGAACACAAACTATTACCTCTCCAACAGTTGAGGCTTTTAGATGAGATTGTAAAACGTTGTATCAGAATTTCAGAACCAGAAAACTGAAAACTTGATGATTGCAACCTTCTCTTTGAGGTGAATATTGTGAACTGTCAAACTATGTCCTCTCTTTGTGCTTTAGTGAAAGCTCAAGTAAGAAATACATTACACCGAGCCCGACTGGATTGGAGTTTTCGTAGAAATATGTTTATGAGATAAAAGGGTAATTGGAAAATCTATCAAGAGAATATTCCAAAAAAACAATTTTCCTGGATAACTCGAAAACAAACGGGCTCCATGTCTGTTTTCTAGAAATGGAAACTTCTGCAATTAACTTTTAACTTGGATAAATGAAGAGAAAGACTAGGAATTTCTTCCAATAACTGCTTGGCAGTAGAAAACCTTTGCTGCAAGAATAAAAGGTTTTGCATTGTATCCGAGAAATGAATAAAATACATATAACAACTGTGACTTCTGAAAGAAAGAGTCTTCAGATTCTTGCCAAATACATACCTTATGCGATCAGTGTATTGGGATAGGTCATCCTCCTTGATTTTCAGCACCGGCAGACCAGAAAGATCACATGCTAATGGGCTCGTATTAAAGAACTGTAAACATGGAAGGAGCAAACCTAAGCAACAAGTATAAACGTTCACACTACGATGAAGTGTTGAATACTTGAATAAATGTTCATATGGCGAGAAAGCATTTCTGATGCATTATTTGCAATCAAAGGTGGAGATTATGCCTCTACGTCGCAAACTTAACCAAGTTCATCAGTTATATTTATATTTTTCACTGGGTTTTGACAGGTAAGCAAACAATTTTTGGGTCTGAAATTCAAGTTCCAGCATCTTCAAGTAGGAAATTTTTTTTTTATCATTCATGAGGATAGGCTACTGCAACATAAAGTTTTAGAGCGTGGCCATGACTTTTCAATGATGACAGTTCCGGTAACTAGTAAATTAGATAGAAATATATCCTCCATCATCTAGACAAGCATGATATCTTGTTTGCCAGCTAAAATCAGTATTCAGCATCCATAGTTAAGATGCAGAACATGGCTATCATTATACAAACAGAATGTGACAACTCACTTCACTTTCAAGAGCTCTAGTAGCAGTTCCACGATATGCTGGATCAAGAGACAGAAGTGTAGCCAAAAGATCTGTCGCCGAATCAGGTAAATTTGGAAAGGATTCCCGGAAGCAAGGTTTATAATGTGGAGGTGGTCTGAAGGTTGTTGGTGGCTTGACTTTCTTCCAATAGTCCTCTGGAGGTGAACCACACAGCTTGAAGATCTTGTGAAGCTGCTCAATCTGAACCTCAGTAAAGATAAACAAAGACATGCAACTTATTGTATAGATTGTAAAGGTTAATAATACGCAACCTAGAAAGTAAAATAACTGGACCCTTTACTTTCTGCTACTAAGCAGTGTAAGCCGGTTCATTGTTCCAAAATATGTTTGTTGGAAAGGATTGAAAACAACACTTTTTGGTCTTGAAATTTGCTTTTGATTCGGGCAGTTACGAGCCTGTTTAACAACCAAGAGTAGGCAAATAGTCCCTTACAAATTTTGCTTGGTGTGTTTGATCAGCTGTCGAAATTTATAGAGTGTTGACTTGAGTTGTCCTCTGAGTTCAAGGATTTATGCAGAAGTTTACCTCATTTCTGCCGGGCATGATAGGCCTTCCTTCAAACATCTCCCCTAGAAGACATCCGGCACTCCAAAGATCAATGCCAACTCCATAATCAGTAGAACCTAGAAGAAGTTCTGGAGCTCTATACCATAACGTGACAACTCGGCTTGTTAGGGGCCGCTTTGGTTTAGGCTGATAGAAGTTAGCAAGGCCAAAATCTGCGATTTTGAGCATTCCATTTTTATCAATTAGCAAGTTAGATGCTTTAATGTCCCTATGCAAAATTCCTCTCTCATGGCAATGCTGTAGACCTGAGAGCAGCTGCTGCATGTAACTCTTCACCTGCATCAAGAAATATTTAAGTGCCAAATTTCGCGAATAAGATACTCTTAATTCTCTCAAGGAAGCATGACTATATCCCACTATCCCAGTCGTGCCACATGCTGTTTCTGTACTACAAACTTTTTGACGAGTAACACTCATTTTTTCTTTCTGTAATACAAATTTTTTCAGAACCATGCCTTGTAAATTTTCTGAGTAATATACCGGGAGAACATTCACTCTCAATATTCAAGTTGTTTATATGGCTTCAAAAAGCTACCAGAAAAAAGTTTCTGATGATAACTTGAGTTGCTAAATGCAGATTATCTGACCTGTGGCTCAGTAAGCCTTCCTTCCGGACGAGATATGATTCTGGTCAAGTCTGACTGCATGAAATCAAAGACCAAATAGAGACTATACTGCATTCTTGAAGTGGCCAATCCTTCAAGCTTAATAACGTTAGGATGATCAAGCTTCCTCAGTATGATGATTTCTCTTGCCATAAACTTGACACTTTCTGGTTCCGACGTATCGAAACGGATCTTCTTTAGGGCAACTATTTTTCCAGTGTCCCTATCTAGAGCTTTATACACGTTGCTATATGTTCCGTGGCCTACCTGCATAGGCCAGACAACAGAAAAACATTTATTCATGATCTTTTCTGCTCCTTCAAAGCAATTTGTAAACAACCATCCATCACCTTCAAAGGTGATTGTGTAGATATGAATAGACCTTGTACTGTAGTACAATTTGTCTCTCTTAGAAAATCTTGCTGGAAGAAATATAAAATAAGAACATAGCTACACTCAAATGTCTAGGAACTAGAAAGTAATACAGTAATACCATTTTGCTTGAAGAGAACAAAAGTCAGCAACTTTACATGTAAAAGACAGCACTGCACAATATATGAAACTTATATTGAAGAACAGCACCATTTTAGTGTTCTCATTTTGATCTTCTTTTGCTAAACCTTTTAGTCTTGATTCTTGAACAAAAGAAACTCAACATCTATATTTTATTTTTCTCTGCTATACTGACCTTTGCAAGTTTATCATAAGAATCAGCACTCTTTGGAACCAAGCCAGCAAGAGCATCTCTAGGAATGTTATCAACAAGCCATTTAGGCCATCCTTCAACGAAATCATCCCCAGCAATCTGCTTAATAATAATCCTCCGTGAAACATTCCCACCATGATCACCTTCTTTCTCACCTTCTCTGCTGATTTTTCTATCTTCTCCACCTCCATTAATCCCAACAGCCACATTCTTAACATTATCTCGAGGCCTTGAATCCCTCTTCAAATCCTTAATATGCACTACTTTTGAACCAACAACAATAACTTTTTGTTCGCCACTATGGCCACCTCTAACATATCCATTTTCGTTCTTCAACCTGTCTAGATTCCTAGTAGGTGTGAATGATCCACCTTTGGCCTGAACGCATCCCATGATCACTTCACCACGGCGAGTCTCCGAATCTTCTTAGACTTTTTCTGAGTATCTAAGTGACGATAATGACTAGGAAATGTTGTTGTATTACAGGAACCATAAGTGCTGATCATCGTAACTATGACATTCATCAGCATTTTGATCTGAACAAATAGTTTCTGAAAAAGAATTTACGAGATGAAAATGACAGGTGATGTCCTTGTCACCTTGGCCGGCTACTGTGATTTACATTCGAGAATTAGAGCCAGTGATGGCCTCTGCTTTCTCCGTCGCAAGAAAGAACCAAAGTTGGATGCAATACGTAGACATTACCAATGAATAATGGACCATTATTTCAAGGAATTTCGTCGTCTCTAGTCAAGAAATTTCCACTTCAAACTTTTTGAAAGTTCTTTTGCTGTAATTTTTCTCTTCTCATTGCTAGTTTTAGTAGTTTTCAGTGTATAAATTAGAAAAATCTTGAATAATTCTTCTTAAAGCCATTGCCTGTTAAGAGAAAATTTATTTTGTTAATCCCTACTAGCAGCACTCTGAGCACGCATTGAGCTGATAACCAAAAACATAATCGCCGATTTAACAATTTAATCTAAATTGATTGAATAGTTTAAAAATCATAAGTGAAATGAATATTCAATTAAACCAAACAGAAGAGGAAGAAAAAAGAATACAAAAACAATGATCAGAAAATTATAATGGATGCTGCGAACTCTCGACCCTCGTACAAACACCAAATTGTTGAGCCAAGTATCAGATATTTATCAGCAACTTTAATTGCTTAACTATGACTCTGACCACCAGGTAGTCACAACTCACAAGAAAAACCTCTTTCCTATAATTTTTAAAAATGTGGTGAAGATACCAAAATTCACATACCATTAACTAATCTAATACCTGAAATCCCAATTTGGGGATTTTCTAATTTGTATATGATCCGAAGCAAGGTGTAATTCTTGCCATGGTCAATTTGTAAATTTTCCTTGCAACTATCATTCCTCCTACACAACGAACCAAATCTGTCTTTGCAACACTACCAGGTAAGGAAACACAAATTTCTCAGTTTCTAGAACTTTTTCCTCGAGTGGTTTCAAGCTGATTTGCTTTCTTTCACCACAGAAATTTGAGAGCTACCAAACAAATCCGCTGAGACTAAGACCGTCTCCACCAGTAGTAACCTGCAGTGAAGTGGGTAGACTCGGATCAAAGGGTCCCATGAACTCGTTCTGCGAATGCCATCGTGATAAAGAATGTCAACTATTTGCCTTATTTGATTAATGACATGACCCAGAGAGAACACCATGAAAAATATTTGATTTACATACGCATTTATTTGCTCTTAGCCCAAGGCTGCTGGCTTCATCAGACGCTCCTTGATGATGAGGCAAAACTTTAGTCATCAGTTTCTGGTCAGCAGGATCATTTGCAAGCTTGGCTTGGTTCGTCGAGCTACAAGATCAGCAACAGAAAAGTCTCTTAACAAGTGCCAGCCAGCTGACCAAAAAACATCAGTTCCAGATGTTATACTACAGATTTAATCTACTATTAGATGGTTCCGTAAGTTAATATAACCTCCTCGACCAAGAAGACAATTTTCATGAATTAGTGAATCAAGAATGAGAAACAGCATCATGTCAGGCAGTGTGCTAGAAGATTGATAGAAACTAAAAAAACTTGCGTTATTGAAATAGCATATTTCTAAGTTATAGACACAATATGCACCAGCTCATTAAACCGCACAAAAAATGTGGTGCTTCAGGTACAACACTGAAGTTGACTTCTGAAGCCTAGGAATAACATTCAGCTCATTAAACTATGTTATTGAAATAGCATATTACAAAGTCATAGATACAATGTGCACCAGCTCATTAAACCGCACGAAAAATGTGGTGCTTCAGGTACAACGCTAAAGTTGACTTCTGAAGCCTAGGAATAACATTCAGCAAGCTGACAAATATAGCCCAGTAATTGCTGACAAATCTCCTTCAAACACAAGGACCAAGCACTATTCTATAAGGGGCTAATCTAAAAATAGATAGACCATGATATTAACGAAACTGACCATATAAAAAAAAATCCCAAGCTTACTAGACTTGTTCAATTCATAAAATGAAACCCCAAGCTCTGGTGACAATTTCTTCCCACAAGAATAGCAAAGAGACCTCACTCTAGATCATCGAATCACTTAACATCATTTTTATAAGTAGTACATATACTTCAATTAAGATCATTTGGGAATGTAATTGCTAGTTTCAAACAGAGCTTCAACTAAATTTTGCAAGTCATCAATTTCAAACAAGCTATCAAAAATGAAGCCAAGAAGTTTGCTTGCAAAGGTATACTAACTTGGAAGCCAGTACAGATGATTTAGTACATCCATTGGCTCAACTTCCAGATTAGATATGAACGAAGAATGCTGTAAATCAACTTGTACCTTTGGCTCAAAAATCATCTTTGACACACAAAATATAACCTTGACATCTATTAGTATAAACCAACTGTTCCCAATGTTTACAGCAGTCAAGCTATAGAAAGATTCAACAAACCTCATTTGTATGAGGCGGTGTGGATGTCTTTGATTTGAAGGCATTGCAGGATCCCTTAGATTTGTCTCCTCCATCAGAAGTCATAGATTTTTTTCTTGATGAAGAGAGATTTTCAAAGGAAAAGGCATGGCATGTCTCTTCAGCATCCAAGATAGAAGAGAATGAGTCAGGTACAAGTGACTTAGGCGCTGGAGTATGTAAATTAAGTTGTGAGGCAGCAAAAGGTTCAGATGAATTTAAGGTAACGCTTGATGCAGCCTCTTTTGACTTTGGATTGCAACAACTAAAGTACCGTTGTAAGGATGCTTCAGAGAGCAAGCCTCCAATACTCAAGGATATCATACTATCATCCCATGGAAATAAAAATTGTGAAGCTCCATTTTCCATAGTTGGCTTCGGTCCTGGCCTGCTGGATGCTGCATCAAAGGCATTAATCTTGCCTTGCAAGGATTCTTCAGACTGTAAGCCACCAATAACTATTTCTGAAGCTGAGTAAACAGGCTGATATCCTTTTTCATTTTCTGCCTTCAAATCAGGGTTCTCAACGTTGCATTGATAGGACACCCCAGACATCAAGTCCCTTCTACATGAATCAGACACTGGCTGAGTTAGCTGGAAGCTTAAAGACTTGCATGATCTCTGTTCATGATTATTGATCTTGTCCAGCAAAGATGCCTCAGACAGCAAAGCTCCTATGCTTATATCAGAAACTAACTCAATAGGCTGCAAGTTGGATTTGTTGTCTGATCCTTCAGTGGGATTATTTATCTTATTTAGCAAAGAAGCTTCAGATAGCAAACCTCCTATGCTCAAGCTAGTGAAGCTGTCATCCCATGATACTGCTGGGGGTAGAGGAACATCATTGACCTAAAATAATATGCAGCCAGTTTGATAAAGAAAACCAATTGCAAATTCATTTTAAACAACATACTGGAGCCAAATATGCCAGCCCCTTAGGCAAGTATTTGCCAAAAAAATGGTTGCAGTTCATTATATTTAAAAAATAACAGTCGTGTGCTCCAAAAAAAACCTACTCATAGACTCTCAAAGTTTATGTTGGCCAGTCAACCCTTAATTCTGACCAATTCCATGTGCCATAACAACCACAACAACCATGTGCAACTAGAGGATCCAAATTTGTAATATTGCTACTTTAGTTACTCTATCGATGTGATCCCTTCCATAGGTTTCCATTAAAGTCCACTAAAAATGTTACACTACAATATGTTTCTTATTGTGCTACTATGTAACACTATAATCATGCCTAATTTGGAAGCTAAGTTAACAACAATCTACAAATCAGATAATTGCAAACTGTTCAAACCTTAAAACGACAAGCATATTATGCCTCAAATGCCTCTGAACATCTCAAAATTGCTCTGACGAGAAGTCACATAAATTTCTATTGGCTGAATAAAACTTCTACTCATCTAATACACATCAGTCTTGCAAAAGGGCTTAACAAATTGATTATGGATTTATAAATCAAATTGTTTATGAATAATATAAATCACCTTAACAATTCAAAACTGTGGCAGCAAGATTTTTTGCTGAAATCAAATGCAAAATCCTTTTGAAACCTTTTGTAACAATGAACGGTCAAAACTTAAGCACTCAATCTTGTAATTTATAGGTGCAGCACAAAAGGCCAAAACTTGGAAGTCACTAATGATTTGAAAGCAAGTAGATATTCACTTGAAATGCTTTGGCATGTGTTAGATTAAAATCAAACCTAGACAGCAAAACATAAAAAAATTACCACGTGGTCAACAGATAACAAAGTTGGCATCTGCTTAGTTCTGGCTACATCCTCCTCTTCATGCATGTTGATTGGGCTTTGGATCCCTTGACTTGCAGCAGTAATAGTTTTCCTTTGATCATGTGTCATCCTTGAAAACAAACTGCAGTCGTTCTGACTATGCTTGGATTCTGACTGCTCCTCCATAGCTGTAGATGTAAGAGAAACCCCACAAGCCTCCACATGAAGATTAGTGAACCATCCATACCTATATAACAAGATAGAATCATAAGGTAATACAGCAAATTAGAAGCACATGCTAGATGGAATAGTTAGTCCACATACTTTAAGCGAAAAATTGAAGGAGTTTCTAGAGCCTCATGCAGCTCTCCAGCGGTAAAGCTACCACAATCTGAAGTCCAGCTTCTGGATGAAGCAATGTTTTCCAATCTTACATCATAGGGAAAAAGCATAAGCTCTCCAAGCGCTGCACTAGAGCAGCCCCACTTGGTATTAAGGTGCTTAATCACAGATGAAACTTTCTTCTGAACACTTAGAGTGAGTTCCAAGAATGGATTATGACCATCCTAAAAAAGTCAAATGAACACAGTGTCACTTTGAATATTCTGAATTTCATTCAAAAATCCAACTCGTTCATGATCACAGTAACAATTTCACCTTCTCCAACTTCAACCGAGTCATTGAATTTACTGGAAAGAGCTGCAATTTAATCTTTGAAGAAGTCAAACTGTCTCCCTTCTGAACCTTGACGTTTTGAACCTTCGCTGTTTCCTTATTAGATGGGTTAGTAACTTTAGTTGTTTCACCAGGTGAATGAGCAGTTGTTGAAGGTTTCTCCTTTAGGTCATTTTTGGGCAACAAAAGTTTACACTCCCCTGAAAACAAGAAGGTCGAAGACATGAACGCTTACTGCCGTGTAAACAGACATCCGGGCTCTAATTGAGTTCCTTGTATATCTTTCCCCTCATGCAACCTTTTTTTTTTCCAACGATACCATTTGAAAGTGAGTTCGGGGGTATTCAAACAATAACAACCAAAAAAGTGGAACGGGCAGAATAAGTCATCTAGAAATCCCTAAGCAACCAATTAGCGAACACCCAAATGTAATTTCCATAAATGATAAAATAAATTGGACACTCATAATGAACCAAACTAGCCAAAAAAAAAAACACAAAAGGAAAGCAATGCTGCAGCTGTATCTTACAAAAAAAAAAGAAGAAGAAAGAATTAATGGATAACAATAAGAATGGGCCCCGAAGAAGATACAATTAGGAGTAAAATCTTAAATCAGAAAAAGCTTTTTTTTTTCAAAGCTGCTTACCTGCTGGTTTCGGACGCCGTTTACAGCTTCCATTAGCAGATTTCTTCGCTACCGCACCAATACTTTTCCGATTCTCTTCAGAAACCTCTCCTACCTTTCTCTTCCGCTGACCTGAAGCTTTCATCTTGCCTCAACTTTCTTCTGCAAATTCCATCGCGTCACCAGAAGAACAAATTCAAATAAAATTTATCATTTCAAAACTACCAATTAACCCAAGAATTATTTACAAAACGTCCACAGCAGATAGACTAGTTTAAATCAACAAGAAAAAAAAACATTAAAAGCCCAAAAAAAACACAAACGAGGGGAAAAAATCTAGGGTTTATGCGTTATAATTGGACGTGCAGAACCGTACAAGTGAAATTCATCAAGACATCAACAATTGAAATCTGTCAGAAATTCGATTAAACTTCGATGAGTAAAATTCAAGGTAGAATTGAACTTTGAATTTGTCTGGTAAAATCGAGCGAGAGAGAGAGAGAGAGAGAAATTGAGAAATCGTGGCGGGAAGAATTTGGGGAAAGAGAAGAGAGAAAGAGCCGCCTTGAATTTTTTTTAATTTGAATGTGAAGGCGAGCTGATCTGGCGTTTTGGTATTTATAGGAGAAGAAAAAAAATTATTTAAATGAGTTTCTCTCAAATCCGAATATCCAATGATATTTTGCCACGTTGGTTTATTGTTTCTAAATAAAGTTGGATCAAAAAATTTGGGGAAGCCCACCTGACAATGGGTTTCGGGGCTCCCTTCGGTGTGCCCATTTCCGTCGTGCTTGATGTTGATTGGGCCAAATAATCTGTACTTCTGAGTTTTGAGAATGAGATTTGTCCAACTATTTGTGCTAGTGGCCGGTCCAAGGGACAATCAACAAATTTTGTGCTTTCTAAAAAACAAAATTTGTGCTTTTAAGTTTTAATAGTACAAGCATTATTCTTGATGGGTAAATTTTTTATACACTATCAATGTATACACGTACGATATTGGATGTCTGTCACATATAGGACTAAAAGATATCAAAGTACTTGATACTCGAATTGAGTTCGATTTGGTAAGAACTCATTCGATCTTGATTCAACAATTAGTCAAGTTAAGATTAAAAGTGTGATATTCGATAACATTCAAATTCGATAAAAAAAAATTCATTCAAACTAGATTCAACAAATAAATAAATCCAGTTTAAACAAAATTTTAAACTCGTTAAAATAATCAAACAACCTTGAACATGTGGATATTCGGTTTGATTAAACCCATTTCCACCCCTAGCAGCATAATCTAATTTTAGATTTGAAATTTAGTTTTTACATAGATGGCATATATCAATAACTACAAATGTAAGAGAAAAACTCTACATTAATAGTTTATAAAAACTTAATCCTTGTTCTTTACTTTATTAGTACTACAATTATCTTTTTTTTTTAACAAAAGTCTAGCACCTATACTATCTTATTTTTAATGAAAAAGGACTTGATCAAACAAATTTTTTTTTTAAAAAAAGGGAAAATAGATGATTTTATGTAGAGGGATTAGTGATGTCTAAATTATAAGAGATCTAGGCTTGATTTGGGTTTGCAGTGCTTTTGAGTTAAAAACAAAAACTTTTGGGTGTTAAAAGTACTTTTAAAGTGTTTGATAAACATCATATGATGAAATTAGAAATGGAGTTTTTTGTGTTAAATGCACTTTTAGCAAAAGCTAAAATTTTGTGCTTTTAGGATAGTTTTTGTGTTTAAAAAAAGACATTAAATTTAATCATTTTATCCTGTATTATGAACTAAATAAAGAGATAAATACATTTAAAATATTTAAAATTATACATTATTCAATACAATAAATACTTATTTAACTATGTATCCAAATAATATAATTAAAAATACTTGAACACTTAATCAACCTTTATGGAAGAATCTTAAATTTCATGTGATGGTCAATTTGGTATTGACTAGTTGGATTATAAGCTTCATTCAAAAAACCCAAAAAAAAAAAGGAGTATGGTTTATAAGCAGTATTCAACACAAGTGCATTTATTCCTAGCATTTTTTCTTTACCCACTTCAATACACAATCATCTTATATGAATAGAGGTTATTCACTTATTCACTACACTGCTCAAATGGGACTTCAAATGTTAGCGTATTGCAAATCGTAGTTATATCAAAGTTTGTTTGGATAACTTATTATTTCCAAAAATTTATTTGATTGCATCACAAGTATATTTTTCAATCACCTTCTTATCTTTTTATTTCACATACATTATATTTATAAAAAAGTGCTACATTGTTTTTCCAAATAATTATCTCAAATAATCTCCTATAAAAACACAACCAATGTGACTTGTCTATAATAAATTAAATTGCATGTTTATAGGTACCCTAATCCGACCGTCATAGATAAATGTTTACAACTAGAGAGGGTTAAGTCGGCATGGGATATTTGTTGAAAATTTACCCCGAAAAAGAGATATGTACTAAAATAATTAAGTTCCATTTCAATTGGACCCATCTTAATATAGAGACCGACAGTTAACCCAATTCAACACTTAAACAACTTAATAGATTTAGATCTCATCGTGTCGTTTGATAGCAAAAAATTGAACATTTAAATTAATTAAGTGACACTGAATTCATACGCAAAACTTGCTCCAAAAAACAAGTGATAATATATTTACTTATTACTTAATGTGATATACATTCAAATGTCTCAGATTTAATTTAACTATTCAATAACTTAATGGATTCATATTTTAGACTTAAAATTTCATATTTCAAAATTCGGTTTTATCAAATGCACCCTCATGAGAAAAAAAAATGAACCCTCATGGAGAAGTGTAAGATTTAGTACGTAACTTTGCATTCTTTCTCTTGCTTTCCTATTGGAAAATGCTAATTTCTTGCGTCTGATATTAATTCGTTACTTTTGCCCCCCAAAAAAAAAAAGTGTACTTGGGAATATGGAGATATGAATGTGTACAGATTACGCGTAAACTTAACTTAGTAAAAGCAAGGTAGCAGACCAGATTCATCGGCACATGTACATAAATTACTGTAAAAGCAAGAATCCATAAAAGCAGCCTCTGATTTAGGAACTACTCCTTTCATCTACTAGATCACATGTCCAACAAATTCACTACCTAAACAAGAGAAATTGTAAAGTTATCACTTACTTCTCGAATTGCAATTTTAAAGTTTTATTACGTAAAAAAAAAAAAAAAAGATATCGAGCTCGCTTCTTATTCTTGTCCTACATCTTCGAACCACATATTAGAGTAACGATTTGTGCACCAATTTTTAGGTGGTACTTGTTAGAATATCCCAAAAAAAATAATTAAAGATAAAAAAATAAGCAAGAAAAAAAGAGGGAGAGAGAGAACTAAAAGATCCCCCCCCCCCCCCAATATATTACACACCACGATAGAGAGCACATGCCTTTGAATTGATTACCAAGCATCATGGGAAAATGATTATCCTGAAATTCTCAAACATATTACTCCCTTCGTTTCATTGAAATTGTTATACTTTCATTCTGGAATATTCTAAAATGTTTGTTGTATTGAGAAAGTCAAAATATTTTTTAAATTTTTCTTTCAATATAGTCCATTCTTTAAATGTGGGAATAAGAGTGAAAATAGAAGTACAAGCATTACAATCAAATCACTATTTTTAAAATTTTGAATTTTTGAAATATAAAAAAAATAATTGAGACGGAGGAAGTATGTTTTTATAGGCCACCAATCTACAGGCCAAGCCAGTAGTCTATAAATCGGTATTCTTCTGATATTCATGGATGGTGAGGTGGGGGTGCTTGGGACTCGTGGCTAAAGTTTAATAAATCCTACCTAAACAAATATATTTAATGCATCCCAAAATCGTTTAGATTACTATGTTTTAGGGTATTTATAGAAAAATATACTATAGTGATTGGATATATATGAGATAAAAGATGAGTAAAAAATGTGCGCATGGAAAATATAAAAAAATTTTAGAGAAAAATTGTAGTTCAAATAAGGCCTTAGCTTCTTTTTTGTAATTTGCACAAATTTTTCTCTCTCTTTGTTTTCACCATTTTGGAAATGACGTACCATGTTGGGGCCAAATCATGCCGGACTAGCAAAATACTTGTTGCAGCAAGGGGAGGGGTGAGATTTAAAATGTAGGAATGAAGCAAAAAGATTAGAATCAAGAATCTCTAATTTCTAGAACTTCAATTTTAATCAATAAACTGAGGCGTTCTCGACACCCATTATAGTAATAAAAACTAGTAATAGTATACCAGAGAGCTCCTTTCTCGTTTGAATTAATTTGCAAATTATTGTGCTTAGGAGCCTTGTCCTTTTTGCCTTTCCAAAAAAGAATACCGAAAGAGAAAAAAGTCCATAATAATCCCAAAGATCTTCATTTATACGGATGGAATTGGAAGGTACCCAAAAAAGGATGAATGGACAAATTGTTCTCAAAAAACATAAAAATTTGGCTTTTTTGTTATTAAACAGAGACTATTCAAGCGAAGTTGGGCCCAACTCCTTAGTCCCTGCTTTCATGAATACAACAAATGTTCCCATAATACTTCTTTTTTTTTTTTCGTCATTGTACATTCTTGATCTTTATTAATTATAAGATTTTGGATTAATGCCAAATTGACCCGTCAAAGAATAAAATAAAAAGAAAATATGTTTGGATTGCACATTATTTACACATACTGACTTACTTGCACCACCAACACATTTTTCATTCACCTTTTTATCTCACATACATCACACAAAAAAAAGTGATATAATATTTTTTGCAAAAAATTTGTCCCAACTAATCTCCTTTTCCAAACACACTGCCCCTATAAAATTGTTTCGATTGCTATTTTTTTCCAAAATTATTACGTTTTCTATGAACACATTTTTTAATCACCTTTTTACGTTTTCTATATCAAATCGTTATAATATGTTTTTATATAAAAACATCAGAAAATATAAACAGGTAGATTTTGGACAAAATGTTGTTCCACAAAGGCCCTTCCGTCCAACTCCGTCTAAATCCAAACATTTGACTATTCCATTGGAGGCCTAGTTGTGAAACGTGAACATTTGACCATTCCGTCTAAGAGACTTAGTCGCAAATATTTGACTATTTCATAAGACTATAAGAGGCCTAGTTGCCTATTACGCGTATAAATTGGTACTCGGTACTCCTAGAAATGTACATTTGCTCCCTTCCGCCCCTTAACGGAATTAATCTGTTAGTTTTCTTTATGACCAAATGAATAGTACTATCCATTTAAATTTTAAACAAAATTTTTTAATATAGCCCACAGGTATTCGTATCCGTTTTATGATCTGCAATTAATTCTGTTCGAACCGAATCGGTCACTTGCGAGAGAAGCTCTCCCAACATTAGCATTTCTTGAAAAGGGCACATGTTGACCAAATGAATAGTACTATCCATTTCCACAACCCGATTCTATGACCAAATGAATAGTACTATCCATTTAAATTTTAAACAAAATTTTTTAATATAGCCCACAGGTATTCGTATCCGTTTTATGATCTGCAATTAATTCTGTTCGAACCGGATCGGTCACTTGCGAGAGCAGCTCTCCCAACATTATTGTTATCCTTTCCATTCTCATGGGCTCCGAATCTAAGATCTCATGGTTAAAAAATACAAGTCTCCTCTACTCGCACCAACATTTTTTGGTAATTTTAGACAGATTCGATATGAGATGATAATCTCTTTTTATCCAACTTTAAATTTTATACAGAAAGTCAACTGCAAGATTCTAGCTAATATTCTATTTTGCAGGCTCGTTTGCTGTACAACTGCTCGTGTAAACAAAACATACTACAATCAATAATTTTATATCTCAACTAGATTACAGACTTGTGCAGCGAGAGCACTTTTTTTTGTTGTTGTTGTTGTTTTGTTTTTGCTTTTTTGCCAGAGTAGGGTTAAAAGAGTCCAAATGTTAGTGTTTAAAATAAAAATGAAATTAAATAAAATTATACCCAATAGGGTGTATATATATATATATATATAAAAACCAAAGGAAAATGGGCAGGCGTGCCGGCTTTTATAAAATTATTTAATTAAGTACACTTTCCCCAATTTTGATCTGCAAAAAAATAAATACGACTCCTCATTAAACACGAAACGACAAAACCAAGAAGAGCAAGGACCGAAGGAAACAACTGTGCCCGGATGGCACCTTTCCTTTTCTTCAGTCTACGTCTCCTTCATAATGGCTCCCCCTCCTCTTCTTCCTCCACTATTCCTACTTCTGCTACAACTATATATTATTGTCTAAGAAATCACGAAATTCAGTTCGCCATTCCCCAATTTCCAGGTGCTAAGCTCGTTTAATTTAATCTAATTCAGTTTTTTTTGGTTTTGACTTGGTAGAATTAGAAGATCGATCGCCATTGGTAATTGTTCGTTGTTTTCTGATTTACGCGTGTGTTCGTTGTTTCGTGTGTTTTGAATCTTTAATCATGTGTTTGTAGATAGAGTTTAGGTAGGCTATATAAGTGCAGAGCTGTATTAGTTGCTGACCGGATTTCTTTGTGGAATGTTTGGTAGAAGAATTTGGATGGGTTAAATTTAGCTTTTATTTTTTTGGGGGGGGGGGGGGTTTAATGTTAGGTAAGTTGTAAAAGTTCTTGCTTAATCTAAGTAAAATTTAGGCATATTAGATCATATAGTTTCAGATTTTGTTTGACATTTTTCTAATCTTGTATGTTTTAAGTTTGGAAATTCATTTGGAATTGAAAATTCACCAGGATGTCGTTTTTTAGAAGATTCTTTTTAGAAAATCATTTACTTTAGTACTATTGTAGACAAGTGTGTCTGTTAGATAAATAGGCGGTTTAATAACTTGTGTAAAAAGTCATTCTCTAGAAAAATTAGCAATCAAAATGCTTAGTGATGACTGATTAGTGATTTTAAGGGGATGGTACTATGGCGTGTGCTACATTAATCATTTGTGGCTGTCATTTTAGCTCCTTTAAGCTACTTATGAGTATATAATTGTTTTTTATGCCATGGAAAATTAATTGCTTTTATTGCTAGTTGTTTGTAAGTTGCATCTTTTGATCCCCATTATTTGTAGCATCTTGTGATTATTTAATGTTATGTCTGTGTGGATAATGTAAATTTCTACTTGCCCTCAGGTGGAAGGTATTGTTAAGGCCAGCTTGTGAGCTTTTGACCTTGTTCAAAATGATTACTTACTTTTTGTACAAAAATGTGCGTGTGGTTATTAGGACATACGACATTGCTAATTCAGAATTCAATCTCTGTGTCATTGAATTGGGTTTCCCTTTTGTGATTTTCTGCATGTGATAATGTATACAGCTGACAATGATTTTCGATGTCTTGGAAATTTCTCTGTAGGCCAGAAATCGAAATTTGTCCACTTGAGGAACTTGAATACGAAATTGCTTCTGAAGGTTAATTGAAGGAGCATCTTGACACTTTGGTGGCAGGGGAATACAAATGTCTCTAGCAAGCAAGGATGAAAATAAAAAGGTCATTGATGTTGCAGCATGGACGTTTAATATTGTCACGTCTGTGGGAATCATTATTGTCAATAAGGCCTTAATGGCCACATACGGCTTCACTTTTGGTAAAGATTAATGGCTTCTCACAAAATGCATTTGCTTATAGCTTTATTGCTTTGGAATTACATATGTATGCTGTTTTTTATTATTAGTCCGGTGATATTGATCTACAAAAATTTGCATTTTTTGCTTGGATGGGGATTTTCTACCTTGATGCGTATGCAAGCATACTCCTTTGGCATAACCATCACATATCAAAGAGTTCCTTGTGCATTTGATGGGGCCAAGTTTTTCGGTCGAGTATATGATTGGAACATGATGATAAAGCAATTTGGGTTTGGGTAACTTATTCTCCTCTATGTTAGCCCTTCCAGACCTCTTAAAAGCTCAGAACTGTGTTCTGGTGGCTTATATTGCTTTCAAGATCAATAAGGTAGTGGGAAGAAAGTATTCATTGGGTTTATGTCTCCTTTCCTTTCTGTACTTTTAGCCCATCTAAAGCTCTTAAAGTGTCAAACTGCATTCTGGTGGCTCATATTGCAAGCCAAGTCCTATAAGGTAATTTGAGTAATTTGAGAGAAAAGTTTCCTGTGTTTGAGCGGATGTAAAAGTGTTGACTAGGCATGGCTGAAACTTAACTATTTGATTGACAATAGTTCTTGAACTAGTATTGAGGCCATACTTAATTTATGATCTTGGTGGCTTTGGTCCTCTATTTGTGTAAAAAGCTGTTTTATTTATTGCTTACATACCTCCCATTTGGTTGGTAACTGCTCTGGGTGATTATATCATTGCAGGGACTCCTCAAAAATAATTCTTTAATTTGGTATTCTTTTTGTCAATTTGCGGCCCTTAGCTGGTATTGTTTTCCATATTAATTGCTGATATAATGTTTGCTGTAACTGAATGGTTCTGAATGAGCTGAGTAGCCTGATTGAAGCTACTTTCGACAGAAAAATATTCTGTTTCAGTATCCTGTCATTGTAAACCTGATTGAAAAGGCTTGAAGTAGTCAATTCTGGTTATTCAAGTATTATAGTCAATTACTGAGTGGAAAACTGCTTAGCAGGAAACAAAAAGAGTTATGCAATGCTGGTAATTCTCATGCACCATTGACTATAAAAAAGACCAGTGATTAATTTGCTATTTTCATCTAGCATTTGTATTGGCGCATACATGTCCTGATTATTAAATTGCATCATTTTTTGTTTCTGCAGCTACAACCTTAACTGGACTACATTTTGCTACAACAACCTTGATGACTATTATTCTCAAGTCATTAGGGTATATCCAGAATTCACACCTACCACTACATGAGCGAATAAAATTTGTTTTGTTTGCTAATTTCTCGATTGTTGGAATGAATGTGAGTCTAATGTGGAATTCTGTGGGGTTCTATCAGGTAAGTTAGCCTAACCATGTGTTTTTTTCTCTCATTCTGTCAAGGAATATTTAAACTACCATGATTAAATCATGAACTTCTCCTTGTCAGATTGCAAAGCTTACTATGATCCCTGTGTCATGCTTACTGGAAGTTGTATTGGACAAGGTGCGGTATTCAAGGGACACCAAGCTAAGCATTATGCTGGTTCTACTGGGTGTTGCAATCTGTACTGTTACAGATGTGAGTGTCAATGCCAAGGGTTTTATTGCTGCCTCCATAGCAGTATGGAGTACTTCTCTGCAGCAATATGTAAGTTCTCCCTGGCTCAACTGATGTTATTATGTATAACTTGGCGATAGAATACTTTGAATCAAGCAACTTTGCATGAGGGGGCATGAAACACTTTCAATCTAATAATTTGGCCATGGTACATTACCTGCATATGTGATGGGATGGGTGTGATGAGCACGACCTAGATATTTGTTTTTTTGATGGCAAGAAATCTTTCCAACGATTTGGCCTGAGTTAACTTGAATCATGATTGTTGCTTTTCTTCCTGTTGAGGTGAAGGTTAATACTATATATTGACTTTCCTTTTCATCTGCAGTATGTACACTCTCTTCAACAGAAGTATTCACTGGGATCTTTCAACCTACTGGGGCACACTGCACCATTACAAGCTGCATCCTTGCTGTTATGTGGCCCCTTTGTGGACTACTGGTTGACAGGAAAGAGAGTTGATGGTTTTAACTATACTTTGGCATCACTGGTAAGCAAATAAGATTTTCATGTGAGAGAGTTTGAACTTTCCACAGGACAAGAAAATTTTAGCTTCTATTATGATGCTTGTATTTCTGCATGTGACTGGTGACCTCAGCTATGTCAAAATCTACCCTATGGTTGATCAACAAGTCTTTTGATGTGTGCTCGTCCATGTTTATTGCTCAAAGTTTGTTTTCCTGCTTATCTTGTAGTCCCATACGTAGTAATGGTATTGATGGTCAACATCTTCTACATTTGTTTTAATCATTTAGAACTTTTAGGAAATCTCTCCATGTCTGAATTTTGAAGTCTCTATTGCCTAATGTATTGCCTGATATTCTTATCAAATTTCCTTTTCATTACTTAGCTACTTGTATACATACAGCATATTGTGCAGTTATAAATTTCATGGATCACGTGTACACAAATGAAACCTAAATGATTTGATGCCTTCCTCAAAGGACTTTAACATTATAGTAAGTAAAGATAGGATAAATCAATTTATCAAAAAAATAATCATTATTATATTTGCATGGAGATGTGGTTGAAGCTGCAAAAAGTGATGAGGGTTTTGAGTTACTGGGAAATAACCTTATTTTGGTGCCCAAGTATGGTTTAGGAAGAATAGTGCTTTTAGCCCCTTTTGTGGCTCTTAAATACCATTAAGCCCTACTTAAAACTTTTTTGAAACTATTAAGACCTGCTATACATAATTTTGGGGAAGTCTTAACATTTCTTGTTTTTTGGTCTAATTTACTCTTCTCATGTTAGTGTAGCTTCATTTTTGTATCGATGCTAAGGCTGAAATAGTATTGGAAAATGAATTAACTTCTCGAGATAAACTTCACAGGCTATAGGTCTATCTTTATAGGACTTGCACGTTCAAGCGAACAATTGATGATCCGTATGATCAATTATTGATGTTTAAAAATGGAAACAAGGTTGTGTATGTAGTAATAGAAACAAGAGCATCAGATTTTCAGGAGTCAAATTTTTGGGAGTCACATTTACACCAGGGAACGAGTTGCATCTCCTACTCTTTCCTCAGCTTTAGACATCTTTAAAACATTTCTAAATAAAAGGACTTTTGTTTCGTGGCCACTGTGAGCGAAGGATGCTTTGATCTTGCCGGATTTTTTGTACCTATATCTTCTCGGTTTTGAGACTTGATCTAACTTTTATCTGCTTTACAGTATTTGACCTTTTTCTGCCTAATTGTTGTCTATTGCAGTTGTTCATAGCGTTGTCATGTACCATTGCAATTGGGACCAATCTCAGCCAATTCATCTGCATTGGAAGATTCACGGCAGTGTCATTTCAGGTGCTTGGCCATATGAAGACCGTGCTTGTCCTGGTTTTAGGATTCCTCTTCTTTGGGAAGGAGGGTCTGAATCTACATGTAGTTCTGGGTATGATAATTGCAATACTTGGCATGATTTGGTATGGTAATGTCTCGTCTCTCCCTGGAGGAAAGGAACGAGTACCACCACCACCCTCCGACAACGATCCAGAAGAATTAAGTTCCTTAGTAGAATCCGGACAGCTCAATGAGAAGGAATAGGCATTTTAATCAGAGTAAAAAGGATGTTTGGCATCTTACTTTGCCTGATCTCTGACATACCATCATACTTGAGGATGTTTGTTTCCTTAAAATAGAAACCTTTATGGAAAGATATAGCCGAATTCGGTCCAAAATCTGCAATTATTCTTTAAAGGGTTATCAGTTTCAGTTGGAATCTCCCTCCCTCTCTCTCTCTCTTTCTGTCTCTCACACACACACACACAGAAAAAAACACGCACACACCACACACTGCCATTAACATCGATGATGTGACAGCAGAAAGAAGAATACAGAGGAAGGAGAAGGAACATTAATCAGGTGCACTTGAGACTACGGTTTGATAGTTGGGGATAATCTATAATGGATTCCGCGAGCAGAACTGTGCTGATTCTGCAGATTTTGTATCACAAAAAACCAAATTGACCCTGGCTGGCACATCATTATATTCTATTTGAGATCCAAAAGCAGGCAAGGGTGATGTTTTGCGTTTAACGCCGGGCTCATCTCATGGAGAAAAAGACCCCTAATTCATATATGTCACCAAATCAGGTTTGTTAGACCATAAAAATTTGTAAAAGTTGGTATTGAAGCTTAAAAAAGAGTGGTCAAGTGGAGTAAATGTTTGCACCTATACTATAATAGATACACAGTGCAAACCAAACTAGTGTAGAGTAATAAACGGAGAATCATATCAGAAGATACAGAGAATGATGCCAATAAGAAACAGTTGCTTGGTGATTGAAGTTGGCATTTATTGATATTGAAGGCCTCTCTTTCACACGTGCACTTGTTTATCTTGATGATCACTTGAGGCATTCTATTTCTAGTCTATCTATCACTACTGGCTTTTTGGTGGGATTTGAAGATCCCATTCATGTGTTTCATGCTGTATGTATGCATTGATTAAATGCCCTTGACCAATTCCATCAATTTATTATTTGGGATAAAAAAAATTTTTATAAAAAAATACTGTAGTACTTTTTTGATATGATGTATATGAGATAAAAATGTAACTGAAAATTGTGTCGATGATGTAAGAGAATTGAAAAAAAAACTAAAATCCAAACAAATTACAAGCTGATTGTAAACCCCATCTTTAGTGGTAAATTTGCTTCTTTCTCTAATTCAAGTAGTGGTTTTCCCTTCTTTTTTTTTTTGTGGGGTTGGGGGTACAAAAAGAAGGATGGGAACAAGGACACCTCATAAACGTTAAAAAGAAGGGGGAAAAATTAAAAGGGCCCTTTTCTTCCCAAGAAGAAGAGGAAAAGATTAAATAAAGAGAGAAAAAAAAAAGGTAAACACAAAGGAACCAAATAGATTGAGCAAGTAGCATGGATGACATAACAATTCTGTTATGGAAATGACAAGAAAAGGTTGTTGTTGCAGCCTCACCTGCAGATACAGCTGCAAATGGATCCCACCTCTTGTTTTCTTGCATCAACTAATTCATTTTGATTAGGGCTGTAAAATACCTACTCTGTAATACTATATGGCTGGTAAATGTTTATTTTTTGGATGCTAATAATGTTTTCAATGCATTCCAAGCAATGGCTTTCTCATAGATGAGTTTTTGCCACCCCCCCCCCCTAAATTTTTTCATTTTTTTTTCCTTTCAAGAAAGAACCCAAAAAGGCTTTTTTTATTTGTTATGCACTGATTTTCAATTACATTACATTTTTTTTAATCTTATAACATATTTATCAATAAAAAAAAAGCCATAATAAAATTTTTTGTAAAAGACACTCAAAAAAAGAAGAAGAAGCAATCATCCAAACAGTTTAACTTATATATTAGCGCTGTGCATGTAGTCATAGTCTGTCATCATCCGCAGGAATCAGTAGTAAATCTCTAAATTAGGAAAGCAAATAGACAGCAAACCAAAAAGATTGGCTTTTCTTGACTTTGTCAAGTTGATTGTCCTTGAAGACAACCGAGGAAACGTATCAAACTAAGTTATCTTGTTTGTCATCCTAATCAATGTGGTATACAAAACTACGAGGCTGCTGCTATATACTATGATGTTAACATTCACCTTGAAAGGTTACTGATTCAACTGCAAATAGTGAGCTACAACTTAATCTGGCAATAGGGTTGAATAGGCAGCTGCAATTTGGCAATAAATCCTCTTCAAACTTGACAGCCCAAGAAAGATTTTTTTTCAAATTTGATGTCGATGACTGGTCTAACTGAGTACACAAAGAACTGTTCAACTAAAAATCTGATGCTTTTTTCTACGAGTAAAAGGAAAACATGATAATGAGATTTCTTGTGTTTTAGTTTGATTTGTCTTCATTCATGCCGTAAAACTTGTTACAAGTCATCCATTCATGCCAAAGTCTGCATAGAAACGTTGAGTTAAACAGGACAAAACCATATAGGGTACATTTTTCTCCTCCTCTTCTTCTTCCATCTTCTTCCCTGTGGAGGTGGTAGACAAAATAGGATACAAACAGCAGAATTGGTTAGTGCAAAATAGCTTGTAAGTTTTTGCAATTAATGGCTTTCTTTTCTGTGAGGTTGTGACTTGGAGACAGCTGGGCTTGTGGTTTGTATTTATTGTTGTAGTAGGCTTAGTCCTAAAGGACAATGTGTCTTCCATTGAAATAGCCCTCATGGATGGCCCAACAAAGTTCTCACACTCTTGATAGGAAAATAATTTGGTGGTGGGGCATTTAACTCAAACACATTTCAATTCATTACCTCTCGTGTGCCTTTGATTTTCATTCTCATCTTTTTCTTTCTTTTGTACTTGACTAATGGCTACACAAGAAGACAGACCAAAAAGAAAAATTTTAGTAGTCACTTGGTCCACCCTTCCTATCTCCAACCAACACACCATAGCTTAATTATACATGCTCCATTAATGATTCCTTCTACTACAATTAATTTCATTATCATCATCATCATTTGAGCATAATGATTTTTATTCATTTCTTTATTATTTCCACATAGACCCCCTCTTGCTTCCCCTTATCCCATGTTATCTTGAGTTCCCAAGTGTTTCCTCTTTTTGTCCTCCTCCTTACCTTGCAATTTCCCTAAATCTTGCATCTAATTTAGTTTAGTTTATCTAATCCAAGTCAATACGTGGGAGCCACAATTTTGGATACTACACCTTTTTCTTTTGTGTAGTTTTTACCTTCAATACTCTCTCTCTCTCTCTCTCTCCAATAATTTTAGGCAAGTGTTGGTGCACGTGTGGTGTCTTTTAGGACCCTTTTACCTTCTAATCTTATAATCATGATTACATTAAAAGGGTAATCAAAATGATAGTTTGATATTCCACAGCCATAATTAGCTATTGGCCTTTATGCACTGATTTTCTACTAACTTCTTGAACAATAGTTGCTTTTTGGGCAAGAAGAGATGTTAGCATTTCTTGAAAAGGGCACATGTTGTTGTTCTTGTATCTCTTAGTACTTCTTTTTCCTTTCTCTAAGATGTCATTATTCTGCAACGTATTATTATGCTACAAAAAGATTCTTGAAAAGGTGCTTATATACCTAAATTCAGTGCACGCACGCTTGTGTTGATGTTACACTCCCTTGTTCGTTCATGGTGGTTAAGCAAAAAAACTCATCTCACTTGCTAAATGTTTCTTTGATGAGATTTTGTTTTGCTAGGTGTGGAAGAACTTAAAGAACTTCCATACCAGAAAAAGATTTAGTGCAAGCATTGAAGATTGGAAATTAGAACAGGACATCAGGTAGGAATTGGATGCAACCAACTTTTATTTGCAGAACTCATTTGGATTGAGCATGGGTTTTGCTAACTTTTATGCTATTTTTTTAAGAAAAGGGTTTCTTTTAATCCTTGTTAATGTAACTAATGTGCCGTTTAAATCGTGCTCATATTGTATTTGTCATCTTTGCATTTACATACTTTCGCGAAAGAATTTCACCTTTCAAAAAAAAATTAGAAGTTGAAATCATGCATGATCACCTATATATTATCTCTTCTTTACAATCCCGTGCCACCTTCTCACTTCTCTCTTTCCCGCCCAAACCCTTAGTTATAGAGGGAAAGAAAGCATGGGGGACAAAGACGAAGAGGAAGGGGAGGGAAGGCGAGGTGGGGAAGAAGGGAAAGGATCATAGGAGAAGAAAACTGCAAAAGTACTAGTGTCAGGGATGGACAGAAAATGGGGAAAGGGAGAGGTGGTTGAAAGATGGGCAGAGGTAGTCGGCAATGGGAAAAAATGTTGCAGGAGAAGGGAAGAGGCGGGCAAGGATGGAAGTAGAAGTTTATAAAGAGTATAGTAGAAATTTTTTTTTTTTTTTTGGTTTAAAGAGGTAAAAAGTTAAAACAAAATACTCGAAAAATCACCTCAATATACACTCATCCAAGAAGTTTTAAAAAACTTTTCTACACTAAAGTTATTCGAAATCACCTAGTCCAAACCGACTTGATAATGACAAATGTTAAAAGACAAAATATCCTAAACCGACTTTTGAAAAATTTCCAACTGGATTAATAAGATTGAGACCGCACCATTCATTGTCAGCTGATTTTGAAATGAAACTCGTATTTTACAATATATATATATATATATATATATATATATGAATTTCTATTTTGATTATGAATTGAAATTAACTAAAAGCAATCTACTTAACTAGCACTAAAAAAATTAAAATTAAAATTTTTTTTTAATAGGAATATGATAGCAGTATGACAGCTGTCAATGTGTGTAGTCAAAGTGACAGATGAGGCACATTCCTCCTACGTCTGTGGTTGGTCCACGTTTGCATGCTGGACAATGGCACGAGTCTCCTCCAGATAATGGGCCCCCATTGGCCCATTCACTATCATCAGCTTCTCTTTTTTCTTTCTTTCTTTCTGAGCCTCCAACCTATAAATCAAAAAGTAGTAAACAAATGGAAGGATACCCTCTTTCCATTTTTATCCCTTCAAAAATCCATTCAAGTTTTTCAGAGCCATTGATTCAATCAGAAATGGATATGAATTGAAGGCAAAGACCAGACAAAAAAAAAGAAAAATAAAATAAAATTTATTAAAAGTACCTGGGGAATTGGATATTATGGAATTTATCATGTGGGTCCTTTCTTTATTGGTGAAAGGACTGATAGTCATGTCCCTAAAGAATTTTCATTTGGCATTTTTTTCTTCTAGTATTACACATGAACATATAATGGAATTTGTTTGGAATTTTTTTTAAACCTGCAAAACTTTAGGGAACAAAAAAAAAAGTGATGATCCGATATTAAATATAAGACACTTAAAATTCACCTAACTTATTATGTATATATAAATACCAATAATTATTATGATTCATTGCATTTATATACTTTTTTTGTTTAATCTTACCTATCTTCCTATATATTTACAATTAATCTTATATTTTCAAACATCTAACATTTGAAATATATCTTAATCAGTGCCCAACGAATGCCCCGTTAGATAAACCTATCATTAGATCAACAATCTGCACATTGACAAAGCTCAAGTTGTAGATCTTTAGGGTTTTTAATTTCATGACAAGTTTTACAAAATAATGAAGGAGAATAGGATCCTAACATAACTCATGAAGAAACTTGGGTAATTCAATGGCTAAGTTGTTGAAACTTGAAATCCATCTAGAGGATTTTCCAAGTATAAAATGAAAACTACAGAAAATGATGCTAGCAGAAATTGAATGAGTAGTTGATATAGTCCAACTTAAGATTAATGTAATTCAAATTTCTTCGAACAAATATATTTTAATAACAACAAAAAAGAGTGTTTGACAAAAGAAAACGTTTATCTTAGATATTACATAGCAAATGGTAATATTTTGGGTATTACAGACACTTACATTTATTGTATCCCTATATTAAAAATTTTCTCAGATTAATTTTTACTTTTACTAAAAAAATTAACACACGAGACCTTTTTAACATGTGCTTTCGAGCATTCGTTAACCAAACTCATTTAATATTCGTAAACGAAGGGAGGAATTATAGTCTCGCTATCATATGTTAATGTAGAAGAGTTAGAATTTATATTAAATACAGAAACTAGTTAAAAAATACCCCATGTAAAAAAAGTATGCAATATTTTCTTCGAAGCATAAAAAGATGTTACACAAATGTGGTGTGAATATTTCTCCACACGTGCGGTTAAATCCAAGAAGAATCTAAGAATTGACTGCCTCTAATCCAAGTGACGTTTCCCCTTTTACTTTACAAAGGAAAGATCCGACAAACTGTAAAAAACTGATTTCTATACCTTCTCTATGGGAACAATTATGCTAAGTCCCCACATGCTTTTACCTCTCATCTCACGTACTTTTTAGCATTTATATCTCTTTTTTTTTTTCACAAGAATGAAAAGAAAAATCTGGTCAAATACTTTCATCCTTTAAGTGGATGACAGAAAGATAAGTGATGAAAAGAAATATTCATCCTTACCCCATATGGACTTGAGTAAAGAAGTTAAAAAAAAAAAAAAACTTTTTTTTCACTTGGCCAATTACATAAAATCCTTATAGTTATGCTATAATTTAGACATTACTAGAACATAAATTACTTGAGAATTTTTATCCTTGAAGCCCCCACCCAAGTAATAAATCTTTGCAACCAGACCAAGACAAAAAAAGTTGCATTTTGTAATCCAAAATTTTGTACCTAGTGCATTGCTTACCTAGGATTGTGACAATTGAAGTTACTTAGCTTAGGTGTCTCATTAAATTTTGGTACGAGCTAGTAGATTTTTATTGTTGATATGCTCAAATTGAAAACAACAAGCCATAGTACATTAAATTAGTTATTTTTGTAATGTGTAATTTAAATTAGTTTGGATACAATTTTTAGGTTTCAATTTCCAATAAAAAAGTTTTATATATGAAGCAATAGAATTCTACGTCCTATTAGACTTTTTTATGCCCATTGGCTGAGCTTTCAGGCCATGCATGCAACGGTTTCATTTTCCTTTGATTCGCTTTTACATACTAGCAGTATTACCATCATATTAACCATATATTCAAAACTTAGGTGCAAAATATTCGAGTGAAATGCAAATCTAGTATATCATTTAAGAATAGGACTTGTAGGATCTAAAACAGTCTAAAATATTATTCAAAATACTATTTATAAGATTTTAAACATTTTTGGCTGGTGAAATATAAAGATTGACCAAATTATACGATCTGTCCATTGTTCTGGTTTATTTTTTCATTAGGTTTAGTTAAATAATCAACTTACCACGGTGAAAATTTCGTAATTTAAGGGGACCAAAGTCCTTTCATGTAAAACTAGTTAGCGCAATCCAATAGTTTTGAAGGTGATAGAACAAATATGCATAAATTGATACTATACTATACTATAGTGAAGCTTTAAAATTACTAGTGTAAAGTGCAAATTGGTGATAGTTTAGGGATACGTATTGTAGTTAACCCTATCTTATTTTTTATCAGAGCTATTATTCGAATCAAACTATGTGAATTGTTTAGGATCTTTCGAGATCGACAATAGCTCGTTTGGGATTTTATATGAGTTTGAGTTCAAACAAATAATCAGGCTTGGTAAGCTATCGAGTGATTATGTTTGTGAACTTAAACGAGCATTCATGGACATGTATCTCATTGTCATTTCACAGGTTTAGAGGTTAGATGGTAGTATTTCTGCTTGTTAGATACATCATACAACCAAACTGGAATTTATGTTGATGAGGATGATTATTAGGCCTTGTTTGGATTGCGATTTTTCGTCGGAAAATTACGTCGTTTTCCGTGATCACATTTCCCTATTATCTTTTTTCCTCACATACATCAAATCGCTACAGTAATTTTTCACGAAAAATCATGAAAAATGCAATCCAAACACAGTTGTCCACTAGATTTGCTTTAGGCATAATTTCATTTTATATGACTGGACTGAAATTTGTATTGCTCTGATTTCTTAATAGTATAGGCAAATTGTACAAATTATAAAAAGCTTGAATTTGAGTTTAGTGGCCTTATTTGAGCTCGGCTCATTTTTGTTAAAATGAGTCGATCCCAAACTCAAACTCGATAATTATCGATCAAACACGAATCTTATTTCAATAGCTTAACGAGTCAAGTTAAAGCAAGAGATACTCGACTCCATCGCACCAATTTACAGCTCTATTTTTTATGAATAATAATTATGTGAGAATAGAACAAAATGGAGTAGTCATGCTTCATGATAGCAACAATTCCTCAACTGTTCACACGTGCGACTTCTCTATTTAGTAACCACATAAGACAAACCCATACTTTTCAATTGACCAAAATAGCCTTCTTCGTCTTCAACCCTTCGGATAACAGTCACCAATTTACCATTTCACCCTCACTTCTACTTACCAATGGGGGCCCAAAATTGCTTACATCAGCAGATGACAGGCATGGGTACTTGCGTCATTTCACAGCAATGCTTGCTAGATTTACTGCTAGATCCAGTAGGCCATTCACATCTGTTACTCATCTGGTACAGCCATTATTTAATCTGGCCCGTCAAACCTAAGCAACGGTATGGATTGACTGGATGTGGGCCCCAGAGTACTGTACCATGCTGCAGCGGGAAGTACCATATAATTGGTGAGAGGATAGTCCAATCAAACAGATACATAGAGCGCGTATCGACACGCTCCCACGTTGAATCTGAAAGCTCTATCGCGAGCGTGTCGGTACGCTCTGAACAGTGGATTGAAGTTCGGAAGTGAGAGGATTTAATGATACTAGGTAATTAGATTTTTTAGCAGCCTTTTTTTGGATAAAAACTGGCACTGCCAAAATTGTACTGCCTTGTAGTCAAATTTCTATCGTGAAATTGAAATTTACCTCTTGGTAAAGTACAAATGGAATGGCGGGGTAAAAATCAAAGTGGAAGTATTTTCTCTTCTTTTGTTGGACTTCCCTAAATGTATAGTTTGAGGTTCTTTATGTAAATTGGTATCTTGCTAGTCATTACATTAGTAAACACTTATTTAACTAACCAATAACAGCATGAATAGAATTGAGCAACATATTTCCTTATTCTTTAGAGAATAAATATTTCGAAATATATGCAATTTTTTATTAATCATGTTAGGAAATTAAATTATCCAAAATTCATCCCTTTCCCTCTTTTCATTCCATATATTACTTTCACAAAAGATTATGAAAGAAAAAATGATTTTTGTCCAAATTTAAATAACTCTAACGTCTAATTAGCACGAATAATTTGTAACATTTACCAATACCATGTAGTTAAAATCCCTATTTCTAGTAGGAATTGTTGAGTGCTATTAATTTTGGGGCTAAGTTAAGGGAAACAATTAGCTCAAGACCTATCTCTCTTCTAGTTTTTTTTTTTTTTTTTTTGGATTGAAGTGCTCAAGGCATGAACAAGATCATGAATGATCTCTTCATAGTAGAACCTTAGCAATCTTTGAATTTCAAGGTAATATTTCCAAGATCAACCTAATAACTATAGGCTAAGAGTAATGGCAAAGCATTTTCATTTATCAAAACTACTAGATTCATAAGCATTACCTTAGGATTCTTATAATTTCCTCTTACGAACACAACAATATCTCTTATAAATTGAAAAACTAGAAAAATGTAAAGGGTCCGATTTTATAATTTTGATGACATTGAATATTGTTTTGTTCGATTATTGATAAATTTCTCTTTATCTCCCCAAAATTGAAAAGAAAAATCTAAAACACAAAAGAAAATAGAAAAGAAAAAAGAGAGAGAAAAAACTAGCATGGTAGAGTTGTCGTATTATAAAGAAAAATTAGTTAATTAATCTCAAGGTTCATGAGTAAAGACAAATTAATTAAAGGCAATGGAATCTCCCACTAAGATTAAGCTATAGACAGCGACGGATCCATCCGTGCTTAATCACACGTACGCGGAAACCTAGAAATAGAGAGAGAAAGAGACACTACTAGTACTATTGATTTTCACCGCTGGTGATAGAGAAAGAGAGTGAATTAATTCAGTGACCTTTGCACTATTTAGAGTAGGGGTGCAAATAGACAGCAACCTTATTCAGTCAAAATTGAAGCTTGAACTCTCGTTGATTGAGTTCGAACAGCTTGAACGAGCCCTCAAACTATTTGATGAGTTCAAGTTCAATACGTGAAATTCGAAAACTCGTTGAGTTTAATCCAGCTTTACATATATATATATTTTTTATATTTTTATTTATTAGTGTGAAATATCTATTTTGTCCCTAATTTAAACTATATAAAATATGACTTTATATTGCTTAAACTTGATTGGGTTCAATTAAACTCGAGTGAGCTTGTTTGATCGAGTTCGAACTTGAATTTGAGTAAGGCAAAGCACAATCGAGTTCGAGATTGAACTTAAATTTCAAGAGCTTGACGAGTGAGAGTATTAAGTTTTTTAACTTGAGTCGAGGTCGAGTAGTGCAATACTCGAACTTGATTTGAATGCACATTTAATTTAAGGACTAAAAAGAAGAAAAAAAACTTACCTATACATAATGTATATATGAGAAAAATTTAAAGTTTTGCTATTCTTTTATTGGATTAATCTTTTTTTTACTCCTAGCGTTAAGTTATTTTTACATACGAGCAAGATTAAATACATACAAAATATGCAGAAAATGAACGTGAAATTTGAGTAAAGGTCATGGACCAAGACAAAACTAGATTATCTGTTAAGAAATATGCAAATTAAGTATATGATTATAGAAAAAAAATACAAAATACATAAACGTTTAAGATCCTCTGTCTAATACACTTATGTATGGTAATTCGGATTAAAACTTCAATTTTTTTAGAAATTTCATTTTGTTTAAATCTTCCATTTTCCAGAAGCTTAATATTCTTGTACTAGAGTATCATAAACTATAGATTGCTACCTTATATTCAAAAAAATGAATTTATGTTTATTTTTCCATGTGCACAAAAAATTGACTCAAAATACAAATTCACCCAATATAGGATATTTATTTCTTGTAAAAAAGATGTATATATCTATTACTACTAGTAAATTGATTGGAAACTCACCTGAGAAAAATAGAAATGAAATATAGTGGTAAATTATACTAATACATTTCCATCTCTATATGGGACTATGGGTCACAATATCACATGGCATGTGAGCAACAGCTGTGTCCACTCCTCTCTCTCTATCCTTCCCCAACAACCCAAAGCCTTCCCAAAGTCCAAATCCCTCCCCCTCTTCTCTCTCCAATTTTCTACTTCTTTAGCTCCTATATATAGGCATCTTACCTTCCTTACTCCATCTTTTGACCCCCTTTCACCTCTCTCCATCTCTCTCAAAACTCCAATCATCTCTCTCTCTCTCTCTCTCTCTCTATAATGGAAGCAAAACAGCTGAAATCTTGAGAGGAGCAACGCATTTAACAGAAGAAATGAAGATGAAAGCTGAAAACAGCACTTGCACTCACCTTTTCTTTAGCTCAGCAAAGCTTTTCTTGCTCTATCACCACCTTTATCTTCAACACCTCATAGTTTTCCTCACAACCATTTTCTTCTTTCTCTCTACAATATCCCCAGCTGCTGCTTCTTCTGCAGCTTCAGCTTCAGGTTCCTCTATTAATGGCCTATCCAGGGACTCACAGCAGCTTTTATCCTTCAAAGCTTCACTCCCTAATCCCACTCAGCTGTCAGACTGGTTACCAGCCAATAGTCCTTGTAATTTCACTCGTGTTTCATGCAACAAGAACTCCAGAGTTTCCTCCATAGATCTCTCAGACTTGCCTCTCGGCATAGACTTCAGCTTGGTTTCATCTTCTATGATAGCCCTTCAAAGCTTGGAGCTTTTAGTGCTGAGGAACACCAGTCTCACTGGTGCACTAACTTCTTTAGTAAGATCTCAATGTAGTGCATTCTTGAGTTCTGTAGATCTCTCTGAAAACAGCATTTCAGGTCCTGTTTCCGATATACTGAGCTTTGAAGTATGTTCGAGCATTGTTTCTCTTAATCTGTCCAAGAATTCATTGGACCCTCCAATGAAGGAAGATAAAGCTTCATCCTTTGGAGTCCAAGAGCTTGATCTTTCTTTCAATAATATCTCCGGCCAATATGTGGTTCCATGGCTGTTATCCAATCAGTTCCCTGGGCTTCAGCACTTGTCTTTGAAGGGTAACAGAGTAGTTGGAGATTTTCCTGCTCTGAACTTGAAGAACTTGTCTTATTTGGATCTCTCAATGAACAATTTCTCAGCTGGATTTCCTTCCATAACTGACTGTTCCAATTTGGAGCACTTGGACTTATCTTCAAATAAATTCTCTGGCGATGTTGGAAGCTCACTTTCCTCATGTGGGAACCTCAGTTTTCTCAACCTCACCAATAATCTGCTCAAAGGTGCCGTTCCAGAGCTGCCAAGTGGTGCTGGTGGGGTTATGCAGTTTTTGTACCTGGGAGGAAATGGTTTCCAAGGTGTTTTACCACCTTATCTATCTGATTTGTGTCCAAGCTTGGTGGAGTTGGTGTTGTCCTACAATAATTTGTCAGGTAATGTCCCTGAGAGCTTTGGTGCATGCTCTGTTTTGGAACTATTTGATATCTCAAACAATAAATTTTCTGGTGAATTACCTGTCGATACCCTTGTGAAGATGAGTAACTTGAAGAATTTGTCCTTGTCATTCAATAATTTCCTTGGTTCTTTGCCTGAATCTTTGTCCAAGATGGTCAGTTTGGAGACTTTGGATGTGAGTTCTAATAATCTCTCTGGGGTGATTCCATCTGGGATTTGTCAAGACCCCAGGAACAATTTGAAAGTGTTGTATCTTCAGAATAATTTGCTCACTGGTTCAATACCAGAGAGTCTGAGTAATTGTTCCAAGTTGGAATCCCTTGATCTCAGTTTTAACAACTTGACTGGGACAATCCCATCTAGCTTGGGATCATTATCTCAGCTTCGTGATTTGATTGCTTGGTTAAATCAGCTTCATGGAGAAATCCCACAAGAGCTGATGTACTTACAGAGGTTAGAGAATCTGATTCTTGATTTCAATGATCTGATTGGATCAATCCCTGCTAGTCTCAGCAATTGTACGAATTTGAATTGGATTTCACTCTCAAATAACCAGTTGAGTGGTGAGATACCAGTGTCATTGGGTCGTTTGGCAAATCTTGCGATTTTAAAGCTCGGAAACAACTCGTTATCTGGGAATATTCCTGCAGAATTAGGGGATTGCCGTAGCTTGCTTTGGTTGGATCTTAATACCAATTTTCTTAATGGGACTATCCCTCCTGGTTTATCCAAACATGCTGGCAATATTGCTGCTGCACGGCTTACAGGGAAGCGGTATGTGTACATCAAGAATGATGGAAGCAAGCAGTGCCATGGAGCAGGGAATTTGCTAGAGTTTGGAGGAATCAGACAGGAACAGCTGCATAGAATTTCAACGAGGCATCCCTGCAATTTCACACGAGTTTATAGAGGGATCACTGAACCAACATTCCACCATAACGGTTCAATGATTTTCCTAGACATTTCTCACAACCATTTGGAGGGCAGTATTCCGAAGGAGCTTGGATTCATGTATTACCTCCAGATACTGAATTTGGGGAATAATAATCTCTCAGGGCCAATTCCCCCAGAGCTTGGAGGCTTGAAGAATGCAGCCATTCTTGACCTGTCATATAACAGGCTCAATGGTTCCATTCCACAGACACTAACTGGCCTTACGTTGCTTGGGGAGGTTAATCTGTCAAACAACAATTTATCTGGACCCATTCCAGAGGTAGCTCCATTTGATACTTTTAATGAAACTACATTTGCCAATAATAGTGGCCTATGTGGGTACCCTCTTCCTAGGTGTGGGACAAATTCTGGTCCCGGTCCAAATGAGCATCAGAAGTCTCATCGCAGACAAGCATCCCTTGCAGGAAGTGTAGCAATGGGTTTGTTGTTCTCACTATTCTGCATTTTTGGATTAATCATAGTTGCCATAGAAATGAAGAAGAGGAGAAAGAAAAAGGAGGCTGCGCTTGAAGCTTATATTGAAAGTCATTCCAATTCAGCAACAGCCAATAGCAACTGGAAGCTAAGTGTTCGAGATGCATTGAGCATTAACCTCGCAACATTTGAGAAGCCTCTCAGGAAGCTCACTTTTGCAGATCTTTTAGAAGCCACTAATGGTTTCCACAATGACAGCCTTATAGGGTCTGGTGGCTTCGGTGATGTTTACAAAGCTCAACTGAAGGATGGAAATGTTGTGGCCATCAAGAAACTCATACATGTCAGTGGGCAAGGGGATAGAGAATTCACAGCTGAAATGGAAACCATTGGGAAAATTAAGCATCGCAATCTTGTGCCTCTCTTAGGCTACTGCAAGGTAGGTGAAGAGCGATTGTTGGTCTATGAGTACATGAAGTTTGGAAGTCTAGAAGATGTTCTGCATGATAGAAAGAAAATTGGACTCAAGCTAAATTGGGCTGCAAGGCGGAAAATTGCAATTGGAGCTGCAAGGGGCTTGGCTTTCCTTCATCATAACTGTATTCCCCACATTATTCACAGGGATATGAAATCTAGCAATGTCTTGCTTGATGAGAATTTGGAAGCTCGAGTTTCTGATTTTGGAATGGCAAGGCTCATGAGTGCAATGGACACTCATTTGAGCGTAAGCACTTTAGCAGGCACCCCTGGATATGTACCTCCTGAGTACTACCAGAGCTTTAGATGTACAACAAAGGGCGATGTTTACAGCTACGGTGTAGTTTTGCTGGAGCTGCTAACTGGAAGGCAGCCAACAGATTCAGCTGATTTTGGTGATAATAATCTAGTGGGATGGGTGAAGCAGCACGCCAAGATGCGAATAAGTGATGTTTTTGATCCAGACTTGATGAGAGAAGACCCCAGCTTGGAGATTGAGCTTCTAGAACACTTGAAGGTAGCATGTGCTTGCTTAGATGATCGACATTGGAAGCGTCCGACAATGATTCAAGTAATGGCTTTCTTCAAAGAAATTCAAGCAGGGTCCGGGATTGATTCGACATCCACGATTGCTGCTGATGATGACGGTTTTAATGCAGTTGAAGGGGTGGAGATGAGCATAAAAGAAGGCAACGAATTGAACAACCACTTGTGAAGGACTCAAGCAACGTCTGCATCAAATTTTTTTGGCCAAGAAACAGAAGGAGGAGGTGCTGAAGATTCATTCAGCTCCCAATTTTTCCCTCTTCTATACCACTTCAAAAGGGTACCCACCTAGCTGCCTCTGTAGTATTTTTTTTTTACCAACTATTGTATGTACCACTAGTCCCACCAAAATCTTGTCATACGTAAAAAGTTGTTTAACTTGTAACACGGTTGTACATATATAGTTTGAATTTTGTTATCCTTCTCCTTTTACCAGTTCAAGTTGTTTCTCAGAAATAGAACATTAGATGTCAGATCTAATCCTTTAAAGGAGCTGTTAAATCTGTGTCTCTTTGATGGTGACCAAGTAGTAGTAGCATGGGACTTTTTGAGTACTATTTCTTCTTGCTACTTCATGTATTTACTTGCTCATCCATTCTCCACTTCATCACCAGCTTAGAAAATATATATAAAATGTGAATTCTTGTCTCTACTTCTGCAAGCATACAAATCACACATCAAATCCTTCATTAAGAACCTTGCAATTGTATGTCTAGCAGTAGGCCCTTCAAGCTATGCTTGCCAGCTTTCAAATTTATAGAGGGTATCCTGTTCTAGTGGACAATATTTAATCTTCCTCAATTCTCTGCTAGAATCCCTTGTTGACAAATTCATCCGCTTCTTTCCCTGCCCTAATCTTGACCTTCCTAGCTAATTGTGTTAAAAAAAAAAAAAAGAGGGAGGGGTGCTGTATTCATGGAGCAAAGAACTTAAAAAATTGAACAAGGACTTGAGATTGGGAGGAATAGCCATGATTATGCTGCAGCACCAATTTTAGTTCTACAGCAAATTGCCTACAAAATGAAATAACTTTTAACTACTGAAGAGCATGGTTGGCATTTACAATAACTAAAATTTTTACCATGACAATATCATTTACAAGGAAGAACTATAAAAATATCATATTCTATAGGAATAATCCACTCTTTTTTTTTTGGGGTCTTTTTGTTGGGGGTCGGGGGGGGGGGGTACTTCTTTGAGGTTTGGGAATGTTGGCATATTGCTAGATGTGGAATCTAAGAACGTTCCATCATTCCAGACTACAAAAAGGGACTTAGGCTGCGTTTGTGTAACCAAAGCTTTGAATGCAATGTGTGTGTGGTTACTGGTGTTGCCTAAAGCAATGAGTTTTGCTTTCAGTCATTATTGTTGAATTTGGCAGCAGCTTAAGCAAGAATAACTCTTAACAGACCTAGGATATAGATCAAGGACAAAGACCCGAAACAGACAAACTTCAAAAATTGGCAATTGATGATGGAGTCTTGTGGTTGCAATACTGTGATATTGAAAATTGTTTTTGTAACATAAGGTGGACATTTGCACAAGTTACTTTAAAATTCTTATTTATCAAATCTTTGCCCATATCATAAGCAATATTCTCTTCCCCACCTCCACCCCTCTCCTTTATGTTATGAACCATATTACCTTTCAGTAGATTTGGTTAATAGAAAGTACTTAAACATCATTAAATAAGTCACGTATTTAGGTTCTCACGAATGATTGTAATCAGATGATCTTAAGATCAAACCCAACGTAGACCTAATAATCTTGACATCAATGTGATATTCTCAAGGTCAAAATTTCATCTTGACTAAAAAGGAAAATGAAAAAGAAAGCTAAGGAAAAAGGTTAGCTTAGTTGCTTACAATTTGGATTGCCAAAGTATTCTTTCCAAGTGCAAATGGTAACATTTCTATCCTAAATTTAGGCTTTTGAGAACAAAGTGGTCCTGTAGTTTCATTCGTTTTATGTCCATGCATGCGCATGTGCACGTGTATCCTTGCTTCAAGACCATGCATTCCACAAAGCAAGGGAGCTCTAAAACCAAAGCAAGCAACTTACCTAAAAGTGCTAAAACCCCATCAAAATAGAGGTCCAGCTGCAGGGCTTTGGAGGGGAAAATTTTATGTTTATTTGATTAATCCTGACCAACACCAGTTGACTCAATTTAGTAACAACGAACCACTTTCTCATAAAAGATCGTGTGTTTGAATTTGACTGTTTGATATGATGGTTGTGTTGATGGACGATATACAAGAACTCTTGTAAGCGACCTATGATTTCGAGAGTATGTTTTGATTCGTGATGGTGATTGGAACCGAACTCACTCTAAACTTTTATTCTTGAAAAAAAAAATTATTAATTTTGGACCATTCTTACTTTGCTTGCGAATGTGAATTCCTAGTTTTTCTCCAAGCACTTAATATAAGTCCTCTTGCAGCGCTCAATTCCAAGGCTAGACCATAGAATAAGCCCCCTGTCTTATAACTTCAATGCATGCACACAAAAACTATGGATGCCTGTAAATGTCTGGACACTTGGATTCAAAGTTTTATGTGTATATATATTGATGAAATTCAAACTTTGTCATCTTCTCACGGGCAACTTGCTTCATCCATGCTTTCTATCGAGGACGTGGAGATGTGTTGATAAACTAGAAGCATATAGATTATATATTAAGTAACTTCTGTTGCCAGTATGTGTTGAATGTAATAATTGTGTGGAGTGCACACTGCACAAGAGTCAAGATATGACACATAATATCAAAAAAAATCAGGACATAAACCAGGGAAAAGCAAGCTAGAAAGTCCAAAATTAAAGTAAATGGTGTAAAATTTGTAATTTCCATTTGTGCAGGAGGAAATTGTCTGTAGTTATTAGTTGCTTAAAACCATTCTAGTTTTGTTAAGCTAAAAGTTGTTTTGATTTTTTTCTTTATGGTTTTACTTTCGGCTTTTAACTTCTTATATATTAAAGAACTCTAATTCTTACAAGAATTAGTCTTGGAAATTATATTTACCAAAACAATTCCTTCTTAAAACTTTTAACTAAAGATACCCTTTAAAGTTTGACATGTTTTGTATCTTTTTTTTTTTAAAAAAAAAAAAGACTCTCAAGTACTTGAAGCAAATGAGAATATTTTCTTGATTTACTACACGTTCTAGTGCTACTATTGCTTCTTCTTCTTCTTCTTTTACACTGCTTTGAAATTGCATTTAACCAGCTAATTGCAACTCCATTAAAGGAGTTCAATGTAGTCACGTACCATGTTGGAGATTCTTTTCTTTCTTTCTTTTTTTTTTTGGGTTCGAATTTGCAAACCTCAGTGTTACAGTTGTATATGATCAGAATATTAATTTGCCTTATCTGCTGTCCTCTAAGTTGCTTCTACATATTTTAAATGTCCCTCTTGTTGTAAGTTGCTTCTGATTAATTGTATTTAGACCATTTTGCATCTCTAAATCTCAGATCCCTAGGAAGGAGAATGAAAATTTTCTTCATTGCCAACTAACCTCAATCTCAAAACAAACTATTTTATGAGATTGTCTCCAGTTGTCCTTGAATAAAAATCCATCCCCTGCACATCTCAAGGCCTCGTGTTCTTAGAAAAGAAATGGTTTTGAATACCCAATGCAATGCACATTTAATCCGCATATTTGTTTTTATGAACTCTTTTATGCAGATAATTAGAAACTTAATTTGTCTAGGACAATTAGTTAAATTGATGTGTCATTCCTTAATTATTGAAGTACTTTGGTTGTCCTCACGTACGTACATGTACTAATGTGTAAGGTACCGCTGACTTAATAAGAATTAGAGTAATTAAGTACAATTTGAATATCCAATGCAAAAGTAAACAAAGGAAGGTGGGCATACCTAATTAAAGAAATTAAGACAAATGAAAGTGTTTAAAATTATTAAGAAAATTTCTTTTTTTTTTTTGGGGGTTTTCTTAGACTCTTAAAGATAGATGGAAGAAGAATATATATATTCTAGGAGATCAAGATTTGTGTCTGGCCTTCAAGGCCTTAGTCTTTTGAAAGTTTTGAAATGGTCAATAAGCAAAAAGTTTGAGCAATTGGATACTGTTAATAAAGGGTCTGTGAAACGGCTCAGTTGCAGTAAATTGTCCCACAACATTATCCAATCCATTGTTGGGAATAGTTGGCTTTAGCATCACATGATTGAAAGCCTGAAAGAAGATTACTTTTACTTTGACATGTGAAGTTGGAATTTATTTTTCTTTTACTTTTTTTTACCCCTTGAGTAAGTAAAGGTGAGACTTTAGATGTGGAAAATCAGACAAATAGAACAATGTCGTGACCACATAAATATCAGTGTCACATCTTTACAAACAATTCCTCCTATTGTCGACACGATGCAAGACTTTGGAATGAAATAGATATTTGTTAGCCAATTATACTGAAGTTACTCCTACCTTGTTTAAATACATTGGTTTTTTTTTTTTTTTTAAAAAAAAAGAAGAAACAAAGAGTACAACATGGGTTCGATCTTCAAAAATCTGCTACCACATGTTTTGATCTGATGGAAACAAAGAAGACAAACCATGAAGTAAATTGCTGTCTGATCAGGAACAGTAAAATTGAAAGCTTTCAAGATGAAATGAAGTGATCAGTTTCTCTTTGGCTAAGTTGGGATTCTTTTGAGTTTTCACCTGATTCTGGTCCTGCAAGTTTTCACTACGTACGACTAACAAACTTGTAGCTCATAACGAAGAAATTCTTTTCGGTGTACAAATGACTACAGGAGCAGACGTGCCTGCCCATTCTAGGAATGTTTATTGATGATAGAGTATTCTACTCTATGCAGAACACAGTGCACGCACGATCAGCAGCCTCCTATGTCTGTCCACAAGCTATCGCCTACAAAAAAATCTGCCCATATGACCTACCCAATATCAATCATCTGGTGTAGGTGCATTTGCTTTGAAGATTCTTGTTCTTACTAGTTAATTAGTAAGTTGCAAGAATAATGTAAATCGATCAGAAAGCATAGCCAGATATTTTTTTTTCCGCTCTTCTACCTCTCCTCGCACCCTTTTCATCCTCAACTATCAAATAGAGGATTTAAATAAAAAGCATAAAGTGTTACTACTTATTTGGTTTTCCGTTATCAAATGTACGCCCCTAGCTAGAAGAGAAAAGGTTAGTATTGATTTTGGTAGCTAGCAGGCCAACGGTGGCTATCAGTTGGTCATTACTAGCTACCATTGAAGAACAATAAGAGAAATCCGAATTTTAACAATGGTTAGCTTTGTTTTTTCTTTTCACCTAAAGTGGAAAAGAACTCAATCAAGTTAATCAATTTGCCTTCTATTGTAAAATGAATAATCCAATGAATTATAGAGTCCGTGATGTATGATGTGCTAATATCTAGATATACAAAATGTATACGACATAACATATGTCATTTTCTTTTACCAAAAGAACTAGTTAGAACAATGTATTCTTGCTTGGAGCTAAACAATACCAAATTTCCTTCAAATTATCTCTGACAAGAAGTCATCTATTCATCTCATACCAAAGCCTTAAATATCCCAAGAAGATATCTTCATTCCGTCCTTGCTCGAGTGAAAGAAACATGGTGCATCAAGGCGAAAGGGAGCAATTGACTGGCAAATAAAGGAGCCAATCCTCTTCAACAACGATAGAAAGCTGCATTAGACATTGGCAATTATACATGTTGCCTAGCTAGTGTCCTTTTCTTTTCTTTTTTTCAGGGGACTGGTTAAGGGTCTATCTCTTTTGTGGGTGAGAGTTGAGAGACAGAGAGGGAAAGCATATTGAGTGACAGATTGCATGGGACAAGACAGAGTTTGTGGTTTGGAAGAGCAATGTACATACAATGAAGTGTAGGTTGTGGTCGAGACAAACACCTCCATGGCATTTTTAGCCTAGGACGCCTTGCGCGGGGAGGACAACACATGGGCCAAGGTACTGTTTTTGTCCGAGGGGCTCTCCTACAAGGTCACCTTCTTGTAATAAGTTGCTGTCGCTTTCTGCTCCCTGCATTATGCCATTGATGACTATTGAATATTTGTAGTGATCCCCCAACTGGCCTTTTCTCTTTTCTCTTTTCTCCTTCTCAGGTTCTAGTTCTTTGTTCATCATTTATTAAACAAGATTTAATTATTCTTGACAGTAAATAAATTGCATTAAAATCTGCATCCATGTGACAAAGGGTTACATATGTGTATGTTATGACTATCACAAACCATGGATCCCCTTTTTGATATGGGTAAAGACAATAATATTTCTGTCCACATCATTTGTGTTTGCAATCAAGGGAGAAAAACATTTGTGTTATCACTAAATTTGATATTGTATTTCAAGTTAATTTTCCGGGACACTAATCCAACTTGACTAATTTACATAGAAAAAAAAAATTCTTGGTGACATATTGCATTCGCTTTTGGTGACCTTAACTTGTTGAAATGGTTAAAATCACCTAAAAGTCTTGGAAGTTAGGCATATACGCACACCTTATCTATTTAGCAAGATATTTTCAAAAGTAAACAGGATAGTGAGAAAAATAAGACCTTATATGTGGGAGAATTATGGGTTCAACAATCTTTCGATTGCGAAATCTTTCCGTCACTAATATATGACTATTATGTCCGGCTACGAATTTTCTATTACTTCCAAAAGTGTAACACCCTCGTTACCTACCCTAATATAGTGACGCCTGTCTGTTCATTGAAAAATTCAGTTTGTTTGGATAAGAGTTTATTTGGATGTTTTATTTGAGATATTTACTATAACACTTTTTGTGATGTGATGTATGTGAGATAAAAAGGTGGTTGGGAAGATAAAAAGGTGATTGGGATTTGTGAGGCAAAATTTTTGTTTCCAAATTCTCTTTGTCCAAACAAACTCGGTCATCCCTTTTTCATCTGTCCAAGACTACAAGTTTCTCCACCATCTTCCCTTTCAAGTCCCCAAATTTAGTCTCAGTTTGAAGAATATAATTAATCTCAAGAAAATAAATAAATAAATAGAAGCTCAGTATTTGATGAAAATATATTTCAGAAAAGATCTCATGAGAAATTATTTGAGAACAATAGCCAGCGGACTTTTGATGAGAAAGATTAGCCAACTTGGAAGAGAATGAGAAGAATGCGTGGAGGGAGGGAAAAGAACCACATCTTGTTCTTGTTTTTGGTGACTATTTTGCTCCATTAGTGGGTTAAGAATTGGATGATCAATGGTTGTTTGGATTAATAAAAGTTAAAACTTTACAGAGATGTTAGTTACACTTTTGAGTGTAGCAAAAGTCCTACGCCTGTTACATTCTAGATAGCTTCTCTTCAATATATTGATTATACCGAGTATTTTGGTCAGCCTCCTTGCTTGCAGATCAAAAAGGCCAATTTCGATTGCTTCTAACCGTGATCTAGTCTCGGATCCATTCTTGCAGGCCTTGGATCCAACCCCAGATCCTCCATGGATGGTAGACTTGATCTTCAGTAATTTTCTTTGTATTTTGTTTCGTTTTCTATTTAGAGTATTTAGTAGTTTCTTATGTTTTAAATAGTTTCCTTATTTATTATTTTCTATTTCTTATGTGTTTCTAGCAATTGCGTGCTTATGAATAGGTTTAATTAAGACTATTGCATTCATTCATCTCTTGACATATTTTATCAAAATTTAACACTATTGTGTTGGTGAATTATTTAACGTTTCTTGAGTACGCTTCAAAATTAAGATTCTAGTTTGAATCTTTTTTTTTTTTTTCAAAGGGCTGATCGTGTATTGCCTTTGGTTTATTTCTTATAGAAAAGTGTTTGTGTCATATTTATAAAATCCGGCTTGACCTAGCAGTCCAACCGATCAATTCGATGAACCTGCAATAGAATCGGGTTGGGTTGCTAATTAGGCTAATCAAGCAAAATACTCGTTGACTAGTCAATGACTTAATGGTTCAATCGATGAATCTTTAAAAATGATCGGTTAAATTAAATCACTAAATTAAAAATTTTATTATTTTTATAATTTAAAATATATTATTATATTATATTATATAGTTATTGTGTAATTCAAGTTGAACTGTTTAACTCGTGATTGAACCGGTGACTTGATCACCTCTTCGGATCGAGCTCTGGACCGAGTTTAATAACTACGGTTTGTATAATCCTTTCCTGCCATACGTTTTCGTTCCGTGTCAATTGGTATTAGTATGGTTTTTCCTGGGATGACCACTGAAACGCTTCAAAATTACTTGTATCATGAAGACTAGGGTGAACATGCCAAGAGAGTTGCTCATGACTGCGCATTTATTCAACACGATCTACATATTCCTCGTCGAGAGTCAAACCATTAATGTGGAGTTGCCTTTGATGACAAAATTTTACAGTAGTAGGTTTTGATGGGATTCACCCTAACTTTAGATTGACCTTCGTCAAAATAGCTAGCGTGCGTATATGGTTCGTAATCTCTTATCAAAGAAAAAAGAGGACGAGACTTGAGGAAATCAATTATTTCAAACCAAGTGCAGAATTTCTAATTGTATATTTAATTTAGTAATTAATTGTGGTACTTGTCAAAAGTATTTTAATTAGCACCAAAGTGAATTTGCTAAACTTGCCCGTTGAAGAGCATCCCAAACTCCATAGGATTGGTTGGATAAAAGAAATAGAACCTGGAGAGGTGACTGTAAAGTGTCATGTTCCGTTTTCATTAGTATAAAAGTAGTAAATCAAACATAAGAAATTAATGAAAAAAAAAGCCTTTTCTTTGAAATTAATTTCCAAAAAAAAAAAAAAAGTTGTGTTGAAAACATTTTACAATGTACCAAACTGACTCGTAATTCCTGTTTCATTTATTTGAACATGCAATTTAATATATTCACAAAATAAGTATTTATTTGAACTCATTGGATAAAATATTCATTTTTTTATTACAAGTTATAATGTACTCAGGAAAGTTATTTTTAACTGGAAATAATGTACTTCCTCTATCCCCTTAAGATAGGCCTACTTCTATTTTCATATAGATTAAAAATTATTAGTTAATATAGTTAAAACAATTGTTTTTGGATGAATTATTCAAAGTATATGACTCATAACCACTCAGATCAACCTAATAATCAAGGAAGGGTTTTTAGAGTTTTCATTGCGATCAAGTTCAGGGTTTGAATATTATATTTAGCAATTAGGGGTTGGAAAGACAGGGGAAAGAGATGGGAGGATGAAAAAAAAGGATATTTGACTCATATTACTAATCACTCTTGAAACTTTAATTGCTCGATGCAGGACTTGACCTGCTGAATGTTAAATTTGACTAAAATGGATAACAATAATAAAAATGTCCATAAGGGATGGGAGGGCAAAAAAAAAAAAAAAGGATATGGCTCATATTATTAAACACTCTTGAAACTTTAGTTGCTCAATGCAAGACTTGACCTAGTGAACGTCACAAATTTGACTAAAATATAATAATAATAATAATGAAATTGCGAATAACAATGTACATTAAATATGCGCATATTAGTAAACTGATAAAATATCTAACTTTAAAAAAAGGAAAATAAACATATAATTTGGGATAATGCAAAAAGAAAGCGAAACTACTTTTTTATGAGACGGATGGAGTAGTAAATATTAACCAAACTAGTCGACCAACGGATTAGTCAGGGGATACCGTGGCAGGCAACCAAAAAAAAAACTAGTCTATCACATATTATGCACATTTAGTTGAATTATTTCTTGATGGTATATAAAAATGTATTTAAAAAATACACATAATGCAAAAGTAGATACTACAAGAATTAATTTGTGGATGTGTATTATAAGGCTACAAGAAACAAGATGCTACAATTCCACTCTAATGCTAGGGTACTAGCACAAACCACTAGTAGAACTTCCGACTATGATCTGCCACGTGTAAGGCTCTGAAACCAGAGCAGCAGCATCCAGCAGAAACAGACAATCCAATGTCACCATTTGGATTTTTCTTCAAGTGGGTCCCAGTACTAGTTGAATATACAGCGTCATAATAGGAGATGATGAGGTTGGGTGGGCTCCACCTCACCTGGGAAAATAATCCAATGCAAGCGTGTACGTACACATCTCTCCAATCACCCATGCATGCGTGATGTTCGTGGCCTTCATGCATGGGCACCCACGTCAATTTACATGTCATCAAATTTAACTTTTAGTCTTAATTGGAACTAATGAGGACATTTTGAGCAGTATTTTTTGAGGCCCACCCCAAATTTTTATTCTTTTATTTTTGCTAAAATGAGTTTTTTTTTTTTTTTTTGCTACATTGGGTGTTATTAGATCAGCTAATTTGATTCATTTCCTAACTGAATTTTACCCATGACTTTGGACCAATGTTAATTTAGCTTTTAAAATTTAGTAGAACTAATATTAATTTAGGTAGTTTGGTTGCTTATCAAGTATCGATATTGCAAAAATCCTAACATTATTTTTTAAGGGCTGAATAATTAGAAAAATATGAGAGGCACAATTTATATTCATTAAAAAATTGAAAATATTTATGGAAACCACCATATGTATGTATGTAAATTAAGCAATTAGTTGGAAACTAATCACATCATGATTATCCGCGGGCCACTCTTGTAATTTTATTTATCATGCATCCAACAACTTAATTATCTTTAACATGTTGATTTTAATTTCTCACTTTTAACCCAGTATGGTCATTAATTGACTTGTTCTTGCCAATACTTTATTGAAATGATTTTACGTAAAACTATTCTCAGTTAAAAACACACCTATAGGTGGTTCTTAAATTATTAGCTAACAATTGTAAAACATCCAAACGTGTGAGACTAGTATAATTTTTTTTTCTTTTTTCCCGTTTATAAGGAATGTAATGTAGTTGTTGACCGTGGCGGAGGTAGAGGAGGATCAGCAGGGGGCTCCTAAATTTTGAAAATTCTACTTAAATCCTATGAAATTTTATAATTTTTGTATTTAAACCTTCTTTTGGCCCCTAAAAATTTTGATTCAATACTATATATTACCTTATTTTATTCACTTTTACCTTATAAAAAAAAATAATATCTACTCCTTTTAAGACTAACAAGATATTTATGTTAAAGATTCACAAGTCACCCACCATTCATAGATCCCTAGATCCGCCACTAGTTGTCGTCTGCTCGTCTGTCATGCTTGTACTCTATCAATGGTCTAAACCATGTATCAAGTTTTTATTAATCTCTTCGAGTGCGTTTGGATAGTAAATTATTTGGGATAATTTTTTTTTTAAAAATTTTGTAAGTCTTTTTTGATGTGATGTATATAAAATAAAAGAATGGTTAAAAAATGTATTAATGATACATGCAAATATATTTTTGCTAATAATCCACTAACCAAACAATTTATGGCAGAAATTACCATATTACAGTGCAGGTGCCAAGGGTTGTATCATGTATGCATCACTCTATACGAATATCTTATCCATTAGGCCAATTTTTAGTATCTTTCTCTAAAACCAATTATTCGAAACAAAATACGTTTAGAAAGTAGTAGGTGAGTTTTTCCGAGATTTTTCTGTCACGATGTGAAAAATAAAATATCATATTTGTTAAGATTAACTTCATACAGACTGATAGTGTATATATGCTAATGAGCCTGTATACATATATGTAAAAATTAAAGTTTAAATTCATATGAAAATTAGGTGACTTGTAGTATGTACTGTCATTATATACAAGATTAATTTATTTGTTATTATTAATTAGGTGGCTTTTAAATTTATTAGTTTAGGAGTAATACTTTTATTCTTCCCACGAATGCCAACCATAGAGAGAGTACAGGCACACACCAGCTGGGCACAAGAGGGGCTGACCGAGGTTGGCGAAAGCAGCCTTGGAGGGTAACGGGCAGCAGACAATGCCCGAGGCGTGTACGGGGGCAAGTGGGGCAGCGGAAATTATTGAAGACTTTGAGAGGGCAGCTAATGGATGGAGCTGCCCACGTGCGCAAGCTGAATAAATAGGCCCCACATCCCATCTAATTCTGGGTGAAACGACGCAGAAACAAATGGGACGGCCCCCACCAGTATCTTCAAACTTAGGTCAAAATTTTCTTTGATAGATTAGTAAGGGTCAAAATTTAGGCACCTTTTTGTTTTGGGATAATTGCAGAAAGGGTAAAATACACTAAACTCCCTTGTGGTTTGGGTTATTATCATAAAGCCTCCTCATTATTTGAAAACTCCCAAAGAACCCCCTCATAATTTGGACTAATTTGGATAATGAACGGAAATCATCCAATTTGACGGAAAAATATGAAATTCCAATATTAACCTTATTTCAACGTATACTAAAAGTTAGTTCAGGGTTTACATAAGATTTTTAAAAAAATTTCACTTTATTTGAGAATAAAGAAACATCAAGTGACTCATTTGAAAATTTCAAAACTTATCATCTTCTCCAAATCTCCGCTTTTTCCTTCAACAATAGTAGAATAGCCACCGATTACCACTGCATCTAAGCTCCTTCCATGGGTAATTGATCCGTGGTTTCTTTCTTAACTATAATGCAAATGTCCGAATGGTGATGAACTAAACAACATTATTGCTACTAATTTTCTTTGAAAACAACCTGCATACCAGAAAAATTCACTAATTTCACTAAAATAAATTCCCTAAATTCGCCATTATCCTACTTAGTACTGCTGCTAGAAAAACTTACGGCTACCCAACTTTCAAAGTTTCCCCAACAAATCGACAACAGCAGGTGAGAACTAGCAAAAGCCCAAGGTGATTTATCTACAATTAAAGAAGGGGGTCTTCTGCACAATCGTAGCCATCAAAATTCATAATAGGGAGCCCCCCAGAAATCTAGATTATCATCAAGGTTCTAACTTTCCAATAACTCTTCCCAGAAATGCAAATTTTGACCAGACGGGCAAAAACAAATCTTCCTCTGCAGCACAAGTCCGCACAGTAATCCTCCACCACCACCCTCATTTTTTCAGTTCCCTGAGTTTTCCGGCCACCTCCGTTCCATTCTTTCAAAACATTGGACGCCGTCGATGAAGACGACGTCGTCGATTCAGCACCATCCGACGACAAGTCCAACAACAAGAAGTCAAAGTCACAAGATTCTCCACCACATGACTGCATGCTCCTACTCGATCATCCTCCTTTTCTTTCTTGATCTCAACACCCATTAGATCACGGAAACTAATTGCCGACGCACCGCTGAATATTTCAAAATCGGAACAAGTGCTGTTGCAAATCGAAGTGGCGATGTTGAGGACTCCGTGAAACCTACCGGAAGGACGCCAGATTTGGACTGCAGTGAACGCCGGAGTTCCAATTGCGTCGGCCAAAGAGGGGAATTTCCGGAGGCAACTACTTAGTAGAAACCGTACAGTGCTTTCTGGTTTGCTGCACCGGTAGGGGGGAGAGAGAGGGAAAAGAAATAGAGAAGGAAAGAAGAAAAAAAGAAAGTAGTTTGGAGCCCCTGTTTGGATAAAGGTTGGTATTGATTTTGCTTCAGTTTTTCTGCCCCAGATGATTCAAGAGAAAGAAGAAAAAGGAAGAACAAGGAAAAAAAGGAAAGGAAAGAAAAGAAAATGTAAAATTACCACATTAACCTTGATGTATTGTTATCACACTCGCTTATCAAGCATGTGTAAGTCACTTCCCGTCAAATTGGATGATTTCCGTTCGTTGCCCAAATTAGTCCAAATCACAAGGTGGTTCTTTGGGGGTTTTTAAATAATGAGGAGGTTTTATGATAATAACCCAAACCACAAGGGGGTTTAGTGTATTTTACCCTTGCAGAAACCTCCCCTGAGATTTCTGACATTTGCACTGACCTCCCCTCTAGGTTTAGAAATTGCATTCACCTCCCCTGAACAGTAACAATTCGTTGCAGAAACCTCCTTGACAGCTTTTGTAGAAGTGAGATAAGAATTTTCTTCCAATTTTGCCCTTACTTGCTTGACAATTATTATTTGCTTGACAATTGCTTAACTAATTATCTAATTAGTTTATAGTTAAACTAATTAACTATTAACTAATTATCTAATTAATTAATTAACTAATTATCTAATTAATTAATTAACTAATTATCTAATTAACTAATTAACTAAAGTTGTTGTCTGTCCGAAACTAACAAACTATTTGCATGTTAAATTAATTAACTAATTAACTGCTTAACTAATTAACTAATTAACTAACTAACTAATTAACAAACTATTTGCATGTTAAACTATATGCAGTACGCATTACCTATTTAAAGTATCGGCTCTTTATAGGTATTTTACTTTCAAACATTTAATTTATGATAAAACATCAATGTTTGTAAGTAAAATTCAAAAAGTGTTACAGTAATATTCTTACAAAAAGGGAGGGGCATAGGGCCATAAATTAAATGTTTGAAAGTAAGAATATTGATATTACTGTAACACTTTTTGAATTTTACTTACAAACATTGATGTTTTTATCATAAATTAAATGTTTGAAAATAAAATACCCATAAAGAGCCGATATTTTAAATAAATAATGCGTACTGCATATAGTTTAACATGCAAATAGTTTGTTAATTAGTTAGTTAGTTAATTAGTTAATTAGTTTAACATGCAAATAGTTTGTTAGTTTCGGATAGACGACAGTTTTAGTTAATTAGATAATTAGTTAATTAGTTAATTAGATAAATAGAAATTAGTTAATTAATTAATTAGATAATTAGTTAGTTAATTAGTTAATTAGTTTAACATGCAAATAGTTTGTTAGTTTCGGATAGACGACAGTTTTAGTTAATTAGATAATTAGTTAATTAGTTAATTAGATAAACAGAAATTAGTTAATTAATTAATTAGATAATTAGTTAGTTAATTAGTTAAGCAGTTAATTAGTTTAACATGCAAATAGTTTGTTAGTTTCGGATAGACAACAACTTTAGTTAATTAGTTAATTAGTTAATTAGTTAAGCAGTTAATTAGTTAATTAGTTTAACATGCAAATAGTTTGTTAGTTTCGGATAGACAACAACTTTAGTTAATTAGATAATTAGTTAATTAGTTAATTAGATAAACAAAAATTAGTTAATTAATTAATTAGATAATTAGGTAGTTAATTAGTTAAGCAATTAATTAGTTAATTAGTTTAACATGCAAATAGTTTGTTAGTTTCGGACAGACAACAATTTTAGTTAATTAGTTAATTAGATAAATAGAAATTAGTTAATTAGTTAATTAATTAATTAGATAATTAGTTAATAGTTAATTAGATAATTAGTTAATAGTTAATTAGTTTAACTATGCAGAAATAGTTTGATTAGTTAATAACTATTAACAATTAGATAATTAGTTAATTAGTTAATAGTTAATTAGATAATTAGTTATTAATTAATTAGATAATTAGTTATTTAGTTAATTAGTTAATTAGTTAAACTATGCAGAAATAGTTAATTTAGTGTAATTTTTATTAACAAATGCTTTGTTGGGTTTGATGAAAGTACTCATCACATTCATTTGATAAAATTAAATCATGTCAGGGGTACTTTAGTAAATTGACCCACTTTTGCCTATTAAATTGCCTCCAACTTTTGATAGGGGAGGTCAGTGCTATTTCAAAATTGATAGGGGAGGTCAATGCTATTACTATAAAAGTCAGGGGAGGTTTCTGCAATTATCCCCTTTTTTTTTTCAATCTTGGATGCATTCATTCTTATTCCCAAAAATCGGATAGAGTTGCTTCTCCATGTTGGTTTTACCTTTTGTTAAGGGGGTAAATTTAATCATATAATAACTAGATTTCATAGAGAAAAATATTTAATTTGGGAAAATCACCTTGTGGAAGGTTTGGTGCAGACCTTACCACCTTATAGTGCAAATTTGAGTACTCCCTTCATTCCACTTTGATAATTTTGATTTTTTTAACACATTTTAAGAAAAATTAGTTTATTTTATTGGAAGAATAAATCTAGCATACTGTTTTTCTAATATATCCTTACATTAATATTAAGAATATAATTAATCACTATACTTTTACATTAATTACAACATCAATACTGATAAAAAAGTTGTACTATTCAAGACATGAATCAAAGCCATTATTGATGGAAAGTTGAATAACGTGAAAATAAAGAATCGGTGAGCATTTTAAATATGGCCACACCGATTTCAACTTGGGCAAAAAAATTCTCTGCATTTCAAATATGACTTGTTCATGTTCTTGATTTGTAGAAATAAGATCATACTCTTTTGTTGGAGTTTCATCAAAAAATTTGTGAGAATATGGATATTTTTTCAAATTTTTACTCATGGTTTGAAGACAATGATGACTTTAATTCTCCTAGTGATGTGATTAAGCTCAGAATGGTAACTAAGTAAAGCTTTTGACATGCCAATATGTTTTGGAAAAGTTAACTACATTAAATAAGGTAGTTTATATTTTTTTCTATATTAACTAAAGATATTTTTAGAGAAGTTAAAAATTAACTATATTCTTCTATTAGAAATTAGACTATAATTTGGGATGGATGAAAAGAAAAACAAGACTATCAAAATGGAATGGACGTTGAGATGCTGCTTAAACATCATTGACCTGGTTAATCTTTCAAGGTAAATTTTGTTATTGCATTACTCTTTGTTAACTCTAAGTTGAAAATTTCTTAATTAGCAACACCATATAGCGGAGTGACATGGTAAAATCTCTTATCTCTCTTATCCCCACCATAATCATATTGATTTAGTAGTATAAGTTATCTGCAAAAGTCGTAAGTCGATGCAATCTGTTTTCGTACTCTTTCATGAGCACACTAATCCACAATTCATTACAACTCCAAAGCAACAAATAGACATTCTCGTCTTATCTTTTCTTGACCTTGTACAAATTGAATAAAATAATAATTTCATAATGCCAAACATATTTACCCTATTCAACATATATGCATACATTATATATATAAATGAGTATGAAAGTAAAATGCTAAGCTAGCTTACTACCTTCTTTTCATCACTATAATTCATTTCATACTTAATACAAAGGATACTAATTTGGTGATTTTTATTGTTATCAATTTTGTGTAATTATACTGTTTATTTATCTCCGATGAAACAACACTAACATGTAAATTTGTCAAAAAAAAAAAAGGCAAAAAATACAAGGAAATCTTACATTTATCTATCTATGGTCAAATTAATTAAACTTGAAAGAATTAGGGTTTTCCAACCCCTCTTGTCCTCTTGAATATGGAATACTCCCTTGGCATAAATAAATAACTATATGGCTTATTAAGGGCCTTGACATTAGGGTTTGAACGTGCAGGTCACGAGGGACCACGTGCTGGTCTACGGTGGCTCCCGGGGGTCTGCATTCAAAGGTAGAGGAAAGAAGCATGGACGGTCATGGTCTGCTCTTAAGCACCAGCTTTCCAAGGCAACATAGAATATAGAGACCCTTTTCTTTTAAACATGATTACAATATATTTTAACCAATATTTTTAAGCATTTGATTAGCAAGTAATCCAAAGAGTTTGGTTGGAACTAAGTGATTAACAAATTAATTAATCTAGACATGGTAGAATTTCTAGGAGCCCTCACGTGCTTGGGCTTTTCTTTGGGCTAAGTTCCAACTAATATACTACTACTTGTATTGTTATTGGATTAATATATCAATTGGCCCAGTTCCCAAGTTCCAAGTGAATTAACCAAGGATGACATTTTAGTACAAAGAGATAAAGATGGCAATTAGGAAGTTCACCTCTAATTTCCAACTACAAAATTAAGGTTTTTACTTTAATTGGATGGATGTAGATGTTTATATATATATTTTTAACTTTTTTCAACTGGGAAGGGGTGGAATTTAAGAAGCGGGAAAAGAGCAGGAGCATTTGAACGAGAATCTCTAATTCTTAACGTTTCAACCTCTGTATTTTATGGTTAATTTCCTGGTAATGGATGTTTACCTACCTATTCATATTTTAGAGTGCTTTGTTTTCATACAAGCCTCCAAGTGTTTAAATTAAGGAAAAGTTGAGCGGAACTGCATAAATTCTGCTCCTGGTTCTATAGTTTCTTTGCAGACATTATGATGTTAATTAGTACTAATAACACAGTAAAAAAACAATTGATTTACAGAGGCATGCAATGTTAAAAGATCTTCCTCTTCAAGATTCTCTTTTGCATGCAAGCAAACCAGAGCTTTTCCATGAATATTCACTACCTGCGTAAAGCATCAAAGCATATTTCTTGGGGTTTCAACAAACTTGTACGGGGCTCTTTTGTTTCTTTATTCAACGTTTGTCCCCTTGTTTTTTGGTCTGATCCATTACGGCCATCAGAAAGTGTTAATTGGAAAATAAATTAATTTTAGCCCAATGAACAATTGTCAGAACAAAAGCTTGACATCCAATTGGTCAGTATCAAACAATTAATCCAGATCTGACATAACAAATAAAAAACTATTGATCCAAATCGTGCATGAGTTTTTCTCATTTCCTCTAGTTTTGCAGTCAACAATGTAAGTATCGCCTAGAAGCGACCATTTACCAAATAATGAAACAAGATCATGCACGTCTAGCTCTGTTAAAGACTTGAAAAATTCAATTCGAGTTCATACATCTCATCTAAAGTCAAAACCTTTCATTCTTTGTTTAAAATCCCAAAATAATCTCTTTGGAAGACAAATTGATGAGTATGAAACATATAGGAATATAGGATAGAGATGGTATGCGAATGAGAAAAGGGAAGAAAGAGCCCAAGCCCTTCTAGATCATAGTCCCATTGGGCATATTGAGCGACAAATTAGTTCTGGGCTGCTCGAATTTTGTTGAGGAAGGGAGGAGATTTTACACCAATATGGAAGCAAGATGGAGAAAATTGCACCGCAGCTTTTGGTCTAGTTGTCAGCGGAAACCTCTTAAAGTACTCTCCGTTACCAGGTTTAAGATTCGAATTCTGAACCTATCAATAGCAGTTGGAGGTGAAAAACCTGTGGGGACGGGTGGAAGGTAAGAAAAAAAAAGATGGATAAAACTGAAGGAGTAGGGTTTTATCGAACTTTCCTAATTTTTTTTTTGTGACTAGACATGGCTACATTGCTTGTTTTTTTAATTAAAATGGGTTCAATAAGCACATGATACATGATAAAATAAACTTTTGTCCAAAAATATTTGGCAAGTTTGGGTAAGTTTTATAGTTCTAGCTCAGTGGAAGAGTTCCATTCTCCTTCCAACAAAACTATTTTGTTGATTGGTTTAGCTCTTGAAAATTCTTCTCCACAAAAAATTTTGGTGTTTTTAAGAGTTAGAATTCCACCCTTGCACTAAAATTTCATGGAATTGACAGGAGAAGATACATAGACGATGATAAATTTTTTTTTGTTGGAATACATTTAAATTCTTTTGCTCTCAAATTGTTTTAAAAAAATTAAAATTTCTTTTTACATGCATTATTAGTGCGAAAAAGTTTTAATACGAACACATTTAAATATTTGCTACATGTGCATATGTGACTCCAACAATCTGTCTGGTATTTTGTTTTTTGTTAAACATCTCGACTCACTAGTACAAATAAAATTTTACACTAACAATGTATATACAATTTATTCTCTTAAAAAAAACATTAATAATTCTATACTAAATTAATGATTGAGATTCTTGACTCACTAGTATAAATGAAAACTTTACAATGATAGTATGAATAAAATTTTACTCTTTGAAACAAAACTTGAAAGTGCCATAAGAAAGTAATGATTGAGAGACAATCTTCATATCAAAATCACAATAGCCGAGCCGAGAAGTAGTAAAAATAGAAATATTTCAAAAGACTTGCATGGAGTTCTATAGGTCGGCCCATCTATGTTTCACAGCATTGATCACGCATATGTAGACCATTCAGACATGGGTTCAATAAACCAAGTTTAGATTTTGGGCCAGATTCTAGAAATCCACAGATTCAGCGAATGCGCCAGGGCCAAGAGATTTGACGGGTGCAAACGAGCATAGCTAATTCCTAGTTGGCCAATCTAAGAGATAAAACGTGGGTGAGATACTAATACCACGATAATACAAGGGAAATGACCCACTAATGGTTGGAATGCAAGATGGTGGACATGCCCAAAGTGAAAAGCACTCGGATGCCGAAAAACTGCATTGAAATTGTATTGATTCTTTCTTCTTTATTTTTTTTCTCGACCGTCAACTCTTATTCTTACTTTAACTTGCATTAAAAAATGGCCTAATTTGACTTAAGGAACTAGAGGGAAAAGATCCCACCACTCAACCAAAAGGATGCACCATTATATATCCTTTGAATTTTACTGAAGATGAAGAGGTTTGAATCCAAAATCATATTAATTGTAAAGATTATGTATACGAAGAATGCAAGCGGCAGATGAAATTAAAGAACCAATTGAGAGATTTTCAGATCCAGCAATAAACAATGAACAAGTATAACCCATGAAACATGAAGAATAAGAGCTCGAAAGCAATCGCCAATAGAAGTGGAGTCAAGAATTTTTGAAAACAAAAATTTATTATTTTGGCTTGTGTTGGTAGGGACTAGGGAGACTAACCAAATAATCATGAAAGCTCTAATTCAACTTTCAAATTGTCCATTTTTTTTTCCTTTTTCTTTATAGATTTTTATTTCTTTTGAAGTCCCGCTCATATGGTTTAGAATGTCTCTCCAATTGATTAGTGGAAAAGTAGTATAGCCTTATAGGAGATAGCCTAACCAAACATAAATAAATAAATAAAGGGAGAAACTTCCATTATGCAATATGAGCGGACCTTGACCTATACAGTTGCGCTTCATCGGATTCCATCCCACTGTTGCACTAATTAAAGTGTAAGCCACGTAATTGTTGTATTCCCAATATATGAAATATTATATACACGATATAAAATCTGTATGCAGTAGTGACAGCGTATATATATAAACACGAATAAGATATATATTACTTGTACAAATATAACATTCAGATTTAATTAAATTGTGATTAATTGTCATGCATTCATTCAGATCTATTTGTGTAATGTGTATATATACTGTCAATATATACAAACTTTATAATCTTTTATATGTATGTCTGTCACCTTTTCTTTTTTTTCAAATACAGCAATAATGTGTTATTATATGCCAAATAGAGTAATAACTACAACAAACAGGACGAAAGAACAAATCATAATCCAACTGCCTGAGTTCCAACATAAACTAGTAGTATTACATTAGCATGCATGCAAGCCCCAATAAAACAAGGGCACATGACATGTTACACACATTATAACTACGAATCAAAGGATGCACAAGTTAAGTTGAAAACTTCAACTTACCTATGCCCAGTTGAATTCAAATGCGTAGTATTAAGATGTAGTATATATGAATAGAAAATGGGCAAAATCAAAAGTGTATACCAGAAAGTTACACCATGGAAAACACACAACATACAACTTTATACTACGCATATAAACTCAACTTTTATATATAGAAATGTATTCAACTTGTAGACTACCAGAAGAAGTTGTTCATTTGAGATGAAGCTTGTGAATCATCCTCGTCCTGGGATGGAGAATGTATATGTCTTCCTTCATAGGTTGTTATAACCATTCTGGGATCTTCTGCTAATCGTTCCACTCGCTTCTTCACACGACAGTTATCTTGTGTACAGCGATAATAGCTCCTGCAGCCAAGTCCCATAACATGTTAGTAACTAGTATATATAGTCCTCCAAGCTGCTGTAGGAACAGATTTGTTTTCATCAAGAAGCCATGGCTTTCAGTTAATTTTGGTTAGGATCTAAAGCACTGTTCAATATGAAATGTAGCATCTCAAGTAGTGACTTATGTGCTATACTTCGATAATGCAAAGCATATATATATAGTTCTCCCGTTGTGACATGCATTTGTACGTATAATATTACATCTGACATATAGTTGTAGAGAGAGAGAGAGAGAGAGACGTTTTCAGGTATAGTTTTTTAGTTATTCCCAGCAACTATTAGTGCAAATAAAATAGCAAAGGCCCAGGCACTGTGATCAAGCCTTTTTGGTTTTGGCGGTGCTTCATTCGTCCCAGTTGTTTTTCTTTTCTTTGTCTCCTTTTTTTTTTTTGTTTGCTTTGTTGAAGAGACTGTATTATTTTGTCTAAAAATGTGATTGTATATTTCACTACAAAACAACACAGAAGAGACTCCACATATTAGGGGAAAGAAAAAAGATTCCACATATTTCTCTCCTTTTACACTTGTCAATAGTCAATTTTCTGGCTCCAATTTTCACAAGTTACCTATATAGATCTGAAAGTAATTTGTGTCCAAACTGGCAAAAGAGTGAAGCACAGTATCGAAAAAGACAAGGATTCTGCAAATTCTTCAACTTAATTCTCGGTCAGTAAAATTATTAACATGTTCATTTGAGAGGGGAGGGGGGGGGGGAGAAAGAATCTTGAAGGGTATTTTATTGTTTTTTGACTTTGCGAGGTCATTTCCATTCCCTCAAGTCAAATTTTTATTCCTAGCTTCAGCACACAATTAGAACAAGGTGTGGACATGGTGAACAAACCTACATTAATGGTAAAAGTAGTTTAATGCATGTTGACCTTGGTTAAAGATTAATGTCTGAAAATCTGAAAAAAACAATTTGACAACATTCACAAGGTTGATGGTAGGCCAATGTGCAGCCATGATACTGTTACTTACTACATCAGTACATGTAAAAAGGGAAAAAAGATGACCAAGAAAATGGAAAGCAGTAGAGCAAACAATTTTTAGAAGCAGATGTAACAAACTGGCAATGGCTGGATTCATGATCACAAGAGTAGCTTTAAGCAGAGTGGGCTCCTATTCTCAATTGTGGAAAGCACTATATGCCCTTTGGTACTAAATGAGATTGTGTAATGTTTTCAATGTAGCTCATGAAAAGAGGAGAATTTATGTTTGTTGTAATCATTAAACAATAAAAGTTGATTTACTTTTTAGCCTAGCTAAAGCAAATCATGAAATGGGATCTCAATGAAATCCTCATTATCAAAGCGTAAAGAAGCAAATAGTGAAAAATCATTTAGATTTTGTCTAGGGTTTTGCATTTGAAACTTGAACAAATGCTTTTGCATGGTGTCTCAACTATGCATTAACAAGCGAATAATTAACCGCTCAAAATCGTACGACTTCCTTGCCATTGTTCGAAAATTTGGATTCTCAATCCTATGAATCCAGACATCAAAAATATTTACAGGAACTTGCTTGAAATTTCTCAGGAAATCTATGATGTTCTTGATGGCTGGCAAGTGTGCCATCAAACCTCTGAAAAATCAAAACATGATTAACTTTTTCAGACTATTCATCCATAGATATCCATTATAGCATAGTTGCTAAAAGCAACTAAAAGAGAAGAAATCCAAACACAGGAGTATAGAGCGGATGATCAATCTTGATTAAGGGCTAATGATCACTTTCATTAGAGCCAACTTTTCCTTTAACTAATACATAGGCCATGATTACCGTGAATATAATGGTATAATCACTCCGCAGCTTCTGAATCTGATATAACACAGTCGTTAGTGATCTTTTTTACTTCCCGACCCCTTCTTAAAGAAAACTTCAAAGACTATCTATGCAATCACTAGACTTCTCATGAATCCTAAAGCAAGTCTTGAATTGCAGAAAAGGAGGGAAAGAGCGGCCTGAGAGGTGTCCATGCTTTGTTGATTAGGTTCTAGGGCAAAAACATAAATGAATAAAAATAACAAAAAAATGTTTGATAAACGGAACTTGTTGACATATTAAGATTTTTAATGAATTTGAAATACGAGAAAGTGAGAATGTCAAACCTGGGATGCTGCGTGTTTTTTACCACTTTCTGTCCATATTTCCTCCACTTGTACCCATCATCCAGAACATCCACTTCACTTAAGGTCTTGAAGCAAAACCTTGGCTCTCTTACCTTCCTCCTGGCCTTTATCTTCTTCATCTTTATTGTTGCCACTCCCAAATAATTATCTCCTCCATTTTTCTTGGAGTTCATGCAATCATTCACTTCTCCCCATGCCCTGAAATCATGCCAGACATCAGAAAAAAGGAAAAGTGATAGCCAAGTAAATCACAGATGAAATAACATGCACATGGGAATCAGAAATAACCTAGCAGTTCAATGAATTTTTCCTTCATTTTAGAGCAAGTGTTTGATTCTTTTATTTCACTTTATCTCCTTATTCCCTTTTTCTTTCCTAATTCCCTTTTTTGTCCATAAGAAATTCAACATCTACAAATAATTCTTATTATGATCAATATCTTGAAAAGAAAACCGATAATTTACCACAGATTTGCATTAGATCTTTGTAAAGAACGGAGCTGGGGGGGTTCTCCAAAATGAGAAGTGACATCTTCTTTTTGCTTTTGAGTAGCAGATTCAGAGAGGGTTGTTTGTGTATCTGCAGCCAATGAACCAGCTACTGCTGTGAGAGTTTTTAGAGAAGGTTGACTGCACCCAAAGGGTAGATTGTAAGGGTTTGAAGAGAAGGCGAAGAATCCAAGTTGTGATGACATATCTTGATCCTCGAACAAACTTTGGTTGAGCATGGTTTGTGATGCTGAATTCAATATTTCTCTCATTTTCTCACAAAACAAATGAGAAGATCAAAGAAAGGAGTTGTAATCTAGCTAGGTCTAGAAGAAGGGCTAGCTCCACTGAGGAAGAAGTTTTCTTCCTTATCCCCTTTTGTTTGATTTTTGTTTTTCACAGTTGCTTTCTTTCTTTATCTAAGCCAGAACATATTGCACTCTTCAATGTTATAGCTTGTGGAGTAAACTCGGAAAGCAACAAGACAAGTCCACAACATAGAAGAGAACTGACTGGCTGAAGAGAGCAGTAAAGAAAAGAATTTAAAAGATTCACAACCAAAAGAAGGAAAGGAGCCATCAGAAAAAAAGACAACAGCAGTAAAAGAAAAAGTGGGAGGATAGTACTGCTGTTTATACAGTGCTGCGTAGACTTTTTTCTTTTTAACCCTTTTTTCACTCAAATTGAAGTCAATTTGTCTTGTACTATTCACTTGGAATGGTGCCAAAAAAAGAAAAAAAAAGAGAGAGGTTTAAAGAAAACTCCAATTGTTTTGTGCTTTCATGTTGCTAGCTACATCACCTTGCGATCAAGAAACATGCAAGTCTCTGAGATGGAAAAAGATGCATGGAAGTGAAATCTATATGATTGCTGCATCAGCCATTTGTTACAATTGATGATCAAAATGTAACCTTATTCTTTTCTAACCTGTTTAAATAGTTCAAAATTTTCTCCCTATTATACATTGATTTTTTTTTTTTTGTAAATTCCTAATCTTTAATTGATTCAGAGAAATATAGAAGGGATTGTCCCTTGGTCGAATATATCAAATCAAGAAACATTGACAATTAATTGTGAAATAATTTTTTTAGTTTGTTATCTACACCTTTCTTTTTTTAAAAAAAATAAAATTATGACACTTAATTAAGTCACGCAGGAAACATTGACAAGCCATAGTCAATCTCCACCATGCATTGTTAGAGACAAATTTGGACATGATCGATTTTCCGGTGCAGAACAATTTGAATGTTGGGAAGATGCTATATATGCTGATTTGTATCTATGCCTCTTGTTTCTTTCCTAGCTTATTAGCTTGTCCAAATATGAGGAATTGCATTCGACAACGGTTGCATGGTGGATCTAAGCACTCAATTGTGATCTTTAATGGATCCAATGATAAAAGTGAAAACGGATGAGTGCAAAATAATGGGACAAAAAATATGACAATAACCAGCCTCCTCCTCCTCTCCTCACAAAAAAGAAAAAGAGAAGGTGCATATATATATATATCTAGGCCATCAATTTCTATAGGGGTTTCTTTTTGTCACCTAAAAACAAAAATATCCATTGCAATGATGATGATCTTGGTTGCAAATCTCTTCATCTGCCTCAGCCTCAGCGGTGAAAATATCATTATGATTAGTGAAAGAGGGCCTGTTTGACTTTTGGCAGGAAAAAAGCTTCTCACCTTTCCACTCTCACTCTTTTGCTAATTTAGCTTTTTTATACTTCCCTCTCCAAACCCCACTTCCACCCACCATTTCTCAATTTCCAAACAACCCCATAATATTGTTATGATCTCTTCAATTTCACACATTAATCTATTATGTTAACTTTGTTTAGCAAAATTGGTTTGTGGGGCCGCATATATATATAGTTTTGTCATCATTTTGATTACATGACATTGGCCACATTGATGAAGCAATTTTCATGTATCAATTATGCTCTTTAGGTGCCTTTTTACTTGTTAATGAGGTATAGATGCAGCAATCAGCTGCTTGTCATTGGTTAACAATTGTTGTTGGAATCACAACTATAAGTTCCAACCAAATATGTTGATAATTAAAGTGTATGCAATTAATTCTCCACCACTTACCATAATAAAGTTTTATAATTTTTTTTTTTTTGGATAAGATTACAAAAAACCTACAATAATAGGAATAATACAAATGCAATTCACAGTTCAATTACAACTCATATTAGTGAGACTTGAACATGGGATCTCCAATAATTTTTATTCTTTTTATGTAATTGGTGGTAGGAAAACTCGATATTTTTTTATACCTAAATCGATGGGCTTGTTCTCGGTTGCCTTAGATTTTACAAAATCTGATTCTAAAAACTAATTATAAAGAATAAGCAAAAAAAAAAAAACCCTATAATCAGAACACAAAATCAATCAAAAACTGATTATCCAAAATCAGAATATATAATCAAATAAAATAATCAATCAAGAACAATTAAAATGTCTTTAATTATCACGTCTACTATGATAACATTTGTCACATACACGTTAAGGACTTGACACTTTGAACTTAAAAGACATAGTTAGGTTTTTAATCAATTAACCATAAGGCCGAACTGACCATATATAAGCATTCATAAGAATTAATCGTGACTTCATATTCGTAGCTAATGGATTTTGATTTAACATACTAAATTTTAAAGAGTAATTCTCAATTTGTATATTACCTAAAACTAAGCCTAAAATTTTTCCCAGTAATACAATATTAATATTGCAAAAGCAAAAAGAAGCCTCCAAACCCCAATTGTACTCTAGAATGTAGTGGATTTTTTACCTCTTTAATGGAGTATAAAGTATATTATATTGAGCTTTTGTTACGGCAGCTTATGTGAGCCCTACACTGGGTTTCGTCATCACCCCATTGTTCCTGCCGCGGTGCTAACGTGCGGATGATGTCATGTTTGATGCAGGCAAGGCAACTTCCTAACGCAGGGCATTTCCGTAATTGCACTGCATCATCCACCATAAAATTCTTTAAATAATTGTACTGCTACAGTAAATAAGATTACTGCTACTGCTACTTTTACCTACTTTAATTTGGCGCGTCACTTTGAGAATGGGGCAAAAATCGGATTTCGGATCAGCCATTTTGATATCCATACATGGATGTCCACGTTATACATACGGATCGGATAATTTGAATATCTTACTCTGTATACAATTTTTAAAAGAAAAATTTGTTCAAAATTTGTCAAATGAATTTTTTTGCTTTTTATTTTTAAAATGATAACTTTACATCGTTTACAAAATTAAGTCAGTAAAATTTTATCCCAACCTAGATTCTTGACCACTTTTTACCTAAATCCATCACATGATTGAACGATATTTTAAGAGCAAAAGTGTTAGATTCTATTCGTAGTTAAACAAATGATGCGATCCATATTTATTTTTGTTCCTGAAAAAGTATGATATAATCCGAACCATATTCATTTTTTTTCTTTGAAAAGTGAAATTTGACCCAATTCATATTCATTTTTTGTACCTAAAATAGTGGAGTCTGACCTTTTTATGTATAAAAAATGACTGTATGTGGTGATTTTAGACTAAAAGGTAGTCGAAATTTTAGGTTATGACCTAACTTTACTAATTTAAATTTTATAAGGGATGTAAAGTTAACATTCTAAAAGTGAAGGACAAAAAAGTTGATTTGACAAAATATAAAGGACGTTTTGAAAGATTTTTTCTTTTTAAAATTTCTTAAAAAATAGAAATTATAAATCCCAAAGACAAAATAAAATTTAATAGTATTAGAATTTCAAAAAAGATCATATAAGTATTTTTTTGTTGCACTATAAAGTAACTTTTATTATCCGTTTCTTTTATTCCAATTAAGACCAATAAGATTCAATACTTCATCTGTAGTCTTAATTTGTCCACAATTTATGGGACAATATGTTTAAAAAATTGACACTATATACAAAGAAAAGCTATTTTGAAAAAGAACATAGATATAAAACAAAAGAAACAAAAAATTCTAAAAAATTAAAAAGTACACGAGGATTGGATCGGATATTGCAAAAATGATATCCGAATCTATTCCGCATAACTTCTTGATTCGGACGTGATTCGAATCAAGTTGAACACCCCTACTTTGAGATTAGTGAAATATTTAACTTGCATAATAATATAATAGTAAATAGTAGACACTATAATGTCAAACGCCATACTTACAAAAATCTAAATTGTTGTTCTCTATGACTTGAGAGTTTAGAAAATAGCTTTGAGTATTAGGTGGATGTGCCTAATTATAAGCCCATTAAAGCTACTATTAGATTTCCTTCTTGACTGGTTATTTCGTTTCAGCTATAGAATCAACCGCGGCTACATGTTTAAGTTGGTGCTTAGGATATTGGCTATTTCGCATGCAGTCTACTAAGACCATATGCTAACTCACTAAGTATAAAAGTCAACAAAGATACCGTTTATAGAAATTGGTTAATAAATTTTGGCAAAAAGCCTATTTGGTTTTAGTTTCCAACCATTAACTATACTTTTTTTTTTTTTGGTCTCCTAAATGATTAAGTGCATCTTTTTGCCTCTTGAATTTTTAAAATCACATATTCCTTCTATCCATTTTGAACCGTTATAACTTAATTAAAAATAGTATCAAAATTGCATCATATCAAAGTAATTGAAATTAACACAAGGGATTAGAATATTGCCTTTTTTAAAATTTCAGGAAGCAAAAAGATACATGAAATAGTTAAGTTAGAGGGTTAAAAGTGTGCGAATCTGAAAGTTTGAGAGCCAATTAGTTTTTTTTTTTTTTTTGTTTCCCTTCTTTATGAAATTAAAGGGTTCAAACATCCTCTCTTCATCAAATTTTCAATGGCCAAAAACTAAATTATCAAATGCTTTAAAATTTTCTCAAATATATAGAACACTAGATAAATAAAAGTTCAAAATTGAATAAACTTTTTAGAAAATTTTCAAAAATATGGAATACTTGATAAAATTTCAAAATTCAATACATTCCAAATTAAGGGCTCCTAAATCCTAATGGCTTGAAGAAGGGATCAAAGACAGAGGGCGTGAAATGAAAGGCCAGTGGCCTTGTTGTTGCATTGTTGTTGGCAAACAGGCATCATTTCTTTTTGTCTTTGCTCTTTCTAGTTGTAAGGTGGCCATCATACCGCTCAGCATATTAATCCAATTTATTCAATTCTGGGTCCTGTCAAACCACGGAACCACCACCCATGGTGGCGGTCGAGTGGTTGGAAACTGAGCAGAAACCACCAAAATTGCCAGTCCAAGATCATCGATTGAACTTATTGAGAATCCTCTACTACTACTACACTTATTACACCCGCAGTTGCTTTTCCATGCTCATACGGGCCTCAGCTCTTGTAAAAATATTACTAAAAACAATTAGATTAATATTTGTATACAGCGACAATATACGTACTTTCATCATTAGAAATACGACACATAATTCGAATTTGAATTTGAAATCCAAATATTACGTATGTATCATGCATCCAATCGTGAAAGTATATAAACTATCGGTGTATATAAGATTTACTCAAAACAATTATGGTTAATATTAGATTGGATAAATAAACATTTCGTCACTCAATGTCACCCCTCAAAATGTGCAAGCAAGTATATTTTTTAGTATACACGATGAACAATTATTCGTTTTTGGATTGTGAGTTTTCACAGAAAAATTCTTTTGATACATTTCTCAATTACTTTTGTTTTATCTCACATACATCATATCTTTACGGTGTATTTTTTTTTAAAATTTCAAAAACATGTAATCCAAACGGGCTCGAACTTCATTATCTCTCTCGTATCAATTTTTTAGTGCTATTGATTTGATTTGGAAAGGGTGATTCTAGAATTTAAAAGAAAAATGTTATGACACGAAATTTTTGCTTTGAAATTGAGATTTAACATATTTATTGGAATGGTTGTATAAAAAACTGTCATGGTCAAATGTTCACGCAGCTTGTCCCTTATATTCCTGTATGCCATAAAGCACTCTAGCTTTTTGTTCCTGTTTAATTGGACTTGTTAGTTTCTGGTTCTTTGTTTTTTTCCCCAGTTACATCTAGGTCAATAAACGATCAATAGGTTTGACGAAAATCAATCTAGAAGTCTTATAATATTGATAATGGAATTGCAATAAAAAAAAAAAAGCTAATTTTGCCTATGTATTATACGCGTATTGTTTTACTTCTGTATTTGTTCATCAAAATCAATCTATAATTTAATTAATATGCTTACCTGCTGCTTAACCCCCAATCTTTTTGAGGTTTTTTTTTAAAAAAAGATGCTTGTGAGATCATTTTAAAAAATAAAAGAAAATGCTTACCTGCTGACTATAAAACATGACTTTTTTTAAAAAAAAAAATACGTAATTCAGCAATTCTTCAACTTGAATAAACAAAGGGAATCCCATCTGTTTGATTCTTCTCCTTGCCAAGCTAAGATACTCATTTTCCTAGAAACCTTCATTACCAAAAAATCATTTTGTGTGTGTGTCTATATATATATATATATACATACATCATATATTGAATACTATAATTTATTGAAAACTCTTACTATTTAAGAACTTTTTCAAAAGCTATCACAATTTGAGAATCACCTATATCCTCCCAAGGAATGTGTTGAGCATCCGGGATCTCATATAGCTTTGTGTCTTCATTTCATTGAGGGGAAAAATGGTGGAAACCAAAAGGAAAAGAAATTGACAAAACAAAAATACCTTAATACCTATGGGAACTAGAAGTACATTTGAATTTCTAAGTTCATATTTAGCCTCTTTAGAATAATGCAATCCAAAGAATGAACAGAAAAAGAAAAGAAAAAGAGAGAGACAAAAGGTACATGTGATGTAGACTAAAGTGGTTTGGGTATAACTTATCCAAATTTTTCATACCATATCATATGTATTCAGGTGTCAATCTGAGTCACCTTTAATTAGATGGAATGATTACAAGACCAATCCCACACACCTGTCACATACAAACACAAACATACAAGCTTGTCAAGTTATATCCCTCCATGCCCCACTTTGTCAGATGGCTTAGGACTTTACCATACATTTTCCTCCTCACAGGCATTGCCATATTGCCATCTCTCCATCAGTGTGTTGCACAGTAACAGTAATCATCCCCTTCCTTTTAGTCCTCTGCATTTTGCATTTCCATTATGAAAGTTTTCAGTGGGAACAGGCCTTGCTGGGCTGGTAGATTGTACCATACAATTCTAATTTATGGTACATTATGCATGCCCCCTCTGATATTTTTTGTTTAAATTTAACTTTTATTATTAATTTTCTAATATTTTTGGTTTCAATATTATAAAAACATAATTTTTTTGTTACAACGATAACATTCTTATAATCTAATATATCATATTTTATAGGGAGGGAGAGTCTAAAGAGACTATATAAGGGGATAGTAGGTATACAGATTCGATTAGAATAAATGAGTGCTCCGACACCTCCCTTGAAACTCCCGACTTATAGCTCAAAGAGGAACTTAATTCCTTTTTGATAGGCACCGAGTCAACGGTCAGTTGTTTACAAAAATGTAATTAACCGCCTACTTTTGGATGCATGAGCTATCTGTCAAAGACTAGTTTGCCAAGCTAGTCCAACTCATAATCTTTGGAAGCATATCCTTTTGACATTTTGTTACCAAATATTTTGATTTCAATAACCTCAATTCTATGCTAAAGGTAAAATTTCTTTTCCTTATGTCATGATCTAGGAATGTTTGCGTGACATGACATCTAATAATTTGAAGGAATTACCACAAAAATTCCGCAAGAATTGTTTATAATTTTGGCAAATACTTGAGGAAATAAAGGGTGCTGATCACTCCTACATGACACATTCATAGGAGCTGCAGAACAATTTTCTTTAGGGGGCCAGGGGGGACTTGGTGGGACTTGATGGACTACAACTATTTTGCCATGAGTTAAAAGGACAAAACTCAAATCGTGGTCCATAGTACTCATGACCTCCAGTTTATCATTCAGCTTGCTTTCTTGTGATCTGAAGTGAAATCTGTCGTGTTTTCTGCAATTCTGGTGTAGGAATATAATTAATCTCCTCATGTGAAAGCATGGAGCCTCTCCAACAATTTTTATATATGTGATTATTGGGCCTACATTTCAAGTTGATAGGAATTATATATATTCCACAAATATATAGTGTCATATGCATCCAATGCGCAGAAGTATCACATAAAATAGGAAAGGCAGACAGTTCTTGCGCAGTACTTTAATCTCTTAGTAAACATTGTAGTCGTGTCTTAATCTAGCTTGTTTACTATATTAGTTCAACCTTAAGATCGAGTAACTTGATTATGTTTTGCGTAGAAAGAACATCACAATTAAGCTAGCATGAAGCATAGAGTTAGTTTCTAGTACTCTAGAAGATATATTATAGGAATACCATGGCAAAGGGATTGAAGCTTGAGATCAGGTAATTCAACTGAGTTGTATAAGAGAGGTTAGAGAGAAATACCATCTAAACTAAAGGGGAGGGCGAGGTCTAATTTGAAAAGGTGTTGTGGGTGTGTTTGGATAATTAGGTCGGGGTCGAGGATGGTTAAGTCGTGGTATGATAAACAGGTCGAGAGCGTGATTGGCACATCCTTCAAAATTTTTGATTACAGGGGCGGCGCGAGAAAATTTGAACTCCTAACATATTGCTTGAAAATAATTTTAAAATTGCATTTCCCTTGTGATAAAACACGCCTTTATAAGCCTTGTCAATGCCGTATTAGAAGGTGTTCTATTTTTTATCCACAATCTTGATTATTCTGCTTGAAGGTATCTATATCTATCAGCCATCACTGAGTAATTGAATTTGTCTAATGGATACCAAAGAAAAGTTAGTCAGAAAATATGCTTGGTTTTGATTTGTTTTTTATTCCCCATAGATAATTGTAAAACTTTATAATCAAGAAAAAGCTTTTTTTTTTCCAATATGTAATTGCAAAACTTTTTTGGTTATCTAATAAAATTAGTGAAAAACTTTTCACCTTATTGGATGATTCAAGGTACAAGTTTCTTTTGAGTTTATTAGCATTGTCCCACAAGTATGACATTACTTACTTTGGTATTAACATTCACCCCCTAACAGGCCAAAAAAGGACTGCACTATGTGTCTAAGTGTGTCATTTAACTCTCTTCTTTTATTCCTTATTGGTTGGCTGACACAAATGGTTTAATGTTATATGCTTTTCCTAATCCCTCCTAATGTCAATATAATGATATCCAACTGCCTACAAAATGAGAAATCAGCTGATTTTGGGGACCTCTTGAGGCCTAATAAAATGATTGGGGACAGCCATAAAATCAAACCCCTCTTTGTTTTAGGTTTAGGACATGATTAGATCACAAGTAGCATGAGTAGGACCAACCCTAAAACAATTTTGATTTTGCCATCAAAGTCGCTTGTCATTATACCTTATGTTTGCCATTACAAGTTACTAAGATGGTGCAGTTTTTCTAAGAAAATGATTACTCCAAGTTATAATACGGTTTGACATAAAACACGCGTTAGATTTTTTAAAAGATCGGAGAAAGTTAGACAGTTTTGCGAACCTTGCATTATTTATGTCACGGCTAGAGGAGGAAAATGAGTAAAATACAGTTGAGGGGGGAAAAAAAATTATGTGCTCATTCTCATGTCTGCAAAATATCTCCATTCGGAGGCAATTAATAGTGTAATAAAATTTTTTTTCTTGTAAAGAAAGGCATAAATATATATGTGGAAGTTCAATTATAAATGACTATGTTAGGAACAATACGAAAGACAAACGAGAGACCAAAATTGATGTTACAAATAACAGTTGGGGGAAGGATCCTTTTCATGGAGAGGGATAATCCTTAGCAGCAGTTGTTAAGTCAACCATTTTTGTCGATTTTGTTTTATTTCACAATATGTACATTCATTTTTTCAGGATGTAATTCACTTTTAATACAAAAAAAGAGTATAACTCACTTTAAATACAAAGTAAGCATAAAATAAATTTTTATGAATCCCATATATAATGTTAAAAATGATATATATGCAATCTTTTAAATTTTATATTTTTTTGACCAATCATGACCGTTAACCTTTCAGAACGTTAATTGAATTCTGTCCCAGAGCCAAAGGTAGAAGAGCACTCGAATTTGGTTTACGAAGTGCCTCAACAACAGTACTCACACCAGACAGATCTTGATTACTTGACAAGACATATCCAGGCTTACCTTGGCTGCTCAGATCCGATTGGATTGCAGGTTTACTACGAAAAATTCTTGAAATATTTTCTGGACACATTTTAAATTATTTTTTTACCTTATACACGTTACGTCGCTAGAATTTAATTTTTTACAAAAGCTCCCAAAAATTCCAAACAATATGAGCTTTATCCTAGTTTTTTCAGGCTTAAAAGGAACAACTATAGTCACCTTGCCCAAATTACTTTACAATGAGTACACTTAAAAGAAACCATTGTAAGCCACCTCTTGAAAAGCCTTCTTTTCCAAAATAAGAAAAGAAAAGAAAAAAAAAGTGATAGTAAACCCTACGTGTCTGCGGTTGATAGCAAAATTTTATATCGGTTCAAAGCAACTATTTGACAGGTTTCGTAATTACTCTAAAACCAATACAAGAGTCCCATTTGGATCCATTTTAACATCCTAAGTAGGGCTGCAACTGAACCAAGTAGCTCGGCTCGAGCTCGCAAGCTACTTGGTTAGCAGCTCGAGTTCGAGCTACTCGTTAGAGCTTATCGAGTCGAGCTCGAGCTTGGAAATATAATACTCGAGAGCTCGACGAGCTCTATCGAGCTTTTTATAATATATATTTTTATTTTTATTATTGTGAAATATCAATAATATCCTTTATTTAAAATTATATATAAAATATTAATTTTTATTACTTGAGCTTGATTAGGCTTGATTGAGCTCAAATAAGCTCGATTGAGCTTGATTTAAATTAATTACATTTAATTAAACTCGAGCTCGAGTTCCATAAATTGATGTTGAGCTCGAGCTCGAACTCGAATTTTAAAAGCTTGACGAGATCGAGCTTAGTTATTTTGCCTCGAGTAGTGCACTACTCGAGACTCGACTCGACGGCACCCCTAATCCTAAGTGGATCCTATTTAATATGTAAATTAATAAGTGGAGTTTTTATATGTCTACATGAAACTTTTTATTTTTATTTTTATTTTGGACCAGCATGCTAAGTAGTAAAGAGGCTGCTTAGGATCGATATAAAATTTCTGGAAAGCTTTAACCTTTGCAAGTTCTGCGAAGTTTCACCAGAATCGGTGGGGTTCTCTGCTCTGCAAAGCCATTTGGCATTTAAGCAAGCTGTTCGTGATGTGGTGCTTGTGCTTGTTTGGTCCAGTTTGAACTCAGCATGGCCCAATGGCTGGTTTATTTGATGATAAGGCCTTGCCTTTTGAAGAGGGGGACAAAAAAGGGAAATTTGTCCCTAGGGGAAAAACTGTTATAGCTAGAGGTTTAAACTGAGAGATCACGAATGCGTTTGATAAAATTGAAATTTGAAATCTGAATTTGTTAAGTTATTGAATTGTTAAAATATTGAATTGAAACGTCGTATCACATTAAGTGATAAGTAAATAGTTTATTACTTATTTTTTGGAACAAGTTTTGCCTAGAAAATTCAGTGTTATTTAATTAATTCAGATGTTTAAATTTTGATTATCAAATGCATCTAAACATATTAAGATTCAAATCCATTAAATTTAATTGCTGAATTGAGTTCTCAAACTGGTGAAAAAAATATAGGTAATTTGTGGAGAAGAATAGTTCTTTTTGGTTGAAATAGAGGGAATCCATTTTTTTAAATATTTTTTGGTGAGTTTATGGTGTAAAAGAAGTGTGTATGAATAGTAGATTATTTGGGATAATTTTTTGAAAAATTACTGTAGAATTTTTTTTATATGATGATGTATGTGAGATAAGAAGGTACGACACATGTGAAATAAGAAGGTGATTAGAAAATGTATTGATAATACAAACAAATAAATTTTTACTAATAAACCACTAACCAAACTTTTTTTTTTTTTTTTTTTTTTTTGAGTGTATACCTGGAAAAGGGGTTTAAACTTTAGATGGGTCCATTGCCCATTTGTAACTAACGCAACACTTTCACATTATTCTTATTAAAAAAAAATGGCACAAATAATCCTTAACATTTCAGAGCTCACGCCTGTACTAAAAAAATTTGGACCCTAACATTTTCAAAAAGGCATTTTAATCCCAAAATTCCAATTATTATTATTATTATTATTATCATTTTATTTTTTCTTGATAAACTCACACGCATCACATGATTAACGTTTTATGTGGTTCGATCAATTAATCTTATGCCTACAAATATAAAAAAAAGCAAAATTTAATATTAAAAGTAGCAGTCCAGAGCTTAGAAAAATATTCTTAAAACCCAAAATAAATACAATAAGAGACAAAACGATAGAAAATTCAATACTTACGTAAGAATAACTGCTCCATGGTTGGCAGTTGGGGTGAGAAGTTTGGAGGGCAAAAAAGAGAAAAAAAAACACAAGAATAATCGAATTAAATATAATTCACTTGGAAAATTCGGTTAAATCCGACTCTTGCTGACCCGACAGAAATAGGGACATTCTAGTAATTTCAGAATATAGAACAGACAAATTTATAATTATGCAAAGCTTTCTTGGTCGACAACATAATTTACTCGAAACAAATAGGACATCGATCTTTCGTGCCTCCATTTTCTGTCTTTTTTCGAATTAAAAGAATAAGGGAAGTGAAAGAGGAGAAGAGAAGACAAGACCATGAGAAGAAGTAAACAAAACTGAAAAAAATTCTCCACTTCTCTACTTCAGGTTCCAAAATTCAAACCCTAACCTCTCTATCCATGCATTTTGTTCATATTTTTGTGTTTAAATTCGAATTTTGTTTCCAATTTATTTTAATTTAAGTAGTTTTGATTATTTCTGAGTTAAGGCCTTGTTTGTTGATTGGAAATTATCAAAGATTAGGTCTATTGGATTCTTATCGTCCTTAAATTAACTGGTATTTCTATTATTTCAGCTGCTTGATAAATCTTATGAAGTAAGAAAAAAAGAATGAGAAGTTAAAATTTGTTACGAATTTTCTGTAGTTCTTAAGCTGGTATATATATTTTTTCCCATAAGTAAGGTTCTGTTTATATATTTTTATTTTTTTGTAATTTTTTAATATCAAAAAAGGAGTTTCATTTTTGTATGATCATTTCCATTGTTGTTGTTTATTATTATTTTTTAAAATTTATGAGTTTAGTTAACTTTGTAGGATCGGTAAAGGTATGGCTATATCTGATGGGGTTGGTGATGCGGGGCCGGCTATATTGCAATTGCATACTTGGAGACCCTCTGAAAAGCGATTAATAAGAAACCTGTCAGAGTTTCGCAATGGTTCTATTTCTCCATCAAGAGAGCTTTTATTATTGCTTACGTACCAATGCGAAGCGTTGTTGCTTCCTCTAGTTAAAGGTAAAAAGGAATTGCTTGTGTTCGTCGGTAATTATGTTAATTAGCATTTAATGGTTGATCTAATAGTTAATTTCTTTTTTCCTCTGTCAATTGATACTTTTCAGAGCAATCAAGATATAGTAGGGACACTGAAATTAGTCGTTGTGAAGATCTAAAGAATCCTCATTTGGTAGTTTCTGGGTTGGACTCGAGGGAGAATTCGTTAGGCACTTCTGCAGCATTGGACGTGGGCCTGAGTAATGATCCATTAATGGAACTTCCAGGTCCGAGTGGTTGTGATTATATAAGTGATGTACATTCTTTGGCTTGGGGTCTGTGTGGAGATACGAACAAGCAGCACGAAGAGACTTCATTTAGGGAACTGCTTTTTGTGTCAGGCAACCATGGAGTTACTGTTCATGCTTTTTCTAATTCTTGTAAAACTGATGAAGTGTTGAGACCCATGGAAGAAGGTGAGACTTTACAAGGAGGGTGGGTGGATTGGGGACCATCGTTAGATGTTTTGCACAATATGGAGGGTGTAGAGGACTCCAGATTGGCTGATGAAGCCTCTGGGGCTGCCTCTTGTGAGAGCAGTAGTAGTGAAAGGAGCGGACTATGTACTTATATGGAAGCTCCAAAGGATGACATTTCTAGCTTAGTTGCTCCCAGAAGATGGTTGCGTACTTTCTTAACAAAAGTTCAGACAGTGAAGTCTGATGGTCACTTATGCACTAGATTACCGGAGAAGTTATCATTTCCTCCTTCTGCCAACATCATCTCATTTAGCATTTTCAGTGATGATTTATCTATTTTGGAGTTTGTTTCTCATAAATCTCCTGTGCTGACCCAAAAAGAAAGTTGCACCGTGTCAGTTCAAGATAGTGGAAACAGGGAGTGTAGAAATTCAGATGCAGGTTCAACTAGCACATTACAAGGCGCTTCTGTTCCATCTGACTCGGCAATTGGTGGGATTGACAGTTCTTGCAAAATTTTACGAGTTTTTTCTAGCAATTCGTATTGTTTAGTTGGTTTTGCCATAGAAATTATACGGCATAACAACCCTGATGTATCTGGAGGAAAAGAGAGTAATCTTGTAATTGCTGTGGCTAGGCTAGTCAGGTGGGGAATGCAATGGGTTTGCTCAGTCAAGCTTGATGAAGGTCCTGGTATAGTGGAATGGACAGACTTCAAGCTCTCTCCTGGTTTTCTTATTTGTCTCAGGAAATCTGGCTTAATATCTTTTTATGGTCCAATGAGTGGTGAGCATATTGCATCTCTGAATCTTTTGAATATTTGTCGATTACATCCTTCTTTAAGTTCCCTAACAGAAGAAGGCTTAGCTTTGAGACACAATGGATGCAATATGGATCACAAGGAAGATGCTGTATTATCTCATCAAACTGGCAATTTTGCTGGTACAAGAAGGTTTCGGAGTCTTCACATTGTTTCACACTCTGCATTGTTAGGTGTAGTTGATGAATTTGGTGTAGTGTATGTCATACATGTTAATGACCACATACCGGGAATGCGAAAATCTTTTGAAAAACCACTTCCTGATTATCCATGGTTAGGAATGGGAATATTGGCTGGCTGGGAGGTGGCCAGTGCTGAAATTGGCTGTCAAAGGGATATTTCTGATCTTTTGGGATGCCAAAGTGTTAGTAGTTCACTGGACATAAATAAAAGTTTCATGTCTGGAGTAAAGGCAGAAAATCATGATACAAGTGCAACCAGTGAAAGTGATACCAAGAAGCAAAGGGATAAATCTAACTTGTATAAAAGTAGTCAGCATGCTGCATCCCAGGTAATAGATAAGAAGAAGCTTGTTGGCTCTGATTTACCATCAAGTTTTATGAGACAGATATTCCTTCCTACTGATAGATCTAATGAAGATGATATTGTTTGTTTTTCTCCCTTTGGAATCACTCGCCTTGTTCAAAGATTCAACTGTCGTGAAAACAGCAAATTTATTGTTCATTCGAACTTGCTTTTGGACTTTGCTATAAATGATGAGAGAGAGTATAAAAGGCAAGGTTGGGAAGCTTCTATCAAAGAGGCCATTGGTTGTGTTTTCGAGGGTTGTCTATATTTGGTGACGGAGAATGGTCTTTCAGTTGTTCTTCCTTCTCTCTTAGCTTCTTCGAGTTTCTTTCCTCTTGAAGCTATTGGATACCGACATCTAAGTCCTGCTACTGGAACTAAGCTTGAGATTGATGAACGTTTGGGAATTGAAATATCCAAAAATCCTTGGCCACCTTGGAAGGTGGAGGTTCTGGATAGAGTACTGTTATACGAAGGCCCTGTGGAGGCAGATCAATTGTGCCAGGCAAATGGTAATACTTTTGTGAACTGGAATTAACATATTGTTTATTACACATATATTGTTCAGATTTTAAGCAAGTTATACCCTGTCTACATTGTGGTGTTATGAATATTTCCTTTCGTTGGGAAGTACAACTAATTGCTGTGAGTATGATCTGAAAAACATTACGTGTTTGTTTAGATCTTGTATTTTAGAGGAAGCTAGATATCTTTGATTTTTATCATGTTCCCTGAACGGATGGATGTACATGATTTTGTAGTTTTTGAAAATTGGTAAGACCTACTGTAGTAGGTTTGGCAAGTACAAGTGAAAAGTTCACTTAACAAGTCAAACTTTTATATTTTGTTTTAAAAGTCAAGTTTATGGGTAAAGAGTGGAAGTAGAAGATGGAAATGCTCACTTTTCTATCAGAAGATTGTAACATTGCAACATAATAGCTTAAAAGATAGAAGAAAAACATAACTTGTGAATCTGACTTTTGCATATGGAAGATTCCTTAGTTGTTTTGCCAGCTTATTTGGATATGTGCCTAGGAAGTCAACAGTGTGAGTGGTTGTTAAGGAGGAAATGAAATGATATGTGGAGTTTAATCAAGTAGCATTGTGGTGGAGAATGTGCAGAGGGTATATTACACGTATTTTTTTTTTCCTTTTTTAGTTTAAGTGGAAGGCGTCTAGGTTTAAATCTTTTTGCCTTGTACTTGATTCTTGAGTACAAAGATTCGACATTAAGTTCTTTAATACTAGCCATTTGCAATGAAGAGCTAATTCAAAAATTGGAATTATTGATGCAAAAGCCATATATAAGATGTAATTTCAGTCAATAGAATGTAAATCTTGACGATCATGAAATGTGTAGGACTACACGATTTGATATTTTGACAATCATTCTAGGTACGTGTATCCCTACTCTTGATATTCCCCCATTTGCTCTTGCTTGTGATGGACTGCATATGGCCTCGTCTAATTTGATAATGGATGAAAATATATAAGACCCAATGTACACAGTGACTCATGCAGACATCTAGAGGATAATGGTAACAGAATCATACAAATGGTTGGATTCTCCTGAAATATTTTGGAAGAATATATGATTAATTATATGTGGTAAAAGGCTGCTCGGTCTTTATCTCAGAATTCGAGGATTAGATGTGCAACTTGAATCAACACCCTCTGCAAATAACAGCTATTGTCTTTTAAAAGATAAGCCAATTTTCAATTGAGTTTGTGGTAATGAGAATTACCTCACTTTTATTTCTGAAGTAGTGAAGCTTTTGATACGTTTATTTTGGTTGGCTTTGGTTTCAATTGAAGAGTTTTCAGTATCATATGCACTAAGATGAACCTGTTTGTATACATTCTTTGATGTTTTGTGATGGATTTGCATATGTGACCATGTATTATGTCTATGGTTTGTAGCCTTTTGGTTGGTTTTTCACATTGGATAGTGGGAAGGAATTCTGCCTTTAAAATGAGTTTTGCCAAACATATGGTATTCGGTTTTATGGTGGTTGGCTGGCTGGTGGCTGGTCACAGTGGCAGATGGATTGAGCTTGCCGTGAGCCTTTGCACTGGCAGTGATGGCCGCTGGGCGATCCAGTGAAGGCAGTGGAGGAAGAAGGCATAGGAAAGAGCAAAAAAGGAGAAGATGGGGAACAAAATCAAAGAAAAAAGGAGACAAGTAAATAAATAAAAAGGAATGTGAGAATGGCACTGAAAGGTGGCTCATTGTAGGAATTTTTGTGGGTGAACTTTTTGTTTGAGTTGAATGTGTTTGATTGACTTGGTGAACTAGCCGTTGAAATCAACCAGATTTAGTGGCAGTAAATGATGGCCCATCTAAATCCTTTCGAAGTTTTCTATTATCTATATCAATTTTTTTCTGGGTGTGTATGGATGTATAAAATGATGTAGGTTAAAATCATCTATGGGCACTACCATTTTATGCTGCTCTGTGGTTCTGGTCCCTGGTTCCCTGCACCCCAACTAAACTACAAACACTTTAATCTATTGGTTGTCAATATCCTGCATTTTTGCAGTGGCCTAGCATATTTTGTACATTGACTACGTTTTTGGGTAACATTTTTTTAAAAAAATATTTGTATCCTGATAGCTGCTTCTCTTTTTTTTTTGCAACCCAACCAAGTACAAACACCTTAATCTGTTGGTTGTCAAATTAGGATGTTTGGGGTAATAAAATATGTTTTTTAGGACCGAGGTTTATTAGTTACTGGTACAATAGCTTGCCTTCTGAAAGTTTCTTTAAATGCAGAACATGCTAGTTTTTTTACGAGTCAGAGAATGTGTTTTTTACAGTCAAATTAGGATGTTTGGGTTAATAAAATATGTTCTTCAGGACCGAGATTATGGTACAATGGCTTGCCTTCTGAAAGCTTCTTTAAACGCAGAACGTGCTACTATTTTACGATTCAGAATGTGTTTTTTAGTCTGAAATATGCTTTATATGGACTCCTCTTTTGAGTTGACTATGGTTTTCCTAGTTTGTATCTTTTTAACTTCTTTGGGATGCATGCTGCCAGCATGTTTTTGGATGGCTAATCTCTCATTTTAATAGAAAGTTAAGGCTTGAGTAAGTAATGCATTACATAATTGTCACTATTGTTTCAGGATGGGACTTGAAAACTTCCCGAATAAGGCGCTTGCAGCTGGCTCTGGATTACCTGAAGTTTGGGGAAATTGAAAAGTAAGATTCAGTTAGCTTACAGTTGTTCTTGTTGTGAAACTTTATAGATATTGTAGTATCCTCAAGAATGCCAAACTTATGGGAAGTTTAAAACAGAATTCAGTTAAAATAATGATCTGAGGAACAATTTTTTTGGCTCAGATTTTTTTTTTTTTTGGCAGTTTGCTTCACATAGAAAAAGTTTGATTAGTTTTCTGAGGATTTTTGTGCTTTGGAGTTGAACTAATGTTATGTCTGCCATCAGATGATTGCATTTGGTAGATATGATAAAAAAGATTATCGGTGCCATAAGTGCAGCTTATTTTGTTCTGGTAGTTGGCAGTCTTTCCTCGGTACATTTGTTTGTTTGGAAACCTTATAAAGTGGGTCCTTTTTGTTCTCCCAATTGATAATTCAAAATTGTCTCCAAATCTTTTAGAAGCTTTGGAGTTTATGCCATGATTAAGAACTAGGACAGGATAATTACGTTGCTCAATCAGAGCTGGGAAATGAGTCTTTTCAAAGATCAAAGCCTTTCTCTGTCTCTGCCTCTCTCTCTCTCTCTTCCTCTCTCTCCCTCTGTCTGTCTCTCTCTCTGTCTCTGACACGCACACACACTAGAGGTGCATAGGCTTCACTCCTTTGTGCTAGTGGCAGCTGGTATATTTTAAATATGATTATGCTGGTAACTTTTTGCATGGATGTAGAACTCTGTATGCTAAATTAGGATTTTCCAAATGGTAGCCTGTTTAATGGTAATAAGTATGAGGTCTAGTAATTGAAGACGGATTGTAGATCTGCTTAATGCTTTATGTTTTATATTTTGGCTCGGTTATTGCTTAATGTAACGTCATGTTTCTAGCTAAATTTATCTCAAAATGTACTTGCCTTTAATAGATTGTTTGGAGCTTGATTGTGCTTCTTCATTGGTGAGCAGTTCTCTGGAAATGCTCGCTGTTATCCATCTTGCTGAAGAGGGCATCTTGAGATTGATCTTTGCTGCTGTTTATCTAATGTTGGAGAAAGTTAGTAATGATAATGAGATTTCTGCTGCATCAAGGTATGATGCTTCTCTACTTGGAATTTTCTATACTTTCTCTCCCCTTATTCCAACATTTTGGCAGATAGTAAAGCTTAGGACAGAAAGCTTCATCTTTGCATTATTTTTTTCACTCCCTTTTGAACTTTACAAACTGGAGAAGCCAACCTTTCTCTTCTTATGGTCTTTGGTCATTTCTACTCCCAATACGATCTTACTGTTCATTTGTTGTTCCGATAATGTGTGGAGTTATGTTTTTGATGGTTAGATTGTGATACAGGCTCCTTGCACTGGCATCCAGCTTTGGAATCAAGATGATACGCAATTATGGTTTATTACATCAGCAGAAGGAACTTTTGGATCAGAATGTAAGAGATGTCCAAGAATTTCCCATTCTACCTGCAGCAGGTGATGATGGATCAGAACATTTGAGGAGGATGTCAGATATGGCTCACTATTTGGAGATCATCAGAGATTTACAGATGCGACTGACTACCAAATTCAGACGGCTAGGTCATGGAATGGTATGGTTTGTGTTCTGCAGCTTATGCTGAATTCAGGTGAATTGACTTCTTGTGTACTATGTAGAATGATGTATATATTTCCTGATGTTCAAGGTGGATGGTCCGAACGCCTTACAGGTTATGGATGATCTTGTGGAGGATGAATCCAAGATTTCAGTTCCTTCTGGGGATGCATCATTGTTGGCTGCTGCAAGCCATCATGAATCTGTGCTTCCTGCATCTGAAAATGCAGAAAATTTGGCTTTGATCCCCATGGACACATTGAACAATGAAACATCTCTTGTTTCTGAAGGAAGCGGTCTTGGAAAAAGAATTTTTACCCCAGAGAATCCGAAAGATATGATTGCACGTTGGGAATTGGATAATTTGGACCTTAAGACTATAGTCAGAGATGCCTTAGTTTCTGGTCGACTTCCTTTGGCAGTTCTTAAATTGCATCTTCTTCGTTCAAGAGAATTTTTCACTGAGCAAGATACACATGACACATTTAATGAAGTTCGTGATGTGGGAAGAGCCATTGTTTATGAGTTATTACTCAAGGTAAGCCATTAATGCTTTGTAGGTATCTGAATTGAGTTAAAAGAAAATTAGGATTACTTTTTCTGCCCGTCCTTTTTTGGTAATAATACTTTTGGCGCTTTGATGGGTAGGGAGAGACATCTCTTGCTGTAGCAACTTTGCAAAAGCTTGGTGAAGATATTGAATCTAGCCTTAGACAGTTGCTTTTCGGGACTCTTAGGAGATCTCTTCGTTCGCAATTGGCCGAGGAGATGAAATTATATGGCTATCTTGGACTGCGTGAGTGGAACATATTGGAGAGGATATCACTTATTGAGGTATGTGGAACAGTTTAGTTATATTCCTATTACAGGCATTGAGATTTTACACAAGGGAATATTTTTGAGCTGACACTAGGTTGTTTTACGAAAAGAGGGTGTACCCTTGCAGTAGTTTTTGGAACTCATTCAGCACTCGGTGGAATGAGTTGAAGCAGGAATCTTGCAGAAATACATCAGAGGGAATCAGTTTCAGAGTATTGCATCCGCTACATAAGGATCTTATAATTGCATGTGGTGATATTGACGGGGCTGTGTTGGGATCCTGGACAAGCATAAATGGACATCCTGTTCCTCCTGAGGTTGATGATGACAGCTGTCATGCTGGGTACTGGACTGCTGCGGCTGTATGGTCTGATGTCTGGGATCAAATTACCATTGATCGTGTAAGGCATTTGCTATAAATTATTGATAATACTTTATGCTTCCTGATGGGTACTATGTTTTCCCTCTGAAGAGCATAATTTGAGTATATGTATTTAAAGAACAGAAGTTGCTGTGTCTTTTGATCTGGCATATTGTATTTTCTCCAAAGCATTGCATAGTATGAGCATCAATGCAAATGGTTCAAGTGGCCTTTCGTGGTGGCACAGGCTCTGAGATGGGCTTTTTGTTTACATTCAGAAGGGTTAGTGCATAATATAACATGTATCATTTTATTGTTAAAGGAAAGATGAACTTCTGGTGCTGGTTGTTAGAAATGCAGGTCAATTTTGTTTGGTAACTGCTGTAATAGTTTCTACTGATTTGACATAATTCCTACCTTGGCAGGACTCCAGCTAAGCTTTAGGTGTCTAGAGCTGAACTTGTACACCTCTTTTTCTTCTTTGATCCTTTCACAGAAAAGTGCCCCATATAAGAGAAAAGGAAGGGAAAATATGTGGAAGTTTTGTTGCCTCTTCCCTCCCCTGTTGTTAAATAAATAACAGAGGATATTATGCTGTGGTTGCCTTCTTTCTCCAAAGCACTGCAATCTCTTTACTGCTTGTGTTATTTTGTTGCTGTAGCCTTGTCACATTCTGTTTTCTTGTTGTAGAGCAGTTGAGTTATTTATACATGATTGACTAGGTTTTATTTTGACAAATATTTGAATTCAACGATGAGCTAATACTACTCTTTTTGTGCAGGTAGTGCTGGATCAACCTTTTCTTATGGGTGTTAACACTTTGTGGGAATCACAGCTTGAGTACTACATGGGCCACAATGACTGGATGCAGGTTTCAATGCTCTTAGAGGTGATTCCATCATATGCATTATCTGGTGGGGCACTAAGCATTAGACTGGACTCTATGCACTCTGATTCAGTGGTTGAATATGGCCGGGAAATCCCTGACTATGCCAATTACGTATGTTCACTTGATGAACTGGATGGTGCGTGCATGAATGTCCCAAACATTAAGATTTTCAGGTTTCCAACCAATGATATGTGCTCCATGTGGCTAAGAATGCTTATGGAGCAGCAGCTTGCTAAGAAATTTGTGTTTTTGAAGGATTATTGGGAAGGGACTGCAGAGATAGTGCCTATTCTAGCACGGTCAGGTTTCATATTTGACCTACATGGTTCTTCAACCCTGGAGGAGTCGGGTGAGGGCTTGACAGAGTTTGTGCTTTCAGTTACTGATGCTACATTTCATCCCGGTGCTATCCTTGCTTTACACAAACTTATGGTGCAATTCTGTGCACAATGTAACCTCCTGAATCTCTTGGATATTTATTTGGACCACCACAAATTGGCAGTAGATCAAGATTCTCTTTCTTTGGTGCTGGATGCTGCAGTACGTGGACCCAAATTAACATTTGGGGTATTATTTATGTCATTGCACAACTTTGTTGCTAAGCTTTCATCCACATGAACTTTTCAATGACTGTTAATTTCTTTTTTGACCATTTAAAGATTAAGAGCTGCACTAAAGATATTCAGATTTTAGGAGTTTGGTTTACTATAGAAATTGTGCTTTCATGAAAGTCTAGCAAAATAAGTTCTCACAATCATGAGGCTGACAGGGCTTCTTTTCAGTGTAGTAAAAGTCACCCATATTAAAAGAGCTTTTGCTATATATCCTTTTCTTTTCAGAGCGTGGGAATTGATGAAGCTAATATCATTCCTTATCATTAACGTATTATTAAGATTCCAATCTCATTTATCGTAACTTTTAAGAACCATGTGGTAATTAATGATGGAAAATGCTCAAGTTTTCTTGGAAGCATATTTCATAGTTTGATTGTTATGGTTTGTTAAACTTCCCACTCCCATCCATAATGATACCGTTATGTTTGGCTTTCAGATTCTAGTTATATTTAGCATTTTGACGATGTGTTTTCTCTTTCTGGCTTGTAGAACTCGTGCTTAAACCCCATTTTGCATTAAGAGGAATGGAAGATAATTTCTAGCTGACATCTTAGGTTTCTCTTTTTATCATACTTTGTAAATGTGCCTTTATTCATGCTAATATAGTGAATGCATTGCTTTCCATAGGGAGACAATCAGTGGGCAAAATTATTGCTCTTTCAAAGGGTCAAGGGAAAGGAATATGAAGCATCATTCTGTAATGCGCGTGCTGTAGCATCGCACAATTTTCTTCCTGGTAACAATATCGGTGTACTAGATGTTGATGACATAATGCGTACTGTGGATGACATTGCTGAAGGAGCCGGAGAAATGGCAGCTTTAGCAACCTTAATGTATGCACCTGTTCCAATTCAAGAGTGTCTGAGTAGTGGGAGCATTAACAGGCACTTTAGTTCTGGGCAGTGCACTCTGGAGAACCTTAGGCCAGCTCTGCAGTGTTTCCCTACACTGTGGCGCACTCTTCTGGCAGCATGTTTTGGACAAGATCCCAGTTGCAACATGTTTGGTTCTAAACTACAAGGTAATGCAATCTGACCAGATTGGGGTGGTGGGGCATTGGGGTTGGTGAAAGAGGGGATGGGGAGGGGAGAAGAGGGAATGGAGGAGGAAGGGAAAGGGGAGGATAGAGGGGGGAGGTGGCGAGAGAGGTTGGGGGTGGGGGGGGGAGGAGTGAAAGGGTGGTGATTGTTGTGGAGGGAGAAAAGGTTGTGTTGGTTTGTTTTTTGGGTGGTTCTGGGATTTTTTTGGGTATTTTGTGAGATGTTGCTGTAGACTTGTATCTTAGAAACTTTTTTTTAAGAGAAACACCATTACCAAACAGATCCTCTGGTCACCTAATTGTTTGTCTGATATTCAGTGTCTGGTTATTCTGATTTGCTGCACTATTTGAATTGGCGGGAGAACATATTATTCTCTTCTGGACGGGATACTTCACTTCTACAGATGCTTCCGTGCTGGTTTCCCAAGGGTGTACGGAGATTGATTCAGCTATATATACAGGTTACTTGAGAAATTTTATTCTGTCTCATTCTGCTTACGGAGAGCCATCTAGTTAATCTAGATTGTTATCTTTGCTGGCAAAGCTACAGTCATGAACTTTGCAGTAGTCATTAGTAGTTTGTTCTTGAATAAGATAGATGCAATTGTCTTCTTAAATAAGTTATAATGAGTCATCTTTTTTGGTACTTGGATCACTTTTACATGATTGTTGTGTTTGGATAAGTGCATGGAAAAGTGATATTTTTCTACACGTCATGGCAGGGTCCTCTTGGTTGGCAATCCATGGCAGATTTGCCAATAGGAGAATCCTATTGGCCAAGGGATTTGGATGATCCCAATATCAGTGCCATGTCATGGGAAGCTGCTATCCAGAAGCATATTGAAGAACAACTTTGTGCTTCTTCCTCGGAGGTGAGGCGAGGCGAGGCGAGCTCTTCATTTTCTGTTTTATTGTATATAATGTTCTTGTGCTTTTGAGTTTCCAATTTTGACTTGCAAAGAGTTTCTGCTTAGATCAATAAAGTCTTGGTTTCTGGTCAATTAATAAATCTAACCTTTTTTACTTTCTAAATTCTGAATTGCACATTGGTTATCCTGACTGTTACCATATAGGGGAGGTCCTAATTTCTGGGATTGAGGGCCTCAGCAATTGCCTTCCAGAACAATTGCGTAGGCAATTCATGTTGGAGATCCCACCATTTCGAAATTGTGTGGCGGGAATCGGAAGTTGGGGAAATTTAAAAATGTCATTTGGCCCGGCAGTTAACAATACAGGCTCAAGGAACTTTGTAGTATTAGTTCATACAAGTGTTGTTTTAATGTATGTGTCTGCAGTGTTACTCGAGCAATAGGTACTGACAATACCTGAGTCCCCTGATAGCCAATTGCCATTTCCCTTCTAACTTTCCAGCCCTGAACAGTGAAACTCTCCTATAAGCTTTTCATATCACATGATCAGAAAAGGGGATGTTGTTGGTTACCTGTCACAAAGTTACTAGTCCTTTGTCTTTCATTTGAAATTCCTTCTAAATCAGGGGAAAGGGGAAATTGGTTAAGAGATTGTCCAAAACCTACGTACTTAGCTGGTTGAATATTGGATGCCACTAACAAGAATTTCGTAAGGACAAAAAAAAAAAAAGAAAAAGAAAAAAGGGAAATGTTTTTTTTTTTTTTTGGTTCTCAATATGTTTTTATCAGAATTGTAACTTGTATGAAATATCTAGTGCAATTTGAAAATGTTGTGAAATCTTTTCAGTAGCTTCTATTTCAGTTTACAAATGTTAACTGATCCCCAATTGCCTTTTTTTTTTTTTTTTTTAAGTTTCTTGGATTTTTTCTCATCTTAGTTGCTTCTCTTGGCATTAGGAAGCTGGTCTTGGTCTCGAGCACCATTTGCATCGTGGGCGTGCACTGGCTGCTTTTAATCATCTCCTTGCTTTGAGAGTTCAAAAACTGAATACAGAAAAAAGAGGGTCCTCTGGAACCTCAGTACCTGGGCAAACAAATGTGCAGTCAGATTTACATGCACTTCTTGCACCTATATCTCAGAATGAGGAATCTCTTCTTTCAACGGTGTGGATCACTTGTGGTTTGTTTTGTTTATGTAAAAAAGTGATTGCATTTTTAAGTGGACATTTTTTTATCCTTTGTTTGGTTAATGCCTATATCTTGAAGTTCACTCTTCCGCTGTCCTGACAAGTAGTAAGTAGTTTGTCATCAAGGCAGTTCTTGAAGTTTGACAATGTTATCGAATAAAAGTGTTTAAGGAGTCAAGGAGATTGTAGGTCTCATGACATCATTTAAATTATTGGACTTCAAGTATATCATATGCCTTCAATGTTGAGATGCATAACATGTTTTTCCTTCATGCCATAGGAATAGAATACATGCAAGTTTGGCAGGGCTATTCTAATAGTTCTTCATGTTACTAAAAATAGTATGGTAGTTTGAATAAGGTGCTGGATTTTGCCGTGTATGGGCAAACTTTTCTGGCATTCCTTTCAAGGGCCCATTCATTTTTAGAACCTGAAGTCTCCCTACTTCACGACCACAGGATTGATGTTAGTTGGCTTTTAAGTGTAAGCCCAAGTGCGAACTCACAGCTCTGTGGTACCCATTTTCATAAGCAAGGACAAAAGCCAGATGAATTAGTACTTGGGTGTGATCAATTGGTTCAGCTATTTTATTATCCTCGCATAAGCATATGTAATATTCAGATAACAAAACTAATTACATGTAGCGCAACACTTATTGACTCATGATAGAGTTTGCGACTTGTATGTATAGGTTGTGCCCCTCGCCATTTTGCATTTTGAGGATTCAGTGTTAGTGGCTTCTTGTGCTCTTCTTTTGGAGTTATGCGGTTTGTCTGCCAGCATCCTCCAAATTGACGTTGGTGCTTTAAGAAGGATATCTTCTTTCTATAAATCTGGTGATCATGGAAATCAAACAGTGGAACTTTCGCCCAAGGGTTCCGCTGTACATACAAAATCTATTGAAGGAGATGTAACAGAATCTCTTGCTCGGGCATTGGCAGATGATTATCTTCGCAATGAATCTTCCATTTGTGTAAAGCAAAGAGACCTCCAGAACAATGTCACTGGAAAATTGCCAACAAGAGCTCTCATGATGGTCCTGCAACATTTGGAAAAAGCAAGTCTTCCAGTTTTTGGTGGTGGGATGACGTGTGGTTCGTGGTTAGTAACTGGTAGTGGTGATGGAACTGAGTTGAGGTCTCAACAGAAAGCTGCAAGCGAGAAGTGGAATCTAGTCACGGTTTTCTGTCAGATGCACCAGATGCCCTTAAGCACCAAATATCTTGCTTGCTTAGCTAGAGATAATGACTGGGTATGCTCTAGTTTGTGGTCATAGCCTTAGTTTTACATCAATATCTATTTTCCATCGGATGTCACATCTCAAGTATTTTGCTGCCAGGTTGGGTTTCTATCAGAAGCTCAAGTTGGAGGATACCCTCTTGAAACAGTCATACAAGTTGTATGCCTCAAGTCCCTTTTAACTGTTTACAGTTCTATTTAGTAACATCTTATGATTTGCTCTAATACTTTTGATATCTGCTATTTCCAGGCATCAAAGGAATTTAGTGATCCACGCCTGAAAATTCATATATTAACAGTTTTGAAAAGCATGCAATCACGAAAAAGAGTTTTTCATTCACCAAATTCAGATATTGCTGGGCAACAGTTTGAAGTTTTCATATCAGATGAAAACCTTTATGCATCTGTTGAACTCTTTGGTATAATAGCAGAATGTGAGAAACTTAATAATCCAGGTGAAGCTCTTCTCTTGAAGGCCAAAAACTTGAGCTGGTCAATTTTGGCTATGATCGCAGCATGTTTTCCAGATGTATCTCCCTTGTCATGTCTGGCCATTTGGCTGGAAATAACTGCAGCAAGGTGGCATTTATCTCTCTCTTCTTTACTGTATATAAAACAGACTTGCTCACACATGCATTTCCTGATATAAATATCACTTGCTACACTGTCTTTAAGCTTCCATTACTATATTATGCCAATTTCTGCACAGAGTTTGTATTCTCAGGATTTATCATGAATCTTCCCAATGATATTTTTCCATGTGTACTTGGATATGAATTTGATTTAGTATGCTTTCTAAATCAGGGAGACTTCTGCCATCAAAGTTAATGACATTGCTTCCCAGATTGCAAATAACGTTGGAGCAGCTGTTGAGGCTACTAATTCCCTGCCAGTGGCTGCTAGAGCCCATACATTTCACTATAACAGGAAAAGTCAGAAAAGGAGACGGCTTATTGAGCCCATGTTGGAAAATTCATTGTCTTTGACAGCTTTTGATGTATCTACCACTTCTGGCGGTGCAAAGTTTGAAGAAATCATGCCTGAAGAGGAAAGGGGACAAAAAATTGATGAAGATGTAACCGTGTCATCTAATTCTGATGAAGTAGTTAATTCCCTTTTGAGAATGGTCGCTGTTCTGTGTGAACAACACCTGTTCCTTCCATTGCTGAAGGCATTTGAGATATTCCTGCCATCCTGTTCTCTCTTACCTTTTATCCGTGCACTTCAGGTATGTGTAAGTTGCTTTGCATTTCGAATTACTTCTTAGTGCAGTTTTTTGAGGTAAGGCATTAAGGCACCTTTGTTTTCTAGTAAAACTGGTTGGGGTCTGCCAAACCCCTTGCTGTCTCAGGTGGTTTTCTTCAAACCCAAAACAAAAAAAAAAGGTTGACACAAATCTGCTTAGTCCAATTTCTTTCCAATAAATTTCCACTGCCCATAAAGGGAACTTAGCCAGATTTCTGAATTATTGCAGTATTATTTATATTTATATCGACACTGTTTCATTACAGCACTGATTTTTATTTTTCAAATAATAAAAATAAGTTCCAACTCCATATACAACCTGTGTACGTTGCTGGTGCTGATTTATCTTGTATGCTCAAAAGGAAATTGCATCTCTTTCTCATGATGTGGCCTGCTATCCATCTAAATGGCTACTTTTTTCCACACACTGCCAGGACATTTCAGATTTGAAATATTTTTGAAGTGTATCTCTGAACTATTGTATTGGCTTAAATTTTGTAGCACAAAAGGAAGAGTTTCAAATGTGTTTACAGTCTAGCGATCATCATTGTGATGATCTGAATCATTGACAAATTAGCGGGTCTTTGTCTCAGTATCAATAATGATAAATATGTGGTTTTGCATTTGGACAGCTTCATTGTGTTAGGATGATTAATTTTGTTTCTAAATGTTATTCCACTATAGGATTTCAAGCTGCTTAACAGCAATTGATGAAGACACTGACCTAACACTTTATGCAAAATAACCAGATATCGTGGATTGATGATTAGGGATAATAAAGAAATGAGCTCTTTGTGCAATCCATAAACCTTTAACCAGACACGAACTTCTTCAAACTAATCTTATATGAGAAAAAATTGATTGAAAATGTCTCTGTATTGGGCTCAAAAAGTTCTTTGTAGCTTTCATTGGATCTCTGAGCATGAAAATGTAGCTAGAACTTTAATATTTCTGTTTTTTTTTTCTATTATTTGTGTATGCTATAACTTGCAGGCATTTTCTCAAATGCGCCTTTCAGAAGCTTCAGCACATCTAGGGTCCTTTTCTGCCAGAATTAAGGAAGAACCTTCTCAGACACAAACAAATTTTGCAAGGGAAGGACCAACAGGGAGCTCGTGGATAAGTTCCATAGCTGTGAAAGCAGCTGATGCGATGCTTTCGATGTGCCCTTCACCTTATGAGAAAAGATGCTTATTACAACTTCTCGCTGCGACTGACTTTGGTGATGATGGATCTGCTGCAACATATTATCGGCGACTTTATTGGAAAATAAACCTTGCAGAACCTTCACTACGTAAAGATGATGGCCTCCATCTTGGAAATGAGACGCTAGATGATGCTTCCCTGCTAGCAGCATTAATAAAGAATGGTTGTTGGGAGCAGGCACGCAATTGGGCCAAGCAACTGGAGGCTAGTGGTGGATCTTGGAAGTCTGTTATACACCATGTTACTGAAATGCAGGTATTTATTTGCTTCACAAAGCTTTTATTCCACATTAATATCATCTATGATTTTGTTTTTTGCCTATACTTTTTGAACAAGGTCTTCTACCTGCTTGCAGCTGAGGTTTGCTTTTCTGTTTTTTTTTGGTCATGGGAGTATCATGTACTATTCACTTAAAACTGCCAAAAACTGGTGAATTGGCTTTCACGGCATATATTGTGAAGCTTTTCCCATTGATTTGTCAAAAGTTGGCATTTTAGCTTTTATTTCTCTCGGGTATTCTTCAGGAAATAGTAAGTTATGTTGCTCTTACAAATGAAACTTGTGGGCTCTACATGACACTAATGCATGTTCTGTAATGACTCTCCTAAAAGTGATTGTCCCAATTCCACCATTTAAGAGCCCTCCATTCCTTTTAGGTCTATCCTTGACTCTAAACTTATTGGATAGCCTGTGGTAGACTAAAGTTGATTTTACTTTTGTTGGATTATCTTGTTTATGTCAAGGAACTGCATGTGTACTGTTTTTTAGCTAAAAAGGAGATCTGTTAGGTAGAGAGTGGTCAGAAACAGGGCATTTCTAGGAGAAGGCATGAAAACACCTGACTCAGAATGTTTTTAGCTTGTTGGAGTTGGTAAATTCGATGAGTCTATTTCCAAGAACCGATGTTCTGTCCATAAGTTGTAAGTTATTCATAAAAACCACTATCCAATGTTGAATTAATTCAGGACCTGAGTCACCTCGTGTGTTATGGTCTGCCATTATTAATTATTATAACCTTATATCTTGAACTTGGCTGTTTCAACAATTCATGTTCTAAAGTACCATATAGCTCATTTAGGTGCCCTAACAAATTCTGCTCTATTTTACTAGGGATCCATTATGTTGCCTGTTATTTTGCATGCCAGCACAAAACTTGATACTTTCAGCTCTCTTCATGACTTAATTGAAGGGTTCCCATTCTTTGTGAAACTGCATTTTCTTTCTAGTATAGAGTTAGATCATGCGTCAATTTTGATGTGAACTCTGCATATTTTCTTGTGCACATGGATCTAGGCTGAATCCATGGTGGCAGAATGGAAGGAGTTCCTTTGGGATGTCCCAGAAGAGAGGGTTGCTTTGTGGGGCCACTGTCAAACACTTTTTATCAGATACTCCTTCCCAGCATCACAGGTTTGTTTATTTATTTATTTACACGTACTAGATGCGTAAGTTAGCATCGTCCTTTCCACTATTTTGAAGTCATTGCATCTTCGCTTTTGCCCTGTCTTTATTTCTTCTCTTGAATGAGTAGAAACAAAGCACCTGCTGTTTTACACAAATTTTTTCGTCTTCAGTCAATTTGATTTTCTACTGTTGCTCTGTAGGCAGGGTTATTTTTCCTCAAACATGCAGAGGCAGCAGAGAAAGATCTCCCAGCAAGAGAGCTTCATGGACTATTGCTGCTTTCTTTGCAATGGTTGAGTGGAACAATAACTCGGTCTAATCAGTAAGTGTCTGTAAGGAACAACTTATGCTACATACCTTGCATAAAATTATATTCTGACTGACTAATTTTACAGGGCATGTCCTCTAAACCTTCTGCGAGAGATTGAGACTAAAGTGTGGCTTCTAGCTGTAGAGTCAGAAGCTCAGGTGAAAAGTGAGGGGGATTTCCCCCAGAGCAATTGTGGTAGGGAACTTGGGATTGGGAAGAGCTCCAGCATTATGGATCATACTGCAGACATCATCACAAAGATTGACAATCATTTGAATTCAATGAAAATGAAAAGTGTAGACAGAAGTGACTTCAGGGAGAATAATCAGACACAATTAAAGACCCATCAAGCATTAGTAGACGACTTTATGGCTTCCACCGGAGGGAACAGCAAGGCAAAAAGGAGAGCCAAGGGCTTTGTGCAATCAAGACGGCCTTTAAATGATGCAGTGGATAAAAGCAATGAGTTTGAAAGTGTCTTCTTCTCCCAGAGTCACAGAGATGATTCACAATTAGTGGATGACAACTTTAAATTTGAAGCATCCCTTTCAAGGTGGGAGGAAGGAGTTGGACCTGCAGAGCTGGAAAGAGCCGTTCTTTCATTGTTGGAGTTTGGACAAATTGCAGCTGCCCGACAGCTGCAACATAAGTTGTCTCCAGGTCAAATTCCATATGAATTTGTTGTCTTGGATGCTGCTTTGAAGCTGGCTGCTCTCTCAACTCCAAACAACAAAATGTCTGTCTTGCTATTGGATGATGAAGTGCGCTCTGTGATACAGTCTAACAATTTCGTGGCTAATCATCAAGTGATTGAGCCACTTCAGGTACTGCATAATTTTGTTTTCCACTTTTCAATTTATGTTATTCAATGGCTTTAGACAATACTTAAATGCTAGTTACTTCAATTTAAGTTGTTTGCATAGGACAATTTTTTAATGCTAATAAAAATTATCTGAGGTAGGTATTGGATGGTCTAGCAGCCATACTCGCTGAAGGCCGTGGGCGAGGAGTTTGTAAGAGAATTGTGGCTGTTGTAAAGGCTGCAAATGTTTTAGGTCTGTCATTTTCAGAAGCATTTGATAAGCAGCCAATTGAACTATTGCAGCTTCTTACTCTCAAAGCACAAGATTCATTTGAAGAAGCAAATCTCCTTGTGCAAACGCATTCTATGCCAGCTTCTAGTATTGCTCATGTTCTTGCAGAATCCTTTTTAAAGGTCTGTGTGTTTTTTATGGTTTGTCCTTCTTAGTGTGTAGATGTTCAATTAACATCCTAGAATAGATCTTTGGCATCTGCTAAGGGCTATGTAAGCTTTGTCTTGTTTTGGTTGAAATAAGTCTGAACAGGGATTTTGGAAGTTGAATTTTAATTTTATAATTATTTACTGATCCTTTGTCAAGTTATTTTTGTTTTTGGTGGAAGTTTATGATGTCTGGCACTTTTATTGAAAAGTCTATTTATGTTTGTTGTTGAATTAGGGCTTATTAGCTGCACATCGTGGTGGATACATGGATTCCCAGAAGGAGGAAGGACCTGCTCCTTTGTTGTGGAGATTTTCAGACTTCTTGAAGTGGGCCGAGCTTTGTCCCTCAGAACCAGAAATTGGCCATGCGTTGATGCGTTTGGTGATCACTGGGCAAGAAATACCACATGCCTGTGAGGTAGTATGGCAACTGTTTGTCTTTTCTTCTTTTACCTCAGTATCCCTTGTATCTAATTAAATTGCTTAAAACTGAAAGATTAGGGATTGTGCTGGTTGCAAATTGAATGTGTAATAATTGGCAAAATCTGATGTGGGGCAATAAGGAACATTCCTAGTCCTAGTTCACTAAAATTTTGGTTTTCAAAGTGTGTATAATGACTAACAAGATGGATGGTGTCTTGGTAATGTTTTACTTTGCATTCAATAGAATAGTTCCTAGTCCTAGTCCACTAAAATTTTGGTTTTCAAAGTGTGTATAATGACTAACAAGATGGATGGTGTCTTGCTAATGTTTTACTTTACGTTCAATAGAATAGTTGGAGTCTGGGTCATAGGTGGAAGTTTTTAGCCAAGTATAGTGACACGGAAACTTTATTCATCCTCAGCTCTGGTCTTTTAATGGTTTCCTCTTTTTTTTTTTTTGGCATGCGAATTGTTGTTATTTTTAGCTTCTTCTGCATAAACAATATAAAAGTTCCCTTTAGATTTGTGAGCTTAATTTTGGATGATAATCTGATATGCAATAACTACCTCCAGTCTAAAAATGAAATACTGTGTTATCTTTGGATGTTGATGTTTTCCCCTTCTAAATTACCTTTTAATTAGTCAAATTCTTTTTCGCGTCCTTATTTGTTTCCTTATTTTCTCATTCTGAAATGTTCAGTTAGTTTAGTATTGATAGGAATACTATTGAGCGCATAAATTCATTTGAAGTTGGAGGACTGTTGCAACTAAACTTTGACATGTTGGAGCTTTGCTTTGTGAAACTTGATGGCCTATGGTCTAAGCTGCCAAGATACAATCATCAATTTTGCGACTAGATATAAGGATGTAATATTTGTTTCATGGGTTATGGATTGAATTAACAAGGTGTGATCATCTGAATAAAATCATCGCAATTAGCGCGTTAACCTCTTTTTTTAAGTTTTGGTGAATGGAAGATCTACATCCTTATTGAACAACTTGTTGGCACTGTCTCTTTATTGAATTATTTGTGCGGTGTCCTCTCAGTCAAGTTTCAGGTGATTTAAATGGTGTTTTTTCCATGCTTGGCTTGAGCCTCTTTTCATTCTCTACTTTCACCCTTCCTCATTTTATGGAAGTCAGTAGTATTTGACCAAGTTATTTGTCTATTTTGGGTGTGAAAAAGAGGAGAAACTGAACGTCATATATTTCACATCAATTCTTCCCTTATAAGAAGCATGTTAGAATCCTGCTTTTCTCCTACACAACTGGAAAAAAAAAAGATTTTTTTTTTTGCCCACGGGGGCGGGGATGCCTGGCCAAGGGGTTGTTAGTGTTGTTTGTTGAATAATAATCACCTCATTCCTCAAATGTTCTTTCAGCTGTATTTGCAAGATAGATAAATGTAGTAAAAGAGAGTACCTTTTCCATGTTCCTCCTTTTGCTAAGCTTTGAATTCTATTTAGATTGTTATTGACACCTTTGTCAATATGTTTCTGTTACCATAAATCCTGTTACTGTTCTTATTGCTGGGCCTGTAGACAGTATGTCTAATATTTAACACATGAAGAACTAGCACTACATAGACTTTGCTGAAGTGCAGCACAGGAGTAGGTAATTTGCTGAGAAATTACTGAGTGTCAACATGCTTCAAAGATTCTGTCAGATTGTCAGTAAATTGTGAAGTTCATATTTAAACAGGAAAGAAATGGACTTAAAGATAAGTCTTCACCACAAAGTACAGCACTTGTAGTTTGACAAATAATCAAAAGTTCATAGTTCTAAAAGCTTGAATTCTTTGACTTGTTTCTTGTAAGTGACCTTGAAGGTATTAAGTGTACCTTACTTTGAGATTGATGAAGAAAAAAATTTTAAAAAGGGTTCCTATGCCAGAGGGGGGTCAACATTTAATTATTTGGAACTGATTTTTCAGGTTGAGCTTCTGATACTGTCCCACCACTTCTACAAGTCATCAGCATGCCTGGATGGTGTTGATGTTCTTGTAGCTCTTGCAGCAACCAGGGTAGAAGCTTATGTATCTGAGGGTGATTTCACGTGCTTGGCTCGTTTAATAACTGGAGTCGGAAATTTCCATGCGCTGAATTTCATACTCGGAATCCTTATTGAAAATGGTCAACTTGATCTTCTTCTTCAAAAGTATTCTGCTGCTGCAGATGCAAATACAGGCACCGCTGAAGCAGTTAGAGGATTTCGTATGGCTGTTCTTACGTCACTCCAGCAATTCAACCCCCATGATCTAGATGCATTTGCCATGGTAATTATTTATAATCTTCTTAAAGATAAGCTAATTATTAGCATAAAGTAAATTGCAGTTTCTGTTGTTTCATTGCAATTGTTGGTTCAGCTTCTCTCCCTATCCATTTCATTTCTTCACCAATTGAAAACATCTGATTCTCCATTTCTTGCAATTGGTACATCTGAAAAGCTTGATATCCTGTTCCCGGCTTTCTTTCAGGTTTATAATCACTTTGACATGAAGCACGAAACTGCTGCTCTCCTGGAGTCACGTGCAGAGCAATCTTCTCATCAATGGTTCCTCCGTTATGACAAAGATCAGACTGATGATCTACTGGAATCTATGCGGTATTTTATTGAAGCTGCTGAAGTTCACTCCTCCATTGATGCTGGCAATAAAACACGCAAAGCTTGCGCTCAGGCATCACTCCTCTCTCTTCAGATTCGAATGCCAGATTTGCAATGGCTCAATCTTTCTGAAACTAATGCACGAAGAGCACTAGTTGAGCAATCTCGTTTCCAAGAGGCACTAGTCGTTGCTGAAGCCTATGGTCTTAACCAGCCAAGCGAGTGGGCCCTGGTGCTTTGGAACCAAATGCTCAAACCAGAACTCACTGAACAGTTTATGGCCGAGTTTGTTGCTGTACTCCCTCTCCAGCCCTCAATGCTTGTTGAGCTTGCAAGATTTTATAGGGCTGAGGTTGCTGCCAGGTGGGACCAATCCCAGTTTTCCGTGTGGCTGACAGGCGGAGGGCTGCCAGCTGAGTGGGCGAAGTACCTTGGTAGGTCATTCAGATGTTTGCTGAAAAGGACTAGGGACTTGAGGTTGCGGCTGCAGTTGGCTACGACAGCCACCGGGTTTATTGATGTTATTGATTCATGTAACAATGCGTTGGATAAGGTTCCTGAAAATGCTGGGCCACTTGTCTTGAGGAAAGGGCATGGAGGAGCTTATCTCCCTTTGATGTGAAAATTTGGGCATGAATCACTTGAAATTGGATCCTTGAGATCTTGAACACGATTTTAGCGGTGCTGCATTATGATATCATCACGACAGATCTCCTGCAATTCTCTGTGAACAGCACCAAGCAAAGCATGCCAAGAAATCAACATCATGTACTGACAATGAGTTTGGAGTTTTCTCCAAGATAGCCAAGTAGAAGCAGTATCAATCCTTGATGAAGACTAGGCAGGTTGTTTTTTTTACAGAAATCTTGTGAATATAATGCAGTTTCGGCATAAATTTTTTTTTTTTTTAAAAAAAATTTTCCCCCAACTTTTTCATACCGGGGCGAGCTGATTTGAGTGTACGAGTGAAATTTTGGCCTGTAAGAAATGTACATGATTAGAACTGTACAATATGTACATAGATATTTGAAGTGAAATTTATCTGAAGTGGCTGGTTTTTCTTGAGGTACTCGAGGCATAATTATCAGTTAAGAGGCCATATTTTTGTTTGATTGAAACAAATTGAAATTGAAGTGTACAATTTGCTCCATTATCAGTTAGAATAGCAATATGGATGGATTTTGAGAGTAGTTTGATGAGGTAATTAACGTTTAACCTGGACTATAATAGTACCAGGTTCTGCGCTATGGAAATCTGGATACAGTAACGTATTCCACCACAACAGTTCATGTTAGTTTCACATGAATTTTGCTGCCATAAAAAAAGGATTTTTCTTTTAAATGAGATAAAGAAATTATTTGTTTCTTAGATTCAATATAAACAAAGAATTACCACATTCAAAAAATTAAAAAGAACAGCAAGAGAATTAGGACAAAATCGATTGGCATAAAGTTCATTGATAAGAACTTGGGTTATATTTCTCTGTTTATGAACTTTCGATCCAAAAACAAGCAGGGGACCCTAATTCATTGCAACAAAAATTAACCTTTCACTCCTGCTTTTTGTCCAGAGATTTATCACTAGTGTTATGCCTCTGGGATAGAAAACGCTTCGCGCTCTCAAGAACACCAAAGAATATTGAACCACCAATGCCTATCCACAACACTCTTGGCCCGAAGCCCTGCAAGGATTTAAAGTTAAGAGCAACAATTAATTACCATATTTCATATGCCAGGCTTCCCATTTAACAACAAGAACTACACTTCTATCCACTGGCACAAACACTCGTACCTTTAAAAGAGCAGGAGGCCCTTCTTCTCTTACTATAGCCTGCACGCAATCAAATACGCCTCGATACTGGTTTGTTGATCCCTGTAGAGCATGCAGATTAACATATCATACCAGCAAACGGAACAAATTCATTATGCAGGTAACCCGACTGAACATTCCGTCGATGTTCATGAAGAAGAGAACGGTTGAGCAAGAGAGAGAGTAACAAAACATACACTTATAAACGAACCTGGACCATTAACCTTGTCTTGATCACGTCCAATGGTGTAGTTATAGCTCCAGTTAGGGCGCCTACATATATATATATATATATATATATATATATATATATATATATATATATATATTAGTGTACATAATTAGGAGGTAATCTTCATTGCAGAATGTAATGTCGAGCACTAAGCAAATAATTCAATTGCTTCCTAGATGACCTTCGAAAAAAATTGAAGGTCCATTTCCAGTCTAGGCAACCAGAAATCCAAGAACAGTCTTTACATTTTGTGCATGAATCACAAAAATGAGTATACCGGTACAATCTACTACTAATTTCAAATTCTCCAGCAGGAGAAAACCTATTTCTTGGGAAACAAATTGAGTTCGTATTCTGCAAAGTGCACACCAAGACGCATCTAAATACAAGAGATACAGAAGCAGGCTATTAGGAAATGAAATTACCAGCAAAAGCACCAATTGCAGCATTCTCAGGATCATTCAAATCCCTCTTTGCCTGGTCAAAAGCACACCACAGAAAAGGTGTTTACAGAAGCAGTATTGTTTAAAAACACAACTCAGACCAAATTATGAAAGTCTTGGTATCAAGAAATTTGTTTAGTTATCATTTAGTTAAACCACAAAGCAAACTCATAAGGTGCACTATATATGATTAAACATGGAAAAAGAGAAACAGCTTAACAACATAGCATGACATAGTTTATCAAATGCACATTAGATTAAGAGATAAACAAGAACAAGCAGGAAAAATCAGCTAATATATTTTTGTGCGGGAAGCACTATAGAGCTGAATTCGTCCTCATCTGATAAGCAAAACAATTCATCAAGTCTCTTTCTGTATAAAGTAACTTACTGCCATCTTGTAGCCTATTCGAAGCTGTTCATAGATGCAGAACTGGATTGCATCAAATGGCAAATCTCTCAGTAAAAATGATCTATATCCCTACAAGTTAAGGATATAAAAGTTAAAAACCCATGCAGAAGAGTAAGATAAAGAAAAACCCGTCCTAAAACACTACTATTGTCAAAGATTAAAGCTTCTGAGAATTATACACAACGTATATCTGCATAGAGTACCTAATCACAGCTTAGCAATCCTCTAGATATATAAAAACATCATTAATCATTGGAAAAGGGATGGAATGAACATCTCAACACTATATGGTTGTAAGGAAAATTGATTTTCCTCTGAAGTATTGGATAGAGCAGGTATATTACCGCATAAAGACCTCTAAAACCTTCCTTGGAAATGATTAAACGAACAGCATCAGGTGGAGAAGCAAATTGTCTAGTCTGCATCCGTTGCTTGACAACCTACACTTTCAAGATACAAAGAAAATTTACCAACGCAAAATGAAAATGAAATTTTAAGGCTATGCACAAACAGCAAGAAAACGAATATAAACTCATGTACCTCTGTTGGAACACGAATAAGAGAAGCTGCAATACCTCCAATGGCCCCAGCTGTCTACACATTTAGCACCTCATAAACAAACCGGGGAAAAGGCTACAACACAATCACCTCGAGCATAAAATATCATCCAAACAGTTATCAAACTTATAGGGACTCAGCTAATATCCAAAATTCAGGTGACACAATCCACTTCATTTCACAAAGCAAGTTTTGGTCTCAATCAACAGTTATCAGGAATTTCAAAAGAAAAAACAAGTTAATGGGAATATTGTTGTTGAGTAATGTAGGTCAAAGGTATAAGTCATTCTGACATTTGTAGATGCCAATTAGGTCCAATGCCACAACCACCATGCCAAACAAAATGAACTCAAAAAGTTTCATAGGTCAAGTGATAAAGCGACAAACAAAGTTTGGGCCAAGGGACACTCCAACTTTTGGGTTCTCCAGACATGTAGTAGAAACGCCTTGAACCAAAAGTAAGAATCTTTCTACTATGAACTAGGATAAAAAGATTGCAGAAGAACATAATGAGCTTAATTAGGCTACCAGAAGAAATCTATGTAAAAAGATAAGGCCTTTGTTCTGAAGTACAGTGGTGCACCTACAGATCAGAATTGCTAAAATTACAAAATATCCGACTGAAGTTATCTGGCACATTTATCAGGTATTATGGCACCATTTGAAATAACACTTACTAAATCTTCTCAGGAATCGAAATTTGTTATAACACCCTTTACAGCCTATATTTTACATGAAATTTATCAATTCAAGTCCTTTCTTTGTAGGTTAAACATCTGAATTTAAAGAAGTTATATTAATGACCAGAGCTGTTTCGAGATCAATAAAAAGTGCCACAAGATATAAGCCTTACCAGATGAGCAACTGCACTGAACTTTTCAGGGAAAAGCTTCAGCAATTTTTGCTTTGTGGGTTCATATACACCAACAAAAACAGCAGATGCCCTGTAGATACAACAAGTGTGTAAAGTAGTGGTGGCATCCATAGATCCATTAATTGTTAAAATCAAATCTGAACAAACAAAAAATTGCAAAAGCAAAAGTTCATCCGTAAAAATTAAGGATGGGGCCACTGGCCAAGATTTCATCCGTTCAACATACAAAATGTTATTAGCTATTTGATTAGCAAGTGCAATACCACATAATACAAAATTATCAAGTCATGGAATTTTATAAGAACTTACGGCAGGACTCCAGCAAGGTTACCAGTCAATCCAGAATACAGGCCTCTAAGATTTATTTTTCCTCCTCCTTGAGCAGCCTACACGTATCATTATTAACAGGAATCATAACATGATATTGACAGTAAACATAGGGAGCAACTTTGTCCCAAGAATTTGAATCCTAATGGAAGAAATCATATTCGAAAATCTCACTTTCTTTTTTCCTCACAATAGGGCCTACGCAACATAAAGTATTAACCAACAAGTATTTTCTGTTTCTGTTACACATTCACATGGACTTTTACCTGTTTCAATATGTAACACACAAAATTTATAACTGAGGAACTTTCATCTGCTACTACAGATTGGATAATACAGAAAAAAGAGGGAGAGAAAAAGAAACCAAACATCTCTCATTAGCACAATGAACAAATCAGCCCAAAAGTTTGCAGCATATATCACAATAGACCAAGAAACAAGATGTTTCCCTAGTTAATTTTCATCAGCTAAGCAGTCTAATCAATGTTTTAGAAGCGGTCAAATATAAATGCATTTTACCATATATTACTCCTTCACCCCCAACCAAACAAATTCTTAAGCTAAGATATCACAATTTTCAATTTGTTCCTTCCAAAGAAAATAACTGTCATCAAATCTCTTCACAAACATCTAAATCTTAGATTAGTACTGCAGCAAGAACTGCAAGTCAGAAAACATAATGTACATCTAAGCTAAGAGTGCAAGGCATCTGCTTATGACACTATGAGAAACTATGATCATTAGTTTTCCATCTTAATTTGGATCCGCTTAAGTGCTTCAAATAGTTCACCTGCCTGCAACCGAGTCTTTATAGTATCAATAGGGTACAGCGCAGTCTCAACAACAACGCCTGCTGTGCCTCCTGCTATAACACCATCTGCAAAAATTTCTGTGGTATCAGAAGTGCAGTAGTTTAAAAAATTCAGCTTAAATGCATCAAAGGAGAAAGTTTATATGAACAGGAAAAAGATAAAGAAGTAGCCAATTTTTATAAAAAAAATTTGGTTGTGATTAGCTCCTAAAAAGTATTGCAAAAGGCAACAATTTTCACAGATGCATTGCGTTAAACTTTAAAGCTCCATACAAAAGGAAAGGGGATATTGGCTAATAATATATTGTGAGAAAAATCTGTGAGTTGAATTCCCAGAACACATCATTATCAATCTTTTTTATCACCCTTATTTCAAGAAAATATAAATGGAAAAATAAAATGCTGTTTCTCACCCATTGTACATAGAGTCCTGTTAAGTGATATGTTAAGACACTCATTTGGGGTGGAGTGCAGGGATATTAATAATGATTTGGATGCCACATTTTCATTCCTAGAAAACTTTTATCCAAAGACACAAAATTCAAAGGATTCATCTGCAGTAATAACATGACACCTTTTGATTCGCCCAAGTTGGCCAATCCTGCTCTATTAACAACTAAATAGCATTTTATCTAACTTTCTTCTCAATAAATTGGGCCCATTCGAGAAGTTTCTTGATCCCACCTACAGAACAGCAATAATGCGCATTTCAATAATGTCATGACCAAAATATGAATACTCGACTTTGGGCTTACCAACTAAAGTACGAAAGAAATCAAATGGCTTCTGTTCTTGTGTGCTTATTGATGCAAAAAACCTCTTTGGATTGAACTGGACATTTTGAATTTTCCCATTGGATCTATCTGCAAAACCAGATTGCCTGCTCAAACAAGATTGACAAAATAGAAGGAAATAAATCAATAAAATCGGCATATGAAACATGGGAACTTTCCTGAGTAAAATGGTTTTCCTCATATCATCCCAGAACCTAGAGCATTACTACATAATTAACTAAAGTAAATTCTGACATTTGTTTGGAACATTACCAATTGCCTAGTCTAGCTTAAAATGAAACTATGCAATTGCTAATAACAACCAACACCTTTTGCAATACAGTAAAAAGTGACTACTTTCTACTGCTCATATCTACCCCTGTTCAAGGCTTACATTTTATCACCACTCCCAGTTTAGTACCTTTTCTTAAACTGTTCTAAATGGTATTCCAGACAAACTTAAGCTATGAAATTCTATACATTTGGTGCCCCCTAATTACTGATGGAAATGACGCTACATCACTATTGGCATAAACTCTATACTTTCAAGAAATTAATTGTCATTAATATGCTCTTATAGATGTATATCCTACAAAGGTACCTATCTTCCAGCTAGCACAGGTTATTCTAGAAAACTATAATACTAATCCACAATGGTTTTTATTTATACTTTTCTCTTTGTTATGCACAAATTTCTACCTTCCAATTCTCATTATGTTGATTATTCAAGACCTACTATATCAAGCAAGTACCTTTTTCGTGTCATTGCATCTAAATTGCAACAACCATACAAATACAACAACAGTGCAACAGGATAATTCACCAACACATTTAACAAATGAAAACAGGGATTAAAAAAAAAACATAATTACCATTTTCCTTCCCGTAAAAAGCCCACATAATGAGTTGCAAGGGCATTAAAGTTTACAATTTTAGTAGTAAACCCAAAAAGGGGAAAAAAAACACACACACACACACACACAGACAGAGTAACCTATATGGTAGTTCAGCTAAACAAACTATTTGAAAATTGACAGGCTACAAAGAATTGTAACACAACATAAAACTGATAATCATAATTTCATCTGCACATATACATATAATTGGGCATTAAAATTGAAATGCAGAATTGAAAAATTAATTTACGTGAGGAGGGGGAGCAGTTCTTGGCATCCAAAGCTAACGTCAAAGGACCCATTGCCAATCCACACCTTCTCTCTCTCTCACCCTATAACAATCAGTTCCCAACACCAAAAAACCAAAAGCCAAAAAACAAGATAACAAATAAAAGTTTAAAGACCAAAACAGAACCAACTGAAACAGCGAAAAAAAATCAGTGAAGTCTCGGAATTTCATGAATAACCAGAATAACAATTCAAGAAGCATAAATAACAGTATGCAGATACATGACTATTGTGCTTCATATCTTACCAGTGAGTGAGAGAAGTTTTTGGTGAACTGGGAACTGGCTACCGGCCGCTTATGGCAACGTAGTCCGGAAGTGTGGGAGATAAGGACAGAAAGGATTTTGTCAAGAAAAAAAGGATGAAGCCTCAGTTTTCCCTTTTTTTTTTTTGGGTATAGGGGCGTGCGTTAAGAGCGGTCTCACGTGTTAGTTTATTCTTTATTGGAACGTAAGAATTGTGACACCGCGTGAGTTTATAAGAATGCAAGAATTGTGATTGGGTGTATTTACACAGCAAGTATTCACTCATTTCGACAATTTTTAGAAAAATTTATTTTAGAAAAAAAGAGTGAAGTTCATTTGGGAATGTATTTTAATCGGAATGATTTTGTGGACTAATTTAGGTATGATTAAATGTATTAATGATGCTTCAATTGGTACCCATTAGAAAAATCGTTTAGATGTGATTAGATGTGATTAGATGTACTAATGATCCTCCAATTGGTACACATTAGAAAAGTTTTAAAGATTTTCTTTTTATGAGTATTAGGGACTTAGGATGAAAATGAATTTTTTTAATAAATGTCTAACCCGTTAAGAGGGGTCTCACGTATTAATTTATTAAAATATAATAATTGTGATTGTGTGTATTCATTCACGTGATAAATTTCACTATTTGGCAACTAATAGGAATATCTATTTAAAAAAAAAAAAAGAGTGAAGCTAATTTGGGAAAGTATCTTAATCAGAATGATTTTGTGGACTAATTTAGGCATGATCAGATGTACTAATGATCCTCTAATTAGTACCCGTTAGAAAAATCATCTATAAAGTTTTAAGGATTTTCTTCTTATGGGTACTAGGGTGAAAATGAATATTTCTAACTAATGTCTGGTTAATGCTTTAAGTGCTGACAATTTTTTTTCTAATAAGTGTTGAATGGTAAGTTAAATGTAATTTAGGTGTGTTAACGTATGCCCACAGGACTCGATTAGAAAAATCCTTTAATAAAGAGTGAAGATAATTTAGAAAAGTGGGTAAATAAAAATGATTTTGTGCATATCATTAGATATACCAACGATCCCCAATTAGTATCCGTTAGAATAGTTCTTTATAAATTTACAAAGATTTTTTTAAGGGCAAATTACACTTTAACCGTCTGTGGTTTAGTGTTTTTGTGCATAACTCCCTATGATTTCAAAAACTATACATAACCCTTCATGGTTTGGATTAAAGTGTCAAAGTAACGGAATTTGTAATCCATAACAGAGTCACCTAAAATGTCAAAAATACCCCTATGTAAAGTTAAAAATTATTTATTAACCACTGGAAGGTTATGTGTATATTTTGAAAATTATACGGGGGTTATATGGTAAACATAAGATCATACGGGTTTGTGCATCATGTATATTATGTTTACATATTTTGGTTACTTCAGCGATTTTAATTTTTAAACAAGGGTAGTTTTGAGATTTTAAAAGGTTCTATTATGAATGATCATTTTCGTTACTTTGACACTTTAATTCAAACCATGAGGGGGTTATATATAACTTTTGAAATCATAGAAGGGTTATGTACAAAAACACTAAACTATAGGGAAATAAAATGTAATTTGCCCTTTTTTCAATGAGTAGTAGGGGTGGAAATGAATATTTCTAACAACTATCCAGTTAATATTTGTTGAGAAGATAACTTGAAACCAATTTCTTTCTGATTTGAGGAGTATGAAAAACATCTTTCAAAATTAAAGTACGACCAGAGGTGAATTTTAGATCCACATCACCAACACCCACCACCTTAGTGGCATGTGAGCCATTTTAGCTTCTTCAGTATGAGTGTAGCTTTTGAACCAATCTTTATCATGGCAAATGTGCCTAGAAGCACCCAAATCTGCCCACCACCCTTCATGATTCGCTAGTATGTTCACCTCAATTATCATAGCCACTAAAGGTTCTTTAGCTACATGAGCTTGAAGTTTATTACCATACTTTTTAAGTTGTCCACGTTTTCTAAAATAACAATCCTTGGGTTGGTGGCCAAGTTTTCTATAAACAAAACATGGACCCCTAACAACTTTATTATTATTAGAAGGGGTTTCTTGGTTCTTTTTGGGTCCTTTATATAAATATTGTGGCCTATTCTAATTTTTCATATTTTTTCCTCTAGGTCTCAAGTATGCATTATTTTTAGAATTCTAACATTTAGAGACATTATCAGTTGAAGTAATAAAATGTACCTTATTAGTTTCACCATTGTCATTAGTCTCCTCAGACTTATCTTGCTTCCTTGCCTCCTCTTCGATTCTAAGTCCATGAGATTGACTACAGTGATCTCCGACTACTTGTGGCGTAGTTCCTTTTGAATATCGTTCCAAGAATTTGGTAATTTGTCAATTATAGCAGCCACTTGCATTTGTTCATCCACCTTGATGCCTTCAGATTGAATTTCATGAGCTATATATTGTAGTTCATGTATTTGAGTAAGGACAGATTTGTTTTCTGCCATTTGATACTTGAAGTAGCAGCTACAAGCGTACTTGTTGGCTCCAACTTCTTCAGTATCATATTTCTTTTGCAAAGCCTTCCAAATCTTTTTAACTGTCGAATAAGAAGTGGAGTAGTAGTCATAAAACTCATCGGATAAGCAATTAAGAATATAGTTTTACAATCTTCATCATCACTTCTTCATTTTTGAACACTTTGTTCGTGCTCTTGCTTATTTTGCTCATATATGTCATCAACACGGATTTTGGTTGGATTTTTGGCCATAAGTACCCAAGTTACGTTCATGAGTTTTAGGTAGAAAAGTACTTTTTAAGCCCATCTTTTGAAGTGGTGTTCGCCATTGAACTTGAAAAGCTTGTTGAGATCTATAGAGCTTCCGACAAGCGTATGGATAGTAGAGTTAGTATTACTCTCCATTTGAGTATCGTCTTAAAATTGTGCTGGAAGAGAGTACATGAACAACATTTGATTTTCACGCTAACCACCTTGAATTTGACAGCTACTAAAAAGTTCAGTAGGGTTGTGACGCGCAGTACACTCTTTTTAAGACAATATGCGTCCCTATGGTATTTTTTTTAACCAATGCAGAAGGTCTAGTGCGCTGCCTCCAGAATATAACAACCCAACTCTATAGTTGTTGCTTCCTTTTGATCTGCACAACCAAGAGAAGCAAAAGCTTCCCAATATCTTTCTTTGCCCAAAGAAAACAGAATGAGGGAGAAAGAAAAGAGTGTGAGGAGAATAGTATTTAGAATGATATTTTGTTGAGAGAAATGTGTATGAAATTCTCCAAAGAATTTCATTATTTATAGGCTACAAAAACCTTTAGAAAGAGGGTTGAAAGTCCAATGTACAATGATTTTTTTTTTCATATTAAATTGTAGTTATTTGGTAGAATTTGTAACCTAAAAATATGAATCACATTTGACTCAACAATTCTTCATTTGACCAAATAATTCATTTGTAACTCTTATTGAAATAATTGTACAATAACTCAATTCAAAATGCATTGTAACTCCCACAATTATAATTCCCATAACTCCCAAATAAATTCTAGGGTAAAAAATAAAAAAGCCCCCTGTGCTAAACCTAATATACAAATAAGCCCCCTATGATTTCAAAATATACAACGTGATATCTCATGTTTTGAACTAAATTGTAATCCTGATGGAAATCGGTAAAATTAACGGGAACTGATGAAAGGACCAAAATGCCCTTATATAATAACCAAAAGGCAATTGAACAGAATCATTTGTTTCGTTCAAACCCTACGAAGAGAGAGAGAGAGAGAGAGAGAGAGAGAGAGAGAGAGCGAAAGAGCAGCCAAAGCCGAGCCAATCTGAATCAAGTAAAAAGAGCGAAAGAGACGAAGATTTCTTCCATAAAATCGAAGGCAAATGGGTATGTATGTTATACTTCGTTCATGTTAAAATTAGTTCATGTATGTTGTAATTAGTTACGGTTTAGGGTTACCCATCTCAGATTTTTACTAAATTGATTTCAATACTTAGGGCTGATGATACTATTTACTTTAATAATATACAATATTTAGGGTGTTGACCTTAGAAAAATCCTGATTTTGTGAGTTTTGGGACTGATACTTTGGATTTAAAGTCGAGATTTTTGCTGATTTGGGACTGCAACTTTGGATTTAAAGCCGAGATTTTTATTGATATTTGGGTGTTGACTAGGAGTCATGCAAATAATTTCTATTTGGGTGTTGACTAGGAGTCATGCAAATAATTTCTGAAATGTCCATTTCTGATAGGATTTGTTTGTGTGTTTGAGTACGACTCAATTACTTGTTATAACTAGATATTTAACAAAGAATTGTGAGTAAAACTATAAATTTCTATACCTGTCACTGTCTTATCTGGTTTAGTGGTCCAGAATGCTATTAAAATTGGTTGTACTTGTATTTTTCTGTTTATTTAGTTTTATGTATATCAATGATGGAGACATAGTAGTCGGGAGACTAAAGCATATTTATTATATTCCTTGAAATATTAAACAGAAGAAGACAAGTCAGAGGAAAAAGTAAACATACATATATATTTTGATGAAAAATTTAGAGAATATCCTGCCCTCCACTACATAGGAACCCGTATGGCTATCTTTAAAAATAGACTTGAAGACCAGATCTCCATAGTTAGCCTTTGCAGGATGTTTAAAAAAGTGGATGAGAATGCAACTAGAGTGACTTTCTGATTTTGTGCTCCACAAGTAGACTTAGATGGTGACCTACATCCAATTAGGGACAATAATGATGTTAAATTGATGAATAAAGCATATTGGGATTTGACAACAAGGATAATATATGCTTGCAGTGGGGATAATCCTTTTGAAAAGTCACTAGAACATGGTAGGGACAATATGTTGGAGCCAAATTCGACAATAGATGCATCAACATCAAATAAATGTGTAGATGGGGTACATAACACCAAAATAGACAACGGGGATGATGGGTTACATAACATAGAAACTTTAGAAAAAAGAAGAAGATGGGGTTAGTAATTGCAATCCAAAGAAGACAAATTATACTGATGGTGATAAGCCTGAATGGCTGAAGGAGGGGTTGGAAACAAAAGAGGATAAGGACATTTTTGCAACTAAAAAAGATGTGGATAAATGCAACAAACCAGAAGGCGGGTCCATATTACATTCCACCCATTTTAAACCTTATCATGTGTTCTCTTTTCCTGCAAAGGTGGCTATCAAGAGCCTTGCCAAAAGTGAAACAAATAAGGCAAAAAAGTCCAGTAAAAGTAAGAAGCAGTCTGTAGGGCCAGACAGCATTGGAGAAATTCCACCTCATATTTCATTTCAGATTTCATCTGAGACTCCATCTCAAGCTGCTGACCAACACCCATCTCAGATCCCATCACAAGCTGAAGCAATGAACAGTAAAAATGCTGAAGAAAAATCAACAGAAGAAGGAGCACCACAAACACCAGAAGAGGATTGGCAGGAACCAATAGTTTCTGATGAAGAGTTGCAGGGCAAGTGTGGATATGATTATGAAGGCCATGAAGAATGCCTTGACTTTAACCCTGAAGTGGAGTTTCTAAAGTCACATTTTGAATTGAAGGTTGGGCAGAAGTTTTCCAATTTCATAGTTTTTAGACATGTGTTGGTCAAATGGTTGGTAAGAAAGAGATATGAGGTTGAATGGGTAAAAAATTCTCAAAAAAGATTATTGCCAAGTGTTCTTGGAGGATTCGTGCAACACCAATCCAAGGTGAAACTACTTTTCAAATTAAATCATTGAAAGGTCAGCATGTTTGTGTTAGATATTACAACAACAAGCATGCAACGACCAAGTATTTGAGTGCGAAGTACCAAAACAAGATAAGAGGTAACCCGAAGTGTGCCGTGAATGGATTTCAGAATGATATTAGAAGAGATTTAATGATTAACGTGTTCGTTGCCAAGATACGCAGAGTAAAGAGAAAGGGAAAAGATGAGATGCTTGGCATAGATATGGAGCAATATCACCACCTTTGGAGTTATGCAGCTACAATCCAAGAGACAAATCCTAATAGCACTGTCAAGATTAAGCTTGATACAACAGAAGAGGGTTCACAAGGAACATTTGAAAGACTGTATTACTGCCTTCATGCTTGCAAACAGGGTTCCTCGATGGCTATACCAATAATTGGTCTTGATGGGTATTTTTTGAAATATTCATTTGGTGGTCAGTTGTTGTCAGCAATTGGTAGAGATGACAATGACAACATGGTTCCAATAGTAGTAGCAATGGTAGAGGTAGAGAGGTATGACTCATGGGAGTGGTTCCTGGAACTATTAATGGCTGATCTCGGACTTGGTGTGGAAAATATACCCTGAACATTCATCTCAGATCGATAAAAAGGATTGGTCCATGCAGTGAATGAGTTATTTTCAAATTCTGAACACAGGTTTTGCTTGAGGCATATGTACCAAAATTTCAAGCAAAAGTTCAAAGGAAAAGAGTTGAAAGACTTGTTCTGGGCAGCTGCAAGTGCTAGGAATGAAATAGACTGGAAATTAGCAATGAATTCCCTTGAAAAAGCTTCAAAGGATGCAGGTGAATGGCTGCAAAAAATGCCACCAGTTTTATGAAGTAGGTCACATTTTAGACAAAGTAGCAAATGTGATATTCTTGTCAACAACCTTTGTGAGTCATTCAATAACTATATTTTAGAAGCCAGAGAGCTACCTATCATAGGGATGCTTGAGTGGATCTGAAAAAGGCTCATGCAAAGGATTCAAGTGAAGAGGTCTGGTATGCAAAAATTTCAAGAAAATATCTATCATAACATTGCAGAGAAGATTGACAAGAATCTGAAACTTAGTAGGCTTTGTATTCCTACATGGGATGGCAAGAACAAATATGAAATTGACTGTGGGCCTAGAAAATCTGTTGTGATGGATTTGAATGAAAAGACTTGCATGTGTGGTTATTTCCAGTTTACAGGTTATCCTTGTATCCATGCATGTACCGCAATAGAAGCACGTAGATTGCCTTTGCTTGATTATGTGCATGCCTGCTACAGTAGAGAAAATTACTTGAGAACATATGAGCACACTATCACACCTGTCCCAAGTGATAAGTACTGGGTGAGATGTGAAGAACAACCTCCAATCCTCCTGCAGTTCGAAGATTGACTGGCAAACCCAAAAAGATCCGGCAAAGGGCAGCCGACGAGCCTAAAAAGGGTCAAGTCTCAACCAGGAAGGGTCTTGTGGTACATTGCAAGAGATGTTTTAACCAAGACATAATTCAAGGACCTGCAAGAATGCCATTCATCCCAACTCTAAATTCTACATGGTAACATAAACCAGATTTTCCATCTTATTTACTGTCCCAAATCATATTAATTCAACATGAATATGAACTTGTTTTTCATAGGCATCCGACACTAATATAGTTGAATCAAGTTCAGCAGTTCATTCATCAGCTCCTTCACCAATGGTGCCCCCACAACCAGTAGTCCCAAATCAAGAATAAGCTGCACATGTTCAAAAAACAAGCTGCAGGCCTGGGAAGCAGTATATGCAGCCAACAATTGCGAGTGTGGCAAAAAAATGTGCCTGCTAGACAATCATGTTCTCAGGTTGGATTAGATGTACTGCAAATGTGAATTAATGAAGCATCATTCATTCGGACATTCATATTTTCCTCTTTAATTGCAGCCTGTGAGTGGCACAACTTCACCAGCATAAGGACCCCTTTGTCCTACTGTTGTCTGTTGCTGATGTTCTATCCAACCTAAGGTCCAAGTAAGCAAGAAGATGTGGACAGAAGTAGTTCAGTTAACATAGCAACTTTAGAGTTGATTTTAGGATGAACTTTATGTTTGTTGATTGCCTTTTGTGTAGTTTTTTAAGGAATTAGTGGTTGCTGCTAGAGTTGGTGGCAAACATTTAGACAGTTTTTTAGGCAGCTTTTGTTTGGTGGGATGCTTTTGTCTACTTTATTTTGAATTGTTATCAACTATTGGAAACTTTAAAGTACTTTGGTGGGATGCTTTTGTCTACTTTATTTGGAATTCTTGTCAAGTGTTGGAAACTTTAATGTACTTATTGACTGTTTTAATGGAGAATTCTGATTAAGAGTTACAAGTGTATTTCTCAATTGCAGAAGATGTTATTATATGTACTTATTGCTCAAAACTGTTTTTAATGCACAAATATGATTAAGGGCTGGAAGTGTATATAATAGTTATTTGTTTCATTGTTTTTGCTAGAACATTTTTCAAAAAATCAGAAGAATAAAGTGCACATTTTCATGAACAAAACAAACTATCAAATTTCTTCATTTTCATTCATAACAAAATCATTGTCTTATTTTATAGACATTATCATCAACAGAAGCAAAAGTGAAAAAATAGATACCATTAAACAATAGCTAATTAGTGCTTTCAAGTTCTTTACTTTATCATTCAAGTTCTTCACTTCACAATTCGAGTTCAAGCACGGAAAATGTTCTTCAACCGTTGGTCTCCCAAAAAAGTTTTTTCTGCTGGTTTCATCTCTATAGATGGGATTACATCATGACCAAAATCTACATTCATCCCTTTCACATACAAAGTACAGCATCCCTTTGGATGGCTTTTTGGACTCAACAATCTTCACCTTCGTCTTTCTTCGACAGTCACAAATCTTATATTGGTATCGTAGATCCCTAGCTCTACTACACCCTCGAGAGCTAGAGGAAGACATGAGCAAATTTTTTAGCCAGTCGTTTCCCTTCATCAGTAGATAAATCCCAATTTAGTTACCAACATTCTTACTTTAAACCCTAATAACAACAATTTGTTAGCCAAAACCCAAAATCAAAATTTTTTACCTTAGCCAAGATTGTGTAGTAGCTACTCGGTGATTGACTTCATCTTTGAAGAAGCTTTACCTTCTTCTTCGATTGGGTGGTAATTTGATTTCTCCCAAAGGCTAGTTCAATTTCTCTCAATCAAGTAGAAAATCGATTTCTCTACACAAGCATCGCTAGGAGTTTTATTGGGGGCTAAGGGATACAATAGGAATATTTGCTAAAAATTAAGCATAAAGAATTTTCTTTTAGCTTCCAGTACATCAGTCCCGTTAATTTTACCAATTTTCGTCAGGGTTACAATTTAGTTCAAAGCATGAGGTGTCGCGTCATATATTTTGAAATCATAGGGGGCTTATTGTATATTAGGTTTAGCACAGGGAATTTTTTTATTTTTTACCCTAAATTCTATTGTAACTCCTTGTAAAGATTTGGCCAAAAAATAATTAAGATTTTTTAAAATACACCAACAGTTGGTGTCTAATGAATAGAGCTATAAAAGAAATGTTGTATCGGTGTTCAATGGGTATCACACCTTAATTGAGGTAGCCGAATATTGAGTTTATTCAATCAAAATTCGGGTTAGAGATGCTCCAAGATATAAATGTGTAAGATCATTGATTTTCCACACAATGATGAAAGCTTTATATGTCCAGATTTACCAAATGTATCTTGAATATATAAGTATACTCTAAAAAATATATGAGCAAGGAAATTATATTTTCAAGAAGGCTTTGAAAAGAACAATAACGAATATAAATTCCAAAGAATAGAGAAAGTCATATAAAATATTAGGGTAAATTATATATAACCCCCATGTAGTTTTATCTGCCACATGATCCCTTTAACATTTCAAAATATCCACTTCACCCCATATGGTTTTATATAATGTAGAAACTAGAGCAAAAATAACTTACATAATGTCGTTAATTGAAATACCGATAGTGATTTTACTTAAATGCTGAATCAATCAATGACTTAACTACCTTGTGTAGACACCAAATTTTGGTGTAATTTCATTTACTATTTATTTTTTTTTTAGTTTGTGCTCGTTTTATTCACTTTTTAGTTTTTAGTTTTTTTAGTTTTTTTGTGTTATTATTATTATTTTTAAGTTTTTAGCATAGGATTTCTCGAAAAGAAAAGAAAAGCATTCAAAAAAAATATATAAATATATGTTTTACTTGTTTTGATTTAAATTCAATGTTTTCTTGGAAAAATGGCAAAAATGAGAATGAAAATGAAAAATAATAAAAAAAAAAAAGGAAAAAAAAGAAAATGGTTCACAAAAATACGTGCATTTCTTTTAAGTTCAATCTGTTGGCATTTTGTTTATTTATTTTGAAAGAGAAAAAAAAAAAGGGAAAATGAAGAAAAATTGAAAATGGCCATTTTTGTTGTTTTTATTTGTTTAATTTGTTTTTTTTAATTTGTTTTCATTATTATTATTATTTAGGTTTTGTTGTCAATTTTGTTAATTTGTTATTATTTATATGTTATCATTTTGGTATTAATAGTTTCGAAAGAAAAAAAAAAAAAAAAAAAAGATGATACGCGGCTGCAAGCTGCGTTTTTACGCAGCTTGCAAACAAAGGATTTAGCGGCCCTTAGCTGCAAATATGGCAAGAGGGCTGAGTTGTTTTAGGGTTGGTTTTGCTGATATAAATGGACAGAGGAAGGATAGCCGCAAAAGGGGAGTGAAGGTCGACAACAGCAAAGAAAAAGAAAAGCTACGGAGAGTTTCTGAGGAAGAAAACCGAGAGGAAGAGAGGTTGCATTTTTGGGGCAGCAGCCGACAGGGGGAGCATACAGAGAGAGAGTACGTGACGGCTGCAAGCAAAAAGAAAGATCAGAAACAAGCAAAAGGGGAAGAGAAAAAAAAACAGATGGCAGAGAGAAGGGAGAGAGTAAGAAGATAGAGTGACTGACGGCAGAGAGAAAAAAAAAGTGACGGCTAAGATTGAAAAACTGAGAGTTTGAGAGGTAGAGACGGATAGGCTGAGAGAGTGAAAGAGAGGGAACCGAGAGCATACAGAGAGCTGAGTAGAGTGGCGGCTGAAAAATCTTGAGGAAGTAGAGAGTGTGTGTGACGGGAAAAGGAGAACCAGCAAAAGGAAGGTTACGGGCTTTGGGCAAGTAGGAAGGAAGGATCAGCCGTGAGGGTTTAGAGAGAAAAGGCAGAGGAGAAGAGGGCTTTCGGCAGCAGCAAGAGAGGTGACTGAAACTGGAAAAGAGCGACGGGCAACACCAAAGGGGCCGAGAGAGAGATAGAGTGAAAAGAGAGCGACGGGAAAGCGAGCTTCGGGCTGCCAGAAAAGAAACAAGGAAGCCGGGGAAGAAAGAAGGGAACTTTGGGCCGAGGAAAAGAAACGATCGAGGGAGAGTCCGAGAGTAGAACGACGGCTGAGTTTGGAAGAAAAAAAAACAAAACCAGAAACATTTTTCTGCCAAAAATTTCATCCGAACGGGCTGGTTTTCGGCACCGCTCGCAGCGTGATTATCTTTTTTCTGATTGCTCAATTGGAGGAGATTTCAGTTTCTGCACACATTAGGTAGTTAATAGAAGAAGCTTTGTTCAGATTACTTTCACAAACAACGTTGGGAAGGCTCCCAAATTCAGCTCCAAAATCCACAGCTCGGTTCCACTGGTGCGGTTTCGAAACCGCAAAGGGACGACTGCAGCAGTTCTTTCACGGCGTTCTCCTGTCCGGATTTTGATCCAAAAAGGCTCGGGTAGGTACTCTCCTAGATTGGTGTCTTAGTCCCTTTCCTTTTCGTTCTTTGTTGAGTCGTGGTTTTGAATTTCTTGCTTGCTGTGGCTGTCTACGCTTTTTGTTTCCATTCATTTCTGGTTCCTCCATGCTAGCTTAATTTGCCGTTTCTCTTGTTCGAAACCTGAGGTTGTATGGTCTTGTTTTGATTAGGATCATTTGTAGATCTAATTTTAGGGTTATGTGATGTTTGATTGAGTTTGTGACATGGGTAGCTTTTGATTTGGATGACTCATGCGGAGCTTGTTAAAGATAAACCCAAGAATCTAGTTGTGGCTTCTGTATTGCTCATTTGACGCCTCGTTTGGGGTTTCAATGGTTTGGTGTTTACAATTAGGTTGTGTTAATCAAAATATTCATTGTTGTTAAGAGTTTCGAGTGATGGGTCTGTTGACTTTGGTTCAAGCCTGACACGAATTTTCTGCATCAAAATTGCAGAACGTTGATTCTTTGTAATTGCATGAATTTCTGGTCTTTAAACCTGCAGTTTGTATGGCCTTGGCTTGTTTGCTTGTAGTAATGTCGCCCAATTCTTTCCTTTTCCCTTGTATGCTTAGTATGTGTTTTCGGCTGGATCCTTGTTTGATATGATCCTTGAATCTGGCCGCATGAGATTGCTGAAATTTCAAAGCATAGTCAAGAAAGTTGCAGAAATTCGTTTTTAGATTGAACATATTCTTTTCCTACGAATTCTGTACTGAAGTGTCATGTCTAAAAGTGGAAAAATGTGTGGTTATCTTCTCACTTTGATCCCTGGTTTAGTTGATTGGAGCCACTACTTATGTTTGGATGGATATGAAATTGCATTTGAGAAACCCAGCATGTTGCAGAGAAAGAAACCTTGCTGCAGTTTTCTTTCTTTCTTTTGTTGTCGATCAAAATCAGATTTGCCATCTTAATCCTGCAAACAAATTTCATGCTTTGATTTAGTCAACAATTTCTGGTTTGATGAATTTGTTTGTATGATGAAATGGATGTAATTGTTGTTGGACATTGCCGAAGCTTTGGAAAATAAAAGGGAGTAGCTTTTGGTTTAGTTGCAGAATCTTAAGTTTCTACGTAGCATGCATGAAATAATTCTTCAAAATTGCCTCTTAACCCCCTCAAGTTTCTCTTTATGCTATTATGACCCACAAAATTGAGAAAACTAATCAATTGAGTCCCTGTGATTTTTGCAGCAATGCATTATGGCCCAATTACATTCCAATGTCTTGCAATTAGGTCCTAAGATGGGTGCATTTTGAGTCATTACTTGCCTCTCTCTTTGCTTTTGGACCCTTGAATTTCCTAAAATGTTTGAATTGGGTTTGGGTGATTGATTAATATTGCAATTGGGTCCTTAATAGTTGCTATTTTTGGGAATTTGATGGATCATTCCACTTTCTTGGTAATTAGGCACTGTGTGATTTCATTTGAGTTGCAATTAGGGGAATTTTGGTGATTTTCCTTATACTTTACTATTCAATTGGTGCCTTGACCCCTTTTTTTGTTTTGAAGCCATTTTCCATCATTTGCTTACCATTGCGATGAGGTATAACTTTCTTTTATCTTTGTTTGTCTCTCTTATATGATCCAAGGTGCTAAGTGAATTGCATGTCTACTTTGCTTTCTTTACATTTCTTTAATTCCTTTCATTCCTTTCATTTACTTTTGCTTTATTAACTTATTCTTTTAATGGGGTATGTGTACACCTCTTGGCTTGTAATAGATAGGGCTGTGGCGAGCAATTTGGTCCATTTTCCCCTTCCCTTTTTGTTTTAGTTAGTGAATGTAATAGGTTCATTAGTTTGGTTGCATGCCTACGTGTTAAGTGTTTAATCGCTTTATTAGGTCCTTGCATCTAGTCAAGCATGCTAAATGTTATGTGCTACGTGTTTATAAGTGATTCACATGTCTACTCGCTTTTTATAATGTGGATGAATGGAATGGATGAATGTACGTTTCCACTAGTCCAACGCTAGTCGGAATTCATAGAATGGGCTAGTCCAACGCTAGACCCTTAGGGATTTCTCCTCGTTAGTACATGTTTGCATGTTCATTACATGTCATGCATTCTTTTTAGTTTTATCATTTTACATGCCCCTCGAACCCCTTTTCCCTCCATTTTAGGATTTTTGCATTTCATGCTAGTTATAAGGTTCATTTGCTTGAGAGTCCCCCTAAATATGGGATATAGACGAGTGTGGCTTTCTCTAAGCCTTAGCACGCTTGTATTCCCTCTATAAAAGGGCAAATTGAGTCACGATTTAGGTCTCCCCGTCCCAATATGCATGAATTCCCTAGGCTCATGCATTCTAAGTCCACTCTATCATTACACTTTCATTTTTTCCTCCCATTTGCACACGTACACCTTTTATCCCTTCACTTGCACACAAACACTTGTAAATACATTTGCACACCTCCACTTGCATCCCATTATTTTTACTATTTTTCTCATTTCACATATCCTCACATTGCATACATGCATTCCATTCATTTGCATCCCACTTGCATTATTCGTGACTTCTTCAAAGGATCGTTATTGGGCTTCACAATTAATGTGATTGGCACCACTCAACCTTTGAAGGGAAATTTCCCCCCAATACCCCTAGGTCTAGGGTTTTGCATTCATGTAGTACATCCAAGTGTAATAAATTCTTTGGTTAAAACAAGAAAATCTTTGATTAAATCAACGCAACTAGCCTTGACTAGGTCGAAGGGGTGCCTTGGATTTTTATCCTTGCCTTCCCCTTCGTCAAATGTGACTCCCGAACCTTTTTCATTGGTTTACGTAGACTAGGAGTCGTTTAAAAGGGGTTTCTTACAACTTTTTCCTAAAAAATTCATTTTTAGGTGACTTGGTACACCTTAACTCATTACCAAGTGGCGACTCCCATTTTTTCAAAAACCCTTTTTAAACTATAATTTTGGGTCAAATCGTCGCATTTTCAAACCCCCATTTAGACCCATTTTTCTTTTAAATCACAATTCATTTTCCAATCACAAATTGAATCAAAAAATACATTTTTTAAACCATTTTATTTATTTATCAAAAAATGGGGCGCGACAGTTGGCGACTCCACTGGGGACATTCGAGAGTCCGAGCAAATTTGATTTAATCAATCTTTTTCTTCTTTTAAACCTTTTTATTTATTACATTGGATGTTTAGGGTTGCATTTTTCCCTTTTCTAGGATTTTTTTTGCATTTCGCGTATCAATTCACTTCCTCACACGTTCGCCTACGATTGTTTTGATGAATGGATGTTTGTATGTGATTCCGCGCTTTGCATTGCATTTGGGAGGGGATTCTACCTTAGAGCCTCGCGTTGGTTCTTGATCCCTCCCCTCCAAAACGTGCACTATCATACGTGCATACGCTTTACTATTCATCCCCCTTTATTTTTCTTTTTAGTGGCTTGTCACGCCACTCCACCCTATTAGGATTAGGAGACCCACTTGGACGTGTGATCGTGACACGACGTGTGCGTAGCACAATCCAATGGGTCACTCACTCTTCCGCTTTAAACTTTGGGTTAATATCCTTAGTTTTTAGTCGAAGGTTGAGGTTTTTTATAGATTCACTCAAACATGCGGCCGTGACACGACGTGTGCGTAGCGGTGTTTGGGGAATCGCTCGAGCCACCGACAAAGGGCCATGGAATTGATGACCCTTGGCCCTAAGTCTGAAGGCTTGGGGACCTGAGCTTATCGAGTTAGATGCATTAGTGAACCCCAACCTCATGCATCCATATAGTTCACCTAGGGTAGAGTCTGCCTTACCCTATTAGGGACACCATTCACGAGGGGAGGGATCCCATCCTTTTCCTTATTTACTTTTCCTGTTTTTTATCATTTAATTGTCCAACGTGTTATGTGATTAAATGTGGAACTAACTTTTCTTGTTTCTTGTTTTTGCATTCACAACCCTAGCAAATAAGAGGTCTGGCATGACATTTTTTTTAGGAACCTACCCTCGTAGGTAGGTTATTGCACGTTTAAAGATTTTGGTATATTGCATTCATAGATTAATAATTGCATAGCATTCTAAGCCCACCTTGGCATATAAAAGGTTCTTTTAGGTCACGTTTCATTTCGAATTGCACATTTTACCGCTTTAATAAATGGCATCATGCATAAAACCTAGAAAGGGAATGCCATTTAGGGGATCCCGCATTAGGAATAAGCCACCTTTGTGTCTCGGATACTTAATCCAGTGAGACTTGCACGTTTACATTTTGTACCATCCAAAGGGGTAGTGTACAAGGTAAGGTAGGATCCGATCATTTTCATAGAGTAATCTTTGGAATATGAGCATCTAATAATCACTTTTTGGCCATTTTATCAAAAATTGGTAAAAATCCCTTGCGTAAAGGACATTAATTTGAAGAAATTCACAAATAATTCCTTATCATTGAGACAGTTAATAAACTGAGGCCAAATCGTGATTTTAGAAGGCTCATAGACTAATTTTTTGAAACCACCAATGGCCGAACGATTCAATCGATCCATTTTGTCAATTCCTAATCAATTTTGAATAAATTAATTCATTTGACCAATTTACCCTTTTTAGGGTCATTTGACCAATTTACCCTTTTTAGGGTCATCCGGTCAATTTTTGAAAAATCATCCATTCATTTGACCAATTTACCCTTTTTAGGGTCATCCGGTCAATTTTGAATAAATCGTCAATTCATTTGACCAATTTACCCTTTTTAGGGTCATCCGGTCAATTTTGAATAAATCGTCAATTCATTTGACCAATTTACCCTTTTTAGGGTCATTTGACCAATTTACCCTTTTTAGGGTCATTTGACCAATTTACCCTTTTTAGGGTCATCCGGTCGATTTTGAATAAATCGTCAATTCATTTGACCAATTTACCCTTTTTAGGGTCATTTGGTCGATTTTTGAATAAATCTTCATCTAGTCGATTTTCTGAATAAATCACCAATTTTTCCATTCTTAGGGCGATCTTATCGATTTCGAGTAAATCATTAATTTCGTCCGATTCATTTGACCAGTTTACCCTTTTAGGGCGATCCGGTCAATTTTGAATAAATTCTCGATTTCATTTGACCAAATCCCTTTTTTAGAATGATTCGGTCAATTTTGAGTAAGTTTTTAAATTTCACTCAATTCATTTGACCCGATTCCCTTTTTAGGGTAATGCGGTCGATTTTAAATAAAATTGTCAATTTCGTTCAACCCAATTGACCGAGTAGGGTTTCAATGACGAATTTCAATTTCAAAACTTAGTCGATTTTTGAGAAAACCATTCATTGCATCAAGACATTTGATCAGTTGGAATTTTGACCCGCGTTTCACTGAGAAAATTTTATCAAGGAATTCCAATCTCTTCGATAGGAAGTTCGTCAAGGTCAAACCTGCGCGTTTTTGCCAATTCTTGTATCGATCAAAAGTGATCAATCCCTTCGGACGAGGTCCTCATTTTGACCATCGTCTCTTCTCACTCCAATTGACCAAATTTTTCAAAAAATTATTTTCACTCAATGAGTTGATCAGATCCATCAGGTATGGTATAGTGCCTACCTCAGAGGATTGCATTTTCATGCTAGGCCTACCCTTGGCACAAAAAGGGTCCCCCCATAGGACATGCATCCGAATTGTTCGAATAGTTACTAACTCATGTCTTTTTCTTTTTCTTTTTTGAATAAATTGCAGAAATTCAATAACGATTGGTTTATTTAAAGCAGTCTTTTGCATTCTCAGGTAAAATTTCCAAAAATAACTTTCCGGAAAAGCCCCATTATTACGCGATCCCGAAGTAAAGCTCAAAGGAATCGTGTAAACATGAATATTCAACCAGAATCATCCGACAAGACTACAGCGACTACACAGCCGGAAGTCACGAGTCCTGGAGTCCAGTTGGCCGAGTTACTTGCTAAGTTTGGGGAAATGGCCTCTGAAATGGCCGCCCAAAAGAAATTAATAGATGAGCTTGTCAGTAGCGGGGTACAGCCGGAGCTTCCCCACGTAATACAATTGCAATCTGAACCCTTTGTTATTCCTACAGTTCAAACTACTGTTCCCATGCAAGGTCCACCCGAAGGGACTTTCACCTACCCCACCGTTCATCTGCCATACACTTACCCTTCTAATCCTTCATTTTTCCCTACTCATATGCAAGGCCCACAACCTCAAGTCACTGCAAATATACCACCTGAGACACAAGCTTTTTATTACCCCACCACTGAGCCTTATCTGCCGGACCATTTTATTCAAACCAAACCAGAGGTGGGAGGATCCTCTGCTCCCATTGATGTGAAGTTATTAAAGCGCCTGGACCGTTTCGATGAATTCATGAGGAAAAGTCAGGTGCTGAACAAGCAAGGAATTTTGGATTACGATGAGCTGTGTCTCTTTCCGAATGTGCAACTGCCTGAGGGGTTCAAAACTCCTAAGTTTAACAAATACGATGGGACGGGTAATCCCAAGACGCACCTCCGACTATTTGCAAACAAATTGGGAAAGCCTGTGGACGATGAAAACTTGCCTCTAAGGTTGTTCCCTGAAAGTCTGGAAGGGGACGCACTTGACTGGTATTCAAATCTGAAACCTGAAGACGTAAGAACCTGGATTGACTTGTCCAAGGCTTTCGTAAGGCAATATGAGTATAATTGCGAGTTGGCTCCAACACGAACCACGTTGGAAGGGACAAAGAGGAAACCCTCCGAGGATCACAAGACTTATGCTAAGAGGTGGAGGAAAGTAGCTGCAAAAGTCGAGCCACCAATGACGGAGGACGAAATCATACGAACTTTCATTAAGGCACATGATCCGCCGTACTTTGAAGAAATTTTCCGCATGACTGGATGCTCATTTGCCGCAATTGTTAATAAACTTGAAGAATTTGATGATTTCGTGAAAGCTGGAAAGATTGTTAATGTGTCTGCCCTCAAATCGCAGTTGGATGCTCTGCAAAGCCAAGGTAGTAATGGGAAGAAGCAACAGTCCAAAAGGCAAGAGGGGGAAACTGTTTTTGTCTGGAATCGAAGCCCTATTCCAAGACCCAGATCTCGACAATACCCTACCTACTCAAACCCTTACTATTCAAGCCCTCATCCTGTTTATCACACCAATACCATTCATCCTCGACCTCGGCCTAACTACAACAACTCTCCTATGGCCCCTTTTCAAATATCTCAACCTAACTTCCAACAAGTTCGACCCCGACCTCCCTATAATCAACAATTCCCTCCACCAAGTAGGCCCACCTATAATTACCCCCGACCCATTGAACCCCAAAAACAAAACCATTATCGTACCTTTACCAATCTTGGCAGGCCCTTGGACCAATTGTACGAACAATTAAAAGCTGCCGGTAAAATCAGCGTAATTCCCCCTCCATCTCACCCTCATGGCGTCCCTGCCAACTACGACTCGCAGTACACTTGTGCCTATCATTCGGGAGCACCCGGCCACCCAACTACTGACTGTAGAGCACTTAAGCATAGAGTCCAAGACATGATCGAGGCAGGTGAAATAGTGCTAAAAAAGAAAGGTGGACAAGGACCGAGCATAAATACAAATCCTTTTCCTGAACATAAGGACACCTTTGAGGCATCCACTTCCAATGAAAACATTTGAAAATCTTGAAGAAACCTTGCACAATTGGATTGCCAAGTATCTTCTCTCGCAAAGGGAATTTGGGATGAATCCGGGGATTGTTATTTGTTAAACTTCATGAAACTCGTCACCGTTTGCTTTTGAGTAAATAGTTTTATCATGTTTAATTAAGTTTTGACTAAAGCATTTTTGCATTATCAAGCTCCTATGTTGTTTTCTTTCGATAGCATGCATAGTCACATCTTTTCATTATTTTGTTAATACCATTTTGTTTATATTGATTGTTTATTGGTTCAATTTCATTCTAAATTCTTTCGATGGCCAAAATAAAATTATTTGACCCTTTGAATATCACTATTCTGGAATCCGATGAAGCCTTCATTGAAAAATCCCTTCATTGAGAAATTCTTTCTTTGAGACCATACATTGAAAAAACCCTTCTTTGAGAAAGCCTTCATTGAGAAAACCCTTCATGGAGAAATCCCTGCTTTGAAAAGGCCTTCATTAAGAGATCCCTTCTTTGAAAAAGCCTTCATTTCCCTTCATTGAAAAATCCTTTCATTTGGAAATTCCTTCATTGATAAATCCCTTCATTTGAGAAAATTCCTTCCTTTCCAGCCAGGTTAAAAGTTGATTGGTCAAAGCAGTATCATTAACGATTGATTCTGATTGATAATGCTATGTGCCATGACCAATGTTGTCAAAACGCATGGCCTATGTTCATAGCAAAAGGATCCGCCACCGATCTTCTGAAGAAGGAAACAAAGTGCTAAAGTGATGAAAAATGAAGTCAAAGGCAAATTTGCTTCAAATCGGCAAAGCTTATTGGGTGTTCAAAGGAGAGATGGAAGGACAGACATTCCCTCAACCTATCGATTCGGACATGTGTAAGATGTTTTTTATTTGATTATGCAAAGTTTCTTTTAGGAAATCATGCAAGAGACGAGGCAAAAGTCAGGCCATCTTCCTTTCCAATCAAAACATTTATCCCTAGTCATCCCCTTTGAACTATCAGAACAATAATTTTCGTTTGGCAACCCCTGAGAATTGCAAACCCCACACTGGGGCAAATTCATTTTAAAAAGTGATCAAAAAGAAAAGGAAAACCCCACACTGGGGCAAATGTATCCTTGAAAGAGATATGGGAAAATGAAAGAACCCTACACTGGGGCAAATTTATCTTTGAAAGAAAAATGAAAAGGAAGAAAGAACCCCACACTGGGGCAAATTTAGTTTTTGAAGGAAAATACAAAAAGTGAGAAAAATGCAATGAAGAAAATGCAAAGAAAGAGAAAATCCAATCAAACTGGGGCAAATTTCCTCGGTTTCGTTCAAAATTAGAGATATTTTCAAAATGATGCAATCTCAGGTTATTTCACACCTTTCATCAAACCTGCTTTCAAGCCTCAACTTTTCTTGAAAAACACCCCACCTGACCTCATTACAAAAGCCCAAAGTCCTGGCTTTCGTCACTTGCTGCATTTCTATTAGGAATTTTGCTAATCAACTGGCAGGTGATGTCCATAATGCCTTCGTTTAAGTTTATAAGGGAAGAGCATTTTACTGATGCCAGCAATCTTCAACTTACATTCCTGAGTCGACTATGGTTGAGCTTTTCCATTGTTTCCTTAAGTGAAAATCCACAAGGGCACCTCGAGAGAAAGAAAAAAAGAAAAAAAAAGGAAAAAAGAAAAAAAAAAAGGAAAAGAAAGAAAAACCAACAAAAAGGGTGGGGGCAACCTTGGTGAAAACCCGAATGGGCGCTGAGGTAGGTTTCTGCAATGAGAAAGCACAAAGAGGAACAACTGGTGGTTTGGTCCATTTAGATTTCTCCTCATTTTTGTCATACCTCTGGCAACATTGAATTCCGGAACTAAGATATCCAAAGACTTGAATATGACATCCGTTGGCCAAAGCTGTGTCATTTTGAAAAAAAAAAACACATTCTTTTGCACATACATTCTTAGGAAACTCATTTTTTCCCAAATTACTTGTATTCATGACATTTTTGTAGAATTTAAGCACACATGGTTGTATGTGCATTCTTGTGCATATTCATTTTTACATGACATGTGAATTTTCTTGCATACCTCATTTTTTATCGTTGAATTGTGATAAATGACAATCCCTGTGATTTATTTCAAAAAGTATACTTGGATTCAGTCATCCTTTGGAAACAGTTGAAATCCCGCCAAGCCAGCTACACAAACTTCATAATATGGCAAAGCATATACCTGGTCAGTTTGAAAATCGGAAAAGCCTTAGGGCGAGAAATCCAACTCAATCGGCTGTCGTAGCAAAAGTTGATAAAGGCGTCGAAAGACTCATGTTTACACGATTCTCAAAGGAAAACGGGGCAAATGATGGTGGCAATTTCTTTTGTTTTTTCTCTTTTGCAGAAAATTGCAGGCACAGATGAAAACAATCACACCTCGCACTGGAATCGATGTTGGAAGGAGTCCTCTGGTGAACAAAGGCAGATTGAAAATGTCGCAAGCAAATTTCGTCAAAATGCAACAGCATGGCGATACAGAATCGACTCTGGACTCACATTGCAAAAATTCATCATACTGGGGCAAATTAATTTTTTGGAAAGATTCTCAAAAGTCAAAAAGAAAAGCAAAAAGAAAAGAAAATCATCAATCAAAAAATCAAATCAAATTTCATCACGACAGGCTCAAGTTTAATCCCACTGTCTGATTGTCAAAACATTTCATTTACATTGCCATTGGAGCTGGGTTTGTCCCGCCAGTAAGCATTTCATTCTTCATTGCCACCAGCCGTTGGGTTTGTCCCACTGGTGAGCCTTTCATCTTCATCGCCGCTAGCCGTTGGGTTTGTCCCACTAGTGTGCCTTTTAATTGCATTTGCCACCAGCCGTTGGGTTTGTCCCACTGGTGAGCCTTTTATTTTCATTGCCACCAGCCGTTGGGTTTGTCCCACTGGTGAGCCTTTCATCTTCATCACCGCTAGCCGTTGGGTTTGTCCCACTAGTGTGCCTTTTAATTACATTGGCCACCAGCCGTTGGGTTTGTCCCACTAGTGAGCCTTTTATTTTCATTGCCACTAGCCGTTGGGTGTGTCCCACTAGTGTGCCTTTTATTTTCATCGCCATTAGCCGTTGGGTGTGTCCCACTAGTGTGCCTTTCATTTGCATTCGCCACTAGCCGTTGGGTGTGTCCCACTAGTGTGCCTTTTATTTTCATTGCCACTAGCCGTTGGGTGTGTCCCACTAGTGTGCCTTTTATTTTCATCGCCATTAGCCGTTGGGTTTGTCCCACTAGTGTGCCTTTCATTTGCATTCGCCACTAGCCGTTGGGTGTGTCCCACTAGTGTGCCTTTTATTTTCATTGCCACTAGCCGTTGGGTGTGTCCCACTAGTGTGCCTTTTATTTTCATCGCCATTAGCCGTTGGGTTTGTCCCACTAGTGTGCCTTTCATTTGCATTCGCCACTAGCCGTTGGGTTTGTCCCACTAGTGAGCATTCCGTTTTCACAGCCACTGGAGCGTGAGGTTAGTCCCGCCAGTGAGCATTTCATTTGCATCACTAACAAACATGGGTCAGTCCCATTAACATTTCATTTCACTTCTTTCATTTACATCACCAGTAAACATGGGTCAATCCCACTAAGACTCCATCTCACTTCAATTCATAACTTTAAATTTCTGTTCGGGTCAGTCCCGTTTAAATTCTGTTCGGGTCAGTCCCGTTTAAATTCTTGTTCGGATCAGTCCCGTTTAAATTTCTGTTCGGGTCAGTCCCGTTTAAATTCTGTTCGGGCCAGTCCCGTTTAAATTCCTGCTCGGGTCAGTCCCGTTTTAAATTCCTGTTCGGGTCAGTCCCGTTTTATTTTTCATGTTCGGGTCAGTCCTGTTTTCAATTCTGGATCGGGTCAGTCCCGTTTTATTTTTCATGTTCGGGTCAGTCCCGTGTTATAATTCCTGTTCGTGGGAATCTTTTGCAGCCCAATAACACAGGTAAGTATTTGGTGTCTACTTCTTTGTCTCAAGTTTTTTCAAAACTCAGACAAAGAGGGGCAAACTGTAGACACCAAATTTTGGTGTAATTTCATTTACTATTTATTTTTTTTTTAGTTTGTGCTCGTTTTATTCACTTTTTAGTTTTTAGTTTTTTTAATTTTTTTGTGTTATTATTATTATTTTTAAGTTTTTAGCATAGGATTTCTCGAAAAGAAAAGAAAAGCATTCAAAAAAAAAATATATAAATATATGTTTTACTTGTTTTGATTTAAATTCAATGTTTTCTTGGAAAAATGGCAAAAATGAGAATGAAAATGAAAAATAATAAAAAAAAAAGGAAAAAAAAGAAAATGGTTCACAAAAATACGTGCATTTCTTTTAAGTTCAATCTGTTGGCATTTTGTTTATTTATTTTGAAAGAGAAAAAAAAAAAAGGGAAAATGAAGAAAAATTGAAAATGGCCATTTTTGTTGTTTTTATTTGTTTAATTTGTTTTTTTTAATTTGTTTTCATTATTATTATTATTTAGGTTTTGTTGTCAATTTTGTTAATTTGTTATTATTTATATGTTATCGTTTTGGTATTAATAGTTTCGAAAGAAAAAAAAAAAAAAAAAAAGATGATACGCGGCTGCAAGCTGCGTTTTTACGCAGCTTGCAAACAAAGGATTTAGCGGCCCTTAGCTGCAAATATGGCAAGAGGGCTGAGTTGTTTTAGGGTTGGTTTTGCTGATATAAATGGACAGAGGAAGGATAGCCGCAAAAGGGGAGTGAAGGTCGACAACAGCAAAGAAAAAGAAAAGCTACGGAGAGTTTCTGAGGAAGAAAACCGAGAGGAAGAGAGGTTGCATTTTTGGGGCAGCAGCCGACAGGGGGAGCATACAGAGAGAGAGTACGTGACGGCTGCAAGCAAAAAGAAAGATCAGAAACAAGCAAAAGGGGAAGAGAAAAAAAAACAGATGGCAGAGAGAAGGGAGAGAGTAAGAAGATAGAGTGACTGACGGCAGAGAGAAAAAAAAAGTGACGGCTAAGATTGAAAAACTGAGAGTTTGAGAGGTAGAGACGGATAGGCTGAGAGAGTGAAAGAGAGGGAACCGAGAGCATACAGAGAGCTGAGTAGAGTGGCGGCTGAAAAATCTTGAGGAAGTAGAGAGTGTGTGTGACGGGAAAAGGAGAACCAGCAAAAGGAAGGTTACGGGCTTTGGGCAAGTAGGAAGGAAGGATCAGCCGTGAGGGTTTAGAGAGAAAAGGCAGAGGAGAAGAGGGCTTTCGGCAGCAGCAAGAGAGGTGACTGAAACTGGAAAAGAGCGACGGGCAACACCAAAGGGGCCGAGAGAGAGATAGAGTGAAAAGAGAGCGACGGGAAAGCGAGCTTCGGGCTGCCAGAAAAGAAACAAGGAAGCCGGGGAAGAAAGAAGGGAACTTTGGGCCGAGGAAAAGAAACGATCGAGGGAGAGTCCGAGAGTAGAACGACGGCTGAGTTTGGAAGAAAAAAAAACAAAACCAGAAACATTTTTCTGCCAAAAATTTCATCCGAACGGGCTGGTTTTCGGCACCGCTCGCAGCGTGATTATCTTTTTTCTGATTGCTCAATTGGAGGAGATTTCAGTTTCTGCACACATTAGGTAGTTAATAGAAGAAGCTTTGTTCAGATTACTTTCACAAACAACGTTGGGAAGGCTCCCAAATTCAGCTCCAAAATCCACAGCTCGGTTCCACTGGTGCGGTTTCGAAACCGCAAAGGGACGACTGCAGCAGTTCTTTCACGGCGTTCTCCTGTCCGGATTTTGATCCAAAAAGGCTCGGGTAGGTACTCTCCTAGATTGGTGTCTTAGTCCCTTTCCTTTTCGTTCTTTGTTGAGTCGTGGTTTTGAATTTCTTGCTTGCTGTGGCTGTCTACGCTTTTTGTTTCCATTCATTTCTGGTTCCTCCATGCTAGCTTAATTTGCCGTTTCTCTTGTTCGAAACCTGAGGTTGTATGGTCTTGTTTTGATTAGGATCATTTGTAGATCTAATTTTAGGGTTATGTGATGTTTGATTGAGTTTGTGACATGGGTAGCTTTTGATTTGGATGACTCATGCGGAGCTTGTTAAAGATAAACCCAAGAATCTAGTTGTGGCTTCTGTATTGCTCATTTGACGCCTCGTTTGGGGTTTCAATGGTTTGGTGTTTACAATTAGGTTGTGTTAATCAAAATATTCATTGTTGTTAAGAGTTTCGAGTGATGGGTCTGTTGACTTTGGTTCAAGCCTGACACGAATTTTCTGCATCAAAATTGCAGAACGTTGATTCTTTGTAATTGCATGAATTTCTGGTCTTTAAACCTGCAGTTTGTATGGCCTTGGCTTGTTTGCTTGTAGTAATGTCGCCCAATTCTTTCCTTTTCCCTTGTATGCTTAGTATGTGTTTTCGGCTGGATCCTTGTTTGATATGATCCTTGAATCTGGCCGCATGAGATTGCTGAAATTTCAAAGCATAGTCAAGAAAGTTGCAGAAATTCGTTTTTAGATTGAACATATTCTTTTCCTACGAATTCTGTACTGAAGTGTCATGTCTAAAAGTGGAAAAATGTGTGGTTATCTTCTCACTTTGATCCCTGGTTTAGTTGATTGGAGCCACTACTTATGTTTGGATGGATATGAAATTGCATTTGAGAAACCCAGCATGTTGCAGAGAAAGAAACCTTGCTGCAGTTTTCTTTCTTTCTTTTGTTGTCGATCAAAATCAGATTTGCCATCTTAATCCTGCAAACAAATTTCATGCTTTGATTTAGTCAACAATTTCTGGTTTGATGAATTTGTTTGTATGATGAAATGGATGTAATTGTTGTTGGACATTGCCGAAGCTTTGGAAAATAAAAGGGAGTAGCTTTTGGTTTAGTTGCAGAATCTTAAGTTTCTACGTAGCATGCATGAAATAATTCTTCAAAATTGCCTCTTAACCCCCTCAAGTTTCTCTTTATGCTATTATGACCCACAAAATTGAGAAAACTAATCAATTGAGTCCCTGTGATTTTTGCAGCAATGCATTATGGCCCAATTACATTCCAATGTCTTGCAATTAGGTCCTAAGATGGGTGCATTTTGAGTCATTACTTGCCTCTCTCTTTGCTTTTGGACCCTTGAATTTCCTAAAATGTTTGAATTGGGTTTGGGTGATTGATTAATATTGCAATTGGGTCCTTAATAGTTGCTATTTTTGGGAATTTGATGGATCATTCCACTTTCTTGGTAATTAGGCACTGTGTGATTTCATTTGAGTTGCAATTAGGGGAATTTTGGTGATTTTCCTTATACTTTACTATTCAATTGGTGCCTTGACCCCTTTTTTTGTTTTGAAGCCATTTTCCATCATTTGCTTACCATTGCGATGAGGTATAACTTTCTTTTATCTTTGTTTGTCTCTCTTATATGATCCAAGGTGCTAAGTGAATTGCATGTCTACTTTGCTTTCTTTACATTTCTTTAATTCCTTTCATTCCTTTCATTTACTTTTGCTTTATTAACTTATTCTTTTAATGGGGTATGTGTACACCTCTTGGCTTGTAATAGATAGGGCTGTGGCGAGCAATTTGGTCCATTTTCCCCTTCCCTTTTTGTTTTAGTTAGTGAATGTAATAGGTTCATTAGTTTGGTTGCATGCCTACGTGTTAAGTGTTTAATCGCTTTATTAGGTCCTTGCATCTAGTCAAGCATGCTAAATGTTATGTGCTACGTGTTTATAAGTGATTCACATGTCTACTCGCTTTTTATAATGTGGATGAATGGAATGGATGAATGTACGTTTCCACTAGTCCAACGCTAGTCGGAATTCATAGAATGGGCTAGTCCAACGCTAGACCCTTAGGGATTTCTCCTCGTTAGTACATGTTTGCATGTTCATTACATGTCATGCATTCTTTTTAGTTTTATCATTTTACATGCCCCTCGAACCCCTTTTCCCTCCATTTTAGGATTTTTGCATTTCATGCTAGTTATAAGGTTCATTTGCTTGAGAGTCCCCCTAAATATGGGATATAGACGAGTGTGGCTTTCTCTAAGCCTTAGCACGCTTGTATTCCCTCTATAAAAGGGCAAATTGAGTCACGATTTAGGTCTCCCCGTCCCAATATGCATGAATTCCCTAGGCTCATGCATTCTAAGTCCACTCTATCATTACACTTTCATTTTTTCCTCCCATTTGCACACGTACACCTTTTATCCCTTCACTTGCACACAAACACTTGTAAATACATTTGCACACCTCCACTTGCATCCCATTATTTTTACTATTTTTCTCATTTCACATATCCTCACATTGCATACATGCATTCCATTCATTTGCATCCCACTTGCATTATTCGTGACTTCTTCAAAGGATCGTTATTGGGCTTCACAATTAATGTGATTGGCACCACTCAACCTTTGAAGGGAAATTTTCCCCCAATACCCCTAGGTCTAGGGTTTTGCATTCATGTAGTACATCCAAGTGTAATAAATTCTTTGGTTAAAACAAGAAAATCTTTGATTAAATCAACGCAACTAGCCTTGACTAGGTCGAAGGGGTGCCTTGGATTTTTATCCTTGCCTTCCCCTTCGTCAAATGTGACTCCCGAACCTTTTTCATTGGTTTACGTAGACTAGGAGTCGTTTAAAAGGGGTTTCTTACAACTTTTTCCTAAAAAATTCATTTTTAGGTGACTTGGTACACCTTAACTCATTACCAAGTGGCGACTCCCATTTTTTCAAAAACCCTTTTTAAACTATAATTTTGGGTCAAATCGTCGCATTTTCAAACCCCCATTTAGACCCATTTTTCTTTTAAATCACAATTCATTTTCCAATCACAAATTGAATCAAAAAATACATTTTTTAAACCATTTTATTTATTTATCAAAAAATGGGGCGCGACACCTTGTATAAAAGTATGATTGGATTACATGGATAAATGCAGAAACCACAAAGGGTAAAGTAAATACTTATACAAATCAAAAGAGAGTTTCATGGAGATTAAAATTTTATTACAAACACTTTTAGAGTGCGTTTGGGATAAACGCCATAACTAATTATGCATTCCGCCTATTTTTCACTTTACATAAAATCATAAGAGGGTTATATGGCTATTTTAAACCTTTAGAGGGGTCATTTGGCATTATGTAAAATCACTGAGGGTTATAATTAATTTAACCAAAACATTATTAGAGAAGAAAGATCCCTTGGTAATAGGGAGAAAGAAGGAAGAAAAAAGAAGAAAAGAAAGATAAGAGGGAAGAAAATAGAAAGGAAAGAATGAGAAAAGAGTAGAGGGTTCAAGATGAAGGAGAAGAAAAAAGTGAAACCAAGGAAGAAGACAAGAAATGGTGGATAATTTTTGAGAGAGATAATGTCTAAACCCTAGATGCCCTACACCTAATGCCACAACTGACTCATATGGAACCATGGAACCAAGGAAAGAAGCAGAAACAAAAAAAAAAAAAAAAAGTCATACGAGTGGCAGCATATAGGGCTACACATGAGTCAAATCACTCGCTAGCCACTTGTGAGTAGTTCGGTCAATATCGAGTTTTTGTCAAATTCAAACTAATCAAGTCGCATTCAAGTTCGAATTCGAGTTCAAAAATATTTAGCTCATTAACTCCTAAATTGACTCGATTATACATACATACATACATACATATGTATATATTAAAATTATATATATCTCTAATATTTTATTATTTTTTAAAAAATTATTATTTTATTTATTTTTTAAAAATATAAAATAATTTTTATTTTATTTTTTCTTGACTCGGCTCGAGATCAAACCTTACATTGAGAGCTTGAATTCAAGTTTCCACTTGATAAAATTTAGGAGTGAGCATGGATCGGGTACCTACCCTATGCACCATTTGGTTGACCTGACTCGCACCTTACAGTTCAGTTATTTTTGACCCTTACTCGCTCCGCATATCAGCGGGTACTCAATTATCGGGTGCCCTCCGAAATAGGGTCGGATCAACGGGTACCGATTTCGCCCCGCTTATCATTTAATTTCTTTAAAAAATAATTTATACTAATTTAATTTTTTATTTTACATGTTCATCTAAGATTTAAAAAAGATTTTTTTTCAAAAAAGTTTCCCACCAAGAAACAAGCATGCGAAGAGAATACAAGAAAAAGGAAAAAATTAAAAGAATTCAAAATCAATAAAAATTGGAAATAAGTAGCACCTTTTTTAAATATATATTCCATATTAATTAAATTTTTTTCTAAAAAAAAAAAGATCATGATCTCTTCAAATGAATTTAGTAAACAAACTATAGTCTCTCATATTTGTAATGCATTTGTTCAATGAAATTGCTTATTTAGCTCTAAATATATTACTTTATAGTATGTGTATAAAAATAAAAAAATAAATATGCGGGACAGGTAGGGTATTTGCGATTTTTAATTATGTGACTCTAACCCGTCCTATATCTAACCGGGTACCCAATTCTTTTTTAATCTGATCAAATAATACGGATCGGGTATCCTAATTTTCGGATCAGATAGAATAGGATGTGACGGATTTTCAGATTAGCGGGTATTTTTCAGCACATGTTTTGGGGCTGAATCTTATTGGCTCTTATCCTATTTATGTTGACAAATTTTGTAATAACTTCGAAAAAGGTGTGTACATATACGTCGAATCTACAAAATTTATCTAACACTTAAAAATCAGATATTATTTGTAAGAATTAAATCATTTCGTCAATTGATTTCTTATTTTTTATTCATCTTTAAAACATAACTAAATTTTAAACTCGAATTCGGATTACTTATCATACATCCAACTATAATAAAGGATACATTATCAATATATAAAAATTAATTCATATTTAAATATTTCTTAAAATCATTTAATTAGTTGTCCAAAAAAAATCAAGCTTTTGATATATCTGTCCTAGAGCTATATAAGCCTATAACTTTGGAAGATTTTGTTTTGTATCTCTTAAGGTTAGAGAATGACACAACCAATCCAAATCTATCTTATATTTGTTCAAAACTAGAGGATCATTGGGGGGGGAGGAGAGAGAAGGGGGAGGGAGCGCAACAGATCTTCTGTCCCACACTCTGTGCTATTTTCTGTCCCACTTTTTATTATATTGTTATTTCTCCAACATAAATATCATGTTTTAGTTATTTTTTATTTCTTAAAATTCAATAACTATTAATTGAGTAATATACAAAATTTAACAAACTAAAAAAAAAAAGCTGGAGGATCCTTGAGGACCTTGAGCGGTTGTGTCTATAATCTGTATCCTATTTCAATGCTAAATGGAAACCAGATTCTAGGGAATTTACTAACTTAGAAAACATCACTAGCCAAATAAGTAGTATTAGTTGGTAAAATCTACTAGGGAACCATTATTTTCAATTAACCTTTTTTCCCTAATTTAGAAAACATTTTGCCAAATAAAAAAGTAGTATTAGTTGGTCAAATCTACAAGGGAACCACTTATTTTCAATTTACCATTTTTTTCCATCAACAGTTGTCAATAAAATTTCAGTGGCTGTCATTCCTTGTTTTCCTGATTGATTACCTGTACAAAACCTGTGATAAACCATCTCTTTTTTGGTACATTTTGTCATATTTATGACAATGATCACTTTTTCGAATTTTCTTCCTCATTTGGGGAACCAGATCGAACTCCATATATTGATGTTAAAAGTGGGATCAAAGTGGGATGAACGGCTTCAATCTCTTAATATATGCAATTTCATTTCTTTCATTGGAGACCATTGATGTAGAGGGTTATTTGGGTATTAATTGGGGAAGGTTGGCAACACAAAGAATGATACCATCCATGGTGGTTGACTTGTTGATGCAAAACAAGATCAATTACGTGAAGGTTTACAGTGCAAGTGACAATGTCTTGGAAGCCTTTTCAGCGACAGACATGGGACTGGAAGTCACAATGCCTAATGTATATACACAGAAGCTGAAAAATCAGGCAGATGTGATCGACTGGGTGGTTCAGATTATTGTAACGCATCCCAATGTCCATTTCATGTATGTTTTTCTTTTAATAGCACCTACCTCTTTCTATAAACTCCCAACCCCCAATTTCCAGGCCTAGATTTGAACCTTAGACCTGCCTACGGACTAGGATAAGCGCTCTATCTTAACCACCACTTAGCTATCCCAATAGTTGAATGAATGAGCTCCTGTCACATAGGAGAATCCTCCCAGCTGACGGTGAGGCAAGACTCTATGAGCCATTACTTAGTCACTGGATGAATTCGAATGTTGTACCTTATAACTCCCGTCACACCTTGAAAGAGATATTATTAGATAAATTTTTGGTTAATTTAATGGTTAACAATTTAATTTCTCCTTTGTTGTTTTAGCTCTCTTATTGATTATATTTTCATTTTTGGTCAACTTTTGTTTGATTTTTTTATAGGTATGTTTGCATTGGGACGCAGCCATTATCGATAAGATTTTCCAATCAAACATATCCCGAAGCTATTCAGGTATTGGATTGGACGCAAAGAGCTCTTAATTTAATGAATAAAAGTGAAATTAAAGCAACAATGAGTCATTTCACTGACGTCCTCATCCCTGTAAAGAAACCATCAGAGGGCGCTTTCAGAGCAGATTTAGAGTCAAACATGACTAGGTCATGTCAGATTCTGCAGAGCTACAATGCTCCAATTGGACTAGATGTTTTCCCACTCCTGAGTGTTAATGATCTGTTCAACGGTGACACCGAATTTGCGTTCTTTGAGAACAACTCCACCTCAATTTTCAAAGACGGGGACAAGACCTACTCCAATGTTTTTGAGGTTATGTATGATATGTTCGATGTTGCATTAGAGAAAGTGGGGTGTCCAAACATGACAATCATTGTAGATGCAATTGGATGGCCAACAGATGGAATAAAAGATGGGAATATCCCAAATGCACAGAGATTCCATCAGGGCTTAGCTAAATTTGTAGCAAGTAAGAAAGGCACTCCTCGACGTCCTGGTCCGATTGATGTCTACATCCATAATTTGTCCGATGAAAATAAGATAAACAAGAGTACCGGATCCTTCAGGCGACACTGGGGCATCTACAAATTTGATGGACAGCCTAAGTTTAACTTTGATCTACAGGGGCTTGGGCGTGATGTGAAGTTAGTACCAGCTGTAGGCATTACACATATGCCTAAAAGGTGGTGCATCGTCAACGGTGATGTTGGAAATGATATTGATAATACAACAAGAGAAAAATTTTTGGATGCATGTAACAGTATTGTAGATTGCACTGCAATGGAAGCGGGAGCGTCATGCAGCAATCTGACAGAAACACAGAAGCTTTCGTATGTTTTTAATATGGGCTTCCAGACGGCAGCTCAAAATGTGTACAACAAATCGTGTTATTACAACGGATATGGTAAGATAGTCTCAGATGATCCTTCAACTCCATCCTGCACATTCCCTGTTGAAATATTAGCTGCTGAGATCCCTAATTTTAATGGATACGCACGAAGCCTGGCTCGTGCTCTCATGCCATCATCGATATCATTGATGATTGTTGTTGTGCAGACGTTGTTCATGTGATTCACTTTGATGTGTACCTGTGATTATAATGGATTTGGGGCCATGCAGCATGGGCTAATCATACAGATTAATATGCACATACCTTCAAATGACAACTGACTTTATGATTTTGTTTTACAATTTCACCTGTAAGAAACAAGTGCCTTCAAATCCAATTAAAATCGGCTCCATGTCAAATGTTAACTCTCAGGTATAAGATTCTTTTTATCTTTCAGTCCCTTCCTCGTCCTTCTTTTTCCTTTGTAGTTTTAAATATTGGGTCAGGTCTTAATCCAAATTAGATTAAAATTTCTTGGTTTTACAATTGTACGCTGTTGAATTTTCTTGAGGATACTTTGTATAAAGGACAGAAACAGAAGAAGAAGAGAAGAAGAAAAAGAAAAAGTTGGACTGTCGAGCTATTTTTTCTCAGAAAAATAAAATTTGTTCGTGTCACTCAGATTGATACATGTAGAAGAGGCAGATCTGTTCTTGTCATTCTCCCAAACCAAAACATCGGGTACAAGTCCCCTCCAATAACTGTTTTTGGGAAACAACTAGAAGTTTACTACCGAACTGATGCAAATATACTAATACTCTTTGAAAATTAAAAGGTACATCCTATTTATGGGAGATAAGAGAACAAAGTTTTCTTGTGAAGAAATAAAGGAAGTCATATAGATTCTTTTTAATTTTTATACAAGGATATTAGGGGTGCAAAATTGGTTTTCTAACAATTGTCCAATGGAATGGCTATAAAGTGGCAAATAAAATTTTTTTTTCCTAATGGGTATCCAATAGATACTATTATACTAAATCCAAATTAACAAGTGTTCATCCAAGCATTATGGAGTTTCCGAGAGCAAAACTTCAGCCAAGTTTACTTGATTAAAACTCAAGACAATGTTTCCATTGGCCAAGCTCAATCGAGCCATTAGGTAGTTGGTGTCTAATAAATAGAGCTATAAATGAACTGTTGTATTGGTGTTCAATGGATATCACACATTAATTGAGGTAGCCGAATATTGAGTTTATTCAATCAAAATTCAGGTTAGAGATGCTCCAAGATATAAATGTGTAAGCTCATTGATTTTCCACACAATGAGGAAAGCTTTATATGTCCAGAGTTACCAAATGTATCTAGAATATATAAGTATACTCTAAAAAATATATGAGCAAGGAAATTATATTTACAAGAAGGCTTTGAAAAGAACAATAACGAATATAAATTCCAAAGAATAGAGAAAGTCATATAAAATATTAGGGTAAATTATATATAACCCCCATGTAGTTTTATCTATTGCCACATGACCCCTTTAACATTTTAAAATGTTCACTCCACCCCATATGGTTTTATGTAATGTAGAATCTTGAGCAAAAATAACTTATATAATGTCGTTAATTGAAATACCAATAGTGATTTTACTCAAATGCTGAATCAATCAATGATTTAAATACCTTGTATAAAAGCATGAGAGGATTGCATGGATAAATGCAAAAAACACAGAGGGTAAAGTAAATATTTATACAAATCATAAGAGAGTTTTATGGAGATTAAAATTTTATGACACACACTTTTAGAGTACGCTTGGTATAAACATCATAATTAATTGTGCATTCCGTCTATTTTTCACTTTACATAAAATCATAGGAGGATTATATGGCTATTTTAAACCTTTAGAGGGGTCATTTGACATTATATAAAATCACTGGGGGTTATAATTAATTTATCCAAAACATTATTAGAGAAGAAAGATACCTCGGTAATAGGGAGAAGGCAAGAAGAAAAAAAAAGAAAAGAAAAATAAGAGGGAAGAAAATAGAATGGAAAGAATGAGAAAAGAGTAGAGAGTTCAAGATAAAGGGGAAGAAAGAAGCGGAACCAAGGAAGATAAATTTTGAGAGAGATAATATCTAGACACCCTACACCTAATGCCATAAGTGACTCATATGGAACCAGGGAACCAAGTAAAGAAGTGGAATAAAAAAAAATCACGCGGTTGCCAGCACATAGGCCTGCACACAAGTTGAATCACTCGTGAGCCGTTCATGAGTAGCTCAATTCAAAGTTCGGATTGACTTCAGTCAATATCGAGTTTAAGTCGAGTTTGAACTTACTAAGTTGAACTCGAGTTCGAATTCAAATTAAAAAATATTTAACTCATTAGCTCACAAAGTAGCTCGATTATACAAACATACATACATATATATATATATATTAATAGTAAAATTATATATATCCCTAATATTTTATTCATTTTATTAAAAATAAAACAAAATTTCATTTTTTCTCAGATCAGCTCAACCTCGAGCTTTACACTAAGAGCTTGAGTTTGAGCTTGAGCTTGATAAAATTTAGGAGTGGGCATGGGTTGGTTACTCGCTCCATGCACCATTTGACTAACCCGTCCCGCACCTTGCAGGTCAGTCATTTTCTGACCCTTACCCGTTCCGCATATTAACGGGTGCTGATTATCGAGTACCCTCCGAAGTAGGATTGAGTCAATGGGTACCCACTCCGCAGCTTATCAATTAATTTTTTAAAAAATAATTTATACTAATTTAATTTTTTATTTTACATGTTCATCTAACATTTAACAAAGATTTTTTTCTCAAAAAAAGTCTCCTACCCAGAAATAAACATGTGAAGAGAATACAAGAAAAAGGAAAAAAATTAAAAGAATTTAAAATCAATAAAAATTTGAAATAAGTAGCACATTTTTTAAATATATATAGTCCACATTAATTAAACTCTTTTTTAAAAAACATAAGATCATGACCTCTACAAATGAATTTTATAAGAAACTATAGTCTCCTACATTTGCAATGCAATTTGTTCAATGATATTGCTTATTTAGTTCTAAATATATTATTTTATAGTATATGTATAAAAATAAAAAATTTAAAAAAATATGAAAGACGAGTCGGGTATCTGCAAGTTTTTAATTATGCGACCCTAACCCGCCCCACATCTAAGTAGGTACCTAACCCTCTTTTGATCCGATCAAATGATACGGATCTAATTTTTAATTTTCGAATCGGATAGGATCAAATGTCGTGGGTTTTTGGGTTAGTGGGTATTTTTATCCACCCTTAATAAAATTAAGTCGATGCTCAGTTTGATTCGGTCAAAATTTCGCTTGCACCCCTAACAGCACATGTCTTCGGCTGAATCTTATTGGCTCTTATCCTATTTATGTTGACAAATTTTGTAATAACTTCGAAAAACGGGTATATCTACATCGAATCTACAAAATTTATCTAATACTTAAAAATAAGATATTATTTGTAAGAATTAAATCATTTTGTCAATTGATTTCTTATTTTTTTTACTCATCTTTAATACATAACCAAATTTTAAACATGAATTCGGATTAGTAATCATACATCCAACTATAATAAAGTATACATTATCAATATATAAAAATTAATTCATATTTAAATCTTTCTTAAAATCATTTAATTAGTTGTCTTAAAAAATCAAGCTTTTGATATATTTGTTGTAGAGCTATATAAGCCTATAACTTTTGAAGATTTGTTTTGTATCTCTTTAGGTTAGAGAATGACATAATCAAATCAAATATGTCTTATATTTGTTCAAAACTAGAGGCTGTTGGGGGGAGAGGAGAGGAGGGGGAGAGAGTGTAAATGAAAACTCCCTAGTTCAAGATCTCCCACTTACATTAAAATAAATAAAAAAAAAAGAAAAAGCTGGAGGATCCTTGAGGACCTTGAGTGGTTATGTCTGTGATCTGTATCCTATTTCAGTGCTAAATAGAAACCAGATTCTAGGGAATTTACTAATTTAGAAAACATCAACTGCCAAATAAGTAGTATTAGTTGGTAAAATCTACTAGAGAACCGTTCTGTTCAATTTACCTTTTTTTCCCTAATTTAGAAAACATTACTTGCCAAATAAAAAAGTAGTATTAGTTGGTCAAATCTACAAGGGAACCACTTATTTTCAATTTACCTTTTTCCTTCAACAGTTGTCAATACAATTTCAGTAGTTGTCATTCCTTGTTTTCCTGATTGATTACCTGTACAAAACCTGTGATAAACCATATCCTTTTTGGTACATTTTTTCATATTTATGCCAATGATCACTTTTTCAAATTTTCTTCCTCATTTGGGGAACCAGATTGAACTCCACATATTGATATTAAAAGTGGGATCAAAGTGGGATGAACGGCTTCAATCACTTAATATGTGCAATTTCATTTCTTTCATTGGAGACCCTTTATGTAGAGGGTTATTTAGGTATGAATTGGGGAAGGTTGGCAACACAAAGAATGATACCATCCATGGTGGTTGACTTGTTGATGCAAAACAAGATCAATTACGTCAAGCTTTTCAGTGCAAGTGACAATGTCTTGGAAGCCTTTTCAGCGACTGACATTGGACTGGAAATCACAATGCCTAATCAATCTACACAGAAGATGAAAACTCAGGCTGATGTGGATGAGTGGGTGGTTCAGATTATTGTAAGCCATCCCAATGTCCATTTCATGTATGTTTTTCTTTGACTAGCTCCTACGTTTTTCTATAAACTCCCAACCCCCAATTTCCAGGCCTAGAATTTGATCCTCCCTGCTGACGGTGAGGCAAGACTCTTAAGAGCCATTACTTAGCCACTGGATGAATCCGAATGTTGTACCTTATAACTCCAGTCACACCTTGAAAGAGATATTATTACATGAATTTTTGGTTATAAATTTGAGTATAATTTAATGGTTAACAATTTAATTTCTCCTTTTTTTTAGCTCTCTTATTGATTATATTTTCATTTTTGGTCAACTTTTGTTTGAATTTTTTTTATAGGTATGTTTGCATTGGGACGCAGCCATTATCGACAAGATTTTTCAATCAAACATATCCCGAAGCTATTCAGGTATTGGACTGGACGCAACAAGCTCTTAATTTAATGAATAAAAGTGAAATTAAAGCAACAATGAGTCATTTCACTGATGTCCTCATCCTTGCAAAGAAACCATCAGAGGGTGCTTTCAGAAAAGATTTAGAGCCAAACATTACTAGGTCATGCCAGATTCTGCAGAGCAACAATGCTCCAATTGGAGTGGTTATTTTCCCACTCGTTAATGTTAATGATTTGTTCAACGGTGACACTGAATTTGCATTTCTTGAGAACAACTCCACCTCAGTGTTCAAAGATGGGGACAAAACCTATTCAAATGTCGTAGAGGTCATGTATGATATGTTCGATGTTGCATTGGAGAAAGTGGGGTGTCCAAACATGACAATCATTATAGATGCAATTGGATGGCCAACAGATGGAATAAAAGATGGAAACATCCCAAATGCACAGAGATTTTATCAGGGCTTGGCTAAATTTGTAGCTAGTAAGAAAGGAACTCCTCGACGTCCTGGTCCGATTGATGTCTATATCCATAATTTATCTGATGAAAATAAGATAAACAAGAATGCCGGGTCCTTCATGCGACACTGGGGTATCTACAAATTTGATGGACAGCCTAAGTTTAACTTTGATCTTCAGGGGCTTGGGCGCGATGTCAAGCTAGTACCAGCTATAGGCATTACACATATGCCTAAAAGGTGGTGCATTTTCAATGACCGATACGCATCAGATATTGGTAAAGTTGCTTATAATGTTTTTGATGATCAAGTAAAGTACGCATGTGACACTGCAGATTGCACGGCATTGGATCCTGGAGGTTCATGCAGCAATTTGACATACATGCAGAGGCTTTCGTATGCCTTTAATGTGGGCTTCCAGAAGGCTGCTCAAAGTGTGTCCAACAAATCGTGTTATTACAACGGATATGGTAAGATAGTCTCAGATGATCCTTCAACTCCATCCTGCACATTCCCTGTGGAAATATTAGCTGCTGAGATCCCTAATTTTACTGGATACGCACAAAGCCTGGCTCATGCTCTCAAGCCATCATCGATATCATTGATGACTGTTGTCGTGCAGACGTTGTACATCTCCTTCACTTTAATGTGTACATGCTGATTACAATGGATTTGGGGCCGTGTAGCATAGGCTAATCATACAGATTAATGTGCACATACCTTCAAATGACAACTGACATTTACGATTTTGTTTTACAATTTCACCTGTCAGAAACAAGTGGCTTGAAATCCAATTAAAATAGGCTCTATGTCAAATGTTAACTCTCAGGTATAAGATTCTTTTTATCTTAATGGTAAACTTAACGGAATCCGGTAATTTAACTGCCGAAACCGACATTTTCGTTAAGTTTAACAAATTCTGTTAGTTTATAATTTAGTTCAAAACATGAGGTATCGTTTTGTATATTTTAAAACTACAGAGGACTTTTCTGTATATTACATATACCACATGGGGCTTTTTTGTTCTTAACCCTTTAATTTTTTTTAAAATAATTTATACTAAATTAATTTTTTATTTAACATGTTCATTTAAGATTAACAAAGATTTTTTTTTTTGAAAAAAGTCTCCTACCAAGAAACAGGCATACTAAGAAAATACAAGAAAAATAAAAATAAAAATTAAAGGAATTCAAAATCAATAAAAATTTGAAATAGGTAGCACCTTTTTAAAATATATATTACATATTAATTAAATTCTTTTCTAAAAAAAAAATGATCATGACCTCTACAAATGAATTTAGTAAACAAACTATAGTCTCCCATATTTGTAATGCATTTGTTCAATGAAATTGCTTATTTAGCTCTAAATATATTATTTTTTAGTATGTGTATAAATATAAAAAAATAAATATGCGGGATGGGTCGGGTATCTGTGATTTTTAATTATGTGACTCTAACTCATCATACATCTAAGCGGGTACCCAATCCTCTTTAAACTCGATCAAATAATACGGATCGGGTATCCTAATTTTCGGATCAGATAAAATAGGATGTGACGGATTTTCATGTTAGCAGGTATTTTTCAGCACATGTTTTGGGACTGAATCTTATTGGCTCTTATCCTATTTATGTTGACAAATTTTGTAATGACTTCGAAAAAGGTGTATATATACGTTGAATCTACAAAATTTATCTAACACTTAAAAATCAGATATTATTTGCAAGAATTAAATCATTTCGTCAATTGATTTCTTATTTTTTATTCATCTTTAAAACATAACTAAATTTTAAACTCGAATTCAGATTAGTTATCATACATCCAACTATAATAAAGTATACATTATCAATATATAAAAATTAATTCATAATTAAAATTTTTTAAAATCATTTAATTAGTTGTCTAAAAAAAATCAAGCTTTTGATATATTTGTCCTAGAGCTATATAAGACTTTAACTTTTGAAGATTTTGTTTTGTATCTCTTAAGGTTAGAGAATGACACAACCAAATCCAAATCTGTCTTATATTTGTTCAAAACTAGAGGATCGTTTGGGGGGGGGAGAGGGGAGAGAGTGTAAATAAAAGCTTCCAAGTTCAAAATCTCCCACCTACACTAAAATAAATCAAAAAAAAAAAAGAAAAACCTGGAGGATCCTTGAGGACCTCGAGTGGTTGTGTCTGTAATCTGTATCCTATTTCGGTGCTAAATAGAAACCAGATTCTAGGGAACTTACTAATTTAGAAAACATCACTAGCCAAGTAAGTAGTATTAGTTGGTAAAATCTACTAGGGAACAATTATTTTCAATTTACCTTTTCTCCCTAATTTAGAAAACATTACTTGCCAAATAAAAAAGTAGTATTAGTTGGTCAAATCTACAAGGGAACCACTTATTTTCAATTTACCTTTTTTTCCTTCAACAGTTGTCAATAAAATTTCAGTGGTTGTCACTCCTTGTTTTCCTGATTGATTACCTGTACAAAACCTGTGATAAACCATCTCTTTTTTGGTATATTTTTCATATTTATGACAATGATCACTTTTTCGAATTTTCTTCCTCATTTAGGGAACCAGGTTGAACTCCACATAGTGATATTAAAAGTGGGATCAAAGTGGGATGAACGGCTTCAATCTCTTAATATGTGCAATTTCATTTCTTTCATTGGAGACCATTGATGTAGAGGGTTATTTAGGTATGAATTGGGGAATGTTGGCAACACAAAGAATGATACCATCCATGGTGGTTGACTTGTTGATGCAAAACAAGATCAATTACGTGAAGCTTTTCAGTGCAAGTGACAATGTCTTGGAAGCCTTTTCAGTGACTGACATTGGACTGGAAGTCACAATGCCTAATGTATATACACAGAAGCTGAAAAATCAAGCTGATGTGAACGACTGGGTGGTTCAGATTATTGTAAGGCATCCCAATGTCCATTACATGTATGTTTTTCTTTTAATAGCACCTACCTCTTTCTATAAACTCCCAACCCCCAACTTCCAGGCCTAGAATTTGATCCTTAGACCTGCCTACAGACTAGGATATGCGCTCTATCTTAGCCACCACTTAGCTATCCCAATAGTTGAATGAATGAGCTCCTGTCACATAGGTTATGTTTTGAAACTCGGACCGGACAAAGACTCGGTAGAGTTCAGGGGTCAGAGGTCAATTGGTCCAATCGGGTTCGACTGGTGTCAAAAATCGGATGATGTCAGCATGATGTCATTAATATAATTTAATTAAAATTAAAATATTATGTAAAATGTCTAACCATAGGTTAATATCAAGTAAAGTATATTAGTAGATGTTTGATGTTTCAAAATTATTTAACAAAAAAATACAAATAACATAGAATAATCAACTAATAGTTCATATGATTTAATGTTTATTTTATCGTTAAGAATTAATTTTGGAGATTTATTTGAAATAAAACACTAAAATTTAGGACTATCTATAATCTGTTAAATATTTCTAAGTACGTCAACAATTTTGAGATACTTTAGAGGTCAAAACATAAATTTGTTAAAACTTTGAACCCAAACTGAAATTTTCTCATATTTCTTCTTTGACTCCAAGCCTAAAGCAATCATGTTGCCGTCACTTTCATCCATTCTTGTCCTGCCTCTGTTCTTTCTTCCCCTGCAACTTCTTCTTCTTTCGACTCTTTTTTTTTTCTTTTTTCGTTTTCCGTTCCAGATTTCATCGTGCTAGTCTTTTCTCCTCAAACTCACAAAATATAAAAAAATTATCTTATTTTTTTTAAACTTCTCTCTTTTTCAACTCTTTTTTTTTACTATTTTATTTCTTTTTCACCTTTTTGATACATGTGTGATTAGATCTTGTTCAATAAATGCATTTAAGATTAGATATGAAGGGATCTTGTTCAAAGGAGGAAGATGGTTTGCAAGTTTTGAGCGACTTGTCAAACAAGGAAGATGGGTTCCAGGTTAGAGTGAAAAGGAGAAAAAAATGAAAAACTCCGGTTCTCGCCGGTTTCATTGGTTTCCGGTCCAACCCGACTTTTGACCGGATTTGCCTGAGTTTTAAACAAACGGGTTTTTAGAAACACTCAAACCGGACATCTAGCCGGTTACCAGTCCAACCGGTCCGGTCCGAGTTTGAAAACATAACATAGGAGAATTCTCCCTGCTGACGATGAGGCAAGACTCTAAGAGCCATTACTTAGTCGCTGGATGAATCCGAATGTTGTACCTTATAACTCCCGTCACACCTTGAAAGAGATATTATTAGATGAATTTTTGGTTAATTTAATGGTTAACAATTTAATTTCTCCTTTGTTTTTTTAGCTCTCTTATTGATTATATTTTCATTTTTGGTCAACTTTTGTTTGATTTTTTCTTTTTATAAGTATGTTTGTGTTGGGACACAGCCATTATTGACAAGATTTTCCAATCAAACATATCCCGAAGCTATTCAGGTATTGGATTGGACGCAAAGAGCTCTTAATTTAATGAATAAAAGTGAAATTAAAGCAACAATGAGTCATTTCACGGACGTCCTCATCCCTGTAAAAAAACCATCAGAGGGTGCTTTCAAAGAAGATTTAAAGCCAAACATGACTAGGTCTTGTCAGATTCTGCAGAGCTACAATGCTCCAATTGGACTAGATGTTTTCCCACTCCTGAGTGTTAATGATCTGTTCAACGGTGACACCGAATTTGCATTTTTTGAGCACAAATCCACCTCAGTTTTCAAAGACGGGGACAAGACCTACTCCAATGGTTTTGAGGTTATGTATGATATGTTCGATGTTGCATTAGAGAAAGTGGGGTGTCCAAACATGACAATCATTATCGATGCAATTGGATGGCCAACAGATGGAATAAAAGATGGGAACATCCCAAATACACAGAGATTCCATCAGGGCTTAGCTAAATTTGTAGCAAGTAAGAAAGGAACTCCTCGATGTCCTGGTCCAATTGATGTCTACATCCGTAATTTGTCTGATGAAAATAAGATAAACAAGAGTACCGGATCCTTCAGGCGACACTGGGGCATCTACAAATTTGATAAACAGCCTAAGTTTAACTTTGATCTACAGGGGCTTGGGCATGATGTGTAGTTAGTACCAGCTGTAGGCATTACACATATGCCTAAAAGATGGTGCATTGTCAACGGTGATGTTGCAAATGATATTAATAATATAACAAGAGAAAAATTTTTGGATGCATGTGACAGTACTGTAGATTGCACAGCAATGGAAGCTGGAACGTCATGCAGCAATCTGACAAAAACACAATAGCTTTCATACATTTTTAATATGGGCTTCCAGAAGGCAGCTCAAAATGTGTACAAAAAAACGTGTTATTACAACGGATATGGTAAGATAATCTTGGATGATCCTTCAACTCCATCCTGCACATTCCATGTCGAAATATTAGCTGCTGAGATCCCTAATTTTAATGGATACGCATGAAGCCTGGCTCGTGCTCTCATGCCATCATCGATATCATTGATGATTGCTGTTGTGCAGACGTTGTTCATGTGATTCACTTTGATGTGTACATGTGATTATAATGGATTTGGGGCCATGTAGCATAGGCTAATCATACAGATTAATATGCACATACCTTCAAATGACAACTGACTTTATGATTTTGTTTGACAATTTCACCTGTAAGAAACAAGTGCCTTCAAATCCAATTAAAATCGGCTCCATGTCAAATGTTAACTCTCGGGTATAAGATTCATTTTATCTTTCAGTCCCTTCCTCGTCCTTCTTTTTCCTTTGTAGTTTTAAATATTGGGTCAGGTCTTAATCCAAATTAGATTAAAATTTCTTGGTTTTACAATTGTACGCTGTTGAATTTTCTTGAGGATACTTTGTATAAAGGACAGAAACAGAAGAAGAAGAGAAGAGGAAAAAGAAAAAGTTGGACTGTCGAGCTATTTTTTCTCAGAAAAATTAAATTTTTTCGTGTCACTCAGATTGATACATGTAGAAGAGGCAGATCTGTTCTTGCCATTCTCCCAAACCAAAACATCGGGTACAAGTCCCCTCCAATAACTGTTTTTGGGAAACAACTAGAAGTTTACTACCGAACTTATGCAAATATACTAATACTCTTTGAAAATTAAAAGGTACATCCTATTTATGGGAGATAAGAGAACAAAGTTTTCTTGTGAAGAAATAAATGAAGTCATATAGATTCTTTTTAATTTTTATACAAGGATATTAGGGGTGGAAAATTGGTTTTCTAACAATTGTCCAATGGAATGGCTATAAAGTGGCAAATAAAAAATTTTTTTCCTAGCGGGTATCCAATAGATACTTACTATTATACTAAATCCAAATTAATATGTGTTCATCCAAGCATTATGGAGTTTCCGAGAGCAAAACTTCAGCCAAGTTTACTTGATTATAACTCAAGACAATGTTTCCATTGGCCAAGCTTTGTTGAGCCATTAGGTGGTTGGTGTCTAATGAATAGAGCTATAAAAGAACTGTTGTATCGGTGTTCAATGGGTATCACACATTAATTGAGCTAGCCGAATATTGAGTTTATTCAATCAAAATTCGAGTTAGAGGTGCTCCGGGATATAAATGTGTAAGCTCATTGATTTTCCACACAACAATGAAAGCTTTATATGTCCAGATTTACCAAATGTATCTTGAATATACAAGTATACTCTAAAAAATATATGACCAAGGAAATTATATTTTCAAGAAGGCTTTGAAAAGAACAATAATATAAATTCCAAAGAATAGAGAAAGTCATATAAAATATTAGGGTAAATTATATATAACTCCCATGTAGTTTTATCTATTGCCACATGACCCCTTTAACATTTCAAAATGTTCATTTCACCCCATATGGTTTTATGTAATGTAGTATCTTGAGCAAAAATAACTTATATAATGTCGTTAATTGAAATACCAATAGTACTTTTACTTAAATGCTGAATCAATCAATGACTTAACTACCTTATATAAAAGCATAAGGGGATTACATGGATAAATGTAAAAAACACAGAGGATAAAGTAAATATTTATACAAATATTAAGAGAGTTTTATGGAGATTAAAATTTTATCACACACACTTTTAGAGTACGCTTGGTATAAATATCATAACTAATTGTGCATTTCATCTATTTTTCACTTTACATAAAATCATAGGAGGGTTATATTGCTATTTTAAACCTTTAGAGGGGTCATTTGACATTATATAAAATCACTGGGCGTTATAATTAATTTATCCAAAACATTATTAGAGAAGAAAGATCCCTCGGTAATAGGGAGAATGAAGGAAGAAAAAAAAAGAAAAGAAAGATATGAGGGAAGAAAATAGAATGGAAAGAATGAGAAAAGAGTAGAGAGTTCAAGATAAAGGGGAAGAAAGAAGCGGAACCAAGGAAGATGAATTTTGAGGGAGATAATAGCTTGACATCCTACACCTAATGCCACAAGTGACTCATATGGAACCAGGGAACCAAGTAAAGAAGCGGAAAAAAAAAAATCACACGGTTGGCAGCACATAGGGCTGCACACAAGTTGAGTCACTTGTGAGCCGTTCATGAGTAGCTTGATTCAAAGTTCGGATTGAGTTCAGACAATATCGAGTTCTAGTCGAGTTCGTACTTACTAAATTGAACTCGAGTTCGAATTCAAATTAAAAAATGCTTAACTTATTAGCTCACAAACTAGCTCGATTATACATACATACATACATATATATATTAATAGTGAAATTATATATATTCCTAATATTTTATTCATTTTTTTAAAAAATAAAATAAAATTTTCATTTTTTTCTCGACTCGGCTCGAACTCGATCTTTACATTAAGAGTTTCAGTTTGAGTTTGAACTTGATAAAATATAGGAGTAGGCATGGGTTGGTTACTCGCTCCATGTACCATTTGACTGATTCGTCCCACATCTTGCATGTCAGGTATTTTTTGACCCTTACCCGTTCTGCATATCAACAGGTACCTGATTATCGAGTACCTTCCGAAGTAGGATTGAGTCAATGGGTACCCACTCCGCCACTTATCAATTAATTTTTTTTAAAAATAATTTATACTAATTTAATTTTTTATTTTACATGTTCATCTAACATTTAACAAAGATTTTTTCTCGAAAAAAGTCTCCTACGAAGAAACAAGCATATGAAGAGAATACAAGAAAAAGGAAAAAATTAAAAGAATTCAAAATCAATAAAAATTTGAAATAAGTAGCACTTTTTTTAAATATATGTAGTCCACATTAATTAAACTCTTTTTTAAAAAATACAAGATCATGACCTCTACAAATGAATTTTATAAGAAACTATAGTCTCCCATATTTGTAATGTAATTTGTTCAATGAAATTGCTTATTTAACTCTAAATATATAATTTTATAGTATGTGTATAAAAAAAAAATTATGAAGAACGGGTCGGGTATCTGCAGGTTTTTAATTATGTGACCCTAACCTGCCCCACATCTAAATAGGTACCCGATCCTTTTTTAACCTGATCAAATGATACGGATCGGATTCTTCATTTTTGAATCGGATAGGATCAAATGTCGTGGGTTTTTGGGTTAGCAGGTATTTTTATCCACCCCTAATAAAATTAAGTCGATGCTCGGTTTGATTAGGACAAAATTTGATTCGACTTGATTGCACCCCTACTAGCACATGTCTTGGGCTGAATCTTATTGGCTCTTATCCTATTTATATTGACAAATTTTGTAATGACTTCGAAAAAGGTGTATATATACGTTGAATCTACAAAATTTATCTAACACTTAAAAATCAGATATTATTTGCAAGAATTAAATCATTTCGTCAATTGATTTCTTATTTTTTATTCATCTTTAAAACATAACTAAATTTAAACTTCAAATCGGATTAGTTATCATATATCCAACTATAACAAAGTATACATTATCAATATATAAAAATTAATTCATATTTAAATCTTTCTTAAAATCATTTAATTAGTTGTCTGAAAAAATCAAGCTTTTGATATATTTGTCATAGAGCTATATAAGCCTATAACTTTTGAGGATTTTGTTTTGTATCTCTTTAGGTTAGAGAATGACAAATCAAATCAAATCTGTCTTATATTTGTTCAAAACTAAAGGATGTTGGGAGGAGAGGAGAGGAGGGGGAGAGAGTGTAAATGAAAGCTCCCGAGTTTAAGATCTTCCACTTACACTAAAATAAATCACAAAAAAAAAAAAGCTGGAGGATCCTTGAGGACCTTGAGTGGTTATGTCTGTAATCTGTATCCTATTTCAGTGCTAAATAGAAACCAGATTCTAGGGAATTTACTAATTTAGAAAACATCAATTGCCAAATAAGTAGTATTAGTTGGTAAAATCTACTAGGGAACCGTTATTTTCAATTTACCTTTTTTCCCTAATTTAGAAAACATTGCCAAATAAAAAAGTAGTATTAGTTGGTCAAATCTACAAGGGAACCACTTATTTTCAATTTACCTTTTTCCTTCAATTTACCTTTTTTCCCTAATTTAGAAAACATTGCCAAATAAAAAAGTAGTATTAGTTGGTCAAATCTACAAGGGAACCACTTATTTTCAATTTACCTTTTTCCTTCAACAGTTGTCAATACAATTTCAGTGGTTGTCATTCCTTGTTTTCCTGATTGATTACCTGTACAGAACCTGTGATAAACTATCTCTTTTTTGGTACATTTTTTCATATTTATGCCAATGATCACTTTTTCGAATTTTCTTCCTCATTTGGGGAACCAGATTGAACTCCACATATTGATATTAAAAGTGGGATCAAAGTGGGATGAACGGCTTCAATCTCTTAATATGTGCAATTTCATTTCTTTCATTGGAGACCCTTTATGTAGAGGGTTATTTAGGTATGAATTGGGGAAGGTTGGCAACACAAAGAATGATACCATCCATGGTGGTTGACTTGCTGATGCAAAACAAGATCAATTACGTCAAGCTTTTCAGTGCAAGTGACAATGTCTTGGAAGCCTTTTCAGCGACTGACATTGGACTGGAAATCACAATGCCTAATCAATCTACACAGAAGATGAAAACTCAGGCTGATGTGGATGAGTGGGTGGTTCAGATTATTGTAAGCCATCCCAATGTCCATTTCATGTATGTTTTTCTTTGAATAGCTCCTACCTCTTTCTAT